>NC_141687.1:930235203-931442190 GCF_964263255.1 Lissotriton vulgaris
AGTGCGGACGCAACTCAGCTGGATAGCGAGTGAAACACCAAGGGGCGCCCCACTGCAGCCGAGGAGCCTCCATCTTGGGGGCGACGCACAGCATCACATTGCTTTCTCAAACAGCCCCCACTGACTGACGCGACCTCACAGGCCAACGGGGCGCCCCACGCCGACTTTCGGCGCAGCATTGTAGGATGGCCACACCAGTGCGGCAACTTGCTGAACACCACCTCGGTGCCATCCGGATCTTGGCGCGTTGTGCTGCCTTCGGCCTATTCACACATCGGTCCGCTACTGACGCCACCTCACGTGCCAACGGATTTTCTACGCTTTTTATACCAGCGCGTAACGTAAGCATAACAGGTCATGTGACTTGTTTATAAAACTTTTCATTGGTTCATTTTACTTTTGGTTTCCTAATGATAGAAGGCTTGATCATATGACCTAAAAATAACACTTTTCATTGGATTAAAACATTTTTTTTTCCCAAACAATGAAAGCCCCACCTTGTTTCTGGATGTTTCAGACTGAAGCTGGCGTCAGCATGAGAGCACCACCATCTCGTGGCTCCGTCGTGGTCATTCCGCGAGCAATCATGGCAGCCGCTCCCCACCGGAAGCCTGCAGGAGTCGGGTGCCCTCAAGACTTTTGTAAAATCTTCAAGGCTCAGGGGAAATCCGAGTTCCAAGGTGTCCCAGGGCCATTTTAGTGGACCAGGCCCAAATCCGAAGAGCCGTCCGCCATTTTAAGAGTCCTGTGGCAGCCGCCTATCGCTGCACCGCAAGAGTGGGCGCAACTCAACTACATGGTGAGAGAGACGCTGTAGCCGCAAGAGCGGGCGATAACCAGCTGAATGGAGGATGAGGCACAGTGTAGCAAAAGCGGGCGGAATGGCAACTGAAACGGTAAAGGGGCGCCCCAGTACAGCAGACGAGCCTCCACCTGGGGAGGCCCGTTCACGCCGCCTCCCCCCCCGGGGCGCCCCACGCCGTTTTTCCGAGCAGCATTGTAGGATACCAAAACCAGTGCGGCAACTTACTGGACATCACCTGGTTGCCATCCACATCTCAGCGCGTTCTGCTGCCTTGGGACTAATCGCACAACAGACCGCTACTGACGAGGCCTCCCCCCGCACCACCCGGGACGCCCCATGCCGTTTTTCGGAGCTGCATTGTAGGATACCAAAAACCAGTGCGGCACCCAGGTAACATCACCTGGGTGCCGTCCAGAACTCAGCACGTTGTGCTGCCTTGGGACTATTCGCACAAAACACAGCTACTGACCATTGTTGCTTCTTTTTTTTAAAAAAATGTAAATGTATTTACTGTTTTTGTTGCGTTGTATATATTTATAAGTTATTAAAGTGTTATAATCCTACAACTTTGTTGGAGTGCTATATATTTTTAATGTGACACATAATTGTGAAGACTTTGATGTACAAAAAGGCATCCCTGGAATCTTCCGCTTCAGGCTCGGACCCACACACCCTCACAGTGAGAATCCCCTCCCCAAGCACAATACAGGATGGTTATCAGATAGTAGGAACGCATGTGGTGTGACGGTTCTCATGAGGTGGGGGCCTTGATCTACTGTAACTCCTTTGAAGAGGGGTGATTCTCTAAAGCTGGGGCCATAAACTACACCTGCAGGACTAGGTGATAGCCTGGGACCGGCCTGGACAATCGGACACAGAGGAAGAGGAGTGTCAGAGGATGCGGTAGTGAATAGGGTGAAAGGGAGGTGTCGGGCGGGCACAGGGTGTGATTCTCAGAGAAGAACAGCGCAGATGGGAGGAGGTTTCTGGGCCATGCATGAGAGAGAGAGCGGGGGTGACCAGTGCGTGGGGGAGATGCTTGCGAGAGAGGGAAGCCATGCTGAGGATCAGCGGCGTCCAGAGAGTGGGTCTGGTCAAGGCATCTAAAATGGGTGCCGTGCTCAACAAAAGTGTGGCATTGCAAAAAAGGCAAGATGGCACAGACAATGTTTATCAATAAGGATTAATTTATAACAATTATTTTTAATAAAATATTTAATCGCAGTGACAAAATAGCGGTCAACAGTTCCTGATTTCCATCGAATCGAACGTTAACAGACGTCACGCAGCAAAAAAAAAAACGCTCACGAACAGCGCAGATGGGAGGAGGTTTCTGGCCCATGCATGAGAGAGAGAGCGGGGGTGCACGCAGCAAAAAAAAAAACGCTCACGAACAGCGCAGATGGCAGGAGGTTTCTGGCCCATGCATGAGAGAGAGAGCGGGGGTGACCAGTGCGTGGGGGAGATGCTTGCGAGGGTGGGGAGCCATGCTGAGGATCGGCGGCGTGCAGAGAGTAGGTCTGGTCAAGGCATCTAAAATGGCTGCCGTGCTCAACAAAAGTGTGGCATTGCAAAAAAGGCAAGATGGCGCAAACAATGTTTATCAATAAGGAATAATTTATAACAATTATTTTTAACAAAATATTAACTCGCATTTACAAAATGGCGGTCAACAGTTCCTAATTTCCATCGAATCGAACGTTAACAGACGTCACGCAGCAAAAAAAAAAAAGCTCACGCACAGCCGCTGGAAGACATGTATCAACATATATGAGCCTCCTCAGCCACCCTCAGAAAACATAAGGAGTCAGGATACGTCTCCCGTACCCCCTTATACCTAGTAATTTAATTAAATCGAAACACAAAATGGCGAATTCACGTTTCGCTAACAGTTTGCGACCCGGTTTGCGAACCGAGAAGCGCTTCTACCGCGAAAAATCAAAATTGAATTATTTGCCCCACGGGACCCTTTAATAACCCCAACATCATTCCCAGGGGGTCAAGAAGGATCTACCTTGCCCCCTTTCATTAAATTCCCCCTTCGTTTTTCTCCTCCTCTTGTCTCTCGATCCTACCGAGAGACAAGATGGCGGCCGCACCGGACTGTTTAGAATGTTGACAGACACCGGAGAGCCAATCAGCTTCGCTACGCAAAGCTCCGTTACGCGAAAAGTACGCGATCTGGTGCGCTATCTAGGACGCTGTCACAGATATATCTGTTTTTTTAAACGTTAATTTCTCAAAATCCACTGGAGCACATATATTGAGACCCAGCAAAGGCACATCAGGCTAACAGTCCCTACAATTTTGCCAAGTTTCGTGTAAATCCATTCAGCCGTTCGAGCTAAAAGTGAGGCCAAAGGCCCTATGGAAAAATGAATGGGAAAAACGTGTTTTGGGACCCCCCTTTTTTCTCGGCCCCCCCTTGTCAAAACCCCCCCAAATTTTCGGTGGCTGATCAGAAACAAAATGTGCCATTTTCCAGAAAATTTCAGCCGATTCCGTCCACAAACGCCAAAGTTATTAGACATAGA
Source organism: Lissotriton vulgaris (assembly GCF_964263255.1). Classification (NCBI taxonomy): domain Eukaryota; kingdom Metazoa; phylum Chordata; class Amphibia; order Caudata; family Salamandridae; genus Lissotriton; species Lissotriton vulgaris. Next base: position 930,238,543 of record NC_141687.1, read on the forward strand.
ACTTTCAAAAGTTCCGTAGAGAAAAAATCCTAAGTATATATACCTACTGGCGACCGCCAGTAGGTAATATATATATATATATATATATATATATATATATATATATATATATGTATATATATATATATATATATATGGGACAAGTTTTCATCCCAAATCCCTTTTACACAGCATACCATATGGAGAATTCACACGGTTAAAGAGAAACTGTTCCATACCAGAAGATGCGGAAAAGGTGATTCAAGAGAGCAAACGAAGATTCACAGCAAGAGGATATGAGGAACGTGTTCTAAATAAATGTAAGAGAAAAATAGATCAAAAAACCAGGACACAAACACTAATTGAACAACCAAAAAAAACTGAAACAAACACACCACCCAGATTCATAACAACTTTCAGTAAGGAAAGTGGAAACATTGCCCGTATAATGAAGAAATACTGGCATCTCCTATCAGGGGATCCTGATATTGGAGCAACAATTGGTGAAGTACCATTAATAACGTATAAGAAAAATACCTCTTTGACAGATCTACTGGTCAAAAGTTATTTCCAAGTAAAACCAAAATCGGACTGGCTGCAAAACCAGCGGAAAGGCTTTCAACCATGCAACACATGCAAAGCGTGTAAAATTGGAAAAAACATGAAAGTGATTCAGGAACCAGATGGCAAACTAATGAAAATTGATCAACAAATCACTTGTACTTCAGAAAATGTGGTATACATCGTGGAATGTAAAGGTGGCATGAAGTACATTGGATGCACCACATGAATGCTGAGAAAGAGGATTTTGGAACACATCCGTGCAGTAAAAAATTTGAACATGCAATATGCTACCGCCAAACATCTGAGTACTTGCCAAAATGGAGATTGGAGACAAATGCATTTCTACGGAGCAAAGATGTTGGACAAAATGGAAAGAGGTGGTGACACAGTTCGAAAACTCCGCCAAATGGAGTCTCGGATGATAATCAGATTCAGAACAAAACACCCCAGAGGAATGAACTTTGGGGAGGACCTCCACATTCATCTGGAATAAATGTTCAATATTCAAATCAATCATGACAAGGGTACTATACCCAATAATTTGACAATGACAAACAGAAATACATAAGCCACAGTGAATAATAAGTCACAACATACTAATGGTGTAACTAAAATACACACAATGTCTTTCTTTTCCTTTTTTATATTTTTTCAAATTGTTTGCAACTACAATTCTCAGAATGCTTCCTAAATGGCAAAAATGGCACAGTATAAAAAGTAACACTGTGGAAGGACTAACCGACCGTGAGCAAGGCCAGTTGTGGCTGAAACGCGTTGGTGGGGTGAAGCAGAAAATAAATAAGGCTTGAATAAGTACCCTGCATGTGCCGCCTCCTTTGTTTATCAATATATATGTATATGTATATATATATATATATATATATATATATATATATATATATATATATATTCACTGAAAAAACGATAGGTTTCACACCAGTTATAGTTAGCTGGAAGTTTTACTCGCATAAAACCATTGAAATTCCCATGTTATAGTTGGATGGACTCACTATAACTTGCGCGTGCAATGCACTGCTGATTACGTCACATATTACATCACTCATGACATGGTCAGTGACATCACTCATGACATCACTGATGACACCATCTAGTGAATGTGTGTCTTTCTGAAAAATAAATATGTTTTATATATGTATATATAAAAGTTGATGGAAGAATAAATGTTCAAATAAGTGTCTAAATGGATGTTTTAAAAAAAAAAATTGATTGGTTAACTGGCTTATTAAGTGTATCTTAGTGAATACATATATTAGTGAGTAATGTTTAAATATTTAAATATATGTATTAGTGTTTCACTTTGTTTATAAGTGGCTGCATGAGTTGGTGAGTAGCTACATGTGTAGGTATATGGGTTATCAGATGTTTTTTTAGTATCAGTATGAGTGTTTGTATGGTTTGGTGGGGGTATTACTTATCACATAGATGCATGAATGACTGACTCTCTCTTTGTATGTGTTTTGAAGACAGCAAATGTGCAGGACTGTATGGGTGGATGGGTGTGTATATGTGTGTGTTACTGAGTGACTAGTGTCTTTATCAGTAACTACATATGTTTTAATCTAGTATATGTGAATATTGATGTATATAAGTGAGTATATGTGAGAGTGAGAGATTGTAAGAGTTCCTGTTTAAATAAGTATGTGTTTCTATAAGTGATTGCTTAAGAGAGTAAGTATGTGTAAGTTTCCTTATAAGTAAGGTGGTAGTGTATGTTTAGCTGTATATGCAAATAAATGGATGTTCAATAGTTTAATTGCATGTGTGAGTATGTGTGAGAGTAACTTTTGGATGACTGTTGGTGTGTAACAGGATGTATAGGTGTATCACTACATATGATGAGTGAGTATATGTATGAGTGACTATATAGAACTGTTGGTGAATGAGTGGATGTGTATACAGATGGTGGAATTATTGAATTGGTTGTTGTAACTGGTATGTGTATCTCAATTTTTTTGAAAATTTTAATTTCTATTTTTGAATATGTGTTTCATGGGTTACATTACACTGAAAGGAGGTCTGTCACTCTGTCACAAGGATGATGTCATCAGTGATGTCATGAGTGATGTCACTGACCATGTCATGAGTGATATAGTATGTGACGTCATCAGCAGTGCATTGCACGTGCAAGTTATAGTGAGTCCATCTAACTATAACGTGGGAATTTCAATGGTTTTATGCTAGTAAAACTTCCAGCTAACTATAACTGGTGTGAAACCTATGGTTTTTTCAGTGAATTTATTAGGTTTTTTAAATGCTAATTCCTAACTATAACTGGTCTGAAACCTATGGTTTTTTCAGTGAATTTAATAGGTTTTTTAAATGCTAATTCCTAACTATAAGTCTCACTTCATAAGTAAGACTGTTAGCGCTCTAGTTGTTCTTTAGAACACTCTGGTACATTCTGTCATTGGGCTACAGTTGGGCTACATCTAGCTGATATTTGGGCTACATTTGCTTTTTTTTGTCTCTGGTGGCCATCTTTGGGCTACATTGGGCTACATTGGGCTACATTGGGCTACATTTGGGCTACATTTGGGCTCTAACATATATATAGCCCAATGTAGCACAATATATATTTTTTTCAAAGTTAATTTTCGTAAAAACCACTTGAGAATAGCAAAGGCACATTGGGCTACCAATCCCTACTATTTTTCCCAATTCCTTTTTTTTAATTTTTATTTTTTGCTATGAAGCGCTCCCGGTGCGCGCCCCGGGGTGCGCCCCGACAGCGTTCTTTCATAAAGCGCCCCGGGGCACGCTCTGGGGAGCGTCCCGTAAGCGTCAAAATCGCGAACGAAAACATGAATGTGACGTATCACGTAGCCGCGTCCGCGTGATACGCACGGCGTAAGCGCACTAGGAAGCACTAGAGCGAATACGATCGCGCAACGTAGGCCTCCGACGCGCTTACGCGACGCGCCGGGTCATGTGACCAGAAAATAACACTTTTCATTGGTTCATAACAGTTTTGGTTTCATAATGATGAAGCCCCTAGTCATGTGACCTGAAAATAACACTTTTCATTGGTTCAATAATTACTTTTTTCTAAATTTTGAGAAACCCACCCATTTCTCTCACTATTGATTTGCACTTGGAGAGAGCAAGAGGTGTTTTGTGAATTATCTACTCATTAATTTCCTGATCTACAGCAATGGCTGCAAGGGAGTCATCCAGCAGTGATTCAGATGGTTTTGTGCAAGAGGACCCTCCTCACCAGAAAACAAAGAACCACTTCATCTGGAAATTTTATGACATCCCTGAAGGACAAAAAAAAGTTAATGCAAGTAAAGTAACTTGTAAAATATGTGGCAGTATTTTATCCAGAGGCAATCCTCTAAAAAAATATTGCTTTGGAAATGCCAATTTAATTAGACATGTTAAAAGAAGACACCCAAAAAATTATTTCAGGGAGAGTGTCAGGGAGCTGGCAGAGAATGCACGAAGAGATGGCGGCAGCACCTCCACTGGTGGAGCAACACCTTCAGGAAGAACACGTGCAAGAATGGTCCCTAATGTGCAGCCGGTCTTTGCAGGCATAACATTTTTATGCGTGGACTGTGACAAACTACTCTGTTATGGGGAGCAGAGCGTTGAACTCATTGCAATAAAGAGACAGGAACACCAATGCTCTCCCCGTCCCTAAATGTTCTCATTTTTTTGCTCCTGTTGAGCAGTTTTTGAATCCCTGTTTTTGTTTTTCCCCTGTAAAAAATAAAAAAAATATATAAAATCGTTTTAAAAAGTATAAACAAATATAAAACAACAAAAACAAAAAAAAGTTCTTTTCAGAACTATCTCCAATTAATAAAAAAAAGGTATTTTTTTTTAAAAAAAGTGTCATTCTTTTTTTCTCCATGGTACGCTCCCCGGTCTGCTCCCCGGTGCGTGTACCGGGCGCTCCCCCGTGCCCTTTTATGACCCCCCACAACAACCCTAGGGGGTCAGGGGGCAGGGGGGGTATACCCTGCCCCTTTTGCTTATTTCCCCCTTTGATTTTTACCACCTCAATCCTACCGAGGTACAAGATGGCGGCCGCTGCAGACTGTTTCGAATGTTTACAGACACCCGAGAGCCAATCAGCTTTCCGTACGCAAGTCACGTGGCGCGCTTTGAGAGCTCCCTGGTGCGCGTACCGGGGCGCGGCTCTAGATATATATATTTGTTTGAACCTAAATTACTCAAAATCCACTGGAGCACATATTTTGAGACATAGCAAAGGCACATCGGGCTACTAGTCCCTACAATTTTGCCAAGTTTGGTGTAAATCTATTCAGCCGTTCGGGCTAAAAGTGAAATCGACCGCCCTATAGAAATTAACATGGGGAAAACGCGTTTTGGCACCCCCCATTAATCTCGGCCCCCGCTTGACGAATCCCCCCCCCAATCTTTCAGGGAAGGACCGGAGCGCCGCGAGGCAATTTTGAGGAACTTTTCAGGTAGATTCGTCAACCGGCGCCAAAGTTATTCCAAATAGAATTTTGAGATTTAACATTGAAAAAAATCCTAACTATAACTACCTACTGGCGACCGCCAGTGGGTAATATATATATATATATATATATATATATATATATATATATATATATATATATATATATATATATATATATATATATATATATTACCTACTGGCGATAGCCAGTAGGTATATATAGTTAGGATTTTTTCTCTATGGAACTTTTGAAAATTCTATGCCTAATAACTTTGGCGTTTGTGGACGGAATCGGCTGAAAGTTTCAGGAAAATGGCACATTTTGTTTCTGAGCAGCCCCTGAAAATTTGGTGGGGTTTCGTCAAGGGGGGGCTGAGAAAAAAGGGGGGTCCCAAAACGCGTTTTTTGCATTGAGTTTTCCATAGGGCGGTTGGACTCACTTTTAGCTCGAACGGCTGAATGGATTTGCACGAAACTTGGCAAAATTGTAGGGACTGTTAGCCCGATGTGCCTTTGCTAGGTCTCAATATATGTGCTTCAGTGGATTTTGAGAAATTAACGTTTAAAACAAGATATATATCTGTAACAGCGCTCCGGGCAGCGCTCCGGTTCGCGAACTTTTCGCGTATCGGAACTTTGCGAAGCGAAGCTGATTGGCTCTCCGGTGTCTGTCAACATTCTAAACAGTCCGGAGCGGCCGCCATCTTGTCTCTCGGTAGGATCGAGAGACAAGAGGAGGCCAAAACAAAGGGGGAAATGAAGGAAAGGGGGCAAGGTAGACCCCTTCTGACCCCCTAGGATTGATGAGGGGGATATTATAGAGCCACGCCGGGCCCAAAAAAAAAAAAAAAAAAATCCGATTTTTTCGCCGTAGAGACGCGTCTTGGTTCGCGAACCGGGCAGCTAACCGGGCAGCTAACCGGGAAGCTAACCGTCAGTGTAACCCAAAAAAAAAAAATAATAAATTCCGATTTTTTCGCCGTAGAGACGCGTCTTGGTTCGCGAACCGGGCAGCTAACCGGGCAGCTAACCGGGAAGCTAACCGGCAGTGTAACCCAAAAAAAAAAAAAAAAAATCCGATTTTTTCGCCGTAGAGACGCGTCTTGGTACGCGAACCGGGCAGCTAACCGGGCAGCTAACCGGGCAGCTAACCGGGAAGCTAACCGGCAGTGTAACACAAAAAAAAAAAAAAATCAGATTTTTTCGCCGTAGAGACGCGTCTTGGTACGCGAACCGGGCAGCTAACCGGGCAGCTAACCGGGAAGCTAACCGGCAGTGTAACGGGAGTCTGAGGAGTAGCTGATTGGCTGTCAATATTGTAAACAGTCCGGAGCGGCCGCCATCTTGTCTCTCGGTAGGATCGAGAGACAAGAGGAGGCCAAAACAAAGGGGGAAATGAAGGAAAGAGGGCAAGGTAGACCCCTTCTGACCCCCTAGGATTGATGAGGGGGATATTATAAAGCCACGTGGGGCCAAAAAAAAAACAAACAAAAAAATCCGATTTTTTCGCCGTAGAGACGCGTCTTGGTACGCGAACTGGGCAGGTAACCGGGCAGCTACCGGGAAGCTAATCGGCAGTGTAACGGGAGTCTGAGGAGAAGCTGATTGGCTGTTATCATTGTAAACAGTCTGGAGCGGCCGCCATCTTGTCTCTCTGTGGGATCGAGAGACAAGAGGTGGAAAAAAAAAGGTGTAAATGAATGAAAGGGGTAAGGCAGACCCCTCCTGAACCCCTAGGATTGATGAGGGGGCTATTAAAGTTCCCTGGGGGGTGAAAAAAAAAAATTTGCGATTTTTCGCGGTAAAGGTGCTTCCTGGTACGTTAACCGGGCAGCTAACCGGCAGCGTAACGGGAGTTCGACATATTGTGTTTTTTGAACGTTTGTGATATGTGCACGTGTGGATTTTGTCTAATTAAGGTTAAAAAAATATATATATATCTTTAAGCGTGTTCTGGCGCGCTTACGTTTTGGGTTTGGTTTGCGCTGCAGAGACGATACGTCACGGTTATGCGATGCATCATGAGGCGTCTCACGGGCTACGTGATACGTCACTTAATAAAGAATATATTTTACAGCTATAGATATTAGCTTTTAAAAAACCAATGAAATTCACAGAAAAAACCATAGGTTATAGACCATATATAGTTAGGAATTTGCATTTACAAAACCTTGAAAATTCACTGAAAAAACCATAGGTTATAGACCATATATAGTTAGGGATTAGCATTTAAAAAACCTTATTTTATTTGCACAAAACCATTGAAATTCCATATATAGTTAGTTGCACTAACTATATATCGCGGACCCGCAATCCACTGCTAATGATGTCACATATTACATCATTCATGACATGGTCAGTGACATCACTGATGACATCACTGATGACATCTCAAATGACATCACTGATGACATCACTGATGACAACACCCAGTGACTGTATGTTTCTGTAAAGTTAAAATATGTCTTACATATTGAAGAATGAGTGGATGTATAAGTGTCTGGATGAAGGATTTAGTAGGTGCATGACTGACTGTATGAGAGAATGATTAAATGTGTCTCACTGAGTGCATGGGTTAGTGATTAAAGTGTCTTAATTTGGCAATCAATATTTATGTTCTTCTGTAAACTGCTGCATGTTTAAATCAGTAGCTATATCAGTAACTATATGGGTTATTGAATGGTTGCCCAAGTATTTGTATGGGAGACTGAGTGTGTGTGTGGGTGGCTGGGAGGTGTATAACTCTGTGCATAGATGTGTGAGCGGTTGATTCCCTAGGTGTATGGGTTCAAAAGTGCATGTAGAAACAGCTGTATGGACAGTTGACTGTGTGCATGAGTATATTGGTGAGTGAATGGATATCTCAGTTCTACATGTCAAAGTAAGTACATATGTAAAACACACTCCATGTGAGAGTTGACATATATAAATAACTGAACATAAGAGTCAGTGAATGTGAGAGTGGCTGTATGAATCATTGTGAACTTGTATCAAGGATTGTATAAGAGAGTAAATATGTGTTAGTATATGTTTGAATAAGTAAGGTGTGTATAACTGTATAGTTAAGGAAATGGAGATGTGATTGATTCTTTGCATGACTGAATAGGTGTGTGAGTAACTCCATGGATGTGTGACAGTCTGTGAGTGCCTGTTTACACTGAGTGTATCAAAGTTTATATTAGAGTCTGAAGATGTATTATCACATAAATGATATCATCAGTGATGTAATCAGTAATGTCAAATGAGATGTCAGTGATGTCATCAGTGATGTCATTTGAGATGTCATCAGTGATGTCATCAGTGATGTCATTTGAGATGTCATCAGTGATGTCATCAGTGATGTCACTGACCATGTCATGAATGATGTAATATGTGACATCATTAGCAGTGGATTGCGGGTCCGCGATATATAGTTAGTGCAACTAACTATATATGGAATTTCAATGGTTTTGTGCAAATAAAATAAGGTTTTTTAAATGCTAATCCCTAACTATATATGGTCTATAACCTATGGTTTTTTCAGTGAATATATATATATATATATATATATCCAACATAACCTCCCTTGACAATACAAAGAAGCACGCCGCAGGCCGGAGTTTGATGAAAAACAGCACTTCTTTAATGCAGGCTTCGGAAAGGGCAACAGATTCATTCCTTACGCGTTTCAACTCTCGTGGGGTCTTGTTCACAGGTGAGCAAAATGAAAGACTGGGATTTAGTCCGTTTTTTAAAGGCTACAGCGTCTCTCCGTAGTCTCTTTTTACTACAATGTCCATGGTGCACTGGGAGGATCACAGTTTCAACATGATGATGCATTCTTTTAGGAAAGCCTTTTCATTACGTTTTCCAATGTGTTCTTTAATTCTTGGGAAATGCTGGCTATTATTTCCAAATTCATTCGTGATGTCCCATGCACCAAAAGTGCTCAAAATTTCTAGATGCCACATTCTGCAGTGCCTGTTAATCTAACTCCTTCGAAGGGACCAGTGTCCGTTTGAATTCCCTTGCTCTGCTACACCTCATGATGAAAGGTGAAACAATTTTCATACCTTTTAGTTCAGTGTATCATGCAGGCGGGTCGGGCTCAAAGTTAAGTAAATCCAACGTAGTTTGCTCCAATCATGAGCCCCTGACCTCAACAGGGCGGCCACGGCGCGCGGGTATCGGAGCACCCCGCTTACATCCAACATAACCTCCCTTGACAATACAAAGAAGCACGCCGCAGGCCGGAGTTTGATGAAAAACAGCACTTCTTTAATGCAGGCTTCGGAAAGGGCAACAGATTCATTCCTTACGCGTTTCAACTCTCGTGGAGTCTTGTTCACAGGTGAGCAAAATGAAAGACTGGGATTTAGTCCGTTTTTTAAAGGCTACAGCGTCTCTCCGTAGTCTCTTTTTACTACAATGTCCATGGTGCACTGGGAGGATCACAGTTTCAACATGATGATGCATTCTTTTAGGAAAGCCTTTTCATTACGTTTTCCAATGTGTTCTTTAATTCTTGGGAAATGCTGGCTCTTATTTCCAAATTCATTCGTGATGTCCCATGCACCAAAAGTGCTCAAAATTTCTAGATGCCACATTCTGCAGTGCCTGTTAATCTAACTCCTTCGAAGGGACCAGTGTCCGTTTGAATTCCCTTGCTCTGCTACACCTCATGATGAAAGGTGAAACAATTTTCATACCTTTAAGTTCAGTGTATCATGCAGGCGGGTCGGGCTCAAAGTTAAGTAAATCCAACGTAGTTTGCTCCAATCATGAGCCCCTGACCTCAACAGGGCGGCCACGGCGCGCGGGTATCGGAGCACCCCGCTTACATCCAACATAACCTCCCTTGACAATACAAAGAAGCACGCCGCAGGCCGGAGTTTGATGAAAAACAGCACTTCTTTAATGCAGGCTTCGGAAAGGGCAACAGATTCATTCCTTACGCGTTTCAACTCTCGTGGAGTCTTGTTCACAGGTGAGCAAAATGAAAGACTGGGATTTAGTCCGTTTTTTAAAGGCTACAGCGTCTCTCCGTAGTCTCTTTTTACTACAATGTTAATGGTGCACTGGGAGGATCACAGTTTCAACATGATGATGCATTCTTTTAGGAAAGCCTTTTCATTACGTTTTCCAATGTGTTCTTTAATTCTTGGGAAATGCTGGCTCTTATTTCCAAATTCATTCGTGATGTCCCATGCACCAAAAGTGCTCAAAATTTCTAGATGCCACATTCTGCAGTGCCTGTTAATCTAACTCCTTCGAAGGGACCAGTGTCCGTTTGAATTCCCTTGCTCTGCTACACCTCATGATGAAAGGTGAAACAATTTTCATACCTTTTAGTTCAGTGTATCATGCAGGCGGGTCGGGCTCAAAGTTAAGTAAATCCAACGTAGTTTGCTCCAATCATGAGCCCCTGACCTCAACAGGGCGGCCACGGCGCGCGGGTATCGGAGCACCCCGCTTACTTCCAACATAACCTCCCTTGACAATACAAAGAAGCACGCCGCAGGCCGGAGTTTGATGAAAAACAGCACTTCTTTAATGCAGGCTTCGGAAAGGGCAACAGATTCATTCCTTACGCGTTTCAACTCTCGTGGAGTCTTGTTCACAGGTGAGCAAAATGAAAGACTGGGATTTAGTCCGTTTTTAAAGGCTACAGCGTCTCTCCGTAGTCTCTTTTTACTACAATGTCCATGGTGCACTGGGAGGATCACAGTTTCAACATGATGATGCATTCTTTTAGGAAAGCCTTTTCATTACATTTTCCAATGTGTTCTTTAATTCTTGGGAAATGCTGGCTCTTATTTCCAAATTCATTCGTGATGTCCCATGCACCAAAAGTGCTCAAAATTTCTAGATGCCACATTCTGCAGTGCCTGTTAATCTAACTCCTTCGAAGGGACCAGTGTCCGTTTGAATTCCCTTGCTCTGCTACACCTCATGATGAAAGGTGAAACAATTTTCATACCTTTTAGTTCAGTGTATCATGCAGGCGGGTCGGGATCAAAATTAAGTAAATCCAACGTAGTTTGCTCCAATCATGAGCCCCTGACCTCAACAGGGCGGCCACGGCGCGCGGGTATCGGAGCACCCCGCTTACATCCAACATAACCTCCCTTGACAATACAAAGAAGCACGCCGCAGGCCGGAGTTTGATGAAAAACAGCACTTCTTTAATGCAGGCTTCGGAAAGGGCAACAGATTCATTCCTTACGCGTTTCAACTATCGTGGAGTCTTGTTCACAGGTGAGCAAAATGAAAGACTGGGATTTAGTCCGTTTTAAACGGACTAAATCCCAGTCTTTCATTTTGCTCACCTGTGAACAAGACTCCACGAGAGTTGAAACGCGTAAGGAATGAATCTGTTGCCCTTTCCGAAGCCTGCATTAAAGAAGTGCTGTTTTTCATCAAACTCCGGCCTGCGGCGTGCTTCTTTGTATTGTCAAGGGAGGTTATGTTGGATGTAAGCGGGGTGCTCCGATACCCGCGCGCCGTGGCCGCCCTGTTGAGGTCAGGGGCTCATGATTGGAGCAAACTACGTTGGATTTACTTAATTTTGATCCCGACCCGCCTGCATGATACACTGAACTAAAAGGTATGAAAATTGTTTCACCTTTCATCATGAGGTGTAGCAGAGCAAGGGAATTCAAACGGACACTGGTCCCTTCGAAGGAGTTAGATTAACAGGCACTGCAGAATGTGGCATCTAGAAATTTTGAGCACTTTTGGTGCATGGGACATCACGAATGAATTTGGAAATAAGAGCCAGCATTTCCCAAGAATTAAAGAACACATTGGAAAACGTAATGAAAAGGCTTTCCTAAAAGAATGCATCATCATGTTGAAACTGTGATCCTCCCAGTGCACCATGGACATTGTAGTAAAAAGAGACTACGAAGAGACGGTGTAGCCTTTAAAAAACGGACTAAATCCCAGTCTTTCATTTTGCTCACCTGTGAACAAGACTCCACGAGAGTTGAAACGCGTAAGGAATGAATCTGTTGCCCTTTCCGAAGCCTGCATTAAAGAAGTGCTGTTTTTCATCAAACTCCGGCCTGCGGCGTGCTTCTTTGTATTGTCAAGGGAGGTTATGTTGGATGTAAGCGGGGTGCTCCGATACCCGCGCGCCGTGGCCGCCCTGTTGAGGTCAGGGGCTCATGATTGGAGCAAACTACGTTGGATTTACTTAACTTTGAGCCCGACCCGCCTGCATGATACACTGAACTAAAAGGTATGAAAATTGTTTCACCTTTTATCATGAGGTGTAGCAGAGCAAGGGAATTCAAACGGACACTGGTCCCTTCGAAGGAGTTAGATTAACAGGCACTGCAGAATGTGGCATCTAGAAATTTTGAGCACTTTTGGTGCATGGGACATCACGAATGAATTTGGAAATAAGAGCCAGCATTTCCCAAGAATTAAAGAACACATTGGAAAACGTAATGAAAAGGCTTTCCTAAAAGAATGCATCATCATGTTGAAACTGTGATCCTCCCAGTGCACCATGGACATTGTAGTAAAAAGAGACTACGGAGAGACGCTGTAGCCTTTAAAAAAAATGGACTAAATCCCAGTCTTTCATTTTGCTCACCTGTGAACAAGACTCCACGAGAGTTGAAACGTGTAAGGAATGAATCTGTTGCCCTTTCCGAAGCCTGCATTAAAGAAGTGCTGTTTTTCATCAAACTCCGGCCTGCGGCGTGCTTCTTTGTATTGTCAAGGGAGGTTATGTTGGATGTAAGCGGGGTGCTCCGATACCCGCGCGCCGTGGCCGCCCTGTTGAGGTCAGGGGCTCATGATTGGAGCAAACTACGTTGGATTTACTTAACTTTGAGCCCGACCCGCCTGCATGATACACTGAACTAAAAGGTATGAAAATTGTTTCACCTTTCATCATGAGGTGTAGCAGAGCAAGGGAATTCAAACGGACACTGGTCCCTTCGAAGGAGTTAGATTAACAGGCACTGCAGAATGTGGCTTCTAGAAATTTTGAGCACTTTTGGTGCATGGGACATCACAAATGAATTTGGAAATAAGAGCCAGCATTTCCCAAGAATTAAAGAACACACTGGAAAACGTAATGAAAAGGCTTTCCTAAAAGAATGCATCATCATGTTGAAACTGTGATCCTCCCAGTGCACCATGGACATTGTAGTAAAAAGAGACTACGGAGAGACGCTGTAGCCTTTAAAAAACGGACTAAATCCCAGTCTTTCATTTTGCTCACCTGTGAACAAGACTCCACGAGAGTTGAAACGCGTAAGGAATGAATCTGTTGCCCTTTCCGAAGCCTGCATTAAAGAAGTGCTGTTTTTCATCAAACTCCGGCCTGCGGCGTGCTTCTTTGTATTGTCAAGGGAGGTTATGTTGGATGTAAGCGGGGTGCTCCGATACCCGCGCGCCGTGGCCGCCCTGTTGAGGTCAGGGGCTCATGATTGGAGCAAACTACGTTGGATTTACTTAACTTTGAGCCCGACCCGCCTGCATGATACACTGAACTAAAAGGTATGAAAATTGTTTCACCTTTCATCATGAGGTGTAGCAGAGCAAGGGAATTCAAACGGACACTGGTCCCTTCGAAGGAGTTAGATTAACAGGCACTGCAGAATGTGGCTTCTAGAAATTTTGAGCACTTTTGGTGCATGGGACATCACAAATGAATTTGGAAATAAGAGCCAGCATTTCCCAAGAATTAAAGAACACACTGGAAAACGTAATGAAAAGGCTTTCCTAAAAGAATGCATCATCATGTTGAAACTGTGATCCTCCCAGTGCACCATGGACATTGTAGTAAAAAGAGACTACGGAGAGACGCTGTAGCCTTTAAAAAACGGACTAAATCCCAGTCTTTCATTTTGCTCACCTGTGAACAAGACTCCACGAGAGTTGAAACGCGTAAGGAATGAATCTGTTGCCCTTTCCGAAGCCTGCATTAAAGAAGTGCTGTTTTTCATCAAACTCCGGCCTGCGGCGTGCTTCTTTGTATTGTCAAGGGAGGTTATGTTGGATGTAAGCGGGGTGCTCCGATACCCGCGCGCCGTGGCCGCCCTGTTGAGGTCAGGGGCTCATGATTGGAGCAAACTACGTTGGATATATATATATATATATATATATATATATATTTTTTTTTTTTTTTTTTTTTTTGGTTTTCTAATGGGATCATCTGAAAAACTGATTTTGGATGGGACAAAATAACATCTAATACCCATCGGTTTCTGTACCAGAATAGAATACAATTAACACTAAAGAATAATAACAATACATGGTTTCGAATCTGTCATCTGGCCGGTTCCTATCTCTTAAATTTTTAGAGTTGAAATGGAACTGACATAATAGGCCCATACAGGGCAAAAACAGCTACAAAAAACACAAAGAGTCGAATACGCCAATTCAGGGCAACATATGTAGATACATACAGATAAAACACTAAAGGGAACATAGAAACAAATAGCTTATCACTATGATAGCAAAATATGTAATGACTGTATTATTAAGGAAATTTTCTCCATATATACATAGAGACATAGAAAATATGGCAATAAGGATTTCCTATATGAAAATTTGGGAATTTGTGCCCTCGAGGATCCATCAAAGTCAGGAGTAATGAAATGTATATATTTCTCTGTGTTTCATAGTATAATTAATTTTCCCTGACATAATATGTGTGGTATGTATAAGAACAGAATTTCGAATTTGAATTGTGTTACAAAACTTGGTTTTTAATATTGCACTTGCACTTACAAGAAACCGTTATTTTTAATGAAAATGTAAACCCGAATTCTATCCCACCAGTCCACTGTAAGATGTCCACCGTAAAGGACAGGTTGGGGTAGTCCACTTTTACTTTCTATAAAAGAGAGGTAGACGATATAATGGTTTCCTTAGAACTCACTCGCTGACACTGACGAAGCCGAAAGGTGAAACGCATCTGTCGGAGGGGGCAGGGGGTCTGCCAATAAATCATCTTTAAACTCGACCTTGGAGTGCTGTCTAATTTCGTAAAAAAACTGAGTTGTTACAGAATATATATATATATATATATATATATATATATATATATATATATATATATATATATATATATATATATATATATATATATATATATATATATATATATATATATATATATATATATATATATACATATATATATATTCACTGAAAAAACCATAGGTTTCACATATGTTATAGTTAGCTGGACATTTCACTCATACAAAACCATTGAAATTCCCCCGTTATAGTTAGTTCAGTTAACTATAACTTGCACGTCCGCAATGCACTGCTAATGACGTCACATATTGCATCACTCATGACATGGTCAGTGACATCACTGATGATACTTCCCCCAGGGCCTGCTCCCAATTCTTATATATTTTTTTTTTACAGGAAGGGGGCCGCGTGCCCCCCCCCATCTCCCGGGGCATGGCCAACTTTTCTATTTTTTTATCTGAGGGGGGGCTGCCCCTCCTATGCCCCCTTAAGGCCCAGGGGACTCCATCCCCCGGAGCCTGCCTATCTTTTTTTTTATTTAAATTTTTTAATGGTGGAGGGGGCTGCATGGCCCCCCTCCTGGGCAACTTATGGCCCCGGGACCCCATCCCCCAGGGTCTGCCTTCTCCGTTGGGGACTGTGGGGGGGTTCCCTTGGTCCCTGCTGGCTCCCCGTATCCTGCAGGACCTGCTCTCTCTTTCAAAAACCAAAGCAGTTTGCTATGGTAGGGCAGGAGCTGCGAAACTCCCACCCAAACAGCAGTGTCCCGGGGTAGGCACCCCGGGATACTGCAGGAGCCGGCCCTGGGAGGTGGCGGTCCCCAGGGCCATCAAGGGCTCCAAGTGGGGGGCTGCGTGGTTCCCCTCCCACCAGTTAAAAGCCCCGGGGTGGTGGTCCCTGGGGCTGGGGGTCCGTCACGGACCCCCTATTTTAAATATTAGTGCCCCGGGGAGGTGGTGGTCTCTGGGGCGTGTGGGGGGGCTTGAGCCCCCTCACACAGGTTTTTTTAAATTTTAAAAAAAGAAGCCCCGGGGGGTGGCGGTGCCTGGGGCTACCAGGGGGCCTTGAGGGTCCTTGTGGGACCCCCTGAGCAGGCCTAGAGGGTCAGGGTGTTTCTAGCCTGCTCCCTTTGTGTGTTTTCGCATTTCTTTTACTGCTTTCTTGTGCCTCAGTGTAATTCCGTTCAGCAGTTCGGGCTGTAGCCTCACTTAAAGGTACCTATGGAGAATAGCATTTGGGTAAACACGTTTTGGGACCCACATTTTTCTCAGGCCCCTCTTGACGAATCACCCCCAAACTTTCAAGGAAGGAGCGGAGCAGAGCAGGCCATTTTCGTGGAGAATTTTGCGAAGATTCGTCTACCGGCACCAAAGTTATTCCAAATAGAATGTTGCAGATTTCCTATGGAAACTAGGTCTCAACTATAACTACCTACTGGCGACTGCCAGTAGGTAATTGTCTAAGAGGAACAATTGGTTGAACACAATAGTGGAAAATTCCAATAAAGTTCAACTTTTGAATACCTTTTAAATTATCCTTTTTTGGAATGAAATGTTAAGTTACTATGCAAATTTCTATAGTAGCATAACATTGGCACAAAGCATTGGCCATTTTATTGTCCAAGACACATTGCATGAAAGCCCTTTTAATTATGTTTGCTTTTAGAGTGTCACGAACGGCCAGAAAGTTTTAGGTTGGTTGCCACAACTATGACATCAATCTGGCGCTTGCCTGTGATAGCTAAAAATAAAAATAAAAATTGTGTTGTCTGTTTGTGAGCATATATTGCTATAAATCAGTGTGGGACCATTTTATTTTTTAACGCTCATCTGCGCAATATACAGGCCACATGATCCAATGATTTTGCTTTGTCAATGTCATCTGAGTAAGAATGTTGCACTGGTCACTTTATTAATCAAGAGACATTGCAGAAAAGCACATTCTATTATGTTTGCTTATAGAGTGTTACGAACGACCCGGCTGTTTGGGCATGTCGTTATTGTATGTGCCACTTGCCTGTGATAAGGGGAATGATAGCTAAAACTATGTCATCAGTTTGCCAGGATATATCGCTATAAATTATTGTGGAACTATTCTAGTTTATTTTACTTACTTTGTTAATGCTCATTTGCATAATATATAGGTCTAATGATTTTGCTTTCTCATTGTCATCTAAGTAAGAATGTTGCACTGTCACTATTTTAACTCTTGTTGAAACTTTATTCACTTTGATGCACTGTCACTTTATATTCGATACTGCTATAAAAAGGTTAAAAAATGGCGGCAAAACAGGTTTGATAAAGACTGCTTGCACAGTTGAAACACGTTACCTGGTTGTGCGTTGTTCAAAAATTAAATCTCTATTCAGCTGTATCGAGCATGCTGGAGTCTGTTTCATATGATGGTAACAGTCTTTTGTAAATATATACATACACACACATATATATATTTGTGTGTATATATATATATATATATATATATATATATATATATATATATATATATATATATATATATATATATATATATATATATATATATATATATATATATATATATATATATATATTACCTACTCCAGTAGATATATATAGTTAGGATTTTTTCCCTATGGGATTTCTGAAAATTCTATGTCTAATAACTTTGGCGTTTGTGGACGGAATTGGCTGAAATTATCAGGAAAATGGCACATTTTGTTTCTGAGCAGCCCCTGAAACTTTGGGGGGTGTTCGGCAAGGGGGGGCTGAGATAAAAGGGGGGTCCCAAAACTCGTTTTTCCCATGTTAATTTCCATAGGGCGGTTGGCCTCACTTTTAGCTCGAACGGCTGAATGGATTTGCACGAAACTTGGCAAAATTGTAGGGACTGTTAGCCCGATGTGCCTTTGCTAGGTCTCAATATATGTGCTCCAGTGGATTTTGAGAAATTAACGTTCAAAACAAGATATATATCTGTAACAGCGCTCCGGGCTGCGCTCCGGTCCGCTTACATTTCGCGAAACGGAACTTTGCGATGCGAAGCTGATTGGCTTTCCGGTGTCTGTCAACATTCTAAACAGTCCGGAGCGGCCGCCATCTTATCTCTCGGTAGGATCGAGAGAGAAGAAGAGGTGAAAAACGAAGGGGGAATTTAATGAAAGGGGGCAAGGTAGACCCCTCTTGACCCCATAGGAATGATGTTGGGGTTATTAAAGAGTCCCGTGGGGAAAAAAAAAATGATTTTTCACGGTAGAAGCGCTTCCCGGGCCGCGAACTGGGCCGCAAACTGGTAGCGAAACGGGAATTCGCCATTTTGTGTTTTGTTTTAATTAAATTACTAGGTATAAGGGGGTGCGGGAGACGTATCCTGATCCCTTATGTTTTCTGAGGGTGGCTGAGGAGGCTCATATATGTTGATACATGTCTTCCAGCGGCTGTGCGTGAGCTTTTTTTTTTTTTGCTGCATGACGTCTGTTAACGTTCGATTCGATGGAAATCAGGAAGTGTTGACCGCCAATTTGTCAGTGCGATAAAATATTTTGTTATAAATGAATCCTTATTGATAAACATTGTCTGCGCCATCTTGCCAATTTTCCAATGCCACAATTTTGTCGTGCACAGCAGCCATTTTAGATGCCTTGACCAGACCCACTCTCTGCACGCCGTCGATTCTCAGCACGGCTCCCCACCCTCGCAAGCATCTCCCCCACGCACTGGTCACCCCCGCTCTCTCTCTCATGCATGGGCCATAAACTTCCCCCCATCTGCGCTGATCTTCCCTGAGAATCACACCCTGTGCCCGCCCGACACCTCCCTTTCACCCTATTCACTACCGCACCCTCTGACACTCCTCTTCCTCTGTGTCCGATTGTCCAGGCTGGTCCCAGGCTATCACCTAGCCCTGCGGATGTAGTTTATGGCCCCAGCTGTAGAGAATCCAGACATGCTAACCCTCCCAATTCAGGCGTGAGACTACCGATTTCAGTGCTAGTCTCCCGCCTCCCGATTCCTGCAAGCAAAAACCCGATTCCTCTGGGTTTTCAGCTGACAGGGCTTGGTATTGTGTTACGTGCTAATTCTTCCAGGAAACATCAGAGGGCCGATGCAGGGGCTCTAGAAGGGGTGATAAACCATTTAAGCCTCATTAACAAGCGCATGGTCTTTTAAAGATCTGTGAAGTACTCGGGGCGGCGGTGTGTGTGTGCCCTCTTTCAGGAGCGGGCGGGGGGGCACTGCCAGCAACTTGCCAGGCCAGGCAGTGTTCAACACTTGCATCACCCTTTCTCTGCCTGCTATTGCGCTCCATGCTTCGGAAAGGTGCTATCCGGATCTCGGCGCGTTGTGCTGCCTTCGGCCTACTGTAGCCGCAAGTGCAGACGCAACTCAGTTGGACGGCGAGTGAAACGCTAAGGGGCGCCCCACTGCAGCCGAGGAGCCTCCATCTTGGGGGAGACGCACAGCCCCCACTGACTGACGCGACCTTACAGGCCAACGGGGCGCCCCACGCCGACTTTCGGCGCAGCATTGTAGGATAGCCACACCAGTGCAGCAACTTGCTGGACACCAACTCGGTGCCATCCAGATCTCGGCGCGTTGTGCTGCCTTCGGCCTATTCGCACATCGGTCCGCTACTGACGGATTTTCTACGCTTTTTGTAGCCCTATGCCGCATAACAGGTCATGTGACTTGTTTATAAAACTTTTCATTGGTTCATTTTACTTTTGGTTTCCTAATGATGGAAGGCTTGGTCATATGACCTAAAAATAACACTTTTCATTGGTTTAGAACATTTTTTTTCCCAAACGATGAAAGCCCCACCTTGTTTCTGGATGATTCAGACTGAAGCTGGCGTCAGCATGAGAGCACCACCATCTCGTAGCTCCGTCGTGGCCATTCCACGAGCAATCATGGCAGCCACTCCCCACCAGAAGCCTGCGGGACTCGGGGGCCCCCAAGACTTTTGTAGAATCTTCACGGCTGAGGGGACGCTTTCGAGAATGGGACTCAAGCCCTATCAGGCAAGCGTCCGAGTTCCAAGGTGTCCCAGGGCCATTTTAGTGGACCACGCCCAAATCTGAAGAGCCGGCCGCCATTTTGAGAGTCCTGTGGCAGTCGCCTATCGTTGCATCGCAAGAGCGGGAGCAACTCAACTACATGGTGAGCGAGACGCTGTAGTCGCAAGAGCGGGCGGTAAACAGCTGAATGGCGGAAGAGGCACAGTGTAGCAAAAGCGGGCGGAATGGCAACTAAAACGGTAAAGGGGCGCCCCACTACAGCGTGTCTTCAGGTCAAACGGATGGTGGGACAAGGTCCAGAATAGAAGAGTCATCAAAAGGCAAAAAGTTCCGCCGGACCCCGGGAGCCGGCCGCCTATGTCGGGGGCGATCTCAGGCTACACCAGTGCTATAAGACTTGGGGAGGGGGTCGGAGCCAAGCGTCTTCTCCGAGTCCGTGCCATCACACCGCCCCTCGGGGGCCTCCGTCTAGCGGTTTAGGGAGGTACCATATCACATTGTTTTCAAATGCAGTCAGGTCCACAAACGACCCTCACTTACTTTGAGAATAGTGAAGCTGCAGTAGGTGCAAATAAGCTTCAGACACTGTTACAAGCGCTGCTCAGAACTCTGAACTATGACATCCAACATCCAGAACTTATGCCATTTGAGAATGGCAGTGACATCGAAGCAACTCAGGGACCAAAACCATTAATGTACTTTCACGTATGAAAATCTTACTTGGGGAGGGGGCAGGAGCCAAGCGCCCCCTCCCAGTCCGCGCCAACTCACCGTATGTTTAAAATCTGAAGCCATCGTTCTACAAACTCAACCAACCTTGGATGGAAAAATCTAGAAGAATGTACAAACTGAAAACCAGTTTTGGTCTGCATAGCATCAGCAGCAACGCTTGCTATCAGAGTGCATGAGTTTCATGCTCGATCGATTGAGCTAGCCGGATCGGGCAACAAAAAGTATAAAATAGTTATGTATATAGTTATATAATAAAATGTTTTACCCTGTTACTTTGCTGGTGTGTTGTATATATTTATAATATTTGCATAGAGTTTATCGTTATTTTGGGCGGGGTGGGTGGCGGAGCCGAGCTGTCTTGCAGCCATCATGGTGTCGAGCTCAGTTCATCTCACTATTTTCGTATTTCTCATGAAGGGTTGTTCCTAATGTTTCTATTTTAGCAAGGTCAAAAAGAGATCCAATTAGTGGCCTACTGATTTTGCTTGATTCCTTTTGTTTTTTTAAACAATTTTTCACTATCTGCAAAAACTAAACAGAGTATTGCGACTCTGTGCTTGTTTGTAAATAGAGAATGAACCAAAGAGAACCAATTCCAAAACAATAAATGCTTGGATAACAATCAATCAAATGTAGAGGGAAGCAGGCACGACGGATTACAACGGGGGCAAAGGCCTGTGTTACCTACTCTTCACTATTTGCAAAGAGAGAATACTCCTAAAAGAAAAGAGGAGGGGGGGGCAGCGTTAAAAGCACATCAGCGTGCATAAATATGAAAATGTTTTTACCTACCACGTACTTGACATTTGACAGCTTTTGATATTTGCTATTAAAAAACCAATGAAATTCACTGAAAAAACCATAGGTTATAGACCATATATAGTTAGGAATTTGCATTTAAAAAACCTTATTTTACTCACACAAAACCATTGAAATTCCATATATAGTTAGTTGCACTAACTATATATCGCGCACCCGCAATCCACTGCTGATGATGTCACATAATACATCATTCATGACATGGTCAGTGACATCACTGATGACATCACTGATGACATCTCAAATGACATCACTGATGACATCACTGATGACAACATCCAGTGACTGTGTGTTTCTGTAAAGGTAAAACATGTCTTACATATTGAAGAATGAGTGGATGTATAAGTGTCTGGATGAAGGATTTAGTAGGTGCATGACTGACTGTATGAGTGAGTGATTAAAAAACGTCTCACTGAGGGCATGAGTTAGTGACTTCATTGTCTTAATTTGTACATCATTATGTCTGTTGTTCTGTAAACTGCTGCATGTGTTGATCAGGAGCTATTTGAGTAACTATATGGGTTATTGGTTGGTTGCCCAAGTATTTGTATGGGAGACTGGATGTGTGTGTGGGTGGCTGGGAGGTGTATGACTCTGTGCATAGATGTGTGAGCAGTTGATTCACTAGATGTATGGGTTCAAAAGTGCATGTGGAAACAGCTGTATGGGCGGTTGACTGTGTGCATGAGTGTATTGGTGAGTGAATGGATATCTCAGTGCTACATGTCAAAGTAAGTACATATGTAAAACACAGTACATGTGAGAGTTGACATATATAAATAACTGTGCATAAGAGCCAATGAATGTGTGAGTGTCTGTATGGATCATGGTGAACTTGTATCAGGGATTGTATAAGGGAGTAAATATGTGTTAGTATATGTTTGAATAAGTAAGATGTGTATAACTGTATAGTTGAGGAAATGGAGGTGTGATTGATTCTTTGCATGACTGACTAGGTGTGTGAGTAACTCCATGGATGAGTGACAGTCTGTGAGTGTCTGTTTACACTGAGTGTATCTAAGGTTATATCAGAGTCTGAAGAGGTTCATCGTATAATCACATGAATGATGTCATCAGTGATGTGATCAGTAATGTCAAATGAGATGTCATCAGTGATGTCATCAGTGTTGTCATCAGTGATGTCATCAGTGATGTCATTTGAGATGTCATCAGTGATGTCACTGACCATGTCATGAATGATGTAATATGTGACATCATCAGCAGTGGATTGCGGGTGCGCGATATATAGTTAGTGCAACTAACTATATATGGAATTTCAATGGTTTTGTGTGAGTAAAATAAGGTTTTTTAAATGCAAATTCCTAACTATATATGGTCTATAACCTATGGTTTTTTCAGTGAATATATATATATATATATATATATATATATATATATATATATATATATATATATATATATATATATATATATATATATATATATATATATATATATATATATATATATATAATTCAATTGCAGATTCGCCCCTTGAAGACAAGCCACAAGAAATTATTTCACTCGCATTTATTCTTTTCATCACTTGCCAGCAGACAAACTGGAAGGTACAGGTCACATCAAGTCTTGATAATTGCCAGACGAGTTTCAGGATACCAACATCCTTTCTTCAGTGGATCAGGCAAGGGAAATTAATGCACTCTCGTATTTTGCACTTTTAACTTGTTACCTCAGTGGGTGTGGCTTCTGTGCAAAGCTTTGCACAGAAGCCACACCCACTGCTTGTCCAACTGCCAGCGTTAAGAGCGGCCATGTTTTTTAGACTAGTATCCACTCTACTGGCAAGGGTACATACTTCACTGGAATACATACAAGGGTCATGGTAAAACTATCATCTTTATGAGTTCCACTCTTCAAGTAAGGAACAATGGAAATCTCTGTCAAAATAGTATTGTTGTAGGGATCCTTTAATCATGGGGCTCATTTTGCACTGTTTGGATACCCAGATATCTAAAGGTTCTAGGTTCCTTATTAATGGCGAGCTTTCTTCCTGTTTTTCACATAGGTTCCATTTTTACCCCAATGAGAAGTATACTGATGTATGTAGGCTTGTCTCAATCAAAGGCATGTGTCGGAATTTTCCATTATTCGCGTTAAGAGGTCAGCCAATGTTGACAGATTTCTTAGTCGTTTCAACATGTTGTCTGTATAACTTTTCCAGATAGTTGCATCCAGGTCATAGAGTCAGAGGTTTGATGTCTAATGTAAAGACTAATTGTGCCAGGGTCGTCCCTGCTTGGTGCCTCTCTATTTGCCACACCTCGAAAATTATTTCATTGAAGTTACTCGTGAATTGCTTTAATTCTTTAGTGCTTTCTGTATTTAGAGAACTACAGTAGCACCTGAAAACCTAGCACAGAATTTGAAGAAGGCCAGACACCTTCTAAATACCTCTGCTGAAGTCAGGCACACACCTTACAGTCTACAAGCCTTGGCAAGCGATCCCAGTTTTATATCGTGCACCACTTCAAATTGTACACGGTCTGTAAGTGGGCGAGTGTTTATCTTTTGCTCCAATTAACCCTTACAGACCAGGACATCACCATTAAATACATGTACAAAAGGATAAGGAGAAAAGACCTGGTTTCACTCTCGTTGAATGATGCAGAGATCAAACAACACTAGATACAACCTCTTTCCTGCATCCTAAAGCGGAGAAGGTGAAAAAGAAACTGCTAGAATTTCTTATTGGGATGCAATTGTTGGTTGTTTATTCTGGGCTCAGTTCCATTTTTAGGTTGATGGACTCTTCTTTTAATTGCTATATGCGAGACTGACAGGATTACAAAGTGCTAGTTCTTAGGATGGGCTGACTCACAAGCAATGTTTTAGTCGTCATTTAGGCTTCACTTACTCCTGAATTTGAATAACTAAGTCAGAACAACTTGTGGAAAAAACGGCTTAGTGAATCAGACAGAATGAGCTGATCTTTTGTTTTTGTTTTGTATAGTATAAGAATTCTTATTTTATCAACATATCTAGATTCCTACTGGTTTATTAATTTTCTTTGATTTTTTCTAATCTGAAGGTTGTGAACAAAATGTCCAAAAAGAAAAAAAAAAAAGACAATGAATGTAAAGGTTGAATTAAAGGGAAAGAGCCATGCAGGCCATTCCAAATTGAAGGAAAATTGAACACCTGGGAAAGAATCAGTGAAGCTTTTCCTGAACCTAACTCTACGTTTGAAAGAGAACCGCTACATAGACAACAACAATAACACAATAAAATAGAACTATACAACACTGGGAAAAGACATAAACAAAAATGCGAACCCCTTATGTGCCTAACTCACAATTAAGATTGCCTAAACGCGGACTTGGCGTTCTGATACCATTGTATCATGGAACTGTATATTTGCGAAATGTAATGCTACTTAATAATTGAAAGGTGTAAACCCCCATTTGATGTATACTGCTTTGTATCGTCTCTAAGATGCCATGAATGCAGAGCATTCCAGCTCCCCCAAAAATGTAGTGCACTTCTTTGCTACCCACTTCACTGTGGTTCTTTATGAATACCCATCTCATTTTCTCATATGATAAAAAATACAACAAAAAAGATTTGCTCATCCCAGTATACTCTGCTGTTAGTTATTAGAAATAAACAATCTCCCAAAACAGCGCATGATGTGCCCCTCTGGAATTGCACAGTGCGGCATGCATGCCACAACATGCAGGAACATGCTGCAGGCGCTGTCATGGTGGCATCCCTACAGTTAAGGCTCACCTATGAGCCTTATACAGCTGCCACCATAAGACATCTGCAGCACCACCCGCCTGCCTTGGATTACAGTTATAATCCAGCAGGGGAGCGCTTGATGGGCTAGACGGACCTCCTGTTGGAACAGCGGAGGCAGGCTGTCAGGATGACTGCCAAACTCTTAGTACCGCCCTAAATAACATAACATGTGTATTTGTAAAGCACACGTTCACCACTACGGGTATCTTGGCGCTGAATAACAGATGTTTGTTGTTACCCAACTCAATGGTACTCATTTTATCGACCTCAGATGGATGAAAGGCTGAGTGGACACACCGGGATTTGAACCTGTGACCATGAGGTCAAACAAAGGCCCCTGCAGTAGACGCATTAGTCCACTGAGCCACCAGACCCGGATTACATAGTGCATACTAGGGCTCAGCAATGGGAATAGGGTGTGGCCAGAATCCTCACCCAGTAACTGCTGTGCATGACCTAAATTTATGCTCAGGGTGACTGAATATGCATGATCGGGGCTCAAATCCCATTGAGCATGGCCAAAGGCAATGTTTAGTATGTTTAGCGGTATAAGTCTTGAAAATGGACTAGTGTGTGCATGTGCAGACTTGATTTAGTCAAAGGCTACGACAAAGCGTAAATTGCCACAAATTAAATACTGTGGAAGCCCTTGATCAACAACCGTCATCACACATATAAACCAGTTCTCTAATCATACCGTGCAGGATACATTTTAAAATGTTATGAGGATTCTTGATGAAATTTTCCATATTAAGATATTAGGCTTAAAATGTTTGGTATTTACCAGTAGTCATAGGAATAAGGTTTCTACCTTACATATTATGTAGATGTTAATGGAACCTAATAATAATAACAATGACCACACACGTACACGCGCCTTGAGACCATGCGGGTGAGTAGTGCGTAATCAATTTACCACAGCAACAAAAAAAATAATAATAGCAATAATAATAATAATAATAACAACGTATTAATATCGCTAGTAATATTATTATTACTATTGTTGTTATTATTATTCACCTTTTTATTATTGTTCCTATTTTTATTACAATTATTATTATTATTCGCACAAATAAAGAAATATCTGAATACAAGTAAAAATGCACATACAAATTAATATTGAATGTTATGTAGGGCCTAACAATGCAGCTTTTCCATCTATGATCACAAGAAAAATATGTGTTCACAGTATTATTCAAGAAGAAAAATATCTGCTTTGATGGAGTCCACACTCATGAATTGTATGTCACACACATGTATCAGCAGGGAGTGCTTAACTCGATGAACCACCTTGCAGAAGAGCTGTTTGTTGCTTTGATAAACATTAAACAATACAATCCAATACAATTTTTTTGTTCTGCCCTATAGAATGCAGTCCATGTGATGTTTCACCTATGCGGGAAACAAAGAATGTATATGGTCATTGTGTAATTTGTATAGCATCTTCATCGATACGAATAGCTCAGTCTCGAGTATATGCTGGAGCCCAGAGATGCACATCAGCTCACAAAAACTTTTATTCCAGGCAGTGTGAATGGACATGTATTGTACTGTTTAGTGAAAACATCACATTAAAACAAAGCTACCAGCAGAAACCTCCACACTGTCTACATGAACTACAGGAAGATTTTGAATCGTAAGCAGCTGCAATAGCAAGTAGCCTCCCAAATACAAGGAGACAATCGAATATTTAATGTTTGAGCAATCATGACTTTATTTAGCAAAACATCATCTATATTACTTACAACCCAATAAATGGGTTGTCACATATCCAAGTAACTGTTCAAATATCTTTTTTATATTCACTGAACCTGCTTCATTTACTCAGAATCGTAGAGGATGCTGTCTAATCTTAGACCTGCATTCCGAGTTGCATGGTGCTGGGAACACGGTAAAATCACAGGCAAATGTACTGTTACTGTGAAGCAAATTCACCCTGCGCCACTCAATTACAAGCTAAACCTCATGGTATGGGGAATTACTGTTTGGGACTGATTTTTCAAGTCATAAAACCACAGAGAATTCAAAATGTCATGTGAGTTTAACATGTGCATTTACCACCTGCTTCGAGCACGGGGTAAAAGTATTTGTTGAAGTTTGTGGGATGGGGGTTGAGAAAGCGAGTGAGGGAATTAGGGGAGCGAAGAGAAAGGTGATTTCTGGGAAGGGAAACACAAAGAATGAAGGATCAGGATTGGATGCTGCTGCAGCCAAAACCTCATGCGAAAAATCACACAACAAACCCAGGTCTGGTTTTCTCTCAATCTTAAAAACCGGGGGCCATATTATCAAGAAAGGTTGATACATTATCGCCGTTTTTATCGGCAGGAAACTGCTGCTAAAGCGGCGATAATGGGCTTGATAATATGCTCTTGTGAATTCCCATAGAAGCCCAGGTTAACAACAGAACCTCGGTGTTGGACTTGGCCCTTTTGGCAGGTTCACCCCTAAACTTTTTGCTTTTAAATGTGACTTGGTGTTGGTTGTTTTTGGCTTCTGCGCATTTTAACACTGTGTCCCTGTGCAAAGTGCGTGTGCACTCTGAGTGCATGTTGTGAGATTTGCCTGCCCTCCCATAGGAATGCATGCGGAATGTGTGTGTCCATGGTAGTTCCTGATGTGTGGGGATTGCAGGGGCGAGGTTGGTATGTGCGAACTCGTGAGATTAAATGCTGCGCAATGGTGTGCGTAGATGTGTCTGGTGTAGAAGTGCCACTTCTAGAAGTTGGCATGTCTGTGTAGTAAATGTGAATTGACTGTCCAGCTTGTGATTGGCTGGAGCTGGCTGGTGTGCCTGGCTCCAGGAGTCAGAATGGGTCTGCCCCTGTGGTGAATGGAGAGATCAGCATGTTGATGGGAGGTAGGAGTACACCTGGGACCTGAATAGGGCTGTGCCTTCTCATACACTGCTGGTTCCTCCCCCTGTGGTGTGACTGATGTCCCTAGCCTGTCCTGTGAATGGGGAGAGGGGCTGAGCACAACAAAGTGCTCCAGAACCAGCTGCGTCTGGTTTACCCCTACCCTACACCCTCCAGACAAAGGAAAAATGGGTATAAAAAGGGGCTTTGACCCCTTTTAAAGTTGTTCTCTCTCTGGATCCTATCTTGAGGGGGGCCTGTTGCTGGGCGCCAGGAGGTACCGTCACTGGGGACTGCCTCCCTGCTGGAGGGGCATGTGAGCCAGACCCTGGGCCCAGCCTTTGTCCCCCTGCCTTCCTTTCCTGAACTTTGCCCTGGACTTAAGACTTTGGGCTTTGAGGGATTTGCCCTGGCGAGCGCTCCACCTTGATTTCTGGGAGGCTCTCTGCAGCGTCGCGCTGCTGGGGGAGAGAGAGGGAATTCCCAGCGTAGGGATTCCCCCGTACCACCGACCTACGCAGGTGCCCACCCTGCATTTTGCCCGTATGTTTATTGAAAGCTAAGCAGGTGCCCACCCTGCATTTTGCCCGTATGTTTATTGTAATCTAAGCAGGTGCCCACCCTGCATTTTGCCCGCATTTTTATTGTAATCTGAGCAGGTGCCCACCCTGCAGAATTGCCGCTTTTTAATATTTAAATTGTGCAGGTGCCTACCCCGCGAATTTGCCACAAGTGACAGCGGGTGCCCACCTTGCTGTCTATTTTCACACTCGAAGGTGCCTACCCCTCATTTTGCCGAGACCTTGAGGAAATCACCGCCGCGGCCGGGTTAAACAGGAAGTCAGGCTGTGCATTGCCTGACGTGGGGCGGGACTTCTGTTTTTCTGAAGGAAGCCCCGCACCAACGGAATCTCCCGGAAGCCGGATCAGGAGAGGAGCGGAGGCAAAGGCGGCATCTGTACCCGGGGTCCCCTGAGGGAGAGCCCTGTGGTGCCCAGTGAGACAGAGGAGTCCTGCAGTGACTGACTGGGCTCCCCTGTAGAGAGGAGAGCCCCCCGCCGCACTGAAGACAAGGAGCAACCCTTAAGGTCCCGGTGAGCGGGGTGGCTGGTGTAGTTCAGGCAGAGGGGGCCCGAGGCACATTGTCGGTGCCTGCCCCCGCCGCGGCTGAAGGAGAAGAGCCCGGTGGTTAGGGCCCCTTGGTTACTGGACCTTAGAGGGGGTTGCCCCTGTTGGTGGTATGAGCGGCCCCACTTGGCAGCGGGCCGCTCCAACGGTGATGGCAGTCTCTGTTAAAGAGCCCATGGGGGGCTCTGTCCTGGCCATATTTGTCGCCCCTGGCCTACAGGGGCCCATGCTCGGTGAATAGGGGGCTTAGTGGTGGCCTGTCCCGCACCGCATTATTTAATTACCAAGCCTGTGTGGCTCCAACGTGGGGAGCATTGGTTGTATTGGAGCCCATGAGGCTCCCAGGGGCATTGTTGTGTTCGGACCCCACGAGGCTCCAACGTATTGTGCATTTTGGGAATTAGAGCCTGCAAGGCTTCCACATTGTTTTTGGGGCACTGTTGTTTCTTTAGAATCCCAAGAGGAGAGCCGGGAGGCACACTGGTGCCAGGCTCAGCTTCCCCAGCTGCCCAGCACTTAGTGGGCAGCTGCAACGTTTAGGTGGTGCATTGGCAGCTGGTAGCCCTGACATTGTTGGACAAAGGGCGCTTGAGCGCCTGAGAGGCCAAGTTGGCCTGGGGACAGTTTTTATGTGTGGTGCCCTCGCTTAGGTTACATGGTCATACCTAATGTGATTTATGCATAATGTTCAATGCCTTTATGCTTGTGATACCCCTAAATGTGTTTTATGCTTAGGAGGTTGTTTTGCCTAGTAGATTTTATACTAGTGAGTTTATGTTTCCCTGCGTGATCTATGCCTAAGGTGATTAGTATTGTGTAGTGTGTTCCTACCTTTTATCAGTGGTTACTGGTTGTGTCCTACAATTGTTATTTTTGTGCTACAATTATTCTATGTTCTAAGTGCTATTTCTACTAAGTGCTGATTCTGACAGTGGCCCACGTGGCCCTGTCCTGTGTATATAATCCCCTATAAATATTGCCCAGTGCCAGTTGGCACAGTTTATCTGTGTGATTATGATCTAATGTGTTCAAGGCAATACAAAGGCTATTTTTATATATAACCTTGTGTGGAGTTCCTTTTTGTGGTGTGCCTAGTGTGTTGCTGCTGTGTGTGTGTGTTGCACAAATGCTTTGCACATTGCCTCCGGGATGAGCCTGACTGCTCATGCCAAGCTACCAAGGGGGTGAGCATGGGTTATCTTGGCATGTAACTCCCTTACCTTGACTAGAGTGGTGGTTTCTGCCTGGCTTTGGCGCAACCTTAGCCAACCAGAAATCCCATTTCTAACACTGGGCTTCTATGGGAATTCACAAGGATGGAGAAGTGTGGCTCAATGTTAGAGCGGCAGACCCTGATGCAGAGGTCTGGCCCGGGACCAGCGTTCAATTCGCCGCCTCGGTGGGTCTTGGGCTCAAAAATTCCACGGACCTGATAATTCTCGCCTCGGTGCCTATTCCAATCATGGAGTCCCACTCTGCAACTCTGGGCAATAGCTTGCTTAATCTCCACAACGGCCCCCACAACGCTAAGGATCCCTGGCCTCCACCTTGTGGGTGCCCAGGAGTGGACGCCTCACAGGTAAAGCCAGGATGGGTTCCACAGCAGTATTCATACAAGCACCTTGAGACCCTTGCGGTGAGTAGTGCGCTATACAAGTATCAATTTACATTACAAGGGGATATTATCAAGCCCATTATCGCCACTTTAGCGGCTGTTTCCAGCCGATAAAAGCGGAAATAATGTATCAACCTTTCTTGATAATATGGCCCAAGGTATGGAAAAACCTACGAACTTCAAATTAGGACAAGCAGATTCCCGAAGGTAGTAATACCACTCCCCCTGACTACTAATGAGGATCTTTTTGGTAATTTCCATGGATCATCTGAATGTGGCAATTGTAAAACCGGGGTGTCCAATATAAGTCTAGAGGGCTGAATCCTGCAAGAGCTCCAGTATATATTATGACCCTTTGAATGAGCTGTATGGAGAATATTCATTTGTAAATTTTCCTTACATGGATATCCGAAACTTCTGGTATGCAGCACTCCTAGACCTATTTTAGTCTCCCATAAATGAGAAATTGGGAAAATTCACATCCTGTTGCTCGTATGATTGGCTAAAAAATGCAATCTCTCGGTTTGGCTTAGCATTCTCATGCACATGTGAAATAAACAAACTGTGTCAGTGAAGCAGTAATGAAAGAGTAGGCTGAAGAGTGACTGACTAATTATAACCATGTTTGATATCCAAAGACTAGTGCGAACAGCCAATAGTACTGAAATAGCCGTAATTCTGGAAGGAGCAGGTGTGCGCTGAGTCACTCCACAGTTCTGATCATAGCCCAGTATGAATCATTCAGTGTGTTGCATGCAAGGTATGAGCGCAGCCTTCTATTTTGAAACCAAGGCATTTACAAATGTGAATTTAAATGTGGCAGAAGATACACATGAGTAATTGTGATCACATTAAAAACATCATGGGGGACTTGTCCTTTGCCTTTCAGAAATCCGATTCTGAAAACGGGGAATTGTTTTACTGCTTAAAAATTGCTACTCTCAATGGAGGCTCACAGGCATAGCCCCTACATTAAAATATGATTTAGACTAACTATGTGGGCTTCTTGCAAGATTACTTATCGTTGGTTGACTTTTCATCTTATATGCGTGTACAGCCCCAGCCATTTTTCCACAGTCGCTGGAGTATTTCACAATGATGAATATGCTCCATTTTATAAGCTTTTTTATAACCATCCAGATTGACAAAATAATAATTCTAAGATGGCCACTAAACATGCAGACGCATATCTAGTGGAAATCTTGGGGAGGGGGGGGGCGGGGGCAGACCCTGATGTCTGGCAAGATGGTGGCCTTTCATTAGAGCGCCTTCTCTTATGAATCAAATCTGGCACCCCCAATGAACCAAAAAGACAGTGGTCACCTGCCAGAAAGGAGGCACCGGAGGAGGTACCTACCTGAAGTAAAACAAGGCAGAGCTATGTCCTGCACTGAGTTACATTGCATTAGTTAAACAAGACAAAGTGGCTTTGCATGGTTTTGTAAATCCCAAGAATGATTTTGCTAATCAGCTTCAGCACAATCGTTCACAAGGAACACATTTTAAACAAGGCTTTTTCACTCAAGCAAATATCTAATGTTTTGCACTAACTCGGTCAGAGGCCCAAAAGGAGAATGATACAATTAATTTGCACATTTCAGTGTCTCCTTGATCGTTTAACTGGAGAAAAGTAGCTCGAGAAAATATTTTTTTAACAGTTACTTCAGCTGAAGTGGGTGATATTTATGTGCAAATACAAAACTCTTAGCAAAAGCATACATTTACAAAACACAAAATATATTGATACTATTTACATAATTATAAAAGAAATAAGGGCAAGTGACATATGACCCCAGTGAAGTGACCGTAACCAACATGTGATCAAACACAGATTTATTGTATCATTCTCATTTTAGGCCTTTGAACAAGTCATTGCAAAAAATTATATATTTGCTCAGGTGAAAAAGCCTTGTTTAAAATGAGTTCATTGTGATCGATTGTGCTGAAGCTGATTAGCTATTACCCAGTTCACAGGGAAGTATGGGTTGCTCTTGTGTTTTTATATAAAGAATGATTTTGCGTCAAAGCTGCTCTACAAATTAGCACACCCTGACACAAGTAGTAAATCTGCCCCTTAGTCTCTGAAATGGAAATCAAAAATGCTCAGAGGAGTTAGGCAGCAGGCTGTGGCCGTACAAAACATCAAACTGTTGCTGAATAAGGTGCTGGTGAAGCATGACTTTTGGCAGGAATGCTCTGAGAGGGAGACATTTGGTTTGTGGGTGCCACATTTATGCCTGGCACCAGCCTGTGGGCAAGTGTGACTCTTACCTCCTCCTAAATCACTAGGGTAAATGTTCCCAAGGGTAATCCTACCTATATTTAATCATTTCTTCTTGTGTGACCTACTTCAAACAATCCCACAGTATCCACTCTACCCCAAAATCAGAGAATCTTTCTTCCCCTGTGCATCCCTCCTGTGCCCTCCTGTGCCCACCTCAAAGATGTGTCTAGGATAATGAGCAACCCCTCTCTGTGGTCACTATAAACCAGTTATGGGGCCATCTTCTCTCTCACTGGGATTGTTGTCCACCTGACTGGGAGACTAAATGATAGCCCTGCTCAGGACTCAGTTAGCATTTGCCTGTGACAGTGTCAGCTACTTTGAAGGTAATCAAGTTCCTGGGCACAGTTCAGATAGTCATCCTGTCAAAGAAACAGAACCATGTGTTCAAAACCAAGGCTTTTTTTTCTTCTCTAGGAGCAGCCTCATCAAGGGGGATATTCAGCTGCCACTTGAAAATTGGAGCTCATGCAAAGTGGCCTCCAGATGTTAAAGGAACGGACAAGGTAACTCACACAAAGTGCCTTTTCCAAAATGCTTATTTAAAATCTGCTTTAACTGCAAAGTGGGCTTTTAATAAATATTTCAAAAAGTCCAAGAATGCGTTTCCCAGCCAGAGATAACAGTATTACATTTTATATGGTACAGCAAAGCTTTCCTATACAACACCTTGCCTTGCTACTGTGAAAATAGCATTTAGGCATTTATACTGTAAGGATGTGTAATTAAAATTTAATATGACCTACTTTTGAATACCATACTCTTTGCCTTACAGGAAACAAGGCCTACTTAGGAGTATCCCATTGATATATATAAATAATTGTTTTGACCTGACAAAACAGGGTAGTTTAACTTGTCTAGTTTGCAGATCAGGAAAATGCACAACCAGGGTACAAATGGTAGGCCTGAAGTCATGTTTACCCTCTCACTGCAATGTATGGCACAATTGGTGCTGCAGACAAGCATGAACAAAGGGAAAACTACAGCACTCATACTAATCAGCCTCTCCATAACCTTCAACACCGTCTCTCACAGAACTCTCATCACAGGACTCTTCAACACAGGAGTACATGGACCCACCCTGAGATTGCTGACCTCTTTTCTCTCCAACAGGATCCAGTGAGTCAGGTTCCCACCCTATTCTTCCAATCACAAGAACTTCATCTGTAGAGTCCTGCAAGCATCACTGCTGAGCCCTACACTCTTTAACATCTATATAACAAAACTCAACCACATCATAAGATCCCACAGAATCAGCATCATCTGCTATGCAGATGACACCAAGCTCATCCTCTCCCTCAAAGACAACAACCACACCACAAGGACTAATTTCACAACCTACCTGTCAAACATAGCAAACTGGATGAAACAGTCCTGCCTAAAATTCAACACAGATAAAGCAGAGGGCCTGATCATCGGGAAAAGAGCTCTCTATGGAACCTTTGCATCATCTTGGATGACAGACTCATGAAAGCCAAACAAGTAAAAACCATCACCACCTCTTGCTTCTTTATCCCATGTATGATCTGCAAAATATTCCACCAGATGGACGGTCATCCAGGCCCTCATCACCAGCAGACTGAATTACAGCAGCACACTCTATGCTGGCATCATAAATCAATCAGTACAAATGCTCCAGACCACCAAGAACACCACAGTCAGACTCATCCTCCACATGCCCCGCAGCACACACATCATGCCCTAGCTCAGAGAGCTACACTGGCTACTAATCCAGAAGTGATGACAATTCAACTGCTCACCCATGCATAAACAGCCATCCACAATGTTGGACATCCCTGCCTTAACCACTACCTCACCTTCCACCAACCAACCAGGGAACTGCGCTCAGCCCCATTCCACCTCACGCAAATACACCAGATCTGCAGGAGAAAATAAGGATGAAGCACCTTCTCCTACATCATCGGCAGATCCTGGAATGACCTTTCATGCTACATCAGGACCACACCATTCCTAATTGGATTCCACAAGAAGCTGACGATCTGGCTATTCGACTAGGAACCCAATTGGAATTCTCCTTCAGCACCTGGTTACTGCTTGAGTGATAAGTGCTATACAACTACTCATAACATCATAACATAACATATTGTATAGGTAAGTTAAATAGACCAATGGGCAGTATGCCAAGTTAATCATGCTGGAAGGGGGATCCCAGACATATTAACAGTTACTTGCAAGGGTAAACTGCAATGAGTCCTAAGAGGCAGAAAAAAAAGTCAAGTAAAACAAATAGGCCTAACGCACTCAAAAGATGGTCATTTCCATCATTCAGAATATCCCTTACTGTAGGGATCTATGACAGAATATCGACAGACATAATATCTACCAACAGAAACATCGAGGCAGGAATATCGAAGGCAAGTATATCGACATCCTGTCTACAACATGGTAAGTACAAAAATATTGAAACAAAAATATCGATGTTAAAAATATCATAATTAAAAATATCATTTTATATCTGTTAAAATATGATGTGTAAAAAACAGTAAATAATACTTATAAATAAAATAAACATTGTTAAAAATATTTAGACATGTTTAAAATTAATAAATATTAGATATATATTAATATAACATTAATTAAACACATATGTAAAATATATATTATATATTTACTCAATAATACATTTTAATAATTACTATAATTACTTATAAATTATTTAAAAATACTATAAATTACAAATAGATCTCCACAAATAAAAAACATACATAAAAAAGTAAATGATTATTTTTAATAAATTAAAAAAACATATATACTTTCAATATTTTTAAAATTAATAACATAATACTTTATCTAAATTCATTCAAAATAATAAATAAAACTACTATTTGAAGTCCAAAAAAATCTACAGTATTAAAAACATTGCATAGCGTAAAATGTAAAATTACTATTCCCACTCCAGAAAATGCAAAATTAGGGAAAACATTGTATAGCATGGAGATAGCGTAGGAGTAAAAATTACTATTCCAACACCAGAGAGTGAAACAGTAGGAAAAGCGCTGGATAGCGTAGGGATAAAAATTACTATTCAAACTCCAGAGAGTGAACCAGTAGGGAAAGCGCTGGATCGCATGGGAGTAAAAATTACTATTCCCACTCCAGAGAGTGCAATAGTAGGGAAAGTGTTGGATAGCGTAGGGGTAAGAATTACTATTCCAACTCCAGTGAGTGCAACAGTAGGGAAGGCGTTGGATAGTGTAGGGGTAAAAATTACTATTCAAACTTCAGAGAGTGAATCAGTAGGGAAAGCGCTGGATAGCATAGGGGTAAAAATGACTATTCCAACTCCAGAGAGTGAAATAATAGGGAAAACGTTGAATGGCGTAGGGGTAAAAATAACTATTCAAACTCCAGAGAGTGAAACAGAGGGAAAGCGCTGGATCGCGTAGGAGTAAAAATTACTATTCCCACTCCAGAGAGTGCAACAGTAGGGAAAGCG
This sequence comes from Lissotriton vulgaris, assembly GCF_964263255.1. Lineage (NCBI taxonomy): Eukaryota > Metazoa > Chordata > Amphibia > Caudata > Salamandridae > Lissotriton > Lissotriton vulgaris. Next base: position 930,275,168 of record NC_141687.1, read on the forward strand.
TTGGATAGCGTATGGGTAAGAATTACTATTTAAACTCCAGTGAGTGCAACAGTAGGGAAGGCTTGGATAGCATAGGGGTAAAGATTACTATTCAAACTCTAGAGAGTGAATCAGTAGGGAAAGCGCTGGATAGCGTAGGGGTAAAAATTACTATTCCAACTCCAGAGAGTGAAATAATAGGGAAAACGTTGGATAGCGTAAGGGTAAAAATGACTATTCAAACTGCAGAGAGTGAAACAGTAGGGAAAGCGCTGGATAGCGTAGGGTTAAAAATTACTATTCGGACTCCAGAGAGTGCAACTGAAAAGAAGGCATTGGATAGCAGGTGGGTAAAAATTACTATTCCCACTCCAGAGAGTGCAACAGTAGGGAAAGCGTTGGATAGCGTAGGGGTAAAAATTACAATTCCAACTCCAGAGAGTGCAACAGTAGGGAAAGTGTTGGATAGTGTAGGGATAAAAATTACTTTTCCCACTCCAGAGAGTGCAACAGTAGGGAAAGCGCTGGATGGCGTGGGGGTGAAAATTACTATTCCAACTCCAGAGAGTGCAACAGCAGGGAAAGCGTTGGATAGCGTAAGGGTAAAAATTACTATTCCAACTCCAGAGAGTGAAACAGTAGGGAAAGCGTTGGATAGCGTAGGGGTAAAAATTACTATTCCCACTCCAGAGAGTGCAACAGTAGGGAAAGCGTTGGATAGCGCAGGGGTAAAAATTACTATTCAAACTCCAGAGAGTGCAACAGTAGGAAAAACGTTGGATAGCGTAGGGGTAAAAATTACTATTCCAACTCCAGAGAGTGCAACAGTAGGGAAAGCGTTGGATAGCGTAGGGGTAACAATTACTATTCCAACTCCAGAGAGTGAAACAGTAGGGAAAGCGCTGGATAGTGTAGGGGTAAAAATTACAATTCCCCCACCAGAGAGTGCAACAGTAGGGAAAGCATTGGATAGCGTAGGGGTAAAAACTACTATTCAAACTCCAGAGAGTGCAACAGTAGGGAAAACGTTGGATAGCGTAGGGGTAAAAATTACTATTCCCACTCCAGAGAGTGAAACAGTAGGGAAAGCGTTGGATAGCGTAGGGGTAAAAATGACGATTCAAACTGCAGAGAGTGAAACAGTAGGGAAAGCGCTGGATAGAGTAGGGTTAAAAATTACTATTCGAACTCCAGAGAGTGCAACTGTAAAGAAGGCATTGGATAGCAGGTGGGTAAAAATTACTATTCCCACTCCAGAGAGTGCAACAGTAGGGAAAGCGTTGGATAGCGTAGGGGTAAAAATTACAATTCCAACTCCAGAGAGTGCAACAGTAGGGAAAGCGTTGGATAGCGTAGGGGTAAAAATTACTTTTCCCACTCCAGAGAGTGCAACAGTAGGGAAAGCGCTGGATAGTGTGGGGGTGAAAATTACTATTCCAACTCCAGAGAGTAAAACATTAGGGAAAGCGCTGGATAGAGTAGGGGTAAAAATTACTATTCCCACTCCAGAGAGTGCAACAGTAGGGAAAGCATTGGCTAGCGTAGGGGTAAAAATTACTATTCCCACTCCAGGAAGTGCAACAGTAGGGAAAGCGTTGGATAGCGTAGGGTTAAAAATTACTATTCCAACTCCAGAGAGTGAAACAATAGGGAAAGCGTTGGATAGCGTAAGGGTAAAAATTACTATTCCAACTCCAGAGAGTGAAACAGTAGGGAAAGCGTTGAATAGCGTAAGGGTAAAAATTACTATTCCCACTCCAGAGAGTGCAACAGTAGGGAAAGCGTTGGATAGCGTAGGGGTAACAATTACTATTCCAACTCCAGAGAGTGAAACAGTAGGGAAATCGCTGGATAGCGTAGGGGTAAACATTGCAATTCCCACACCAGAGAGTGCAACAGTAGTGAAAGCGTTGGATAGAGTAGGGGTAAAAATTACTATTCAAACTCCAGAGAGTGCAACAGTAGGGAAAACGTTGGATAGCGTAGCGGTAAAAATTACTATTCCAACTCCAGAGAGTGAAACAGTAGGGAAAGCGTTGAATAGCGTAAGGGTAAAAATTACTATTCCCACTCCAGAGAGTGCAACAGTAGGGAAAGCGTTGGATAGCGTAGGGGTAACAATTACTATTCCAACTCCAGAGAGTGAAACAGTAGGGAAATCGCTGGATAGCGTAGGGGTAAACATTGCAATTCCCACACCAGAGAGTGCAACAGTAGTGAAAGCGTTGGATAGAGTAGGGGTAAAAATTACTATTCAAACTCCAGAGAGTGCAACAGTAGGGAAAACGTTGGATAGCGTAGCGGTAAAAATTACTATTCCTACTCCAGAGAGTGAAACAGTAGGGAAAGCGTTGGATAGCGTAGGGGTAAAAATTATTATTCCCACTCCAGAGAGTGAAACAGTAGGGAAAGCTTTGGATAGTGTAGGGTAAAAATTACTAGTCCCACTCCAGAGAGTGCAACAGTAGGGAAAGCGTTGGACAGCATAGGGGTAAAAATTACTATTCCAACTCAGAGAGTGAAACAGTAGGGAAAGCGTTGGATAGCGTAGGGGTAAAAATTACTATTCCAACTCCAGAGAGTGTAACAGTTATGTTATGTTATGTTATGTTATCTTGGTTTTGTATAGCGCACGGCTACTCCAAGAGTGTCCCGGCGCTTTGGATGCACACCTATATCACAACATAACAAGAAAAAGACATAGAAAAGGAAAGATCCAGAATAACCACAGGGGAGACAACTAAGAGGTAAAAAGCCAGGTTTTAAGACCCTTCCTGAATGCCAGTAAATTTGACGTACTGCGCAGTGTCACTGGTAGCGTATTCCATAACTGCGGGGCCAGCAGTCTAAAAGAACGGCCTCTGATGCGTGCCCTTTGTATACGAGGGACCATGGCGAGAAACAGGGATCCGGACCTCAGGGACCTAGGAGGGTGGTAAAAGGCAAGCCTTTTTTGTAGGTATTTTGCTCCTGAGGCATAAAGCGCTTTATGCGCCAAAGTCAAGGCCTTGAAAATTATCCGCTTCCAGACGGGAAGCCAGTGCAGTGACTGCAGGAGTGACTGCAGGAGGCCCGAGGCTCTAGCACGGCGAGATAATCCAAAGATGGCCTGTGCTGCCGAGTTCTGGACCACCTGCAGCCGTTGTAACAGATACTCTGGCAGGCTGAGATAAAGGATGTTAGAATAGTCAATTCTCGAGCCAATTATAGCCTGCACTGTTATCTTCCTGTGCTCCTCCGATAGTAAAGGGAGAAACTTGCGCAGCATCCGGAGCAAACCAAAACAGGTGCCAGTGAGACCGATTATCTGGGAGCGTAGTGTTAGTCCGTTATCGATCTTAATCCCCAGGTTCTTGGCCACCTGGGAGGAGCCCGCGGGCGAAAACATGTTCTCTGGCCACCACTCCTTCCAATCAGGACCCGAACTGCACCCGAAGAAGAGAACCTCCGATTTATCCGAGTTGCACTTGAGGCTGTTACATTGGAACCACTCAAAAACAGCCCCAAGGCAACCCCGGATACTCTCTCCATCGAAATCCGCACCTTTCTCGCAGGTAAAGAGGAGCTGGGTGTCATCGGCATAGGAAATGATCTGGGCCCTGAAAGACTCCGCCAGAGCCACCAAAGGGGTCATGAAGATGTTAAATAGAGTCGGGCTCAACACTGAGCCCTGGGGGACTCCGACACCCAATGGCGACATCTCGGCGGAGCTAGCAGAGGCCCAGATCGCTTGTCGACGGCCCGCCAACGAAAGAACGAAACCAGCTGAGCACCGTCCCCTTCAGACCGATCTCAAAAAGTCTTGCGAGGAGACTCTCATGGGGGACGGTGTCAAAGGCTGCCGACAGATCTAACATCACCAACATTGCCTTGCCACCCGAGTCCAGCACCTCCCTGATCGCCTCCGAAACTTCCAGAAGTGCTGTTTCGGTGCTTAGATTGGTGCGGAAGCCAGATTGAGTGGGGTGCAGTAGATCATGTGACTCCAGATAATCGGCGAGCACCTTGTGCACATGTTTTTCAAGGATTTTGGCAAAAGCAGGTAAAGCGAAATAGGCCTGTAATTGGCCCAGTGCTTAATTTGTGCCGGTGCTTTCCGGTGCTTAGCACCGGCACTTTATTATCAGGGCCGGGTCTACTCATCTGAGGGCATGTCACTCATTTGATGATTTTTTTAAATGTACATTTACTGTAGTCAGTGCAGCCGCAGCGTGTCTTTCAGGAATTCCGAGTGTGACCCACTCATGGCGTTTAACAGTGTTGCAGCTGTGATTCTTCTTAATCCCTTAGCCTGCAGCCAAAATCCAAGAGATTATTCATAAATGAATAATAAATATAATAGGTTCATCATGGCGGCCGCGGGTCCGGGCCCTTCTTAGTTCAGTCAGTGCAGTGTTGACTGTTTCCGGTGGGCGGGCCGTGGAACATACATACACACACATTTGGGCGGGCCACGGGGCCGCGCTGGGGGTTCTGATGGGGTAAGCATGGGGGCAGAGGAAGAACAGAACAAGCCGAGAGGATTCACACATTTCCCGTTTTTCCCCCGGAGGCTGGTGTCACACAAAGGATCGAGGAGACACAGCTTACTGCTACTCTTTAACTCCACTCTGCAGAGGCACGTACGTTCTTCAGGTGCTGGTCCAATACATTATTTTCAGCGCGGCCAGTGGCGTTAGTTAAACCAGTCTGGTCATGGTGTCATCTGGTGCTGTGTTGCAGGGTGAAGGGGTTGGGCAGGTAGTGGCGCGCCGATCGGGGAGGACGCTGCTCAGCTGCTCTTTAATTATTTTTATTAGGGTTGAACACTACTACTGGTCGACGTGAGGAGAGAGGTGAGGGGTGCGGGTTCAGACTCCTCTGTGCTGCCCGCGGAAGAGAGCAGGGCGGAAAGCGGCAGATTTTGTTGTTGGCAGAGGGGTGTATTTTCTTTGTTCTGTGCTTGGTTTAGGCTTCTTTGCTGGTTTTGAGAAAAGTTCATGTAATGGCAGTTGTTTGCCGAGGTGTACTATTTGGGGATGTTTACATGGCACCACTAGATTACTGTTCTGGGTCCTCTTCTGTGTCGTGAACTGTTCATCTCTTCTAGGGATCTAATGCTGGCATGCATTTAGTGGCACACAATCAGTGATCTGCACAACGCACGCACCGGCACTCTGGCACCCCATCTTTGTAAAAAAAAAGCACTTTTTGCAAAAAGTTTGCAAACATGCGATTGACTGAGCATGTATGGAATATATATGCAACACAGAGCACACTGTAGCTGTTTATTATATAGAAGGACTGATTGGCTGGTAGCTCTCGGCTTTCCGTTGCCTGGGTTATTAGATTATTACTACTCGTGGTAGACCGAATTGTTCCCAGTTTTGCAGAAACCCCCTTTTGTCGCAGTCGTTGGCTGCCAAGTGCATTCTTGCAGGTGAGTGCCGTATGAGCGTGCAGACAGGTCTAACACTCGCCAAGAGGCAGGCAGGTGACTCTTCTAAAACTGTGCGAGACTCCCAAGTCCTGAATGTCACTGCGAGACAATAGACAGCTATGACGCTTGTTTTTGAGAGCCGCGCTAGTGCTGTTCGGAGGCAAGTGACACAGTGACACCCATCACATAGAATCAAAAAATAACAAAAAGACTGCCTTATTAGGAGAGGTCTGTAATGTAACACAATAACTCCAATACAACTACAAAATACCCCACTTCACGTACACACAGTGTGCTCTTATTAACCACCAGACTCTGAAACTTGTGGTGTTGCAAACTTTCTCCCTCCAACTGCAACTTATACCATCTATCACCCCTACTTCATCCATGCATCCATCTATACCAGGCCACACACAGTTTTCATAACTTTCAACCTCTTGCCCCTGCACCTTATGAGGTGTCTTATTTGTTTGCTCCCCTCCGCCTGCTGGGCTGGTTAGACCTTCACAATGGTTAGACAAGCAGGAAACACTGATTGTGTGTACCATGTTTTCTTGCCCCCCTTCCACCACAACATAAAATCACCCAACATCACTGATCCTTCCAGCACCACAGGTTCTTCCCCTAGATGCTTACCACCTTTTCTCTTAAATTCAGCAGATATGCTTATTTGCCATGCAAGACAAATGCACACCATCCAATTTATACAACAAGAATTCCTCTACCGTAATGTTGCTGTGTGCAAGAATTCTGAGACCATGCTATCCTCAAAAGACCATCTCCTCTCTGTTTAATTTCTTTCTTGCTCTGCCTGAGGCTGCATACTTACTAGTCCCTTTCCACACTCTTCCAATGCCTGACCACATGTTTCATTTGTAATAAATTAGCTTCATCATTTTTAGCAGCGCTAGTCTAGACAGTTGCACTAAATTGTAATCACTTAAGTGTATAACTAAGACTCCAAGCCAACCTCGTCCCAAAAACATATCCGCCAAGGACAGTGATTGATCATATTGCAAGCAGCCATGTTCCCAGTAGGAAATTGTCTTGCGGCTGATATGTACTCCTGAGGCTCTATCAAACAGACTAGCATCATTCTGTAGAAACCACACATTTAACCAAGGTGTGCTCTACAATCCTATAGACCTACAGGAAGTAGGTTGCACACATAATTAAATAGCCCATAGTCTTAAAGGCTCTTTAAGTGTGCAGCAGCGTGCCATGGTTTGTGCTTGTAAATGTGTAATGTAATTGTTATTACATCTGACTTTTAGCAGTGCCAGTTGAAGATGTGGGTGGAGCTAATAGAGTAAGTGGGTGGAGCCAGTGGAGGGAGTGGGTGGAGCCTTGAAAAAACTGGGTGTGGCCTCCGACAAACATTTGAGCACCTGCACTTCATATTTTACAAATTAAGCACTGAATTGGCCAGAACCTCCGCGTCCAGTCTGGGCTTTTTAAGCAGAGGAATAATCATCACCTGCTTCCATATCTGAGGAACCACACCCTGACTGAGAGAGCAGTTCAGCAGGGGGTTCACACAGGGGTTGATGACTTCGGCCATTTTCGCTAAAAATTTGGCGGGGCAAGCATCCTGAGGTGAGCCCGATTTAAGACAGGCCATCAAATCCAACGATGAGGCAGCTGAGAGAGGAGGATAGACTGCCATAATCGGGTCCACATTAGCTATTGAAACCGGAACAACCTCCGCTCGGCAGGAAACCTCCGGCCCCTGCAAGGGGAAGGATTCCTGGATCAGCTTGATCTTGGAAGTAAAGAAATTAGCAAGGGCACTGACCCAAGACTCTGAGGGAGGAGCCTGATTCGACGAGGGACGTGAAGCCATAAATTCCCGCACAATGGCAAATAGCTCCTTACAGGAGTTTGAGGCAGTCTCAATTTTTCGCGCGAAATAACCTCTCTTCTCAGAGAGGATGTCGCGGTGATAGGCTTTTACTGAGAACCTGTAGGCAAGTTTTGCCACCGGGTCGTATTTCGAACGCCAGGCTCTTTCTGCCACCTTGCATTGCCGTTGTGAAGCCACCAAAGCTTCGGTAAACCAAGGGGCGGACGCCCGTTTTTCTATATTGCGGGGAGGCCTCACCGGAGCAGGATCATCAAGCCTCTCCGAGAGCCAAAATTGCAACCGCTCTGCATCCCTATCTAAATCCCCTGTCAGAATACACGGATGAGCCAAACATGCCTGTGTCAGCAGTTCAGGAGTGACCTGATGGAATGCCCTAGATCCTTGGGAAAACTGCTGAGGGGCACACAATGGTTTTCTTACCTCCGAGACATAATATTTGACCAACCTGTGATCGGACCACAGCACCTGAATGGGTGCTAGAATCTCTATGGGGGTCGTCGAGAAGATCAGATCCAGGATATGGCCCTTCTCATGTGTCGGTCCAGAATGATAGGGCGACAGGCCGAGAGGGGCTGTCACGTCCATTATTTTTATCGTATCGGCATCCGTTTTGTCATCCATATGGATATTGAAGTCGCCAGCAACTATACAATGCTCCGACTTAAGCAGAGGAATAATCATCGCCTGCTTCCATATCTGAGGAACCCCACCCTGACTGAGAGAGCAGTTCAGCAGGGGGTTCACACAGGGGTTGATGACTTCGGCCATTTTCGCTAGAAATTTGGCGGGGCAAGCATCCCGAGGTGAGCCGGATTTAAGGCAGGCCATCAAATCCAACGATGAGGCAGCTGAGAGAGGAGGAAAGACTGCCAAAATCGGGTCCACATTAGCTATTGAAACCGGAACAACCTCCGCTCGGCAGGAAACCTCCGGCCCCTGCAAGGGTAAGGAGTCCTGGATCAGCTTGATCTTGGAAGTAAAGAAATTAGCAAGGGCACTGACCCAAGACTCCGAGGGAGGAGCCTGATTCGACGAGGGACGTGAAGCCGTAAATTCCCGCACAATGGCAAATAGCTCCTTACAGGAGTTTGAGGCAGTCTCAATTTTTCGCGCGAAATAACCTCTCTTCTCAGAGAGGATGTCGCGGTGATAGGCTTTTACTGAGAACCTGTAGGCAAGTTTTGCCACCGGGTCGTATTTCGAACGCCAGGCTCTTTCTGCCACCTTGCATTGCCGTCGTGAAGCCACCAAAGCTTCGGTAAACCAAGGGGCGGACGCCCGTTTTTCTATATTGCGGGGAGGCCTCACCTGAGCAAGATCATCAAGCCTCTCCGAGAGCCAAAATTGCAACCGCTCTGCATCCCTATCTAAATCCCCTGTCAGAATACACGGATGAGCCAAACATGCCTGTGTCAGCAGTTCAGCAGTGACCCGATGGAATGCCCTAGATCCTTGGGTAAACTGCTGAGGGGCACACAATGGTTTTCTTACCTCCGAGACATAATATTTGACCAACCTGTTATCCGACCACAGCACCTGAATGGGTGCTAGAATCTCTATGGGGGTCGTCGAGAAGATCAGATCCAGGATATGGCCCTTCTCATGTGTCGGTCCAGAATGATAGGGCGACAGGCCGAGAGGGGCTGTCACGTCCATCATTTTTATCGTATCGGCATCCGTTTCGTCATCCATATGGATATTGAAGTCACCAGCAACTATACAATGCTCTGACTTAAGTGCCAGTGACGAAATTATCGGCTGGAGCTCTTCAAAGAAAGTGCCAGTGGGCCCTGGAGGTCTATACACAAGTAGTCCTTTAACAGATTGGTGCGGCGATAGAACAATTGAAAAAGCGAGAGATTCGCAGCCCCTAATCGCATCAGAGGGAAAGGTGGTACAGGTGGCACGTTTGTTTACTATAAGTGCCACACCGCCTCCTCGTCCTTTCAGTCTATCCTGCCTGAGGATATTATAATCCGGGGGGATAGCTTCGGCAATATCTGGGTTGGAGGACTCACCAAGCCACGTCTCGGTTAGCATCAGGCACAGAGGTTTTTCTGTGTCCAACAGATCGTAAATGTCCAATGCATGGCGACTGAGAGATCTAGTATTTAGCAATAGGCAGAGGTGCTTAACACTAACTGCCTCCCTGTCAGGTACGCGGGCCAGATGTTTCTGAGGCCACCAGCCGCACTCAGGGCATCGACTCTTACCCTTGTGATGGGCCGGGAATACCGTACAACAGGAATCTCGCATCTATTGCAGAGACCGAAGCTCCTGCGCGGAGTATTGCAACATGATGGTAAAAAATAAAAGTCAGAGCCACCAGATCCCAGTCCGGCCCGTCACCCCGGACGCCTCCGGGACGCTGACGGGCGCAGACGGGCAGGACTCTGGCACGACTCAGGCACAGGGAGAGGCACGACCGCTGCGCGATACCGCTGCGCGCCCAAGGGAGCTTTAAGTAGGCATCCCTCTGGCTGTCCAGAGCGCTAGAGCGCTCGCAACTGGCATCCCCTGCGCCTCAGCACCACTCCAATATGGCGCCCAAAGTTCCCCGCCACCACCCGGGAACCGGACCCGCCAAACAGCGGTGCAGCTACCGATTAATGTGCAGGTAAGGGGCTAGGAGTATTCCAATTAAAATCAAGGGCTAAGAAACGAAATATAAAGCAAATATCAAGAAAGGTCGTTTTAAAAGTAGGGAAAGCGTTGGATACCATACAAATGAAATAAAACATACTTAAAAATAATTTTTATATTTAAATGTATTAATGTTTTAATATTTGAAATAACTAAACATCATTTAAAAATACGCATTAATACTAAAGAAAAAAGTAGATTTGAATAAATAATTAACAATAAATTAACAATAAATATCAATTATTTAATAATAGTTACCAAATAATAAATATTAAGCAATAAAATAATGTAAAAACAAAACAAATATTATTAATAATTAATTACCAATTACAAAACATTAAACAATAATATTATTTGTATGCCAAAAAATACTTTTTATAACACATTAATTACAAATAATTTCCAATAAAAAATAATTTAATTACCAATTAAATAAATTAATTACCAATTACACAAATGAATTGCACATCAAATACAATAATTACCATTTACAAACATTAACTACCAATTACAAACATTAACTACCAAATACAAACATTAAATACCAATTAAATAAATTAATTACCAATTACTAATATTAATTACCAATTAAAACAATTAATTACCAATTAAAATTATTAATTTCCAATTAATAATTAACTAAAAATACACAAATTATCAATACCAATAAATAAAAATAATTCATTACTTAATTACAATTGAAATACTTCCCACCCAATTCCCCTATTAACCCACTACCCGGTACAGAAGTTAAACGCAAAAATTAACAAAAATTAATTTATAATTCCTAAAATGTAATAATTAAGTTAATATAATTAAATTATTTCCCACCCAATTCCTCTTTAAACCCACAACCCGCCCCTGTATTAAAACATAAAATTGACTTAAAAATAACATTATAAATATATGAAAATAGTTCACATTTAACTTAAAACAAGTAAAATACTTAACAAAAAACATATAACACATACATATTAAATACATACTAAAATACATAACAATAGTACAAATATCGATATTAGTAACATCGAAATTACTAACATCGATATATTTGATGTAGATATGACTGACTTCGATATTACTTACATCGATATAAAAAAATCGATATTACTTACCTTAGGGTCGATATTCTGTCCCACGATATTCTTGACATCGATATTTATAACTCGATATTCGTGTAGGTTGGTATTTACAACTCGATATTTTGACTGTGTACCTACTGTAGATTTCAGAAAAGCACCAACTCAGATGCCTTTCCATTACCTTTAGAAACCCTAGACCTTCCAAATATTCATCTGTTAATACCCATCCAATTCTCAAAAGACATGCTCATCCTGCAAGCAGCCCTTCGTCAACTCAGCCATAGAATCCAGGACTGGTCTGAGAATAAAACGATGCTCTGGAAAATATATTCAAAAGCACCCTACTCCCTTCCTCTCCTCTAGCTATCTTGATTTCAATTCCTCCATTCTTTGTTCCTCTCCTCTCTCATCCTTCTTCTCTCTTTCAGTTACTCTGTCTCGTGTTGCTTCTTTTAATCTTGGTCATCTGGTGAAAGAACCAGAGGTGCCACTTTAAATCCTGGGCCTTCAACAACAGGCATTAATTTGACCAAGCCCACTAGGGAAATGGCATATGGGTTAAATGGCCATTCTAGCTCGGCAAAACCTCCTATGTGCTGGAACGTAATACTTTTGTAAAGATTTTCCATTATATGAGTGTCTGATTCCTCATCACACATGGTCATGTTTATGAGTGGGCCAGGAAATTCCAAGACCAGCATAAACTCTTGTTTTCAGAGGGCTCTTAATTATAAGTGGTGTGGCAAACACAGCACCCCCTCCTATTTTGACCAATTAAAATTTACCAGTTAACACTGTCAAAACATACCTCTGAAAAATGCTGTGGGAAATCTGATACACTCATAATTCGGGTTAGAATGCAACAATTTCATATATAATTGTCCATTTCTAGCAAGAAAACTTGAAATTGGAGGTATTGCTAAATAACAATAGGAACAGTAATGACACATGAGGAGAAAATTACAAGTGAACAAATTACAAAAGCAAACGTTAAGTTACATGAGGCAAAAGTGACAATTGTGAGCAAACAAAATACAAGAGGTAGCAAACGATGCATTACAGGAGGAGCTGACTGATGTGTAGAAGAGACTGATTGAGTGTCCAATGGCCATGTAGAGTTTTTCAAAAAAAACTTTATTTATACTTTTATGTAGATATATAATAACCAGTAAACCAATACACATTTTTCATTTTACATCGGCTGCAGGTATACGTCATAAAATCTTTAAGTCACTCACATTTAAACCAAATTTTATAGAGAATTTACAACCACACGAGTCTTGCCTGGGCCCCTAATGTGGCAGCTCGTCAAGTGCCTATGTGTGTACTCCGCATCATGCTGCATGTTCATTTGCTAACATTGAGGGCGCTCTTACTGGCAAATTCAACTGCATGCGCAATGTTGCCTTTGGATGTACCCTATCCAAATACTGTTTCATTGAAACGTGTTGGTTCCCCTTCAGCTGCTGCCTTCCACACTAAGTATGCCTGATATAGTCCCCAAATGTTTTTGGATATGCAATGGACCGGTATTAGGGCGTTATAATTGTTTGATTGTGTTGTGTTGATCAATAAGATAGATCTGGGAAGGCTTTTACAGTCGCCACGCATCTGAATTGCTTTCTTGCACACTTCCACTTCCACACTCGCTGATTCATATTTCATTGGACAGATTGGCACCTGGTTCCCCAGTACAGACGTTGTCAGCTCTGGCCCTAACTCCGGTTTGCAAATGTTCCAGGGGAGACTTGTTTATTTATTTTATGCGTTTTTTATATAGAGCAGACTTTACCTGAAGGTGTCAGAGCGCTTCACAATAGGAACAGTAATGATACATGAGGAGAAAATTACAAGTGAACAAATTACAAAAGCAAGCGTTAAGTTACATGAGGTAAAAGTGACAATTGTGAGCAAACAAAATACAAGAGGTAGCAAACGATACATTACGGAAGGAAAAAGTGATAAATGTGCAGGTTACAAAAGCAGACAAAGTACAAGTAGAGGTATAATACTGCAATAAATGGCAGACACTCCAGCACAAGAACTAACGTTACATGAGGCAATGGTGGCACTTGCGCAAGTATCTAAAGCAAACAAAATGTAAGAGGTAGCAAACAGTATGTTACAAGAGAAAAGTGACGTGTGCATTTTACAAAAGAGTACCAGTACTGGACAGATGGCTCAGTGGGCTGTAGTATAAACAAGAACATTTCCTTTCTGTGTTGTTACACTTCTGATGGGTGACCAAAAGGCCTACACACAAATCATGATTTACTTTTATATCAAAATTGTGACACAGGTAATTAATACTACACAGCACGAGTGTTTACTCTTTGTCTCTCAAATTGTATTTATTTAAAAAACGTTATATTCTTTTCAATTAAAAACATAAACTGGTCAGGCACTCATTATCACGATCACGATCATGTGCTCTGGTACATATAAAAATAATCTATCTAACAATTCCAATTTACGGTTACTATCTCAGAGTCACTGATCCTAATGATTTAATCAAGACTTATCTTGGATCACAAATTAATCTATAAACATGATAAATGAAATAAATTAAAACATAATACATAAAAGGTCCTTTGTTGACGCGTTTCGGTGCTTTTGTAGTGTTGTAACACCTTCCTCAGGACGGACGAATTAAAAAATACAGGTATAGTCTTCTTTCTACAAAATGAATGCAAATAATTAATTTACTCTGACTAGAGAGAACGTGTAGTAAAACAAGTTGTGCACTAATCGTATCAATATTTAGAAAATTGATCATTTTCATAACTAACAGGCTTACTTTGGTTGGTTGACTATTGGTCCTTCTCATCAGTATTAAGGCCAATGAGTGTTCAATATGATTGTGGAGCCAATATAATGAAGCTCTCAGAGTTTCTGTAATTAAAGAGGGTAGCATAAGGATAAATACAACCATCCTTGCCCAATTGGCATAAATATAAACAACATACCTACTTACTTAAAAACGGGGAGGCTTGTGTTTATAGTGTCGTATTAATCATTGCTGCGTCTTTCAATCTGCGCACGACAGCTGGTCAATTCTGATACACCAATTGCCATATGAATTAACCACACAATATGTTTAGGGTCTGTACATTTTGTCCTTTCTTTGCGGACATTCGCTAACTCATATTGGGTGTGAATACATACCAATAACTTTAAGGCACATCTCTAGATCCAGGTTATTATCTTCATGCTGTCAGTTGGTTCTAAGGCGATAGTCCAGGTGTGGTGAATTTTACCCGTCTTGCTATGGGGGCCAACTTCTTTTCAGAAACCTAAATAATGGGGGTTTGTTTAATAAACATGTCTCTACATATATTAACAGGAACATAAATTTATTCCATTATTTTGAGGGTGAGGGTTAAGGGTTTTAAACCTCATAAAGACCCAATTTATGCATGTCACCCTGCATATAAAATATCTTTCTAAATCTACCACTGATCTACACTCCGCAGGTGCAATACTCTGTGAGCTTGTGTCAGTGTGGAGGAGACCAGCACCTTCCAGGGTATAGTTCCGAGTGCATACTACCATTTTCTAACTTTGAATGGCTATAATGAGCCCCAAGAGGCAGTGGGCGTATTGACTAATGATATCACGAAAACGGGGCTGCTGGAAAATGGTAGCTTAATTAAAAGTCCTACAAATTAAATATTTTAACTGCTTCTTAGAACAGTGAACACTGCGCTGCTGGTATCACTTGGTTTCCAGTGCGCTGCACCCGCTCGTGTGTTTTGCGTGTTAATTTTACTATTGCTCATAACGATAAAAAAAAACGTTACCGTTTACAATTTAAAACCAAGTCCTTACCCTCCTGGACTACTGGTCTTACCCCGCCGAAAACTCGGCCTTATCTCTAAACTTTAAAAGTGATATCTTAAGCATGCAGCATAACCCCTAGTTCTGCCCGCACTCCTTACCGTGTTATCGCGTTCAGCTATCGTCTGACACCCAGTGCTTAATTTGTAAAATATGAAGTGCAGGTGCTCAAATGTTTGTCGGAGGCCACACCCAGTTTTTTCAAGGCTCCACCCACTCCCTCCACTGTCTCCACCCACTTACTCTATTAGCTCCACCCACATCTTCAACTGGCACTGCTAAAAGTCAGATGTAATAACAATTACATTACACATTTACGAGCACAAACCATGGCACGCTGCTGCACACTTAAAGAGCCTTTAAGACTATGGGCTATTTAATTATGTGTGCAACCTACTTCCTGTAGGTCTATAGGATTGTAGAGCACACCTTGGTTAAATGTGTGGTTTCTACAGAATGATGCTAGTCTGTTTGATAGAGCCTCAGGAGTACATATCAGCCGGAAGACAATTTCCTACTGGGAACATGGCTGCTTGCAATATGATCAATCACTGTCCTTGGCGGATATGTTTTTGGGACGAGGTTGGCTTGGAGTCTTAGTTATACACTTAAGTGATTACAATTTAGTGCAACTGTCTAGACTAGCGCTGCTAAAAATGATGAAGCTAATTTATTACAAATGAAACATGTGGTCAGGCATTGGAAGAGTGTGGAAAGGGACTAGTAAGTATGCAGCCTCAGGCAGAGCAAGAAAGAAATTAAACAGAGAGGAGATGGTCTTTTGAGGATAGCATGGTCTCAGAATTCTTGCACACAGCAACATTACGGTAGAGGAATTCTTGTTGTATAAATTGGATGGTGTGCATTTGTCTTGCATGGCAAATAAGCATATCTGCTGAATTTAAGAGAAAAGGTGGTAAGCATCTAGGGGAAGAACCTGTGGTGCTGGAAGGATCAGTGATGTTGGGTGATTTTATGTTGTGGTGGAAGGGGGGCAAGAAAACATGGTACACACAATCAGTGTTTCCTGCTTGTCTAACCATTGTGAAGGTCTAACCAGCCCAGCAGGCGGAGGGGAGCAAACAAATAAGACACCTCATAAGGTGCAGGGGCAAGAGGTTGAAAGTTATGAAAACTGTGTGTGGCCTGGTATAGATGGATGCATGGATGAAGTAGGGGTGATAGATGGTATAAGTTGCAGTTGGAGGGAGAAAGTTTGCAACACCACGAGTTTCAGAGTCTGGTGGTTAATAAGAGCACACTGTGTGTACGTGAAGTGGGGTATTTTGTAGTTGTATTGGAGTTATTGTGTTACATTACAGACCTCTCCTAATAAGGCAGTCTTTTTGTTATTTTTTGATTCTATGTGATGGGTGTCACTGTGTCACTTGCCTCCGAACAGCACTAGCGCGGCTCTCAAAAACAAGCGTCATAGCTGTCTATTGTCTCGCAGTGACATTCAGGACTTGGGAGTCTCGCACAGTTTTAGAAGAGTCACCTGCCTGCCTCTTGGCGAGTGTTAGACCTGTCTGCACGCTCATACGGCACTCACCTGCAAGAATGCACTTGGCAGCCAACGACTGCGACAAAAGGGGGTTTCTGCAAAACTGGGAACAATTCGGTCTACCACGAGTAGTAATAATCTAATAACCCAGGCAACGGAAAGCCGAGAGCTACCAGCCAATCAGTCCTTCTATATAATAAACAGCTACAGTGTGCTCTGTGTTGCATATATATTCCATACATGCTCAGTCAATCGCATGTTTGCAAACTTTTTGCAAAAAGTGCTTTTTTTTTACAAAGATGGGGTGCCAGAGTGCCGGTGCGTGCGTTGTGCAGATCACTGATTGTGTGCCACTAAATGCATGCCAGCATGAGATCCCTAGAAGAGATGAACAGTTCACGACACAGAAGAGGACCCAGAAAAGTAATCTAGTGGTGCCATGTAAACATCCCCAAATAGTACACCTCGGCAAACAACTGCCATTACATGAACTTTTCTCAAAACCAGCAAAGAAGCCTAAACCAAGCACAGAACAAAGAAAATACACCCCTCTGCCAACAACAAAATCTGCCGCTTTCCGCCCTGCTCTCTTCCGCGGGCAGCACAGAGGAGTCTGAACCCGCACCCCTCACCTCTCTCCTCACGTCGACCAGTAGTAGTGTTCAACCCTAATAAAAATAATTAAAGAGCAGCTGAGCAGCGTCCTCCCCGATCGGCGCGCCACTACCTGCCCAACCCCTTCACCCTGCAACACAGCACCAGATGACACCATGACCAGACTGGTTTAACTAACGCCACTGGCCGCGCTGAAAATAATGTATTGGACCAGCACCTGAAGAACGTACGTGCCTCTGCAGAGTGGAGTTAAAGAGTAGCAGTAAGCTGTGTCTCCTCGATCCTTTGTGTGACACCAGCCTCCGGGGGAAAAACGGGAAATGTGTGAATCCTCTCGGCTTGTTCTGTTCTTCCTCTGCCCCCATGCTTACCCCATCAGAACCCCCAGCGCGGCCCCGTGGCCCGCCCAAATGTGTGTGTATGTATGTTCCACGGCCCGCCCACCGGAAACAGTCAACACTGCACTGACTGAACTAAGAAGGGCCCGGACCCGCGGCCGCCATGATGAACCTATTATATTTATTATTCATTTATGAATAATCTCTTGGATTTTGGCTGCAGGCTAAGGGATTAAGAAGAATCACAGCTGCAACACTGTTAAACGCCATGAGTGGGTCACACTCGGAATTCCTGAAAGACACGCTGCGGCTGCACTGACTACAGTAAATGTACATTTTAAAAAATCATCAAATGAGTGACATGCCCTCAGATGAGTAGACCCGGCCCTGATAATAAAGTGCCGGTGCTAAGCACCGGAAAGCACCGGCACAAATTAAGCACTGCTGACACCTTCATGCTCCCCGTGCTCGAAATGTGATGACATAGATCGAGACTTTATATAGGGACCTCCCTTTCTCACTTAATCATTTAATTTGGCATTTAGTTTGGCATTTGATTGGCATTTCAGGCGGCCTGGAATAAATTACACCTGTGCCCTTGCTCTGAAAGCCATGATTGTAGTTTAAAGGAGAAACTGACTACCTACCTCATATCATAATGTCATTGGTCAGCCCAAACATTCACGCCATCTTCGTAGTTTTTATAAAGGTTAATATTGTCGTTGATATAACAACAGTATGTAGAGTATAAACTATCTATTGTTTATCGATTATATTAGTATGATTAACCTGATGTCTTTAAATCAAATGTGTACCAACCCGTTCACATCTATTTTGTGTTTACTCGAGCCGCGCTCTATTTTTTGCGGACACGATATTATAACCATCTTTTGCTATTACAAATCACCTTCTTAAATTACTATTAATAAGTTGTTTTTTTGTCCTCTCTCTATTTCCTAGGCGAGACAAACCTGAGATCTGTTTGATGCTGATCCTAATGCATTGATAGTCATGTAGTTCAGTAAAGTGTGTCCGTCTTCTATTTCAATAGTTTACCCTAAAGACCCCTGCGCCGAATGGCAATACTTATCGTCCGGATCATTTTCTAGCACTGATATAAGTGCCTGCAAACGTTATACATATGTTTACTTATTCATATACAGTGTGTCAAAAATACAGGTGCGCATATAAATCTATTTATGCACATGCATATCGTATTTGCCATTAAAGATCTCCACAATGCCTTATTGATATTACTATATATTCCGATTAATACAATAAATTTTGAATGCATCTATTGCTATATTTACAGCACATCATCTTATAAATTGAGATAAATAATGCCCAAAGATGGAAACATTTAATGCACATTTTTACAGTATTACCCAGGTTTTAACAGCGTCTACTTGTCAGTGGCATTGCTAACTGGGTCCGCTCCCCCTCCTGCATCAAAGAAAACCGCGTCAACAGAGTCATATCTTTTTTTATTTTTTTATTATTATTAATCAAAGAAATGTGTCTAATTTATTTTGGTCACCATTTGTTAACTCATCCTGCCTATCACAGATGATTAAGGGTATAGACAATTTTTTGAGTAATGAAACTCTTTTTTTCAAATCATATGGCTTTCTATAGCTTGAGTTGTCCCCTGTTGTTGTGACAATCAAGACCTCGTCTCTGCTGATACTATTATTGGAATAAGGGTTGACAATGTTCATTATTTTATCATTCTATCCCATTCCTCTCGGCCATTAAGTCCTAAATAGTAAGACTTAAATTTTGACATGAAGAATTGTTCCCTCTGCTTGCGTTTCTTGTTTTGGTCGCCTCCTCTAACAGATATTTTAATTTTTTCCAGCATAAACCATTTTATGTCATCCAAACCGTGTTTTTCAGAAATCCAATGCTCTACCAAGGGTGCATTCTTTTTGTGATTTTTTATTGCTGACCGGTGTTCGGTGAGGCGTAGACGCATTTCCCGTCCCGTCACACCAATATAGCATTTCTGGCAGGGGCAGATGATTATGTATACTACATTGGATGTCCGGCAGTTGACGTGGTCATTCATCCAATGAAAGATTCAATTTGCTTCTAATTCATCTGTTTTTCAGATGTTTTTACAATGTGTGCAGGACCCACATGGTAAATTACCTCTGATCGGGGTATTATTTAAAACATTTTTTTGTCCTCCAGCTTTTGGCTCTCTAAATGTTTGCACAAGGTGGTTTCTGATTGTTTTATTCCTCCTATATGCATAAATTTGCTTGCCATTGGTGTGACCCCTATTTTATTTAGTATTGACCAATATTTGTTGATCAAATTCTTGACCTTATTGCTGAAGCCATTAAAATCAGATACCATGATGATCCCGTTATTTTGTTCATTAGATCTCACATGGCTCTCAAAGAGGCTTTCGTGGTTATAATACTTTGCACGTTTATACGCTTCTTTTATTAAGCGTTTTGGGTAGCCTCGTTGGGATAGTTTGATTTTCAGTTTTTCTGCAAGTATTTCAAAACTCTTTCTGTCACTGCAATTACGCCTTATGCGTAAGAATTGACTGAACGGTATCCCATCTTTTTGGCATTTGGGATGATAGCTGGTGTGGTGAAGTAGGGTATTGCGATCTGATGGCTTCACATATAGTTCTACATTGAGAGTTCCCACATTGTCATAGATTCTGATATCTAAGAAATCTACCGAGCACTGACTCTTAGTGGAAGTGAATTTAAGGTTGGAGTCGCCACAGTTTATTCACTCAAGAAATTTATTGAGATCTTCTTCTCGGCCCTCCCAGATGAAGAAGATATTGTCTATGAATCTAGACCAGTTTTTTACGTTCTCAAAAAAGGGGCTGATCTCATTGTATATGTGTTGGGTTTCAAATTTACCTACATATAGGCATGCAAGACTGGGAGCACATGTTGCTCCCATACTTGTACCTTTTATTTGACAATAGTAATCTTTCTTGGACAGGAAAATATTATTTTTCAATATTATGTCAATACACTCTATGATGAACATATCCTGAGCCGTGAGGTCACTAGATTCACCCCTCAAAATGTCCTCCATCATCCTCACTGTGTCTTGTTGGGGAATATTAGTATATAAGGCTTCGATGTCAAGACATACAAGCTATTGACAATCTTTATTGAATGGTATTCCTTCAACTTTGGAGATCATATGTGTGGTATCCTTAATGTAGGATGGTAACTGTGCTACAAGGGGTTGAATGTAATGGTCCACATATTTACTAAGTGGTTCCGTTAATGATTCAATTCCGGATACTATGGGGCGCATAGGGGGATCCTCCATATTTTTGTGGACCTTAGGCAGCCCGTAAAGGGCAGGGATCTTAGGATGTTCATTGATTAAAAAATGGTATTCTTCTTCACAGATGATGTTGTCCTCCTTTGCGTAACTAACCGTCTCCCTCACTTTCTTTTTTAGATTTTCCCAATCTCTAACACTGCATGGTTTATAGTGTGTTTGGTTATCCAACAATTTCAACATTCTCCTCTCATAGTCATCTGTTTTTAATACCACTATGCTTCCACCCTTGTCCCCCGGTTTTATAGTTATCTTTTCACAGGCGACAAGTTTTTTAATGCCTCTCTTTCTTGTTTTGATAAGTTATTTTGTGTCCATACTTTTGTGTCTAACAATTTTTCCAAACCTATTGTCACAGTTTTTTCAAAAACATCTACTTCTTGCCCGACCATACCTATGTTGGGTGTCCATGTTGATGGGGGTTTAAGTCCGGTCTTGTTATCTGTTTCCCTCTTTTCCTTTCCATCAAAAACATTTTTGATGCGAATTTCTCTAAAAAGATCTCTCACATCCCTTTCAATAGCAAACCTGCATCCTGTTGTACGTTAGGCCACCGGTTCGATCTAAGGCAGGCTGAAGCAGCATGTAATCCTTAGGCGGTTGATAAAATGCATGCAGATTTCGTGCATACAACCTTGGCACGGTCAAAAAGCTAACCCCGCCCCTTGTTCCCCCTGAGCCCGCCCTAAGCTCCGCCCACTGCTCTTTTTGGTGAGTACCTGCACTTATTTTTTTCCATTTAAAGCACTGCTTACACCCATTGTCTCCCCACTCTGTGCTGTTACTGTCTTCTGCTGTCCCCAACCCATGCCCTCTGTACTGCTGCCCCAAACCCATTCCTCCCTTGTTCTAATTCTTTCAGTGCTATCCTAGATAAGTTATGATTCAAAAACTTCGATAACAGCACAATGATTTTACACTGAAACTGTGCACTGGCACGTCTCTGTGTCTTGCTGTTTTTATTTTGAAAGTGCTGTCCTCAAAGCACCCTTTAAAACAAGCATTTACAATGCAATAGGTCGCACATTTGTTAAAGTTAGAGCTCTTGGCATTGAAAATTACAATGTTTTTTACTTTTGCTTTTTATACTAATGGCAATAATGGTTTGCAAATGTATTTACTCTACTGTAAATTTAAAAAACAAAAGTAAAAAACATTCTCATTTTAATCACCAACAGCTCTAACTTTGACAAATGCGAGACCTATCGCATTGCAAATGCTTGTTTTTTTCATGAGAGGGAGTTACTTGTGTTAAAAATCACAAGAGAGCTCGCAAGAGATTTATTTCTGTGCAACCAGTTGGCCGCAGTAGAAAATGAGTTGCATGATTACTTAATCAAATGGAAAGGGGCGACCACTCGGTCCCCCCGAACGTATGGTAGGGTGCCCTGACCCCCCCGGGAAGCCATTTTGGGCGGGAGGCGTGTCTCGGCTGGTATGCCCGAAGCGGCGTAGCCGGGGCGCGTCTTTTTCCCGCCCAAGAGGGGTTGTCCTGGACACCTACACCGTTGGCCACGCCCCGTAGGCGGATCGGAGGAGGGTACACGCCCTCCCGAGGAAGAACAAAAGGAGAAACAATCCAAGGAAGCATCCTCTTGTTCCTGTGCTTGGAAGCTGCACCTCCTCGTTGCACGTGAGCCCTAGACGGAACAAGGAGCCAATTTTGAGAACTTGTAATTTTTGTGTTTCTCTTTTCAGTGATTCCGAATCTTTGGATCCAGGACCTCGAATCGAATATCCGTGAACCATGCCTGGCAAAAGGGTCGGAAAGAAGGTTGGGACCGAACAAATGCTTCGCATGCTGGTGAAAGACATGGCAAACATGAAGAAGCAGATGGCGGCAATGAATGGTACGGACAGACCGAAGAAAGTCATCGGACCAGCATTGCCGGGAGTAGTCCCTGCCAGGAGAGGTAAAAGGGCCAGGAATAGGGCGACAGGTGGGGAGGCCCCGGTTCCCGAGTCACCTCCGGCGAGCCCGGTCAGTCCAGTGGAGACTCCAGTTCCGATCCCGAACGCGGGACAGCCGATCCCGGTGGTAGTTACACCCGTTAACGAGGGGGATATGCCTCCCGAGCTGGCCGCCCAGTTGGCGGCGTGGTTAGGCAAGAACTACGAGGGTGCCGTGGTACCGGGAGACACGGCCGAGGAGGCCAGGTTAATAATGAAGCAGTTGCGGCAATCGAGAGATTCTGCGAAGGCACCTTGTCCTCTTGTTTCCCCTCAGGTTCCCTCGGAACAACCGGCGCCGGGCATTGGAACAGCAGCAACATCAAGTTCAGCTACTGATTCGGGTAAGAAGCCGTTGCCAATGGCGGGGGAGGGATCGTTACCCTCAAGCAGGGAAAAGGTGGTTCAGCATATCCCGATGGCCACAAAAGAAATGATCTGGGCTGATAAATATGTGAACATGTTTTCGCTGTTGACTGATCACTATGAGATAGAGCACGTTAAAAATCAGAAGGAGCTGTTGCATCCGAGTGTATGGCGTGCAAAAATGGCGGGTTTCAGAGTAGATGAGACGATCGCTAATTGGGCCAGGGCGTTTGGAATGTTCACTGCAATCATGGGGGAACGTAGGCCCGAAGTACTGCAGGAATTGGCTTGTTACCAGACACGTATAATGGAATTTTATGAAACGTATGAAGGTAATCAATGGATGGGTTATGATAACAAATTTCGTAAGGCCAAGGAGCACGACTCATCCCTGACGTGGGAGTGTTTCGACTCCATTTCCTGGCAGAAACAGGTTATGCCGAACACGACGAAGTCGTCTTCGTTTGGCGGGAGCGGGGCGGAGCCTTCCCGCCATTATTCGGCGGCGCCCTTTCGAACGGGCGCCAGCAGTGATCAACACACTAGGAGTAATGGGAACTCGGGTAGGAAAGGGGTCTGTTGGAGCTTTAACAGAGGCAGGTGCACTAGGCCACAAGGGACATGCAAGTTCAGGCATGAGTGTGCAGGGTGCGGACAGTCTTCACACCCCGAGAGTTCGTGCAGAGCCAAGAATGGTCATACAGGGGGTAAAGGAGGGGCCAAACAGGTCTAATATCGGCCGGGGGGCACCGCTACCTACTCCCGTTGACATCATGGCAATGATCCCTTGGCTGAACGAATACCCTGATCATGTCTCCGCCGGGGTGTTGCGAGACGGTTTTTCATATGGTTTCCGCATCCCGGCGGGGGATTTTCGGGGGGAAGCACAGTGTAAGAACCAACTATCGGTTCAACAAAATACGGCGGTAGTACAGGCAAAGGTTGCAAAGGAAGTGGCCCGAGGTCGGGTTGCGGGACCATACGAGAATCCGCCAGTTATTAACTTTGTTTGTTCACTGTTGGGAGTAGTCCCCAAGAAGGACCCAGGTGAGTTTAGGTTAATCCATAATTTGTCCGCTCCTAAGGGGCTTTCGGTGAACGATGCGATTGACCCAGGAGTTTTTTCGGTGCGGTATGTATCCTTTGATGAGGCCGTCGCCATGTTGAATCGCCTGGGGCCCGGAGCGCTGATGGCTAAATCAGATATCGAGTCAGCGTTCCGGTTGCTCCCGGTACACCCACAGGATCAGCGTCTATTAGGTTTTGTGTTTCAGGGACGCTACTACATGGATAAATGTATGCCAATGGGTTGCTCCATCTCTTGTGCGTATTTTGAGAAGTTCAGTAGTTTTTTTGCAATGGGCGTTCACAAGAGCCACGGGCTTTACGCAGGTTATGCATTACCTTGATGATTTTCTGTTTCTGGGGGCAACCGGGGACACGGAATGTGCACAGGCTTTGACGGAATTTTGTAATCTCATGAGACAATTTGGCGTGCCACTGGCACCAGGCAAGACAGTGGGGCCATCTACTTCACTCGAGTTTCTGGGAATTGAGCTCGACTCTGTGGAGGGGTGCTTCCGTTTGCCCAGGGAGAAGGTAATGAAATTTAAGGCATCGCTCGAAATATGCATCAGCGAGAAAAAAGTAACTCTCCATCAGTTACAACAAGTTGTGGGTCAGCTTAATTTTGCCCTTAGAGTGATACCGATGGCTCGCCCCTTTTCCCGCTCTATCGCACAAGCCATGGTTGGCCTCAAGGAAGGACACCACCGCACAAGTCTGTCGGCAGAGGTTCGCCAGGACATGCGCATATGGTTGGCATTTCTGGTGGATTTCAACGGTCGCGTCGTGTGGAACAAGCCACCAGCTTCCTCCGAGGAGCTGGGGTTGTGGACCGACTCGGCAGGGAGTGTGGGTTTTGGCGCCATCTTTGGTAACCGATGGTCGGCACGAACATGGCCGGCGTGGTGGCACGACAGTGGGCTCACAGGTAACATTGGGTTTCTTGAGCTGTTCCCCATTCTAGTGGCCTTGAAAACATGGCCAGAAGGGTTTCGTGATCGCACAGTGGTGTTCTGGTCTGATAATATGACCGTGGTTGAATGTATCAATAATCAGGCAGCACGCTGCAAATGTATTTTGAGATTGCTGAAAGAAATTGTCCTGCTGTGTATGAGACTAAACGTCCACTTTAGGGCAAGACACGTGCCTGGGGTACTGAACCAGGCGGCTGATGCACTCTCTCGTTCCCACATGCAGGCCTTCCGGGGTTATCTGCCCTCAGCGGACTTGGTGGCGGCACCATTTCCCGAAGCTCTCTGGTCTCTCGGTGCCCCGGATTACAAAACCTCGTGGGAGAGAGTCTAGCACCCAGGACAAGGAAGGCATACGAAGGGGTGTTCCGTTCCTATTGGTCATTTTTGGGTGCAGCTAGGGGGGAGCATTGGGGGCAGGAGGGGTATGTCCTGAAATTTCTGGTATCACTACATCAGGCAGGCCGATCAGTGGCAACAGCCAATACGCACCGGGCCGCCATTGCCTTCATGGCGCAGGCTCATGGCATCCAGGACCCCACATCGTCCTTTCTCGTAAGGAAGACTCTGCGTGGGTGGCAACGCCTTGAGGGTCGTAGAGTGGACAAGAGGCGCCCGATAGGGCTAGCAAGGTTGTCCCTGATAATGTCCGTACTCCCTGCGACATGTTCATCTCAGTCAGAGACAGTGCTGTTCCGGGCCGCTTTTGCATTAGCATTCCATGGGGCTATGCGGGTAAGCGAGCTGGTAGCGAGGAACAAGCAGGATACGGGGGGAGGTCTGTGTCGAGAACACATTCAAATTAAGGGTGATACGATGGTAGTCACAATAGCCAGGTCCAAAACCGATCAAGGAGTGATCGGGGACAGTGTGGTAGTGCAGCGCATTCCAGGGTCCCCCATGTGCCCGGTAAAATGCGTGGAGGAATATCTAGCGCAGAGGGTGGCATCATGGGGGGGAAGCTTGCTGCGACACACCAACGCCACCCCACTGACTAGGTTTCAGTTTCAGCGGGTGTTAACAATGGCAATCGCGGCAGCGGGCCCGAACTCGAGCGATTTTGGGACCCATTCCTTCCGGATAGGGGCTGCTACAGAGGCTACAGCCAGGGGTCTGAGTGTTGAAAAGGTGAAACAGTTGGGGCGTTGGTCCTCGAATTGTTATAAAAGGTATGTGCGGTTGCACATGTTGTGAAGCCAATGTCATGCACTCACGCTTCTTGTTTTCTGTTTGGTTTACAGTTTCGCGAGCAGGCTTTGCGGGGCGGACTGTGCAGTTGACCCGACACCTGGGGACCAGCGGTCAGAGATCACCGGCTGAGGAAAGAGTGGTGTGGGTCGTTGGCCACTCATACGTGAGGCGTGCCACGGACGTATTCAAAGCAGGTGACATGATTCACGTGGCTGGGGAATACGGGTACAGGGTGACCTTCCACGGAAGGGGCGGGCTCTGTATTGACCAGTTTCAAAGTTTTATGGAGGGACTGTTAGGGCGGACGAGGTCACCGGCGTCTGTAATCATAGTGCACCTTGGGGGCAATGATTTGGTGACCATTGGTCGACGAGTACTTCTCGAGTTAATTTTATCCACAGTGAGTTGAGTGGCGAGAAGGGTTCCGGGGTGCACGATTGCATGGTCACACATGATTCCTCGGAAGGGGTGGCGGGGGGCCCTCTCTGTGTCAGCTTTGAAT
The DNA here is from genome assembly GCF_964263255.1 of Lissotriton vulgaris. Lineage (NCBI taxonomy): Eukaryota > Metazoa > Chordata > Amphibia > Caudata > Salamandridae > Lissotriton > Lissotriton vulgaris. The sequence continues at coordinate 930,301,824 of NC_141687.1, forward strand.
CAGTCGGTAAAGAAAGTTAATAACAAACTTAGTAGGTTATTTCGTTCAGGCCAGTTGCATTGTATCCCACATGGATGTATTCGGGGGGACCATATGTATCTTGAAGATGGGGTCCATTTGTCCCGGGAGGGGAATGTCTTACTCATAGGAGACTTCATAGCATGGTTAAAGAGTTTGTGTAGTCATGACCTTTAGTAGGAGTTTGGGGGGGTCCGGATAGCCGGTCAACTATCCGGCCTATGGCGGTAAGGTCATGATCGGTGAGCAGTAATTGGAAGATCCCTAGAGGTGGGGCGTCATCCATTATGGATGGGAGCGCCCGGGGGGAGGCGGCCATTGGCCCCTCACACGGGGAGGCGGTACCCTCTAAGGATGGGGCCGCCGAAAGGGAAGGCGGTCATAGGCCCCTCCCAGGGGAGGAGGGGCTACGGGCCCCTCCTGGGAATTTCCCGGGGCCAGGACATCCACGACGGCGGATGTGGTAAGCAGTGTGGGGTGGGAGGGGGGGCTACGCTACCTTCTAGACACCTCACACGAGTCCTCGGACGACCACAAGATGGCGTCAAGTAAATATGGGGCCCCCGCTAAGACAAGGGAAATTGGAAGTTGGCACAGAGGTACAGTCCTCTTTGCGCCCGCCCCTCACAAGTGAGGGGGGAGTTCTGGTATTAGGGATCTGACACCGGTTACGACCTTGCCGTTGGCCCGTAATGTTAGGATGTACAATTTGAATTTTGAGAATATGCATTTACAGGATGTTTTAGAATCGGCTAGGAGAACCTTTGTATTAGAGATGTGTTAAGGTTAGCCAATAAACATCGTAATGTGTAAATGAAATTGTACATGATATGAAACTGTTATTTTAATGTTTTAATTTTGTTTCATATTTTTAATAAATACGGCCGGGAGGGTAACTCCCTCCCGCCTTCCAAAAGTTCAAGAACTGTGTCCGTCTTCCCATCCTTGGGGATTGTGTTGGGAGGGGGTGACGGGTATCCCGGCCATATGCAACATTTCAAGAAATGTCATAAGCTTCACCATCTTGGTACAGATGCCTTACCAGCAACATAACTGTTGTAAGAGTGCTGCCCCCCTGCGCGGCCTTTGGCACAACAATAGCAGCAGTGCTTAATTTGTAAATGAACGAGTGCTGATTCCCGTGACTTTGCTCAGAAGCCACGGCCGGTTCTGTTAAATGTTGGTAGTCATTCCACCTCACGCCTTTTTAACTCACTACCAGACACCACCAGCTCATGTATCTCACTCTTTCAGGTTGTTGCTTTTTCTTTTTCCCTCCACAGCATTTCCGATCTTTATCTTCCGTATTTCCACTTTGTGTTTTTAAATGTCTGATGAGGAAAAATAACTGCATGTCCCCAAAAGTGAGTGCCAATGGACCCAACCACGTCAACAGGTTCAAACTCAGCACTAATTAGTAGTAAAATTAAAACATGCACCAGAGTTGTAAGGACACAGCTTTTCATTAGCAGTCTAAACAAAGAAGTATGCCTATCTTGCGGCTGTGCAAAGAATATCGTGGTGGTAGCAATTTGATGTAGAGCACTTTCTATCTAACTTTGCAAATGTTTGTGATTTTTGGCATCTCGTGTAGCAGCAAAGTGCATCAATACTAGCTGGTATTCACCTGTTACAACGCATTTTTTACAACGCACTACCACTACAACGCAGGCATTACAACGCATACCATTACAACGCATAGCGCTGGGGGGCGCTCTAGGATAAGAGGTAAGTTTAATTTACTATCCAACACCTTCCCTAGGGTCCACGGGGACTGGAGTTAGAATAGTAAATTACACTTACCACTACCCAGCACCCCAAAGCGCTATGCGTTGTAGTGGTATGCGTTGTGAATACCGCGTTGTAATGGTATGCGGAGTAAAAGTATGCGTTGTAACGTCATACATCCATACTAGCTTAGTGGAAGTTCTGCCTACAACCGCTATCGGAATGCTGGTGCTCCGTGTCTCCTGTTACTGTTTCCAGTTGTGCATGATGTGTTGCGGTGCCGTGAGTTTTTTAACTGATTGTTTGAGGTCTTCAATATGTGCTGTTTATTTCTGCCTTTGTTTATTTTGTCTCTGCTCGGCAGTACCGGTGCTCCGGTCGGCCGCGCTCCTGCGTCAGGACGCTCCACGTGCATGTGCTGGGCTGGAACGTGGAGCTTTCCTGATGTCCTGGCCCGGGTCATTCCGGCTCTGATGTTTCAGGCAGCGTCTGGCCCACGCAACCATGTTGTATGTATATGGCTGTGGTTGGATACTGCAGGGCTGTCACTTTGGTTTCCGAGTCTCGTGTTACACAGGACTTGGTTAATTGTCAGTGTTAATGTGGAGTGGCTGGGCACTTCCTGGTGTATGCTGGGCTTCCTGCATGGGTTGCCCTCCTGCTTGTGGCCACGAGGGTTGAGTATTCCTCTCAAAGTGCCTGCAACATCTTTATCTGTGCAGCGTAATTTCCTTTTGCGACTTTCATGGTCTGTTTGCAGGAATTCTTTTATTCTGCTGTGCAGGTTGCGCTGCTTGAGCCTTCTTCGAACTAGGCTGGAGTTGTTTGTGTGACCTTGGACAATTCCCCTGAGGGGAAGCACATCAGGGGCAAGTTTTTTCGAACATGTTGATCCCTGTTCATGCAGTGCTGGGATTTGTCCCCCGGTCCTTGTCTGATGTTGGGTTTTACTCCCAGTGTAGTTCCTCGGTGGTACATGTCCTGCCTTTTCATAATGTCCTCAAGGATATTCAGGCTGTGGTATGGCTTGCTGTCAACATGCAGGGGATTCCGCAATTTTTGGGGTAGCAGTGTCACCTGGCGGACTTTGTCACCCAGTTCCCTCTGGTTCCTAGGGTCAGTTCTGTTTTGTCCTCCATGGCTTCTTCTTTTTCTTCTTCCTCTTCCTCTTTGTCCTCAGAGACAGCTTTCTGGGCTGTCCCGGTTGTGTGGGGAGCGGTGGAGTCCACTCTTAAGCGTTCTTCTGCACTTCTCTTCTGGGGTGTGGGCTGGTGCTTCTTTTGGCCTATGCTTCGCAGGTCGGTTCTAAGGGTTTGGGTACCTGTTTGCCTGTCTTCCGGGTCAGAGGATCTCACTCCTCTCTTGGCGCAGATGGAGGTCTTGTCTCGGTTTCTGTCTGCTGTGTTTTTGTAGCCCTGAGGGCCCTCAGTTCAGCCGCTGGGTGTGGCGATGGCTGGTAGGCGGTCTATGGACCACACTTTTGTGCCCTGATGCTGCTTAGACACCTTGGTCTGTTTCCTGCCTTTTGTGGATCCCGGGCTTGTTTGGCTTACTCTACAGACAGTTTATACTGAGGAACTTGTTTTTTTCCATGTTCTGGAGTTTCCGGGTGCTCTGTCTTCTTCTCGGCCCTTTCTGGGTCGGGAGGCTATGTTCTATTTGCTTCCCGGCCTCTGCAGTGCATGCTCCTGCCCCTGAGTGTTGGTCAATCAGTATTCTGCCCAGGAGGAGTCACTGTGGCCTGGTGGTTCTGGTTGCAGTCTCTACCTCAATTGGTTGTGTTCAACTTCTGGTGTCACCATAAGTTCGTGTTACACTTTTTATGGGAAATTCCCCAAATTATGCTGTTATGCCACGTTTAGCATGATCGCACAGGAACAATTCGAAAACAAGCAGCTGCTGTTCGCACCTTGTGTTTTTGTGCTACGTTTTTAGGCTCAAATTAATCTTCACGTCTAAAATGGATTTAAGGATGCAGTTTGTGTTGAAATATTGCGACAAGTATCGTTTTTGTAGTTCATGCAATTTCACACAATTTTCCCAAATTTCATATAATTACGCAAAAGAAAAATACGAGAATTTCACTCACCCCTAATAATGAAGGATAACATTATCTGGCTAGTCTACATACAACACACTGCTAAAAAGGCAATATCCTTGGCTCTTATGGAAAACTTATTAAGCCTACGAAATATTTTATGATGGGGAAAATTGTATCTATGTCATTAGATGAATCAGTATATAGAGGAGGTGAAAAATCTAGCTTTGATGGAGTTTGTTGGAGGGAGCTCAATAGAATAGGTTGTGGCAACCTATATGCCCGTACGTTGTTCTGTGGAGTCTGAGCTTGAAGTTTATCAGTAAAACATGTCTATTAACTAAAAACAAATGGAATAACTGACAGAATATCGATGGCGAAAATATTGAAGTCAAAAATATTGGAGGTGGAATATCGACGTCAAGAATATAGAAGCCCTATCTACATTACGGTAATTACAAAAATATCCCCCAAAAAATCATATTTAAAAATAATATAAAATTCAATATATAATACATATAATTAAAATAAACATAGTTAAAAATATGTTTTAAATTATAAGTAATACATATAATGGAAAAACATTAAACATATACATATAACATATATAATATATATACTTAATAATATTTACAATTTATTACACTAATAACAAAAAATGTTTATCCATCCCCCACCCCATCCATCCATCCATCCCACTCCATCCATACATTCCCCCACTTCATCCATCCATCCATCCCCCCACTCCATCCATCCCACTCCATCCATCCATCCCACTCCATCCATCCATCCCCTCCATCCATCCATCCCCTCCATCCATCCATCCCCCCACTCCATCCATCCATCCCCCCACTCCATCCATCCATCCATCCATCCCCCCACTCCATCCATCCATCCATCCGTCCCACTCCATCAATCCATCCCCCCTCCATCCCATCCATCTATCTCCATACATCTCCCACTCCATCCATCCATCCCCCACTCCATCTATCCATCCATCCATCCCACTCCATCCATCCATCCATCCATCCCACTCCATCCATCCATCCATCCCACTCCATCCATCCATCCATCCATCCATCCCAATCCATCCCCCCACTCTATCCATCCATCCCCCACTACATCTATCCATCCATCCCCCCACTCCATCCATCCATCCATCCATCCCCCCACTCCATCCATCCATCCCCCCACTCAATCCATCCATCCATTCATCCCCCACTCCATCCATCCATCCATCCATCCCCCCACTCCATCCATCTATCCATCCCACTCCATCCATCCACCCCCCACTCCATCCATCCATCCCACCACTCCATCCATCCACCCCCCCACTCCATCCATCCATCCTCCAACTCCATCCATCCATCCATCCAGCCATCTATCCATCCATCCATCCATCCATCCATCCATCCCCCCACTCCATCCATCCATCCCCCCACTCCATCCATCCATCCATCCCCCCACTCCATCCATCCATCCCCACACTCCATCCATCCATCCCTGCACTCCATTCAATGATGCATCCATTCCCCCGCCCCACACTACATCCCTCAGCCGCCCCACACTCCATCCTTCCCCCGCCCCACACTCCATCCCTTCCCTGCCCCACACTCCATCCCTCGCTCACACTCCATCGCTTGCCCACACTCCTTCCCTCGCCCACACTCCATGCCTCACCCTCTTGCCCTGCCTCTATCTCTCACCCTCCCTCTATCTATCTTTCGCCCTCCCTCTATCTATCACCCTCACTATCCATTGCATCACCACACCATCACTCAGCACCACCACAGCACCAGTCAGCACCACCACAGAACCACTCAGCACCACCACAGAACCACTCAGCACCACCACAGCATCACTCAGCACCACAACAGCACCACTCAGCACCACCACAGCACCACTCAGCACCACCTCAGCACCACTCAGCACCACCACAGCACCACTCAGCACCACCACAGCATCACTCAGCGCAACCACAGCATCACTCAGCACAACCATAGCATCACTCAGCAAAACCACAGCATCAATCTTGGCAACCACGGCATCACTCAGCACCACCACAGCATCACTGGTCCAAATATGCTCTCTCAATGTTTCAAGCTTTATTACAAATGTCACAAAAAGATGTTACTATTTCACTTCTGTTCTTGGATTTTCGTCACAATAAAATATACTGAACATAATCTTCACAAAAGTCATTTACAAAAGTTTAAGCTATTGCCATTATAAATAACAATCACTTTTATTAAGTATTCATTATTTAAAAAAATTAAAAGCCATTGTTATTTGTAATATCAGTACATCTAAGTCACGTAAATACAAAACGTGTTGCATTACAAATGCTATAGGTGTTACATTTGCGAAAGGTATAACTATTGGCATTGTAAATGACAAAGGTATTAATTTAGCTATTTTCAAAAACAACACATAAACAAACAAATTGTCATTTACAAGACCAATAGCTCAAACTTTCCTAATGCGAGACCTATTGTATTGCAAATGCTTGTTTGTTTGGCTTCCCTGGGTTTGGAAGTCACCTGTTTTCACATTGCCGTCTGTCGGGCAGGTCTGCGGTTCTTTTGGTTTGCAGTGGACGGGTTCCATTTCCAGTTTCAGGTCTTGCCTTTCGGCCTTTCTCCTGCTCCCCAGGTTTTCTTTTTTCCTGGTGTTGGCTCCTGCTGTAGGGGTTTTCAGAGTCTGGGTTTCCCTGTGTTTCCCTGTGTTGCTTTTGTCTGATTTCTGCTTCACCCTCCTTGTGGTGGTGTTGATGGCCTTGTTCCAGGATCTGGGGTTCATGTTGGATCTGGTCTTTTTATGATCTGGTTCCTGTTCTGGAACTTCAGTTTCTCTGAGGCCTATTCAACACTTTGCAGGAGACTGTTTTCTCTCTCTGGCTTGGTTCTCTGCCCTTTTGACTCCTAGGCGGGTCCTGCTGGGTTGCCCTTCTGCCCCGGCTCGGGTTGGTTGCAGGTCCGGGGTTGGTGGCTGCCTCCACGGCTGTGAATCCTTGCGCTCGCCTGCACCTCAGGTCCTTGGGGATTCTTCTGTTAGCTCTTTGGGTCCCTTCCCATACAGTTTGAGTGGCTCTTGTTCATCTCTCCCCCGTTCTTTTTCCTCATTTGGTGTGATGGCTTTGCTCTCCACACCTGGTGTGGGGATGTGTTTTCTCCTTCCTGCTCTCCTCTTGTTGTCCTCGGATGTCTGTCCTTGGGTTTGGGGGATGCATTGGGGTCCTTGGTGGCTGTTGACTCAGTTGGTTTGTCCCGACAATCAGTTGGACGGTTGTTACTTGCGCCTTGTTGGGGGGGGGGTCCAGGTGAGCATCTCTGTCACTGCTTCCCTTGACTCCAGCTCTGCTTCTGTATCCCCACCTGTCTTTGCCCTATCTTTGTGGCCTGCTTCTGTCAGGTTGTCTCATGAGCAGCTGTCATTGGCGTCTTCGGGCTGTTCTTCTATTGTGGCCTGTGGCATTCTATTGTCGCGTGAGCTTTCAATACTTTAAGTACTGTGGTGTTCGTTGAGGCTCTTTTGTCTCTTGGCTTCTTTTGATCTAGATCCATGGTTGGTGGTCCTGCTTCTATTCTTGTCTTTCTCTGAGATGGGTTTTTGATGGACCTTTTCAGTTCCACCTTGTCTAATCAATGGGCTGTGGTTCAGGCTTGTCAGGGTCTTGGGCCTCTTGGAGGTTTTTGTTCACTGGGTGAGTCGTGTTCTGTGTTGTTTTCGGCTTCCATGTCTGATCTCTCCTGTTTTTGTGCCTTCTTGGGGTTGCCTACTGTTTTGTAGGGTCTGCAGTTGCACCCTTTTGGTGCCTTTTTTGGAGGCTGTTAGTTGTGGTTGTCTACAACTGTGGCTTTTTTGTTGTCCATCTCCTCCGTGCAGTGGTTGGGTGAGTTGTGTGCTTTGCTTCTCTCCTTCCCTTATTTGCAGTTTCTGCTGGATGGGGTTATCTTGTGGCTGGGCCACTTTATGTCCCTGAGCTTCTTCCGTGTCACATTTGCAGCAGGTGGTGGTACTTCCTGATTTGCTTACGGATGGGGATTCCCTTGTTCCTTCTTCTTTGCATGTTCAGAGGGCTCTTCTGATTAACCTCCAGCATTTGCTGAAGTTTTGTCTTTCTCCTCCCCTGTTTGTCTCCTGTCGGGGTGTGGCTCAGTGTTGGTTGGTTTCTCCTTCTGCCTTGTCTCGCTTTGTGCATTTGACGGTCTACCTATCATGTGGGTCTATGGGTCTTCCTCCTCCTTGTATGGATGGTGCTGGGTCATTCAACGCGTTCTGTGTCCACTTCCTGGTCTGAGGTGGCGGGGTCTCTGCCCTGGAGTTCTGTAGAGCGGCCTCTTGACGGTCCCTTCTTGCATTTGTTCGTCATTTTTTTGCCCTCTTTGCCTCCTACTGGACCCTACATTTGTGTTGGACTTAAGACTCTGGGCCCCCAAATAGATAAAAACGCACCTTTGGGAACTGACTCTGCTTGGGGGGGGGGGGGCGGCACTCCAGAGAGCGGACCTGCAGGAACCGAATTACTCTACATCGCACGGGCAGGGGAAACATCATGTCAGTAACTTCTTACCCGTGATGCAAAGTTCTGCTTTACCAAAGTGGTGCAAACCCATAAAGACTGTGAACAGGGCCTAAGCCACCGCACTGGTAGGAACTATCTGCTTTAGAGATTCTCCCTCTGAAGAACAAACAGTGCTAATAACAGGGGCTGGTGATTCTGCCATAAGTGTCAGTCAGTCAAACCACTTTATTCGATTACTTAAAATCATAAAAGTATGCTATACATGTGCAATTTTTTTTTTTTAAATTGGTTAAAAATGCAATATACAAGGTAAAAATACAATACAAGATCATAAAACAAAGTTAACGGTCATTTTTAAATTTAGAGCAATTGATTCTGCTATAATCACATTATATTAAAAAGGTTGGATTTCTAGTGCGGCTTTCTGTCTGTCCCTCTTATTTCTCACAGACGCAGTGAGAAAGCTGGCAACACAAAACATAGTTACAGGAGAATCCAACAGTTGTAAAAACAATAAGGCAGGTTTACACTGTATAAAATTCATTTTCTTTAGTAGAGGGAGGATGAACCTTTTCCTGGCATCATGGTAAAAAGGGCAAAAGAACATAAAGTGCAAAGTGTCCTGGGGGGAAAAATCGTCACATTTGCACGGGGCACCATCTTCAGGTCTGCTCCAGCCCTCCAAATCCCAGAGTACAAAATTTATTTGGTTAAACCGGAATTTTGTCAGTAGCCATCTATGAAAAGAATTTGTCACTATGGACAAATAATGTGACAACGCTAAAGACAAGGTAACCAAAACATGGCCCTTAACCGATATTTTACTTAGTTCTACTGCTTCCCGCTCTGCCTCCCTTAACCTGATAAAGTTAATTTTTACCCACTCTAAGTCAGCCTTGCAGAGGGATTCTGGGTTAGAAAAGATCTCGGGTCGCCCCATGTACATGGCTAACATTTTTATATAGGACAACCACTGGATTTCTGTTCTATTGTCAAGATTGATACAGTCATTAAGGATCTTGTGATTTAGGGAAAGGTTAGGATTCAGCCAAATTTTAATCCATAGCAGTATCGGGGCTATTTTAATTATGTCTGCTATGTAACCTAACCCCAGTTCAAAATGGACAGAGTGGGTAGCTGTAGATTGCGGGAGGCCCAGGAGGGACCGCAGAAATGTATTTTCCTCTGTTTGGATGAGGTCCGGTTTTGTGAATCCCCATATTGATGCCCCATACCTTGCGATAGATATAGTCTTGGCTTTATAGATTGCCAAGATCGCCTCAAAAGGTTTCCCCCCCATTCTTTTGGCGCAGCCTAGCACTGCGGCTGAGGAGCTTCTCACTGCATTTGCCTTTATTGTGAGCTGTGGGGACCATGAACCCCATCATCGAAAACAACTCCCAAATAGGTAAATGCCTTCACTCTGGTGATTACTTCTCTGCCACAGAAAAAGGACTTCACTTTGTTCTTTGTGACACCCAATGACATGACATGTGATTTGCCATAATTTACCACCAGATCCAGGCTTTTCATAAAGTCCCCAAATGAGTCCAGCAATCTTTGCAGGCCCAGAGGGGTCCTTGCTAATAAAACAGCGTCATCCGCATATAGGAGCACTGAAACCGGTGTGCCTCCCATGCGAGGAATATCTGGGGTCGCTGATAGCAGGTTTATCTCCAATGAATTGATCTACAACGTAAACAACATTGGGGCCAAAATGCATCCCTGACGGACCCCTCTACTGGACTTAAAAACTTGACGTACATTTCCCCTCATTCATCATCCTAATTGAGGCATTTAGGTCTTTATGCAGCTCGGCCAGGAAATATACAAGAGGCCGATCCAGGCCTAGCTCCACGAGCATTGTCCACAGCTTTGACCTATTGACTAGGTCAAAGGCCGTGCACAGGTCCATGAAGCCCAGGAATATAGAGCCCCTAGCCGCCTTTGTATATTTAGCTAATATTAGGTGTAGGTTCAAGCACTGGTCCTCCGTGCTCCTTCCCGCTCTAAAGCCGTACTGAGCGCCTGACAGTATGTTATTGTCAGTAGCCCACCCTGTTATCCTTGCTAGGATAACCTTCCCCAAGATTTTCATGGAGGAATACAGCAAGGATATAGGCCTACAGCATCTGGGGTCTCCCCTTTGACCCTTCTTGAACACTGGAATTATTGTCGATCGAGACCAAGATTTGGGAAATCCTACACAGGCCGAGGTGTTAAAGACGTTAGTCAAGATGTTTGCCCAGTACAACAGGTTTGCCTTATACATGTCTGAGGGAACCCCATCAGGGCCTGGTGCCTTTCGTCCTGCTGAACCTTCAATTGCTTTAATAACTTCTACTAAATAAAATCTTACTGGCATAACAGGAGGTTCTGAGGCTGGAGCCTCAAAGGGTTTTAGCTCGAGATGACTTCCGTAGATTTGTTTAAAGTGGCTCAACCAGTCCTCCTCTGCTATGTTTGCTTCCTAAACGTTATTTTGTATATTAGAAAACAGGGGCGTGTTAATAATGGACCAGAATTTAGCACTGTCTTAGGGTTGCTTTGTCCATAAGCTCCTCCCACGCTTCTTGTTCAATTTCCTTTTTCCTTTCTAGTACTGCTCTATTGTACTCTCTTCTAAGCTGGGCGACTAAAGGTTTATTCCTTGGTTGCTCCTGAAATGCCTTTTTGTGGAGGTTATGCGATTTGGTGCAATTATGGTCAAACCAGCCCTTTACCGGATTATTTTTGGTGGGTCGAGTTTTGGATGTAAGTTCTTTGGCTACTTGGGAGCAGATAGCTTCATAAGAGGTTATTACCTCCATCCCATTTAAAAGAGGGTCTCCACAGATGTTTAAGTCATGAGCAGCCTTATTAATAATGGTATTAAAGAAGTCCTCAGGCACCACCTTGCTCCACTTTACCCTCCTCCCCTGGTCTTTGGCTTTAACTTCCACTACAGCCAGTGTCGAAGCTGGTTTGTTTAAAAATAAAAAAACATTTATCAACTCAATTACCACTGGATTGTGGTCACTAAAGTAAAACGGTATAGCATTATAAGAAATAACATATTTTAAAAGACCTGAAGAAAGAAATATGTAGTCTATTATTGTTTCGCAGTCCCTGCCTATATAAGTGGCAACACGGGTACTTTTGTCAGAAAACCCTGCTTCAAATAAATCGTTGTTGGACAAAAGGTTCTCCAGAGCTTCACCCTTGTTAGAATGCTCAAAATGTTGCAGGGATGTGAAGTTTGGCCCATTGTTATCAATTAATAGGCAATTCTGGCTACATAAGTGCACATTAAAATCACCCAACAAGATATACTGGCAGAAAGTGATTTGCTTTGCATTATACTCTTTTAAAAATTCGGTCAACCATACCAGATGTTCATTTGGGAAGGCGCCTTGTTGTGAATTATAACAGTTCACTAGGATTATTTTAGTGTTATTTGTGGGGTTTACTTCCAGAATAAGGAAATTATTGGAGGCACAGTCTACTCTTTTAACTTTCCCCCTAACGTTCACAGCTACTAACAGCACTAGTCCCCATCTATCTCTCCCAGCTGAAGATCTTAGCGCAGGGACAAAGTACGAGGTGAAACCATCCAGCCAAAAGTCACAATCCTTGTCCCATGTCTCTTGCAGAGCCACAATATCATGTTTCTTGACAAAATTCAGCCAGTTTCTGTCCTCTCTCTTGGATCGCAGGCCAGCGATGTTCCAGCTTAGCAGCTTAACTGTTTCCCCTTCGGCATTATACATAGTTACGGGGTTACAGTGGTTGCTAAGAGGAGTCAGAGTGAGGTGATCTGGTGCCGGGGAAACCAGGCCTGTGGGGGACTCTTCTCTTGTACCCTCGCTAGCCTCTCGTCAATCACACAGTTCTAGGCCAGAGAGAGCATCAAATCTGTTGTGTGTGGCAATGTTAGGCCCATAGTTAAAATAGATCTCTCCACCCAGGTCTATGGAAAGAAGCCGGTGTCTGGGCCAAAACAGGTGTGTGTGGTCTCATTCTCGCACTTAGTGGGGGCATTCTTGTGAGATGATTATAAAAAAAAACAAGAGGTCGCACACAGAAACTATTAGCGCCATATGTCATAGAGGCGGCCCTTAACAGGACTGTGGCCACATGTTGTGGGTGTCTCAAATTAACAATTACACAATCCCCATTGCACGTCTTTCTGGAGGGCCCTATCCAATTTGCCCTTCTAGTTGCAATGATATCAGGGGCAAAATTTATTTGGAAACCACACCGCCTATTCAGCCATGACACTGTTTTGTTTTTAAGGGAGTCGTGCGATTCCTCCGGTGTCTGAGCTGATTGTGTATCAAGGGCAGGAACATTGGTTAGAACAATTACGAAGGGAGTGCACTCCGGCGGAAGGTTAATGGATTTACATCTCCTCGCCGGATTAATGCTAGGTGTGACTTCAGGCCCTGCAATCGTTCGTGTGATTACACTCGCTGTAGTGGAAGGGGCTGATATAACTGGGTCGGTTCTGGTTATGGGCTGGTTAGAATGCTGCTGGATTGCAACTCTGGCTACCTGCTCAGTCCCTCCCAGACCCGTCTCAGCCTGTTTTTTGCTGTCCGTCAATGACGTGTGTTTGGACAGCAGCCCTCCTAACCTTTTTACTTCGGCAGTAACACTGTCGAGTTTACGCACAAGGGGTTGGACATATAGTTCTAGTTTAGCCTCAAACTTGGCTTCCAAAGAGCAAAGTAAGTCCGAGAATAGATCTGGGCTTAATATGTTACTGACCACATTACAAGCATCCTGTACATTGGTGGACTCTTCAGTGTTGATCTGTGCTGGTAAGGGGTTATCTACCCTTCTTTTAGAGTGCTTCCCGCCCCTTTTGTTTTGTTTTTTCCTGCAATTTCTAACAGGTCTAGTGATGGGTAAAACCTCTTCGGTGTCATCATCGCTAGCAATATTTATGTCGGCTACAGGGGGCTCGGTGTGAACCTGGGATACCACCGTAGTTACCCCAGTAGAATCCATATCGGGGGTGACAGACTGAGAAGGAGTCTCCACGAGGGTCAGGGGATCTTGGATAAGATTGGGAGGACTACCCCTCCCCAGAGAGGCCCTCCTGTCGTTGTTTATTTTATTAACCATCTTCACGAGGTAATTATCAATAGGCCCACCCCCGAAGTAAATTTTTCCTTGGTGCCACTTGGCATGGTTTAACCTATAGCCTCGGATTATATAACTGGGCTGAAAAATACAAAATCTATCATGTATCCGATGCAGAACAAACAAGAAAATGTCAATAATTTAAGTCAACACTTTACGTGATCAGAGTGTCTTTGGACTCTGGGACACAGTTTTTATCAGGGGGTATGGCTCAGCCCTGCCTCTTCCTGTCTATGACTGTCATAGACTGTCCCGCCCTTGTCCCGGGCTTCTCCCGGGCGGCTCTCGCGCGCTCCCGTGACGCGGGGGGTAGTGCTGGACTTTAAGCGCCTCCTGGCGCGAGATCCCTGTGCGCGGCTTCCTGCTTCCGGCCGCTGAGGATCCTGGGCAATGCAGTCCCACCAGCACTGCTCTCCTCAGCGCAGCGGCACTTAGATATCAGAAAGTGTGGCGGCGGCGGCGGGAGGCTGGCTATCGCGGTGATCCTGTGGGCAAGGTCCGAAGGTGAGAGCAACACCCCCGTGATTTTCTCTCTTCCCCGCTCTGCCGGGGGTAGCCCTGGACTTTAAGCGCCTCCTGGCGCGAGATCCCTGTGCGCGGCTTCCTGCTTCCGGCCACGGACGATCCTGGGCAATGCAGTCCCACCAGCACTGCTCTCCTCAGCGCGACGGCATTTAGATGTCAGAAAGTGCGGCGGCGGCGGCGAGAGGCTGGCTATAGCGGTGATCCTGTGAGCAAGGTCCGAAGGTGAGAGCAACACCCCCGTGATGTTCTCTCTTTCCCGCTCTGCCGGGGGTAGCGCTGGACTTTAAGCGCCTCCTGGCGTGAGATCCCTGTGCGCGGCTTCCTGCTTCCGGCCGCTGAGGATCCTGGGCAATGCAGTCCCACCAGCACTGCTCTCCTCAGCGCAGCGGCACTTAGATATCAGAAAGTGCGGCGGCGGTGGCGGGAGGCTGGCTATCGCGGTGATCCTGTGGGCAAAGTCCGAAGGTGAGAGCAACACCCCCGTGATTTTTTCTCTCTTCCCCGCTCTGCCGGGGGTAGCACTGGACTTTAAGTGCCTCCTGGCGCGAGATCCCTGTGCGCGGCTTCCTGCTTCAGGCCGCTGAGGATCCTGGGCAATGCAGTCCCACCAGCACTGCTCTCCTCAGCGGGCGGGACTTAGATGTCAGAAAGTGCGGCGGCGGCGACGGCGGTGGGAGGCTGGCTATCGTGGTGATCCTGTGGGCAAGGTCCGAAGGTGAGAGCAACACCCCCGTGATTTTCTCTCTTCCATAAGTGACTGAGGAACTGTTTTTGCTCTAATGTTTTCCAGCTAAAAGGCAGATCCTACTGGAATACTGGCAACCACTTGTTTGACTGACATCTTTAATTGGATATGCTGGATTCTTGCCGTTTTAGATTTTGTTGAATTTTAGATAAAGATACTGATTTTTCTACAACTGGTGTGGTGTTCTTTTGTGAGTGCTTTTACTGTGCCACTGTTGGTGTATGTTGCCCAAATACTTTGCACATTGCCTCCCGCGTTTAGCCTACCTGCTTTGTGCCAAGCTACCCTGTCAGAAGCGGTGGTCCCTACTTGGACCAGGGTGCATAACCCTGCTAACTAGAGACCCCGGTTCTAACTGCTGGGAAAACAAAATTGGCAGGTTATCCATTACCAGGGCATATAAAACATATTTTATAATCTCCTTGCTTTTAATAGCTAGGCACCTAGGGCAGACATCAAGGGTAACTTATATGTGATAAAAGGTAGTTTCAAAGGCGAATTTGGACACAGGTTTATTTTAAGAGCAGACTGCCAAGTTGGGCTCTCTTTAAAATAACAGCAGATACCACAGCAGTGCACCCTAGAGTGCATTAAATCCCCTTGGCTCTCTAAACCTACATGTCCTACCATATACTATGGACTTACATTTAGGTTGTCAGAACGAATTGAAATTACATGTAATCACCATGTACCTTCTAAACAGAGCCCTGGGCCTGGTTAGCAAACCCCAGGGCACAATCAGAGTCAGTAACCAGCAGTTATCAGTCAAAAATGGGGGGGGATCGGGGCAAAAAGAATGACTTTCTCACAAGTAAGTAGAATTAAAGTTATATGTTTTAAAAAGAGTAGTTATATATTGTGACATGGTATAACATGGTAGGTTCGCATATAGTGTATTGTAAAGTAAATTCATTTTTTCAACATATAACTTTTTAAAAATGTGTTTTTGGTGTTGCTGTACTCCTATGGCATTACCACAGTACTTCAGCAGACATAGAAAGAGAAAATACGAGGGAAAATAACGTTATTTCTCATCATTACGCCTCACCTCAGAAGACATAAGGCTTTGTCAAATCCCCAGGTCTACATATTCTTGTAAATCCAGGGAAGTGTTAAAATCCATGGGTGTTGCATAGGTAAACCCACCACAACGCCTATGGAATGCATCCTGGTGTCCTGCGTTTTTTCTTCCTTGTGTGTGGGACTTGTTGATAACAGGCATGGCGGTGGATGGGAGGGGTTTATATAAGCTTTAACTGTGGGTTTTGTGGCTGGAGGCAGGACTGCATCACTTTGTAAGAACTAGGACGAGGAGGACCCTAATTGGCGTAATGAAGATTACCAGTAAGTAACAAGGCATTGTCCTGTATGGCTTCTCTGTGATCACACAGCATAGCCTGACTATGGCATTACATCTCGATTACCTTCAGTGCACACAGATAATTCTTTTTTTTGTTCAAGTGCATCACAGAATAATCAAAATTTCCTTTATTTCAGATTTATAAGAAAGGTTTTTTCGATTATGCACAACCCAAAAAAATAATTTGGCTTGGTAGGGGTGTTAGTAACTATATTTGACCAAAAACCTGATAATGATGATGGTGTGGTACATTCACACTTGCAACGGAAATCCTTTTGTTATTTTGTGCATAGAGACGTGGGTTGCACATTAACATTTGAGACCAGAGTCCCTTTGTTCTTTGAAATTAGGCAGATTGGAAGTAAATTACTGCGGAAAAACATATGAGAACTTTGTATTTCTTTAAAAAAACATGATGCGTGCTGACATTGCCTCAATATGGCACAGCACTCCTACTTTCAAATGAAACAAACCAAAAATAGACCAGGAGTGTGCTTCGAGACTGTGGGACAAGTGTGACGTCCATCTGCTGAGAACATATGGGCCCGATCAATTAAAAATTGTACAGATTTAGCAGATTACTTTTCTGACAAAATCAAATTGACTAGAAAAATATAAATAATACTGTCGTAGCTGGTCTTTTGTTCTCTTTGTTAGCAGTGAAGAATAGGAAAGGTCAGATGTGACGTCTCTTTGGAGTAAACATTTACTAGCACCAACTTTGCAAGACGTTTGTTTGGTTTAAAAAAGTCTCACATTCTGTGCTAAAAAGTTATCAAAAACTATAACACGTGACTAAAGGATGCTTTCGCTAATTATGTTAAAATGCTATTGGTGCCACACTTGTTCAAAGAAAAGTACTTGGTTTTTGAGACTCTAATCTTTCACTTTTGTCCCTTAGTGTCCTTTTCTTGTCTGAAAGATTTCAGGCTGGAGCTAGCACACGTGGGGGATACCAGCAAGACCGGTAATATCTCAAACCAGACATTATACACCCATAAAAATATAGCTGGTTCTACAAAAGGACCAATGGAAGACACCATTATTGTGCTAGAGAATACAACATTCTCGTGCCATATTTATTTCAAGTCAAACATAAAATCTTTTTTATTTTTCTTATTAATTTACAATATGTGCAGAATAGCATTGTGATTATCACATGGACATAACTAATCCAGGAAATTCACAGCAAATAGCCCATAACTAATATGTTAAATTTCCTAGCAAATACTCGAAAGGGGTCATGGTTGACCACCCTGTCAAGCCCCTTGTTTTATCGACTGATTCAATTGACATGGACAAAGGATAAAACCCTGCTGGTCCCTCAATAAGTTGCTTTTTACAAGGCAAACTCACCTGCCCCCTCAAGTCAGACAGAGCTTGGGCCAGCATGACAGCTGATCCTCCAAACAGCCAGAGCCAACACAATACAGGGATCCTGCCTGGCACCCATTGGAAGATGGGCCTTGGCAACCAGGCCATACCTTGGGCCCTTGGTGCAGCCACTATCCCCCAGTATCCCCAGGGCCTTGTAACGGAGTACCCTGGCCCGCTATTGGCAATCACGGTAGCTCACATCCTCGGCCTTCCAATATGGACCATAGTACCTCTGCCCACACTTGAGGTAAAGGCTTAAAAAAATGATTCCATCCTGAATTTGCCTGCACTTATATTCTTGATGCCAAGGTTGTCTACCTGTTTTGTGGCCAAGCATGACTCCTCCTCTATCTGAACTGATGACCAAAAAGGCAGATCAGCCAGCAGACCTAATATAGGGACGTGAGGGCCAGAAAAAGAAGTAATCCCATGCCGAAAGGGTAGGAGGCATGTCGGAGGTTGTCAGGGGCAGCTAGCAGAGAAAGGGCAATCAGGCAGCCTTGCCCCTTATTTAACTCCTACTGCTGCCCCCGATGCTCATCCAAGTGACCCTGCAGATGCCATGGCAACCAATCACTGTTAAACATTGGAAACCTTAAAAAATTAAAAACTTGCCACCGCTGGCCACTGCCCCATACCTGTCCAATCAAGCTTGCACCTGTCTCTTGGGCCTGCGAGCTTGTGCCTTGGCCCCTTGTCTATTTATGATTGGAAGATGCAATTTGAAAAGTTGGTGGTCCTGCATTAGGACTAGAGGTGTATTCCAATTGTATCACAGCAAACATGAAGCAACCTCTTGTGTGAGATGGTGTGACATGTTGGACGTATATAACTGCAATTTAGAATGTATACACATGTGTGTTCTGTTAGTAGCCTGGCTAAAGAGGGTATGGCAGAGCTGAAAATAAATCATTTAAACTCAAAGGTGTACTGAACCGGGGCCCCCAAAATAGTTTTGGCCCTGGGCACCCAAAATCCTTAACATGTCCCTGCCACCACAAAGTCTGTCAGAAAACAGTACTCTGAAGTAAAATAGACAAAATCATTAATTTATTATTAGTTCTATTTTTTTTTAAACATAAATCCCCACTGTTTTAGGTAAGCAGCTTATCGTACCACTAAGTAATTCTCAATTAGGTGTTTGTTTAGCACCCTCTCGGTGGACTTTCAACTGTCTTCGGATCCATAACTGGTTGGTGGGCAATTATCCCATTATAATGCTGCCTAAAAGCGTTTACCAGTTATGAGCTAGGGAGTGCTTGAAAAATCTGACAACACTGTCTCCCTTACAGTCTCTGTTTTGACTGAAAATATCTGCAGAATATTCAGCTTTGAGAGAAACTCCTATCAAAACTCTCTTGCCTTTCAGCTCGTCCTATGTATGTGAGATTTGGTTCTCAGCACTTGCGGTAATAAAGACTAAGGGGTCCATTAGGATGGAGGGCGGTGGCACCATCGCAGTGCTGGCGGGTTGGAAAAATGCCTTTTTCCGCCCGCGAGCTGCGGGAAACATGTCCGCCATATTAGAATAGCAAAACATAGGTCAAATCCCATACGCCGCGGAGCGACGCGCACCACCATCAAAGTGCACCTACTACCGCGGCGGTGGGAGCCAATGGAGACTCTCCGCCGTGGGGAATGACGTCCGCCCCGCTCCATAAATTAGGATGGCCCAAACAGGCAGACGCACCACAGCGGAGACACCGGCCAACCAGAGACGGCGGAAACTCAACAGTGGAGCACAATAGCAGAGACCCGGTCCACACCATGCGGTCATGACTGCCATGGACCCAGCTCTGCATGTGTATCCGGTGCTGTACCTGCTACAGCACTATCATATAATGGGCCGCCGCAGACAACGCCGCAGTTACACAACTACACACATACAACACACAACACACGGGCTGACACAGGGTCCAATTCCACAACAGAGGCAACAACGCATCCACAAGGGCACCCACACATGACCCACCTGCCATCAAGTCACCCCTCTGCATCCTGGACACACATCGACCCGAACTTGCAGCAATGTCCCGGTCCCGGTCACATCACCGCAGCGGTCAACACATGCACTCAATGCAGAAGGCTGGGCCAGTCCAAGGCATTGGCAGGGCACAAAGACTATAGGGACACACCACCCCCAACCACACATCAACACGCCCCATCATGTCACAGGCCAGGTGCCAATCCTGTGTACCACCATGCACAGCAACAAGCACAGCAACAAGCAAGCACAATCCACACCCTGCACCACACAGCAAACAACCAGGGAAACAGCCACTGCAGTAGTGGCTGACAAGGAACACACAACACCAGTGCCACACACACTGAAAGCTGCAAATACTTTCCAGTACATACACACACAAATAAACACACACCCTGGGTGTAGCCACAAACATAACACAGACACAAGGATGCCTGAACAGATGCCTGCCCAAAAGCAGCACACAAACAATACAGACACACACACAGAACCCCACAGAGCCAAACAGTGGAAAGGTAATGGGTGCACAGACACAACAGGAGTGCACAACCCCATCACTCAGGAACAAAACACACACAACAATCCACAAATCACACAAGAAGTGCACCGTCACAGAACTGAAATCAAAATGAACAAACCCTACAGGACATCAGGGGATGCACATCAGGCAATGTCAAGGCCACATACACACAGCACTGTATGCACAACAAGTAGTGTGTGCACACAAAGCAAAACAGTCACACACAGACATGACTGACACAACCTCAAAACACATAACCCAAATCAGCACAGCACAAAACAACAGCACACCCAGGAAGTGAAGCAATACCACAGCCAACACACATACATCCAACACAACAACAACAGATGCACCACTCTGGGATACAAGAGCAGAACCATCTTGACCAGAGCACTGGGAAGCACACCCAGCTGAAGTGCAAATGAACAATCCTCATTGATTATTAGCACAAGAACACCACACATAAACCATTGAGGCAATGTCCAGAGTGGAACATTTGTCCTGGTCCAAGAACTGCACCACAAAGCACAGTGTCACAAATGAAGTGACAGGGAGGTACACACACATGTAAACCAAGTTGACAGCTGAAATCAAAGTTAACTGACTTGCATGACAGTAGTAGACATGTAAGGGGTGTATAATACACAAATAGAGGAAGTGCAGACCCAAAATGGGTAGGCATAAGTGGCACACATAGGGGATGGAATTACACCACACACACACCATGCTATACAGGAGGATAAAAGGCACCATGTGCCTGCAATGCATGAGAACCACAACCACAATGGCAGTGTGGAGCACCAGTGCTACACAGTCTACATAAATACACTCAAGACACATGGATGAACAAACTAACACAACACTGATGTGCAAGTCACACACTTTGCACACACATAAGTGAATAGAACAACAAGGAGGAGTCAGACAAAACAGCACGGACACACCAAAACACTGCACAGTGCACAACAGACAACTCACACATGTGTATACAACCATATCCACAGGGAAGAACAATCCAAAGAACAGGCACGCAACTCCTGGGTGACACGTGTGTCTTTCACAATCCAGGGGCACGCACACATCCACACCCCCTACAAAGTCACACCCTTTGCACTGCACACCTCTTGACTACCCAAGAGCACACATCTTATATATAGCAAATGCAACCAGGACAAAGGGCCAACACAAGATGACCAACAAAATACATAGCTGGGCACACATAAACGAATAACACACATACATTATGACATTGCCCAGCCTGCATGCAAACCTGTGCACAGCATCACACCCTGTGCTGGCAGTGTCCCCCAACCTGACATGTGAACAATGTAGTCAACAATATCAAACCACTAAAAAGAGAACTGCATGACAGGTAAAATAGCCATCACAGATATCACCAGTATCAGTGTTTGAGTGGACTGAAGACCCTGTCACCCGTGTTTACAATTGTGATGCGGCCAAAGAGCTTGGCAATGTTTAAGTGACACATAGAGCATGGGGCACAGGCAACTAAATGCACATACCAAAAGAAATTAACTCAGCAAGGACACTCACAAAACAAAATACAGGACTAACTTTCTTTATTCACATATTGCATTGATGTGACAGTAGAACAACAGTAGACAAGAGCAAGGCACAAAATGCTGATCATATGCAAGATAATCTGCATAGGCAAACTCCAAACAGGAAGGCCAGTGTCCATGGCAGGTGGCACAGCAAGTACATGAGAGGCTGCACAGGGAAGACTCCAACACAACAGAGCAACAGGGACAGTGTCCAGGGCACAGGTGAGAGTACAACACAGCAGACCAACAGGGCCAGTGTCCAGGGCACGGGTGAGAGTACAACACAGCAGAGCAGCATGGCCAGTGTCCAGGGCAGGTGGCACTGCAAGTACATGAGCGGCTGAACAGGGAAGACTCCAACACAGCAGAGCAACAGGGACAGTGTCCAGGGCACAGGTGAGAGTACAACACAGCAGAACAACAGGGTCAGTGTCCAGGGCAGTTGGCACAGCAAGTACATGGGAGGCTGCACAGGGGAGACTCCAACACAGCAGAGCAACAGGGCCAGTGTCCACAGCACAGGTGAGAGTACAACACAGCAGAGCAACAGGGCCAGTGTCCAGGGCACAGGTGAGAGTACAACACAGCAGAGCAACAGAGACATTGGGCATGGCAAAGTGCAGAGTCAGGACATGAGAAGATGCACAGACAAGGCCAGAATAGCAGTGAATGACAAGGCCAGGGGGATTGGCAAAGTACAGAGTCAGGTCATTAGAAGCTGCACAGGCAAGGCCAGAACAGGAATGTCAGTGGGCATGGCAAAGTGCAGAGTCAGGACATGAGATGCTGCACAGGCAAGGCCAGAATAGCAGTGAATAACAAGCCAATGGGCATGGCAAAGTGCAGAGTCAGGTCATGAGAAGCTGCACAGGCAAGGCAAGAACAGGAAGGTCAGTGGGCATGGCATAGTGCAGAGTCAGGACATGAGAAGCTGCTCAGGCAAGGCCAGAACAACAGTGAATGACAAGGCCAGTGGGCATGGCAAAATGCAGAGTCAGGACATGAGAAGCTGCACAGGCAAGGCCAGAACAGGAATGTCAGTGGGCATGGCAAAGTGAATAGTCAGGACATGAGAAGCTGCACATGCAAGGCCAGAACAGAAGTGAATGACAAAGCCAGTGGGCAAGGCAAAGTGCAGAGTCAGGACATGAGAAACTGCACAGTGAGTGTGTTTGACTGTACCCTACCATGGCCAGCAACACACCCAGGTAGTAAACAATTGGCAGGACTAGCACACCTGTATGAGAGAGAGATGTATGAGGGGGACTACCACTCACTCTTGGCTGTCAGGCAGATTTGGAGCTGGCTGTGTGTCGGGGACAGCAGGACCACTTGGCTGGGGAGACAGAGGCCCAGGTGATGTAGGGCTATCAGTTGCTTGGCAAGCTGGAGGGCTGTTTGGACCAGGTGGTGTAGTGCACGTGGAGGTAGAGTCATGCTGACCTGTGACACAGTGTGGGTGGGAGAGGTTTGAGGGGTGCCTTTCCACTTCTTGGGAATTCGAAATGCCTTCCCTGTACTGGAGTAATGGGGAACTGGTGATGACACAACAGGAACACACATCAACAGACCAGCATCAGGTGCTGACATTGGCACTCTTTCTGGTGGCGTGCTGGATCCTGCAGAAAACTTTGTCTGGCTACGCCTCTGGACCACCTTCCCCTGTTTTCCAGGTATACCCCCTACAGTGCCCTCCTTCCCCTGTTTGCCAGGTGTCCCCCCTACAGTGCCCTCCTTTGCCTGTTTGCCAGGTGTCCACCCTACAGTGCCCTCCTTTGCCTGTTTGACAGGGGTAGCCCCCTATAGTGCCCTCCTTTGCCTGTTTGACAGGGGTAGCCCCCTACAGTGCCCTCCTTTGCCTGTTTGCCAGGTGTCCCCCCTACAGTGCCCTCCTTTGCCTGTTTGTCAGGGGTAGCCCCTACAGTGTCCTCCTTTACCTGCTTCACTGGGCTTGGAATTGGAGTTGATGTGGTGGGAGAATGTGGTCCTGGGCCCTTCCTAGGTGTACCCTTGCCAAATACCACCTCCTCAATGGGCATAGACACTGCACGCCTAGCTCTGCGTGAAGTTTTAGGAATATGAGAGTTCTTTGCTGGTGATGCCTATGAGGCATGTGAGCCTGATGTCTGCTTCATTGCTTTTTTGGCCTTGCTCTTCCCTGACAGGCTCTTGTCTTTGCATTCTGGGGTGGCTCTGCTCTTCTGTGGGGATGGTGTCTGTGGGTGGGTCCGCTTGGGTTGTGTCTGCTGGGTGCTTCTTGTGCTGTATCGTGACTGTGACGCATGGGAACCATGGTCACGATCATCCGATGTGGCCAATGACTGGGGGTGGACAAAGGCACTGGAGCAGGAATGGGAGTATGTGCCTGTTGAAGGGCAGACGTCACTGTGGACGACAAAGCCTTGACTATACAGTGTAGCCCACCAACGTCAGAGTGTATGCCCTCCATGTAGGCAACCACCTGGCCTCATTTTTTGTCATGGTCACTGAAGGCATTGAGCAGGGCTGTCTGGCCCACACAAAGCTGGAGCAGGAGCGCTACAGACTCAGCACTGAGGGCAAGAGAGGGGACAGGTGCAGGCTCAGCGGTGCCAGGTGTGAATCTAACTCGTCCCCTCTTACTGACACGGGCAGCACCAGAGGAAGTGGATGGGAGGCTGGCCACTGGCTGCTGTGTGGTAGAAGATGATGCAGAGTCACCATTCCCTGTGCCTGCCAACATGGATACAACAACACTGGCATCAGATGATGTAGTACTTTGTGTCTCAGGCAGGGATTCCTCCTGTATACTAAGGTCCCCCACTGATGCACTGGTGACCTCTATGTCACTGGACTCCGGTGCAGTTGTAATGCTACTTTTACCACCACTGGTTTCCGGCTCCTGTTCCTCCATGTCCACTGGCGATTCTGCATGAGAGAGAGCTGCAGCGTTGTGTTAGTGCCATCAGCAGGACAAAGCAATTCAATCAATGCAGTACAGGAGATGCCCAAATCAACATGGTGACCACCACACTCAACAATCACATTGCAGCAACACACTACATAGACCACAACAGTGCCTGTAACCCTGAATATCTGCCATGACTGAGCCATGTTAAGGCCACACAGCACAACACCCTGCCCGTGGATAAAGTGTAGCAGACACACAACTTGCTCTGCCCACACCTAGGGACATAATGTGGGGACACAACTCATTACCACTGACAGACCTTGAGGGAACAAGAGGGGACCACACACATACCTATTAGGACCTGACAGTCCACAATGGCAAGTATCCTATAACAAACACCATGTGGTACTCTGGGGCACATTGTTGTCAGATGTGTGGGCCTCAACGATCATGGTGCATGCAAAGTAGGCATACATGAAGTCACACTCAGATAGCAGACACTGCTGTTCACCCCCTAATAGATTGCCCACACTATCCCAATGCTGAATGACCTTGTAGATACTAACACATCTGGCTATGGAAATGCACAGCAGATAGTATCACCTTTGTAAGGCCAGTTTGGGCCAACGCATAACACTGGCACCCATCAACGCAGCCACTCACATGACATAGCACAGCTCCGCCCCACAAACATCACATGGGCCACCGTTGCCACAGGCCCTGTACACATGCATCTGATCCCAGCCAAAATCACACTCCTCAAATACTCACCCCTGCCTTGCTGCCGATACTCCCTCAGACGTGCATCCAGCTCAGGATGAGTCAAAGCCAAGATGCGGCCCATCAATGGTGTCATGCTGAGCCGTGCCAAACGCCCAGTGCGTGGTAGCAGCCCCAAGGTCATCTCTGCCATGTTCTTTGCCAGCCGGCTGATGTCGTCCCACCTCTTGTGGCAGTGGGTGCGTTGTCGGTTAGATACCCCCAGGGCTCTCACCTTTGCTGCAATGGCCATCCACACTGCCTAATGCTGGTGTACCTTGAGCTGCAGGCATGGGAGAAAATAAGGGGAAATGATCAGTGACACAGTGTCTTGTACCAACATCTATCAGTACAGTAGCAAGACACAGACTCATTACCAAATGTAATATCCCTCCATCCCAAACTGGGGTACACCTCACAAGGACACTCTGCATGGGCCAAGCAGATGTGATTGCATGCATTTGTGAGGGCGTACAGGGTCCCTGATAATCTCAAACACATGCAGGATGACTGTACTGAACTCCCTCTGTGGCTTGCACACATCTCCAGTCCTATGCATGTCTGGCCACTAATTACATCAGATATCGACCTGTGCCAGCGCGTAGAATGACTGTGTGCATGACTGGGCAGCATTCAATGAGCATGTCCTGTGTACATATTTGTATGTTATGTGTGTGGCATCGGGGTACATGGACTCACCAACATAATATCCATCTACACAAGTGTGGTCGTGTGCAATTATACAGGGCTGAGATGGTGCATATTTCTATTTCAGTGTGAATGAACAAGAGTAAGGGCACAGTAAGTGCAGTGATGTGATCTCGTCTTGGTGTGCGTGCACTGGGCATAGCTTCTGGGTTCACACTGAGTTGGACAACAGGGGCACACAGAGATAATCAGCCGAGCAATTACTGTCCAGGCACCTGCATGTCCAACATCCTGTGGCTCTGTACGGCTGACAATGTAACACACCACTCAGACATACAACTGCAGGCAGGGAAAACCGTGACATTGGGACACACACACTCCTTTGCCCTGGATACATTATGTTTGTCAGTGTATGACACAACCCCACATCCTCAGGCATATACTGCAGCAGTACAACTATATGTCTACCCCCCTGCCCTACACCCCCTTTACGATGGCTTACCACAACATTGTGGACACCATACAGCCTTGGGTACTGTGCAACCACCTCGTCCACCAGGACCGCCAGCTCCTCGCTTGTGAATGGACTGGCACGGATCTTCTCTGTCCTTGCCGTCCCTGTGGACATAGAACACCTGTGGTGGAAGTTGGTGGTGAGGGGTCGCAGGAAGCAGGCTCTGTAGGCAGCAGCAGGAGAGGGTCCCAGGCAGCAGGCTCTGTAGGCAGCAGCAGGAGAGGGTCCCAGGCAGCAGGCTCTGTAGACAGCAGCAGGAGAGGGTACCAGGCAGCAGGCTCTGTAGGCAGCAGCAGGAGAGGGTCCCAGACAGCAGCCTCTGTGAGCAGTGGAAATGTGAGGCTCACTTCCACAGATTTATAGCCTCCTGGGGCCATTTCTTAGGTGCCAAGCTGCAACAATTGGTTGTCCAAATCTATCTCTTTCAAAAGCGTTCAATGACCGCCTCCGCGGTGGCGGAGCACTCCTTCCACGATTTTCAAAACTGCATCATGCCACCGCAATCATCACTCTCATTGGCTAAAGGCAATGCTCCATGGCGGTGATGCACCGCAGGGGTCCGGGGTGTGCTACCGCGAGTAGGGTGGCTGAGCATACCCACCTCCATATTCCCATGTCTCCATGCCAATGACTACTGCACTTGTGTAAGTGGTGGTGCTGGTGACTCACCGCCGGGGCCAGACGGTAGCTACCGTGAGTAAGGTGACAGAGCATGCCCACCGTCATCTTCTCATGTCTCCATGCCAATGGCTACCGCACTTGTGTAAAGGGTGGTGCTGGTGACACACCGCTGGGGCCAGGTGGTAGCTACTGCGAGTAGGGTGGCGGAGCATACAGACCGCCATTTGGGCATATCTCCATGCCAATGACTACCGCACATGTGTAGGGGTGGTGCTGGTGACATACTGCCGGGGCCTGGCGGTAGCTACTGCGAGTAGGGTGGCGGAGCATGCCCACTGCCATCTTCGCATGTCTCCATGCCAATGACTACCACACTTGTGTAAAGGGTGGTGCTGGTGACACACCGCAGGGGCCAGGCGGTAGCTACTGCAAGTAGGGTGGTGGAGCATGCCCACTGCCATTTGGGAATGTCTCCATGCCAATCACTACCGCACTTGTGTAAGGGGTGGTGCTGGTGGCACACCGCCATGGGCAGGCGGTAGCTCCCATGAGTAGGGTGGTGGAGCATGCCCACCGCCATCTTCCCATGTCTCCATGCCAATGACTACCGCACTTGTGTGAGGGGTGGTGCTGGTGACACACTGCGTGGGCAGGCGGTAGCTACCACTGGTAGCGTTACATGCAATGGTAATGTCCATCAG
Organism: Lissotriton vulgaris; assembly: GCF_964263255.1. Taxonomy (NCBI): domain Eukaryota; kingdom Metazoa; phylum Chordata; class Amphibia; order Caudata; family Salamandridae; genus Lissotriton; species Lissotriton vulgaris. Next base: position 930,329,469 of record NC_141687.1, read on the forward strand.
GAACAGTTGAACATGTATACAGTGGCAACATGGTGAAGGACACATCATCGTCCACACAATGCCATTATTTCATTGAATCCACAGGTGCTCGCACGTGCCATGGTTGGGTATGTGTGAGGTACATTGGTCTGTAGTCCCTGCCATGTCAATTATGCATTAGAAAGCTGATGATGCCTGACAGTGCTGAAGTGGACTCCCAATGTGTGCACTAATCAATGTGTTGTGGGTCAGTGAAGACCATGGCAAGGCTTGTCTCACTGTATGATGTTGTTACATGCTTTTATATCTGCTCATACACAAAATTGACAGTTCTCGGACTACTGCGATCAATGTGTTGTGGATGTGTGCCAAGTTTACATGATGCATTGAGGTGTGACAGGCACAGCAGATGAGTATGAGACAGTCATGTTCATTTTACACACATTGGCTGGATGGTACACTGCAAGGCGTGCATATGTGAAATGTGGGGTTTAGTTTGTGTGCATTCACATGACCTCTGTGTTGTTTAAGACATTTGTGTATGGTAAATGAAGAGGTGTGCCCTCTGTGTGACTCAAACGTCCACCCATGTAACCTTGTGTGTCAGGCATTTCTCAGGGCAGTCTTTGTTTTTCAGTGACATCTTTAACGGGATATGCTGTGGCCATCTCATGATGGTTGTCATTGACATGTGTCCATTTTCATCTCAACTACGAGGAGGCCTAATCTCCTACGTCACTTGACACTGCTGGAGGACATGGAGAATGTTGCGATCATTCACAAATTCCGCCGTGACAGACCCACCCTGAAGACCCTTTGTGATCTGTTGGAGCCCCACCTGCAGCATCGTCGCCACTACCCAACAGCTTTCACACCAACATACAAAGTGATGGCAGCCCTCCATTTTTTTGCAACTGGTTCCTCCCAGAAGACAGTGGCCAGCGCTGCAGGGATGTCTTGACCCATGTTCAGCCTGGTGCTGAGGGATGTTTTTACAGCCATGATGATCTATAAGGACAGATACATACATTTGCCCAGGGGAGCAGAATTGGCCATTGTGAAGGGAGACTTCTATCCACTTGGGAACATCCCCCATGTTGTTGGTGCCATTGATTGCACACTTGTCGGTCTGGTGCCACCACAGGCGAGTGAGCACATTTTTCGCAATCGTAAACATTATCACTTGACCAATGTGCAGGTGGTGTACCTGGCAGACATGACCATTTTGCATGTGTGTGCCAGATTCCCCAGCTCGGCCTTGACTCATACATCCTGAGGAACAGCATTGTGCCCCGGATGATGGCAAATCTGCTTCCCGAGCATGCTTGGATTGTGGGTGAGTATGCATAGTAATATGCTGTGCTGTGCGTGTGACCTGCTGCCGTCTGCCTGTGCAACATTGCAATGTGTGTTTGTCATTCCTATCTGACTCTGCATATCCCAACTGTCCATGGCTGTTGAGCCCACTACGTAATCCCAGGACCCTGGCTGATATCAGGTACAATGAGGCCCATGGCAGGACCCGTTGTGTCATTGAGCGGACTTTTGGCCTACTCAAGTCAAGATTCCGCTGCCTTGACAGGACTGGAGGTGCACTGTCATACTCGCCTGGGAAGGCCTGTAACATCGTTGTGGCATGCTGTATGATCCACAACATGGCCATTCACAAGGGGATTCCCCTGCTCCTGGATGCTGGATGATGATGAGGACCCAAGGCCCCCGCCTGCCCAAGGACCTGAGTCCAGCAATAAGGACAGTGGAGAGGAGGAAAGAAGTTGACATGCGTCAACAGCTCATCACTCGCTACTTCACTAGAAGGTGGGTGACAAGGTACAACTTGTACTATGTATGGTGTGATTGCTGTGGTCGTGAAGGACTATGTGCGGATGGTACAGATAGGCACATGTAAAGTCACCTGTGTGTGAAAATGTGGCAGTGACATGTCATCTGTGAACATATACAGGACTCAGTTTGTTGACACGTGTTGCACATTGTGTTGTCTGCCTGTTGACTCTTGTAGATGGTTGGTGTAGTGTACTGTCTTTGATGCCACACTCACACCAGTGACTGTTGTTCTGTTGTGTCTCCCTAGGTGCCTTGAAATTATCCATGCCTACATACTGTACATCTTTTGGATACATTATGGACATTTTGAGCACTGTAAATATTGAACTAAAGACAAAACTGAACCAATTGAAGTGTGTATATTATTTATTTACAAAGTTGACATGTGAGGGGTGCGGGCAGATTTACATGAAGGTGGTGATGTAGTAGTGAGTTGACAGTCATGGTAAATGAGATGTAACAGTAGACACCACATCGATGTGGTGACCCGGTCCAACAGGCAAGTGCCATTCACAAGGCAGTATGGGAAGGACAGTCCAAACAGCCAATGCAGTGGGGAAGAGGGCTGCCATCAGGGCTGGCTCTGTGACTGGCGTTTGGCTGGTGCTTTGCCTCCAGAGACTCCCAGGCTTTTCTTTGGATGCCCTGTTGATTGCTTGTGCGGGGGGCCCCTGCTGCATGGCCAGTGGCATCTGAGGACTCACCCCGCTCTGTGGCCACAGGGGAGGATGGTGCACTGTCTTCCTGCAGCACAACAGAGGGGGGCGGAGGTGTTGTTTGGGACGCAGGCCTGTCCTTCAGTCCTGTCACTTGCTGGCCCATGAGGTCAACCATTTGTCCCATGCAGGTGTCGATGGACCTCATCAGCAGGATGAGCTTGCGTAATAGTTCTTCAGACTGGCCACTTTGTCCTGTTCGTAGGTCCTGATGACTCTGGTGAAGTGGTCCAGGGATGGTGTCCCAACCTCCTGAGGTCCGGGGTTGACCCTGTTACTCCCGACTGCCCTGCTGCCATGGACCTGTTGCCTCACCACTGTGGGTCCATGCACACTCTCCCTGCCGTCCACAGTTGTTGGTGTGGGCTGATCATCCCCTGGAAAAAGGAGGGGGCTGCATGTGGCACTGGTAGTGGTGGTGGAGGTGGTGGCTGCGGTGGAGGTAACTGCAGGGGTCTGCTGTGCAGTTGTTGTTGCAGCAGACTTGGTGGAGGGGCGATGGGGGCCTTGGACCTGTTACCAGGGGGCATGGCGGGAGAAGTAGTGCAGGCTGACTGTGCTCATGCTCCCATGGTTATATTGCTTGCTACATTTAGGGTACATGGGAGCAGGTGTCTGTTGGATCTGTGAGACAGGTTTTTGTGGGTGTGCGGTGCAGATGGATGTGATTTGTCTGGTGTAGTGTGTGCTTTTGGATGAGAAAAACAGTACATATCAGTGTGTTGGTTGACATTTGTTTGTACTTACCAGCCTCCACTCCCCCGGCTACTCCTGTGAGACTCTCAGGATGCAGAATGGCAAGCACCATCTCCACCATGGAGTGAATGTTTTCTGTGGGATGGGAGGGCCACTGCCAGTCCTGTTAGCTAGCTCCCAGTTCTTGCTCCTCCTCTCTTTGACAACTCTCTTGAGATCATGCCACCGCTTCATGATCTCCTTCTTGGATCGCGGGATGGACCCTACTGCATTGACCCTTTGTACTATCCTTTCCCACATTTGATTCCTTGTGGCTAATGGTGTCTGTTGGACCAGGCTACCAAGCAGTTGTGGTTCCACTCTGACTATCTCATTTACAATGACTCTCATCTCACTCTCTTTGAATTTGGGCATTTTCTTTGATGGCATGGTGTGTGGTGTTGGAAGTGTTTGTGGGTGCAGGGGTGTGGGTTGGGGGTTGGGTGTTTTTGTGTGAGATGTATTATGTGCTGGGAGATTGTTGGTGCTGGTGTGATGGTGGTGGTGGTGGGTGTGCTGTGTTCTCTTGCCTCTTCTGTCAGATCTGGTCGATGCCCTTCTCTTCTGCAGAGTTGCAAAGGATTGTGGTCAGTGAAGGGGCTGGTTTTATTAACAGTGTGTGGGTGTGTCCACATGGAATTTTGCTGTCAGGTGTGTTGTGGGGGTTGTCCTGGGAATTGTATGTTTCTGTTTGGCATTTTTTCTTTTCATTTGGTTGTGTTTTGGGGGGCATGGCTACTTTGGTTTCTGCAATTTTTGGCATTGCGTCGGAGTTTTCGCTTCGGACCGCCATGTTTTTCATGTATCGTCCTCTGCGGTAGCTATGCTGCAGCTCTTCCGCTGTCTCTCACATTCACTCCTGTATGCGACCGTGGCGGTCGGAAACAGTGGATCGTAATGCGGGACCTTCGGGATATACAAATTTCCTGTGCGGAGTCTCTGCTATGCTTGCGGCAGGTTGTAGCTTTTTCGCTGCATTTCCGACCACCGCGGTCGGTTTCTGGATGACACCACCCGCGTCGGGTGGATTTGGTTAGCCTGGTACCACCTCAGTCATTTTTTTGGGGTGGTTTTTCCTAAATTGACCGCCGGTTTCTGCACAGTTTCCCGCCTCCATGCTGACCTTCAGGAGGATACTCAAGATCTGGCTGTTCAATCATTAGCACCCCCCAGTGCCTTGAGACCCTCGTGGGTATGTAGGGCGCTTTACAAATGATTGATTGAAATTGATTGGTTGATTGAAATTAGGGCTTTGGGTGGTATTATGGGTAAACATCAAGTGATTCATATTCCCTCATTATGAGCTGCAAGTTTCTAATGTGATGCACACTCCTCACCTCTAAACACCAGTACAATGCTATAACATCTTGCCATAACATGTAATTATAAGCTAATAACCATGGGAAACACCCATGCAGACCCATTTATTGGGGGGCTCAGGGTATGCACATAATTCCCTATTGTGTCTGGATTAATGCTTCTACTTTCTACCAGCATTGAGCAGGTGGTAAATGGTAGCAGGGAGCTGGTGTGGGGTGAGAGGAAGGGGTTGAGGATAGAGAGGGTAGCAGTGGGCGGGGCAAGCTGCAGCAAGGCAACAGGTAGAGTTGCTCCCCTCACCCTTCAATTATTCCCACAGCCTCTCCCTAATCCCGATGCAATGTTACCATCTTGATTTTCTGATTGGTAAAATTGGCCGCAGTGTTCTGTATTGCTCCGTATTTCGCATTATCTGATTGTTATTGGGGCTGTTGTGGCTTAGCAGAAGCACAAGATAGTTCTAGTCAGTTATGCCTCTGATTTGCAAAAACCTTGCTCGAAATGCTTTCAAATGAGCCTTTTTTGTGGACAGTTTTCTGTGGAGAGCTACCTTAGATTGATGGTATTTATGGATAGGATATTTTGGAAAAGTATCCCAATCACTGTTTATTTAATGCTCTGTGTACAGTTGAGAGACGTTTAAATCTTTCTGTTGTTAGGATGTATCTATTGTGCGATTATTGTTTCTCCGCATAAAATGTGAATTAAAGCATCACTTGACAGATCTGGCACCTTGGCGTGAGTCTTCCTTCCACTTTTTGCTGATGTGCCTCATGTGTTTTTGCTGGTGTTCGCTGCTCAGGGCACTGTGCCACTGCCAATCAGTGCCACAGTGCAAGTGCTCCCTATGAAAATTGTATATGTGATTGGTTTCCATGATTGGCTTATTTTGTTTACTGTCAGACCCCAGTAAAGTGCACCAGGAGCGCCAGGGCTTGTAAATCCAAATGCTGCCAGTGGGCCTGCAGCACTGGTTGTGCCACCCACAGAAGCAGCCTTGTAAAATGTGTCTAGGGTCTGCCATTGCAGAACCTGCGTGCAGTCTGGTACTGTCATGCTGGCTGGGCAAGTGCACCCACTTGCCAGCCCCTAAAACTCCCCTTTACTTCATGTGAGTCAACGCTATGGTGGGCCCAAGGGCAGGGTGCATTGTAAGCATAAGGTAGGACAAGCCCTGATGTGTGTGACATGTCCTAATAGTGACTTACAGCCATTTTCGTTTTTCACTATTGGAAGGCTACCTGTTCTCATAGGCCAGAATGGGCTGCTGGAATTATTACACTCTATAATCCCAGCAGGCTCAGGGAACACGGTGGAAAGTCAAGTTTTGTATGCCTGAACTCAGAATAATAAAATACATCTTTCAGTAAAGTTTATTTTATTATCCTGTGTTTGCAAATGCCACTTTTAGAAAGCTGGCATTTGCTTGCCTAACCATTTCAGCCCACCTCTGCTAGGATGTGTATCTGCTGTCTGGTTTCTGTGTGTGACAGGGTGGGGAATTCCAGGAGACAGTTGGGGCTGCCAGGTGGTGAATAGAGAGATTAAACCAGGATGGGTGGGAGGAGTGCCCCTGGACCCTGAATAGGGCTGTGCTCTGCCACCACAATGCTGGCTCCACCTCCTGCGGAGCGTCTGATGTCTCTGCCCTGCACCCTGAAAGATGAAGCCAGGGTCTCCAAAACAAAGTGTTCCAAAACTGGGTTGAACTAGGCACAGACCCCCTGGCCTGAAATAACAAAAGATTTGCTGTATAAATGTAGGAGCCCTGCTCCTAAGAAATCAGACCCTGTTTACGCCAAGAAGAACCTCTGCCCGAAATGAAGGACCTGGAAAAGCTGCATGCAGGACTACTGTCTCTGACCTGGGAGACTGGCCTGTGGCGGGTGCCTTGCTGTAATAAGGAGAGGAAAAGACTGAAGTAACTTTGCATCATCTTGTGCATTTCTAAACAATCTCCAAGGGCTTGTGTGTGAGCTTGCCCCCCTGAACGGAGTCCCAGGAACATTGGACTCCTTCTACCTTCTTCAAAGACTGCTGGATATTGCCAGTGATTTGCCTGCTGCCCGAGCCACGATCCAAGTGCAACTCACACCCCTGTTCGCTTTAAAGTACGTGCCTGGCCGCCCGCTCTCCGTGCTCCTCAGCTCTCAACTCGAGCCGTTGCTTGCACCGTTTGCCAGGGCTGCCCGCACCTCGCTTCCTCCCTCCCCCTTCTTTTGTGAGCTGCACTGACTTAGCCTCGCTCCGGCCGCAGAGAGAAGGATTGAAGCGCACCTCACGATCAAGTACGGTCCGTACGGCTCAGCGTACCAACCGCCGTGCGCCTTGCTCCTGCAGTCCACCGGCAGCGCTGCACTCCCAAAGTCCGGCCCATACTTTTGCCACGTACCCGCTGCTTCGTGCCTCACTGTGCCCCTTACGAAGGTATCCTCGCCGAAGAAGGTACGACTCGAACACCGCGAGGAGCAACGAATGCTTTCATCCCCCCCGGGCCGTCCGCCCAAATCTCTGTGGCCTCCCCCGCTAACAGCCTGGCTGAAACCGCCGCACTGAGCCGGAACCGCATCAACAGGGGCCCGACCACCTGGGCTGCCTTCGCATCCAGCCAAAGCAGCGTCCGAGCCGAACCGCCCCAAGAAAGTACTGTAGCACGCCTCGCATGCCCACGGCCCCCGCCTCGGACCAGAGTGTCCGCCGGGCCGGTGCCACTTGTTAGGCATTCCTTTCTCCACCGTGCAAACTCGACCAAGGGTGCAAACCGTACCAGACAAAGAACTACGCATTTTTTTACACAGAACGCTTATCTTGCTAATAGTATCGTGGTCTCATCCTACAAACGTTATTGTGGTCTTGTATTAATCCCTTTAGCGCTGCGCCCGTCCAGCGGCCGACGGCACCACTACCTCGGGAGTGCTGCCGTCGGCTGTTGGACGTTCCAACTGCACCTGCGCAATGGATCGTTCAGCACTGGAGCTGGACGTTCCAAAGCAGCTAAGGTGTTAAGCCTGCCTAAAGTATATATATATATAAAGTACCTATTTGTATATAAACACTAGACTGGTGCTTGTTTGTGGTGCATTTCTAAATTACTGTATGTGATCATAAATGCTTCACCATTGAACGCCCTGAAGTTTAGCCTTGTCTGCTTGCACCACACTACCTAGAGGGTGAGCAGGGGTTATTTTTAGGAGTAAGTCCCTTGCCCTGACTAGAAGAGAGGGTCCCTGTTTGTCACAAGTACTCACCTGTGCCAACCAGAGAACCCCAAATCTAACATCGGCCATATGCTTAATAAGGATGCTCACCTCACACAAATATTTTGTTTCTCTGTAACATTCCCCTGTGACAACTTTAGGGTTTAATTCATATAGGGTAGGCCTTAAAAGAATGTTGATGTTTTTATGTGTGAAGTAGCATTTATAATATTGCTTTTTCTACATGACTACATACATCGTTGTTAATATTTGCAAAGACGGTTGGCAGCAGATATTGAAAGGCACTGCCTTCTTATTCTGATATTAAAATCACTGAATGGCTGCACATACAGCAAAATGTTGTGGTTGTCTCTTTATGTGCTTTTAAATGGTGAGATAAAGATCATTTTTCTGTTTTTTAACTTACCGTTCTCTATGCTGTACTTTGATTACAACTGACTATTGTCAATGCGCAAACCCATGCGTAAATTTCCTCCTGGCATGCTGACAGCGGAGCAGGATCTGTGTAGACCCTACTGAGCTTTAGTGCTCCCCACTGGACCTGTCTCTCCATTTCGGTAAACTAGGTGACAAAAGTTCTCAAGGCAAGACCAAAGCATTTCTGGTAAAGAATGACAAACAAGGATCTTCATTTTAAGATTTACGTCAAGAATTAAAATACAGAAATGCACAAGCTGGGCCATCAATGTTAAATCAATAGGCATGAGATTCAATATATAGTACAGCAAATATCAGTAGAGTTCGAATCAATGTTTAGCATAGATTAGCCTTCACAGAGTGGTGAATGGTATCCTCCTAACGTAGAGACATTTCTCCTTTTTATAGGCCTTTAGACAAAAGCTTCATACATTTACTACATTAGCACATGGTTCATATGCTCATAATCAATAGCTATAAGGCAAAGAGCAACAATTGTTAACAAAAGATATTAGGGGAATTGTCTCAATATTCAAATGCATAGAGTTCAAGTATTCGCTCATCTACTCTCGGTACATGAAATGTTACATAGTATGGTATTCAGGCCGGGACAGTTACTCTGTCCTTGAGAAAGTACACTCTGCTTAGGTAGTCACAGGAAATAATTTCTCAGCTTGTGAAAAGTATACATGTCTTTATTATGACACAGAAATAAATAGCAGCTAGAGCCACATTAAACTGCAGCCTTACAGCAAAATGGACAACTAGGCCTAAGTTGTCCCTACTGCAGCTAAAACCCTACATTGTTACACATTGTTCATTATAGGTCAACAAATCTGCTCTCAACCTATTTGAGCCATAATGCAGTTTGCATTACATATTTTTCAACCGTCTCTCAGGTAACTGGTAGAAATAAGACTCACTTTGGCACTGGAAGTGAAGAAATCCACCTCAAACAGTTTTCATTTGCCCTGCTAGCAGCTCGTGGGCTGTATGAAGCCAATCAGCAGCACCCAGTTAGATGTTGTATTTTGAGACTTTCACAACCTATCTACCAATGAGTCCATTTAGCATGTATGTATGTATGTATGTATATAGTATTTATTAAGACCAAAAAACTCCCCACGGGTACCCTGGCTCTGCAATACGTGATTTAGAGGACCAACATTAATCAGAGAGACAACAGATAGTAAAAAAAGACAGTAGTCAGAGGAGAGTCAGAATCTAGGAAACAGTCATGTCTTAATCCTTTTTCTGGGCCACATCTCTAGTTAGCCAGTAATTGGAGGTGGAGATATCGGGCTAAGGTACTATTCCAGTCAGCCGCGCAACACCAATTAATGGCCATTTTGTGAACCGGGGCACAAAGTCATTGAAGACATGTAGGATCTGGATTTGCTGGGTTTATTTTCCTGTGTTTTCTCTGATTCTGTGCCTGTTTCTGCACACACTTAATTTTTCCAGGTTAATTTAACTTTCTGGAAAAACCCGAAGTTTAGTTTGTCACTATCCCCTCTAATGATATCACCCACCCGAATTTGAATTAATGACTTCATTTATTATGCAGTGTTTTTATCTAACCTTTTCCAAACTATTAATCACTACATTCCAATATAGCCCTTGCATCTCTCCTCTCACTACCTTTTTGTCTTCACTACACTCATTGATCTCTTACTGATTCATTCTTCTCTCATAAGTGTTCCTTCTTCACCACATGTCTTCACATGTCGGTCCCACTGCGGACATTCCTGATGTTTTGCATACTCTTTGGACTACCTGCATTGCATGTTAAATTCAGCATTTCAGTATTTGAAATAATGATTGCATTATTCATATGGTCTTACCTTCCTTTTTTCAGTTTGAATGATGGGAGCTCTGCATATGTTGTTTAGAAATGCTCTGGGCATGAACATTTTTGGATAAAATTATATATTAAGACTCATACAAATTATGTTTTGCATGCTTGACTCATTTCCCCAACTGCCAAAAATATGCACAAATGCAGTGATGTCACAAACGTTAATGTTGTGAATATATGCCTGTGGGTGCTCTCACTGTGACTGTGGGATATTTAGAAGAAATAAGTAACCAGCACTTTCAAATATTTGTGAACCTCCTGCTGTCATCAAGTATAATGCATTTCATCAAATTGCAGGGCTTTTAATTAACGTATTAAAACGTACATGAGGGGGTGTGGCCAACCACCGAAGATGGCAAGCTTCATCGACGCCAGAGAATCATACCTGATCCTCCTCAATAGCCTATACAATTATGAACCCCTACACCACAGAATGAAGTGGAATTTATCCGTCAACCACTGAGGTGCTTGCTGGGAAACCCACCTGAGTGGATGTCACGCAGATCATCCTGACATGCTGGATGGGTTCGCTGCAGCTTAACTACTGTAGGCCGTGCACTCTTATGGCATTCTCTTTTGCTCACTTGGGAGTGTCTGCCTGATCACAGATCAGCTGAGGTGGTGGAGGTCCCCCCCCCAGTAGCCATGAAAGTTTCCCTGGAAACCCCTGTGCCCCCCTGGGCTGAGGAGGTGGAAGTGCCGAACTCTGCGGCCCAGCGGCACATGGGCGGCGGTGCAAAGCTTTAGCTGCCAGCCATGGAGGTGCAAGCCAAGGTGGCTGTTGTTAGCCATGCAGCTGAATGAGGTATAGTGGCACACATGAGGTGAGGAGCGACAGGCACAAGGGAACTGGCATCCCCCGGAGGCCCCATCCACGGCATATGGAGGCAGCAATTGGGGAGAATCATCAGTTCATCATCCTTCCTACCCCCGGGCCTAGGGATATATCTTGACAGACTCTGGCAATGATCATTGGGGGCAGACCACCTGGATGAGGCCTTCCGGCACCCGAGGGGTCACAACATGAGGTCACTGCTAGGGCAGTCCTGATGCTATAGATGGGTGCTCAAGTATCGTCCCGCCATTGTTATCTACATGGAGTGCCCCACACTGACTGTAGGACTGACAATCAATCAATCAATCAATCAGGACACTTGTAAAGTGCACTACATACCCGTGAGGGTCTCAATGCGCAGGAGGGGGGACGCTGCTACTGATCAAAGAGCCAGGTCTTGAGTAGTCCTCTGAAGGTCAGTAGGTCTTGGGTCTGCCGTAGGTTGGTGGGGAGGGTGTTTCAGGTCTTGGCGGCGAAGTGGGAGAAGGATCTGCCTCCGGCTGTCGTTCTTCGGATGTGGGGGACAGCGGCAAGGGTGACGTCAGCAGAGCGGAGCTTGCAGGTGGGGGTGTAGAAGCTGAGTCGTCTGTTGAGGTACGCTGGGCCAGTGTCGTGGAGGGCTTTGTGTGCATGGATGAGGAGCTTGAAGGTTATTCTCTTGTTGATGGGTAGCCAGTGCAGGTCTCTCAGGTGGGTCTGATGTGGCTGAGGCGAGGGATTTTGAGGATCAGACATGCTGAGGCGTTTTGGATGCGTTGCAGCTGTCCTAGGAGTTTTGCCGATGCTCATGCGTAGAGGGCGTTACCGTAGTCCAGCCTGCTAGTGACGAGGGCTTGGGTCTTATTGTTTCAGTGGGGATCCATTTGAAGATCCTGCATAGCATTCGTAGGGTGTTAAAGCAGGAGGAGGAGATGGCGTTGACCTGCTTAGTCATGGTGAGGGTTCAGTCGAGGACCCCCAGGTTGCGTGCATGGTCTGTGAGAGTCGGAGAGGTTCCCAGTGCGGTCGACGACCAGGAGTCATCCCAGGCCGAAGGGGTGGACCCAAGGATGAGGACCTCCATCTTGTGTGAGTTCAGCGTCAGTCGACTGAGCCTCATCCAGTCAGCGATTGCCTTCATTCCTTCGTGGAGGTTGGTTTTGGCCATGTGAGGGTCTTTGGTGATCAGCTGGGTGTTGTCTGTGTAGGAGATGAATTTCAGGTCGTGTCAACGGGCGACATGGGCGAGGGGTGCCATGTAGATGTTGAACAGCATCGGGCTGATGGACGAGCCCTGGGGAACTCCGCAGATGATCTCTGTGGCATTTCAGTGGAGGGGGAGGTGGACGCTCTGGGTTCTGCCAGTGAGGAAGGATGTGGTCCATTCCAGGGCCTTCCCTTGGATTCCGGCGTTGTGTAGGCATATGCGTAGGGTGCAGTGGCAGACTGTGTCGAAGGCGGCTGATAGGTCCAGGAGGATGAGGGATGCTGTTTCTCTGTTGTCTAGCAGGGTCCTGATGTCATCCGTGGTGGCTATGAGGGCGGATTCGGTGCTGTGGTTGCTTCGGAAACCGGACTGGGATGGGTACAGGAGGTTGTTGTCTTCGAGGTAGTGGGTTAGCTGTTTGTTGACTATTTTCTCGGTGACCTTAGCCGCAAATGGGAGCAGAGAGATGGGCCGGAAGTTCTTGAGGTCCTTGGAATCCGCCTTTGGTTTCATGAGTAACGGGTTGATCTTGGCATGTTTCCAGATTTCTGGGAAGGTTGCTGTCTCGAAGGAGATGTTGATGGCCTTGCTGAGATGGGGTGCGATAGATGCGCTGGCTTTGTTGAAGATGTGGTGGGGGCATGGGTCTAGCGGTGAGCCGGAGTGGATGGTCTTCATGATATCAATGGTGTCCTTGTCGATGACGCTTGTCCAGGAGAGTAGACGGTTCTTTAATGAGGCCCTCTTGGTGGCTCTAACAAGTTGGTGATGTCTGGGGTGGCGTTCTTGTGGGCGGTGTAGCTGTCCAGTGATCGTTCGCGGAGCCAGTTCTTCTCCAGTTTTCGGCATGTTCTTTTGGAGGCCTGGAGGTCTTTAGTGAACCAGATGGCTTTCTTGCTGCTGTGGCTGTTGGAGGGTGTCTTGAGAGGGCGAGGGTGTTGGCGCAGTCTTCGATATATTGTCTGAGGTTGCGGGCAGCGGTGTCGGGGTCGGTGGTGTCGGCGGGCGCGTTCTGGGCGAGGGCGGTGGTGGGCTGGTCATCAGTGACTTTGCTCCAGCATCGTCAAGGCAGTAGTTGGGTGCAGTGGTGCTTGGTGGGCATCCTGAAGGTGAAGTGGATACAGTAGTGGTCGGTCCAGTGGGGTTCAGTGGTGCAGTTAAAGGAGACGTGGGGGCTTGCAGTGAAGATGGGTCGAGCGTGTGACTGGCGATGTGGGTGGGTGTTGTCACGAGCTGTCTGAGTTCCAGGTTGGGGAGGTTGGCAACAGGATGGTGGAGTCAATGTCCTTCTTGTTCTTGAGATGAAAGTTCAGGCCTCCTAGGAGGATGTTGTATGTGGAGGCGAGGGCGTGCGTGCTGATGAAGTCTGTGATAGAGTCGCTGAACTGTGGTTAGGGTCCGGGGGGTCTGTAGATGAGGGTTCCTCCGAGGGTGGTGTTAGGATCGGTGTGGATCTGGAAGTGCATGTGTTCGGTGGTGCTGAGGGTGTCGTCGGTGTTGGTCAATACTTTGAGGGTGTTTCTGTGGATGATGGCAATTCCTCCTCCTGTTCCGTTTGTGCGGTCCCTGCGCGTGATCTTGTATCCTTCCAGGATGGCGATGGCGATGTTGGGTGTGGAGGTAGGGTTCAGCCAGGTCTCTGTCAAGAAGCTGGCATCCGGGTAGGTATAGTCGAGGAGGTCCCAGAGCCTGACGGCATGTTTGCGGGTGGAGCGGGTGTTGAGGAGGATGCATCTGAGGTAGTTGGGTTCCTTGGTGGGCGGCGTGGCTAGCCGGATGCTGTAGAAGTTGCAGTTCCGGCAGGTGAAGGGTCCTTGGGTGCGCTTTGGGGTTGCCCGGTAGCAGGTGTGTTCTCGACCGGGGTTGAGTGCGTGGAGGGTGTTGGTGTTGTAGTGCAGACTGGCATTGTGGTGTTTCCGGGGGCCAGGGGTTTTGGCGCTGGGCGTGGTCCAGGCGCAGACGGGTGCAGATGGGCTTCCCTTTGGCGTGCCTTTGGCGCGCCAGCGGCGCAACCACGTAGAGGTCAACATATGTAGGGAAGGAGGAAGGGACTATCAGCTGAGAGGTGGGGTGGGACGCGGGATGGGAGGGGAAGAAACGGCAGAAAAGTAGGCAGGGAGTGCGGGCAGAATCAAATATGAAATAGCAGAGCAGACTGAGAGGAGATATGAGAAGGAGAAATAAATTAAATTAAAGTGCAAACTGGCGCTTGCAGGAGCGGGCTGAGGAGAGGCTCGAACCCTGAGGCAGAGCATTACCTCAAGGCAAGCAGCTCACCGCAGAGCTGGAGAGAGAGTGACGATCGTGGACCAAGGTCTGCGGTCTCCCCCCTCATGCCTACTCGTTCACAACTCCTGATCTGTCAGTGACCAGGATACAAGGACAGCTATGGTGTGGGGTGTGATCCTGGGAGCTAGAGCTAGCCATCACCCCACTCCCTTAAGAATCAGAGTTCTGCTCAGGCCCTAGCCTCATTGCTATGGAACTACACTCACTTGCACCGGGCCACACCTCAACCCAGAGATGCTGCTGGCATCCTCCCACATCTGGCATGGAAGATAGACCTAACATTTGTCCTGGACTTGCACCAGCCCCCTCATCAGGTGCGTGTTTAAGCCCATGCTAGATGCCTAGGTCAATCGGCACATTGAGCTCTCTGACTGTTGAATCATGGCGCTTCGGTCTTTAGATGAATGCTGCCTCTGGGCAGTGTGGCCTGCTTTTTGAATCAATATACTTGGACTTGACCATCAGGCCTACCTCCTCTAGCACCACTGATCACAATGCACCTCTTCTAAAGACACTGGCATGGCACTCACTAAATCCACCAAACTGGCTTCTCAACAAGATGGGGGACTGACTCAACATAGCCAATCTGATGGCTCTTTCACCCATACTGTTGAGAAATGTGTCCCTCATACACACTTGTCACCCTCATCGGAGAAAGTAGATGAGATATTCCAGGAAATTCATGACTTCAGATCTGCAATTGAACACTGCATTGGCCCCTTGGCTGCTGATTTTAGAATTCTAAGTGATGATCATTGCAAACTTTCGGAAAAAGTGACGGCAGCTGAAACCACGTTGTCTACATTGTCCCCACTGCAACCTTTGTATTTCACAACAATCTCTGAAATTCTAATGCAGCTCAATATCCTAGATGAAGGGGCTGAGGATGCTGAAGGCCACGCACATCACAATAATGTGCATATCATAGGCATGCCGGAGGGTGTGGAGAGCTTTAACACAATGTTATTCATTTAGCAATGGCTCCAGACATCAATGGCTCCCCATGGGCTTTTCACCTTGTTTGCTGTGGAGCATACCGACCAGACGCCTCCCCCCGAGACACCGCTGCACCCCATGATTGTGCAGATTCTTAATTTCAGCTGGTAAGGTACAGGTCTCTGATAATAATGGCTAATGTCACAGTGTTATTGTTTCCAGGTTATACATTAGAAGTACAAAGTGGCAGTCCTTCCTTCATGGCATTCAAAAGATAGTTGCACATTGAGAGTCTTACCTTCGCTTTGATGTATCTGGCGCAATTGAAAGTACTGCATATTCAGAAATCCATATTCTTTGACTCTCCAAATGCTACAATGAACTGGCTGGAGCAGCATTATTCCAACATGAAACAGCCTCCTCCCACAGAACGTCTTCAGAGGAAACCACATGCACCTTCTCACTATCCTAGACGTGGCTCGACACACAAGGCAACCTCTACAGTGGCACCATCTCCGCAGCAAGCCTTGGAAGGCAAGAGGGATGTCCTGGCAACAATGTCCTCGATGGGTTCACAGTATAAATGACCGTCTTCCAGCTCCTCAGCCAGTGCTGACTTGGACTCAGAATCAAATGCAGGCTGGCACTTTTTCCCACAGTGACATCACAAATTGCTGATATATTGAACTGACCCTGTTGCAGATTCAGCTTGCCTTGTTGTTCTCACTGCTTTGTCTGGCAGCTGGTTCAGATTATTCCTCTACTGTGCTCCTCCCCCTTTCATTGTTGGTATCTCCTCCTTTTCCCAAACCTTTCTATATCTCTCATAGCTAGCCTGAGGGGGAGACATAGGAGGTGGCACAATGATGGTAGTCTGTGTCTTTAAGCCTGGGGCCTGTTCTCCATCTTGTGGCTTATATCAGCTATTTACTGCCTGTATCTACTTCACCAATAATCCTCACACACATAATATATATGAAGCACAGCTAGGCAGGTAGGGTTACTTAACCTGTGTTTATCGCTCTATTGGTTTCCCATGTGTATCTAGTTCTGGGGTTCTCAGGGGAACTGCGCAGGGTGCTACCTGAAATACAACTAACCCCCTACACGCAGGTGTAAGACCCCTCCTCAAGCAATTGCCCAATGTAATGTTTGAGTTCTGGTAAATGTTTGTGTGTTTGCTTTTTGGTCAATCGCTTGCTTCTGTTGGACCTGGTGTTTGGGAAATGTCCCTTTTGTTGCTGTATTTGTTTCTCTACCTGCCATGCATATAGATACTGCAAGAGAGTTTATCCCAGCTTAGGGGGCTGTAATACAACCTTATGTCGACTACGTCACAACACTATAAGATAGCAATGTGAAACATTAGAGCATTGGGATTGATCCATAAAATACATAGAATCCTAGTATAGCCCCAACGCCCGAAGGTAAATATAGTTTAATTGCAGGATACTCACCTCACTCCACGAGAAGCCACAAAACTACATTCCAAATGGAGTAGACAAAAATTCACCACTACATATTCAGGATTTAACAGTGTGGCAGAGCCCTTGTGCTCCTTTGCTAAGGGAATAAGTAAAATAAAGTGCTGGCACTACACTAGAAGCAAAGTCCTGCAGCCAAAAACCGCAGTCTTTAGGTGAAGGGGCAAAGCAGGGCCCAGGGAGGCAAGCCCTCGTGGCAGCCCTCTCCCCGGGCCCCCGCAGCAGCACGCCCTGCAGGTTCAGGTTAAAAAACAGGGCATTTTCATGGGGTCACAGCCCTATATTTATATCATAACAAAAAGGTACTGATAACACCGCAGTAACATGAATTCGAACACAGTACTTGAGAAAATATTCAAGACTGGGGGCTAGTCAATAGCTTTTATTCTTGTTTTTGATTTTATCAAAAGATACTTTTTTTATATTCAAAACACAAACATGTACAACATATTTATCAAAAAAGTCAAAATAGGGGGGAGTCATTCGTCATATCAATCATATCACAACCATACAACATGCAATCATTCGTGGGGAGAAGGGGTGCACTGGATAAGAAAGCTACAAAATTTACCAAAACATACAATATTTACAATATAATATCAAACATAAGACAAGAAAAGCCAAAGTCTGCAAAGCACTTAAACAATATTTTCATTTGGTGTGTAATCGATTATACCGTACATTCCTATAGTCAAGTATAGAAATACTTTATAAATCTTTAGAGAAAGGATAATGTACAGGGATTAGTGATAAGCAACAATTATCATGGCATTTACGCTTATCACTAAAGCAGACAGAGATATGGCTTGGGCCTACGCGTTTCGAATCCCAATGACTGGTGGGGATTCTCTTCAGGGCCTTTGGAATTCTCTGCAGAAGTAAGAAAGAGAAGAGGGGAGGGGGGGAACAAAAATTAGAAAAGGCTCAGACAGGCATAGTTAGTTTTAATAGCACGATCAACATCAGTCACCTCACTCAGTAAGCAAGCAGACAAGGGCGGGGCGATCGTGGTGTGGGATATCCATGACTACACTACTGAAGTATTGAAACAGCTACAAGACACTGCTTGCTACCGCAAGATAAATAAAGACCCTACCATGGAACTACAGAATGAGCTCTTTGCAATTGTGCAAGAGGGTTTTGACCTAGGTTTCGTCGGCCCAAAAGAAGCTGAATATTTGAAAAACAAACATCCCAAAGTTCCTATGTTTTATGTATTGCCTAAAATACACAAAGACCCAGACCATCCACCTGGCAGACCCATTGTAGCAGGGTGTGGTTCAGTATTAGAGCCAGCTGCGAAATATGTAGATTGCTTTCTCAAGGATTTCATGACTGAGGTTAGATCCTACCTTCAGGATACCACTGACTTCATTAAAAAACTAGAAAATATAGACTTCAGTGAAGGCAGTGACAGACTCGTCACCTTGGACGTTACTGCATTATACACACAGATCCCTCAAGATGAGGCTGTAGCAGTACTCACTTACTTTCTTGACTCGAGGCCTAGACCTATGCGGGTGCCCACTAAATTCATAGTGGACTTGGCAACATTCGCCTTAAAAAAGAATTATTTCTGCTTTAACGGCGAATTTTATTACCAGGTTAAGGGAGTGGCCATGGGCTGCCCCTTTGCTCCAGAATTGGCAGTACTGTTTATGGCCATGTATGAGAATGCATACATCTACAATAATAACCCTTTTTCTCAATACATCGGAACATGGCTCCGTTTTATTGATGATGTTTTTTTGACATGGAAAGGTGATGGTGACACTCTAAACCATTTTTACCAATGGCTTAATGACAGAACAGCTGACATACAATTCAGCATCTCTGAATCTACTAGTAGGATTGCGTTCCTAGACGTAGAGGTCTTTCCTTCTGAAGGGAAGCTAGCAACCACTCTGTACACTAAACCTACGGACCGCAACAAGTCCCTTATGTTCAACAGTAACCACCCTAGAAATCTAAAGGAAAATCTCCCGTATGGGCAGTTTCTGCGAGTTCGCAGAAACTGCACCTTCAAAGAAGATTTCCAACAACACTCAGAAAACCTTACATCTAAGTTATGTGAGAGGGGTTACCCTAAGAAACTTGTCAAAACCTGCATGAAAAGAGCCCAATGGACCCCACGTGAAATACTTTTGGAGCGCAAATCAAAACCTGCTTTAGAAAAACAAGTATGTGTCACAACCTATTGCCCCAACGCTAACCGTCTAAAAAGGGTTATAAAACAGAATTGGCATTTGATAAAGAACCTTGATGCAAGTCTTGCGAATGAGCCTTTATTTGCTTTCAAGAAAGAAAATAACATTGGGAACCACATAGTTCGAGCAGCCATGCCTGTTGCCAAACCACAAACGTTACGCCTAATGATGGGGATGCCACCCATCCTTGGACACCACAAGTGTGGAAATTGCTTATGCTGTGAATCAACGATGGAAGGCTCTTTGTTCCAGCATAATGGAGTGTCATGGAAGCATGACACGATGAGTAACTGCAAGAGAAAATATGTGGTATATGGCATTACATGCCCATGCCAATTGTTGTATATAGGCAAAACTAACCAGGAGATCCGCCAACGGATCTCGCAACATAAATCAAGGATTAAAAGGAAAGTTGAAAATGCCCCCTTGGTGCAACATTGGACGAGGTTGCAGCATACTGTAAGTGATCTCAAGTGGACAGTTATTTCGAAAATAGAAAAAAATCCCAGAGGTGGCGATTTAAATCTGACATTATCAAAACGTGAGGCTTTCCTTATCGTTAAGTTCGATACAGCAGTATCTGGACTTAATGAATTAAGTGAAATCTTCAAATTGTAATTATCTACCGTGAGCCCATCGTCATTTTTGTGAGTGACCTTAGTGTCACTTTCTATTTATTCTGGCAACCATCTGTGTTATTTCAATATTTGTGAGACTCCGGTCCACAGCTTCCCCTGAATCCGGTCCAGTATTCCTATGCAACCTTAGCCTCTGAGTGGGCGGTCCTGCTGCTCAGAAACCAGGTATATAGGTAGAGTAGTTCAGCCTCTGCCTGCTACTGCGCAGGAGCCTGTGTATAGTGCTGCCATAGACGCCGTCGTTTGGAAAACTCGCTCAACTCTAAATCTGTAAGTACTTCACTCTGCTAAGCCGCTTAGCTATGTCCTTTTTACTAGGTCCAAACCAGTTGTTCACCCTTGCTTTACGTTTTCTTTCAGCTTAATAATCACCACTGACTGCTTGAAAATATTTGCCGGTAAGCCTCCAGTTCTATTACTGTCCTAACTTTGTTGGGATTTTGTACGAGCTAAAAAACGAACGCGTTCACGCATTGTTGTTCTGAGGCACCATTAATTAAAATGACACTCACGCGTTTATTTTCACTTTAGCCCAAAGGCGCCTTGAACTGAAACATTTGTGTGTTTCATCTACCGCGGTCAAACGCTTGTGATTTGCTATCCCGGTAAGCTACAGTCTTTATTGTAACTTATTTCTCTGACGAGAAACGCATACTAGCGGCTAATGGTGTGTACTGTTTATTTAGATAAGCACCGCGCTGAACGTCCCTCTTTGATAGGGGTTCCGTGAGCAAGTGCAACTTTTCCTCCCTGCAAATCACAATTTCCGGTAAAGTCTAGTTTAGTATCACTCGTGTTTTTGAGCATTAGTGTTCCTTATGGTCTATTACAAACCCCCTTTTTCACTTATTTTTCAAGACGTGTCTAGCAACTGAAAACTGGCGGCTACCACTCACACGGCCTCCTTAACCTGAACTCTATTAGGTGAGATTCTCTCCTAAAACCGGCAGTGCATTAAATCAAGAATATTTTCCATTTTAACACATTTTATTTTCCCCTTATAGGTTCACCTCTATTTAATTGTGCCAACCTATCCCTACCCTGAGACTATTTCTTCCTTAAGTACAGAAGGTGAGTAAAAAAACGCTACCTTCGTTTAATAGACCGCCTGTCCACCCACCCACCTGCTGACTTTCTTCAGATTCTGGAACATCATAGACTAGACAGTTGAGACCTCCATGCCTTTTTGTACACTAGACTAGTTATAAGTCTGTAGAGACAAGGGTGGGAACTGAGTGAGGTGACTGATGTTGATCGTGCTATTAAAACTAACTATGCCTGTCTGAGCCTTTTCTAATTTTTGTTCCCCCCTCCCCTCTTCTCTTTCTTACTTCTGTAGAGAATTCCAAAGGCCCTGAAGAGAATCCCAACCAGTCATTGGGATTCGAAACGCGTAGGCCCAAGCCATATCTCTGTCTGCTTTAGTGATAAGCGTAAATGCCATGATAATTGTTGCTTATCACTAATCCCTGTACATTATCCTTTCTCTAAAGATTTATAAAGTATTTCTATACTTGACTATAGGAATGTACGGTATAATCGATTACACACCAAATGAAAATATTGTTTAAGTGCTTTGCAGACTTTGGCTTTTCTTGTCTTATGTTTGATATTATATTGTAAATATTGTATGTTTTGGTAAATTTTGTAGCTTTCTTATCCAGTGCACCCCTTCTCCCCACGAATGATTGCATGTTGTATGGTTGTGATATGATTGATATGACGAATGACTCCCCCCTATTTTGACTTTTTTGATAAATATGTTGTACATGTTTGTGTTTTGAATATGAAAAAAGTATCTTTTGATAAAATCAAAAACAAGAATAAAAGCTATTGACTAGCCCCCAGTCTTGAATATTTTCTCAAGTACTGTGTTCGAATTCATGTTACTGCGGTGTTATCAGTACTGGCAATCTCTTTTTGTTATGTTCTATGACGGCTCAGCCATACTGATTAGAGCCAACCCTTAGTTGTTTATTGGTTGCCTATATTTATATCAGCATTTCCCTTTGTGTCACAGCAGAGGGGTTGGGGATACCAGTCAGAACTGGTTTAGGGGGGATTTGGAGCACTTTGGTTTTCCAAACTCCTCTTCCCCTTTGTCAGGTGGGGACTTGCCATCAGACACACCACAGTAGGGTGGAGCCAGTATTCACTAGGGAAGCATCATCCTATAGAGAGTCAGGGTATTACCCCTACCACCACTCTTTCTCCAGGTGTCCCATTCAGCTAAGCGCTGACTCACCCTGCCCCTCTTGGAGCCACCCACACCTCTCAGCTCCTGTCACTCACAAGCCAGATATGCAATTCACATCATGCAGACAGAAACATTGCACACAGAAATGCCAACTTCGAAAAATTGACATTTCTCATAAATCTGCGCACACCATTGCGCAGCATTTATCCTCACGAGTTCATACATACCAAACTCGACCCTGCACTCCTCTCATACCAGTAATTACCATGGACACACTTATCCCCCATGCATTCCTATGGGAGGGCAGGCCAATCTCACCATACATACACAGAGAGTGCACACACTTTACACTGGGCCACAGTGCTGAAGTGCTCTGAGGCCTAAAATCACCAACACCAGGTTGCAAAAAAAGGCTAGAAGAATGCAAAAAGTTTCGGGGTGAACCTGCCAAAAGGGCCAAGTCCAACACGCGCCAAATCCCGATGAATACTTTTTCCTCCAGGGACTGTCCTCAGTTCTAGCGGAATGGTCTCTTTTAAGTTGGCTAATAGGGAGAGACTTTAATGCAGTCCAGGACGTTGACCTTGACCATTCCCACCCCGCCATATACAGGAGCGACCAAACAAACTAAGGGCCTTGCGGGTTGGGTGTCAAGTTGGTCCTTGCTCGATGTTTGGAGGGAACACAATAGAGGCATGTGAGAATACTCCATCTTTACCCCTCCACCTGGCCTCCGTACACGGTTGGACTGTAAGTTATGTACATCAAACATGTTTGGAAAATTCACTGGTACCACACATCTGGGAAAGATATTCTTGGACCATAATCCACTGGAGATTGTCCGGACATGGATGGGTGAAGGTTGCAGTGCCTATTCCACCATGGCAGATGTAACCCACGCTGCTTGAGGACATGGAATTCTGTGAAACCTTTGGTACTGCTATGGACTCATACTTTACAGATAATGAAGGAACATCCTCTATGCCCCTTATCGAGTTGGAAGTGTTCACCGTAGTGATATGATGAGTATCCATAGCTACTACAACGGGCACTAGACACACTGTTCTCCAGGAATTGCAACTCACAGAAACACTGTTAGGACACCTTAACAAGAATCAGCACATGACCCTACACAACTGGAAGACCTTCAAAACACCAGAACAGAAAATGCTGAGCTCCTAGAACAGCTGAGACTAATTGAACATAAATCATACATACAGAAGGTACACTTTGGAGTTGATAGAGTGGGAAAATTGTTAGTTCAAATGATACGACTGCCAATGTCTCCCACACCAATCATAAAAAGGATATCACCATCTGGAATACAGTGCTCCATGCAAGTGGACAATAGCGAGGCCTTCCACTCCTACTAAACTGAGCTCTATAAATCCCAACCCATCCCCTCCTCAGACAGGGATGCTTTTCTGAGTAACCTGAGGCTCTCGCAGATCACTCCGATGGTGCTTAAGGCATTGGGAGCCCCGCTGACACTAGGGGAACTGTGCTATGCCATAAAGGAGATAACACACAATAAAACACCTACATAGATGGTTTGCCTATCACATTTTACTCTACCTTTGCCTACTCGCTGGTCCCGCAACTGTACATTTTTTACAGTTTATCCCTTTAAGCAGGAACATTGCCTTTGCCAGCAGAAATGCCTAGTCACCTCATTACTTAAGCCCCGCCGGGCTTCTGAATATCTTTTGTCATATAGGCCACTCTCCCTCCTTACTACTAAATGTATAATTCTTAGTAAAGTGTTAGCCCAAAGACTACTCCCCTTGCTCTCTGGCCTGATCCATGTTGATCAATGTGGATTTGTCCCCCCGGCAGAGCCTCTCACTTAACATTAGACGCGAATATCAGGTGATGGAAACAGAGATTGATTGCTTGTCATTAGACCTCAAACAGACTTTTGATTCTTTAGACTGTGATTATATGTTTACAGTTCTGTGAATATTCAATATACCCCCGCCTTTATTAAATAGATTAAACTAATATATGCCATTGCCACGCCAAAGGCCAAAACGGGTGAACACATTTCCACGAAGTATAAGGTAGATAGAAGCACATACCAGGGGTGCCCATTGTTACCATTGTTTTTTGTGCTGTCAATGAAGACCCTGGCACAAAAACCTCCTGGACAGGAAGTGTCAGTTTGGTGTTACCAGAAGGGTTCCCAGGCTTATGCAGTCTCCGTATATGCAGACAACATGCTTTTCTACATCCGATTTCTTGGTATGGATCTTGCACCGGTCACCGCCATACAGCATTCATTCAGGGCCCCATTCGGCCTCCAAATAAATTGTATCAAGACCTGTGCCTTCTCATTTCGACATTCCATACCCCAAGATACAATTAGCATAGGTATGCAGACCCATGACACACATTCCGATATTTAGTCATTCAGGTCTACAAAAGCTCCAGCTGACCAGTTAAACAGAAACCTACATATGACTATTTCGGCACTCCTGGCGCAGATGAAGTTCTGGGACACACTGCTCCTCTCTGTAAGAGGTCGACTGGCCTTTTCAAAAATGGTTATGCTAACCAAACTTTTATATCACTTTGTCAATCAACCAATATTTATCCCAAGGGTGATCTTTAATACTTTAGTTTTCCTCCACCTTGACCTTATCTGAGGTCCTGGTAGACAAAGCGTTAGCCTCTAGAAACTACCTTTACCGACCAAAGGTGGTGGAGTGGGAGACCCTGATTTTCAATCTTGTTGCTTTGCAGTCCAACTACAATGGCTCTCCCACAGGCTGGCAGGGAAACATTTACAGGAAATGAGTTACACACACCCCATGCTACGTACTGGTCGCTACATAACCTACTGCTGCCAGGAGTTGTACATCCTCCCACACTTCCTATAATCCTACGTAACATCCTACTATACTGGAGCACTGCATTCTGTTCCATGCACAACACCACGCCTTATGCCCAAACGTGCCCCCTCATGTCTGCAAGTCTGACACCATGGGAGGCATTGGGGGTTTCTACAGTTGGTCACCTTTTTGAAGATGGCCTGCTACTACCCCATCAGGACTTAATGCTTCTTTACTGGCTACCAGGGGTCTCTCCATCACACATGCCAACATTATGCATTATATTTGTTTACGTTGGGCACCGCAAAGTTCAGAGCCTTTCACACATGCATGTGTTCAGGCAGCACATAACATAGGAACTGGCAGACATTTAGTCAAATGGCTTTATAAGGGCTTATGCTCCCACTTACACATCTCACTTGCACCACTGAGGGCCAAGGAAGCGTACCTTGGCCACACTCTCCATGACAAGGAATGGAACTTCTTGCTAGAGTACCCCAGCTTAACACCCCGCAACACATGATTCAAGTTCTTTTAGTTCTCACTGCTGCATAGGGCATACCTGAGGCCCTCCAAATTGCACCGGATCTTCCCTGCGATCCCTTCCTCATGTCCTCACTGCTGAATCGAAGGTGCAGATTTTCTGCATATGTTGTGGACCTGCCCCACTCTGCTCCCTTATTGGGTGAAAAGACAATTAGGAAATCTCGTGAGTCCATTACCGGACAAACACACTGGAACACAGTAGAAAATTGCATCCTGGGACTATACCCTATGAATCCTTAAAAAACATACTTTCGTGGACCTAGCACTTCTCCTTGTCAAATGACAGATAATGTGTGACTGAAAGTCCTCCACGGAGCCCTTAGTGACTGGTAATGTGGTTCTTCTAAGAGCTTATCGCTGCACAGTGAGGAATTCCAGGGGCTGCACAAGCAGCCCATAGCTACGGCATGCAATGCCATACTAGAACTCTTTACAGCACAAGGGGAAGACACTGACTAATTCTGTAACATCGGTTGGTGGCCGACCTGGTCAGGCCCCCCCACTCCTGAAATTCCCCCTTTCCCCATTACGTACAGCATCGACATCTGACAGCTTGAATGCAGGGACCGTTAACATCTTTATTACCACTGTTTACGGGATTGAGACATCCAGAATGGTAAGGCAGATATGATTAAATATACACCCAGTTGTGGAGCTTATACGCTAAAAGCACGTTAATTATCTTTATGACATAGCTACTGAGCGATTCAGATATATTTAAAATTGTACTGGTGTCCAATGCAAATTTTGTCTATATCTTTCTAAATTAATAAAATATGTGAACAGAAAAAATTACATGGACTACCCATTAGATTCTATGATTGTAGTGAGGTTTTCCAAATTACCAACTCATGAGTAATTAGGTTCTATGTCAGGCTATCCGGGAATGCATATCGACCTTTTAAAATACCATTGCCAAAATATTGACTGCTAGAATATTGTGAAAGTACGTTAGTCTAGATTTACTCTTCTCTTCACATCTATGTACTTGAAGATATGTATTGTCAAGGTACATGTATGTGAGGTTGAGAATATTGCATTTATACCTCCCTACATATAATTGCCTTCTGAAAGTGATGGTAGTTGTCATTCTGGACGCAATAGTTTAGTATGTCGATATTCGAATCTCAATTGTCTTGTTGAAGACCATCTAATGAGTTGTATTCTGATAGGGAAAACACTTTTTATGGGAACTACAACATAGTTGAGCTTGCACATATATCTTGTTAAGTACTGGAACTGAGTATTTTACAGAGTGAGAACAAATGACACAATTGATAAGATCGCAACCATAGCACATCACCAATGGCCTGATGATGACATCAATGACTTGTCACTAAGCCTTTAGGTGATAGACTCCCCTGAGCCTTAAGTTGAGCATGAATTGTTGCTGAGCACATAGACAATTACAGCAATGGGCCTCATGCTCTGGATACATGACTTGGCCTTTGAGTAACTCCTACATTCAACTCCACCACTAAAAACCAGTGGGCATTGTCTTCATGCTCATTGTACAGCAGGTACTGAGCAGGGCTTTCAGCAAAGGTTTGGGCTGTAATGTTTTGCATTTTGGGACCTAATCCTGACACCCACAGAACCTTTAACCATTTCCAGGGATTTATGGTTCAAGATTTGGCCAATGGCCTCTTCTTGTAATTATGACCCACACAAACTTCTACAAGGCAGGGTGCAGACAAAACAGAAAGGCATAATGCTCAACTCCCCATCTCAAGCAGTCCACTGTTGTTATTATTTGGCTATAACCAGTACATTACGTATGACATGACACTTGGTCACGCCTTGCATGAACTGTTTCAACCCCATAGCAGCTTCAATAATGTTATCATGGAGGTAATTTATGGTATCATGAATAGGGTCATGCGTTTTTCACTGGGGATGTTACGAGGGTATTGCTGACCATAAAATACACATGTCAGTGTTTTATATGCTTGGTACAAAATCTATAGTGGATTTTTTTCAGGGACTTTCTTTTTTTTTGGAAAGAAAATCTCTTCTGAATATAAACAACATAGTTTCCCTATAAAAAGATATTGAGTGCTCTTTTGTTTTCTAATGAGCTCTGTGGTTCCTGGCCAAAGCAACCCTCTCCACTCTTCATTGTCCTTTTTATGTATAATGTATGCTTTATGTAAAACATGACTTGTGAATATGTTCTCTATCCAGTACCGAGGCTTTAAACCCTGTTGCGCATGATCTGAGGCTGAGTGCACTGACCTATGAGAATAGGGCATAGTCTATTGCCACATGCTGTCTCCAGTCATTGTGACCACAGAGCCCTCCTGTGTACAGTTTTTCACAATTGCTGCCTTAGACGTTTTTTACCGCAACACCATTAGGATTACGATATCCCTTTCCAGCAGCCTTTTCATGTCGGAATGACCGCCATTAAAGGCTGTCAGAAACAGAATTTGGGGGTCCCAAATAGAGCTCTATTCCATCGTGGGCCACTGCAAAGTGGTCCAGGGGTCACGTGTATTGCCCTACTCACCTCTATACACTGTATGCCACGCACCACAGGATGTGCAGTAAGTACTCCTTTGCACGACTGCTTGTTCTGCTACCCATTTTCTGCGCCACTACACAATGCCGCTGTGTAAAGGAGCACTCCTGATCGCCGTGATAGAAGGTAGCAGTCCGACCACCCACTATCGTAATCTTCCCCTTTATCATAAGGGTGCATTGTAACTTACAACTTAGATGTGTGGAAGAACTATTTATACATACAAACTAAGTTATCACTTATTAAGTGTAATAGGGTTGCACAGTGTTAGTCTATGGGAGAGACAGCCTTGCGCCAGTGAAAAACGACTTTAGCAGTTTTTCACTGTCTGGAGGCATAAAATAAAACAGTGCACCTGTCCTAATTCTTGAATAAAATAAACCCTGCCCTATGAGCCTTTAGGGCCCACCTTAGGCTTGACTTATAAGTATTTAAAAGGAAGTTTTTGGCATGACAAAGTTGATTTTTGCCAGGTTGAAATGGCAGTTAGAAACTACTCTACAGGCTGCAGTGGCAGGCCTGAGACATATATGACAGTACTACTCTAATGGGGGACACAATGAGTGCTACTGCTCCCTAGTAGCATTTCATTTACTGGCTCTGGGTAGATGTAGAACCGAGGGGAAACATCCTTTACAACGCAACTTTTACCACGCAGTGCTTTTACATTGCAACTTTTACAACGCAAACCATTTCAACGCATTGCGCTGGGGTCGCTCTAGGATAGGGACTAGATTTAATTTACTATCCAACACCTTCCCTACTATCGACGGGGACTGGAGTTGGAATAGTAAATTAAACTATTCACTATCCAGCACCCCTCAACACTATGCGTTGTAAAGGCATGCGTTGTAAAAGTTGCGATGTAAAAGCATGCATGGTTAAAGCATGCGTTGTGATGTCATACATCCAGAACCATGTACTAGGGACTTAAAAGTATATTAAAAGTTCCAGTTGGGTGTATGCCAATTTTACCATGTTTAAGGGAGAGAGCACAAGTACTTCACACTGGTTAGCAGGGCTAAAGTGCAGAGTCCTAATGCCAACACAACCAGATTTAGCAAAATCAGGGTAGTGAAGGCAAAATGTCTGATGGAATATGACACCAAAGATGTCAGGTCTAACAGTCATGCATCAGTGGGGCCGGTCACATGGCATGTTAGTTATGTGCACTAATGCAAACAAGGAAAATAGGACCCACATCTGCTGGTTTGGTGGTAATGAAAACAGTTATGACCGGTGGGCCAAGGCCGCTTGCTAGTTACACCCCTGAGTGGGGCCATGGAGACTGAAGAGCAGAGGTGGTACTATACGTGCCCTGGTATTCAGAGTAGAAGACTACTAGTATCTCCTACCTAAATTTGCCACTCAAATCCACAGTGTGGATTTAAATAGATGCCTTAACCATTTCTAGATGGAAGGTTGACTGCTAGAATAAATACTGATGTTGTTCCTCCTTTCTCAACCTGCAGACCCGGTTAGATCACCAAGGGCCCATGTACAAAGGATGGGCTGCAATCAGTTTCTGCTTTTTTGCATCACAGCTGCTTGGTGAGTCGAGCTCAGTTATGTGCTGTGACTGGTGTATGAATCAGTCAAAGAAGTTTAAATCCATCATTCACAAGAAGTTGCAAAAAGCCGTCACAGCCGGTGATGTCTGACCGCTGGCCTGGTGTTGGGTCGACTGCATAGTCCGCCCCGCCTCGAAGGCTTGCGTAACTGAAAACCAAACAAAAGACAAGAAGCGTGAGTACATTGTTACAGCTTCACAACATGTGCAATCGCACATACCTCTTATAACAATTGGAGGACCAACGCCCCACTCGTTTTACTTGTTCCACATTAAGACCCCTGGCTGTAGCTTCAGTGGCAGCCCCTATCCGAAAGGAATGGGTCCCAAACTCACCCGGGTCCAAGCCCGCTGCGGTAATTGACATCGCGAGCACCCGCTGAAACTGAAACTTCGTCAGTGGGGCGGCGTCCGCGTGTCTCAACAATGTCCCCCCCCATGATGCCACCCTTCGTGCTAGGTAATCTTCTAAACACTTCACCGGACACATGGAGGACCCTGGAATCCTGCGAATGACTATGCAGTCTCCCACCCCACCTTGATCGGTTTTTGACTTGACAAAGGATACAGTCATCGTCTCACCCCTGATCTGAACGTGTTCCCGGCACAAACCCCCCACCACATCCCGCTTGCTCCTTGCTACCAGCTCACTTATCCTCATTGCCCCGTGAAATGCAAGCGTAAAAGCAGCTCGGAACAAACAGGCCTCGAACTGAGACGAGCATGTGGCGGGGAGTGTGGCCAGCAACTGGGACAACCTATCCAGACCTATCGGGCGCCTCTCATCTACTTTGCGACCCTCAAGGCGTTGCCACCCACGCAGCGCTTTCTGTACCACAAAAGACGCTGTCGGGTCCTGGATATTATGAGCCCTGGCAACAAAGGAAATGGCAGCACGATGCCTCTGGGCTGTAGCCACCGACTTCCCAGCCTTACGCAAGGACATCAGAAAATGTACTACCCAATCCTCATGCCCCCAAAGCCCCCCTCTCTCAGTCCCCAAAAAGGCTAAATAGGCCCGAAACGCCCCTTCGTATGCCTTCCTCGTCCTTGGTGCTAGACTCTCTCCCACGAGGTAACGAAGTTCGGGGCACCGAGAGACCAGAGAGCTTCGGGAAAGGGTGCTGGCTCTGGGTCCGCTGAGGGAAGGAAACCCGAGAAAGCCTGCATTTGAAAACGAGACAGTGCATCAGCAGCCTGATTCATCACCCCTGGGACATGTTTTGCTCTGAATACCACGTTCAGTTGCATACACAGTAAGACAATTTCTTTAAGCAGCCTTAAAATCATTTTACAACGTGCTGCCTGACTATTGATGCATTCTACAACGGTCATATTGTCAGACCAAAATATGACAGAGTGATTTTTGAATCCATCGGGCCAGGTTCTGAGGGCCACCAAAATGGGAAACAGTTCAAGGAAAGCAATATTACTCGTCAGCCCCTCTTCATGCCACCATGTTGGCCACCTTTGTGCCGACCATTTTGTGCCGAAGATGGCGCCGAAACCCATGCTTCCCGCTGAATCCGTCCATAGACCCAGCTCTTCAGAGGACAAGGCCGGTTTGTTCCAGACGACTCGACCATTGAAATCCGCCAAAAATGCTAACCAAATACGCATGTCTTGGCGGACCTCGGCCGATAATCTCGTGCGATGATGACCCTCTTTTAGGCCGACCATCGCCTGGGCAATTGAACGGGAGAAGGGGCGGGCCATCGGGATCACCCTTAGGGCAAAATTCAACTTCCCCACCAATTGCTGCAATTGATGCAGCGTAACTTTAGATGCAGTAATACACATTTCCAGGGCTGCCTTGAATTTCGACACTTTGGCAGCTGGTAAACGAAAACAACCCTCACTAGAGTCCAACTCGATCCCGAGAAACTCGAGGCAAGTCGTGGGACCCACAGTTTTACCTGGTGCCAATGGCACGCCAAATTGATTCATTAAAACACAAAAGTCAGTCAAGGCCCGGGCACATTCATCATCCCCAGCGGCCCCAAGGAACAGAAAGTCATCGAGGTAATGCATCACATTTCGAAAACCCGTTTCCTTCGTGTAAACCCATTGTAGAAAACTACTGAATTTCTCGAAATATGCACAAGATATAGAGCACCCCATCGGCATACACCTATCCATGTAATACGAACCTTGAAACATGAATCCCAAAAGACGTTGGTCTTCCGGGTATACCGGGAGCAAACGGAACGCTGACTCGATATCTGATTTCGCCATCAGCGTCCCGGGCCCCAGGCGATTCAAAATGGCTACGGCCTCATCGAATGATGCGTACCGCACCGAACATATCTCTGGATCAATTGCATCGTTTACAGAAAGGCCATGAGGAGCTGATAAATTGTGAATCAATCGAAACTCACCTGGGTCCTTCTTGGGGACCACCCCTAAAGGAGAACAAACAAAATTCGGTACCGGGGGAACACTAAACGGGCCGGCAACCCGACCTCGGGTAACCTCTTTCCGGATCTTATCCTGTACTACAGTCGTATGCTGCAAGACGGAAAGTTGGTTTTTGCACGTCCCGACACCCTGAAAGTTCCCCACCGGGATGCGGAAACCATATGAAAAACCGTTTCGTAGCACCCCAGCAGAAGTACGATCTGGGTATTCGCTGAGCCAGGGAATCATCGCCAGGGTATCAATCGGGGTTGGTAAAGGCGCCCCTCGGACTATATTAGACCTGTTTGGCGCCTCCTCTACCCCCATTTTCACCCGATTTGGCTCTGCACGAGGACTCAGGATGGGGTGCCCCACAACCACTACATTCGTGTTTGAATTTACAAGATCCCGGGGGCCTAGTACATTTACTTCTGTTGAAATTGAAACAGAAACCCCTCTTCCCTGTATTGCCGGCGGGTCTCGGGTAATCGTCTGTACCCGTACCCGACCGAAAGGGCGTCCCCCCATTTTGGCGGGAGGACTCACCAACAGTACTCCCCACCAACGGCACTTTCAACATCCCCGACTCTTTCATTTTATTCCATGTCAAAGAATCGTAACAGTCCCAGGTTAAACTTTTGTTATGCTCCATCGCTTTCCTGAAAAGGTTGTCATAACAGAACCATTGGTTACCTTGGTGCGATGTCGAGTACCCCATAATTCGTGACTGATATACTGGAAATTCAGGGAGCAATTCAGGCCTACGTTCCCCCAAAATTGACGTAAAAATTCCCCAAGCATTACCCCAGTTGCCAATATTCTCATTCACTTTAAAGGCGGCCATTTTGGCGCGCCAAACACTCGGATGCATCAGATCCTTTTGACCCTTAACAGTTTCAACCTCATAGTGATCAACGAGCAGGGAGAAAATGTTTACGTATTCCCCCGCCCAAATCTTTTCCTTTATTGCCAAAGGAACATGTTGCCCCAATTTTTCTCTACGAGAGGGTGTTGACTCATCCCTTGCGATCGGCAATGGCCGCTTACCTGCACCGGACGCTACTTCCGCCCCTCGTGGCTTGTTTATCACCGCATCCGGCGCGGGCACCTTGGCTGCATCACATTTCTCGCGCAACTGTTTCATGAGTGCTTGCGCTTCGGCAGCCGTGGCGCCCTCGGTACTGTCCCCCAACCATGCTGCTAGCTGTGCCGCCAACTCGGGAGGCATACCCTCAGCGGATGTCGGGGTGACTACGACCGGAATCGGGTTCCCTTCCTGCGGTACCGGGGCCGGTACCGGGGCTGCTTCTTTATCTCGGACATTTCCTTCATGAGAGCCCGAACCATCTGGTCAGTCGACATTCTCTTCGCGCCTTTCTTGGGCATCTTTCAAACGAAGTATCTAGAAGACAAAAAGAAAGATTAAAACGCTCAAAAATGGCTCTTCGTTCTGTCCCGAGCTCACGTGCAGCGAGGAGGTGCAGCTTCAGAGCACAAGAACAAGAGGATGTCTTCTGGTCTTGCGTCCCTTTTTATCCGTCTTCAGGGCGGGCGTATACCCGCCCCTGCCTGCCCCGAGGGCGTGGCTGGCTGCGTCAGTGTCTAGGCCAGCCCACTCTAGGGCGGGAACAGGCGCGCCCCGGCTACGCCGCTTCGGGCATACCAGCCGAGACGCGCCTCCCGCCCCAAAATGGCTTCCCGGGGGGATCGAGGCACTCAGCCATAAGTTCGGGGGGACCAAGTTGGTCGCCCCTTTCCATTTACAGCTGTTTTGGATGAAGGCTTGATAGGAACATAAGAAACTACATTTGCGCATTCACATTGACAAAATGTTTATGTGTCCATTTGATTCCAGCCTCATCCCAGACAGAGGCATGTGTTAGAGTCAAAGAATAAAATAGCCATTCTGAAAATAGCACCATCAGGGTCTAGCATTTGTCTCCTGGACGCAGCTGTGGGTGCTGCCAGTAACGGACCCTTGTCATAGTCCCTATCACTACCACCCACTTGAAAGATAGGTAACATATTAATGTCCTGCCACTGTATTTCAGGTCGGGAAGCATTCATGCATTGCAAAAAGGAAGGGAAGAGGTGACCTTACCATGCCCCCTCCGCCTTCCAGTTCACAATGAGTCCAAAAGTGTACTTTGTGTGCCAGAAAGACATTTCCCATCACAATTTACCATTTGGACATTGCGCTTTGCTGGCCCAAAGTCCTTGTCTGTGTGAATTGCAGCCACTTCGACTCTAAACAGTTTGGTACGTTTGGAAACGCCCCCCCCCCTTCCCCCAATGCCCCAGTGCACCCTCTTCAATCAGTATTTGGATCTGTGTCTACCTCTGCTCACGCACGTGATGCAGGTAGGAAGCAACATTAGTTGGAACATGCAGGAAAACGTCTATTTTCAGACAACATGGAGCAGATTTCTTCCAAAAAGGGCCTGTATCACAGTCTCTTAATATTACAGCAAAAGTATCATACATTAAGAAACATGAAGAGTATTACATAACCAGAGGGGGCGTGCACCCAGCATCTCTGCTGTGAATCAGGGTTCCATCTGCTAGCAGTTTTAAGTACTGCGTGAGCTGGAGCGAGCTGTTGCGATGGCGTAGGTACACGTAGGCTGTGCTGGACAAAGTTTCACCTATTTTCTGATGGTTTTATTTCGCACTCTGAAGCTCGCTCAGCTGTCTGCCAGAGTAAGTGGGCTTAATAATGCCGGAGTCTGGCAGCCAGACAACGGGGGAAACAAGCCGCGCTGTATTATTCAAACGCATTTGGAATTTCTATCATGTCAGAGCCCTTGACGGGAGGTGAATTGCTTCATAAATAGAGCGTGTTTGCTTTAAATAACAAATATGACAACAGATCGCTGTGTTAGCTAAACATATGTCATTCTTGAGAGTAGCACGTTTGGAATAATGACCCGTGAACCTTCTCCGTGTTTGTGAACACGCAAGGGAGCAGGGATTTACATAAGGTTGAATGAATTGTGTAGATTTGGTAATAAAGAGAATGCACCTGGTCCTTTATGGAAAACCTGGTTGGCTAATTACAAATGTCACTTTCCTGATCCTGTTGATAGCATGCAGGTTCTTCACGCATTCAATGATCTAGAAAGACAATTCGATTTGTATCTAGAAACCAGGGGGCAGATTTACAAGCCCCTTGCGACACTTTTACGCCGCCGTTGCTTCACTTTTGTGACGGAGCAGCGGCGTAAACCATGCGCCACATTGCGACTTATTTACAACATGACGCATCTAGGCAGATGCGTCATGTTGTAAAGCCCTGCGCCACATGAAACCTGCGTCAGGTTTCATGTGGGCGTTCTGTCGCAGGGTGGGCGTTCCCTCGCAGGAAAGCCACGTAAAAGTGACGCAGTGAAATCTACAAGATTTCACTGAGTCAGTTTTACGACGCTGCTGCATCAAATTCTTACGCCTGCTTGAAGCAGGCGTAAGGAGTGAGGCACCATGTTGAGTATGGTGGGGCCCCTGTGCATTGCAGGAGTTGCGTTGCTCTTGCGACACAACTCCAGCAATGCGCGGCCCGTGCGCCTCAAGATGCGTAATGCATTTGCCCCTCTTTGCACCATGGTGCGCCGCATTGTAAATGCGACGCATCTGAGGTGGCGCAAGGGGGGGGGATTACGTGACGCATCTGTTCTGGCGCATCCCTGCTGATTTGCGGAGATGCGCCAGAAGACATAAATATGCCCCATTGTGTTAGTGTCTCATGGTGACTGATCTCTTCTGTATATATTAGGAATTAATTTTCTGCTGGACAAGTCCAAGTGCCCTTGACAAAAAGCAGGTTACAGTATCAGCCATTTGCAAATGGTGAACAGAACTGTTCACGAGGGCTAGAACATTTTGTGCCCACACACCAAGAGGCAGATTTACAAGCCCCTTGCGCCTCATTTACGCCGCCGTTGCGTCACTTTTGTGATGCAGCAGCGGCGCAAATCCTGCTCCATAGTGCGGGGTACTTACAACGTGACGCATCTGGGAGATGCGTCACGTTTTAATTGCCCTGCACAACATGTAGGTGTTCCTGTGCAAAGGGTGGGGGGGGCGTTCCGGCACAGGAACGCCTCCTAAAAGTGGCTGAGTGAAATCTACAAAATTTCACCCAGTCACTTTTAGGCCCATGCTGCGTCAAAACCGTGCGTCTGCCTGAAGCAGGCGAAAGGATTGACACAGCATTAACTGGATAGGGCCCCCAGGACATTGCTGGATCTGCGTCGTGCTTGCAACGCAACTCCAGCAATGCGTCAGTTTTACGGCACAGATGCGTCACGCATCTGTGCCGTTTTTGCCCCATGGTGCGCTGCATTATAAATGCAAAAAACACAGTTGATGGACAGAATGCAGAATAATGTCTTACATTCACCCCAGTACAAAGATCTGGGCCTTACCAAGCCATGTCTTTCCTAGACCGGAATCAAGCATCCAAGGACCGGTTTCTGACTATCAGCCTTCTTCAGCCTGGATAGCTTGACTCCAGTGATGTGGAGAGCCTGGGACTCACGTCTGAGCATACCCAGTCCACTCGGGGTGAAAATTGCAAAAAACACAGTTGATGGACAGAATGCAGAACAATGTCTTACATTCACCCCAGTACAAAGATCTGGGCCTAAATCCATCGTTTTTTTGCACTCCACACCACCCTAGGTCAGACAATGGCTATATGCAAATCAGCCTTGACCCTGTGCCTCATGGGAACAGTCCAGCCCAAACTACCAAGCCATGTCTTTCCTAGACCGGAATCAAGCATCCAAGGACCGGTTTCTGGCTATCAGCCTTCTTCAGCCTGGATAGCTTGACTCCAGTGATGTGGAGAGCCTGGGACTCACGTCTGAGCATACCCAGCCCACTCGGGGTGAAAATTGCAAAAAACACAGTTGATGGACAGAATGCAGAACAATGTCTTACATTCACCCCAGTACATAGATCTGGGCCTAAATACATCGTTTTTTTGCACTCCACACCACCCTAGGTCAGACAATGACTATATGCAAATCAGCCTTGACCCTGTGCCTCATGGGAACAGTCCAGCCCGAACTACCAAGCCATGTCTTTCCTAGACCGGAATCAAGCATCCAAGGACCGGTTTCTGGCTATCAACCTTCTTCAGCCTGGATAGCTTGACTTCAGTGATGTGGAGAGCCTGGGACTCACGTCTGAGCATACCCAGCCCACTCGGGGTGAAAATTGCAAAAAACACAGTTGATGGACAGAATGCAGAGCAATGTCTTACATTCACCCCAGTACAAAGATCTGGGCATAAATCCATCATTTGTTTGCACTCCTCACCTCCTTTATCCTCGGAAGCTTGTTTCTGGTCCAGGGAAGGCATGGCTTGGCAGTTCGGGCTGGACTGTTCCCATGAGGCACTGGGTCAGACTGATTTGCATATAGCCATGTCTGAACTGGGGTGGCAGAGTGAGCTAAAGAACGGTGATGGATTAAACCCAGATCTTTTGACTGGGTGTGAGTGTTTGATTGGTTCAGATGCTCCGTCCATTACCACCCCCTTTTGTACCGCATTATAAATGCGGCGCATCCATGATGGCGGAGCTGTGGCGCACAATAACTGGTGCATCCCTGCTGATTTGCAGGGATGCGCCAGGTATTGTAAATATATATGTAGGATGACACACAGTTCAGAAACATACATGAAGGATGGACACACAGTCAGTTGAGAGCTATTTTTACACGAGATCTTATATGCAAACCTCATCATTTATTGGTTTCTGCTCTCTTCTGACAAAGTCGGTTGTAGGGAGCGTGGGTTCCCATGTCTATAATTGTGTCTATTTAACATCTAAATGACCATTGTTGGCCGGTTTTCACTATCCAGCATCTATGAAGAGTTGGCTATTTTGAACTTTAGAAACATATATGAAGGATTCGCCAGTACATGCACAGAATGTTCAAGCTGATCAGTAAGAGCTTTACATTACTTTCTGCATGTGTTTATGAATGGCTCAATGCCATCAGTTCAAGGGTCTGCCAGTGATTCAATTGCCAAGCAATGTAAAAGGTGAAGAAACGTATAAATAGGTAGGGTGAAAGCTCAAGGTCACTGAGCACCATAGTCAGACATGTGTAGGTGGCAGCACCAAAAATATATCGGAAAGAGCAAGTAGTTCACCGTATTTAATTCACTTGCCACAATCTCTCCTTTCATTTCCATATCTAGTACTCTTTTTTATGAAACTGTATTTGTCTCGTGTAGGAGTTTGCAAAGTTTTAAAAACACAAGCAAAGCCCTGCCTAGATCCTAGGCATTGGTCTACTTGTAATTTGCGAGATGCGAGATTTTCCTGGGTTTACACCCCAGTGTACTTTCTCTCAGGAAACAAACAATATTAAATCAAGAGTGCTAGTTGGTGCAGGAAAATAAATGTGCTCTTCCCTTTTCTCGGAAGGTAACTGGAAAGCGGATTTCCTTGTGACTTTGAAACTGAATGAATATCTGCTATTTTGTAAAAGGGCAGGGAAACTGACATTTTAACCAAAAAACATACATGCAGAAAACTTTGTGAGATAGTGATCACAGCTTCTACATAAATTAAAGAACATATGAAAGAGAAAGTCTTTGCCACTGCACACACCCCTAGCATGATGTTTGAATCTATGACAAAATATCTAATACAAAAATATCTACCTAAAAAAAATATCGCAACAAAAATATCGATTACAACAATATCGACATCCTATCTCTGACAAGGTTAGTACAAAAATATCGATGTCAAAAATATCCTTTTAAAAAAATATCTTTTTTTTTATTTAACATTTTTAATATTAATAAAATAATACTTATACATGTAATACACATATATATAATAATATTTAAAATTAATAACTTATGTAATAAAAACAAATATTAATAAAGATATAATACATAGTATATACTTCATTATTAACTTATAAATAAATGAAAATATAATAAATTACAAATACATTTATATACATAAAATAATAATATAAATAACAATTAATAAAAATGTGAAATACATTTTAAAAAGCAAGTAAATGTTGGATAGCGTAGGGGTAAAAATTACTATTCGCACTCCAGAGAGTGCAACAGTTGGGAAAGTGTTGGATAGCGTAGGGGTAACAATTACTATTCCAACTCCAGAGAGTGCAACAGTAGGGAAAGTGTTGGATAGCGTCGGGGTAAAAATTACTATTCCAACTCCAGACAGTGCACCAGTAGGGTAAGTGTTGGATAGTGTAGGGGTAAAAATTACTATTCCAACTCCAGAGAGTGCAACAGTAGAGTAAGTGTTGGATAGCGTAGGGGTAACAATTACTATTCCTACTCCAGACAGTGCACAGTAGGGAAAGTGTTGGATAGCGTAGGGGTAAACATTAGTATTCCAACTACAGAGAGTACTACAGTAGGGTAGGTGTTGGATAGCGTAGGGGTAACAATTACTATTCCCACTCCAGAGAGTGCAACAGTAGGGAAAGTGTTGGATAGCGTAGGTGTAAAAATTACTATTCCCACTCCACAGAGTGCAACAGTAGGGAAAGTGTTGGAAAGCGTAGAGGTAAAAATAACATACTTATAAATACATTTATTTTTTAAATAATAAAAAACTTAACTAATAAATAAATATAAACCATTAAAAATTCCAATACATAAATATTAAAAACATGATTAGCAATAAATAATTAACTAAATAAATTATTAAAAAATACCATTTAATAATATGTAATTACCAATTAATAATTAATTAACAATTATATAATTAACAAAATAATGAATTAAAAAACATTATTACTTAATTACATTTAACTTACTTCCCACCCTATTCCCCTATAAACCCACAACCCGCTACAGAACATAATTATCAATTAATCAATGAATAAAAAATAATTACCAATTATCTAAAATTAATTACCAAGTAATTAAAATCAATATATAATTCCTACTAATTAATAATTAATTTAGTATAATTAAATTACTTCCCACCCTATTCCCCTATAAACCCACAACCTGCTACAGAACATAATTATCAATTAATCAATTAATTAAAATTAATGATCAATTAATTAAAATTAATTACCAATTAATAAAAAAATATAATTCCTAAGAATTAATAATTAATATAATATAATTAAATTACTTCCTGCCCTATTCCCCTATAAACCCACAACCCGCTACAGTACTAAAATACAAAATGTAATTAAATTACATAAAAATAAATTAAAAACATAATGAATACATAATAATATACAAAACAATAATATAAAAATCGATATTAGTAACATCAAAATTATTAACATCAATATTACTAACATCGATATTTAAAACATCGATATTACTAATATCGATATTAAAATCTATCGATATTACTTACCTTCTATATTATGTCCTTTTGATATTTAAACATCAATATTATTGTATATCCATATTTAAATTTCGATATTTTGTCTGCTTACTATGATGTTCATCTTATGATGAGAATAAACTCTAATATTCACGTTTAAACCAAACTAAGTTCGACCTCTAATGGTGAAAAGTGCAGAGTTAAAGAAAGGATAGTAACTGAGCTTTGAGATGAGAGCTGTTAGGAGAGGAAATTGGTAAAATGGTGATAAGAACTATGAAGTGAGTCTCGTTGTAGCGTGTAAAGTTACAGTTTCTCAAATAGACTAAGACTCCACATCTAAAGCCTAATATATGTATGATTTTTATTCTTGGTTTGTTCTGTGTACTATCAGGATTGTGAAATGGGGATTTATATGTTGTATGATATAAAAATGTATTGAATAGTTTATGAACTTCCCCAAGAGGTACATTTTCTGAACTTTGCCCAGTATAGGACTGGGGCGAGCCTGCAATAATTTCACAGGGGGCATTCTACTAAAAATGTCTAGTGTTAATTGACCAAACCCATGTAAGCAGATTTTGACTCTTACCAAAAAGAAACTTCACAAATTTCTAAAGTTTGCCAAGTCATCTAGATTAAGTTCCTTTTAATTCAGGGATATTTGCCTGCAACATAATATTAGTACTATTTTCATGTTTATTTGGGTGGTGTAACAAACATAGGGGTATAGTCACAAGAACGCGTGCTAACCATCACAAAAAAATGCTAACGCAACTTTATACATCGCATCCGATTGCGGCAAAATAACCCTGTGTCAACGTGGAATTAAAAAAAAGGTGGTACCATGCGATAGTCTGCCGAAACCGTGGCCAATGTCCGCAATACAACCACCTCAACGGAGATAAAAACACAAACCCCAACGCATAAAAAGACGCAATGTGCCCAAACGCGATAAGAAAACAGTGACAACCAGCGAGAGGCCAGCAATACCCACG
Organism: Lissotriton vulgaris; assembly: GCF_964263255.1. Taxonomy (NCBI): domain Eukaryota; kingdom Metazoa; phylum Chordata; class Amphibia; order Caudata; family Salamandridae; genus Lissotriton; species Lissotriton vulgaris. The sequence continues at coordinate 930,370,540 of NC_141687.1, forward strand.
CGTAATGCAGGAAAAAGCACAAGAACAGCATACGGAAAATGCCGCTAAAAAACGACATCAACTGCGGAGTACCATGGATGCACTCTGACTGACTGCAGAGGACAACATGAACCCCACAATCCCCACGCAGTAATACCCAGGAATACAGGGCCTGTGGAAGGTAAATGAGAAGAGGAAGATGGGGTACAGTCACCAGGAAAACACGATCATCGACACGGATGAGCCAGAACACCACCACCAACTATATGTCAGCTCCAACGTGTCATTGGCAACAAAGAGGCAAAGATGGCACATGTTGGACAGGCCACGTAAAGGGCCGCTCCCCCTCTGCCCGACCAGGCCCGAGCCCGGTCCCTCCAGTGTCACACACCACCACTTCACGCTTTCCGTCCCCTCCGGGACCCTTGCCTCTGAACATATCGACCTTGTGGGCCCGATCTCTCACTGGCCCGCGCGCCCAGCCTGGGCGCCATCTTGGACACGAGGCCGCGTGGCCCCCGAACGACCCCAACCCTGGGCCTGGCCAGGCCTCAGACATCCCGGCACCATCATCCACCCAGGAATGAGCGGACCACTTGGCAGGTCAATGGGAGAAAGAGGTGTCGATGGTTCTCCCTCGCCAGGTGCCGCTCGCCCACCATCTCCCCGGGCGCTGGCTCCACCCCCCTGCTGGGTGTCTGGACCCCTTCATCCCGGACCCCCCAACCTCCAAGGGTGAGGGTCCGGACATCAAAGAGGATCAGCCCTATAACTGGGGCAGCTCCAGAGCAGGAAGGCAGTTGTATCCTGGAGTCGAGAGACGCAGTGAAGAACTCATCCTTGACGGACTACTGGCGCTGCCGTAGCCCTGCCTTGCGAACCATCGTCCTGCCTGTTGGCGCTGCCGAAACCTTCGTAATCATCATCGTCGTCGGGACCTGCTGGCGTGGCCGCGGACCGTTTGTAACCACCATCTTCATCGGGACCTGCTGGCTCCGCCGCGGACCGTCGCTTCCTTCATCCATCTCGGGACCTGCTGGCTCCGCCGCGGCCCGATCATCTAGAACGCCGAGCTCGAGGATTGAGAGCTATTTTCATCTATTGGTAACAAGACTGTCCCGCTACCCTTTTCCCAATCCAGAGACCAGAATCGAGGGGATCCCTGAGTCCAGACCTCCTTGTATAATTTTACCGTAACTAAAGAATTGCTGATAAAGTATCGTTGAACCTTGTCCTGGTGTGGTGTCCGTCTGTGGGGGGGGGAAGTTACTTGTCTGTACGATCGCTGGAGACGGCTCTCCCCGGAGACCTCTCCCCTTGTCCTCGGCCGACCCTCCCGGTCCGTCTAACATTGGTGGCCAGCGGCGCGATCCGAATCACCGCATAATCGTACAGAGAGTAGCTCACCCCACAACGAAATCACGATGACAACTAAAGAAAGCGGATCCACCGAGAAATTTCAAATGGAGAAATTGAACGAGTACAGCCATCGTGAACTAAAACAATTCTGCATCGAACTAGGTATCGCTACCACCGGTCTAAGTACCAAAGACGATTTTAAGCAGGCCTTAGAGTCCTGGGCAGAAACCGGGGCCGTGGAAACCACTGACCAAAATATCGCAGCAGTAGAAAAAAACACCACGGCACCCGAGGAGCAAAGAACTGGTCTCTCGCAAGACGAGATCCAGGAACGAGAGAAAACACGACTACACGAACTAGAAATGGCCCGGCTTAAAATGGAGATTGAACTAAAACTGGCCGAACAAAAAATAAGCTTAGAGCACCTGCGTCTCCGAGAAGAAAGAGAGGAAAAACAGAGACAAAGGGAGCTCGAGGAAAAGAGGCTGGCGTATGAACATGAGCGCAAACTAGCGGAGATAGACTTACGCAAGCAGAACAGAGAATTAGGGGTGCCCGAGCAACCCCGCGACCCAGGGGCAACAGAGAAAAAGGTACACATCCCCAAGGATGTCGTCCGAGAATACTTCCGAGAGGACGACATCCAGCAATGGTTCAAGGCCTACGAAATCGCTATGACCGCCCACCGGATCGATCGAAGCGATTGGGGAGCCGGTCTCTGGGGGAGATTCCTCAATGAGGGCCGCGATGCCCTGCTACAGCTCCCGGACCAGCAGATGACCTCCTATGACCACATGAAAGCTGCCCTCCTCACCCGCTATGGGCTCACACCCGAGATGTACCGTCAGAGGTTCCGAGACTGCACCCGCATCCCGGGTACAACTTGGGTGGACTACGTGAACTATTTTAGCCGAGCCTTCGAGGGCTGGATCAAAGGAAGCAATGTCACAACGTACGAACAACTCTTCAACCTCATGGTGTGGGAGCATCTATCAAACAATTGCTTCATTGAGCTCCGGCAGCACCTCCTCGACAGCAAATTGACTGATCCACGGCAGCTCGCAGCCGAGGCTGACCGGTGGGAAATCACCAGAGTGGGCCGAAATGGATCCTATGAACAGAACCGGAACAACAACGGTCAGCACCGTCCCCGAGGAGGAGGAGGGGGCCAAGGGCGAGGAAGAGACAACGCTCCGGTCGCCCCCACTACCAGCTCCACCCCCCCGGCCAACCGGGGCAGCACCCCAGCGCGACCGGGATACAGAGCCAATGTCACGTGTCACCGGTGCCAACGAGTTGGCCACTATGCAAACGACCCAAATTGCCCGCAGTACCAGAGCCCAAGACCCCGCCAAATGGCCGCTGCTGCCCTAGGGGAAGAACAGATCTCCGAGGAGCAGGAAGAATACGAACAAGAGCATCAAGAATGGGAGCCAGCCGTTATGACTTTAGCATGCTTAGGGGGGAAAGACATGGTCCCGCGGGTCCCCCTACCCGCTAACACCCGGAAGTACAGCCAATGGGTGAGCATCAATGGACGCCGGGCCGAAGCCCTCCGTGACACCGGGGCCAGTGTAACAGCCGTCCGCTGTCACCTGGTGACCCCAGAACAGTTCATACCAAACATTCTCTGCCCTGTCCGTTCAGCCGATAACTCAGAAAGTCTGTGTCGGATGGCCTGCGTCCCTTTCGAATGGGGGGGGTCTCCGGCATGTTGAAAGTAACGGTCCGAGATGATGCTCCCGTAGACTGTCTCCTGGGAAATGACCTTGAAAGCTCGCCCTGGGCAGCCGTAGAACGAAGAGAACACCTGGGGATGTTGGGCGTCCCGGACTGGGCGTGCGTCACCACCCGGTCCATGGCCGCCCGTGCCAATCCCCGACAAGAGGAACCCGAATGGCCGGCACCTCCTCCCCCGGTCGCCCCAATCGAAGACACCGACCGTGCCGTCCCCCCGGAACCAGCTCAACCTCCGGACCTCGCTGGCCTCGACCAGTGGCATCATGAAGGGGGACCCACACAGGAACAGTTTCGCCAAGAGCAAAAGACCTGTCCCTCCCTCGAGGGACTCCGCCAATAAGCCCTCGCCCAGAGCGCAGGGGATACCTCCGGAACACATTGGGTCTACTGGGACAATGATCTGCTATACAGTGAACAGAGGATCGCGGAGTTGGGGGCCAGCCGAGTGCTAGTGGTGCCCCTCCGTTTTAGAGACTTCTTGCTAAACCTAGCCCACGATGTCCCCCTGGCGGGACACCTGGGTCAGGATAAAACCTACAGCCGCCTAGTAACCCACTTCTTCTGGCCCAAAATGAGGAATGATGTTCTCCAGCATTGCCGATCTTGCCCCACGTGCCAAGCCAGTGGAAAGAGCGGCCGCAAACTAAAAGCCCCCCTGCAACCATTTCCCGTGGTCACCACCCCGTTCGAGAGGGTCGGGATAGACATTGTGGGGCCCCTGGACCCCCGTACAAAACAAGGACATCGCTTCATCCTAGTACTAGTGGACCACGCCACCCGCTACCCCGAGGCTATTCCCCTGCGAACTGTGACAGCCCCGGTGGTCGGTCGGGCCCTGATGGGGATCTTCTCCCGTGTGGGCTTCCCCAGAGAAGTCGTCAGCGACAGGGGCACAAACTTTATTTCCAAGTATATGAAGTCCCTCTGGCAACAGTGTGGGGTCACCTACCGATTCACGACCCCCTATCACCCTCAAGGAAACGGACTCGTTGAGCGGTTCAACCGCACGCTCAAAGGAATGATTGGAGGGTTGGAAGAGCCCCTCCGTCGCCAGTGGGATGTGCTGCTGCCGTGCCTCCTCTTCGCATATCGAGAGGTCCCCCAGAAGTCCCTCGGCTTCAGCCCGTTTGAGTTGTTGTATGGACACCCCGTACGGGGGCCTCTCAGTCTAGTCAAGGAAGGCTGGGAATTGCCCCCTCTAAAGAACCCCCCGGATGTCTTCAAATACCTCCTGACCCTCCGCAACCAGACCCGACGGTTCAGAGAACTGGCAAAAGCAAACCTGGAGGCCAGTCAAGAGGACATGAAAAAGTGGTATGACCAAAATGCCTCCTCCATCGAATTTGAACCCGGACAACAGGTATGGGTGATGTCCCCCACCGAGCCCTGCGCCCTGCAAGACAAGTGGACAGGGCCCTTCAAAGTAGTCGAACGTAAGGGTCCTGTCACCTATCTCATCGACATGGAATCTTCACGAAACCCCCTCCGGGTCCTCCACGCTAATAGGCTGAAACCCCACTTTGTGCGTTCAGAACTCAGCCTCCTGATGGCCACAGACAATGGAGCCGAAGAAGACTCTAAACCCCTTCCTGACCTCCTACGGACTCGGGAGAAAGATGGTTCCGTGGATGGGGTCCGACTCTCGGAGGCCCTCACCCTGGAACAACGCCAGGAATGTCGGGACCTTCTGTTGCAGTTCACCAACCTGTTTTCCCTCACCCCAGGTGTCACCTCCTGGTGTGTGCACGATGTGGACACGGGGGACAGCCCCCCTATCCGCCACCGGGCCTACCGCGTACCAGATCGGGTACGGGCTTGCATCCACTAAGAAGTGACTAAAATGCTCACCCTCAGGGTCATTGAGCCCTCAGACAGCCCCTGGGCCAGCCCAGTAGTACTGGTCCCCAAAGCAGCCGCTCCCGGCACCACACCGGAACTCCGGTTCTGCGTCGACTACCGGGGCTTGAATGCGGTCACCAGAACAGACGCACATCCCATCCCCCGGGCAGATGAACTAATCGACCGCATGGGAGCTGCCCGCTACCTCAGCATTTTCGACCTGACGGCGGGCTACTGGCAGATCGGCCTCACACCCCGGGCCCAAGAACGATCTGCATTTTCCACTCCTGATGGCCATTATCATTTCAAGGTCATGCCCTTCGGCATGAAGAATGCCCCCGCAACATTTCAGCGGCTAGTCAACCAGGTCTTGGCCGGGCTCGAAGGATTCAGCGCCGCCTACCTAGACGACATCGCTGTGTACAGCCACCACTGGTCCGACCACCTCCACCACCTCCGAGCGGTGCTACAGGCCCTGCAGCAAGCCGGCCTCACGATCAAGGCCAGCAAATGCCAAATTGGTCAGGGGTCCGTAACCTACCTCGGACACCAGGTGGGAAGCGGCCTGGTGGCCCCCCTGCAGCTTAAGATTGCCGCCATCCAGTCCTGGCAGCCCCCCATCACCCAGACCGAGGTCCGCGCCTTTTTGGGACTCACGGGCTATTACAGACGGTTCGTGAAAGACTATGGTACCATAGTGGGGCCCCTCACGGAGCTCACGTCCAAAAATCAACCCAAGAAGGTCAACTGGACCCCAGATTGTCAAACAGCCTTCGAACAACTGAAGGCCGCCATGTGCTCCGCCCCTGTGCTCCAGGCCCCCGACTACAGCCGGGAATTCGTCGTACAGACGGATGCCTCCGACCACGGCATTGGGGCGGTCCTGTCTCAATTGAACACCGAAGGCCTTGATCAGCCAGTGGCCTTCATCAGCAGGCGACTCCTGCCTCGAGAACAACGATGGAGCACCATCGAGAGGGAGGCCTTCGCCGTGGTGTGGGCCCTCAAAAAACTCCGGCCCTACCTCTTTGGCACACACTTCCGGGTGCAGACCGACCATCGACCCCTGCAGTGGCTGATGCAGATGCGGGGGGAAAACCCAAAGCTACTACGTTGGTCCATCTCCCTACAAGGGATGGACTTCACTGTTGAACACCGGCCTGGGCCAGACCACGCCAACGCAGATGGCCTGTCCCGGTTTTTCCGCCTCGACGAGGAGAGTCCCCAAGAGGATGGGTGACTCTCCCCGCCTTCAGCTGGGGGGGACGCATGTTGGACAGGCCACGTAAAGGGCCGCTCCCCCTCTGCCCGACCAGGCCCGAGCCCGGTCCCTCCAGTGTCACACACCACCACTTCACGCTTTCCGTCCCCTCCGGGACCCTTGCCTCTGAACATATCGACCTTGTGGGCCCGATCTCTCACTGGCCCGCGCGCCCAGCCTGGGCGCCATCTTGGACACTCCGCCACGAGGCCGCGTGGCCCCCGAACGACCCCAACCCTGGGCCTGGCCAGGCCTCAGACATCCCGGCACCATCATCCACCCAGGAGGTGAGCGGACCACTTGGCAGGTCAATGGGAGAAAGAGGTGTCGATGGTTCTCCCTCGCCAGGTGCCGCTCGCCCACCATCTCCCCGGGCGCTGGCTCCACCCCCCTGCTGGGTGTCTGGACCCCTTCATCCCGGACCCCCCAACCTCCAAGGGCGAGGGTCCGGACATCAAAGAGGATCAGCCCTATAACTGGGGCAGCTCCAGAGCAGGAAGGCAGTTGTATCCTGGAGTCGAGAGACGCAGTGAAGAACTCATCCTTGACGGACTACTGGCGCTGCCGTAGCCCTGCCTTGCGAACCATCGTCCTGCCTGTTGGTGCTGCCGAAACCTTCGTAATCATCATCGTCGTCGGGACCTGCTGGCGTGGCCGCGGACCGTTTGTAACCACCATCTTCATCGGGACCTGCTGGCTCCGCCACGGACCGTCGCTTCCTTCATCCATCTCGGGACCTGCTGGCTCCGCCGCGGCCCGATCATCTAGAACGCCGAGCTCGAGGATTGAGAGCTATTTTCATCTATTGGTAACAAGACTGTCCCGCTACCCTTTTCCCAATCCAGAGACCAGAATCGAGGGGACCCCTGAGTCCAGACCTCCTTGTATAATTTTACCGTAACTAAAGAATTGCTGATAAAGTATCGTTGAACCTTGTCCTGGTGTGGTGTCCGTCTGTGGGGGGGGAAGTTACTTGTCTGTACGATCGCTGGAGACGGCTCTCCCCGGAGACCTCTCCCCTTGTCCTCGGCCGACCCTCCCGGTCCGTCTAACAGCACACCACCCCGGACCATGCGAATGCCGTTGAATGGCAGAGAAGGACAATGGAAGAGCACAAGAGGCCCTGGACTGATTTGAATGGAAACCCAAGCAGAAACTCACTGCCAACACGAAAGCAGCAACGCATCGCAGAGGAAGGGGGCCAATAGTACTGCAAGAACTGAATGACATGGAGAAGATGGTGGCCACAGTCACAAGTCGGGAGATGGAGACAGGAGTTGGGGATCCTGACACCATCCAACAAGACCCAACACCACATCAACAGAGTGCACACCGACCAGGGAATGAGTGGACGGGGGGGGAGATGGGCACAATGGCACATATGCACAGATAAGCAGAGCACACAGCACACCCACAATGACTCAGGATCATGTCCCTGATCCCACGGCAACACTTCAACACACACACAAACACCAAGTAGTCCCACTTACACCATGTGCCCAAAGGGGCACCCACACAAACAACCAACAAGCACACAACCAACACATGCACACATGCGAAACACAGCAAACATGCATATACGTCAGCCACACTGACAACGCAAGAGACACCACATGACGAGCAGCATGTTGCCGTCCAATCACCATGACAATGTACACAGCACGAGACAAAGGTGGCTGCATGCAGACCACACCTGGAAAGGAGCAGGTCACACTCAGCCACAGCCACCTGCACGAACAACCTCTGACGTCAACTACACATCTGGGGACAAACCATGCCCAAGAGTCACAACTCGACAAAGAGCACAAGTTACCCAAGTCTGCAACATCTCAGCACAGTGAAAGCACAGAATGACAGGCACACCGCATGAAAGAGACCCGTGGTAGACAATTCAGAGCCGCGGGAGCGAATCACCCACTGTGCAGAATACGCAAAGAAGTATAAGTGCACCTCAACATTGACAACATCCCGGTACATATGGCAACACCTCCACAACAGAATACAGGCCACAACTGGTGCTGCAAATATGCACAACATGGCAAATCACATCTGGCACAGCAGGAAACTGTGACATGACAAAGTACAAGTACAACCTGCAACCTACAAATATGTTTTATTCACAAATGCTGTGCTTTTGCACATTTCATACTGTCCCATGATTGCCTGGAATGGCCACAATGTCACTTGCTCATGAGTAGTAATTGTCAATGTAGGTGTTCCTATGGGCCATTCCTGCCGCTGCTGCAGTGGGATGTGGGCCACCTGCCCCATCATCCCCATCATCGTCCGTTACTTATGGAACTGGGATCCATGGGGCATTGGTACGTGCACAGATGTTGTGCAACACACAACATGCAATGATCATCTTGGAATGGAATGGAATTAGTTTTAATAGAGCGCGATAGCTACCCTGAGGCGTCCTAGCGCTGTGGACTGAACGTGTGTGATTGAGGGATGAGAGCTAACTTTATTTACTGAATAGTAGGGTTTTAATTTTTTTTGAAAGGATAGGTGATTAGGCTCTGATCGAAGAGGAAGGGGAAGGGAGTTCCACAGTCCTGCTGATTTGAAGGAGAACGTTCGACCCCCGCACCTGACCCTCCGAATCCTAGGTGTTAAGACTTGGAAGGCATGGGCAGACCTAAGCTGCATGTTTGGGATGTAGGGGGTGATCAGAGAGTGATTGATGATGGCCCCCCTTCTCCAGAATGCACGGTGGACAAAGCACATGCTATTAAATTCGATTCTCTTCCTGATGGGAAGCCAGTGGAGGTCTCTTAGTTCAGATTTTACAGAGAGGCGGCGGGGAATCCGGAGAAGGGTTCGTGCGGCACAATTCTGGATCACCTGGAGCTTGTTTAGGGTGGTTTGGGGAGCTCCCAAGTAGAGGGCATTTCCAAAGTCCAGCCCGGAAAGGATCAGACCCTAAATCATAATCTGTCTTGCCTTGAACGGGAGGAGGGGAAGGACTTTTCAGATGAGCCTGATTAAACCAAAGCAGGTGGCTGAGAGTTTGACTGCTTGGGGGTTGAGGGGAAGTCCCCTGTCCTGCCAGATTCCCAGGCTCTTGATTGTATCCTTTGCTGTGGGGGTAGGTCCAAGGGAGGTTGGCCATATATTGATTGTGTCATCCTCTGAGGCGGAAGCCGGAGGACTGTGTTTGTTGATGTTTTAATAAACTGCACTATTTGTTCTCTGTTCGAACTTTTAAACCCACTGGGCTCACTTGCTCTAAAGCGCCGATCTAAACGCGCTGTCACCGCCCTCCTCGACCCCCTGAAACAGCGACCCCTCGCTAGTCAGGAAACGCCCTAAAGGCGATAGCCACGCCCACTGTGAGGCCACGCCCACCCCAGGAGACTACAAAAAACGCTGATTGAAAGCGCTTGTTATTGATTGTGTCATCCTCTGAGGCGGAAGCCGGAGGACTGTGTTTGTTGATGTTTTAATAACTGCACTATTTGCTCTCTGTTCGAACTTTTAAACCCACTGGGCTCACTTGCTCTAAAGCGCCGATCTAAACGCGCTGTCACCGCTCTCCTCGACCCCCTGAAACAGCGACCCCTCGCTAGTCAGGAAACGCCCTAAAGGCGATAGCCACGCCCACTGCGAGGCCACGCCCACCCCAGGAGACTACAAAAAACGCTGATTGAAAGCGCTTGTTATTGATTGTGTCATCCTCTGAGGCGGAAGCCGGAGGACTGTGTTTGTTGATGTTTTAATAACTGCACTATTTGCTCTCTGTTCGAACTTTTAAACCCACTGGGCTCACTTGCTCTAAAGCGCCGATCTAAACGCGCTGTCACCGCCCTCCTCGACCCCCTGAAACAGCGACCCCTCGCTAGTCAGGAAACGCCCTAAAGGCGATAGCCACGCCCACTGCGAGGCCACGCCCACCCCAGGAGACTACAAAAAACGCTGATTGAAAGCGCTTGTTATTGATTGTGTCATCCTCTGAGGCGGAAGCCGGAGGACTGTGTTTGTTGATGTTTTAATAACTGCACTATTTGTTCTCTGTTCGAACTTTTAAACCCACTGGGCTCACTTGCTCTAAAGCGCCGATCTAAACGCGCTGTCACCGCCCTCCTCGACCCCCTGAAACAGCGACCCCTCGCTAGTCAGGAAACGCCCTAAAGGCGATAGCCACGCCCACTGCGAGGCCACGCCCACCCCAGGAGACTACAAAAACGCTGATTGAAAGCGCTTGTTATTGATTGTGTCATCCTCTGAGGCGGAAGCCGGAGGACTGTGTTTGTTGATGTTTTAATAACTGCACTATTTGTTCTCTGTTCGAACTTTTAAACCCACTGGGCTCACTTGGTCTAAAGCGCCGATCTAAACGCGCTGTCACCGCCCTCCTCGACCCCCTGAAACAGCGACCCCTCGCTAGTCAGGAAACGCCCTAAAGGCGATAGCCACGCCCACTGCGAGGCCACGCCCACCCCAGGAGACTACAAAAAACGCTGATTGAAAGCGCTTGTTATTGATTGTGTCATCCTCTGAGGCGGAAGCCGGAGGACTGTGTTTGTTGATGTTTTAATAAATTGCACTATTTGTTCTCTGTTCGAACTTTTAAACCCACTGGACTCACTTGCTCGACCCCCTGAAACAGCGACCCCTCGCTAGTCAGGAAACGCCCTAAAGGCGATAGCCACGCCCACTGCGAGGCCACGCCCAACCCAGGAGAGTACAAATGTGCCGGCCATACCAGCGCAGCGGTCGAGCGCAGCGGGAGCGCCGTTTGCGCACCGAAGGCGCGCCTAAGGCAAGCCTGTCTGCGCCCGTCCGCGCACCGCCGGGCCCAGGGCCAGACTCTATGCCCGTCCCTGTCAGCACGAAAGTCAGCTACTCACGTAGAGAGCTTCTTAGCCTAAGACCCAGTAAAAACATGCCTTGCCCCGCATGATCCTAATGTCTCCTACTCTAGCTGCAACAACTGCAAACCGGCTAAGTTACTCCTTCCAAAACCCCCGGTCCCACCTTCTGTCCTTAAAATTGCGACACTCAATTGTAGATCGCTCCCTAAGCATGCTTTGCTTATTAATCACCTCATCGTCGATCTCAATTTGGACATACTCTTCTTGACAGAAACGTGGATCACTGAGCATTCTAATTCCGACATAGTACTGGCTCTCCCCCCAGGCTTTCTCATCTTGTCTCAACCTCGCCCCTTAGGAAGAGGAGGTGGTCTAGCCATCATCCACAGGGACCACCTCGCCTGTCGTATCAACGAGATGGCAACCCGGGAATCAGAGAGCTGTCTCTTCACGATCCAGCTAGCTCCGACCAGCTCCCTTTCAGGCCTCTTGGTGTACCGGCCTCCCGGCCACTTCGCCCCCTTTGCAGCATCCCTCTTGGAAATTGTTTTTTCCTCGGCCCACCTGACATCGAACTTCCTAATAACAGGCGACCTTAACATCCACTTTGACGACCCTCTGGATATAGGAGCAGCTGACCTAATTTGTGATCTGGCGGCTCATGGCCTTCTGCTTGCTAACACCGGTCCAACACATATAAAAGGGCACCTTCTCGACCCGGTGTTCTCGAACATCCCCTCTCTACAATTCATTAGCTCCCAACCGCTCCCATGGACGGACCATTTTTTAGTCGCATTCCACATTCCTGGGGCTGTCAAGAAACCCCATAAACCCTCTATCTTTACCAAAGATAGATCGTGGGCCAAACTCTCTGCGGTGGACTGGTCTATTGCTCTGGACTCCTCTACCCCGAGTCTTGTGGCGGACCCGGCCGAGGCTGACACCCAATTCAGAGACTGGATCTCCTCCTCCCTTGACAGTATCATTCCTATAAAAAATCGTGAGATCAAAGATAGGACAAAGGGCCATGCCCTATGGTACACCTCTGAACTCCGAGACCTCCGCAAAGAGTGTAAAAAGGCTGAGAGACTGTGGAGGAAAGACTGGCTCCACAGTAATAAGGACACCTACAACAGCGCGGTAAGACGCTATAAATCGGCCATAAAACTAGCCAAGGCTACATTCTATGATAATAGAATAAAAAATGCGGCCAATTCTGCCAAAGAATCTTACCTGATAGTCAAGGAACTGCTCAATATCCCCTCAGCCCCCGCTGCTCCCCCCTTCCCCCCGGATAGAAGCAAGGACTTAGCCGCCTACTTCGTTTCCAAAATCATGCGGATACTGGAGTCCCTCCCCCCGATCAGCCCGCTCAATCCTGCTGATATAGACGACTGCACTATCAGCCCGCGGCTGACCTCCTTCAGAGCAGCCTCCCTCGTTGAGGTCACCGCCACGCTGGCCAAAATGTGAAGCGGATCCCCCTTGGACCCGGCCCCCGTCAGATTCTTAAAAACAGTGTCTCCCAGCATATCCCCCACCATCAGGGACCTCATTAACACCTCTCTTTCCCATGGCACAGTGCCTTCCACATGGAAGAGCGCAGTCGTCAAGGCCCTGCTGAAAAAGCCCTATTTGAACCCGGACGATATGGCCAACTACAGACCCATATCACTCCTCCCCTGTATCAGCAAGATGGCTGAGAAATTAGTCAACGTGCAACTTTCCCAATTCCTTGAGACGAACAAAATCTTACGTCAGTCCCAAACAGGATTCCGGCCGGGCCAAGGCACAGACACTGCACTCCTCTCCGTCATCGAGGAGGCAAGATGTATCCTGGATTTAGGAGGATCAGTGGCAGTGATCCTCCTGGACCTCAGTGCCGCCTTTGACACGGTGGATCACCGTGTCCTCCTCCATCGCCTGGCCAGGGCAGGAATTGTGGGAACCGCACATGCATGGATCGAATCCTTCCTTTCCGGTCGTTCATTTCAGGTGTGGGACGGCAACTCTCGCTCAGACCCCCTCCCTCTCAAATGTGGAGTGCCCCAGGGGTCCTCGCTCAGTCCCACCCTGTTTAATGTCTACATGGCCCCCCTGGAAGATGTTGTGATCCCCTACGGGATAAAAATAGTAAACTATGCTGACGACACCCAACTTGTCGTTTCTCTTTCCCACCTGGACAACCACCCAGAAATCCTATTGAACTGTCTGCAAGATATACACACCTGGATGTGCGAATCTTCCCTGAAGCTGAACGGTACAAAAACCGAAATCATGCTCCTGGGTAATAAATGGTCCTCCATCCCTCCATCAGTTTGGCCGGACGCCTTCGGTGATATCCCCACGCCTAAGACAGAAATCAAAACACTAGGTTTCTGGCTGGAGCAGGACCTTTCCATGAAGACCCAGGCAGCCAAGACCGCTGGTACTTGCTTTGGCCTTCTCCGATCAATTCGCAAGATTCTCCCTCTCCTTCCCCCCCTGTCCAGGAAACTTCTGGTTCAAGGGCTTATACTAGCGCGGCTTGACTATGGTAACGCCGCGTACCTCGGCGCTCCTGAAACCACCTTGGCCAAGCTCCAACGTGCACAAAACGCTGCGGCGAGGCTCATTTTGAACCTCCCTCCCAGAGCCTCGACCAAACCGGCCCTTAAATCTCTGCACTGGCTCCCTGTGCGCCAGCGAGTAGAGTTCAAGGCCCTGTGCACCACGCACAAACTCATCAATGGGGCTGGACCTGCCGCCCTCAAAGACATGGTCATCCCCTACAAAGTCCCCAGAAACCTTCGCTCTGGCAGCGAACATCTGGCCATAGTCCCAAGATTTAAGAAGTCACGCACCGGTGGCCGTCGCTTCTCGGTCAATGCCTCTTCAAAATGGAACGCAGTTCCTCGCATGTTGCGTCTTGAACCATGTCACGCCCTCTTCCGTACAAAACTCAAAACCTTTCTCTTCCCCAAATAGTTCCTGGTCTCCCCTTCCTGGATTTCACAACCTTACAGCGCGGGGATGCCTTCGGGTCACCAGGCGCTCTATAAATCACAAAATAAATAATAAATAAATAAATATAGAGTCAATGGGGTTTTGAGGGGAGTTGACTAACACCATCAACTCAGTCTTGTCTCCATTTAGTTTGAGACAAGACAGGGTCATCCAAGAGAAGACAGCTTCTAAGCAGCCCCTCAGGTCACTAGGCCACGACTGGGGGTGATTCTGCGCCTCCACTAGCTGAGTATGGTCCGCATAAGAGATGATTTTTACTCCAAAAGGGCAGACGACCTCAGCCAGGGGGCTCATATACACGTTAAAATGCGTAGGGCTCATGGAGGAGCCCTGTGGTACCCCAGTTAAGTGGTGTGCTGGGGGAGATGACATTGCCCTCAAAGACTTGAAAAGAGTGGTCCGATAGAAAGGACTCAAGCCACGTAATAGCTTTTGTCACTATTCCCAGGTCGGAGATCCTCCGTAGCAGGATTTTGTGGTTCACTGTATCAAATGCGGCACTGAGGTCCATGATTATGATGGCCGCAGTGCCTCCTTGATCAGTAATCTTGCACACAATGTCTGGGCTGTACAGCAGCTTTCCACCTGTGCCATCCAGGCACCTGAAACGTGACTTCAACATGCCAAATGTGCGTTCAACGATGCCCCTGGTGCGTAAGTGGCCGCATTGTACTGCCTCTGGGTGGGTGTGGTCGGGTCTCAGAGGAGTGTCATCATCCAAGGGCAGAGTGCATATCCTTGATCACCTGTGACAGTGCAGGGAGAGAAGAGTCAATACTTGGTTTGGCAGGATATGACGGCAGGCCCACTAATCCAGTGACGCCTGTGCTGGCTGTGTGTGGGGTGAGTGTAAGCCAGCCCTCAGGGAGTAGCTGGTGCTGGCAACAATTTCATCAGTCATCAGGCACTCAGAAATGCAATGTCAACAAGGGGGGATGACTTGAGTCACACAGGGTTAGTGGCCCCAGATGCACAGCGGCCGACACGGGCCCACCGCCATGGGACGCTGACCTGCGGGAGACTGGGGTAGGGTCATGAAGGCAGAGCAGGGTCTCATGTGTCATAGGTGCCTTCCATGGAGTGTCTGAGGGGAGCATGGGAGGTCTACCCCCAGGGCATCATGCAGAGGGCACATGCCAGCTGAGTCCGGTAACATGGCAGATATGAATGCCACAGAATCCTACCAGACACCAAGTCTGTACCCGCCTGTTTCTGATGACAACTCCCATGCCACAGGCTCAGACACCAACAATGTTCCGCCGGAGGCTAACAGTCACTCACAGCGCACAGGGTAAGTGGCACCACGTATCACCGGCTTGCGTTGAACAGGGTTATTGTTGCCACGTGTCACAGGCCTGCGACATGGAATTATGCCTCACTGATCAAAGAGAGTCCGGTTCTGTGGCCACTGCCAAGGACTTGGGGTCACTGACATTCAGGACTCTGGACACAGTTCCACATGTGGAACCTACTGGGACAAAGAGGACACCAGTGGAGTATGTCAATGAGAAAGGAGTAATGTGGGCCAGCGTCGTGGGAACAGCGATGGTCTGCAGAGGCTGTAGAGGTCATGGGACTGGGGCTTGACCCTTGCACCGTCAGGTGGGCTGACCCATTTCGCTCATGCACACAGGGGAGGACACAGCGAGTGACATTTCTGCAAAATAAGCCACAGCCTGGAGTGACATGGTTGCGTCCACTATTCACTACGCTCCAATCACCAGCATACCCATGTCTGTTCTGCACATCCACGCCTCACTTGTCATTGTGTATATTCCCATTCATGGGTCTCTGGCATCCTTCGCACATGGCTGCATTCCGCATCTACACACATTCAGCTGTTGTGTGGCTGTGGTGCCATGATATAGCTGTATTGTGTGCAGGGGTAGCCCAGGATCACCGTGGAGAAGTGTTGTCCTGTCTGGTAGGTGGGCATGTTGATTGACATGTTGTATGTGGTTTGGTCACGTATGCATTCGCACTTTGTGCGTTGTATGAAGGTGGCTTTGAGGTGTGTGGTATTTTGATTTGACACTTACCAAAGAGCAGTCCAGTTCCATATGTGCCATCCTTGAATCTCTGGTTGATGATGGACTGTCGGAAGATGTAGGAATCGTGCACACTGCCGGGGTAGTTTGCAACAACATTGGTGAACATTCCCCAGTGGTCCACTATTGCCTGCACATTAATGGAATGCGTGTGCTTTCTGTTGCATAAGTAATGTGCAGTATCCGCAGGGGGGCACAAGTGGGACATGTGTGCAGTCTATTGCCCCCAACACAGCCGGGGATCCAGCTATGGCGTAATAGCCTTGCTTCGTCTCCTGCTGTTCCTGCACAGTGTGGGGAAAGTGAAGGTACTGGGTTATGAAGCAGAGGAACGCATCCAGGACATGAAGTTTGATAGGACTGGCTGTGAGACCCTTCCGACTCTGGCAGTTGTTGGTTGGAAGGTACCAGAGGCCAATATGTGCAGCACAGCCAGCAGCTTTGTCTGTGGAGGGATGTTGGTTCTCCGCTGTGTTGGGACCGTCAACATGTGGGTCATGATATGGATGATGGTTGTCCGTTTGAGCCTGTAATGGGCTATGACTTCCGCGGGCGTTACGTCTGTGAGACTGGTGCATTTTCGGTAAGTCCATTGTCTTACTCTGCACTGCCTCAGGGGGGGTGAGGGAGCGGGTTTGAGTCCTAGGGGTGGTGGCGGTCCTGAGGGTTTTGGCGGTGGGTGTTGTGGCCCTATTGGGGCTCCGAGCTGCATGATGAGTAGCTCCATGGCATAGTTTGTTCTTTGGGTGTGGCTGTGTGTGGGGCTCCGTTGCCTACTGCAGGTAGTCGTCCGCCTTTACACAACTGCAGAAGGCAGGTGTTAAATACCTGCTGCTACTGCAACTTATCACGTGGTTTTGACCCGCATCGCAGATCTGGCAGTTCATTGTGAAAGTGGTGTTGTGGTTTTTTTGTGTGTTTTTGCACGGGAACGCCTACTCTGCATCTCAAAAGGGTTAGTTGGTGGTGTCCACCTTGGAGATAAATTTTGGGGAAGTTATCACAGGAATGCTGGCAATGTCTGCAGTTTGCATCAGCTTGTGAATGGGTTGTTAAATCTATCTCCAGTTTTGATGTGTTAAAGTGGGGATAATTCGGAGATAAATCCTTGTGAATATCCCCCATAGACTTTCTGATACAGGATAATGCAGATACTAGAGGTTGTAAAAGTCCAACACCCTGATTATGTGTGGGATTGTAAACTCCTATCCCTCCTGTAGCCGCTGATTGAGCTGAATTCTAAGTTGTTTGCAAAATATTGCATCCCCCCAATTTACCTCGAAAAAATGGGAAGTTAATTATGTATGTACTCCCCATTTTTACTGATTAAACGTGGAAATGGAGGCATTTTACGCACATTGTAAAGGCCTATTGCCAGGGTGTTGGTATTTAGCCAGTGCAGTAAATATCTCACCCAATCTGAGCCACATGTAATCAGGGTTTAGGATTGCTAAACTTTCTCTAGAAAGATCAGATGGTTTCATCAAAGACCCAGAAAACATTCTTTTATCCTTGAGGTCACGCATTCATCCTGCATCAATTTTCCTGTTTTGTGTCCCAAAGGGGAGATCTTAGTTTGCTACAAGGCTGGAGGGAATGTCCAGAAGCTTCTTGAAACTCTTCTCCTTTTTTTAGCAAGTGGTGCATCACAAACCTGGAATCCCTTGCCTCTCCATCTTAATTCGATGAACAATCTTCTTCTCTTTAGGAAAGCTTCAAAAATGGAGTTATTCGGCTCAAAATGAGCTCTGCCAATAGTCCTTCTATGAGCTGCTGTTAACAGTTAGCTGCAATGAGCTTCAGAGATTAGAGATCTGCTGAGTTAGCACCAAGACTCTTCCATGTAAATGTACGCTTTAGAAATGTTATGTTATGTTATGTTATAACCTATTTGTAAAGCGCACTTCGACCAAGGTTTCATGGCACTGTTCCGAGCTGTTCTGAGTTGACTGCAGTGGGGCTGGTTTCCTCATGTGCCTGTATGAACAGCCATGTCTTGAGCTGCTTTCTGAATTGAAGCAGATTGAAGCAGATCGGGACAGGAATGGATCTCCCATGGGAGTGAGTTCCAGAGTTGGGGCACCAGATATCCGAAGCGACACCCGCCATGTCGCTTCCGCTTGAACTTTGCGCTCACCAACAAATTTAGGTGTTTGGAACGGAGATCGCGAGTCGGGATGTATCTCAAGATCAAGTTTTAGATGAAGATAGGGCTGTAACAATTTAGGGACTTAAATGTGAGACAAGCAGTTTTGAAGGTGTCCCGTTGAAGCAGTAGGAGCTAGTGTAGCTGTTTTATCAGGGGTCTGACCAATTGCCACTTGGGCTGCTGGTAAATCAGTTGCTCTGCCTGGTTCTGTACAAGCTGGAGCCTCTTGATCTGATAAGAGGGCCTAGATAGATTGAATTAGCATAATCTAGATGGGACAAAACTAGGCCAATCACAACTTGTATCAGTGCTGCCTCGGTGAGCAAATGATGTATCTTCTGGATCTTTCGCAATTGAAAGAAACATTTAGAAACCACTGTGCCCACTTGGGTGTTTAGAGAAAGATCTCTATCAATAGTCACCCCCAGACTTTTTACGGAAGCGGAGGTGTCGTAATTTGACGGTGATCGGGTTAGCGTTAAGCTTTGCTACACGAATTTCCCCTTAACTTGACTATGGTATTCGGAAGCCATTTTGAAAACACTGGCGTCCATTCAATATGAACGCGTTGCCTCGTGGTCAGCCTACCCTTTTGTCCTTTCTCTGTACCACTGACCACTTAAACTTGCCCAGCATCAGGCTATTTTTAGTATTAGTCAAGCTTGCACATGCGCAGTTAAACCCTCTGTACTAGTGGACAGTCATCGCTTAGGAATGTTCTCCAAACTGACCAGTGGTATTGTAACACCTCCCATGAGTTGGCTGTGTTGCAAAAATGACCTTATATGTACCTAAACTGAGTAAATGTGTTCCGCCTACTCTTTTTATTACTGTAAAACTGTATATAAAAGAGTTCTCACATCGATGTTCTGTGTGATACTTCTTGCATTACCGAAGGGTGCTGTAGGAATGTATCACCACCCCATGGGGTCCTAATAAACTTGTCTTTTGCATTTCCAGTTTCCATGCCAACGTCTGTTATATGGTGTAGCGGGTTTTGCGGAATATATAGGCCTGGAGTACCCAATACCACAAATTGGCGACCACGAAGGGACTCATCGGCGACTCGGATGCCCGAAGGAGAGGTCGTGACGAAGGATTGGAAACTCGTCATGGACGCGTACGCTGCCACTGAGTGACCCGAGTCTTGGCACCCACGGTGTTTTCTTCCTTTCCTTGTGATCTGACCTTCCAGGTGGCGCCGGTCCCCGACTGAGATCCTGCTCGTTCGAGTTGTCGTACAGTGCCAGTTTGGCTGATTCGAAAAAAGAACTTGGCAGTTGGAACCTGGATATTTGAGAATTTGGTAAGCTTGTGATTGGTAAGATTGTCTACGGACGCTTATTGTGGCTCTTTGAATATGTTTTGAGTTAGCTAACATTTGGTTCTATGATTTGAATTATATGTGTAGTGCACTCCACATAGGCGGGCATGCGGAGATATTTCTCTAAATTTGTCTTTGTTTGAACGGCACACCTTGTGTGAAGTATATTAAGCGCCATTTTTGTGAGATCACGTTTCTGTGATATTTTGACATGCCTGTTTTAAGCACACTCCGAGGGATGTGCTGTCTTGGAAAAGGTACCAATTATCGACTAAATGAATCTCAGCCGGCTCCCCCAGAGGGGACTCCTATTCGCAAAATGTATGTTAAATTTGGCATTCCCCCTATTCTATACAGTACATTGTGGCACAGATACACAAAATCTGATCCCGAATTACAATGGCCACTACATGGGTAGTTTGATTTACGAAAGGGTCAGTATGTGGAGCAATGTTTGTTTCAGCGCAGGTCTAGACAAGATATGTTTGATTGTGTACGTATGTGGGAGAAAGCGGTGCGTGAGAGAATGAAGCGTGAATTAGCCTTGGCGGACAAAGAGCAGCGGAAGGCTTTACAGCTGGAGGAGAAAGAGTTGCAGGAGAAGAAAGAGAGGGAGGCACGGGAACGTAATTTGCAAACGAATGGTCAATTTCCTATTCGACGTCCTCTTTATCCTGTCCTTACTAATGAAGTTGATGATTTTTCATTATTAGATCGTTGCCCGCCTCCGTATGTTCTACCTACGGCCCCAGACGAGGATTCGGACAGAGATGATCGAGGGGGTAGTCGTGTTAGGTTAAGTGCCAGTGAGACTGCGGAACTGCGCAGTTTTGCCCGTAAACTCAATTTGAACAAAATAATTATGTCAGAGACTAATGACCGAATGAGTAGGTGGTCTGAACGAGAACGG
This sequence comes from Lissotriton vulgaris, assembly GCF_964263255.1. Taxonomy (NCBI): domain Eukaryota; kingdom Metazoa; phylum Chordata; class Amphibia; order Caudata; family Salamandridae; genus Lissotriton; species Lissotriton vulgaris. The sequence continues at coordinate 930,390,972 of NC_141687.1, forward strand.
TTGTATTTTTTGGGTCAGTTTGGAGACAAAGTTGTAGAACGATTAAGGAAAAATTCAAATGATTTAGAGCCTAAGGATGTATCAGTTGGTCGTGAGAACATGCGTAAAGGTCTTTTTGTTATTGCAGATGCGGATGGGTTTTTCCAACGGTTGGTCCAGCTACGGGATGAGGCGTCAAGATTACGGGAAGCGAGGAAAGCATCAGAGGCGCCTGCGCCGTGATCAACGGAGATATCCAAAGAGTGTTCTATCTTTGGAGCAGATAAGAGTTCTATGGTTCATGTTATGCCTATGCATGAAGCTGCACCTTTGTATGTCCTTCCTAAAGGGCAAGGTACAAGCGATGACAAATTCTCCGGGGACGCAAAGGGATATTTTATATATAATTGGGTTTGTACACCATGGAATAGAGCAGATGTTATGGCACTGAAGAATGCTTTGCCCGACCACTGTAAGAATCCGGCAGCTTTCTATGAAGGAGTGGAAGGGGCTATCTCTTCGTGTGTTATGACGTTGGTTGATATTGAACTTTTCTTTGGGTTGATACTGCCTCCTGATATATGGAGAAAAGGGGGTGGTGATGAACAGAGTGTCTGAATTAAGCAGACCACTCTTACCCAGTCCAAAGATCAGGGCTTGATCCATCACCGTTATTTATCTCACTGCACCATCCCAGCTCAGAACATGGCTATATGCAAATCAGTCTGTCCCTGGCCCAGTGCATCATGGGAACAGGGCAGACTAAACTACCAAGCCAATTCTTCACCAGAAAGGAGACAAGCTACCGGGGACCGGTTTCTGGCATTTCAGCCTTCTTCGGCCCGGCTTGCTTGAATCCTGATGGAGCAGTGAGAAAGGGACTCATGTCTGAGTATACCCTGCCACACCTATAGTGGCCAAAAACGATTCAGAAAAGGGGGTGGTGATGAACAGAGTGTCTGAATTAAGCAGACCACTCTTACCCAGTCCAAAGATCAGGGCTTGATCCATCACCGTTATTTATCTCACTGCACCATCCCAGCTCAGAACCTGGCTATATGCAAATCAGTCTGTCCCTGGCCCAGTGCATCATGGGAAAAGGGCAGACTAAACTACCAAGCCAATTCTTCACAAGAAAGGAGACAAGCTACCGGGGGCATAAGCGTGGAAGGGTATACTCAGATGTGAGTCCCTTGCTCATTGCACCATCAGGATTCAAGCAAGCCGGGCCGAAGACGGCTGAAATGCCAGAAACCGGTCCCCGGAAGCTTGTTTCCTCCCCAGTATAAGAATTGGCTTGGTAGTCTGGTCTGCCCTGTTCCCGTGATGCACTGGGCCAGGGACAGACTAGTTTGCATGTAGCCAGGTTCTGAGCTGGGATGGTGCAGTGAGCTAAAAAACGGTGATGGATCAAGCCCTGATCTTTGGACTGGGTAAGAGTGGTCTGCTTAATTCAGACACTCTGTTCATCACCACCCCCTTTTCTGAATCCTGATATATGGAGGGCGATTCGTAAGTTTGATGATCAAGCAATCCTGGGGGCGGATTGGAAAACTTTAGCCCAAGCTGATGTAGACAGGGAGCCTGCATGTAAGCCATGTCAATTAATCCTAGATCTTCCGACGGCTATTTTGAATAAATTAAAAATGCTCGTTCCCCCTAAAAAGATAGACTGGACCATGCTAGCCTCTTGCAAACAGAAGGCGGATGAGTCGGTGTCTGATTTCTTCTCACGTTTTGAAGAATCATTTCACGACTATAGCGGGCAGTTACTAACAGAAGACACAGGTAGACATTTGTTCGTTGACAAGTATGTAGCGAATCTCTTACCGGAGATTTGGAAACGCTTGAAGACTAGTGAAAGTTCTTGGACCACTGCGACCCCTGCTTCTTTATTGACTATGGCTCAGTATTATGAGTGACAGGAATTGGAGGCTAAAGAAAGTACTGATAAGAAAGCGAAGGAATTAAAGACGAAAGTGATGTTAGCTCAGGTTTATGCTACTCAGCCAAGAGGGAAAGATAGAGGTAGGCGTGGATCGTATAGTACGTCTTCTGGTCGTACCTAAGCATGTATCAGTTGGTCGTGAGAACATGCGTAAAGGTCTTTTTGTTATTGCAGATGCGGATGGGTTTTTCCAACGGTTGGTCCAGCTATGGGATGAGGCGTCAAGATTACGGGAAGCGAGGAAAGCATCAGAGGCGCCTGCGCCGGGATCGACGGAGATATCCAAAGAGTGTTCTATCTTTGGAGCAGATAAGAGTTCTATGGTTCATGTTATGCCTATGCATGAAGCTGCACCTTTGTATGTCCTTCCTAAAGGGCAAGGTACAAGCGATGACAAATTCTCCGGGGACGCAAAGGGATATTTTATATATAATTGGGTTTGTACACCATGGAATAGAGCAGATGTTATGGCACTGAAGAATGCTTTGCCCGACCCCTGTAAGAATCCGGCAGCTTTCTATGAAGGAGTGGAAGGGGCTATCTCTTCGTGTGTTATGACGTTGGTTGATATTGAACTTTTCTTTGGGTTAATACTGCCTCCTGATATATGGAGAAAAGGGGGTGGTGATGAACAGAGTGTCTGAATTAAGCAGACCACTCTTACCCAGTCCAAAGATCAGGGCTTGATCCATCACCGTTATTTATCTCACTGCACCATCCCAGCTCAGAACATGGATATATGCAAATCAGTCTGTCCCTGGCCCAGTGCATCATGGGAACAGGGCAGACTAAACTACCAAGCCAATTCTTCACCAGAAAGGAGACAAGCTACCGGGGACCGGTTTCTGGCATTTCAGCCTTCTTCGGCCCGGCTTGCTTGAATCCTGATGGAGCAGTGAGAAAGGGACTCATGTCTGAGTATACCCTGCCACACCTATAGTGGCCAAAAACGATTCAGAAAAGGGGGTGGTGATGAACAGAGTGTCTGAATTAAGCAGACCACTCTTACCCAGTCCAAAGATCAGGGCTTGATCCAACACCGTTATTTATCTAACTGCATCATCCCAGCTCAGAACCTGGCTATATGCAAATCAGTCTGTCCCTGGCCCAGTGCATCATGAGAACAGGGCAGACTAAACTACCAAGCCAATTCTTCACCAGAAAGGAGACAAGCTACCAGGGGCATAAGCGTGGAAGGGTATACTCAGATGTGAGTCCCTTGCTCAGTGCACCATCAGGATTCAAGCAAGCCGGGCCGAAGACGGCTGAAATGCCAGAAACCGGTCCCCGGAAGCTTGTTTCCTCCCCAGTATAAGAATTGGCTTGGTAGTCTGGTCTGCCCTGTTCCCGTGATGCACTGGGCCAGGGACAGACTAATTTGCATGTAGCCAGGTTCTGAGCTGGGATGGTGCAGTGAGCTAAAAAACGGTGATGGATCAAGCCCTGATCTTTGGACTGGGTAAGAGTGGTCTGCTTAATTCAGACACTCTGTTCATCACCACCCCCTTTTCTGAATCCTGATATATGGAGGGCGATTTGTAAGTTTGATGATCAAGCAATCCTGGGGGCGGATTGGAAAACTTTAGCCCAAGCTGATGTAGACAGGGAGCCTGCATGTAAGCCATGTCAATTAATCCTAGATCTTCCGACGGCTATTTTGAATAAATTAAAAATGCTCGTTCCCCCTAAAAAGATAGACTGGACCATGCTAGCCTCTTGCAAACAGAAGGCGGATGAGTCGGTGTCTGATTTCTTCTCACGTTTTGAAGAATCATTTCACGACTATAGCGGGCAGTTACTAACAGAAGACACAGGTAGACATTTGTTCGTTGACAAGTATGTAGCGAATCTCTTACCGGAGATTTCGAAACGCTTGAAGACTGGTGAAAGTTCTTGGACCACTGCGACCCCTGCTTCTTTATTGACTATGGCTCAGTATTATGAGTGACAGGAATTGGAGGCTAAAGAAAGTACTGATAAGAAAGCGAAGGAATTAAAGACGAAAGTGATGTTAGCTCAGGTTTATGCTACTCAGCCAAGAGGGAAAGATAGAGGTAGGCGTGGATCGTATAGTACGTCTTCTGGTCGTACCGACATTGCTGAGGATCAGTGTGCATACTGTAAAGAGTTTGGACATTGGGCCTCAGATTGTCCGGTGCTTCGTGAACAACGTAATCAGCGTGGTCGAGGAGGTGGAAGGACACAGAATAGTTATTCAGGAGCGAGGGGTGGAGTAAGTGATCCCAGCAGGTTTGAAGCGAGGGGTCGTGGTCAGGCAAATAATAATGCTTTTGATCGACTGAATCAGTATCAGATATCGGAGGGTGAGAATGTGGAGTCTCAGGACTATGTACATGCATAGGATTGCGTAGGATGGGGTGTGGAATCGGTTTAAGTACCAGTAGATCAAAGAGGTCCATATGTGTCAGCGGGCGTTTTGGGTTCTATTGATCAGTTCCTGGTTGATACAGGAGCTACTCGTAGCGCTCTGTCTAAAAACTTGGTTCCAAGGGCTCCCCTGTCTGGAGAAACGATTACATCAATAGGGTTCGATGGAACACCTTCTCTTAGCCCATTGTCACAACCTCTTGCATTTTACATTGACAGATTCTTTGGTCCGTGCCCGTTCTTATTGTCACCAAACACTCCAGACAATATTATTGGAATAGATTTGCTCAAATACTTTCGAGCAACAATACGCTGTGCTCCTGAAGGAGTGCGGGTTATTTTGAATGACAATTACCCAGATGTAGAGAGATTGTGCACTATACAAGAAATTGAAGCGTTGGCCTCTCTCCCACACATGTTATGGGCTACTTCAGACACGGATGTGGGACAAATGCTTATTCCCCCTATTCGAATAACTGTCAAGGAGGGAGTGCCTCTGCCTCGTGTACCGCAGTATAAAATATCCAGGGAGGGTGAAATTGCCTTAACTCATATTGTACACGATTTGATTATTGCAGGCGTTGTGGAGGAAGTTCCCTATAATGTCTGTAACAGCCCTATTCTTCCGATTTTAAAGAAAGATACTGATGACAAAATCTATCGATTTATTATTGATTTGAGAGAAATTAACAAGATAGTAGTGCCCCAGTACCCCTGTGGTGTTTGATATTACCACTTTACTCACTTTGATTCTGCCCACTGCAAACATGTTTACCGAGATTGACCTGAAAAATGCCTTCTTTTCCATTCCCATCCATCCTGATAGCAGATATCTATTTGGCTTCACATTAAATAATAAATCGAATAGATTTTATCGAGTTCCTCAAGGCTATACAGAAAGTCCTAGCATTTATAGCCAGGCTTTAAAAAGACAGCTCGATTCTTTTGATTTGCAGTCTGGAGTGGCTCTCATTCAGTATGTCGATGACATCCTACTTGCAGCAGATACACAAGAACAATGTGAGGAGAATACTCTTGCCCTGCTCTCCTTTCTTGCTCAGCACAATCACAAGGTTTCTAGGAAAAAGCTTCAATATTGTAGACCAAAGGTGACCTACCTCGGTCATCTTTTGTCTAAGGAGGGACGTGCATTGACATCTGATCGAATCCAAGTGATTTTATATACACCAGTCCCCCGCACTCAGAGAGATGTGCGCGCTTTTATAGGCTTAACGTCTTTTTGTAGACAGTGGATAATGGGATTTTCACATATTATAAAGCCTTTGTTAGCACTATTGTCGAAGACTACATCAATGCCCCTTGAATGGACGGATGAATGTCAGAATGCTTTTGAACAATTGAGACAAGCCCTTTGTTCTGCACCAGTGTTAGGTACACCCGATTATACGAAGATTTTCACCTTATATGTACACGAGAAGGATGGGTGTGCATTGTCAGTCCTAGTGCAGACACACGGGGATAAACAAAGACCTTGCGCGTACTTCTCGGCAGTACTCGACCCTGTAGCACGAGGATTACCTGGGTGTTTTCGAGCAGTTGCAGCAACAGCAGTGGCCATACGACAGAGTGAGGGAATAGTTTTGTCACACAAATTGTTGGTGTTAGTTGACCATGCAGTAGACGCTCTGTTAAACCAAACAAAAACTCAGTACCTCACGAGTGCACGTTTAACAGGATATGAGCTTACACTGTTGGCGCGGCATATCACATTAACCCCTTTGATGCTCATGATGAGCTCAGCTCGTCATGAGGCACAGTGGAACTGTGCTGATGATGAGCTGAGCTCATCATGAACAAGGGGCTTTCCAACAATTCAGCACCGGAGGAAAATTTCTCTAGCAGCCAAGGTGTTAAAGAGATGTGCTACTCTGAACCCTGCTACTTTATTGCCGTATCCAGTTGCTGAGGGCCAGGAGGAAGAACACCATGATTGTGTTTTCCTGACTGAAGAACAAACAAAGGGTCGTGTCGACTTACAGGATATGCCACTTCCAGATGTGGATGCGGAACTGTGGGTTGATGGATCGTGTTTAAGGCTGCCAGATGGTACAACTTCTGCAGCATATGCGTTCACAACACTTAAGACAGTGGTAGAAGCAGCACGAATACCACAGAAATCGGCCCAAGCAGTGGAACTGATAGCTTTAACAAGAGCATGCAAATTGAGTGCTGGCTTGTGTGTGAACATCTACACTGATAGCCGGTACGCCTTTGGAGTAGCGCATGATTTTGGCCTACTCTGGAGAGAGCGAGGGTTTTTGACTTCACACGGAGTACATATCATGCACGGAGAACTAGTACGTGATCTCTTAAATGCTTTACTATGTCCAAAGAAAGTGGCGATAATCAAATGCAGTGCACATAAGAAAGTGACAGACAAAGTAGGACAAGGAAACGCCTTTGCAGATTGCATAGCGAGGGAAACTGCTATGTTACGAAACGCCTCGCCAATGTATGTAGTGAAATCACAGGCTGAGCGATGGCATGATGCTAGAGAGGAGATACTAGACATTCAGAAATCAGCGTCTGAAGCAGAACTCGCAACCTGGGCAACAGAGGGAGTGCTGGATGATGAGGGTTGTTGGAGAAGCAAAGATATGGAAAGATGGAAATTGCCTGCAGCTTACTTGCAAGCAATGGTTCAAATGACACATGGATTGGCACATGTTGGAGCTCTTGCAATTACTAGATTGCTTACGCTAGTCTGGGAGCATCCTGAGATTGCCAATACGGCCAAAAGAGTAGTGCAGACCTGTCTGATATGCCTGCAGCACAATCCTGCTAAAGGGACATATTCTCCGAAAGGAGGGTTTGTTCCACCTACTGTACCATTCGAAGTACTACAAATGGATTACATCCAGCTTGAGCGTTGCAATAACCTTAAGTATGTCTTAGTGGTGGTGTGTGCTTTCAGTAAATGGATTGAGGCCTTCCCCACGAAGGATAATACAGCATTGACAACGGGTAAGGTTTTGCTCAAAGAGCACTTCCCCCGCTATGGTGTTTGTAAATTTTTGTGGAGCGATAATGGTCCCCATTTTGTTGGGAAAATTGTAGAATACGTGATGAAGGGATTGGGAATTCAGCAGAAATTTCATGCTGTATTTCATCCGCAGTCAGCAGGTCTTGTGGAAAGATATAACGCTACTCTGAAATTGAAGCTAGCAAAGATCGTGGCATCCACATCTTTGAAATGGCCGGTTGCTCTGCCTCTGGCATTGCTATCTATCAGATCAGTGCCCCATTCTCGAACTGGCCTCACACCTTATGAAGTGGTGTTTGGAAGGCCTATGAATATATGGGGAGTTCCTAAGCCTCGATTGTTACATGATGTGCCTTGTATAATGATGAACGATTATTTGGCACGATTAACAAATGATTTACTTTCCATTCATCAACAGGTTCGAGAAGCGCTCCCCGACAATTCCTTTGGAGAAGCTCACAATCTTTGTCCTGGCGATTATGTAATGGTCAGATCATTTGAGAGAACAAGCAGCTTGGAGCCGAGGTGGCGTGGACCCGAGCTAGTGCTACTGGCAACTCGTACGGCTGTGCGAGTTATGAACAAGAAACGGTGGGTGCATTCTACTCATTGTCGCCGTGTCTCTCCGGATCTGGTGAATCCAACTGTGCTGTCTGATTATCGAGACATCTTGGACGAGGAGAAGAGCCCAGCTGTTACGTCTACTGAGTCAGAGGGAGCCTTCCCGGACCACACCATCTCTGGAAAAGGGAGATACAATCTACGACCAAGAGAAGCAGTTGTTTTGTGCGAGACTGGTTGAGTTACCGCTCCAGGTTTGTGAAACGGAAGCCGCGAATATCAAGGGGGGGGAATCAGTTCTGCCAAGTGTAGCGACACCCGTCTTGAATCTCGGAGAAGAAACCAACGGCTACCTCGGAGCTCAGCACTCATATTTTAGTTTTTTAGTTGCTTTGTTTTGAGACACTTTGAACTTTGAACTATGGCATCTTCTACAATGCGAAATAAGAGAATTCTTGGTGCAGTACTTTTTGTTATAACAATTGTGGTGATAGCAGTAATAGCTTGGGTGGTAGAACTACTGGTGCCGGCAAGAGAACATTTATTGCCAACTACCCCAATTCCATCTGAACATTTTCATTTTACTTTGCCTTATCATGAAGAACGACACAGACAGACTTATCTGAATAATAGCTTCATCCAGATTCTGCATCACACCCACAATATGCCGAACACTTCAAACTGTTGGGTGTGTGGGATGTTGCCTGGACATCAAAAGAAAGGAGGCACTCCGCTTATCCCACTCCCATTCTCTCACAATGGTTCTTGTAATGCTTGGTATACTCTTTTATTCACTTTGCGATGGCCGACAAAAGGTGGATTACTTTTCTGACTCAATAAAGTCTGCTTTAATGACCGAGATGGTTACCCACAAGCTGAAGGAACTAAATTTGAATGGGAAGAATATCGACCTGATAATGTATCCTCGCCTCGAATTTACAGTAACCAACGAAATGTAAATATGTCCAGTCTGCATGTCATCACAGTCATTGATACGAAAGCCGATTTGTGTGTCTGAAATAAAAGTACAATCCCAGTAGGAAGAAGTGAATGTAACACTACTCTCACCTTTGACACTCCAAATGGTATCACTTTTGTGGCTTCACGAAACGCTTACTTTATCTGTGGAAATAAAGGTTATCACCGTCTCCCTATAGGATGGTTAGGAACATGTTATATATCCTTTGTATTACCCCCCGTGTTTATTGCCCCACCTATGTACCATAATGACTTTGTTCTGTACCACGATTTTATACTGAATAGAGTGAAGAGAACATTGGATCTTGATGAAATAGACCAAACTGATACTTCTCTGCAGCAGTAAGTTGATTTTAATTTAGGTCTTTTCGCATTTGTTGGGGCTGCTTTAAATAGCCGAAAAATAAGACGACTGACACGTGTTGTAGAACCTGTTGCTAATGAGATAGTTTTTGCTTTAGGGAATTTGACTGAGGGACTTCAAATTACCAGAATTGTAACGCTCCAGAACCGAATGGTTCTAGATGTAGTATTAGCTGATCGTGGGGGTGCATGCCGCATTATCGGAAGTAGTTGCTGTGTGTACGTGCCAGATAATTCACCCTCTGTATATGATGCAATTTCTACGTTGCATAAAATAGCTGCTGAGATACATCCTGATAATGGTACTTGGACACTTTCGCGGTGGTTTTGGACATTGCTTAATACTTGGGGTTGGAAGTTGTTGACAATCCTATGTGTAATAATTGGGATATTGTTCTCTCTATGTCTCTGCATTCAATGTGGCCCTATGTTATGTTCTATGTGCCTTTCTGCTTGTATCCCATCCAAACGAGCTATTGTCAAGAATGAACAAATGATTCATAGAGAAGTAGCAAATATTATGTCCATTGATATCGATGATGAATACCCTGATTATGTCCACTATGAGGTAGCTTCAGCTAAACGCTAAAAGGGTCGTCTGTCGTAATTTGACGGTGATCAGGTTAGCGTTAAGCTTTGCTACATGAATTTCCCCTTAACTTGACTATGGTATTCGGTATACTGGCATCCATTCAATATGAACGCGTTGCCTCGTGGTCAGCCTGCCCTTTTGTCCTTTCTCTGTACCACTGACCACTTAAACTTGCCCAGCAACAGGCTATTTTTTAGTATTGGTCAAGCTTGCACATGCGCAGTTAAACCCTCTGTACTAGTGGACAGTCATCGCTTAGGAATGTTCTCCAAACTGACCAGTGGTATTGTAACCCCTCCCATGAGTTGGCTGTGTTCCAAAAATGACCTTATATGTACCTAAACTGAGTAAATGTGTTCCGCCTACTCTTTTTATTACTGTAAAACTGTATAAAAGAGGTCTCACATCGATGTTCGGTGTGATACTTCTTGCATTACCGAAGAGTGCTGTAGGAATGTACCACCACCCCATGGGGTCCTAATAAACTTGTCTTTTGCATTTCCAGTTTCTGTGCCAACGTCTGTTATATGGTATAGCGGGTTTTGCGGAATATGTAGGCCTGGAGAACCCAATACCACAGAGGGTTTGGAGAAGGGACCTTATTCTGCCGGCCAGTAGTGAGGGCCCCAGGAGATACGACTATCTCCTATCAGCAGAACCTCCGTCTTTCTGGGGTTCAGCTTCAGATGGTTATAATCCATCCAATGGCGGATGAACACCATAGTATCCTGAAAGTTGGTGACAGATTCAATGGAATTATCTATGGTGAAGGAAAGATGCAGATCATCTGCATAGTTAAATATTGTTATTTTCCTCTGTTTTAAAGCTTTGATCAGGGGGAGCAGATAGAGATTGAACAGATGTGGGGACAAAGAGGAACCCTGGGGACCCCCACATGTGGTGTTCATCCCCGATGCTGTAAAGTTAGCCAGGCAAACAGCCTGTGTGCGGTCTTCCAAAAAGGAGGTGACCCAACTCAGGGCTTTGCCCTGAAAGCCTGCACGTCCGACACGGTCCACCAAGGTCTTATGGTCCACCGTGTCGAACGCGGCTGACAGATCTAAAAAAAACAAAGCTTGAGGGGTTCCGGTGTCAGCCTCCCTACGGAGCTCGTCCAAAACTGCCAAGATGACCACCTCAGTTGAATGGCCTGGACGGAAGCCGGCTTGATGGGAATCCAAGTGTCAAGACTGTTCTATAAAGGAGGACATACATTTTGCGACATTTGCCTCCAAGACCTTAGCTAAGTATGGAAGCAAGGAGATGGGGCAATAATTAGATGGTTCTGACATGTCGGCGCCGACCTTTATTATCAAAGGAACCACTGTGGCGTCCTTAAATGATTTTGGGATGTAACCTTGAGTAAGTGATGAGTTTAATAGAGATAGGGCAGGTTGAGGAATAATGGAGAAGACTTCCCTCATTATGTGTGGGAGGCAACAGTCCCGAGGAGATCCAGATTTAACTTTAGACAGCAAGGAGATGAACGATTCAGCATCAATCGTAGGGAAACTGTCCATGGTACAGATATTCCTAAAGGAGTCAGGCGGAATCTCGGCTGATGGAGAGCATACAATGCTAGCTTTAATTGCTACGATCTTTTCAAGGAAGAATGTATTCAACTTATCACATAATTCTTGCGTAGGAATTGGTTTGAATAACACTCTATCAGGGTTGGATAGTTCATCCATCATCGAAAAGATCTCTCTCGATTTATTAGTAGACGTTAAGATCTTAGAGGATAAATATTCGACCTTGGCTGCCTTGATACCTTTATTATATTTCACCTGCTCTTGTTTATAGAGGAGCTTGTCTCCTGGGTCATAGCGAGCTCTCCATTTCCTCTCCTTCTAGCGGAGTAATAATTTCATCTCCTTTAGTTCGGTAGAGAACCATTTATGAGCGTCTGCCTTTCGGTTTATCTTAATTTTTTTGGGAGGGTCAAAGTGATTGCTTGCTGTTTTTAACCAGCAAGAGATCTGAGTGTCAGAAAGATCCACATTCTGAGCCAGGCTAGGTATTGAGCTGGCCAAGAAGTTCGTAAATTCTAGTGTATCAATGGATTTACAGCATCTGACTGTCCCACCCTCGACCCAGGGGGATTTAGCCCTAATGGCTAAGGTAAGATGGAATGTCACCAAAAAAGGGTCAGACCATATACATGGAAGTACCTTCAAGGCGGAAATGATTGGATTTGTCGTCCAAACCTGGTCCAATATATGGCCCTTATTATGTGTTGGCATAGAAATGTGTTTTGTAAAATAAAAAGTCGTTAAAAGGTTGGTGAATTCAAGAGAATGGGGACCACCTGTTTGATCACCAAACCAATAGTTAAAATCACCAATCAGCAAAATGTTGGAATATTTAATTGCTAGATTAGCTATCTGTTCGCTCAGGGCAATGGGGAAGAGGGGCATGGGCTGAGGGGGCCTATAGACGACTACGCAGATCAATGATGTGTGATCAGAGTCGAGTTTAATCACTAAATTTCGCGACTGCTAAGTTGAGAGAATCGATCGATGTGCAATCATGTTTACGATGAATAATGGCGGCCACTCCTTCACCCGCTTTTCCTGATGAGCGGTCAGTATGAAGTATATAATAATCTGTTGGGAGTGCAGCCAATATATCAGGGGCAGAGTCAGGGGTTATCCATGTTTCAGTCAGAAACAGGATATCAGGTGAGTCGGTGGAGAGTAATGTAAAAATCTCCAATTGATGTTTGACTAAGGAGCGTGTATTTAAATAAGAGACCCGAAAATTCATATGTTTGTGAGAAGTGATTAGCTTGTTATTCCTTTGAACACATTGTATTTCCATTTAACATTTAACATTTGAAGCTGTTTTCTATTGTGCCTATGTCTGACATACATTTGCTTACTACCTGCATTCATATATGGTTTAAATCTTTTTATTTGAGATTGCAGAACTTAACAAAAGATGGCACCTACATCCACTGGCCGGTGGTGAGACAATATGTTGTTGTTAATTATTTAAAGATAATGTGAAAGAAAGTAGAACTAAGAAAGGATAGAGAGTGGGTAGTCTTTAGTTCTGTTGTAGGGGTTATGTGCTCCTAGGGGAATCATATTTTGTTTTTGGGTATGGTCCTCCGTGGTAGAGTTTAATTTGGTGAGTCGAAGGACCCAAAGATATTTCGGACAGGTGAGTTCTGTTAATTCCCTGGATAAAAATTCTATGGTAGTGCCACAGGGTGTGTTAAAGCAGGGAAGTTTGCGTACGAGGCATGCCATGATTTTCGCCATGCCTACCACCTCCCACAGTCTTTGTAGCCACTCTAGTCTATTTGGAATCCCATCCCTTCCCCACTTAGAAAGCAACACTTGTTTTGCAGCGCCCAGCGCTAGGATTGAACGCTTTTCCTCGTCATGACGTGAGGGGATTGGTCAATGGGTTTATTATAGTGTAGCTAGGGAATCTGGGGATATCTGTGTGAAAACTGGTGTAGATATCCAGCAGTTTTGAGTCCCAGAAGGTTTGTATCTTAGGGTAGTGCCATAACACATGTGCAAGAGTACCTATCTGTCCACAACAGGGTCAATAAAGGTTGTCCCATCCAGGCTTCTACTGTGCTACTCTCACCGGGTTGTAATACCAATAATGCGCTATTTTGAGGAACATTTTTTTCCAAGTAGTGCTACAGGAGGAAGCTCCAGCCCTGTGGATGATGTCATGCTACTCTTAGATGGAGAATTTGTGTTCTAGATCGGTCTCCCATTGATGCTGCGCTGGGGACTTAGTGCTATGTTTAAGTGTAGTTAAGGTCAGAATGTGCTACAAGGGACTTGTTTGAGGAAGGTTAAATTTAAACAATGAGTTGTACATATGCAACACACTCAGGAGTATCCACAGGATGACCGTCTTATATCAACATGGTAAATGTATTACTGGAAGGAAAGGAACACATAGAGCAAAAAATTGTATTTGAAAAAATATTTTTACTGCAACAAAAGAGGGGAGATAAATACAGACAAATTAATTAGAGCAAAAGGTCATGAACAGAGATGGATGATATTTTCTCTACAGTTCACAACTGAAATCATCAACTCCAAATGATAAATAACACAACCTAAATTAATTAATAAAAAATGGTTGTGAATTGGTGACAAAGCAACTGTGAAGGAGATGATGGAATGTCGAAGTTTCGGTCTAAAGGGCAGACGTCTAATAGACCATCATCAGGACGATGTTTTTCTATGCAGAAGAAAAGTCCCTAAATAAAATAATGAATATAATGTTACAAACTCGATTATTAAAATACATTTCTAAACATACAACCTCTATGGATCCAACAAATAAATTATTAACACAGGAGATTACTCCTTCCTAGTAATCCCTGTGAGAAATTTTTTTAGAAAATAAAATAGGTCAATATGACTCAATGAATATCAACATATTCTCATGATACATTTCAAAACAATTCATTAGAATAAAGAGAATCACAATTTATATATATGATTTTCTTGCTGAAGAAGATAGCAATTTTTACAACATAATCGATTTTCATGTTAAAAAGCATTGACTAGTTTTATCAACCAATGTTCATTTAAAAAAAAGATCTAATCTGAACACAATTTATGTCCATTTTTTTAAAAAAGGGAGAGAAAAGACATTTCTAATCATAGACATCCGTGAATTTTCTATTAGTTCAGTTTGTGCATTTAGTAAAACACCCATCAATAAGGTCAGTTTGTCACCTTGAATTTCCATATGAATGCCAAACGAACACGGGAACAGCAATGACGTGGAGCAAGTAGTCAACCACGGGGCACAAACTAAAAAACAAGGGATCGAATAACCTGTTAAATGCGAGTGAGTAGACAAACGTGTAGCGGTTTGGTTGATTGGCTAGATACATACCAGGGATTTGTGGAGATTAAACCACAAAAGTAAGCTGGGTTCAAATTTATTAAGTAGTCAGGTGGATGACATTCCGATACTCTGTAAAAAATACAAATGTATGTCTAGTCAGTGAATGACAGAAAATGACGAAGCACTAAGCTAAGTAGCATGCTCATTTATTTTAAATGTGGCTGGGAAATAATTTACACGCCAGTCTTGAAAGATTGGTAAAGGAACTGACATCGCTCATTTTTTTACAAAAAGGGGGGGTGGCTGGGCGCGAGATTACTTGAGCCGTAGACGGTATAGGATTATTCAAGTGTCGATCTGAAACACGAGGTCTTATGCAGCATGATTATTTCATGGTAGTCTATTACAATAATCGAAAGGCAGCTGGAGACTCGCAAACCATAGTTAGCAAAAGCGGGCAACAGTATTTCACCATTCGCTAAACAAACAGGGAACAATTTGTAACTGTTAACAGCCAAAAACCGGGTTGCACACTAAATGCATTTATTTCACGGGTACAATGGAGACTCTACTTACTTCAAAAGAGTGTTCGAGCTGCAAACAAAGAATCCTCGTCAGTGCGTCGGAAACACTGTTAGATCTGAGGTAGGAGGGTTTTATACCTTTAACCCGGAAGTGAACCGGTGTTATATACCGTATCTTTATCAAGAAAACCGGTATTGTATACCATATCTTTTCCAAAATAATTCGAAGCCCATTTTTCAATACACACCGAGAATTCTACAATAAGTGTGTTATAAGGGTTAGAGTCTTACGGAAAACGGAAATTGTACGACGATCGCTTGATTTGTATTCCGTACACATAAGGCGGTTGCCATCTTGGAATGGGAATCGAGAAATCTTAAACCCAATTGATATTGTACATACATATGCCAGAATTGTTGATTAAATGGCAGACTAATAATCAGTAGTAGTCAAAAAGTATAAATAGGGAATAAATCCTTCATTTGCTTGAATAATTAGAAAATCTAAGAAAAGAAGAAGGATTTGTATCATATATCATTTGACACAGTGTAAGTGGATGAAAGTTTAAGTGTAAGCAGAAAGGATTAAATATTTTAGAGCAGGTACTTGTCGGAGCTGCAGGTTATGTACCATTTTTCAAACTTGGTTAGTGGGTGGCCGTCATGAGGTAGCATATGTGCTTGAGTAACGCAGTGTCAGTGGCAAGATACCGCCAGTGTGTATCCCTTGGAATTCCAAAGTCAGAGACGAGTTGGGAGAATTCCATTACTTCCTTCTCATCAAAGAGATTGCCTATTCTCTTGCAATTAGCCTCTTGCCATTTTATGTAGTTATTCCTGTCTCTAGCTGGGGGGACTCCGGGTATCCTATGAAGGGAGTCAGTGGTAATGTGAGGGTTGAGAGCCCATAGAGCTCCTGCATCTTGTCCCATGCGTTGAGGGTAGTCCCAGGACTGGATCGGGCGGTGCTGTTTGGGTAGTTGAGGTACCTTCCGCCCAAAATTGTGCGAAAGTTGCTGTTTGGTTAGCATCAGTGGCGGAGGATGCAGGGGGACGGTCTGCATCACATATAAGATGAGAGGCAATAGAGTCATTTTAATGGCAGGTAATCTACCCTGCCATGATATCCTACGTCCTTTCCAGGTCGGAAGTTCCCCCTGAGTTGCAGAAAAAAGGGTTGCATAGTTCACCTGACCGTCTTTTTAACAATAGGGAATATCTGTAGTCTTAGATAAGAGATGCTTTCCAAAGCCCATAGAAATGGAAACTTTGCCACCAGCTGTGCTTGGTCGGCTTTGGGGAGAGTTAAGCTGAGAGCTTGCGTCTTATGGAAGTAAATTCTAAAGGCAGACACTTCGCTAAATTTTTCCACCTCCTGTAGGAGCAGAGTTAAAGAGGCAAATGGCTGCAAAAGGATGAGCATCATGTTATCCGCATAGAGCAAGATTTTGTGCTCCCTATCTCCAATCCAGATTCCCGCTATTGTGTGGTGTTTGCAAATGCTTTCCACAAAGGGCTCCATACAGAGAACAAATAATAACGATGATAATGAACATCCATTTTGGGTACCCCTCGTGATCTTAAAGGGTTGGGAGGCAATTCCGTTCAACCTAATGCGTGCTTCTGGACTGCTGTATATATGGTCCCCCCACCTCAAGAACCATTCTCTAAGGCTAAATGTAGCCAGTACCAGTTGCAGATATGGCCAGTGGACTCTGTCAAAAGCCTTCTCTGTGTGCACTAACAGGAGCAGGGCGGGTAGTTGAGTGTGTTGGATCTTATCTAAAAGCACATCTGGTGTGTCCCGTTGCCGCAATTGCGTTGCAGCATGAAGCCAGACTGGTCTGGGTCTACCAGACCTTGCATGTACGGGGCCAGGTTAGCAGCCAGGATGATAGTGAATATTTTCAGATCAACGTTTAGGAGGGATATAGGGTGGTATGAGAAACAATTTAATAGGCCTCTACGGGGCTTGGCTATCACTTCCACCACTGCCATGTGCGTGGTCGGGGCCAGGAGCCCAGTTTGGCTAAACAAATTCAAAAGACAGGTAAGTAGTGGAGTAAGGTTAAGGTCGAAGACTTTGTAGAAGTCAGATGAAAAGCCATCTTCCCCAGGTGTTTTGCCTGAGGCAAGCCCTTTTATATCTCGGAGGACTTCCTCTGGATGGATGCCCACGTCTAGGTTCCTTGCCTCCGAGGTCAGTAAAGAGGCTACTGGCCCTGATTCACATATGCCTCAGTTGGCACTGGATCCAGGGAATCCGCCTTATAGATTAGAGATAGAGAGTGGTGCAAAATTCAGTGAAATCAGCAGCAATGGCACTGTCCGTTTAAAGGATATCAGCCTGAGAGCTTTTGATCTCTGCAATGTGGCAGCGTTTATCTGGGCTTGAAGCTGATGTGCCAGTAGTTTCCCAGCATTATTCCTCCCTTCATAGTAGCGCTATTTAGTGAAAAACAGGGCATACTCCGCCTGGTCATAGTCCAGGGATTTCAGAAGCTTTCACGCATTAGTAAGCTGGCATCTAGTTTGGATCAATACTGTGTGACTATGCAGCATCTTCTAGTTCCTTAATCTATGTTTCTAGGAGGTCTCTTTTATCTCTCCTATCTTTGTTCAGTCTGGCTGATATGGCTAAAAATTGCCCCCTTTTAACCGCCTTCAACGTGTCCCAGAGCAGATAAGCCAGGATAGAGGCGTCATCATTATTCACTAAGTAAGCTTATATGGCCTCTTGAATCTCCTGTTTGTCTCATATGTGAGCAGTTCACTAATGCTCCTGTATCCTGGAACCAGACACTGCTGCCTGACACTCTTCACCGTAAGAAAAAGAGAGGAACCCCTTGATATGGACAAGGGAAATAGGGTAATTAAACCGCCAAAAACACTTATTCCCTTTACCCACTCTTTCAACAACCTGATATGCTCTAATTCACCTTCCTTAAACACAAGGAGTACTAAATTCAAATTAAAACCATACTTTTTATTTTCACCAAATTGATAAAAAATGCATTGAATTATACACAAGTTAAAAATAATTGTAACATATAATAAAAAGTTTTTCCCCGTCTAGAGGAAAAATTTCCTCACGCGAAATACATACAGTTTGTACAATTCCAGAAGCAGTTTCCCACTACAATTGACACAAATTAAATATGACCAACATAATCAAGACAACAAAAACATGTAAGACACTCTTATTGCCATATACAGGTGCACATCAGATATTACTACTAGACACGTCAATCAATACGTTGTTTGTATCCGTATTTAACTGTTCGCATATCTGTTCTCCGATTGTGCTATTACAATTGCGTTGACGCGTTTTGATGGTTTCATTAAATCTTATCCATCTTTATCAAGACATAAAACATTTTATTTGTCTTAATCAAATGGGCGAATACTGTATATCTTCCAGCCTCCGGATTCTCTGTACTCAAAGCATGCCCCCTGCTTTTCAAGGGTATATAAGTCCTGTACTTCGTGTTGCTGCTCGGGCTGATTAAAATCTTTTTTTTAAATATGCTGCCATTGTGATGCCCAAATTTGGATCCATATGTAAAGGGTGTCTGTTATCTGGTGAAAATCACGCCTCTACCGCCAGCTGTGTTCAGGGTCTCAGAGTGTAGTCTGGCTTTACGAGCTTCTTCCCAATTTTATAATGCTTTCTTTTAAATCGCGAGAGCAGCGCTCTTTCTCTATTGTTCTTCCGCTTAATGCGCGGTCTCTTTCACCTACAGGCACTTCAGATGTTTGTAAAATTATCCTTTTACGAACACCTGAAGCGCCCGCTTGTGGACTTTGCAGAATTTTGGCAATTCTCCATTCCGTGGAGAATGCGGAATTGCGGAAAATTCTTCGATCCGTGGCGTAGCAGAATTTTTTCCTTGTTTGTGCTTTCAAAATGTGGGTTTGTGCACGCGGTAGTGACTTGCCAAGATCCCTGCGTTCGCTGATGAGTTTTCCTGTCCGTTCGCGTGCGCCACGAGATTTTGGTAGCCGGCCAGTGATCCCGCGAGAGTGCGATTTCAAAAACGTAATTCAGATGGGCCTTCGGTCTTCCGTGTTTGCGAACAGGAAACACCTATCGCAAACAGGCGGGACAAGTGAAACAAGAGGGCCATGCCAATTGGCGACCGCAATGGCAAGTTCACAAGATATTTCCCCCTGAGCACCCAAACAGCGTTCCCGATGGGAAAAATGCATCGCAAATGGGAGGGACAAGCAATTCCGCATGCTCGCGGAATTCTGCGTAGCTCGCTGAGATTTTTTACATCTTCACTGAACTTTGCGTAATGCGACTATGCAAATTCCGCTCAGGCCTAATTCTGGGACGGGGACTTTGGTTGTGAGTGACTGCATGTACTCCAACCCTGATGAAGTGGTGGGCTCTGTGATGTTGCTAGTGTGATGTGATGGCTTTTAAGTGGCCTCTGTGTTGGGTGCAGCAGTCATACATTTTGCTAACATATACTTTTTAATGTCATTGATGTAATGGCCGTTGCATCCTGAGCTGTGGCCTTTTGGCATCGGCTGCATTAGGGGTGTCAGGGACATCCCATGGCAGTGAACAGCAGTGTGCCTCATCTGAGTGTGCTTTTGCCAATAAGTGCAGTGCCTGACCTCAAAATTGTGTGAACTACACACCTGACACCAATGTGCAGCTGTATTTGTGCACAAAAGCATGACATGGTGGATAGCAGGAGCTCATGGCCATTGCTAAATTTCAATTTGGAGTCTGTATCCGTGTTGTCCCCTTATGTTGACTCCATTTGTGACTGTGACAACATGTTGGGAAGTGCATCTTTTTCACCCACAGAGACCTAGGTATGCTCACAGTGACACTGATCAGTATGTCAGGTCACACGGCAGCACAGGTAAGCTATTTGGCTGTGTGGACATCACATGGGTCAATGATGCCAAGTGTGCATACTACCAGCCATCTTTTTAGTTTTGAATTTAGGTTGCAGAATGTTACTGCACAGTGTGTTGTGCAACTTGGGGGTATCATCATCTTGTTTTGTGCTTTGCTTGCATATGATGTTTATGTGTATGGCACTAAAATGAATCTACGTCTATGTTTTATGCAGCATCTACCGAGGGCACAGAAGGTCATGGAATGGACACCAATGGTGAGGCATCTTGCACGACAGCTACACATGATCTCACTGACACTGATGTGAACAGCGCCTAGGAAGGGGAAAGGAGTGTCCTTGAGCAATCCCACCGGGAAACACCAACCTCTACATCATTTGACGCCAATAGTGACATGTCAATGTTGGCGAGCACAGGGAGTGTGAGATCTGCCTCCACTACCCCCACACAGCATTCAATGCCCACCCTCCCAGCTACTTCCACTAGTGCTGCACATGCCCATGGCACTAGGAAGGGAAGAGTGTCCTTCCCCAGGCATCGCTGCCCCTGCCTCCCCTGCTGCCCCCAGTGTTGAGGTGGTTGACCTTTTGCACCAGCTGTGTGTGGGTCAGACATCTCTCCTGAATGCCTTCCAAGACCATGACAAGAAGTTGGCACAGGTAGTTGCCTTCATGGAGGACATTCATTCAGATGTGGGTGGGCTACAAAGGACTGTCCAGTCTTTGTCCTCTACCGTGACAGCAGCCATTCAGCTGTCACAGGCTCAGGGTCCAGCTATGGTCCTTTTGGCAAGCCCCCTGTCAGTGGTTTCAACTTATGATAGTGACACACACCACAACCCACAGGCTCCGGGTACACCACACAAAGCACACAACAGCCGCAGCGTAAGTGGGCGAGAGCGCAGACACCATCCTCAAACAAACTAAAGTGACACAGGAGCACAAAGGCAAAAGCCCTTCAGTTGACATTCAGGGGCATCAAGCCAGGAAGCAAGCCTCAGGCTCACATGCCTCAAAATCAGCCCAATCCAAGGACACTCGTTTCCCAAAAGCGTCTCCCAAAGACAGGCAAACAGTTGCTGTGCCTGCTGTGAAGCTGGTGCCTGCTAAGAGTCCGCAGAAGAAGCCCTCCAAGGCAGATTCACCCACAACCTCAACTCCCACCCACACCCCTGTGAAGCTGGGAAAGGAGGGCACTGTAGGGGGTTCACCTGGTCAACAGGGGATGGAGCGAAAAAGGCAAGGCCAGGCCAAGCATACTGCCCAATCAAGCTGATCCCCAGAGGAAGAGTCGCCATCGAGTCCCCAAGAAGTGGAATTGCGCCCCTCAACATTCTCACTTACACACTGTGTCTCATGGCAGCAAGTCTACTCCTCCCCGTGCCACCACACCACCCAGTCCAAGCAGCCCTCCGGCTCCCAAAGACACTGATGCCTCTACCTTCAGCTGGTCCTCTCTCTCCCAGGTCCAGTCCTCCAACTATTCACAACGATCAGCCACCTCCCAATCTGACTAACAGCCAAGTCTGAGGCCGAGTCCCCCTCCTACCCCTACTCTCCCACAGCAGTGCATGGACTGCTCATTTTTATCCCCTAGCTGTGTTGCTTTCCATGGCAGTGTTTGGAGTCACCCATTCCCTGTGGAGGTTCTCATGCACACATGTGCCTACTTTGAGCTATGGACTGGCCACTGGCCTTGCTGTTTATTACTGTGTGTGCCCATTCCCTGTGCAGGTTCTCATGCACATATGTGCCTACTTTGAGCCATGAACTAGCCACTGGCCTTGCTGTTTATTACTCTGTTTGCTCATTCCCTGTGCAGGGTCTGATGTACCCACTTTGCACTTTGTACTGGCCACTGACCTTGCTGTTCATCACTTCGGATGTCCATTCCTTGTGCAGGTTCTCATGTACCTACTTCGCTCTTTGTACTGCCCACTGGCCTTGCTGTTCATCACTTTGGATGCCCACTCACTGTGCAGGTTCTCATGTACCTACTTTGTACTTTGTACTGGCCACTGGCTTTGCTGTTCATCACTGTGGATGCCCATTCCCTGTGCAGTTTCTCAAGTGCCTACTTTGCACTTTGTACTAGCCACTGGCCTTGTTGTTCATCACTTTGGATACCTGTTCCCTGTGCAGGAAGTCATGCACACATGTGCCTACTTTAAACTATGGACTGGTCACTATCCGTGCTGTTTATTACTGTTTTTACTCATTCCCTGTGTAGGTTCTCATGCACACATGTGCCTAATTTGAGCTATGGAGTGGCCATTGGCCTTGCTGTTGTCTACTTTTAAAGCCTATCTGGGTAATATGTAATAAAGACAGTCCTTCCTGTCGTCTGCTTTGTCAGTGTCCTTGTTTAATAAAATATTTTCTGTATGGGCATGGTTTCAGGTGACACATGCTCTGTATGCCACTTTGACAGTGCCAATTGCTTGTTTTACTTTTCAAGGGTTTGCCAGTGGTGAGGGACGCTTTAGTTCTACTTCATTATGGGTCTTGAGGGTGCAATGATGGGTGTTTGTGATGATCTACTGTTATCCTAATCATTCTATGGTCAGGTTAGCTAAATTGTACACATGTCATGTTAGGGTGCACTTCCAGCACAGAGGGGAATTCTATCCACAGGATTACAGGCAGGCTGGCCATCATGTCTATGTGATCTTTCTTGATGGGTGAACAGCAGTCTTAATGTACGGTCATCTTGTGATGGCTTGTCTTCTGAGTCACATGGGTACATTTGAATGTGTGGACTTAAGTGGTCATGAAGTGTGAAGGGGTGACTTTGTCAGTAGTGTTGATGTGTGTGTGCCCCTGCAATGACAACTGCAGACATGAATGACCCAGGAGCTGGGTGCCAGTTTGTTTGATTTGTCAGCCCTGTGCTTGTGATTGTGTGCACATGTAGGAATAGTGGAGGGTGCACTTTGCAGTGTGTTGGTGTTTCCATGCAATACTGGGTGACACGTACTTGTTGTTGATGCCGGTTGTGAGTATGCAGAGTGTGTGACTGCCAAGTCTATGTTGTGTTTTGTTGATCAGCCATGTGTCTTGTTACTGTTTGTACTCACTATGCTGACCTGCTCTGCCACACTGACATTGTTGGTGAGTTTTCTCATATATAGCTGTCACTTGAGACATTTTTGTCTCCAGCATGGTATGTGGGCTGTGGAGTCATACCATCCCCTATCTGTGCTTCAGATGCCTACCCATTGTGAGGGACTCCTCCATGTATTTGTGTATAGTACACTCCTGACCTGTCCACTACTGATGTACATACCACTTCACTCTCATGTCAGCAATCCCCTTGGGTTGCCAGTGTGTGAGCCTCCCCACCACTTCATTTGTTAAACTATGCTGTGAGGTGCTGATCTGTGCACAGGACCAATGTGTCACTCAGGACAGTTTCCCAATTAGTTATGTGTGATTTTCTTGTACTGGTTTGGAGTGGTGGTTGCTCATGTGCAGTGCATCTGGCCATGTTGTTTGCACCTGGGTGTCCCTGAGTGGTGCATCTGTGAGTTTTGGGTTAGTTGTATGTGTGTTTGCTGAGGTACTGCTACCCTTCCTGAGTGTGATGATGTCTGTGCGCTGTGCTGATTTGTGTTGTGGGAGTACATGGTGTGACACTGAGATGTGTGTGTTAGTGATTTGGTTGGTGTGCATACACTGCTTGGCCTGCATGCAGTGCTGTCAGTGTATGTTGCCTTGTACTTGCCTGCTGTGCATTCCCTCATGTCCAGCTGAGTTTGCAATGTGATGGATTGGCATGTGCATATGTTGTGTTTTTGTTGTGGATGTATGCAGTGTCTGCCCTGTGTTGGCTCATTCTGCTGACAAATGCTCTGTGTGTCATTTGTTTTTGCATTACATTGTGTGTGAGTTGTTTGTGCATTGTGATACATTCAGATGTGTGTTGCTAGTGTAGTGCGCATTACTTGTGTGTGTCACATGCAGCAAGGTGCATTTTTGTGACTGAGCTTGTTTTGAGTGCACACTACTGCAATGTCCTCCTATCTTTGACCAATCACTTGTCTGTATTGTGCATGTGCATGCATGTGGTACACTATGATACTATGTATGACACCACACCACCTTGATGGGTGGTGTAGTGTGTCCGTTTTTGTCAGCTGATTGTCCCATTGATCCCAGTTTGTTTGTGTTCTTGATTGTTTGGGATGATGCACTTCTTGTTTGTGTTGGGGTATGGTGTCTCTGCATTGGGCCTGGGTGACAATGTTGTGTACTCATGTTCTGTCTGGGGTCCCATTGCCTTTCCACTGTTTGGTTTGCCATATGTGGGCTTGTTGGTCTTCTGGGTATGTTGTTTTAGAGGTTTGTGTTTGGCTGTTGTTTATGTAGCACCATTGGTTCAGGCATCCCTGAGTGTGTGTGTGATGTTTGTGCATGCACCCCAGGGACTGTGATTGGTTGTTAGTTTACTCACAGGACATTATTTGTACCATTCTGTGTGTTTAACACTGGTTTTAAGTGGTGCAGGTGTGAGGTGGGTAGAAGAGGGGTATGTGTTAATTATCTAATTTGTGTTTGATAGTCAAGGAGTGAAAGGAGTGTCACAATGAGCCATGTGTGTTGTGCTGATGTCATACACATGTAAAGTGAGTTGAGGCAGATGTGTGCCTCACCGCTGTTTGACGTCAGACACTTCCTTTCATTCCTGTGTCTATATATGGCTAGCCTTGATGTCTCCCTGAGTTGTTGAACAGAGGTCACTTTGGCTAAATTCCACTCACTGAGCCACCCATGTCTGATTTGGGTGGTATGGCATGTTCCTTCTCTTACATGTGATGTGCACATGCTTTGTGGCTTGCTCCATGGCTTTCCTGCACTATCCACTTAACTTTTGGCTAGCCCATTTAATGTCCTCCATTGCTGCCATCATCTGGAATGTGTATGTGTATGTGGCTGTGTGTCAGTGTGGGGAGTGTCTGAGTGACTTGACAGTCAGTTTGTACAGTTAAGTGGCTGTTCATATGCAGTGTGAGTGTTCTATTTTGTGATTGGACTCAGTTTGCTTGACATGAGTGAAGGGTAGGTGTGATGTGGAGTAATCCTCAGCCCCTGAGCTTCTGTGCAGGGTGTTCCTCCTCACCCCCACCTTCTGAGTCAGACTCCCTGGTTGTTTGGTGTGTGTGGTGTAGGGTCTGGGTACACCCAGCTGGTAATTGTGCAGGGGGTGCAGAGGAGGAGCACACAGCATGTCCCCAAATGGGTGTGGGGGGTGTAGTGTGTGAAGGGTGGAGGTGGGGCCATGTTACTCTTTGTGGAATGCCCATGCCTGGCCCTGGCCCTGCCTACTACATTGTGCAAAGGTTTTCCCGCGTCTGCACCGCTGCAGTGACGTGACTGGGACATTGCTGGGATTTCGCAGTTGATGGGTGACCTGGATGCGGAGGGGTGATTTGGTGACTGGTAGGACATGTGTGGGTGCACTTGGGGAAGTGTTCCTGTCCCCACCAGAGTGTCTGATGTGGACAGGAACCGTATATCAGTCCAGGAGTTGTGTATTGTTTTGTGTTCAGAGTTGTGTGATTGCGTACCTGTGGTGGTGTGTGCGATGGTCCATTATTTGCTGGGAGTGGATCAGGTACAGCACCGGAAAGGCTTGCAGAGCTGGATCCATTGCGGTCCGGATGGGGTGGAGGGAACTGGGAATCTGGTTTTGCACTCCGCTGTTGTGCTTCCACCGTCTCCTGTTGAGTGGTTTCTCTGCTGCGGTGTGCCGGGCTGTTCGGGGCATCCCGATTTGTACAGCGGATGGGACGACATTCCACATGGTGGTGGCTTTCTATTGGCTCCCACCGCCACGTAGGTGGATTCATTTTTAAGGCCGTTCACGTCGCACCATGGCGGATGGGAAATTTGCTATGTTTGCCCATTGTAATATGGCGGGCGTTGGAATATTTCCACCACCAACAGCCCCACGGAGGTGCCTCCGCTCACCATCATAATGAGCCCCTAAGTGAGGTTCCTCACCCACCTATTCCAATGAGGTAGACTCCAACTGTTAAATGCATCAGAAAGATTATTCATCACAGGCCACTAGAATGAAAGAAAACATGAAAACAGAGTTAGTCGGTTATAAAAGACTGAGACTACCAAACTACCATGACAAACAAGCAAAGCTCTTGTACCAGTGTGCACTATTGTGGGGCACTGTAACAGAGTCAGACATTGTTCTGACTTTTTTGTACTTATATTATACATTTCATGCCTGGGTGGATAAGTGGGGCTGATGTGGGCTATTGGTTTTCTCAAGTAAAAAGATCCTGCAGTGAGTTGGTGTCGCTTTAACCATGTCAGCCCCATCCAAGCGTGTAATCCATTTATGGTGAAAAATTAAGTCACACATCTCAATAAATCACACAGCCCGGGGGAAGAGGGTTAGGTGGTTGATGAATGGATGGGCAACAGGAATTGGAAAAATGTGTGACAAAGACAAACCCTACAAAACAACAATATTCAATAGGGCGATGAGCAGCACATCATCATCAATCAATTGTGGAAGGAAATGAATGAATGACACAGTTCAGTCAAATGCATTGCAAGCAGTCCTTCAGCCCTCAGAGACCAACAATATTATGTCATCTAAGTTTGAAAAATGTTTTAAGAAGGAGCGAAGTGAAACCACACACTTTTATAAATTATGATTGATAAATAAAAAATGTTACTATGTTGTTTAATTGAGTCGTGCATTTGCATTCTTCTCTGCTGGCTGAATCAGTCCAGTAATGTAAGCAGGACTGATATGGAGCTTTCGCCTTTTGTGCATGAGAAGAGGCAAGGTGAGGTGAGGCGTACTAGGCTGATCAATCTCACAACCATCAACATAACATTTAGCCGAGTACATGCATCATGTGATGATGAGGCATCTCTCTAGTCTGTCTCCAGTTGCAAGCAACAGGCCCCCCTGATGACAACCACATATGAGGAAGTTTACATTTGAGTCAGCACACACACTTAGCTGCATTTTCCAAATCAACACACCTCTCTCTGGACCAAAGAGCTGAGGAAGCTTTTTGGATCATAGCAAATGCAGGACTTGCTATCCCAGCTTGCCATTACTGTCAAGAAGTAGGCACCATTGGCACTGACACCCTGCGCCATGCTACAAGTATTGTCTGCTATCTCCTGCAATGCAGGTTGCTTTTTTGGATCACAATGCTGTGGGACTCATTATCCCAACTTGCTGTTACTCTCAAGAAGGAGGGGCCATCGACGCTGAAACCCTATGCAACAAGATGCCTGCCATCTATGCTCTGGCCTGAACCAAGGGCGGGCCTGTCTGTGCCGGTCAGCATCTGACAGAGGCTGGGCTACTTAATTTTCTGTGACCCATCCGAACCTTTTAAGTATCACAGGAAGCCCCGCCCTATGCATCTGATTAATCTGTAACTCTGGCGGGAGGTAGATAAATCCACTGCGACTCCCAGAAAAATCACACTCTGCTTTGTTTGAAGTAGTCTTGCCACTTGTGTCAGCTCAGTACTCAGAAACCTTGCTGCATGGGGCATGGGGCAGGGCTTCCTGTGATATTTAAAAGGTTTGGATGGGCCACAAACAATTAAATGGAGCCAGTGGAACTCAGATTTGAAGTGAGAGGACAGCGTTCAGCTGGGGGGCCACTCCCTAGAGACATTACGCCTGTAAGAGGTTAAGTTGTTTCCTTTCCCTTGTCCTGATGAGGCCCAGAAGGAATACGGGCTGAAACGTATCTACAGTTATGTTTAGAGGAATCAACTTAATCCAAGAATAAGAACTGTATTGTTGTGGAGATACACATGTATAAATTGTTATAGAGGGTGCAGTGAATTCCCCATGTGTATATAGGATTACCTCACAGTGCATTGCTATTAATGAGAGTGTGAGCACTGACATGAAGTAGTTGGGGTCCAGGTGACAACACATGATGATTCATTCTATGTACAGTTGATATGTCCATTCTTTGTTCAAAAGGGCTGATGTATATACATGCGTAAATGTTATTTACCCTTTTTTCTGTTTTTGTTTTTGTAATCTATGTACAAGTTTGTTTTAACATAATGAACTAATACAATGAAGAACTACTCTAACAAGGAATTTTGAGTGATATGTGGTTCTTGCTGCATTAGAAATTGAAAAGGGACTATGGGCCTTGTATAGGGTAAATAATTGTACTCTATAGGCAATATTGATATATTCATTCCTCCACGCTACCATGTTATATAATGTGATGTAGCTAAACCACAAGAGAATTCTAGTAGCTAGTCCTTGTTGTCCTCAGCGGTGGGTGCCATGCAGAAGGAGATTATCAATGTGGACAACAAGCTGGCTCAACGGGGGGGGGGAGGATCGACAGATAGAGGCCTTCGGGGCTCTCCTTTAAAGGCCATTTCCCCCTCAGTGAACTCAATTATGACCAAGGCTATGATTCACTGTGGGCCCATACCAACATGTTCAGGTACTTTAATCCTGAAAGACACCAGTACAGACTCTCGCCCTCTGTCACGTAAGTGGAAAAAGTGACACAGGATGGATAACAAAGAATCTACTTGCCCCCATGCATTTGAACGATGCTTTTGTCAATAAATCACTTGAGGAGTTTATTGGCTCAAAACTCCAAGCACTTATGGATATCTTACATGCAAAGCTAAAACATTTAATCAAGGGTCTTCTTTCCCCATTGGAATTGGGCTGTGGTAACATTGAGCAGGCAGTGAAGGGTAGAGCCAGGGCCTTGCGGCAAGAAGCATCCTATTCTCCCTAGCAGTGATTGCAGTGGGCTTACAGGAAAATATAATATCTAAGGACAAGCCTTTTGCAGCTAAGCCTCAATCTAGGGTAACATCTGAGGTTAATGCGGGGAGAGAACTAAGATGCAGACAAAAGCCGGTTTGTGGGGGTTGGTACCCTGGTGGGGATAATAGCATTGCATTGATTGCAGCAGGTCTTTCTGGCCCCTTATCCACTTATGCCATGCACAAGCCCGGCCGTCTACTTTATCAGATGTACGCATAATTGATCTCTCTCCTGGGGCTACTCCATATGTGGTAATCCTTGAAAATGATCCATCACTAAACGATCATACTTTAGGATGACTAAAATGAGGTGACATATTGGTTGGACTTGAATCTGAACCTAGGCCCAGCAATTTATGATTGTATAAATATGGTCAAGTGGGGGTCAGCTGGCCGGGCAAGGGAATAAAGCTAATAAGGGGAGATTGTATAGTCATTCATTTGAACAGACTAAATGTTGTGGCACAGGTACTTGAAGCTGCTAATTTATTTAGGTCTGACTTGCACTCTACTACTCAAGTAGTCCCACTGGGATTTTTTTATAAACCTGACTTGGTCAGCTCTACACCATGGACTTTGGGTGGTCCTTCAAAGTGGAGATTTCTCATAGCTCCCCTCCATCCGGTTGTGTCCAATACCAGATTCACCCCAAATCAATTAGTCTCCTGCGGCTGACTTGTAGGTTCTTATGCAGTTCCTGTCTCTACTTTGGTCTCCCCTAATTCAATAAAACATGAATCCCTAGTGGCGATAATTGCACCAGACATTGTCCTCCCCAGCTCCAAGTCATAGCATAAGCTCCCAGGGGGAAACTAATATTGCTCGTAGTGATGACATACATTTAATAAATTGGAATATTACTGAGCTTGCCTCCAAATTTAGGGATGAGAATTGATTAAGTTACATTAAGGGTTTTCACTTGATTTGCCTTCAAGAAACATGGGCGAATGTCAATATTTTCTTCTTGGAGAGCTATAAATCTTTTGTTAGGCCTGCAATTCAATCCTCCTCTAGTAGGGCTAAAGGTGGCATGATTATTTTCATGTTGTTGGATATTAAGAGACTTGTTATTGAACTACATAGTGGGAGCCCTTTTTTACAAGCCATTAAAATCTCACTATCTGGTTCAGTTGCTTTTAAATATTTTAACATTTATAAGGCACACATGTGGACCCTGCCTACCTCTTGCATTATTGGTTTGAGGCAGCACATTTAGTCAAATGTATGTTCTCATAAAGGGGTTGATGAATTTTATAATTATGTGAGATTTTAATATGCACCTGTGCAAAAAGTCCATTGATGATTCCAACATCACCAGAAATGTTTGTCTTCACCTAGGTTACACTTAGGGCATGCACATGAAGGGGTCACATTAATGTCACTGCTAAATAATTGTAATCTTGTTTTCTCCTTAGACATGTTGATAAATATTTATGGCAAGGGACTTACTCCCACGTACACAGGAAAGGGGAGTGATACTGTGATTGATTATATATTTTTTGTCTACACCATTTTACATTTTAATCACTAAATGTAATATTTATCACCAAGCATTTAATGACAATAATAATCTCATTTTAGTAGTTGGGGGACCCTGCTTGCCATCTAGGGCCAGCCATAGAGCCTTTGTTGTACCCCAGAAACACTTACATGGTAGACAATTAAGATGGGCTATGGTGGAACCTGAGAATTATTTTCACTCCTTATTTCATAGCTGTGCTAATGAAGTATCAACATGTGTCAACTCTTCTGCTCTAGATTTACAGTGGTTACATGCTTTTTGGTATTATAACCCATGAGGCTGATGAGCTTTTACATGTACCATATCAAAACTAACATCTCTGCCCCCAGGTGGTTCAATACTGGCTGTTACAAGGCCCTCCACACATTAAAAAAGGCACTCAAAACAATTCCTAGAGGTGTAGTCCAGGTAGCGATTTGTAGGAGGAGCTGAATAGAAGGAAAGGAAGTTTGAGTGTTATGTCTTGGGATGAACTGGTCCAAGTGAGTTCAGTAAGAATGTTTGGTGCATGGTAAATCAGTCCTGTTTTCCCCATGAGTGTAAGGGTTTGTTCCATGCAGAGAGCGTGTCCCCAATACTTACATTAGAACAAACCAAACTATAAGATGGCATGAACCTATTGGGGAACATTATATTCTACAGTATCTTTTGTGCTTGAATTCATGGTATAACTTGTATTTGCTTCTGTGCTTGTATTTCTTGATGTCATGTTTATTTGGTCTTGGGTTTATCAAGGCTTGTTTTAATCCCAAGGCGTTACAGACTTCTATTGCACACGGAGCATAGCCCTAATCCTTGGCAGTATGTAAATTAGCGTGGCACGTTTTCAAACTGTTTCTCCAGAAACGTGCAGCGCATGTGAGCCCCACCCGTCCTTGAGCTCCAGCTGTCCATGCCTATAAAAGGCTCCGCTAAGAATCTCCAATTGTTTGTGCTCGTCGGAACCCACTTACCTGAAGATCCCGCATTGTTCCTGCTTCTCCGCATCGCTGTTCCGAGTCCTGCTTCAGTGCTTGGTCCGTCCCCAGATGGTTCCTCAGCGTTTCCGGATGTCCTGACTCCCGGTCCTCCTGCATTTCGATCCGCCCTACAACAACAAAGAAAACAACAGTAAGATTAGTGCGCTAAGTTCTTGCCAGAAACACAAGTAAGTGCACAGTTATCTCTACATAAAGAACCTTAAAAGGAGAGTAACAGACTTAAAAACAAAGCGCAGAAACCTAGAGAAACTTTTATTCATGACAAATACTTTGTGTTATCAACAGCCCATTATTTGTTTTCCTAAAAGACCTTCTGCAATATAGAAGAACATTGTTTCTGAAAGACTCTGTGGCAGAGACTCTGAAAACTTTACATTCTTTGTTTAAGCAAGAACTGTCCGCTTTATAAAGAAAGACTCACAGTGAGAGAGCCATCATTGAAACACAGTTTGTGTAGGAATATATAGATAATTGAAATATGGTTATTCTTAGTAAGTAATTTTTAGGTTTATTTCATATTTTCATTTTAGGATGCATATGTTCCCTTGATTAATAAGATATTTTTTTGTTTTAAGGAACAGAAAACCATAGTATATCAAACCGAATCATTCTGGTGAACAGAAAGACCAGATTAGAGAGGTATTTAATTATTCATATCATATCACTTTACAGAGAACTAGAAACCAAGAACAATCAAGTAATATATATATTTTTTGTTTCTATGTCATTTATAGGTTGTGCAGCCTGATTGCATCTTCCTTTGGCAGACGTTACAAGAGGAGCTGTGTTAATTTCTCTTTTATTATTTTATTTTATCCACTTCCCCCTTCCCTTGGGCTTCTTGTTTTTGCTCACTGATTATTATCAGTGCAGTAAGGACAAGGGTTCAGGGGTGGGTTCGAACTGTCTTCAACTTCCCAACAGAAAACGCTGGATGTTCAGGTGAGCAAGGTCTTGACAGAAGCACAAGCCTTTACACCTCAATTTCTTTTGGAAAGATGAATACAGGGGAAGATCCAGAAGTCATTGATAAAACTGACATGGCACAGGCCTTCGAGGAGGATTTGGCCCAAAACGAATCCGTAACAACGCTTTTACGACAAATGCAAGTAGAAATAGAGCACTTAAAGTTAGAAAATGCAAAGTTAAAACAGGATTTAGTACAAGTTAAACCCAGGAAAATTTTTTGGAGCTCACACTTCTCTCCAAAAGGTTCCTTGGAGACAGGTGCTAGACAAAAAACAACCGCTTTCACTGCCTCTCTGGTAGAGGTCATGGTCAATGTTCCGAATGCGGTCCCCTTAGCAGCCCCTGAACGATTTCATGGATATAGTAATAGATTTCTTGTGTTCCTCAATCAATGTCAGTTGCACTTTGTTTGTAAACCTCAACACTTCCCCAATGATGCTACCAAGGTTGCTTTTGTTCTTTCATATTTGGGAGGAACAGCGTCTAATTGGTCCATTCCCTATGTGGATAGAGATGACCCAATGCTTCATAACTGGAATCTTTTTAAGAGAACCATGACTAGGTTATTTGCAAAACACACATACATGCAGGTCAGTGATAACAAATTGCTGAGTTTACAACAGGGGAACAAAGAATTGTTGACCTATCTAACCAATTTTAATCAGTTGGTGACCGAGACTCAGTGGCCAGAGGAGAAACGTGTTTCTCTCTTCTACAAAGGTTTGAGAGATGATTTGAAAGACGCTTTAGCACATATTTTAGATTTGCCAGATGATTATTCCGAGTTTGTGGATTTGGTGGTTAAGCTAGACCACCGCTTAGGAGAAAGAAAAGGTGATAAATCAAAGATGGAACCTAGGTTAACCTTTATAAAACATGAAAAGAAAGAGGTAGAAAGCAAGCTCCCAGAACCTGAGCCAATGCAGAATGGAACCCTCAGAGGTCCTTTGTCTGCAGAAGAAAAGTAGAGACGGAGAAAACTCCAATTGTGTTTGTATTGTGGTAAGGCCGGTCATTTTGCCAGTGAATGTTCTGCGAAACCTAAAACCACAAGAAAAGTAAATCTATTATCTGTCGCTGTTTCCTCTCAGCCAGAAAACGATTAAGCCCGACAAAGGAAGAGGTCACTTGTTCGGGAGATAGATATATGTCGGCCTCTCTTTTAGCAGCATTTACTGTGCCACATATTCTGAAACATTTTTTGATTCACATGATTTTAATTGTGAGTACTCAAGTTAGATATACATTTCCAGTGCTCTTGGATTCAGGAGCTACTGGTAACTTTGTAGACAATACCTTGGCTAAGCATTTAGGTTTACCAACTGTTCAAAAAACACATCCAAAGTCCGTCTGTGCGGTGGATGGATCAGACTTAACTTCCGGCCTTATAACAAGAAAAACAGGTCCCATTACCATGGTATGTTAGAATGGACACACAGAGGAAATCAGTTTTGACCTGATTGATACACCAAACTTTGGTTTGATTTTGGAAGTGCCTTGGCTAGTTTCTCACAACCCAAAAATAG
Organism: Lissotriton vulgaris; assembly: GCF_964263255.1. Taxonomy (NCBI): domain Eukaryota; kingdom Metazoa; phylum Chordata; class Amphibia; order Caudata; family Salamandridae; genus Lissotriton; species Lissotriton vulgaris. The sequence goes on from NC_141687.1 coordinate 930,424,820, forward strand.
ATTTGGTGGCTCGCACTTTTACACTACATTCTTCCTTTTGTAGATCCAATTGTTATTTAGAAGCAGGTCACGACCACCTGTCCGTACTACATTGTGCCAATACAGTTACTTTAGAAGAACGTGTTATTCCATCTGATTATCTGGACTATAAAGACGTCTTTGATCCAGTGAAAGTGAGTGATATACCTCCACACCGGTCATATGACTGTCGTATTGATTTGATGCCTGGGACACCTCTGCCTAATAGCAGAGTGTACACCTTAACTGAGAAAGAAACTGCTTATCTAAGAACATATTTAGATGACCTATTATTATCCGGTTTCATTCGACACTCTACATCTCCAGCGTACTCTCCCCTTTTTTTTTTTATACCGAAACCGGATGGTTGTCTTCGCACCTGCATCGATTATAGGGGACTCAATAAAGCCACTATCAAGAATAAATATCCGCTCCCTTTAATTCCAGTTCTCCTGGATCAATTGCGGCATTCTACTATCCATACCAAATTAGACCTGCGAGGTGCATACCATTTGGTGCGCGTTAAAGAAAATGACGAGTGGAAAACAACATTTAAAACCAAATTTGGTTTGTTCGAGTACACTGTGATGCCCTTCGGGTTGTGTAATGCACCTGCGGCGTTCCAATTCTTTATTGATGAGGTTTTGCACAAATTTTTGGACGTTTGTGTCATTGTGTACATCGATGATATCCTCATTTACTCCAAGGAACCAAAGGAACATACACAACATGTTAGAGCAGTCTTATCCAAACTACAAGAACACCACCTGTTTGCTAAACAGGAAAAATGTGTTTTTAATGCAACCACTGTTGATTTTTTAGGTTACTGTTTATCACCACAAGACATCCCTATGGATACTAAAAAAGTAAGTGCAATCACTTTTTGTCCGGAGCCTAATTCCTTAAAAGATGTACAGAAATTTTTAGGCTTTAACAACTTTTACAGGCAATTCATTTCTCATTTTGCAGACATCATGGCCCTAATTACTAAGTTGTTTCAGAAAAGACTAAGTTTTATATGGGATGTCCAGGCCTCACAAGCGTTTTGGCTGCTGAAGCAGAAATTCACCTCAGCACCCATCCTTAAACACCCAGATCCAGATTTACCATTTTATGTAGAAGCCGATGCTTCACAGGTGGTGCTTGGAGGAGTCCTTTCACAACGGAACTCAGTGGATGGTCAGTTACACCCAATTGCCTTTTATTCTAAAAAATTATTGCCCGCAGAACAGATCTACACTTTAGCAGAGCGAGAGCTCTTGGCCATTAAAACTGCCTTTTCTGAGTGGAGACACCATTTAATGGGGGCAAAGTTTCCCGTCAATATTTTTAGTGATCATAAAAATGTACAGTTCTTCACTTCCATTAAAGCATTAACACCACGTCAGATTCGTTGGTTAAACTTATCCTGGTTGGGTCAAAACATTAGAAAACGTACGAAAACAGTTTTGATGGTCTACCATGAGTAATGATGTTAAAGTGTATGTTGATGCCTGTCCCACATGTGCTCGCCAGAAAATGAAAATATCTCACAGGGCGCCAGCTGGGTTATTGGTTCCAATGTCCACCCCAAAGATTCCTTGGCATACATTGAGTGTTGACTTCATTGTGAATTTACCTCCTAGTAAAAAATACACCACTGTACTAGTTTTAGACTATTTGTCCAAAATGGCGCATTTCGTCCCTTTAGCAAAACTGCCTACGGCGGTAGAATTTGCAGATATCTTTCTACAAGAAATTGTGCGGTTACATGGGTTGCCCAGTAAAATAGTTTCTGACAGAGGCAGTCAATTTAATTCTAAGTTTTGGAAAAAACTATGGAAAAGTTAAAAGTAGACGTAGCTTTGTCCACTGCTTTCCATCCGGAAATAGATGGACAAACAGAACGCTTAAATTAGACATTGCTTCAAACTTTACGATGTTTATTGACAGAGTATACTAGTGAATGGGTCGAAGCTTTACCGCTTGCAGAATTTGTGTATAATAATTCAGTGCATACAGCAACACACTGTACTCCGTTTTATTTTATGCAGGGCTATCACCAAGAGCTTTACCTGTAGTTGTGGACGACTATCTTCTCCCAGCAGTAATAGAAAGACTAACTAGTTTATTAGACACACAAGAAAAAGCTAAACAACACTTGAATATCTACAAAGATAATATGAAACGTCAAGCAGATAAACATAGAACAGAAGTAACACTCTATAAAATTGGAGATAAGGTGTGGCTCTCTACAAAGAACCTGAATATAGAAGGGTCTCGAAAGTTACCACCATGATTTATTGGGGCCTTTTGTGTAACTGCAGTATTGAATCCTGTCACTGTACAGCTAGACCTCCCTGATGAGTATTCGATACATCCTAGATTCCATCTGTCTTTGCTTAAACCCTATAACCCTCATACCCGAGCAGAGACTCCGCCACCACCTATCTCCATTGCACAACACCTTCAATGTGAAGTGCGAAGCATTTTGGATGGCAAAAAAGAATTCATGGACGTTTGTTTTACTTGGTAACCTGGAAGGGTTATGATGAAACAGAAAACTCATGGGAGCCAGCTTCCTTTGTGCATGCTCCACGCTTACTTAGGTTGTTTTACATGAGAAATCCTGGCAAGCTTCGTACGGTTAGGGGGTTGTTCCACGCAGAGAGCTTGTCCCCAATCCTTACATTAGAACAAACTATAAGATGTCATGAACCTTTTGTGAAACATTATATTCTACAGTATCATTTGTGCTTGAATTTATGGTATAACTTTTATTTGCTTTTGTGCTTGTATTTCTTGATGTCATGTTTATTTGGTCTTGGGTTTATCAAGGCTTGTTTCAATCCCAAGGCGTTACAGACTTCTATTGCACACGGAGCATAGCGCTAATCCTTGGCAGTATGTAAATTAGCGCGGCACGTTCTCAAACTGTTTCTCCAGAAACATGCAGCGCATGTGAGCCCCACCCGTCCTTGAGCCCCACCTGTCCTTGCCTATAAAAGGCTCCGCTAAGAATATCCAATTGCTTGTGCTCGTCGGAACCCACTTACCTGAAGATCCCACATTGCTCCTGCTTCTCCGCATCGCTGTTCCGAGTCCTGCTTCAGCACTTGGTCCGTCCCCGGATGGTTCCTCGGTGTTTCCGAAAGTCCTGACTCCCAGTCCTCCTGCATTTCGATCCACCCTACAACAACAAAGAAAACAACAGTAAGATTAGCGTGCTAAGTTCTTACCAGAAACACAAGTAAGTGCACAGTTATCTCTACGTAAAGGACCTTAAAAGGAGAGTAACAGACTTAAAAACAAAGTGAAGAAATCTAGAGAAAATTTTATTCATGACAAATACTTTGTGTTATCAACAGCCCCTTTTTTGTTTTCCTGAAAGACCTTCTGCAATATAGAAGAACATTGTTTTTGAAAGACTCGGTGTCAGAGACTCTGAAAACTTTACATTCTTTGTTTAAGCAAGAACTGTCCGCTTTATAAAGAAAGGCTCACAGTGAGAGAGTCATCATTGAAACACAGTTTGTGTAGCAATATATAGAGAATTGAAATACGGTTATTCTTAGTAAGTAATTTTTAGGTTTATTTCAAATTTTCATTTTAGGATGCATATGTTCCCCTGATTAATAGTATATTTATTTTGTTTTAAGGAACAGAAAACCATAGTATATCAAACCAAATCATTCTGGTGAACAGAAATACCAGATTAGAGAGGTATTTAATTATTCATGTCGTATCACTTTGCAGAGAACTAGAAACCAAGAACAATCAAGTAATATATATATTTTTTGTTTCTATGTCATTGATAGGTTGTGCAGCCTGATTGCATCCTCCTTTGGCAGACGTTACAAGAGGAGCTGTGTTAATCTGTATTTTATTATTTTATCCAGTTCCCCCTTCCCTTGGGCTTCTTGTTTTTGTGCACTGTTTATTATCAGTGCAGTAAGGACAAGGGGTTCAGGGGTGGGTTCGAACTGTCATCAACTTCCCAACAGAAAACGCTGGATGTTCAGGTGAGCAAGGTCTTGACAATGGAATGGGCCTACCCTGTGCCTTCATATCACCTCCAGGGATTGGGTGTCCCACTTTGAGGGGATTTATAATCACCTAGATGTGTCAGCCCTGACTGAGAAGGGGCTATCAAGCTTGGTGTTCACAATGGATGTGTTAACTAAGGGCATAAAGGTGAGGTAAAGTTCTACCTGACTTATACCTCAACTACCCAGAGTATTAGTGGGTGTCCACTGTTGACCTTGGTCCTAGATGCAATAGTGCAGGAAGGCCTGCTACACTCCTGATCATCATCAGTCATAGTCACTATTTTAAAAAAGGGGATAAAGATAATCCATAGGGCCACAGGCCCCCATACCATTTTGATTTAGTTGGTAAGGTAATGGGTGGGTGCTTTTGGATAGATTGAGAAGCTGTTTGTTAACTAAAGTGACTGGTCTGGTCTCTGAAGAACCAGAAAAAAGGAGTGGACCCCTCAAGTAAATCTTATTAAGTGTGAAAGCCCACACACCTTCAGGAAAAAATGATCACTCATCAGGACCTAAGCATTGCAATCCACAAAATCAAGTTTACAAATTAGTTGAACATCCTCCCTCACTTTCTGCCATCACATGAATCATTTATCATCACTCACAATCATTCTATCATATTTAATTAATTGGTGCAATCATCACATGTTCCAATCTAAGCACAGTGGTAGGTACTCAATTGTATCTCCTCTTTGATGCAAGCAACACATTGGAATTTTGCTGTCTTGTAAATCAAATGATCTTCTGGGGCAGCTGCTAGGTAATGAAAAAACAGAATAGGCAAGGGAGGGAGGTAGGCAAGCTCTGGTCCAACTTCAATTTGGCATGTGCCTAAAAATGGTAGAGCTATATAAGTCAGAAGTGCACATAATGTTTTATCAGCTATATCATTTTCTTTTGTTTTTGAGAAAGCAGTTTGATAATAAATAATTAAAAGATTCTATGGTGGCCTACTCAGTCAGGGAAGTAAAGTCTGTCCTATAGCTCAGGGCTTTCACACAGAAGTTGGCCAGCTAACAAACTTGAGTCTGGCCAATCACCCTCATACTCTTCCTCCTCCTCCTGAGGTAGTTCACAAACAATGTCATTGCGTGGTATGAAGCATTGGTTCATTTTGATCATGGTCAATGTTGCCACATGTTGAGGTGAGAGACTGGTCCTTTTTTCCGTCACAACTGCGGCAGCTGCACTGAACACACGCTTTGCAGACACACTGGCTACACGACAAGCCAGATATTTAATTGCCACCCTGCTGAGCTTTGGCCATTGGCACATCTTCCCATCCATTAAACCAATGGTTTTTGATCAGATAGACCTCTTTTGGGTCCTACAAGTAGTCCTGGAACATTCTCTGAATGGTTATTGGTGCTGCCACTTGCTCAGCATCTTTTCCTTCACCTCTGCATCTGACATAAGCCCTGTCACTTGAAACCAAGCCAAATGCAGAGGTTGGTGCCTATTCTTCTGATCCTATTATTGCTCTTGTTGCTGGTGTTGGCTGCTATGAAACAAAAGCATTGCCTTCTCTAGAAGGTGAAGTTGGCATACCAAAACGTCATCCCTGCTGTGGTTTTCTAATTTCCAGTCTTTTTTCTTCCAGGTCTCTGACTTGCTCAACAGTTCACATTTTGTATTTTGAAACATCCCCTTCTGAAAAAGGAATTAAAATTGTCAGTATTTTTTTGTACAGTGGATAAAGTATTGTGGCACATATACACTCTTCGGATGACACAATTTCTCTTTGCAGCCTTGTATACACAGCCAAATGAAGGATTAAGCTCTAAACCAAGCCATGTGCTTCTGCATTGTTATTCACACCTTCAAACCTTTCAGATACCTTATTTATTTGGTCCTCTAGCAGATGCAACAATAAGATAGCTTGGATCATTATGCATTCCTCCTTGCCGACTTCCCAGGTAACAACCTCAAAAGGAAGTAGCATGTGTGTCAGGCATTTGACTTGGCCCCATTTGTCCACCTCCATGATCATGCTTTTCCCAGTTGCATCCCCTCCTCTTTAAATGACATAGACATTGATTGATTTGTACTGCTCAAATATGCATTGCAACATGCAATAGGTAAAAGTTCAATGTGTTGGCACCTACTGTATGAGGGCTTTAACTGGTACCACATTAGCACGCTGAATGATCCTCAACTGCTCCGGGCTTTAAAAGAATAGCTGAAATGAGTGCAGATTTTTCTGCAGGTGGTTGGTATGTTGCTGACTTGTTTATTAGAAAGCTTTGAAATTCCTGCACAATCAGGTTGATGCAATGCACTAAAAACAGGACCTTGAAATATCCTTCATCAGCCATGGCCTTAACTATAATACTGCCATTGTCTGTGGTAAAAAAATCCAATTCTGAGACCTCTCAGTCGCAGCCATTCAAACATCTTGATGTGAAAGTTTTCCAAGATGTTTGCAGCTGTATGGGATTTCTTCATGGGGAACATGGCTACTGTTGCATGCCCCCGAATGCCCTTAAAAGTTTCTTGTGCGATGAGACTTGTAGATAGTTGTTGCCTAACCCCCACAAAAGAGATCCAGTGTACAGTGATACACGTGTCATCAGTGGCTTGACAAATGGTCCATATGTCTGTTCTCAGGTGGCCAGTGTGAACAGCACTCTACTGCAAAGCTTATTAAAGCAATTCCAGCATATCTTGATCGATCACTGGAATATAAACTCTAGCAAAATAGGTCCATCTGGGAACCTTCCATTTTGGGCAGATGGCCTACACAAATAAAAAAAAAACATTCCTTCCACAAAGAAAAAGTGCAGAGGTCCAGTGCTAATATTTTAATAAGCATGGGCGAATTTTGCAAATTCGCGATCCGATTGTTTTTTTGCGTGTTCGCTGGGTTTTTTGCGTGTTCGCGGGGTTTTTTGCGTGTTCGCGGGGCTTTTTGCGTCTTCGCGAGCCGCTTGCATAGCGAAGTTACCCATGCAGTCGTTTATGGGAGAGGGAGAGAGAGATAGATAGATAGACAGATAGATAGATAGATAGATAGATAGATAGATAGATATATAGATAGATAAATAGAAAGAGAGGAAAAGGGCCAGATTCCTGAGTTGCCCCTACAGAACATACAGCTTTTTATTTTTAGCAAAATGCATATGAAAATTGCGCTGTAAAGGTCTGTTTTAGTTTAACCTCTCCTGACAACTCAAAATGGGTGTATTTGCCATCCTCTCCCTTTTTCCTGTTTTTTATATCTGTAAGTGCTTCCTGATGAGGTTTAATTCCTTGGACAGGTGCCTCGTTGCCTACTTGTAACTATTCTCTGACCCTGCTTCACGGGTCAGAGCAGGGTCAGAGAATAGTTGCAAGTAGGCAACGAGGCCCCAGGAAGCTATTAGCAGCAGGTGTCCAAGTTGAAGTTAATTTGTTTGTAACCCTTTTGTAAAAGATTACAAAGAATTTAGGTTCGACTTTTTCACCTGCTGCTGTAATCCTTGCTTGGCTGAAAATTCGTCCCCGCTGATTCATGGATTTTACAGCGATTTCGCGAGATTCGCGGATCGCGAAATTACGGAAAATCCGCAAATTCGCCCGCGAAACGGATTTTACACCCACCCTTACATTTTAATCAGCTTCCTGTTGTACAAATGTGTAATTGGGTGGTTGTGTTTGTACATATCCCCCTGCTTCACATGCTCATAATAGTAGCCAGCATTTTTTTCTTTTGTGGTTACAGTAACACAGGTGACATCCAGAAAGAACTAAGAGGTGGTAGACTCATTGTGCATCTTGAGACAATCATTGTATGAGGTGGTGTCTCTCTCTGATTCTTGTGTAATTTCGAGGTTGCTAAGGCAGGTGATACTGGTGCACTGCTGGGGACAGGGATGCTTTGCGTAAAGCTGTCACCTTCTTCTTCCTCATCACCTTCAACTGAAGTACCATAAAAATAACATAGAGGGCTATACCTACCAATAGCCTCAATCCCATTACCAAATAATCAGTCAGTTGGCAGTGAAGAAATTGAAATCATTTATTAAGAAACAAATACTCTATAGAGGAGCCTCTCCTACCATCACCCATCAGGTGAGCGGAGAAGACTGTTGGCTCGTATTCAAACATGAGGTTATATACTTTTCTGTTCAACACATATAATCACAGTAAAAAGAAAAACACCAGTTGGCCCTCAAGCACCAGGGAAGGACCATATATGGCACAAATGATTACTTCAAAGCTTAGCTATTTATTACTGGGAAGGGCAGGAGGGGTCACTCCCTTTCGTCTTGGTGCCCGGGAATGTAGGCGCGGCGCCTCCAGGATTGCGATTATCGCACCCAAAGCCAGATGCGACCTTGAGTCTCAGGACAGTTGAGTGGACAGCCTACGTTCAGCCTCTCCCAGTAATTCAGATGAACTGGGGCTTGATAACTGCTGGAGACTAACACGTGTTCACAACCTGTGTTCGAGCATAGGTTCAAAAATGGCGTCTGTATGGTTCTCGGCCTACTCTGTTAGCACTAGATACGCAAAGAGCAAATAAACATTTCCCCCCTGCAAGCGCATATAAAATATATACATATAGTTTTAGCAAAAGAAGGTACGTATAGATGCATCATGGTAACATAATATAGGTCCGATGCTCCTTATGTATGGAAAATCTATTTTGTATCCCTCAGAACGGCCCTTTTAGCATGTTGTAGCTAACTAAAACAGCTCAATCTTCAAATATTCCCTCATCAATCATCATTAAATCTTTGTGCTCCTGCTGAACTCACTGAGCCTTTCCTTCTGCTGGGGATGGACCGGCCACGGAGGAGGTGAGTTTAGTTGCGCAATAGGAGCAACATGCAGGTCCACATTGTACACAAAGGCAGCACGTGAATATGATACCGGCTATACATGCCAGCACTATCAGAATTTTCCATCCCCAAGAAGACAACAGACCCCAGAACCAACCAGAGAGGGACCATGTACCAGTCTCCACGTGTATTTCGAAGGCAAATGATGTATCTTCTGGATAGCCAAATAAATGGTGGGGCGGAGTCAGGAATATAAACACAGCAGGAACTGACAATCACATGGCATGCTCCTCCTCAATCTGCCAAGATAATGTCTAAAACCATACGATTTTAAAGCAAAACGAGCCTGGTCGCTTGCAGCTCTACCATTAAATTAGTCAATGTTCCTACAGTAGTGTTAATTACCCCTTCAACTACTCTGGACAAACGCTGTACTTCTTTCCTTTTTATTATAGGCCCCCAAATGGGACACACTCTTTTATAATGTCGGTAAAATGCTGCAGTATCTATCTCTCTTTTATTCCTCCTTATAAACACACTTAATTTATCTAAGCGGTGATCCTTGTGATAATTAGAAGGGTCAATATAGACTGGAGGATACAGGAAGGACAGGTAGCAATGTCCAGCCCAACCTCGTGGAAGCCAAGTATAGGCATTTTCTCCACAAACAAAATAAACATTAGGAGGGTTTAACAATGGAGGGCTGCTCAAAGCATGCAACTGATAAGTGTAATTACATTGACTTTCTCCTACTGAAATGTACCCTACTCCCTGAACACAGAACGCAGAGGTACTTTTTAGTATAGGCACTGGAATAGCCTTATCTTCAGTAACATTACAGTCTTGGAAATGTCAAAAATACTGAGTGAAATTAAACTCATTTTTCAACCAAGTGGTATTTTCATGCGTTGTATACATATTCATACACACATTCGGATTTAAGGTTCCCTCTCCATTATTCCACTCAGGGTCAAATCCCTGATGAACCTCAATATATGCTAAAATCATTTTATAATCCTTTTCCGAAAACCTTTGACTGTCCACAGTATAATGCATATACATCATTGAAAGTAATTTAAACCAAGCCTCACAACTCCCCAGATGAGACAAGGGTAGCGATATGAATAAGTCATGCTTGTGCATAACAGATGATAAAAGACCACAAACCCAACAATTTGTAGTATTGGTGGCACTGTGTGTTTGGTGAAGCATTTCAACCAATGCATTTTTCACATAAGTCTGACGATGCCTTTCCTTATGTGGGGCTAAAGTATGAAACATATGTTCCGGAGGTGGGGCAGTTGTTCCTAAAATAGTATGCATAGGGTGGCGAAATTCTAAATAGATGAATACTCCCATCAATGTGATTAATAATATTTCTATAATAACTATAAATGCAAGTTTAACTCGCTGGGTCCAACTAGAAAAGACAGGCATATATGCGGGGAAATAACGCTGTACAAAAGGACATTCCTCTTCAGGAACGAAACGAGCAAAGGGATACATGCTAACTAAAAGTACAAAAATAAACTCGGGCGATGCAGTCTAACCTGCCAGAGAGTGCTTCTTTCCTGTGTCCGTTTAGATCTTCATGGGTAGGCTCAATCGTTCATCACAAATAATATCAAAGCAAGCTGCTCACGTTGGATTTATGTTCTCACACAACCCTTGAAGTTAACACAACCTGGGCCTCTTTAACCAAGAAATTCAGTCTTTCTTTCTGAACAGAGCAAGCAAATGTTCAAGGGTCTCAGCGTGTTCAGTCCAGTGTCTCACTCAGTACCCCAGAAGCGCATCTAACATACATTCGTGGGACAGGTCTGTACCCTAACACTAAAGTCTCTCCCTACCTCCTACCATATTCACCTGGGGAACCGTGTTGTTTTTCTGGGCCACAGGTTGTATCGAGTATGGCCAGGCACTTCTTGATCAGAGAGCAAAACAGAGGATGATGAATCCGGTGAAACAGGGCTACTGTGAACCTCTCGTTTGACTGTAGGGGCAACAGAATCTGGTATGATCACTTGTGCTGATGACAGAGCCCCTCTCGAGCCTCCAACACCTTCGCCTTGCCCTTCTCCAAGTACTTGGGGGTCAGGAAAAGGGGCAAAATGAGGAACTCGCTCACTTTCCTGGGTCAGAACCCCTTCTTGGATTCGCTGATCATATGGAAGCGGGAGGGGTAGTTTTTTCAGATGTGACACATGGATCCAGTGTTGCTTGCCGTTCACCTTTTCCGCCGTCCGCGTGGCCAACAAGACTTGAAACGGTTCAGACCAACTGGGATCCAAGCTGGATTTTCGCTGATAATTACGGACCAGAACCCACAGTCCTGGCTCCAAGTGATGTCCAGGACCCTCCGGCAGAGGCTGTAAAACTGCTGAGACCTGTTGATGAATGGAACGGAGATCTTTAGTCAAAGCATACAGATAGTCTGTCGACATAGGATACTCTATATCACAAAATTCTCTGGGTCTCGGGACGCCCCAAACATTAGCAGGGTGCCCAAAAATGACCTCATACAGAGATAAGCCAGACCTGGAATGTGGGGTAACCTGTATTGACATTAATGCCAGTGGTAGAGCATCTGGCCACTTCAATCCGGTACTTTCTTGAACTTTTGCCAATTTGAGCTTGAGAATCCCATTATACTTCTCAACCAACTCAGCGGACTGGGGGTGTCGAGCCATATGGAATTTCTGTTTATTCTGTAGTACATTACAAATGTGACTGATAAGTTCTGCATTAAAGAGTCCCCCGTTATCACTCCAGATCACCCGAGGTAATCCATAGCGTGGGAAGTATTCCTTTACCAAGCCTTTGCCGTGGCCAAAGCAGTATTTCCTTTGGTCGGGTAGGCTTCCACCCATTTACTGAAAGCGCACACCATGACCAGGACATACTTCAAATTATTTACAAGTTCCAGCTGGATATAATCCATTTGGAGCACCTGAAAAGGAAAAGATGGTGGTGCAAAGTTTCTACTGAGAACAGGCTCCCTGCCCCCAGGAATATGTTGTAAGCACACCATGCAATATTGCACCAAATGAGCAGCGGTACTTGGAATTTTGGGATTGTACCAGGATCTAATAATGCACAAATACCCTTTGCCCCAATATGAGCTGAACCATGTGCCATTGTCACCACTGCATTCACTAATGCATTAGGCAACAACCATCGCTGTTTTTCTGTCAAATCAATCCAACAATCCTCTGCATCTAATTTCCCCACTTTCTCTTTCCAGTGAGCCAGCTCAATAGGGGTAGCTTCTTTCTGTATTTCTCGGACACTCTCCATGGTGTTATTAAACATCTCTGTTTCAGCCACCCACCTAGCAGAGCTAGTCACAAACATTGAGGTCACTTTGGATTTTACAGTTTCCTTAGCTACTTGATGAGCAAAGGCATTACCTTCACCCACTGCATCAACCACTGCCTTGTGTGCACTGCATTTAACTACAGCCACCATCTCTGGCAATGTTAATGCTGTCAGTAATCGCAAAATCAAGGGACCATGCTGTATTTGCTGACCATGGGTAGTGAGAAAACCTCTTTTAGCCCAAAGCCGGTCAAAACTATGAGCCATGCCGAAGGTGTACTGGCTATCGGTGTAAATATTTACTTTCAATCCTTCACTAAGCTCACAGGCCCGAAACAATGCTACTAACTCAGCTGCCTGTGCTGATTGATAGGGTACTCGAGAACCTTTAACTACAGTGTGAAGAGTAGTTATTGCATATGCAGCAGTTGTCGTGCCATCTGGTAATTTGAAACAAGAGCCATCAACATACAACTCCCCTTGAGGGTCATATAGAGGATTGTCTGTCAGGTCTACCCATCCCTTCATCTCTTCCTCCATCCGAAATATACAATCATGAACATCATTGTTCCTTTCGTTCGAAGGGAGGGATAGTAACCTAGCTGGGTTCAGAGTGGCACATCGTTTAATCGTAATTTGGGGAGCAAACAAAGTCAATTCGTACCCTGTAAGACCCGCACTCGGAAGGTGCTGGGTCTTCGTTTTGTACAATAATGTATCCACAGCGTGCGGTACCATCGCTGTGAGATCAGTGTTCAGAACTAGCCCTTCCGACTGTCGAATAGCAACTGCGACCGCAGCAGTAGCCCTTAAACAGCTAGGGAGTACTCTGGCAATGTTATCCAACACCGCCGAGAAATAGGCACAAGGTCTCTGCTTACCACCAAATCCTTGTGTTAATACAGAAAGCGAGCAACCGTCCTCCTCGTGTACATAAAGCACAAAAGATTTTTGGTAGTCAGGAGTACCAAGAACGGGTGCAGAGCAAAGCGCAGATTTCAAAGAGTCTAAAGCATTTTGGCAAGCATCAGTCCAGGGTAAAGGTTCATGCACATCTTTAGTGGTTACATACAGGAGAGGTTTAGTGAGAAGGAAAAAATTAGGGATCTATTGGCGACAGTAAGAAGTTATGCAGAGAAATGCACAAACATCACACTGAGTATGAGGTACAGACATATTAAATATGGTAGTCACATGCTCGGGGGTTAGTCTCCTTCCCTCTTTCGACAGTAGAAGACCTAGGTAGGTCACCTCCTGTCGACAATATTGGAATTTAGAAAGAGATACTTTATTGCCATTAGTTGCCAAATGAGACCATAATTGTACAGTGGCTTCCTTACAACCCTCCTCAGTATCGGAGGCCACTAACAGATCATCAACATATTGCAAAAGCACATTACCAGGGGGTAGGACCAAATCATCCAACAATGTTTTCAAAGCTTGACTCTAAATACTAGGACTCTCCGTGTACCCCTGGAGAGCGCGACAAAACCGGAAGCTGCGACCAGATAATGAGAAGCCGAAAATATGGCGGCTATCAGGATGTATCGGAATGCTAAAGAAAGCATTCTTTAAATCGATCACAGAGAAATATTTAGCAGTGGGAGGAATCATAGTGAGATTAGTAGTGATGTCAGAAACCACAGGGTATTGGGGCACCACTATTTTATTAATTTCACGCAAATCAATCATGAAACGATAAGTATCAACATAGTCAGGATCACTTCCAACAGCGGCCTTTTTTTAAGATCGGTAAAATGAGGCTATTGCATATATTAGCATCTGTCTCTTCCACCACACCCTTTTTGATCAAATCTTGTATGATGGAGAGCAAAGCTTTCTCGCCCGCCGGAGAAATTTTGTACTGAGGTATACGTGGAAGCCGAGCATTTTGCTTCAAAGTAATAGAAACGGGTAGAATCCTTAATAATCCTACATCTGTATCTCCAGTGGCCCACAGCGTCACTGGGGTAGCAGCAAACTCGGGAGGGAGGGGTTCATATTTGGTGAAACACTGCAATATGCTGGCCAAGGGGATTGATAGTCAAATAAACACCATCAGGTGAACAATGAATTTTTGCATGTAATTTCTTCAACAAATCCAAGCCCAATAAATGTTCCCCACAATGGGAAGTCAAAAGAAACGGGGAGTCTACCGTTACTGGGCCAATTGTAAATGGAATAGGTTTGGAAATGGGGCTCACCACCAGAATTCCCGAGAATCCCACCGAAACATTATTTTGCCCGGACAGGGCAGTCCCTGGGACCAGAGAACGAGAAATAGAACTTTTCATTGCACCCGTATCAACTAGAAGTTTTTCAGATGTCCCCATCAAATGCGCCTTTACATAAAGACCATACTGATCAACGGGTACTGACACCTGGCCACCACTCTGTTCTTGGCTGTCCTATGAATAGGCATACCCTTCGGTTGCATCCATTGCATGGTCCTCTTTATAATACTGCCTACCTCTCGGATTATCAAAGTAATTCTTTTCTGATCCGACGTGCGTCACCTCCTCTCGTCGCATATCACTGCGATCCACACCACCTCGACCTCTTCCTCCTCCTCTCATAGCCCCATTTTGAGCCAGCAACAATGGACACTGAAATCGCCAATGCCCTTCCTCCTTACAATAGGTGCACTGGTTTATCCCCAAAACAACAGCAGGCCCTCCGTCTCATTCCGTTCCCGCTCCCCTCAGGACAAACCCTCTACCACGTCTCTCTCTGCCTCGTCCTCGAACAACTTGTTCTAACAACACCCACGTTTTAAGATCTTTTGTTTTCTTTTCCGTCTTATCCTTACTCTCATTTTCTCTATGTTCATAATTTTGGGCCATACACAATATTGCGTAGACGTGGTCTAGGTACTTTCAGCGGCTTGTAGCCACGCAGAAACTTCCGGTAACAAATTGGTCACAAAACGATTAACAAATAATCGTATACCGCCTTCCAATTATAAATCCTGTCCACTAAAATCAATGAACATGCCTTCAAATCTAGTGAAGAAATCAGAAACACTTTCGTCTTTCTTCTGCTTACACGCAGTCAATTTATCCCAATCCACCTTACGAGGCGGAATTAAGGAATGCATGTAAGTAATAATGCAGCCAGGTAACGCCAATAGTTTGGGTTTTGGTTTATCACCTGGCTTACATTCCTTATCCCAGTCTTTTATCCGTTCCCATGTTTCGCCCAACTCCTGAACATGGTCCTAATCGTGCACCTGAAGCGATACATCAACAGGGACTAACAATGCAAAAAATAGCTCTATGTCAGCCAGGGTCATAACGGCTGAGGAAGCTGATTCTGTGAGTTCTTTATAATAAGCCGTGGGATTCTTACGGGGGTCAGGTAATTGTGATTTTAGCGAGAGGACTTCACTCCTCTTCCAGGGGGTGTAAACTCATTGTTCCTGCACTTGTGCCTCTACACGAGGTCTAGTAACCTCATCCTGATCATTCTTTAATTCCGGTATTTCAGGATGAAAGATAGGATGGACTTCTCACATAGGGTACTGACACTCCCATAAGGAACATTTTTGGTGTATCGGCCCTCGATAACTTAATAAAACCTTAACATTTTTGTACACTTCCTCTGGTCAGACTTATGAGCCCTGTCCCAAATATCATATATCACTTGGGGGGCTACCCCTCCTGCAAAACACTGTTCCCATAAAGTAAGAAGACATGTGGCCATATGTTTCAGGGCATGTTGCTGCATAACAGGCTCAAAGTCTTGAAGCGTGCTCCATATATCAGTTATAGCATAAATAGGCTGTTGCATCCACTGGGATGACTGGTTTTCAATCATCTG
This sequence comes from Lissotriton vulgaris, assembly GCF_964263255.1. Taxonomy (NCBI): domain Eukaryota; kingdom Metazoa; phylum Chordata; class Amphibia; order Caudata; family Salamandridae; genus Lissotriton; species Lissotriton vulgaris. The sequence continues at coordinate 930,440,766 of NC_141687.1, forward strand.
TTTCTCGTTTAGTCCTACAGTCGAACGAGTAAACAACATTTGCGTGTCGAAATCCCCGGAGCACAAGCTGGAGTTGAAACAGCTACGGATGGGGTAGTGCTCGGGGAATGGGAAGCCCATGCAAGGGTAGGGGGAGGCAAAACAGCTGTGGACATAACCGAAGATGGCAATGTAATAGACCATAAGGTAGCTGCCTCAGACACAGAGGGAGATGAAATAGAGGACATTCCCGGAGAGACAGGGGAAGAGGAAACAACAGGGGCAGAGGCTGAAAGGACCTGTACTGGAGCTGGGGGAACAACAGGATATATACGTTGTGGAGCATAAGGTGTAGGGGGACGAGTATCCAATAAGTCCTCCATCTCATCCTCCGCTTCAGTCCTAGGCACATAGGTCTTATCCACTTGCAATCTAAATTGCCTATCTGCACAATTAATCCCCTGTTCGGTTTGAGCTTTATCGTAAGCAATGGCTTTCTGCGTAATCGTCTGACCTCCCTTCAATCTGCAAACTTTCTCCAACCGTATACATCTACGCTTTACTTCCTTCTGCCATAGGTTTAGGGAATTAAACATTGACTGTCGACTACGTTTAGAAAACAATTGAAGAGAGAAGGTCAAAGAGAGCACAATCTTGTAGCACATGTACAACAAAAGACTAATAAGTCTTGTAGTGTCCACAACATTTAAGCTGTATGTATCCTATGATTTATAATCATATGTATACACTACAATGATCCTTAAGCCTATTAATAAACTGATATTAGGGAATAGTAAAAAAAAAAAGTGAATGAAAACAATAAGGCATAACACTCTACTATCAATCTCCCTAGAAAATGTGTTTGGAAACTGGAAAAACGGGTATTTGCACAAAATGGCCGCCGGCCATATAGTCAACCAGCAAGCAAGGAGTCATGACCACATCAAAGAACTCATATAGGACTATGGCAAAAGCACACTGGCTGGCTGGCTGGCTACACAAAATGGCCACCGACCACATGACCAACCAACAACAGCAAGCAAGGAGGCATTCCCACAATGAAAAACACATGCAGGGCTATGGCAAGAGCACACTTGCTGGCTACACAAAATGGCCACTAGCAACATGGTCAAACAAAAACAACAAGCAAGACGGCATTGCCACTACAAAAAACACATGCGGATCTATTGCAAAAGTACATTGGCTGGCTGCACAAAATGGCCACAGCACATGGTCAATGAACAACAGCAAGCAAGGAGTCATGGTCACAACAAAGAACACATGCAGGCCTATGGAAAAATCACACCAGCTGGCTACACAAAATAGTCGCTGGCCACATAGTCAAACAACAAGCAAGTAGGCATGGATAACAAGTAAAACATGCAGGCCTAAGGACACTGACTACACAAAAGGGCACCTGGCCACATGGCATAGAGACAAATGGTGGCCTATGGCAAACACACAAACACATACTAGTCAGAAAAAGGGTTCATGGTAACCCTAAAGAAAACACTAGAATTAATTTACCAATGGCAACAATTGACATTTAAGTGAAATATTTGTTTTTACAACACATATCAGCCAAAGGCATTAAATAGTACCCCAAATACACTCTGTAATAAAAAAAATGAAATACAAAAAATAAACCCTACATTTATTATTTGATCTAAAGTCATCCCTAAACTAAATGATGTTTAAAACAACATATACCACAGAAACAATTTTTCATGCACCTATGACTAGTACTGGGCCTACTGGCTGTATAGCCCATTGGCAGACTGAACCACAAATAAACAAATGGTGAAAATTGACCAAACATAGAGAAAATATACTAAGCGATCCAAATATTATCCATTGCAAAAGATACAAAATTAAAAGCAAATAAATAACTAGGCCCCTCTGAAACTCCAGGCCACCTACCACAATAAAATATAAAAAACAAATAAAAGTACAAATAAATACTGGTGCATGCCCTTCTATCAAACAAACAATACAATTATACAAAAGTTTTTTAACTTTCTTGTGATAGCACAAAACAAAAACAATGTCCTTAAACTCAATGATACATAAGCAGCAGACAAAAAGAGTAATCTTTCGACCTCAAAATGCAAATGAAAAGTGGCCAGAAGACAACGCACTGGGTGAAGCCTGCTGGATGGGAACAGGAATTTGGAGTCTCTACGGCACTTCCTTCTTGTTGAAACAAAAAGTAAAACAGAAAAGGTTTGTCCCACTCAAAAACAACTTGAACGATCCTTTGGAGTGGAATATTAGGTTGAAATAGTCTTTTCGAGTTAATTTAGCTGCTTCCCGTGTAGAGAATCTGATTGAGGTGCAGCCATGGTCACTTGCACACACCTTCATCATGAAGAAAACGCTGAAAGGTACTATCATGGCCTGAAGCTGTGCTAGCTGCCACCAATGTTTGCACATGCAAGCTCGTTAGGGTGGCAGCAAGTGTCATGGCACTTTCCAGTCCAAACTCAAACAAGTACCTCAATTCCTCCAATTCGCGAGCGGAGTGAATTTTTATGCCAAGTCCTAGATGTTAGCCATTCTCTGTAATCCGTCGTTGTTGTCCTCTTCCTTTCTGCCATCTCCCTTGTTCCCCATATTCAGACACCAATAAACACTGAGAGGGGATGTCTTCCACCACATTTAGAGCATTCATGTAGGTAACAGCATTATCTTGGGCAAAAACCTTTATTGCAAGCCTGACATGCTGCTGTTGTTGTTGGCTGCCCTTTGCCATACCACCCTGTCCCTGAATGGATGGGATGATATTGAAAGGACTTGTTGCTTGAGGCTGTGTGGATGACATCCACTGTAGTGATAGGTCAGAATCTATATCGCCCGTTGTTTGTCCTTATTTAAACCGGCCCTGGCTCTGAACTCTTCATCATAGCATAATCACCAAAATGTGTTTGAGCCTTCCTGATAATATCCATGTATTTGAAAAGTGCAACTGCTATGTCATTTTTTAACAATAAACACTTTCATAAATTATAAAAGCAGATGTCCAATTTTCTATGTTTGTAGGTACACTCGGCCTTCCAACCAGATCCCATTCTTCCTCTTTTGACACTTCCTTTGTGTGAATATTCATATTGAGCAATTTGAAGACATCTACAAGCTCATGTTTTTTAAACTTATTCTTTGTTTTAATTGATTAATGTGACACTAACGGCATTACAATTCCCATAAATGGTAACCTTTTAGGTATAGACTCACCTTTGTCTTTATCCTCATTTGTGTCATCTTATTTGATTGAACTTTCAAGTTTTTTCTCTCTGTATTTACTTATCACACATTAACTTTTTGCCTCTCCCATTCTTATCCATTTTGTGCTGTTCAATATTATTATCATCCTTTGCTTTTGTCCCCATGCCACAATCTTTTACAACCATGCTATCTCCCACCCAAATTGAACATTTTGTGATTGTATTTACCAAACAGACCACCACGATTCCCTACCTTTTTGAAGTTTGAAAGATCATCTTTGTTCGTTTCCTGCATGAAATATATCTCTGGTTGCTTGTCTTCTGTCCTTTTCTACATGTGCTCAGTTCGCTGCAGAATTCTGCAATACATCAAAAAAAAAATCTTCTGCATTATCTCCCACTCCTTTCTTTCAGCCATATTTGTTCCATTCAAGCTGCCTTCGTATTCCCACTCTCTCAAGTCCCCCTTTTCTATCTCCACACTGGCTTAATCATAATTCAATTGTGAATCCTCTTTCATTCTTTCCATACTTTAAACACTCTTTCCAGGCTTTTCCCCATCATCAACTCCTCCATAATATAATTCCCATTATGCAGCAGACATAACATTGATATTTTCCCTGATGAGGGGAAATGCATGTAAGTTCTTCCTTTTTGTTCAGGCCAAAGTCCTAGAGTCGCTTGTTGCTCTGTTGGCATGGGCTGCCTGCTACTAGTCTCTTCTAACATCATAGGCTGAAATGAAAACCCTAGTCACTCTGACGTGCAGGTCTACTAGTACCAGTGACTCCCTAAGCCTCTTCAGCATTCCATCTTTCTAAGCTATCTTGTTCTGTGCAATCTTCTCCCATGCTCCCTGCCTCCTTTGGTAACTTTTTGTCTCCTTTGTTGCCTCCTGACTTCACTGTCAACCCTAGGCTTTTCCAAGCCTTGGCCCTGCCAGATGTTTGTTCCTACTGGAACTTCTCACTGTGCGTCAATGTTTACAAGCACCGGCTTCTACACCTCCCTGGTTAGCATCTCACCAACCTCCACTTGAGGTAATGATGCACATGTTATTATCTTCTCTGTCTTTGCTTTAGTACGACCCAGGGGCGTGAATGTGCTGCCTTTATTTTTGGCCTCGATAACCCCACTCATGCTGGACCGGGAACTCCAAGTTTTAATAAATCTTCCCTTCCTGCTTTGCACAAAGTGCGAATTACCTTTCTAATTTATACTTCCATATCCCTCATCTTTATTCACAGGTGATATGGTAAAAATGTAATCTATCCTCGAACTTTTTCTACCTGACTAAATATTGACTCTCTCTCTCTCATTGTGAAGTGTGAAGTGTGGCAGACCCTGATGCAGAAGTCTGGTCCGGGACCAGGGTTCAATTTCCCGCCGGCGGGTCTTGGGCTCAATTTCCTCAGACCTGGTAATTCTCGCCTCGGTGCCTATTCTAATCATGGGTCCCACTCTGCAACTCTGGGCAATATCTTGCTTGAGCTCCACAATGGCTCCAACAACGCTAGGATGCCTGGCTTCACTTTGGGGGTGCCCAGGAGTGGGCACTTCACAGGGAAAGGCCAGGAAGGGTTCCTCAGCGGTATTCGTACAAACGCAGAGATGCCTCCAGGTACTTGTGCGCTATACAAGTACCTCTACATATATACATTCATTTCCCTGCCTGCCACCTGGTGCTAGTTCGTGAGGTGCCATTCTGCCTTTTCTTAACTTATATACTACTTATCTTATCCCCACCCATGCCCTCCCTCCACCTATCCTGTTCTTTGGTCTGTGTCATTTACACAAAGTCACCCAAGCGGAGACTGGCTGTTGCCTCACTCCGCCCGGCTCCCTACATTACCATTGGGAATTATCATGCAGCGCAGAGCCAAGTGCCTGTTTTTAGGCACCTGCAGTTTGAAGACAATACATGTGACTTTATATTTCTCCCAGTTAGAGATTCATTTTCAGACTGTACAACTCATAAACAGTGCACACGTTTTGCCTTTATTGTCTGCTCTGATCTGTGCTGTCTGGAAATGAAACTTAACTCAGTGAAATATGGGTTAAGTGAACTGACTTTGCGCACTGCAGGAGCATAAAAACAGGCATTGATGTCTTCCCTAAGCCAGCAAAGCCAATCATAATACAACAACAGGTCTTCCTTATATGTTTTAATAGATGCAAATGCACTTGTGTGCAAATAGCTAAACATAATAAAGTGTACTCTTTTTTTATAGAGAGAACCTACCCATGCTGCAATTGGAGCTTTGGTCCTGGTCTAGGCAGCCTCTGGTGAGTAAGTCAGCCTGCAAAGGGGAATATGTGCCTGGCCCTGTCGGAGCCATCCTATCTACATGCACAGTTTTGGAATTAGCAAACTTTTCTGCATGGAGTTCCTGCTCACTACAGCCCAATATGGATTTGCCACTTTTTTTATATAATCTGTGACAACTGAGACCTCCTTACAGCAGGCAACTCAGATTTCCCACAGTGGACCCCCAGCCATTCAATGGCGCCTCAGCCTGACTCAGAGATAACACTATCTGTTAGCTAATGAGCATTAGAAATGTTCTCTGATCCAAACGTTTGTACTGAAAATACCCATGACCACAGCTGGACAGTATATCAAACCCTAGCCTGAAACTCATCACAAGAGCCCTCAACCAGTCTCTAAATTTAGGGCTAGATATAGGTAATTTCGATTTACCGATTCGAAAATACCGAATTTTACCGATTCGGTATTTTTGAATCGGTAAATGCAATGTAGGTAATTATTCGGTAAAAAATACTGAATCGTTAATATTCGGTATTTGCCATTCATTCCTATGGACCTGGAGGCCCATAGGAATGAATGTCAAAACCGAATCGGTAAAAACCGATTCGGTAAAATTGGAAAAAAGTCAAGGGTGACAGGGTGTCACTTTGACACCCTGCTGCACCCCTGATTAGTGCTTGTGTGCACATGTGGCGCACATACATGCCCTAAGGGCATGTATGTCTGTCACATGACACAGGTGTAAATGCACATATTTGCACTTACATAGGAATTTGTTATTTACCACCAACTAATAGTTGGTGGTAAATAACAAATCCTTACAGCCCAGAAGCACTGTTTACAGTGCTTCCTACATCTCATTTACCGTTTCGGTAAATACCGAATCGGTAAATGATGATTCGGTAAATACCGAATCGGTAAATACCGATTCGTTATTTACCGAATCGGTAAGAAAGCCTCCTACATAGGAAAAGTCTATTACCGGTCGGTAAGGGCCGAATTTGTCCGTTACCGACCGGTAATAGCCTACCTATATCTGGCGCTTAGGGTCTTATTTAGAGTTTGCAGAATGGGATACTCTGCCAAAACATGACAGATAACACATCCACCATATTACAACTACCATAGTCTATAATACAGCAGAAGGCTATCCCACACTTTTGTGCTGAAATATTACATTAACCAAACTCAAAATATGGCCTTAGTCTACCTGTGCACTGCTCCTACCCAGTGGTGCAAAGCAAAATTATAGAACCCCCTGCAGAATATAAAGAGGGGCTGCTTAATCTCCCCTGTCTCACAGATATTCAATGGGGAGCTGAACCAGGGCCCCTAAAGCTTTTGGGGGCTGCAAGGGCCTTCATTATGGCCCTGCGCCAAAAATGCTTATTACAAGAGATCTCTGTTTTGTTTCCAAGGGCCATATGTAGGTGGGCTTACCGGTCTTTAACGGCCGAAAATCGTTATATTTCCCGTCACCCACCAGTATTTAGCCCTTTGGGATGTAGGAGGCTGGATTTAAGGATTCAGTAATTTTACGATTCATTATTTTAAGGAATCTGTAAAATACTGATTCCTTAATTTAAGGAATCGGTAAAGTCTTGAATCCTTAATTTAAGGAATCGGTAAATTACCGAATCCTTAAATCCTATGTAGGGAGCACTCAAGTGAGTGCATTTTTGATTTAAGGATTCGTAATTTACCACCAACTACAAGTTGGTGGTAAATACCGAATAACTTTAAAAAAGCATGTGGCAGACATACGTGCGCCCCATGTGCACACATGCACGATTCAGGGGTGCAACAGGATGTCAATGTGACACCCTGCCACACTTGAATATGCTCCCCCTATTACCGATTTGGTATTTACTGAATCGGTAATAGTGAATGGCTTCCCATTCGTTCCTATGGGCCTCCTATGGGAAGGTATTCCTTATTACCAATTGGGTAAATACCAAATCGGTAATAAAAAATATTACCAAATCTGTAAAATTTACCGATTTTTTTACCTACATTATGTTTACCGATTCTTAAATACCGAATCGGTAAAATTCTGTATTTAGGAATCGGTAAATAGAAATTACCTACATCTGGCCCTTAGTGCCTTATTTTCTCGTTATCACATACTTTATGGCTACTGAAATATATTTTCTTTACAAAGTAAAAGCTGTTCATTAGCCCGTTTGACACTTTCCTACATTTACTGTGATAACTTATTCAATTGTAGATATGAGTCATTTGAAAACGAGCTTTTTATGGTCTTGGAAGCGATTTCCATTTATAATGGGATATATTGTTACAGATTCCCAAACTATGCCTTCTTTTAGACCTTGGTGTAGGTAGCCCGTCACTTCTTGCTGCCAATGTTAGATCATTCAGCCATGGAGCAGCAAATTATGAGAATAAAAGGTATTGGCAAGGATTCGCCCAATCAAATTCTTCCTCCTCCATCAACATGCCATGTTTCTGTCATTTTGTCAATGGATAGTAGTACTCACTGCCTAATTCCATACAGCTAGGTGGAGTAGATGCTCCTAGTTGGCAGCAGCCCCTGAACACCCTTTGCCACACCTAAGTGGACCCTAGATTTGCCCCAGGGCCTGGCATACCTGTGTGCCATACCATGAAGGGGGCACCCGAGGCTCCCTGATCTCCTGGAGACAGGAATGGGTATTGTCATTTTCATACTCCAAAGCATCTTGTCAATCTATATGCAGCATTACCTTCTCCATGCTGCAAAATGACTGCAGGTAAGAGGGTTTGTTTGCATAGGGCCGGAGAGGCATTTTCCCAGATTCTGACATTTGGTCAGAGGGTTTTCTTTCAAAGAGACGTTCCCGGCATTTTGGAAGTAATGATGGTTATACTCAGGCATGTGCAGGAGAATCCTAGGAAATTCCGAGGTCACAGGTTACAGTTGTCCAAAAAGTAGTGTGAGCTAGTTCTCTCCAGGTTGACACCTCTCTTTGGTTGGTATGCAGAAGAGGGACATCCACATGGTAGTGCTTACATTGCGATGCAGATGTCTGCCTCATCATTGTCCTGTCAATGGCATGAAGGAGGATGTATTTAGAACTGTACAGGGACAGTATCCCTTCTCAATTTTAAAAAGGGTCTTTGCGAATTTGCTAATGTATAGAGTACAATCCTATAGACACTTTACAAATATCTTTATTGTATTTTTTAATTAAATGTCATTGCTTTTCCATCCATTAAAAGACTTTCCTCCCCCTACCCATCCTGTAAACAAACAAATGCAAATACAAAAGGGATGTTCTTTTGTCAGGGAAGTATATGGAAATTGTTTGTTGGCTTTTGTGCATGTTGCTCCCTGCTGTCCTGAGATAGAAACCAATAAATAAATAGCAACCTTGGATGTACAACTATGAAAGCTGCGAAAAGAGCACTATTAGTAGGATTACTGTATTAGCATAGTCAAGCTGTTACATTAAATAATACTGTCATGAAAAGGGGCCTGAAGATGAAAATTAAGTTTATGCTGAGCATTGTGAACTTAAAAGACATATACAGCAAAATATTGCATAGTAGACACTTTTGACAAAAGAAAAGTTTTCATTGCATCGTCAAAAAAGCCTAGCTATGTGTGCATTGCCTTTGTTAATGTAAACAGCCATAATTCTAATATGTTGTAATGACAACAATTTAAACAAATGAACACAAAAGGGAGATTTAGGAATAGCATTGTCACTTTCTGATAGGCTGAGGAATCCAAACAACAAGCACTTCATAAATAAGAAAAAGCTGCAAATCATCAATTTACATGTCACCATATTAACAATAAAAGTGCTTCAAAGAGCACACACCGGCTGTCATTTGAAAGATGCACATCATGTTGCATCTGCATTCTAACCGAGGACTATCTGGTCCCATTTATATAAAAAAAATAGGCCTGATTCACAAAAGGCATTTGGGACTACTTAAAGTAGTATACCTATTTACTTACTACACATTGCATTTACAAATCTATGGCTGGAGATCCCCAACTCTTCCTCTCCTATCTTCTCTTTAGAGCGATCTTCACAAAGGTGTCGGAGATCACTGGACACGTAGGTATATATGTTTGTAGTAGTGGGAGGGATTGGGGGTTGATGGGAAAATAAGAAAAATTACTACAAAATGGATTTGAGTAAAGGGAATATTTAAAAGGGGTTTTGGGAGAGACATACTAAGACAAAGTGCACACCATAAAATATTAAGACTACTGTGACAGCTTTAATAGTGTCAAAAAGAGCCTAAATATATTCCAGTCAAGTCTTAGGGTAAATCAAGCACCACACATGGCGACCAATGATACTGCAGCACACTCCTAAAGAAATTGGAAATAAACTGACACCCCCTAGGAATTAATGTTATACATATTTTTAGTACTATAAATAAGTATAATTATCGAATGATTAAAACAACTAATAATATAGTTAATTTAAAAAAAATATACAAAACTAACTTATTTTTTTAATATAAAAAGTATTTAAATCATTAAGATAATTACATGTTATTATCAAGTTTACTTTGTATCAAACGAAAAATTAAAATGTAAATCAAGTTGGATAATTAAAATATAAATATTTGGATATTAAATTAGTATATTTACAATATGTTTAAGCTAATACAAATTTAAATTGAGGACGTTATGTGTTGTAACATTTTCATTCATTAAGTCCAAGTTAGAATTCATTTTTATAAATTATTTTATATTTATATTTAACATTATTATATATATATATTTTTAAATGATTACATTTACCTTCAGTTTCCTATATGGGGATCACTGCCTCGATGGTGATAAAACCACGTAATAGTAACTTTACATTTGTAAATTCAATCCTGGGAGTCTCCAGCCCTCATTGGAAAGAGTGGAGATATGTAAGTTTACAACTAGGTGTCAATCTTCACTCATTAATGGTAAGTAGCAAGGCAGTGGACACTTGCTGTTGAAGCAGATCTACACAAGTAAATTTAATTTACCTCTGTAAATCAGATGTAATGAGAACCCCAATGAGAAAATGAAAACATCCTCAAAAGCCATGTTCTTGATTACTGATAGAGCGCGCAGGTCACCCGAATCTTATTTACCAAATATACGCTCCTGGGCCCATAACGTTTGTTTATCACAATATTTTATTGGTCAGGTAACTTACACACCGCTATCAGTAATTCTTGTTCACTTAAATTTATTTCCGTGAACCTGACTTACCACTCCTTGTCACAGGTACCTAAGATCACAAAGGATCAGGAGCTATCAATGGGTAGTAAGATAACACAAACCAAAATACCATATACAATTTGTAAATGTTTGCACTTTTATAATAACCACAAACGCAAGATATTTTAAACACCTTTATCTAATTAATCTTCATCATCCAATGCCATGAAAATGAAATTTACACACATCAAAACATCTATAACTAAAATCAATAATATAGTGTAGCTATGAATCAAAGTAAGAATCATCTATAAATCGAAGAATAAAGGAAATGGGAACATTAGGAACACGCTAATTTTGTCTAGCAGACTTTCAAGACGTTTCTAAAGGTGGGTAAGAACAAGGGAACATACTAATCAATGCTGATTTTGAATATACTAATCGATTTAGAAGAAACAATACTTTTCAAGATGTACCTATTTTCTATAGGGAGGGTAAGAGTGGAACATACTAGATATGCAAACAGTTCAGTGTTTGAGTAAAGGTAGGGAGAAGATATGGAACATGCTAGAAAAATACTTTACGTGAGAGTCAAATGTCAGAGAAAAGTTACATAGGCAAGTTTGCTTTATTTTAGAAAATGGGAGAGAAGAGATTTAGATAGACAAACGCCCACACAGAGATTATATTTACCTAGGACAGGACGGAGACTAACCCTGGCCATGGGTCAGTGGGGAAACCCCAGACTTAGTTTGTGGAAATTACGGACAGAGTGCTCCGCAGCTCTCTGTATCAATCACCTATAGAGTTCGTAGGGCCAGTGATAGGTCAGCTATTCGGACAAGTCGGACAATTTCTCTAGCTAAACCTAGGCTAGTTATACTGTTTTCGGGTCAGTGTACCACCCACCAATGTTGCAAGTGAAAGGATCCCCAACTTCGGATTGGACAAGAGAGGTGGTTTGGTCATGACACCACCTATAATTTTAACTTTCCCATACTAAATATTCAATTTTCGAACCCACCCCTTACATTCCAGTTCTCATGGCATAGAAATTCAGAATACAATAGAGCATACAAAAAATATCGCAAAATGTAGCGAGTGCAGGTACGACTTGAAGTCTTCTCCCGGGGCATAAGTCATTTCCCCAGGAGCATCTTAGCTTCGGCAGCCAGCTGGCTGGGTTCCACTGCTGTATGACTCTCTTGTCCCTCATCACGTGATTAGTACCATACGGGCTTCAAAGATGGAGTGGCGCACCTCTCCCAGGCCCACAAAGATCGATACATGAAAATTAAGCGAAAACAATTTAGAAACACAGAAAAATTGAATACACTGTATACCATGATTGGCTTTACTATATCCCTTACTTTCTAATAACAATAGCATTAGGAGTTAAGCAGAACGGAATAGCTGTGCTGAAGCAGCGGTGCAAGCGAAGGGCATGTGAGAAACAAAGAGGCTATTTTAGCTGTACTGCACATGTGCGACACGTTCCCTCCAGAACTGCGAGTGCGTCACATCACATGGGTATGACCGACGCATGCGCAGACTAGAATCCCGCATAGCAGCGACCATTTTAGGTGCAAGCGTAGTTAGGATTAGTAGACACATAGGCAAGCATCACTGGGACACCCCCGTGTAGTGTAAAAGTGCAATATTAATAAGACAAAACGTGTTGGTTATGACGTTAACGTTATTCGAGGTTCATGAATACAAGCACGTCGCGTAACGTGCAAATCCTTGCTCCATCAGACAGTCTTGAAAGCAATGGCATAGCATGAAAAACATACAAAATATATTAGCTGAATAAGGCTCCCCAGAATTCTCTCTCTCTCGCTCTCTCTCTCAAGCTCTTCTTATTTTACATATCTAAGGACTTGTGAACATGAGGTCCCATGAAATGTAAACTTTCTGTAGCCAGACCTAAACATAAAAATATTAGATGCATTTCCCCATACTGAGTTTGATGTAACTTTCCTAAATCTCCATAAAATCAATTTGAGGTTTTTGATTAATTTTGTAAATCCTGAATCTGCCTCAGACTACGACAGGGCCTGTCAAATCACTCAAATTCCTCCCAAAGATTTAACTGCTCCCACAAATCATGTAAAAGATTTGACCAACAATTTTTTTTTCACTTCCTCTCCATTGCAGATGTTGATCAGAGAAATTAGGGAATTTTCATGGCAGGGTTTTACTTTGACTTTTTCTTCTTTTCCCTTAGTAAGCAAGGCAAGAACTTGCCTCAATAACAGTAACACTAGCATGGTAGTGATCAGAAATTTGACATGCCAGGTTGCTAGATGAAAACAATAAGCTTTATTCAGGGGTCATAGGGAACTTTTCAAATAGGTGGTGATTTAGCCTGAACACACTGGCTCTTGAGACATAGAAAAGCTGGCTTAAAAGGGAGATCAATGACCAATTTCTTTCATCAGAGGAATCAGTGAGCACAATTGGGAAAATGTCTTATCCAGGCACCCATGAGATATGAAGTCATATGTGTGGATTGTTGAGGGGCAATATCATGAATTGAGGAGACTATGCCTCTCTCGTAGTTTTTTTCAAATAGAAATATAAAAATATAAAAAGTCCCTGGTTGACTAACTTTCTCCTGAGGCATATTAGCCTTAATCTCCCATAATCCAAAATCCAGATCAGCTGAAAGGGGACATGCTAATGTTTTCAAACAGTGTGGCATGTCCTATGTCACCATGCTCCTACTATATTGATTTTAATGACCATCCATGTTTTTCTAAGCCTTCTGACCTCTGTGTTCTATCTCTAAATAGAAACCTCATTGTTGAACCTGGCCCTCTTTGCAGGGTAACCCCCAAACCTTTTGCCTTTACCTCTCCTGTTTTGCCGAATTCATTTTTGCTGGTTTTGAGCCCTAAGTGCACTTTAGACCTGCTAATCAGTGTTAACGTGCTTGTGCTATCTCAATTTAACATGGTAACATTGGCTTACATTTTTTTTTCTTTTTTTTTTAAAAACAGTTTTTATTGCAGAATCAGATACAGTGCACATCAATCAACTTAGGATCTCCTTAGGCAGACTCAGTGCTCTCTTATCCCTTCCCGGATGCTTTGTACACAGCCATTCAGCCCACAACCCGGAGGTTGGGCGGCGACATTCGTTAACATGATGTTCACTTTGGTTGGGCTGCTTGCTGTGGTCCACATATGGAGCCGTCCGCCCTCGGCTTTTCTAACTTTTCGCCCCGTACCCCATTGTTCCTTGTCAAGTATGTTACTAGCACTCCACTGAATCCCGGGATGCCTTCCGCCCCCTCCCTCTACCCTCCTCACCCCCAGTGTCATCATCTATGCCCGGTGTTGGGATATGTGTCTACGCTGTGGGACTTAGGTGCAGTGTATTGTTTACTGAGTGTGTGTGTCTGGTGCAGGAGCTGGTATCCTTACGATCTCTGCTGGGGCCGCTGGGTCCACTGTCTCCTCCTCCTCCCCATCTTCTTCCACCGCGCTATCCCTCAATGCCTGCACTAACATCTCCCATGCCATTGCTGCTTCTTGCGCTTTCTCGTCTGATCTACGGCGGACCAGCTGGTATCTGATCGTGCTCTCTGCTGTCGCCCATTTCAAGAATTCAATCAGCCACTTCCGGTGTGTCGGCCCCAACTTCGTTTTCCACCCTTTGGTCAGCTCCCTCTTCGCTATAACCAGGCCCATGTCGATGAATTTGCTTGCTAATTTGTTCTTGCGTGTATGTGGGAACCAATGCAAAATGGTGACCGCGGTATCGTACTGCAGGTCTCTATCCGCTACCTTGTTCAGAGTAATCCCTATCTCCCTCCAGTAGTCTTGTAAGTGAGGGCAGCCCCTCAGCATGTGCACCAGATCCGCTCCTGTCTGATTACATCTGGGGCACGCTGCGTCTGCCGCTCCAAAGTATGCAGCTATTTTGCTCGGGGTAAGGTAAGCCCTATGGATGACATAGAGGTGTATTAGTTGGAAACGCGCATTCCTAGTGCACTTGCCAGCCCTTCATACCAGTTGGGACCATGTCGTATCTGGGATTTCCATTTGCAGGTCTACCTCCCATTTATTCTTTAATGACGTGAGTGGTTGCTGGGTTTCCCTATGCATTCTGGAATAGAGGCACGTGACTGCCTTAAACGTGCCTGCTGCCATCATTGTGTACTGGCACGCTAGCGTAGTTGTGGGTTTGATCAGTCCCTCCCCCCAGTGCGCCTGTACGGCGCTCACCACTGCTGCGTGTAGCAGATAGTCCCCCCTCGGGAGGTCGTATCGCTCCTGCAGAGTCTGGTACGGGGTTAGTACTCCGTCATCGTATAGATCCCCTATCAACTGTAGACCAGCATCTTCCCACCGCTGTAGTCCAGACCAGTCTCCGCCATGTGGGAGTGCCGTCACCATACCCAACGGGATCTCGGGTGCACACGGGTGTCCAGGTCCAGCTCGTTTTTGCGAGCGGTTCCAGCACAATCGGAGCGTCCGTTCCTCTTGGGACAGCCCCCTGAGCATCAATCTTTGCTGCAGTGTTATGTAAGCCAGGACGTGGCGGGAGATGCCATTCTCCCTCTCCTGCTCCAGTCCCCGGTAGACCCTCGCAACTTCCTGCGTGAAGAACTGCAGTTGAGCAGCCAGGTAGTAGAGCTCAAAGTCCGGGATCGCCAGGCCACCCTAATCCTTCGGGCAATTCTACGCCTGCCTGTTCCCCATAAGAAGGACACAACCATCGACTTCAGCCGTTTAAAGGTCGCTCCCGGAATCCATACAGGGAGGGTCCAGAAGAAGTATAATAATCGCGGCAGGGCTATCATTTTTATGAGTGACACCCGGCCCGCCACTTAGAGAGGCAAGGAGGCCCAGAAGGAAATACTACCCTGCAATGCGCGGATACAACGCCCTATATTGCCTTCTAGTAGGTCTGCAGGGTCGTGGTATATATGCACCCCCAGGTAGCTCACGCAGTTCGGTTCCCAACGAAGCAACAAGCAGGTCGGGGCGCGCACCTCCCCCTTCCGCAGGGGGAAGAGGCAGGTCTTTGTCCAGTTAATCCGCAGGCCTGAAATGTCGCCGAAGCGCGCCAGCAGTCTCTCTGCGCCTTCCACAGCCATCTCAGCATCCTCTAAGAAGAGGAGAAGGTCATCTGCGAACAAGGATATGAAGTGGCGGGCCCCTCGGAATTCTAGTCCGTTGTAATGCTCACCCCTCCTAGCCATCATCGCAAGAGGCTCCACCGCGAGCGCAAACAACAGCGGAGAAAGTGCACATCCCTGTCTGGTCCCCCGATTCACTTCATATTGGTCAGACACTAAAGGTCCGACTTTCACCCTTGCTCTTGCTGATGAATACAGCACTTTCGTCCAACCTATATATCCGTCGCCCAGGCCAAAACCCTGCAGTACCCGATATAGGAATGCCCACTCCAGGCTATCGAAGGCCTTCTCGATGTTGACAGCCAGTACGAGGGGGGCCCTCGCGGCCTGAGGCGGGTGGTCTACCAATCTAAGGAGCCTACGGATGTTGTGCGTCATGTTCCGTGTAGGTATAAATCCTGATTGATCTCTGTGGACCAGGTCCTGCATGTGGGTCAGCAGCCTGGTGGCCAGCACCATACTCAAAATGTTGTAGTCCGTCGTCAGCATAGATAACGGTCGGTAGGATGCTGGGTCTGTGTGTTCCCTTTGTGGTTTTAATAATGGTATCATTATGGCTTCGCGCATCAATTGGGGGAGTCTGCCCTTATCCTTGGCTTCATTGTATATCACTTGCAGTCTCGGGCCAGTTGTTTCAGATACCTCCCGTAAAATTCAATGGGTAACCCGTCTATCCCCGGCGTTTTGTTACGCGCCATCCGCTTTATTGCTCCTCTTATTTCTGCTAGTTCTTTTGGCCGCCTAGGGCATCGGCCTGTTCCCGATCTAGTTGCGGTTACTGCAGGTTGCTCAGAAAAGAGTCTATTGCTTCAGTCTGGTCCCCTATCTCACTCTTGTACAACCTCTCATAATAGGATCGAAAACATTCCAATATGCCCGGCTGTGTACTATAAGTACTGCCGTCACTCCCCTTCAGGGTCATAATCAGCTGACTGCTCCTACTGGGGTTCACTAGCCAAGCCAGGAGTGTTCCCGTTTTGTCTCCCTCAGCAAGAGTCTTTGTCAAATACGTTTTATAGTCGAAGCTTCGAAGGCGCTCCACCTCTACTGCCACTGCTTCCCGCGCTTCACTTACCCTCCCCTGGAGCTCAGGGTGATTGGGGCGCTCTTGTTCCGCCTCCATCAGCTTCCTCTCAGCCCTATCCAGGTCATCTAACAGTGACCTGCGTGCTCCTGCAAATTTCCCTATGCAATGCCCCCGTACTATTAGTTTGATCGCGTCCCACTCCATGGCCCTGGAGGAGGCTGTGCCCTCGTTCTCTTCGAAGTATTGTAAAATCCTATCGCCTAGTGCTGCACGGAAGGGTGGGTCATCCAGCGTGTCCGGCCGTAGCCACCACGTCAGAATCCGTGAGATGACATTCATCCAGTCTAGTGTTAGGAGTAGGGGGTTATGGTCAGATATCGTGCGCGCTAGGTATTCAGTCCGGCCCACTGCCGGAAGTACTGACCGAGAGCACAGGAAGGTATCAAGGCGGACGTGGAGGTCATGTATACTGGAGTAGAACGAGTAGTCCCGCTCTGTAGGATGTTGTACACGCCAGGCGTCTGCCAAGTCCCATCTTCCCTGCCATTCTGACCTGCATCTTGCTAACCTATGTACTGGGGATGCGTGTAGTGGTGGGTGCGATCTATCTAGAGAGGTATCTTCAATGGAGTTGAAGTCCCCCCCCATCAGCACAGGGCCTGTGAAGTAGCTGGCCAGGACTCTGGAAAGCCGCACGAAATAAGTTGCTTGGTCAACATTCGGAGCATATATGCTACTGAGCACTATGTGCCGGCCTCTGAGTGTACCCTCCACTGCCACAAATCTCCCGTCCGGGTCTATTATTATTTAATTATTATTTAAAATTTTATATAGCGCGCAGTTACCCTTGGGCATCCCAGCGCTTATCCAGACACCATCAGATAGTAAAAACGGCCAGTTTGATGCACTCAAGCAGGGAACAAAAAGGTTTTAAGACATTTGCGGAACCGCAGTGTGCAGGTCTCGGCACGTAGTTTTAAAGGGAGTGAGTTCCACAGCTTCGCCGTGTTAAATGAAAATCTTCTCCCCCCCGAGCGGGCCCTTTTAACTCTGGGGACTAAAAGAAGGTGTTTTTGGTCAGAGCGCAATGTTCTGCTCGCTTTGTATGGGACCGCTAAATTCTTTAGAATAGGGGGGCCTTTCCCCAGAAGAACTTTATGGGCTGTACAGAGTGCCTTAAATATAACTCTCTCCCGCACTGGAGGCCAATGCAGCGCCTTTAAGGCGGGTCTTGCTGATTGCGTCCTAGGAACGTCCATGAGCAGCCTTGCCGCCGCATTTTGGACCTGCTGGAGTGTCTTGAGAGTGGATTCAGGAGCGCCCAGAAAGATGGTATTGCTGTAATCCAATCTGGATGTTATCAAGCCCTGAATCAGCAGCTTCCTAGATGTTACAGGTAAAAGAGGGAAAAAGTTTCGGGCAGACCGTAACAGGGCGAAACACACTCCTGCAGTTTTCTTAGCATGGGTCCGAAATGACAGGTCTTGCTCTAACCAGACTCCCAAGCTCTTAATCACCTCTTTGGGGTCCGGGAGATCTCCCATACAGCTCGGCCAGCTGGACAAAGGGAGAAGAGGAGTTTTGCTCCCTAGCAGCATTATTTCCGTCTTCGAGCCGTTCAGCTTAAGGGCGGATTCTTCCATCCAGGTGTGAACGTCCGACAGACAGGAGTGCAGAATATCCGGATTCTCAGCCATTTGGGATAGAGAAACCACCAACTGCGTGTCATCCGCATAACTGACGATCTTGATGTCATACGGAGCAATTATATCCTCCAGGGCTAAGGGAGGAGCCCTGTGGCACTCCACACTGGAGGGGGATCGGCTTAGATCGCTCACCGCCTTCCCAGACCTGGTATGTTCGTCCGGTAAGAAATGATCTCAGCCACTGCATGGCAACCCCAGACACGCCCACCTCAGCCAGCCGCCGGATCAACACCTGATGGTTCACGGTGTCAAACGCCGCACTGAAATCCAGGAGGATCACTGCCACTGACCCTCCTGAATACAGAATGCGTCTGGTATCATCGACGACCGCCAAGAGGGCAGTGTCGGTACCCTGACCTGGGCGGAAACCCGTTTGCGAAACTCGGAGCAGTTCGTTAGACTCCAAGAAGGCTGACAGTTGTTGGTTGACCAGCCGTTCAGCGATTTTGCTGAGACCCGGCAAAAGAGAAATGGGCCTAAAGTTAGACAGGTCCGAGGGATCCAAGTTGGGCTTCTTTAAAAGCGCCTTAACAACCGCTGTTTTCCAGGTAGGTGGCACAAGGCCCTGGGCAAAAGAAGCGTTCATTAAGTCTGTCACAGGAGCCACAATGGAAGCTGCTGCTTGTTTAAGGAACTTCATAGGGACCGGATCCATAGGGGAGCCACTTTTCAGGGATGCTAAGGCTTTGGCAACGTCGGTCTCTGACACTGGGCCAAAGGAGTCAAGCTGAATGCCTGTGTCTCTGGCCTGTGTTCCTAAGTTCAGCTTACCATTATCCTGAGGCAGCGTGAGCTGGGGCAGGGTGTTTAAAATCTTCACAATTTTTGTGTGGAAGAACTCTGCTAGCTCCGTACATTTCTGTTTGTCATAAGTGACAGCAGGCTCGGGAACTTTGAGAAGTTCTTTAACCACTTTAAAACTCTCTCTAGAGGAGCTAGAGGCAGATTTTATGCGCTCTTCGAAAAATTGGGCTTTTGCCTGTCGAAGAGCGGACTTATAGCCCCTCATCGCGACACGATATTCGTCTCTCCTGGATATTTCCCATTTCTTCCTCCATAACCTCTCCAGCTTTTTATATCCCTTCCTAAGGGCACGAAGCTCTACAGAATACCACGGAGCAGATCCCACTCTTTTCTCCCTCTTTTGGACTCTTTTCGGGTCTATGATGTGCCTAGTCACCTGGAAAGGAATACCCGCTCTAATCCAAATTAACACCCCTCTATCAAAGGCAGAATACTTGGTGTGAAACAGGTGCCCCCTCCATCTACGCTGTAGCGCTATTCCCTCTTTCTTTGTGAGAAGAGTTTCTTGTAGGAATGCTATGTGTACTCCCCTGCGGACTAGGTAAGAGTGGACCTTGTGCCTCCTTGCCATCATATTCAGTCCCCGCACATTCCAAGACACACATTTTATCGATCCCGCATTAGCCATTGTCCCATTGTGGTCGGTTTAGTTCAACTATGAATGGACTCTAGACATCAGATTTAACACTGTCCCTGCCCTTCCCCAACATTGTCCCTTCTACCCCCCTTAACCATGCCTTGAGATTCCTCAACTTCTCCAGGTCCCCCCACCCCCAGAACAGGACCTAACTGCAGTAGAGTAGCTCCCATCCAAACTGTGTTGAGCAAACATGCTCTTAAGTCTTCCTAGCCCATAGTCTGAACTACGGAGGCCTTATGGGCCCTGTGGAGCGTGAGCTAACCTCTGGTAACTTCAATCACAATCCCCATACCCCCGCCCCGCAATACGCATTATGACTCATGATATTCCAGACTGACAGCGGTCTGCTCAAGTGTTTGTAGAGGCGCCATCAATCGCTGCCACCGTCTCCAGGCATCTATGTCCAGGCCTCAAAGTCCAATTATTTCCCCTGACGTCTGTGGCGTGACCTTCGGGCCCCGCGTGTCGCCCAGTTCCGACAACTCAGTCTCCGAGCCCGTTTTCTGGCCTTCCGAGCCCGACTCCCTTTCCGACTGGGTAAGCGCCGATCCCGAGACATCCTTCACTGCCTGCAGAGCTGCTCTCCGTTCACCTTCGGTTTGGGATTCCATCGGTTTGTTGGACCCCTGCCTACGCCCACGGAGCCTCCTCGATTTCCTCACTGTTTGTTTCTGGCGCTCTTCCTCAGCTCTGAACCGGGCTCCATCCGTCCCTGCTTTATAAGTGTCCCACCAGGCCCATGCATCCACCACAGTTGGGAAGAACAGAGCTTTCTCATCTACCACTACTCGGAGCCTGGCCGGGAATAATAGTGAGTACTGTATGCCTTCGGTGCGCAGTTCCTTTTTGATGGAGAGGAATGAGGCGCGCATCCTTTGGATCTCGAAGGTGTAGTCCGGGAAAAGTGTGACCCTACTGTTGTCCACCTGAAAAGGACCCGCATCTCTGGCTCGTTGCAATAGCCAGTCTCTGTCCTTGTAGTGTAGCGGTTTGATGACCACTGGGCGAGGTGGTAGGCACGGCTTCGGGGGCCTGGCCGGTACTCGGTGCACCCGCTCCAGTGTGAAGAAGGGAGAAAGGCCCTCCGGGGCCACTTCAGTCTGTAGCCATTCGGTCAAGTAGCCCACCATATCTGTGCCCTCCTTTTTCTCCGGAAGGCGCACTAGGCGAACATTGTTCCGCCGGCTGCGGTTTTCAGCATCCTCCGCTCGCCTCCCCAAAGCTTGTATGCGGTCCAGTGCTTATGTAAGCCTCCCCTCCATCGATTTGTGTGCCGGCACCACCTCTTTCAAGGTGATTTCCGCTTCCTTGACCCTCTCCGCCAACTTCCCGTGATCAGCCTGCAGGAGTCCCTGCCCCGTCGACACCTGCACAATGTCTTGGTGTAACGCTTCCTTCGTGGCTGCGATAGCCTCTAGGATCCGGTCCTGCAACTGTTGCAGTTCTGTCGCGGCATGCGTGGTGTCCTCCTGCGCCTCCGTGGCGGGGTTTCCTTCTCCTTTTGCTCCCCTTGGCTTCCCCATCTTGCCCCTGCGATGCCGGCTCGGGTCCACAAGGATAGGCAGGGGCGGCAGGTTCTCCTCGCAGTGGTCAAGTTGTCGGGCACCTGTCAGGAGAGGCTCGGTCTGGGTGCTATCTATGGGCTCTCCTCCCCGCGGGGTCCCTCTGCACCTCTCCTGCTTTGTAGCCTTCGGTACCAACCGGGTCGGGCCACTGGTGCAACCGCCGTACGCTGGGCACTGGGCTGCACCTCCGCCGCTGCGTTGTCTCAGCTCCTCGGTGAGGCGACAAGGGGTGTGGCGCCCGTTCCGGCCATAGGTTCACTATCGGCTCAGTCCCAACAGCGTCCCCGCAATTGTGCTTCCAGGCGATGGGAGGAAACCACTTCGTCCCGTCACTTTTCAGTGGCTCGGGTGCGCTCCACGCCATTGTCACTCCCCGATTCCAGGCTTCCCTCCAGGTCTGCAATAAGGTCAGTGTTTCCCACTCCCCGCCAATCCTCTGTAATAAGTGCTGTAGTTGCCGTCTGCTGTGTTGTGTGGCAGGACTCGGACATCGGCCTGAGCTTTTTCAGTGTCCCCCGGTCACTTAAAGCCCGTGGTAGCCCCCGTGGACCAGATCCAGACTGGGCCCACAAGCCGGGGGGTCACGCAGTGCTGTAGGCTCACTGGAAGGCCCGCAGCCTGGATGGGCCACCACCCGCTAACCAGTCTCTGAACAGCCTCTTTCTCAGTGGCGCTCACCAAGGGGGGGCACTGCACGTGTTGGAGCACCGCACTCCTGCCGCTCCGTCGGTCTGATGTCTGGCATCCACCTCACGGATCCCGAAGTCCTCGCTGGTCCGGGGGCTGAGGGTCAGTCGGGGCTCCCCCTCTGGGATCGTGCCGCGGGTGGTTAGTCAGGGTACTCCCCCAGCGTGGCCCCACTCACCAGTTCCTGCCCTCAGGGTATTCACCCTACTGTCTGGGTGAGGCCGGCCGCAGTCTGCTCCACTGGGGGCTAGCGGACCCCACTTGGCTCTCTCTCCGCCCAGGCCTCAGATCCGCGGCAGCTCCAGTGCCGCCACCTCCGATATGCTGATTGCGGCAGGGCTGGGCCGCCAGGGGATTGCAATCGCCCGTCTCCACTCCCCACAGCACCAGGGGGACGTCGCCGCCGTCTTCTCTTGCTTGGGCCGTCCGATGGGCTCCGCAGCCGTACTTCGGTGCTCCCGGGGGATGATAGGCCCCAGAAGCCGGGGTGTAGATTTGCTTTCCCTTCCTGGGGGGGCCGAGCCTCTCCGAAGTTACTCGCGCCCGGCGCGCCGTGCGGGTCTCCCCAAAGTCGGAGGGGCCAGGGGTCTGCCAGCCAGCCCCGACCTCCCTTCCAGCCGCTTACGGTTCCTTCTCCTTCCTTCAGCCGAGTCTCGAAGCTGGAGCCGCCGTTACTCCCCGGCCGCCAGCTCGGATGGTGCCGCCATCTTGTGCCTCCGCGTCGCGGGCTTTCACGATCGATTTGTGCCAGTCTCCGTGGCTCCGCCGGCACGCCGATCAAACCGGAGCAGACCAAATTACAATACCTGGGATCACCCAGAGTTTTGCGGGGATCCCAGGTCTAATTAAGGATGTTTTGTGCGGATTATCGGGCTGAGGGTCGGGAGCCTCGCTAGGCTGCTACCGTCCTCATCAGCTGCAAGCCACGCCCCCGTAACATTGGCTTACATATATTTAATTTACTTATAAGTCCCTAGTAAAGTGGTACTCCATGTACCCAAGGCCTGCACATTAAACGATACTAGTGGCATGCACCACTTATTGTGGCACCTATGCAAGTAGCAACTTTAAACCTTTCTCGGGTCTGCAATTTCAGCATGTGTGCAGTCTTAAAGAGCAATTGTGACCTGGAAAAGTTAACCTTTTGCCAGGCCTAAAACTTCCTTTTTATTGGATATAAGTAAGTAAGACCTAGGATAGTTTTTTTGCAGCCCATTGTTCGAGGTGCATTATAATTAAAAATCTGGACATATACTTTTAAGTTTTACATGTACTGGTAGTAAAAAAACACACAATTCAATTTTTGCTCCTGAGAGGCCTCCTTCTCCCATAGGAAAGCTTTGGAGTACCATATTACATTTAATAAGTGATTACTTTTTTTTGGGAACAGGTAGAATGCCATAGTTATTGTGTATGAAATTGTAATTAAACTCTCCTTTAATGGTAAAGTTGAAGTTGCATTTCTGAAAATGCCATTTTTAGAAAATTGCCATTTTCTTTTCCTAACCATTTGGTGCCTGCAACCTGTTTCCTGTGTCAAAGAATTAGGTGTAGTTGTCCGTTGTTCATATATTTCTCCAAGACAGACACACAATAGAGGGGCTTTGTGTTTGCAGGGTGGGCTACCCAGGCTGAATAGGAGAGTGAAGCCTCGCACAGCCCCTATGCACTTCATAGATCCTGCATGACATACACACAAAAAACTTACCGCTATCCTATTGCGCCCCAGACATCCTGGGACCAGGGCAGGGAGACAGGAAATTTCAGACACTTCAGTGGGGAAAAAGTCCAAAAGTTTCTTCCACTTCAAGACTGGCACCAGGTATAAAACAAAGACCCTCAGTCCCACTCTTTGGTATCCTGGGTCTGTGGATACTACAGAAGAAGAACTGTCCTGCTGCCAGAGGACTGCCCACTGCCGGAAGCCTACCTGCTGTCTACGGAGAAAGACTGGACCTGCCCATGTGTTCCAGAGTAAAAAGTGGCTCCCGGGGCTAGATAGGTGACATACTGTTTTGAGTTACAGGGACACAAAAAACTTCAGAGGCCTATCTGAATTTACCCAGCTGACCTGCTGCACTAGACCTACATTTTTCTGCAAGCGCAAATCACCAATGCAAACCACAGGTGAACCTGACTTTTTGCCCTACAGCGAACGCCAGCGATGACTGGAAACGCAGGATCTGCATGTCACACTAAAGCATCAACAGCTATCTGTGACCACCAAGGTAAAGTTGAAACAAAAACCATCCATCTACAACTATATCCATCTGTGACGCACTCTCTTCCCCTCATGGCCTCCTCCACCATGAACTGGACTCTTCACATCAAACTTTGAGAAGGCAACTTTGTCAGTTGGATTAACTTAGTCCCTGTAACCAGGCCAACCTGCATCGCAGTCGGCCTGAACTTGTCACCCAGTCTCGCATGGCCAGAGAACAGTGAGTGATGCTTGGTTCTTTTACATGCTATACTTACCTGAAATCTTTGAAATTGCATGTCTCTGAGTCTACTGTCCTTTTGGTGTGAAATAAAATAATAAATTATACTCTTTTTTCCTAAATTGGTGTGTGATTTTCCTTGTGTTTTGTTTTCACTTTATTACTGTCTAAGTGCTGCACAAATACTTTAGACATTGTCTGATTGTTAAGCACAGGTTAATTTAGTGAATCTTTTTGGGGTTCACCCAGACAAAGATTTTGGTTACTGCTTGAGTAGGTCCCACCCCCCTCAACCCAATTCCGCACACTGATAATCACATGCCCTATGATGATTTAAGATTGAGTTGTGGTCCTTTGTTTATGAAACGAAACTTCAACGCAGTTAACCATTGTATACAATCATTTTGCTGTCTATTGGGATTTTCAGGTCCCCTGGGTGATACATTAGTGTAACTGCATGCTGCCTCATTGTCCAAAAGGGGATGGCTGATGTTGAAGTAGTGTGGAGGAGTCCTGATTCTGAGTTCACTATCCCCACTATATCATGAGCATTTTCTTTCTCTGTTCAGTATACCCTACAACTACTACACAAAGGCAGAGGAGTAATAGAGGAGCCATACATAACATAGCCTATGTTCACTGTCCAAAATGTAAAATAAAAATCTAAATATAGATATACCTGGAATCCTACCACCTCCCACATTCCCCTCCCAACTCAAAACTACCACCCCTCCCTGTGCCATCTCCTCCAGACGTTGTGCTCTCTGATTTCTAGCCCTGCTCTGACAGGCTCCTAGAGAGCCATAGCAGCCTGAAATTCCTTTGTGATGGGTAACAGTTTATGTTAACAACTGTTGCTGCATCATAGCAGTGAGTTACTGGGTATTAATCTAGTTATTGAAGCAGCCACTTTTAGAGTTAGGTTGCTTTTCATACCTGAAAACAAATATGCTGTTTTGCATCCCATTATAAAGAAAATGCTTGAAAATACCTAAATCTAAACATGTAGCACATCTACACATCTACAATACCAGTACACAAATGTTCTTCACTTGTTAAAACTTATCCTTAAATAAGGACTAATTTTCAAATTCCTCCTTCGTTGCAAGGAATATTATTGAGAACATTTCAAAAAGTCCCTACTTGGTGTTTTCATTATTTCCCATTAAATATGTGGTCATATTTAGATCCTTTTTGATAAAGTTGTCTGTGGATTTTTCATTCTTTGCACTGCCACCAATATCAATTGCCTTTTGAATATTTTTATGATATGGAATGAAAAAAGATTTCCATAAGAAGGATGAAAAAATTATTGCAACACTGACATTGTTCAGCTGCCAGTCTTTTGTGATTGTGCTAGAAGCCTTTATTAGTGTTCTGTGCTGCAAATCTCTGCACTCTCATTAAACTATTAATACTTTATTTTATTTCTAAAACATTGTAATATTTGTTCATTATCAATATCATTAACTAAGACATATCTATTCCCTAGTATTCATTGACCTTGGCACACATGACCCTTCTCCAAAGATCATATTACTTTTTGGGTAGAGAGGAATGTTCTTTGATATGGGTTTCCTTGATCCATCAAGTGAAACTGTCATTTTCTAATGTTGTCTTCCCTGTCCACAAGTATTTCTTAGCTAGCATCATTGACAGCTATCATAACTGATATCACATGTGTGCCTAGGATAACTAGCAGGACCCCAATCAAAGGGAGGACTTCAATTGACAAGATGACCCTCTGCCTCCTTGGACTCCTGTAATAATTGCAATGCTCCTTGAAATAGTTCATTGCTGTACCACAATTTATCAGTTACCAATACTTTGAACATTTATACAGATTGCAATCATGCAACCTTCTTTCAAAATCGCTGGCCACAGCTCCCAATAATTCAAATCAAGGATAACTGTAGTAAAATATTTTGGGGGTTTAAGACTCTGTGCCTAGCACACACAAAGCATATCATGCAGCAACAGTCCACGTCTGCTCCCAGAACCCATCTCCCTCACAAATCACTCATTGGGTGAATCTTTGATCTAAGATGGTACTGAGAGTTCGACTTACTTTGGCTAGATTTGTGCCATACAAATATGGGTGTGCAAAACTCACAGACTTTGAGTCCATGGAATGCCGGAGGACACTCCAACTGGTGGAAGTACGCGCATTGTGCTGCCCGCACTATATTTTCCAACCAGTAGTGCATTGTGTGCTGAAAAATCAGCAGAAACAGCACCACGTGGTCTGCCAAATGGCACAGCTAATCTAGTCCATTTTGCTGACACTCACTTAGATTTCCTACTTGAGCGACACCCTTTGGACATTAAATGGTCACGACTGGCTGTGTTAGAAAAATCTCGCCGGATGTTCTCCTAGTGACTGAAAATTGCACTAGGGCATACCAAATCATGTTCACGCTTGTTAACTTACCATTCTGGAGCCATGGGCAACTACAAATTCTGCCAAGTGGCAATTTGCAGAATTTGTCCGGAACTCCGCGTCCAAGAGTAATGCGTAGATGCTAAAATTCTGCCATTTCTGTAGACAGAACAGAATATTCCACCCACCCCTATTAATAATACAAATACATGATGAATACAAACATGCAGACATAGATACATATCATTATTTAACTACCTACCGCATCTCCATCTGCCAATTAAATGTCTAGGTTCAGCCTCATAAATAATTTGATGTAAGATCTTGCCACTTTAAGGTGTTCACATTTTGGGGTTCCATTTAAGTTCACCTCTGATAGAAAACTGCCATTCGGAAGTCAAGAAAAATTCTCTATCACTCCCTCTAAAACTGTAGTCTCTACCCATTTGTGCTAATGTCCCAAAATGCCTCCATCCTCACCCCACTTTCTTCCTATCCCTTTAAATTCTTTGAAGCGCTCACCTGGCCACATAAGCTCTATCTTAAACACAACATCTAAAGAAGGAAATTAACATGGTTTGTCAGAATTGGTGAAATGTATTAATGTTGACAACAAAATAGTTGCTCCTGAAGATAATTATGTAACGTAGATGTTCATCTAAATATGTGTTTCCAAAAACAATCAATATGTAATCATGATTTCTTATTACTTCAATAAATGTAATCAGGATCAATCTTATCTTTCAGTCCTTTTGCTGTCTCCTGAAGACTTCAAATTCACCTCTTCAGAGTGACCTCTTTGTAATGTATCTGACACATTGACACAACTGTAACTGATTACTTACATTCTATCTCCATTGTAAATATCTCTAAACTGCTGCCCACTCTAACCCCTAACCCTTACCGGTCCCCAAACTTGCTGCAGCCCTTACCCTCTCTGTCCCCTCTCCAATTATTTCTCAAAACCTCTACTCTGCCCTCGTGCCCCATTTTTTAAGTATCTCCTTTATCCCTCTAGCGCTGGCCTCACTCTTTGTTCCCCATCTCCCCTCTCCTCCTCCTTTTGCACCTTCTTACCTCTCCTTTTCAATTTCCTTTCAATTTCCCCTCCTCACCTCTTCCTACTACTTACCACCTCTCCATCTCCCACCATGTGCTTCATTTTCCAAATCCACACTTCCTGGTTCCTCTTCACCTCTCTAGCCCAACTCTGGAAGTCTCCAGGGCATATTATCAAGGGCCATCTCGCCACTTTTTTGGCTTTAAAAGCCAAAAAAGCGGTGATAATATTATCTCCCTTTCAACAACGGAGCACTAACATGCATTAGCGCCTGGTAGCTGCCGTTTTTGTAACACCATGTATCTAAGCAATATACATTGCTAATGAGATGCAAAGAAGGCATTCCTGACCATTACTCCATGTAAATAATCGCTAAGAAGGCTTTCCGATATTTACAAGCATGGAGCAGATCCGTGAAGCCATGAAAAAAGCAGCGCTAACCGCGGTTTTTGCCGGAATCCAACACCTGGTAAAATCCTGACTAAGCTATCTGTAATATGGGAGGTGGATTTACAGGTTAAGTCCACACTCCCATATTATCAAGCATTCCCTTAGCGCTGTGAAATAATCGCTTGATTTCACACGCTATTGCCAATTATCGCCGTCTATTGATGATTTTCACATCGCCATTTAGCAAAGCGTTGCTGATAAGCCGCTAACACAGCAATTTAAATCAATGATAGAGGGCAATAATGGTAAACGCAATAAGCACGATTTGTGATGTTTATTGCATTACCTTGATAATATGCCTCTCCTTCTCCAGGCATCTCGAGCAAACCTGCCACTCAACCCTTCCACCGCTTTCAATCTTCGGGCTTATCTAACCCAACCCACCCTTTCATCTCACACAATCCCCTCTCTTCCTTTCCCTGCCATCCCTACATTTTCTTCTTCTGCCTGTCCTCTCTCGTCAGTGCCACTCTCTATTGCTCTCTCTGCCTTCCTCCTCTTCGTATGTTTCCTCCTTTCTCAGTAAATCTTTTTCCAATCCTTCTGTTCACTTCCCTATTCCTCTTGTTTGCTCTGTTTTTTGTTCGACGTGGAGACTTTTTGTTGCAGTTGTTATTATTTATGTACACCTCATGGTGTTCATGCGCTATATAAAACTGTCAACTAAATAATTAATTAAATAAAAGTAGAAGCTGTAGCCTCTGAAATAATTTTTTGTGTAAATAATTTGCCTTTTTATAACGCAGCTTGTTTTATGTAGATCAGAGAGCCATTTTCATTGAGACAAAGAGAAAACAAAACAATTTTATTAAACAACTTCCATTTGATACGAGTATCAGAATATTAGAACTAGCCTGTATTGGCCAGTGGAAAAAGTGTCCAGAAACAAAAATGTGCCCCTATTGCTCAGAAACTAACTCAACATTTATTTCTGAAACACAGTGCAAAAAATAGTTCAAGGAACGATCAGCATCAACTCCATGCCATCCAGTGAAATTATTATTGATAAATTAAATGAAGCTTAAAAATCCCCTTGAAATTACATGTCCAGAAGAAAACAATATCTACAACAAATCAAGTGCAATGTTGCTTCTAATGTGAAAACTGCATCTAAAAATCAATTGTCAGTGAAGAAGATAGGGCAGATCATCAACTCCTGGAAGAAAACTGAAACGAGGCAAGTAGCTACAGATGACAGAAGGACAACCGAGCATCGCCGCCTCGAGCCACTCAGCCACTATTAGTTTAATCAGTTGCATAGAACACAAGCTGTAAAGGACCACCGAACATTTCAAGAGAAGCTAACAGTTTATGGCAATATCAAAAATTAATGCAACACCCGTCTGAATAGCCTATCAGGTGCTGACAATAACATAGAAAACAGTCTCAAAACAATTATTTTGTATCGCGCAATCTATGTCTATCATGAGTCTATGCTTCGTTAAATATGATCTTTTTTCAAAGATGGATGGTTTGTGTGAGCCAAAAAGGAGCCTGATATTAAGGACTGATGGGATCTCCTTAAAAGGAAAGGAAAGTGGGCTATTTAAATCACTTAATAGTTATTATGTCACTGGCAATCACTACAGAAGTGTTCAAGAGCACCACACTATCCTATCGCTATTAAAGCTTCTTTCATTCAAAAGTAATTCAACTGTATAAACATGCTTTCCAAACACATTGAACAAAGCGTTACTGTGGCCGAGCAGGAATCAATATAAAATAGACTATTCATACGGACAGGTGATTTCATTAAGAACGGCTGTGTAAAAAGTCACTCACTATAAAACATACTGGTTCATGAGAAAGTTAACTGCTTTATGGTTTATTTTGGACACTTCACAGTAAAAGAAGCGTAACTTTTATGCTCTTGTATAGCAAAAAAAACCTTAGACGCAATACACTTGTTGGCGATTCTGTCGTTTGGAAAAATAAAATATTTTAAAATTGCTGAATAATGTTTAAATTAAAAGAAGATTTAATTAATAAAGGAGGAGCTTCGCGGGCAAGCAGGATGGCCGCGTAAGCTCGGAGCTCCGGAGACCCTCCGACCCTCCGCATAACTCCTGATCGAAATCCTGATCCACGGTGGTGCATTCTTGTTGATGAACGGTCGTTGAGACGGGATCTGCTGTCCGATTCAAAATCCGACGCTCATAGACGGAGATACGTCGTGCTGAAGAGTCGTGCCAGGGATGGACCATTGACTCGGTGATGGCCGACGGCAGCGACACTGTAACGCATGACTGATATGCTTTGTGAGTGACTACTGCGCCGACCCTGCGGAGCATGCGAAGTTGCGAAGTGACCTTTCGCTGAACAAACATCGGAGGCTGCTACGCCCCGCAATTGCTCGCATACCCGAAGAGGCTTTGGTGTACCACCCTTTGTTCAATCTCTCGCCTCCAACATGGCGGGCAAGGGCGAACCAGACAGAACGGTGAACCGGGTCAGTAGGAAGATGATCCAACCCCAGACAAACAAGATTGATCGCTATGCCCAACAAAGGATCTCGCCGACTGCGGCTGCCCGTTCAAAAGACACCCTCCGGGTGGGATCGCGGACGAGCCGGAGCCGACACTCCGAGACATCATGGGGGCTATAGCTGGCATCAGAACGGAGATGTACAAGCAACATGAGGTCTTAACGCATAAAGTTGATACTCTGGCGATCGACCTTAACCTGATCAGGGCCGATCTCGGCAAGACTAACGACAGGGTGAAATCGCTAGACATCAAAACCGCGAGCCTCACGACTGATGTCTCGGACCTGCAGACGGAGGTCCGGGACATGAGGTCTGCCAACGATCACTTCTCGAGGCGGCTAGAAGATTTTGAGGGATGTGCCAGGCGGCAGAACATCCAAATTATTGGGGTGCCGGAGGGCGCAGAGGAATCGGCCACTGATCTTTTTGTTGAAGAACTGATAAAGACTCATCTGGCCCCCGCGGGCCTCAGCCGTTTCTTTTCGGTTGAGCGGGCCCACAGAATGCCGGGTGGACCGCCCAAGTCAGGTGCCACACCAAGGCCCATTATAGCTCGATTGTTCAATTTCAGAGATCGGGACGTGATCCTACAGGCCTCGAGACGACATGGGCCCCTCAAGTTCCAGAATGCGGATGTCAACTTCTATCCAGACTTTAATAGGGCGGTTCAGCGACAGCGCCAAAGTTTTGCGGGAGTGAAACGGCGTCTCAGAGACTTGGGGATGAAGTACTCGATGATGTTCCCTGCTAGACTACGTGTTGAACATGATGGCCGTGCTGTATTCTTCGACATGCCTGAAGTGGTAAGCGATTGGCTGGACACCTTGCCACACAGACACGAGGAACAAGAAGAACATTCGGAGGGCGCCTCGGGAGGCTTCGAGCGTCAGGAGTAGAACTCATTTTACTAACTTTGTCGGTCAGCGGCCCTGTTGACAATGACCAAAGCCATACTGCTGCACTTTACGGTGTATATCCTTCTTTCCGTTATGGAGGGTGGCGGGGGGACTACGTGATCTCCTTTCTCCTCTAGGGTCTTCTTGTAGTTTAGTTAATGGGGCGACAGGCACACTGCTGGTTGGGGGGGCTTCTTAGTCTGATGCAGGGGTGCAGGGTGGGGGGTGGTTCGATGGTAGGTTCTGCTTGTTTTCTTTGTTTCTCTTTTCTTCTTTTAAGGCAATGCAACAAATGCTCTATTTCTGTAAATGTATCTGTGAGGCCTACTGGGGTCGGCGGAGGCCTACGATTTGACGATGGGGGTTAGGAAATTAAACGTTCTGTGTTGGAATGTTAACGGCTTGGGTGATTGCATTAAGAGAGGGGTGGTTTTGCAACTGTTCAAGAGATGTATGCCTGATGTTATTCTGTTGCAGGAGACACACTTGGTGGGAAATACGTGTCGAGCGCTTAACAGGAAGGGATTCAAGATGGTGGCGCACTCAGGGTTCTCCTCAGGATCCCAGGGGGGCAGGGATTATGATGCGCACGTCTCTCCCATTTGAGATCGACTCTAGCGTTGTGGACGAGAGGGGGCGGTACGTTGCTGTCTCGGGGAGATGGGAGGGACGGTCCCTGGTTCTGGTTTCAGTTTACGTGTTCCCAGGGCTACAAAACAACACTTTTCAGGACCTTGGAGGCACCATCTTGGGTCTACCTGAGGGGTTGCTTATTGTGGGTGGCGATTTCAACTCGGTCTGCTCGGGGACCTTGGACAGACATCCGCCCAGAGATCTCCGAAGTTCACAATCCTGGTTGCCTGGTTTCCTCGACACCATGGGACTGATTGACTGCTGGAGACTTATGGATCCCACCCAAAATCAATATTCATTTCACTCCGGGGCGCATGGTAGCCTCTCTAGAATAGATTATGTCTTAGCTCTGGCGGCCCATGCATCGGCAATTTCCGAGGCCCGCTTGCTGGCGAGGGGCATCTCAGACCATTCCCCGGTCTGGGTGTCTTTCGACTTCGACATTGTGGTTACCGAGCGGGCGGTCGTAGTTAACCCGTGGTATTTTCGTAACCCGAAGACGCGCGGACTCCTGGCCAGGGCTATTGAGCTCTATTTCTCTGAGAATACTGGGTCGGTTGCATCGGCCGTCACTCTGTGGGAGGCGTTTAAGACAGTCCTGAGAGGTGAGGCTCTCTCCCTTATTGCGGACGTCCGGAGACGCAGAGACGCTGACATGGTGCGCACCGAGGCGGAGATTATGGAGCTGGACTCCCAATCGGAAGTGGGCCCGACACCTGAGTTGCTCCATGTTCTCTCGCTTAAACAATCAGAATATCGTGATATTGTCTCCGATGCTGCCAAAGTCATGGGTAGAGAACAACAGGGTAGAATTTACGATGTCGGAGACAAGGCGGGCAAGCTCCTTGCTTGGCTCGACAAAAAGGAGAGAGCCAGTCGCGTAGTTCCAGAGGTGTTAGGGGAGGGCGGCCTGCTTGTCACCGATCCGAGTGCAATAGTGGAGTCGTTCTCGGACTACTTTGAGACCATTTACATCTCGGTCTCGGACCGGTCTGAGACCGGCTCCAGTGCGCTTTTGGCAGAGATAGACCTCCCGTGTCTGTCAGAGACGGACCGTGACGACTTGGATAGGGACATCACTGCGGACGAGATAGCCCTTGCCATTCGCTCCCTCAGATCTGGTAAGGCGCCCGGCCCCAATGGTATTCCAGTGGAACTTTATAAGATCAAGCCCGATGTCGTATCTCCGCCTCTGCGGAACATGTTTTTGGAGGCGCGAGAGACGGGCATTTATTTATTTATTTATTTATTTATATTGTTTTGTATAGCGCGAACAAGACCCGTGGGTATCAGAGCGCTTAACAGAATAGAATTGCATATAGACATTATAGTAGCAGTACTAATCACAGAAGAATAATGAGGTAGAAGGCAGTATACTGCATGGATGAAATTAGATATATATATTCATAGAGACTGTGCAATTAGCGTTATATGGCGAGCACGGCTTGACTTGTATCGTGCTAACAAACCATGATCATTGAGGTAGGGTTATAAGGCGTTCCAGTGCATATCAAAGGATAATATGTATAAATAAATCAAGTGAGGTAGAGGTTATATAGAATGACTAAGAGCTATAGTTATAAATTCACACATATATGTATAAATAAATCAAGTGAGGTAGAAGTTATATAGTCTGACCGTGAGATATATTTAAAAGTTCACACGTGTATGAGGTAGCAGTAATGTGTCCGGTCTCGGCTTGAGCCCGGCATCAGCTCCTTCTCAGATACAGATCTTCCAATTTTCCATGGAGAGGACAGCCCTCAGTTAGTGAAAGTGATCATCCCAGTGATCCGAAGGTTTCTCTAAGTAGGGTATTTACTCATCAAGTGGCTCTTCAGTTCTCGTTTGAATGTTACTGTATTTTGAATCTTCCTGATGTTAGGAGGTAGTGAGTTCCAGATTCTGGGGGCAGCTCCGGAGAATGCTCGGTTGTAGGTCTTTCTCTTGTGGAAAAAGGCTGGTCGTAATAGTAGATCTTTAGCGCTTCGAGTTGTTCTATTACCTCCTGAGAGCTTAAGTTTCTTGGCTAGGTATCTAGGCGTGTTGTAGTGAACCGCTTTGTGCGTAATACAGGCCATCTTCATTTGGATTCTCGCCTCGTAAGGTAGCCAGTTTAGTGCTTTCAGGTGAGGAGATATGTGGTCGAATTTCTTCGTTCCCGTAATGAGTCTCGCCGCTGCGTTGAGGCAGGCTTTTAGTGGTGCTGTGGAGGTTTTCGGTAGGCCCGCTAATGTGGTGCAGCCGTATTCGATCCTCGAGATGACTAGTGATTGGATAGCCAGTTTTAGATCTGTTTCAGAGATAAAGGGTTTCAGTTTTCTTAAGTAATTCAGGTGGAAGCGGGCGCTCTTGGCCATTGAGCTAATATGGTTTTTCATGTCGAGGTTTTCATCTAGTGTAATTCCTAGCGATTTGGCTGAGTTAACTAGAGTCGGGGTGCAGTTTAGCGCTGTCACCAGTTTAATCCATTCTTTAACTTCAGATTGGCTCCTTGTCGGTGAGATTAGCAGGAATTCTGTTTTCTGGGCGTTTAGCTTCAGATGGTTCATTGTTAACCATTGCAAAGCTCTCCTTAGTGTCTTGTTCATTAAGTCAATGTCCTCAAGGGAGGCGATCTTTATGTATAGTTGCGTGTCGTCTGCATACATATGATAGGATACCTGAGATTCTTGAAGGATCTCCGTGAGAGGTTCTACATATAAGTTGAATAGATCTGGAGATAGCGTTGAGCCTTGTGGGACCCCGATTGCGTTGGGGCTCGGGGAAGAGATTGCTTGGTTAACCAGGAAACGCTGAGTCCTGTTTTGTAGGAAAGAATTAAACCATTTCAGCACGTTTCCAGACAAACCCATCCTGTCTTGTAGTCTGGTCATAAGCACTTCGTGCTTTACCGTGTCAAATGCTGATGATAGGTCTAGTAGGATCAGTAGGCAAGTTTGATTTCGGTCTAGGGCTTGTAGGGCGTCATCAACAATATGCAGGATCGCAGTTTCAGTACTGTGCCCTGTTCTGAATCCTGATTGGCAATCGTCCAGTAGCGAGAATTTAGTGATGTGTTGACTTAGTTGGCCCTGCACGCATTTCTCAATGAGTTTAGCCAGTAGAGGGATGTTGGTCACTGGTCGATAGTTGTTCGGGTCTGATGCATCAGCTGTCGGTTTTTTGAGGATGGGCATCACCTGCCCTGTTTTTAGGCAGTCAGGGAGGGTTCCTTGTGCAAGTGAGGCGTTTATTATCTCGGTCCAGATTGGCACTAGAGTGTGGCTGACTTCTCTTACACACTTTCCTGGTAGCGGGTCTTGATAGTGGTTGTTCGGTCTAATCTCCGCCAGCGTTCTGGCGATCTTTTCTTGGTCGTATAATTCAAATGTGTCCCATTTTGCCTTGTTTTTAGTTTGGAGCCTCTCTGGTGAGATATTGGTTTCATTTTTAGGTGGAGGCAGTGCCCTAAGGTTAGTTGCTGCAGTTGTGAGTTCAACTTCAAGCAATTTAGATTTTTCCGTGAAAAATGCGGAGAATTCTTCGCAGCTTATGGGGGTTTTTGTATTCTCTAGAACCGTTTTGGCTATTTTATTTGACTGCTGTTTTAACATCTCAAAGAGTTTTCGTGGTCTGTTTATGGCACTGTCCAATTCAGCTCTGAAAAATTCTTTTTTGGTGTTGATTATTTTTTTGTTGTATTCTTTTCTTGTTTTCCTGAGTGTTTTCAGCTCCGGTGAGGAGGGATGTTGTCTCCACCTCCTTTCGGCCATTCTCAGTTTGCGCCTGTCCTCATTCAATGATTCATTAAACCAAGGATTTTTTGGTTTCTCTGATACTTTTTTCAGTTTTAGGGGCATGGTATCATCGACGATATTGCCGATCGAGGTTATGTAGTGATCAGTCAGCTCATTAACATTTCGCTTATTGTTGGGTGGTTTCAGGTCCTTCTCACACCTTTCAACCAGTAGTTCAGTATTAGCCTCTTTAGTGTCTCGGATCAGTTTCTTGAGCTTGAGTGGTTGCACGGTCCTGCCCTTTGTCATTGTCGGTATCGTGAATGTTATGGTGTGATGGTCAGACCAGTCACATGGGTCTATGGCAAGGATAGATGCCTCATTCTCTCTTGAGATAATCCAGTCTAAGGTCGCTCCTTGTGAGTGAGTGGGTTGGTTGCAAGTTTGTACCAGTTTTAGCTCACTGAGGAAGTCTTTAA
Source organism: Lissotriton vulgaris (assembly GCF_964263255.1). Classification (NCBI taxonomy): domain Eukaryota; kingdom Metazoa; phylum Chordata; class Amphibia; order Caudata; family Salamandridae; genus Lissotriton; species Lissotriton vulgaris. Next base: position 930,477,520 of record NC_141687.1, read on the forward strand.
GCGAGTTTACCAGTTTATCACTGTCGTCATTCCAATGGAGGTTAAAATCGCCTAGGAATATATTATTGGCGTTCGGGTTAGAGTTGGTCGTTATGATCTCCATCAATTGTTCTGTGAACTTTGCGTTCTCTCCTGGTGGGTGGTAGAATGCATGCAGTTTGCAGCTTTGATTCTTTGGTGTTCTCACATTAATACCAAGGTATTCACAGGATTCTAAGGGGTCAGATTGGAATTGGCAGACCTCGATCTCTGACCGGTGAATGCAAGCTATGCCTCCTCCCGCATTCCTTGGTCTGTCTAGCCTGACGATGTTGTATTGTGGAGGTACTAAGAGATCCATGGTCGGAGATGAAGAATCATTGAGCCATGTTTCCGTGAGGATGGCTAGGTCAATTTCCTTATTGATGATGAGGGCGGCTATGTCTGCTGCATGTTTATTTGCCGAACGACAGTTAAGTAGAAGGCAGTTCAGGGGTTTCTGTGATTTAACAAGTGTTCCATTATCCGATTTGGATGCAATTAACTGAATATGTTGTAGATTATGGTGTATTGCTTTCCTGTCGTTCTTTCTGGACGTTCTACCAGAGTCGATAGGTACTGTTTTGATATTCTCCTCTTTACTATGGGCAGGTTGTTCATAAGACCTGAGTAAGGCTAGAGTTTCTTCATTTGACAAGGGCTTGGTCCTATTAGGTCTGTTGGGTCTAAGTACCAGATTCTGGATGTGAGAAACCTTGGTGTGTGTGCTTATCGTCATCTCCCAGATTTTTCCGATTGTCTGTGAGGCTTTCATCGACATTTGCACCAGATTACCTACGAGTTTCTGGAGCTCCTTGACTTCTCTCTGTGTTCGGGGTGAATTCTTGTGTGAGGTAGTGCTGGCTGGCTGAGTGTTGCAGTTTGCTCTTCTCTGCGCCTGAACCGATCTCGTTACCACCCATCTTTTCTTGGTAAGGGGTGTTTTTGTGGATAGGGATCTGTAGGATTCCGGTCTCGAGTTCGGGGGAGGGTAGGGAAGGTCGGTGTGATCTACCTTGCTCGTTTCATTAGCTTCATAGAGGGATTCGATAGGAGCTGGGGTACATTCTTCTGGTGCAATGACGTTGTGCATTATCGGCCACGGTTCTTTCCTTGGGACCTGATTCTTCTCTTTGTTTCCTAGGTTGGTGGACATTTCAATCCTTTCTCCCTCAGTCTCTGAGGTTAACATCGCGTTTTCGGTTAAATCTGCGGTGTTAGAGGTTTGGTTATTCTGGCCGTCCGATTGATTGGTGTCTCTAGTCCTGGGGTCGATGTTTTCAGGTGTGATATCTGGTAGTGTCAAGTTTTGTTGGAGGATTGGTCCTTCTATGTATTCCTTTAAGTTTTGAAAAGTTGACTCAAATTTCTCGAGTTCTCTGTTGGTTGCTTGAATCAGCACTATTCCCGTTTTATATATAGTGATGCATAATTCTGTCTTACTTCTTTTAGTTAAAGTGGTCGTTATCTTAGTGCCATATGGTATGTTTTTTATAGTTTTAGTGAACAGCATTTTTGTAAGGGTGTTGCGCCATTTCGCTATTTTGTCTGTGTAGAATATAAGATCGTTCAACTTGATGCCTTTGACTCTGTCAAAATATGGGTCATAGAACAGTATGTTCGGATTTTTTCTCAAAGTATTGTGTTTGAATTTTTTGGCAGCATTTTTGGATAGAGTTGAGGGGTATTCTATGCTCTTTGCACTAGACCCAGTCGATCCTTGGTGTCTTCCATCCATTTTGATTCGTATTAAAGATCTGTTCTGTACTGTTACGATCCCACCTAGTGAACCCTGGAGGATATAGAGATCAAATACCTCCGTACTATGGTTTCAGGTGGAGGTATAGATTCCCTTGTGGAATAGTATGCTCTTTGTATTGAGCCTTTGACTTCCATAGTACGACCAGAGGCTGGCCACCATTGTGGTTATCCATAAGGAAGGGAAACCCAGAGACCTGTGCCGATCGTATCGTCCCATCTCTCTGTTGAATGCTGAGCCTAAGATTCTTGCCAAGCTGCTGGCCAACCGCTTGATTGGCGCGATTGGCGACTTAGTGCACCCGGACCAGTCGGGCTTTATTCCACATTGCAACACGGCCTTTAATCTTCGGAGAGTCCATGGAGCCCTGGCAAGGGCTCACGCGCTCAGGGAGCCAGCCGTTCTGGCGTTGTTGGATGCCACGATGGCGTTTGACTCCCTCGAATGGGACTACTTGTGGGCAGTGTTGGCGAAGCTCGGCTTCGGCCCGGAATTTGTAGGGTGGGTTAAACTTCTGTATGCCAGCCCGCTGGCCAACGTGACGGTCAATGGTCGTGTATCTTCTTCCTTTGCCCTTCACAGGGGCACTGGGCAGGGCTGCCCCCTGTCGCCCCTTTTGTTTGCACTGGCACTTGAACCGTTGGCAGCGTGGATACGGCACCACCCCGACATACACGGCATTCGCTGGTCCCCTGGATTCGAGGACCGAGTGTCATTATATGCTGAAGACATCCTTCTGTATCTCACCTCCCCTTGCAAATCACTCATTGTGGTATGTAACGTGCTTCGACTTTTTGGCCGGCACTCTGGTCTGGTCATTAATTGGTCGAAGTCGCACTTGTACGTTCTGAGAGGGGGGACACCTCATCTTTCGAGGGACTGTGGCATACAGGTTGCGAGACAGGGATTTAAATACCTGGGGATCTATATCTCAACTGACCCCAAGGCATGCTACGAGAACAATTTGCTTCCCCCTCTTGTTCGTCTCCGACGTGATGTAGAGGGTTGGCGTAGACTTCCGCTCTCCCTCCTTGGGCACGCAGCATTATTTAAAATGATGTCTCTACCCAGGTTCCTGTATGCCCTGCAAAATACCCAGGATCCGGTCCCAGCTAGATACTTTGGGGAAATCGAGGGCTTGCAACGTGCTCTGCTCTGGGATGGCAGGACACGCATAGCTATTACGAAGCTCACGCTCCCGTGGTATGATGGGGTATAGCATTGCCCGATGTGCGGAGATACTATTGGGCCTCTCAGTTGGCAGCCCTTAATCACGGCCTCTATGGCCCGGCAGACAGTCCGGGCTACGCCATGGATCGCTGGCTCCTAGATGGTGGGAAATAACATAGGGCGCTGTACACGAGATCTCTTGATAGGCGGATGTCTGGGCCAACAAAAACAGCTGTGCACATTTGGAGAACGATTACAAAGTCACAGGGGTGGAAGGACAGGCTCACAATGGCAACTCCTCTTTATGACTCCGAGATTCTGGGTAAATTGTGGCACACTAAGGGATTCGACAAGTGGGACATGATCGGCATATCTAGGGTGGAGGATATGATAGTGAGAAGTGAGGTAAAATCATTTGCCCTGCTACAGACAGAGTTCCAGCTGGGCGAAACAGAATATTTTCGGTACGCTCAGCTGCGACACGCACTCCTGTCGGCCATGCCGGATGGCGAGACAATCCCCGAATATTCTCCCCTGGAGGATCGGGTACTGGACGGCCATATGCGGGTAGCGCTATTTCCCTAACCTATAAAAAACTGATCAATATTCGCACAGACGTTCTTCTGGGGGTGAGAGACCAATGGGTACGGGATGGGATAGAGATCGATGACGAGGACTGGCAGTGTGCGGTGTCGTCCCCCAAGGAGGTTGCTATTCCTGCCCGGCTGCGACTGGTGCAATTGAAGATTCTGCATAGAGTTTATGTCACTGGTCCCAGATTAATACATATGGGACATTCGGTTGATGGCCTCTGTCGGCGTGGCTGTGGCGCTCTGGCCACTTTCATGCACATCATTTGGGAGTGTAGTGCGATAGCCTCCTATTGGAGGCGGGTACACATGATTATGAGTGAGATAACCGGGGTGGACGTTCAGGCGGAGGCCCGGAGATGCCTCTTGAATATCTGGGGCCCAACAGATTACAACACTGCACAAACCCAATGGGTTACCCTGGGGAATATGGTTGCAAAACGGGACATAGTGCAGATGTGGGGAGCGACATCGGCTCCGAAGGTGGTACAGTAGAAGGCCAACATGGATTGGTGTATGTTCCGAGAAAAGACTGTGTACGTAGCCAGGGGTAAACCCAAAAAATGGCAGAAGCTGTGGGGGACCTGGAATGAGTATAGGGGTGACATCTGCATACCACCGGATACCGCCCCACTGGAAGAACATTTGACCCCATAGCCTATAACTCCAACTGGCGTCCTGGTTTCACTACTATCCTGTGCTTCCCCCCCCATGGTTCTATGTATCAATATTGTATTTTGAATCTAACTGTGATTACTGTGCCTAGCCGACTCCTAGACTGGGCCCCACCGCATAATGGTTTAATTGCCTTATTTCTTAGCGCTAGTTCTGGCGCCTTTTTCTGTACTTGTTCCTTTTTCATAAAAAAAACATGACAATTTACAACCTTGACACATGCTGGTACCTTGCTTCTTGCACTTTGACCCATTGTCTACTAATTTGCTGCCTAGCCTCCGGGATGTAAGGCTGAATAGCTGTGTGCACTATTTGAAAATAAAGGTTTTAAAAATGTAAAAAAAAAGATTTAATAGTGATAGCATACTTTGTTGCACTTTAGTACATCTGCAATACCTGCCAGTGCTAAAACATTTTCATAAACTATAGCACAAACTAGGGGTTTGGACATTATGCAAGCTAAGGCGATGTACAGCGCTAGTCCTTTCCATACATACCCAAAAGACTATACACTATAATAGTCCAACGTTAGTCTCGCAGTGAAGTCAGAAGTTATTGAATGTTAGGGATGGTCCAATTGGTGTTGTTGATTTTATGAATGAGGGATATGGATGAACCAATTGGTGTTGTTTATTTTATGAATGAGGGCTATCCTAGCACATGTGCAGGCGTATCATACACACTGGGAGCCAGGCTGAGAATGGCAAACTAATTTCACATACTACTCTGAACAATGACAATCTGATGTTTGGATTTTCGCCTATACAGCTAGAGCCTAAAATGTCCATAAAGAATGTCTGACAAAATATAGAAAGACATAATATCTAGGTACAAAAATGTCGGAGCATTAATATCGATGTCGACAATATCGACATCCTATCTACAACAAGGTGAGTACAAAAATATCGAGAAAAAATATTGTTGTCAAAATTTTCGTTTTTAAAAAAATATCTTTTTTTTAAATGAAAAAAAAATGTAAAATAAATTAAATAATACTTAAAAATATAATAAACATAGTTACAAATATTTTATAATATTTAAAATAATAAAAAATAGACATAATGTAATAAAAAATTAATTAAACATATACATATAATATATAATATGTATACTTACTTAATAATCAGTTTAAATAATTATTTTAATAAATTATAAATAATTAAAAATATTATGAATTACAAATTCATCTATACACATAAAGGGGCCGATTCCGATTCAGTAAAATCCCTTACAAATAGCCGTACTGAGCATATTTCCCATACAAATCGTACCAAAGCAGATCTCCGTACAAATCGTACTAAACACCGTACGACAAAAAAATACGTGCAAATTGTATCCAGAACACGCAGTACGCCATGTCCGTACGTAAATAAGCAGTAGTTTTGGCCCAGCAAGTACGATTCATCTCTGCGACATTCTGTACAACCCTTTTTCTACGGAAGCCCCAAAATATCCGTAAAAGCAGAGTCCAACCCGAACCGTATCCCCAGTACGCGACGTACATGCCATTAACCCCATCGTCCGTGTCATCCCAGTCCTGTATGCCTACGACCTTGTGCACAGCAGCCGACGACGGCGCATACGGTGAGAACAACGTACTGAAACAACGGAGGTGTACTAGTACTGTGTGTCTTACACGCTCGCGTATGGCACCATTGCAATAGTGATACGATGCGCACACACGCCAGGAATGTTGAGGTACTGTGTGTTTCACATGCTCGCGTATGGCACCATTACAATAGTGATACGATGCGCACACATGCAAGGAATGTTGGGGTATGGTGCGTTTCACATGCTCGCGTATGGCACCATTACAATAGTGATCCGATGCGCACACACGCCAGGAATGTTGGGTACGGTGCATTTTACACGCTTGCGTACGGCACCATTACAATAGTGATACGAGGCACACACACAGCAGGAATGTAGGGGTACGGTGAGTATCACGCGCTCACGAATTGCACTATTACAATAGTGATACGAGGCACCCACGCCATCAACCCAATCGTCCTTGTCAGCCCAGATCTCTACCCCTAGGACATGGTGCGAGAACAACAACTAGGGGCTTGGGGGTGAGGGGTGGGAAACATCACTAATACCAAAGTCCCACCCCATAATCTGTATGCCATACATCACCACCAATGTCCGGTTACCTGGGGGGCATGTCCAGAAACCCCTGCGTACAGCACAAAAGAAAGGGTACACGTCGATCTGGCCCTGCATATTACCTTCACATTTGTATGTGCAGGTCTGGGCCAGCAGTGTCCAGCTCCAAGGGGGGGTGTACATCACTACCACCAGTGGCCAGTCATATGGTGGTGGGTGCATAGGACTCCCAGCAGTGGCCAACAGTATAGGGGTGGGTGCACAGGATTCCCAGCAGTGGACAGACATATGGGGGTGGGTGCACAGGACTCCCAGCAGTGGCCAGACATATGGTGGTGGGTGCATAGAACTCCCAGCAGTGACCAACAGTATGGGGGTGAGTGCACAGGACTCCCAGCAGTGGCCAGACATATGGGGGTGGGTGCACAGGACTCCCAGCAGTGGCCAGACATATGAGGGGTGGGTGCATAGGACTCCCAGCAGTGGCCAACAGTATGGGGGTGGGTGGATATGACTCCCAGCAATGGCCAACACTATGGGGGTGGGTGCACAGGACTCCTAGCAGTGGCCAGACATATGAGGGGGTGGTTGCATAGGACTCCCAGCAGTGGCCAAACATATGAGGGGTGGGTGGATATGACTCCCAACAGTGCTTACATTGGGAGGTACATCATCATCAGTATACCACAACTACATGGGGGTAGGTGCACATCCCTAACTTGTGACTATAATGATAGTGCCATAGCAACACATCACTTACAGCCGTGTCCCACTCCCTGGAGGATGGATTACTTTCATACACTGCGTGACACACCATATGTGGGTGTGATGTCAAATTCCACATGCATACCCACCCATGGAGGCTGCAGGCGAAATACACACCCTACCATCATGACACAATAGTGTATAGAGATGTTACAGCCTACGAAACAAAAATAGCGAAAGGGAACACACACTGTCATGCACATCCCAGGACTGATATGAATGTCCAGGTGGTGGTCAGACCACCAAGATGTAGTCTCTCATGGAAGGAATAGGGTTGAACCCCCTTAGATACAATGCACACAATTGTGAGTCATGTGCCAAAATACCCTGCATAACAATGCCCAACATAGGGGTAGGCTGTGATTACACACATGAATAGTGCTGAAAAGGGTGAATGTGTCCCTGAAGGCATTTGTACATACTCAAAACACAAGTACAGTGAGTTGAAAGGATGGCAGAGACGAATGAGCAGTAGACATCTGTGTGCAGGCATGGCCATTGTTGAAGGGAACCGTCACCAAAAAAGGAAATGTGCACACGTCAGCACAACAATTGTGCAACTGTCTGCAGTGAAGATGCCAGGTGCCACAGAGGAAGGAACACTCCTTGGGACAATGTCACTAGCCAAACTGAACACACACAACCAATGATTAATTGCAGAGACATTGTGATGGCACACAGATTCCATGGTCCACCTCATGACCATCAACAAAAAACATCTTTCAGAACCCCAAAACATTACAAGGACACCAACTCCAGGCCCCTCATCACCAACATCAAGTACCTGAAATGCAATATTGTTGAACGTGAAATAAAAAGGAGACATGGGGGGCTTCACGGACAGAAGGGATGGGAGCTACTGGGAGGGTGGAGATGGTGCTGTAGGGGGTGGATACAGACTTGGTGTTGCTGCAAATTCCCCCTCATCATGGGAGTCAGAATCGGATCCATCGGCGTGGTAAGATGTTTCGCCTTCCAACAGGTTCGCAGACTGACTCCCCTCACCCTCCGTGCCCCTGGCTCCCTCGGACTCCTCCACGCTGGTGGCACTGTGGCTGGGTCCCTCTTCCTGGTCAGGGCAGCTGTCTCCTCCAGTTTCGGGTGATGATGCTGTGGGCAAGGAGAAGAAACAGAGATATAGTCATGGTATGGGTTGCAAACGAGTTCTAATATCAGGGATTCATAACCCTGGGGCAAGTAGAACATTATTCATGGTACAGTCACCAATATCATAACTAGGCAGGTCATTTAGAAACTAGACTAGGATGTTACATGATGTATACTTCGGTGTTATGTTAAAGATTGTTCAAATTTACTCTCTACTTGCCCCGGGGTTATGAATCCCTGATATTAGAACTCGTTTGCAACCCAAACCATGACTATATCTCTGCTCTGAAGGATAGGCAGAGTAATAAATATCCACAGACACAATGTACCTTACAAGACGACCTGATGTATAACATAGAGAATGGTTACTCGATTCTGTGTATGTTCTGTGACGTCTTCGCCTATGTAGGCTGACAGTCTCACACTAAGGCGTCAACACTCCTTACAAATGGCGGCCTTGCGTAACGATGCTGACTGAGACATAATATGCTATATCCAATACCAAGTTTTAAATCACTAGTTCCTTTGACATACTATGAAATAATAACTAGCACAGTAAAATTTAGCCGGGCACAGGGTTTTTTTCCCGTAAACTAAGGCAATCCAACTCTGTAAACATGACCTCCCGTGTTCACTTCCGGTTAATGCACTTTGACTTTCGGGCGACGGGTAGCCTGGGATTCAACCCGTAAACTAACCCGCAGACCGAGGACTGGGAGCAGGGACCAAACTGCACTATCAGCCCAAAAGTGAGTAAAAGTATGTTTGGGGCTCTGTTAAGCCTGGCGAGATGGAAAAGAGTTGCGGCTCATTCTACTCGCTCCAGTCACTTTGCATGCTCATGTGACCCTACCAGCACCTCGGCTCTCTCTAACTAATGTACTTCACTTTGGCAAAGTATCGCCCTAGCAATGCGGGTCTCCTGCTGGTTTTGCAAACCATGGTGGTTAAGATCAGAGTTTCCTTTAAATAACGGATTTTCTTGTGGCACTCGAACACACATAGAACCTTGGGTGTCCCGTGTATGTTTAAACTAATGTGGATATTACGAGATGGGTGCAAACTGTCAACACACGGGTTGCACTATCAGTCTTGAACATCCGATGGGATTTGTTAAGAAGTTAATTTTTCCTTATTTAGATATCGTCTCGATAGGCAACCGCCTGTAACCACGTGGGTGCCTTGTGAGTCATTAAACGTTGGCTTAAAAAGACGGAAACGTATATGAAAATAGACACGTACCACCATGTGGACATTGATAGATTTTAAATAATAAATCTAGAAAAAGAAGCCAAAGACAACTCCTTTTGGCTTCTGTTTATTTATCCTTTTAAAAAAACGATTTGCGCGGTTTTTGATACATTTTATTTTATGCAATCAAGTTTGCAGTATTTGTAAATCCGATAAACAACGGGTTATCTCGTTTTTGGAGACTTTTCAATGCACATAAAACTTGAAGGACATTTTTCCCCATTTCCACAGTCATTAGTTATCTCTTTAAACATGCTTTTCTTACATGTACTCCCTGATAAGATCGATAAGCACATATGCCCATCTCTCCCGACGAGGAATGAGGACATGTGGGTTAACCTAACCAATATACAATGCCTAGGGCATTTAGGCCCAGATATATAAAGCAACGCATAACAAAATCTAAGACTTAATATAGATATACCTGTTTAACCTGTACCATATACAAAGAGTATTGAACTTTCTGTATCTTGGATATTATCAAAATTGGAAACAGTAATAATATACGCTGTATATGTGGAAATAGGTATGATTACTATATATTGTCTATTATGCTTTTACTCTTCTGTCTTGTCTTATTACATCATCTTGGCTTGGTACCCTTGCTCACTACCTGAGTCGCTAGAGAATATCAAACACTCGACCTATCGGAGACACTGTTTAAAGCACACTTTTCTGTACTGTTCTTAAAATCACTTGTTTCATCCTTTTATGTCTTGCACTTTTTGTTGTTTGGACTCGCTATAAGTACATGTGAAATCTATAATTACGTGACTTGAGGCACGATACACTGTCATTTCACGTTTTAGATAATGCCTTGATGCTGAGACATCACAAAATATTCCAATCACTCTCCACCTTAGGTGATTCCTTTCTTTTCTCTCTTTCTCTTGGGGTCAACTGCTATCTCATCACACTCCTAAACAATTCATTCATCTTTCTTTACAGCCTTGAAAAAGCCCCGGCGCAATTCGCCAAGAGGGGGCGAAACACGTGTCGGCTGTCCATGTCTCACTAAAAAATAATAAAGATGTTACACTGCAACCTGAAATAGTTCTGTCCTCTGTATGACGACTTGAAAGAACGGATATTAATACTAACAAGCACAATTGTGATCCCTCATGGAGTACACACTCTCCACCTTTCAAACTTGCATTCCTGTATGAAGCCCAAGAGGTCCTGAGCTTCGAGTGTGTCTCCATTCACCTACAAAAGCAGCTTATCAAAGCGCTGTTTAAGCCTTGGAATCCTTGGACCTTTCCTATTTTGCCTGTAACCAATGGAGAACACTGCTTTGCAAGCCTTCTCGGTAAGTGGATGAGAAATTTCATTTGCCATTAAGCCAACAACGTGGTGCTGATGACGTCACAACGTTGCGCTGTAGCAAATGTAAATGCTTCCGTGGCACCAGTCGGGTGCCGTTAAATCCAGGATCCTCTTGTGGCCTGCTGCATATCCTTGGTCACGGTAGGGGTGCTTTTGCACCATCGCTCCTCATTACTCTCTTTTGAGTTCCGGTGTAACAGCTTGTTCTGCTTGGCATTTCAAAGCCCAGTTGGATGAGCCGATGACTGGCTCTTGCGGGGCTTCCTTGTGTTTACCTTCTTAAGGCTCTTGCGGGGGCTGTGTAATTTCCTTTCTTGACCCTCACTGATTCCTTGGGGTAACTACGGATTGTTGGCTTTGTGTGAGACGCGTAGCAGCGCATTCGAATTTCTGTTTATTGGACTTTATTCATCCACTGTTATTTTCTGGATTACCGCATGGCTTAAATTGCTTTGAAGCAGCCTGCACAGCGTTATACCCCCTTAATATCGCTGCAACATTTTATGTGTCTTCTGTGACCCCTGTGCTAGTTGCACAATCCTTGGAACAGGATCATAATATTGGCCATTCCTTTTGCAACTCGTACAACATAATCTTTGGTGTGTTATGGTGTTTCATCAACTTTACATGTGCTATGAATTAATGTAGATTGTTCATCTCTGTTTTCACAGCAGGGGCTTGTAGAGCTCGTCCTGAAGTAAGCTCAAGTTCCCCAGTTACGTGGCTGTGAAGACTTTTTTGGGTATGTTGATAACTGCTGGATAAATACATGGAAACGTATGGCACAGCCTTCTTTGTAAGTGCGTTATAATGTCCTTGTTCGATCCTCATATCTAGTTGCACTTTCATTACTGTGTTCCCAACTAGTATACCGTGGCTGTTGTTTTCATTTACAGGTGTTACTGTTACAGTATAGGTCCTGAGGTATTCTGTGATTTAGTGACAAGAAGTGTTGAATCCTTATGCTTGTTTACCCTTGTTTCAGATCTCCCTCCCTGCTGTTCCCTTCCTTTCCTTCCCTCGCCTGATCACCCTTTTGAGTCTGTCATTTCTACTCACACAAAGGGGCTATCAGGAGATGGACCACTTTGAGCATCGCACGTTTCTGAGGATTCAAGGCCCTGACAGTCATAGGCAGTCCTGTGCACATTGTTCCACCAGCAGTACAGGTAGACTCTTTACATGACTGTTATTTTCTGCAGAGCAATGGCACTGGCCATGGACATTGGCTCATGCAGCATGGCCTCAACACATACTTGATCTGTTTGTGTAGTAAATGTGTTAACCACAGTACAATGTGCCTCATCTCTGTCACTGCAGATCTCTTGCCACTTTGCATGCGTCATCTATGGCATAATTGTCAAAGATGGTGCATATGGGAGTATGCGTACTTTGGCAACATGCATGCAGTTCTTCATGGCTAATGATCCCTATTGTGCATGAAGTACCTGGTTGTGTTTGTCTTTGTGCAGGTTGCTACCCACCTGCTGACGCTGTATATCCTGGGCGCAGCTTGGCCTTTTGGTGCCTGATCCTGTGCCCGTCATTTTTGGTGATTGTTCATCCATTTTCTTTGAGTGACCCGTGAGTAACCAGACACTCCTTCCTTTCCACGCACCTGTTACACTGTGCCTTTCTAACCTCCTTGTCTTTGTGTGCTAGTTTTTGCCTAGTTTCTCTCCACTTCCGAAGTCAGGTGTTCACTCATTCCTGCTGCTGCCTCCCCTGCGGGACCGCCCCACCAAGTACCATGATTCTGCAACACACACGCCTCCCAGATGCTCCTCCCTCCCCCACCCATTCTTAATGCAGGCAGCAGCTTGTCTGTGCCACTGTGGCGCCACCTCCGTGCCAAAGGCAGGACCGTCAGCGCCCGCCAGCGCCTGCAACGTGTACAGTGCAAGACACTCTGGTCCTTGCATGACCCATGTAACACAACAGACTCATGCTCAAGCCACCCTCCAAGCAATGAACACCAGACAATCAACCACCTGCTAACTGGCAACCCCTAGGCACACACATGACAGCTTCGCTTGCTGTGTGTGCGACTCCTACTGCCTACACCGCGCTGCCCCGCCTTACAGACCATGTCCGTTCAACCAGGTCATGTGCCTTCTACTGCACACCCGCTCCATCCACCAGCACGCCATTGGACTCTTTCACCTCCTCAACACAACAGCCCCACACACCGCCTTCATTACAGTAATCTGGTGGAACACATCCTCAGCACACAACTTCAACATTGCCATCACAGACGGATACAAGATCACCCGCAGGGACCGCACCATCAATCCAGGAGGATGAATTGAAATTCATTCAGAAGTACACCCTCAGAGTCACATACAACACCAAGGAAACACTCAGCATTGTCAAGCACCTGCACTTCAGGTTTCACACCGACCCCCCTGACCACCCTCAGTCTAACACTCATCTACAGATCTCCAGGCCTACAACCACAATTCCGCTAAGCCATCAACAACTACATCAGCACGCAAGTCCTCACCTCCAGAGACTACATGTGGCTGGGGGACAGCAACTTCTGGTGGAGGACATCCACACCACCATCCTTCATTGGTCATCAACATTTGCATCCAGTTCTCCAACAAGCAACACACTGCCCCACCCTCCGCTACAGATCCCCCAAAGATGCTTGATCTAATTCACCATAGACGAGCTGTGTGGCAACCTCGCCAGGACACTCAAACCAATGCCACAGCCACACCCTGCAACTTCACACACTGGAGCAGCAACTGATCCAACACTCTTGCCACATTGGCGTACTTTCCTGTGAAGCACAACACAGTTAAGCCACCTGGGACAAGGCAGACCTACTGGACTCATACAGGTCTAGCCAGACTCTCGTGCAAACCTTGCGAAACAAACAACGATCAGTTACCTTTCAGCCCTGAAACCCGCCACACCCAGACATCACCATATCATCCACACGGACAAGAGGACATCCTTCAGGTAGGGCATAGGAACCAACACACACAACATCAAGGAGCTCACCAGCATCGTTAGTGACCTATCTAACCCCAGCTCTGCATCGAAAAGACATCCCACCCTTGCAAGGCCAAGGGAATCCCTCGCGACATTCTACCACTTCAAGCTCATGGACGTACACGACAGCCTCGCCATACACAGTCAGACAGCACTATTATCGCACAGGACATACCCCCCCTCAGGTCCTGGACTCCAGTCAGCAGCAAAGATACCACCCGGATCATGTACAGCATCCCCTCCAGCTCTCCATCTGGACCCTTCACACACACCATCTCAATGACAGCATACCCCATCCTTGAAGCCCACCTCCTGCACATCATGAATGTCTCCTTTGAGTACGCTACATTCCATGGGAGCTGGAGGCATGTAGAGACCCAGGTCCTTCTTTAACAACGGACAGCAGTACTGCAGTATCGCCTGGAACATCACCCTGCTTCCCAACCCGGCAAATGTCATCAAGAAGATAGTCAACGAGCAACTGCCAAACTCCCTCCAGGCAACCCGCCCCAGTCCATCTTCCACAGTAATCAGACCACTGCAACCGCCGTCATTGATACCACCAACGACATCTTGGACCCTGCTCAACAATGGTGAGACCACCACCCTCACCCCCTCGACCTCTCAACGGCATTCTACACCGTGTGGTACCACACTGTCAGATCACACATCTCCAACACTGGGATCCAGAGGAGGTCCCAGGATTAAATCGCCAAGTACCTCACCAGCAAGGCCCAGGGAGTCTGTCTCCCCCCTTCAGCACGTACTACACTGGGGTCATCGGGCCATGCCCCAGGGCTCATCTCTCAGCGTGACAATCTTCAATGCCTCCATGACCCCCCTCTCCACCATCACATGCGCACACGACCTCATCATCATGTCCTATGCCATTGACACCCACCTGCTCATCACCCTCACCAAAGACCCAGCCACTCCCAGGTCCAACCATCAAGAAGGCATGAGGTCCGTTGACAAATGGATTAACATCAGAAATCTGAGGCTGGACTTGGACAAGACTGAGGTCATCATCTGAGGATTATCCCCTTACGGCTGGGACAAGTCTTTGTGTCACACCGGCCTGGGCAGAGCACCAGCACACAGTGACCATGCACGCAAGCAGGTGTTCATCGTACACTCCTCGCTTACAATAACCATGCAACTCAACACCATCTCTACCTCATGCTGCAACTCCTTCCACATGCTGGAAATGATCCTCAGATAGATCCACTCCATGACACGACAGACAGTCACCCAGGTCCACGACACCAGCCAGGTCAACTACCGCAATGTCTTCAGTGCATGAACTACAGCCAGACTCCAGGAGGACTTGTACACATACAGGGTGCATCCGCACACCTCATCCTCAACATCCCCTGCCACAGCCACATGACCGTCCACCTGAGATACCTACAATAGGCTCACTGTCAACTGCAGGATGACCTTCTGACTCCTCAGCCACACTCAGGAGGCACTCCACAACCCCAGCCCAAAAGACGAACATGGACGTCTCCCATCCAACACCCCATTGCCCCAACCCCATCCAGCCAGCCTTGCCCTGGGCACCATTCATCACATCCACAGTACAACTGCAAACGGGAGATAGTTCTCCCACCTGACCAAACAGACCTGGTACTCCCTCCCTGGGCCCATGCATATGACCCATGACCTCTATGCCTTCATGAAACTCTTCCAAACCTGTCTGTCTGAGCAGTATGGCAAGCCCCCCACCTCAGCAGCTTGAAACAATCACGGGTGGGTATTGCTCTCCATGTATGTATTTGATGATACATAGTGACCTATGTGTGTCCTCGACTGGACTCAGATCCCAGTGTATGGATGGCTTGAGTTTGTTCAACACTCAGGCATACTTTGACATATCCCCACACGTATGTTGTTGTCTCATGCTAAATGACTGCAACATCAATTTTCCTTGTGATTGTTTTGTTTATTTATCTGTCTTGTGCGTGAATCATGAGTAAGTGATAGGTGCTGTACAAAAATGCCGGGAATCCAAAGTTCACAGAGGGAGATGTGATGCCTTGCAGTTGGAGTCAACAGAATCCAGACCACAGTGCTTGGCATCATTGTTCAGACTGCAACCAGCAAGTACATGTGGCAGAGTAGGACAGTCAATGAAGTGATGCTGTTGCACACAAAGTCCAGGTGCCAGACAAGGTGACCTGTGAGATGTGCATGGCCCACTGCCTCTCACTGTCTTTTCCGTGGACGACCCACCTTCCTTGGGGGACACTCATATGCAGGCCTTGACGATGCATGGGATGCTCCGTCAGTTGATTCCTCCTCCTCCTCCCTCCCTGTGCCTGGTGGCAGTCTTTGCCTAGAAGTTTCTTGCCTGATGACGCAGGGAGGGTGCTTCATGTTGTCTGCGATCCGATGGAGTGAATGGCTTATGTCCCTTTGCACTGCCAGGAGCTCAGCCAGTCTTACCTCCATTCGTCCTTGGTATTCTTGAAATGCGTGTTGCTCGGCCTGCAGGTTTTTTGATCTCTGTGAGGGTCCCCACTACCTGGCTGATCTCCCTGGTGTCCTGCCGGTATGCCTCCATGATGTTGTGTAGTTCAGATATACCGGGCCATACAGCTGGCTGGTCAGGTTCTCGACTCTGCCTTCCACCACTCCCACCACCCGGCCCAAACGAGCCTGGCCTGCCGTTGTGGGCACATCGGGTCAACTGGACCCCTGAGGGATGGCAGTGGTGGTGTTGTCTGCCATCTCCTGGGTGCCCGGCAAACCTTGTCCCTTATTGTCAGACTGGCTCAGTTGTTCACTGTGGGCAGGACTCCGAGATGTCTGCTGGGATATGATAGGAATGGTGGTGGTCGTTGGCGCAGATCTTCCTATTCCAGGTGCGGCACGGGTTTGGCCACCAGAGGTGCCAGGTTGATTGGGTCATCCGTGGAGTGGTGTGAGGCGTCGCAGTCGGTGGGATCAGGGTCCTGTGTAGCCTGGGACTGTGATTCATCTCCCCCATTGTTGGGGGTAGATTCCGCACTTTGCCCTGTGGGTGAGAGAGACACACAATGTTAATGTCATTTAATGCAACATCCATTTGTCATACACATTGTAGTTGGCACTTTTCCACCTGGTAGTTGTCTATGCTTTGGATTGTTCTCAATGTTCACTTGTGGATGGGTATGTTGTGGGGTCAGATTGATCGTTCTCCGGAGTCATTGACATGTGGGGGCATATTTACAATAACTGGCACAGCCCTGCATATCAGCAGGGATTTGCCAGTCTTTGGGCACCTCAGGTATGCCAGCATGGATGCAACACATTTACAATTCGGAGCACCATGGGGGAAAACGTCACAGCTGCGTCACGCATCAGTGCCGTTGAAGTGGCGCATTGCTGGAGTTGCGTCACTAGCACAACGCAGCTCCAGCAATGCTCTGTGGGGCCCTATCTGCACAATGTTGCATCAATCCTTACGCCTGCTTCAAGTATGCGTAGGGTTTTGACGCAGCATGTGCTTAAAAGTGACTGAGTGAAATCTTGTAGATTTCACATAGCCACTTTTGGGAGGTGTTGCTGCGCCGTAATGCCCCCCACCTCCCCCTCCCCTGCACCAGAACACCTACTTCTGGCACAGGGCTTTAGAACGTGACACATCTCCCAGATGCGTCACCTTTTATATACCCAGCACCATGGTACCACTTTAGTGCCGCTGCAGCGTCACAAAGGTGAGACAACACAGCGTGAAAGAAGCGCAAGGGGCTTGTGAATCTGCACCGTGCATTTTTTGCTTGGATGCTTCAGCAGACTTGTATTGGTTTAGTTGTGTTACATGACCATTGTGACAGTGGGCCACTCGATTGCCTGTCCCAGGAGGGTATGTTTGTTTAAGAGGGGTGTGTGACAGGCCGTGCTGGTAGTTGGAGTCTGAGTTGGAACTGGGCCTCCCTCGTGGTGTGGCTGTCCACTCATGGAGCTTGCTGCTATGATTGTGGTTTTGAGTTCCTGTCCAAGATATCTGACCTTGTTGTCCTGGTGTTTGTGTTTGCACTGGTCACAGGAGGGCCTTGTGCTGCCTACACCAGAGCCCAGTGTCAGCTATCTTGTCAGTACTTTCCCACTCCCTGTGCATTGAGCATGGTGCATGGGTGTGTACCTGGGCCATATGGGATGAGGGTAATTGGGCATGGGCGTCAACAGAAATGTTTATGGGGGTGGGCAAGTTTTTAACTTCATCACCATGCCCCTTGCAGCCTTCTCCCCACTGCCTTGCACACTTCTCCCCACTGCCTTGCACCCTTCTCGCCCTCCCCCTTGCACCCTTCTCACCCTCCCCCTTGCACACTTCTCCACCTCCCCATTGTACCCTGCTCCACCTCCGCCTTGCACCCTTCTCTACCTTGCACCCTTCTCCCCTCTGCCTTGCATCCTTCTCCCCTCTGCCTTGCAGCCTTCTCCCCTCCGCCTTGCATCCTGCTCCACCTCCGCCTTGCACCCTTCTCCCCCTCTACCTTGAACCCTTCTCCCCTCCACCTTGCACCCTTCTCACCTCTGTCTTGCACCCTTCTCTACCTTGCACCCTTCTCCCCTCCGCCTTGCATCCTTCTCCCCTTTGCCTTGCACCCTTATCCCCTCCGCCTTGCATTTTTCTCCCCTCTGCCTTGCACCCTTCTCCCCTCTGCTTTGCACCCTTCTCTACCTTGCACCCTTCTCGCCCTCTGCCTTTTACCCTTCTCGCCCACCCCCTTGCAGCCTTCACACCCAATGGGGCATACACATGTTAGTGGCATTAACGTTGTTTTTGGATGTAGTTGTGGGCGGTGGGCGCTTGGGGGTTGGTGCGGGCATTTTTTGTACTTGGGGTGTGGGTGCCATTACCTCCATGTTACATAAGTTGTTTGTGTACTCTCCAGCCTCTATGACTTCAATTCCATGTACTCCCATCGGTGGTAGCAGGGCCATCACCTTCTCCTCCCAGGGCTGGTACTGTACTGGTCTGTGAGGGCCACCACCTCCAGTGTGCTGGCTCTGTGCGTACTCTTCGTCCATTTTCTGCTTGATCATCCTCTGCAGATCGTACCGCCAGGTCTGGCACTCCTTCCTTGTGCGTCTGATGGGTACAACAGCATTCACCCTTTGGCTATCCTCTCTCACAGGCATGTTTTCTCAGCTATGCTGGTCCTTCTGACCAATGCACCAAACAGCTGTGGCTCAACTCTGATGACTTCATCTATAAGGATCTCCATCTCCTCCTTTGTGTACTGATGTGGGTGTGTGGGTCTGAATGTGAATGGGGGTATGTGTGAAGGTGGTTGTGTGCAGTTGGTGGTGGGTCTCTTGCTAATTGGGTATGTTGCAAAAGATCATGGTTTGTATGTGTGGGCCCTTTTTATTGGTCCACTTGTGGGTGGGGCTTAGTTAGAATTTTTGGTGGGTGTGTTATAAGGGGTGGTACTGAGTTAGCCCCTCTGTTTGCCTGTTTGGATCTGCCGAGGACATTTATTTCTATGGTTTGTACACTGGAGACGTGTTTTGTGGTGTTGTGCGAGTCGTTTTCACCCTCCTTGTGCTGTTTTACAGTGTCCGCATGGTTCAGTACGGCTAGTTTCCTTGTTTTTGCTTCTGTTCATTTGTGTGTCCAACACGATGTTCTCGCGGTACGAGTTGTTTTCTAGCTCCTTGTGCTGTTTTTAGGGGTTTGCGTGCGCTTCGATCAGTGTGGGTTCGTCTCGTATTTGATTTTGTGGCTCGCTCATACGTTTGTTTTCACTACAATTAGCAGCTCATACGCGACGTTTTCCGTATGAATCGCATTTTGACTTGTCTGTTCGTACAGCATGTTTACGATTCGTATGGCTTACTTTCAGGGTCTGTATCGTACGGATTGTCCCTTGCTTTTCGTACGGTTCGCAAAGATTCAGACATATTTTTTTCCTACGGATCGTACTACGCGATTCGGACGGATTTGTACGATTCGTACGAAAAGGGCTACAAATTCAAATCGTCATACGGATTTGTTTCCCGAATCGGAATCAACCTCAAAATGTTAACATGAATAAAAATTAAATAATTATGCAAAACAAATTAAAAAAATAAAATTTACTTTTAATATTTTTAAAATGAATTATATACTACCTTAGCTAAAACTATACAAAATATATTAAATAACAGAGGGAATAAAATATTATAACTCCAAAAAAAACAACAGTAAGTAAAATGTTGGATAGCACAGAGTTAAAAATTACTATTCCCACTCCTAAGGATGCAACAGTAGAGAAAGTGTTGGATGGTGTAGGGATGAAAATTATTGTTCCAACGCCAGAGAGTGCAACAGTAGGGAAAGTTTTGGATAGCGTAGGGGTAAAAATGACTATTCCCACTCCAAAGAGTGCAATAGTAGGGAACGTGTTGGATACCGTAGGAGTAAAAATGACTATTCCCACCACAGAGAGTGCAATAGTAGGAAAAGTGTTGGATAGCGTAGGGATAAACATTACTATTCCCACTCCAGAGAGTGCAATAGTAGGGAAAGTGTTGGATAGCATAGATGTTAAAAATAACATACTTATAAATAAATTAATATTTTAAAATATAAAAAGAATTATTAAATAAATATAAACTATTTACAAATACCAATACATAATTATTAAAAACATAATTACCAATGAATAAATAAGTAAAAATAAATCAATAATAAATACCAATTATTAATAATTAATTACCAAATAATAATTAATCACCAATACTATAATTGACAAAAACAATTAATTGAAATAAATATTACTTAATTACATTTAACTTACTTTGCACCCTACTCCCCTATAAACTCATAACCCACTACATAACATAATTGTCAATTAATCAATTATTAAAAATTAATTACCAATTAATAATTTTTAACAATAATATAATTAACAAAAACAATTAATTAAAATAAATTATTACTTAATTACATTTAACTTACTTTGCACCCTACTCCCCTATAAACTCATAACCCACTACATAACATAATTGTCAATTAATCAATTATTAAAAATTAATTACCAATTAATAATTTTTAACAATAATATAATTAACAAAACAATTAATTAAAATAAATTATTACTTAATTACATTTAAATTACTTCCCACCCTATTCCCCTATAAACCCAAAACCTGCAACAGAATATAATTACCAATTAATCAATAATCTAAATGAATCACCAATTAATAAAAATTAATTACCAATTAATTAAAATAATTTATAATTCCTAAAAATTAATAATTAATTTAGTATAGTTGAATTATTAACCATCCTATTCCCCTATAAACCCAAAACCCGCTACAGTACTAAAATACACAATTTATATAAATTACATTAAAAAATACATATTAATATTCACAAAAATCATGTAAAAATCGGTATTAGTAACATCGATATTACTAACTTCGATATTAGTAACATCGATATTAATAACATCGATATTAACAAAATCGATATTACCTACCTTCGAAATTCTGTCCCATCGATATTAAAAATATCGATATTACTTACCTTCTATGTTCTGTCCCTTCGATATTTAAACATCAACATTATTGTAGGTCGATATTTAAAAATCAATATTTTGTCTGCCTACCGTCCTTAACATGTGCCAATTCGCATGCAGCTGTGATTTTGTGTCACGTTGGAAACGAAACTCTCGATTTGTAAGTTTATTATTGAACTCTCAGAAAAAATTGAAAGATTTGACAGCCTTTAATTTTAGTCTACCTAGTGCCCCTGTACGAATATATTGATGATAATCTTGTGGAAATGAACAATATTAAATCAAATCTTCTCAAAAAGTAATATTGTTCTGTATCTGTCCAGAACAGATAACATTTTCGCAAATTTACCTCTATTATTATACAACAGTAAAACTGTGTGCTATCTTCATGTATGACTATAGTATGTTTATTGGAAACCAACCAATTATTTATTCTGTGGTCTTCCCGAAATCAATGTTCTATACTAGTGATATTTGTACTTGGAAGAGCATCTCGTGAGGCCTCCATTAATTTAGAGACTGAAATCCACATATGGTTGGGTTCTGAAATAAATGACGCTGTAGTGTCCAGACTGTGACACCAGAGTTACTATCTCAATAAAAGAGCTTGTGTCTCTTGACCACCATACCGATCCAATTTGCCTTATCTGTATCTATGCTGTCCCTTACTCTGCCACTATCTTATCTGAATGAAGTATCTGGACAGTTTTCTTTTGTCCAATCCCTGCCAGTATACTGGACTAACTGACTTTTTTGTTTCTTCTGCGTTCCTTCATATACCACCATCTTTCTACTGTTCCAACCCCGGAAGTGAAATATAGGTGAATACATAAAAATGGTTAAAAGGTATTCCTCAAAGTGTTATATTTAAAAAGTCTGACACCAATGGTTAAGTGTAAAGCATGTTTTATTTGAAAAAGTAAACAAAGACATGCTCACTAGTCCAAAAACTAATAAGCAAAATTCCCTTGTCTGAGAATGCCTTTTATTCAAATTAGACTTTGAGTTTGCTTACGATCGTGGCAGAATCGGTCCCGGCAGTGCTTTTTCAGCAGTCTTCCCTCCCGTCGACTTGGAGGTCTTCTCCCCCTATTTCAATGTTGGCGATTGCATAGACAAAAGACCGCCGCAGTCCTGCCATCACTGCCAGGAAATCTCGACCACATTGACGGCAGGATAGCCTAAATTGACTGCCAGCTTCCTTGCCAGGCCAATCATGTTGTGCCTTCTTACAAAGTTTGACTGTGGCGGTAAAACCTCCAAACCTGAGTTGGCAGAATAGAATGGATATAAGGCATAAACTCAGCTGTACTTACTGCTATGCAGACATTCCTATATGTCCCACTGCTGCTCGTTGATGACATAGAAAAGCCAACACCCCAGTGGACACAATCGACCTTAAGACCCACTTCTACATGTTTCCCATGACTTGTCACTTAAAATATGCACAGGACTAATACATTTAAAAATATCACGTGCAAGAAATAGCATAGGAGTGTGCAATGCATATGTGGGTAATGATGAAGTGATAAAAATTCAAAGAACACACCTGTAACATCACTCAAATCATAGATAAGTTTGGTGGAATCTACCTACCTGAAAATGTACACATGCACAAAAAAGGATAAATGCCAAAAAAATAATCACCCTCAGGTGTGCAAAAATAAATATCTAACTTGCACACATGAAAAACATATGCAACACACATCATAGGGATAAGTGCAATGAAACATGACGTTGACATTACTCTAGACAAAGTGTAATCATTACCATTTGAAATGCCAGTTTAATCAATGTCAGTCCCAAATTTGAATCCTGCAACAAATCCACCTATGTAACATTTCCTATTGTCTAGTGCAAGTCCAGCACTGGATCCAAGCAAAATAGATACAAACCTTTTCAGACTGATCAGCAATCAAGGTGAAACAAACACACCTGTAGTTAAACATCCAGATAAAATAATGTCACACCAATTAGGTGGTGCACATGAGCATTACAATGATGAATGCCTGCCCATAAAATCAAATGACGATCAAATGGCATGTCAACCAGTGTATGCACATAGCGAAGTAAACTTTCAGAAAATATGTAGTATAACCTGCCATCATGTTCAATAAAAATTAGAAATTCACATCCAACTCCACAACATTGCTGGGCATCAAACAATAGCTATGGAAAAGTAATGCCTGGGGCAATTTGGTCAAATCTAAATAAAGTATGTATTGAAGAACAAGGGAAATGTGTCAAAATAAAGTCCAAGCAAATTGGCAGTTCTGTAGTTCAAAAAGTTAGGAGCACTCGGTTGTGGCACAAAGGTTACCTCCTAATACATTGGGGAACCTCCTCAGGAAAGAACATCCAGTTTGGGTGGTTTGGGTATGGGGGCGTATCCTTACATTGGGAAGGCTAGTGTTTCGGCTTTTAATGGGTGGGTTGGGAAGTGGAAGGATTAGTCTTTCATTTGGAAGGGGTGTGTTGGGAAGTGGAAGGGGTGGATGGGCTTTTTAAAGGGGTGGATTTGGAAGGGGTGGGTTGGGGGTCAGATACGTAGTATTGCCGTTTGGTAGGGGTGGTTGGAGGTTTGGGAAGTGTTATGGCAAAGGAAAAACAGAATCCTGTATGGGGAACATGGTAGGCTGTTTGGGAGGGAGTGGGGTTTGGAGGTAGAGGGAGTGATCAGTCTCTGATGTGCCTGTGTCTGTTGATGCTGCAGTTCCCTGTGGTTCTGGTTTATGCTTTGCAAATATGGGTGTTTCCTGTGTCATATGTGTCTGTTGTGTGCTTGAATGTGTGCATATGTGTTGTTTGGGTGTGTACTGTAAGATAGGTGTGTCTGTGCATGGGTGTGCTGTGCTGGTTGTGGGCGTTGTGCATGTTGATGTAGTGGTGCATGTGGGTGTGGGGGTGTCTGTTGTGTATATGGATCTGATGTGTGTGTGGTGGTGCATGTGGGTGTGGTGGTGCCTGTGGTGTGTATGGATGCGATGGTGGTGAGACTAAGCATGTGGGGGTGGTGGTGTCTGGAGTGTGTGTGGATGTGATGGTGGTGGGGTTGGTGCATGTGGGTGTGATGGTGTGTGTGGTGATGTGTATGTGATGGTGGTGAGGCTGGTGCATATAGGTGTGATGATGTCTGAAGTGTGTGTCTATGTGATGCTAGTGGGGGGGTGCATGTGGATGTAGTGGTGTCTGTGATGTGTGTGGTTGTGATAGTGGTGGAGGTGGTGCATGGGGGTGTGGTGGTGTCTGTGGTGTGTGTGGGAATATGCCTCCTTACAATGCATGCCTTTTCCCTACAAGCTATTACAACGCGGTTGTTACAAAGACCCTGTTGCAACAATGCATACCATTACCTCGCAAGTCAATACAACGACTTGCACTTGGGGGTGTTGGGGCACTGGATGTTGGAATAGTATAATTTACTATTTCAACTCAAATCTGTGCAACAATAGGGAATGTGTTGGATTATAAATCCAACACCTTCTGACCCCTCTGCAAGTCGTTGTTATGACTTGCAGGGTAATGGTATGCATTGTTACAACGCAGTCGTTGTAGCAATCACTTTGTAATAGCCTGCGGGGAAATGATTTGTGGTAAACAATGTTTACCATGTGTGGATTTGATGGTGGTGAGGTGGTAACTGTGGGTGTGGGTGTGGTGGTGTCTGTGGTTTGTGTGGATGTGATGGTGGTGAGGTGGTAACTGTGGGTGTGGTGGTGTCTATATGTTTGATGTATGTAAACATTTCTTGTGATGTTTGTTTTTCTGTATGGGTGGGCTGCTTGTGTCTGTATGAGTGGGTGCATGTAAATGAGTGTGTGCTTGGGACAGGTCTGGGAATAGGCAACTGGGATTAGGAATGGATGGGAGTTGGGCCAAAAGGCTAGGATGGATGGGAGGCTGTGGTCAACAAGAAAGCTAGACTCTGAACAGACCTGTGCAGGTCAGATATTGCACTGTGAATGTCTTCAAGGAAGGCTACCATTTCTTTCATATAGGTGAAAAGTCCCTTGATGGCATTCAGTAGTGCTCTCTGACCTACAGAGATGTTCTAGAGAAGGGCATTAGCCTCCTCATTCAGAGCAGCCAGGGAGACAGGGGTAGAGGAAGATGTCTAGATCAGAGGAGATGCCACCCTTATTAGGGGTGGGGTACAAACTGGGTGGGGGGGAACTAGGAGGGTGAAGATGGTACTGGGTGTGCCAGACAAGGAGGAGGTTGTTAGAGTTCCTATTGGGTCTGCCACCACTAGGGAGTGTCTGCTGGAGGATGCCTCAGAAGAAGAGGCTGATTAGCTGGCATCCTCTGTTGCACTCCCCCTCATCCTCCGGGCCACTAGATCCCTCAATGTTGGTGGTCTCAGCACCAGAACCGCTGAGACCAGTTGCTTCTCTGCTGATGTTGCCTGTTTCTCCTTTGCTTGCCTTGGATGATGCTGACATGACATAACATGACTTAATAGGTTAAACAAATCTCTGTAAACAGAACTGATCAAGACCTTTGATCAAACTACATAATGAAAGTTTACAAATTTCACCTGCGTCAAGGCTCTCTCTCAACATTTGCTTCACCATTAGCATGAGCTCAATCATGTATGGAATATAGTCAGAAAAAATGTGGTCACAGTTATGCATTGTCTAACTAAAAATACCTTTGTACAGTGTCTTCACAAGGTCCTAAATTCAGCATACTGTACATTTTCAAAAAGTCATTTATGAATAAATGAGAGTCCATAAATACTGCACTGTTGTACCAGTATTAGCATAGACTGAAATCATGTCACCTCTGTATAGGAATTTTGCAATGATATTACTGCAAAACACTAAAGTATATGTCACCTGTCAAAATTGAATAATGAAATTGTTATTGAAGTAGCTTCAAAGTGTATCACATATTAAATACTGGTGTGAGGTAAACTCTGCTCCTCTGGCAGAGCTCTTGATGTTTTTACAGCTCCGCTTGTAGCGTGGTGTTGGGCAAAAACTCAGCAGATGGAGCACTAGGGCTGTGATAGAGGTAGTGAAACAAATGTCAGAGTGCCTGCTTCCACTCCCTCTAGTCCAGTCACAGAGTCGGGAGGGGACATCCTCTCTTTGAGCACTTTCCTGCCCCAGTTTGTCGGGATCCCATTGCAAACCTCCTGATGTCTCCTCCTCACTCCTGACTCTGTCGTGCCAGCTTGTGCCGGTGACCCCTCCCTATTCCTTTCCCCCCTCCCCCCAGTGTGGTGATGTTTCTAGCAGCCTCAAACACTGGTGCAGAAGATGGCGACTGCTGGCACCGACATTAGCAGTGATCACAAACTCAAGGCAACCTGCACATAACTCCTACCACCCTTCCCTGGGGCCAAGGAGCAGAGCATAGAAGGAGACATCAGAGACAGGGAAGGGTAGGACATCACTTGAGGAAGGGTGAGGGTCAAATATGTAGTGTGTGTCACCAGTTATTTTGCCAGTGGTAGCTGCTAAACCCAACGAAGTTGACTGCGTGACTGCGTGCTGCTCGTCCTGCTACTCCCTCCGTACTGTGTTTAGATGTGCAAAGGTACGGTCTAAAAATGTTAAAGTTGCTATATGGGTCTGCGAAATGGTGTTGATGATATTGTGTAATTATATTTATAGTTCAGAGATGTCTGTACCTTTAAGTGGCTAAATGCCACGTGCCAGAGTGCTGTATGAGTTGTCAGTGAAGTTTAGGGGATATTTTCCTTGCCAAAAAATAACTCCACCTGCATGCTGAACTCCACAGAATTCCACGGAGTTGTTTGCTAACTTGGTGGAATTCTGCAGAGTGAAAATCTGAGAGCTCAGCTCACCCCTAATAATAAATACATACCTAAGCTGTAGAGGTTATTCTGAAAAAGTTTGGGGGGAATGACAAATAACTTCAACAGCGTAAGTAAATACATAACCCTTGAAACGTTCCTAATACACTTAAGCACTGCGCACAAAGTTTCTCACATTTCACTCTTAAAGGCCTATAGCCAGTTGAAGTTTTTAGTGTGTCAGTGAAATTGTTCCACTAAATTTATTGGCTTTCACTTTAGTCCAAAATGTTGTAGAAAATCACAGTACATTTCCCCATACACTAATTCCCACATAAAATGATATTTCAGGTACTCACATAAAACTCATGTCAACAGTTGGGTATGACTCATGGACATGATCTGATTTTGATGTTACCCGATTGAACTTTCAATCTTGATAAATCCCTGGAAGCATGCCTTTTATCTGTCTTATTGCTTCATCATCTGGACATGAAGAAGGACATTAAGGAATACTTTAGGGTATGTGTTTCGCTGTCACCAATTTGTACACATTGCTGTCTGTGTATTCACAATAACTGTACACCTATCACAATTATTTTTAAACATACAGACTGGCTGACACTTACATATTTGTGAAGAAGTGAGACATCATGCTAATATGATACTTTAAACAGGAATAAACCAGTATTTTTGATGCAAAACACCATTTGGGATATGTTTAGAACGCAAAATGTCAGCACTAATACTGATGTCACCACTGGTTGTGGCTCACATGCTCACTGATGTTTGTTTAGAATTCCAACTTATCAATGCGATGTTTAGCACATCCACTGCATCTGAAGTGCAAAGTATGATTTCACATGTAGTAGGGCTACCACCACATAATCCACATTACTTAAGGAGCATCACACCTGACAAAATAAAGAATCGGGGACTCCATTTCATTAAACTTCTTGATGTACATGTGAAGTTGTTTATACAGCCATGTGTCTGCTCAGGATAGTACATTGGTTGTGAACAGAAATCAGGTGGTATCCTCTTCAAAAGGAAATAGACACAACACATCATCATACAGCTTGCACAATAATTACACCTTCAAGAATTCTTCTTGTGCCCTGGACATGGGTCCTCATTAATGCTGATAGGAAAATGATGGCCTTTATCCAAAATTGGGTCATGTAACATGTAAAACTCAGTTTAGGACGTACCCCCTTGAAGCTGCTGTTGGGCCCTCAAGTACCCATCAAGCTATGGATCGACCACTGCAAGAATGTGTGCCATGGGGGGGTGCAGATTGTGGCACACACCACTCACACAAGTTGGGAGGACTCCTCAGCTGGACTTCTGTCGTCTTCCTGGTCCAGCTTCTTACGTCCTCCCACCTCTTGTGACAATGGACTCTGCGCCGCCTATAGACCTCCAGGGTCTGCACCTTCCTGGTAATTGTATTCCATATATCCCGCTTCTGATGGGCTTTGACCTATATGGATACAAGAAAGCCAAGAAAAATCAATGGGATTCTGACTTTCAGTTTGTCTGTATTGATGTCACAAAATGTATCTACATCGATCAGTAGCATAACTCCGGAGTTGGCATACATGTGTATAGTCACATGCTGACCAACACCTATGTACTCATACATACTTTGGTACTGACATGTTGGCCAACCTCAACCCATTTCATAATCTAAACACAGAAACCTAGATCTGTGACATCACCTAGCCTCGGGGCTCCTACATAATCTGTGATGTGACCCACTTCTAACCAGCTCAAGGGATTGTGAACTACTGAAGGCTAAACATTAAATTGCATGACACAGTGAATAGTGACCACTGTGAAGAAGCGACCTGCAGTTTGGACATGACATCTTTTAACATGTGAGTCTTTGGATAAGAAGTGTTAGTGCAAGAAGTCAGGAATATCTCCCTTTCAACTGTTTTCCATTTTAATGCATTCAGGGGCATATCTTAAGCACAACAAAATATGAGCTGCACAGGATATATGTTCTTCACAGCTGTACCTCAGTGCTTTAGTTGTTTGACCCTGGAACGCAGGGCCAGCCTGGCCCATCATTCTGATTGGGCACTGCTCACTGTCAGGCCTTGCTATCTGCAGTCTGATGATCATGATGTCACATGAAAACCACCTTTCCCCAAAGTTTACATTAAAAGGGCAACCTTGTGCCCATCCAATAAGTGACTTCAAGGCTGTGTGCTACTCTGAAGGTGTCTGGACACTACTGTTAGCTACCAAACAACAGTACACATAGCTAACATCATCTGCAATTGCCTTTTTACAGAGCACATACACATCACCAGTTGTATTTTATGTGCACAATTACCAGAGGTTTCTTGGCACTATCAGAAGAGGTCAAAGAGTGGAGACCTACATGTTAAATAGCCAGGTTTTTGTCTCCTTCCTGAAAGATGTCAATGAAGTGATACCTCTGAGGTGGGGTGGGAGGCTGTTCGAGAGTTTGATGGTTTTGAGGACTATACCTCTGCCACCCCAATGCATCTTTTTAAATGTCAGAACTGCTACAAGATTTGCCTTGATGGGGCTTGGCTTGGCACCGATGGAGCGAGTAGCTTAGCTCGCGAGCTCCCCATCGACCAGCCACCGTCACATGCCATCCTGACTCCCTGTATGGGACACGATACCCTTGCAGCTCTCCCGCGCACTGAGGACACAGCAGGAGAGTTTTGGAGAAGCTGCAAGCCTCCCGCGCAGTAGAAAATCGACAGGAGTTCTCTGGGATCAGTGCAGCCGAACGGAGACCTAAGATGGCGGCGCCCTACGGGATCTGACAGAGACGGAACAAACTCTGACCGTCTCCAACGAGGAACGACATTCCAGCAACAGGGTGCTCTCCCTTCCTCCCTATGCAGGGAGCGGAACTGCAGACCGAGGGACCCTGGAGAGCTTCCCCTCGACAACGCCCCAGAGGAGCCAAATGGCGGTATGAGCATTTCGTAACAATAGATGCGCCCTGTTCTGACTAGCGGGTGCACCTGCACCAGAGGCCTGGGGTGATCCCTCCTCCCACCCAGCTGCAGGATAGCCCCTAACAACAGGGTACCCGTATTTCCTCCCCCTGCAAGGAGCGACACAACGGGCCGGGGGCACCCGGACAAACCTCTACCATTAGCATACCTGAGGTGCCGAACCCACCCACTACAATGGAATTCGGCGGGGTTGCTAAGCCACAATAGCCAGGCCCTTGACTGCCCAGCTGGCGTGAACCCACCAGAGACCTGAGGTGTTTCCTCCTTCCTACTTCTGAAGCAAGATTGGGCACCCGGCGTTGAAGTTCCCTGCGCAGGAATACGGTGAGCGTGACTGGCCATATGCAGGCCCTGGGATGGCCCATGCAGTGTGTGGCTGACAGGAGAGCGGCGACGCATGGCGGGGCTCCTTTGGAGGGTACTCCTGGAGTGTGAGGACAGCATGAGGCAGCATCTGGAGCGGAGGAGCGGTGGGCCCATGTGGGAGCAATGCAGGGAGGATCATTGGGGCCCCTCTGAATGTGCAACTGCATCGAGAACTGAAGACTGCATTTCCCCCACCGATAGGTCTTTGAAGAGTAGGACTGAGGAAAGTGTAGGTCTGTGAAGGGGACCTTGCCTAGGGTGCAGTGTTGCATGGCCTGACCTCTCCCTGAGACAACAGTTGCTGTAGACGAAGAGCAGAAGAGACAGTGACCAGGCCTATGTCCTCTCACACGTGTCACAGCGACTTGCACAATTATTGATCTGGAAGACGGGTAAGAGACAGGACACCCGGGCAAGTGCTTGCTGGAAGGAATAGGCACTCACGGGCGAAGGCAATTTGTAGCATCCCCATAGCACACGCACTACTAGGAACACCGTAGGACGTGAGGATACCATGGGGAAACCCCTCAAAAAGAAAGAGAAGACCCCACCATGACTGCGCCTGCGGAAGAGAGCGGGCAAACCTTGCAACAGGGAGCGCACCCTGAGGTCCCCACACTGCAGGATATCTTACAGGCTA
Organism: Lissotriton vulgaris; assembly: GCF_964263255.1. Lineage (NCBI taxonomy): Eukaryota > Metazoa > Chordata > Amphibia > Caudata > Salamandridae > Lissotriton > Lissotriton vulgaris. The sequence continues at coordinate 930,508,564 of NC_141687.1, forward strand.
TCACCAACTCTAGTGAGCGCCTAGAAGTAAAATTGACTTGTTGAGCTTAGACATGGGGCTGCTCTGAAAAGACCATAGAAAACTAGCGGACAGGGTCAAGGCGACTGCAGGAAGCTCGCAGAAGCAGTACCGGCGATCAATAACATGCAGCAATGGATGTCTCAACTGGAGGTTAAAGTGCGAACCCTTAGGACATGGCTGAAAATCGAAGGCTGAGACATGGTGGTCTACCTTAAGAAGTGGCTCAAAGAGGAGATAGCACCTGAGGGTTAGTCGAACTTCTTCGCACTGGACCGGGCATACCGCGTCCCTGCGAGGCCGCCCCTCACGGGAGCTCCACCAAGAATAGTGATTGCGAAACTCCTACATTATCAAAACAGGGACCACATCCTGACCTAGGCACTCCTCATGGGAGACACTACACAATTTGACAGAGCGCATATTCCCAGATTTTTCGCGGGATGTGCAATGAATGGGATCCTACAGAGACACGAGCAGAGACTACACCAGATGGACTACAAATATGTGACACAATACCCAGCTATGCTCCGCCACAGCAGAGCTGGACCACCTGAGACCCTGGCGAAAAAGAGGACAGCGAGGACCACATTCCAAGATACAGAGGGCTGGATCAAACTCTCTGGTGCCATCACAGGAAGAGGAACAACTTGAGTGACTGAACGCGATGCAAGTGGTGGCCCGGATAGGCAGTGGGGTGTGGAGCCAAAGCCTACCCGAAGACAGCGACCAGCAACTCTGAGTCGCAGAGTGAGCAGTTTCTGATTGTCACACCACAGATGGCGGATGGCATCATATGACTGCGAGACCTGGCGGACTAGGTCATGCAGACGGTGAGCATGGCGGGCGCCGCTTCTATAGAATACAGGTACTGGGGTAATCCAGGTGGCTGGGCTGCGGGGTAGACCGCTGAAGGTGCGGAGAACAATGACGGCTGCCAGGACTGGGAGAACTTCGGTGGCTGGGCACCCTCCTGGACTGACTGACCACCCTACAAGCAATCACTTGTAAACTTTTTAAACTGTTTGGATGGCGGGTTGTTTTTTTCTACGTATCGTTAGGGAGTGGGAGTTCAGGGGCAAGTTTTTGTTGGGTATTGGGGGGAAACACTGGGTTGCAAAATGTTGAATTTTATGGGAACTTCAAAACAAAATGGGTGCGGTGGGTGCTGCCCAGCCTACGAGGGGCTTGAAACAGGGTACTACATGACAATGGCTGACAACCGACATTACAAATACATGACCTGGAATATCAGGGGCATGCACACTATAAAGTCCTCTCTTATATTAAACAAAGACAAGCGCAGAAAGCTCTTCTACTAGAAATGCACCTCACACAAAAGGAGGTTCGGGCATTACACAAGAGGTGGAGAGGGCAGCTCTTCTACACTACTTACTCGGCCTATGCACGAGGAGCAATAGTGTGGATTCAGGCGAGGGTTCCGTTCCAGCTGTGCCATTCAGTAACTTATCCCGAGGGTTGCCTCGTGTCCATCAAGGGAATACTGGAGTGCCGAGACATTACCATGATTAGTGGGTACGCCCCTAACGTAGACCAGCCAGCATTCTATGCAGCATTAAGCCACAAATTAGCCCAATATCTTGCATGTATTGGGATAGTAGGGGGGGACTTCAACAGCGTAGATGACATACTTCTGGAACGGTCCCACCCCCGCTGCCAACCTCCTAGGCAGCGCATGCTTCCCATGCGTTCAGCACCTGGAGACAGAGCTGGGGACTGCTAGACACATGGCAAACCCTGAACCCGCAAAACAAAGACTATTCCTATTTTTCGGCGGTCCACGAGGTGCACGCATGACTAGACGCTTTGTTGTGCTTGGCGGATTCTCACCAACAAGTCACGTCAGCAGAATATCTAGCACGCATCATTTTGGACCCTAATCTGCTGATTATGCCCCTGAAATGGGCACACCCACCAGTGCAATTCCCACGTGGTGACTTCCACCAGACACACTGGAGGATCAGGTCTTTAGAGAGGAGATCAGGGGTGAGATAGTGGACTATTTCCGACTTAACACTGGGACAGCGACATCCCTCACCACAGAATGGGATGCTTTCAAGGTGCCCCTGAGGGGCCAGTGCATTACACATGCCACAGGAGTCAGGAAAGTCCTTATGAGAGAAGTATAGGGGGCAGACTCAGCTCTCCGGGAGTTGGAACGCAGGAGGGCGGGACATCCAGAGCTCCACAGGGCGCTCCTGGATGCTAAAGAGGAGACAGTGAGACAAACGGAAAGGCTCAGGATCTTCAACTACAAACAATATCTGGAGCCCACCCATGCTGAAAGGGAAAAGTCTTGTTCACTCCTGGCATGGATGACAAATCCCGTGCAACAGTAGTCTCCCCTGGTGGAAATAGAGGACAAATGGGGGATCAGACACTTTGCTCAGGATAAGTTTAACAAGGTTTTTGCACGGTATTACGCCAAACTTTATACCAAAACGTATACCTGCGCACTGACAGACATGGGGGACTACTTGACTGATCTATCACTGACACGCCTCACCCCTGAAATTGCGGAGCTCGAAATTCAGGTGGCCATCAAGGGAATGGCGCATAATAAAACGCCTGACACCAATGGCCTGCCAGCCAAATTTTTCACAACATATTTGGAGGAGTTGACCCCCACCTGGCCACAGTGTACCATAAGGCCCGCAAACTGGGATGGTTGCCAGACAGCACCAGGGAGGCCCTTATCATCCCCATTTCCAAACCATGGAAGGAACCCCATGACTACAGGGCCTACAGACCGTTGTCCATGTTGAACATGGACTATAAAATCTTCAGTAAGATCCTCGTGACCCGTTCAGAAGCATTCTAGCTGTAATGGATGCTGAAGGGTACAATAAGCAGGAAGCAGCAGAGCTCGCAGTGGACATAGAGAAGGCTTTTGACAGCCTGGAGTGGCAATACTTCTATGTGGTCCAGGCTGGGTTGGACCTGGGGGAGGGATTCCTGAAATGGGTGCAGCTCCTGTACACAGCCCCTTTAGCCCGGGTGCACACTGGCAGAGTCATTTCAGTTACGCAGAGAGTGGAGAAAGGAACAAGACAGGGATGCCCCCTTTCCACACTCACGTTTGCTCTGGCCATGGAACCGTTGGCGTGCAGAGCCAGGAGCGGCCAGGATTACAGGGGCCTAGAGACATCAGTGGGCTGACATCTGCTAGCCTTATATGCGGATAATCTACTGATCTTCTTGCGCGACACTGTGGGTGTACTCCATGGGGCACGCGCTATGCTGGCCCGTTTTGGCAATGTCTCTGGACTCCAGGTTAACTGGTAAAAACCCAGCTTGTTTCTGCTAACCCCTGATGCCCCTCCAGCCCTTAATTTGGAGTGACTGCTTATACCAGGCCATACAGACGGATGCACAGCAGCCACTAGAACGCCTGAAACTACAATGGAAGGAAGACCTTGGAAAGCAAAAACCAAAGAGGGACTGGAAATAATACTAGAACGCATACCAAAGGCGTCCAGGAATGCACGTTTTAAATTAATGAACTATTATGTACTGCACAGAGCGTACCTGACGCCAGCCCGCAATATAAGGCACTTCGGTGCAGAATCAGCAGTCTGCCCGAGATGCGTGGAGAGGGAGGCACACATACTCCACATGTTCTGGGACAAGGTGATAGGGGAGTTTCAAGATCTTGCTTATGTCCTAGCCAAGAGGGAGAGAGCTAGAAATTGGAAGGCCCAGAGAGGACTGCAGATTACCACCTGGCGAAGAGAATTGGAGAGATGGTTGGGGCCCAAAGCAGGTCAGGGATTGGTACGATGGACAGGGCCAAATTCGGGGATTGGTACGATGGACAGTGCCAAAGCCTGGGAAAATTTAGTAGGTGAACTAATAGCCTCTGGACAGAAAGACGTTGAAGAGATGGGCTCCACTAGGGCAGCTGACGTGGCTCCAGGCAACGATCTGGGAGGGTATCCAAATTAGCACTCGCGACCTCTGCCTCCTCTATACATGACTGAGAAATCCCACATGTACAACCAGCTGCCAACAAGCTGCCCCCATGCAATCCTTGTTCCATTGCAACCCAGGAGATGGAGGGGGGAGGGGGACCTATTCTATTTTCTGTTTTGAGGGAGTTGGATTGTATGACTTTGCTAATGTTCACAGACCCATCGCTCTTACATGCTAAAGGCTTATTCATCATAAAGTACTGTATGTGACAATAAAGATTAAATGCCAATAAAATGTGGTTAAATAAAAATAGAAGGTTGGCCTTGGTCAACCTGAGTTCTCTGTTAGACTTGTATCTCTTGAAATCCGACCTGAGGAAATAAGGGCCTCAGTTATGCAGTTCTTTGTGGGCCAGGCATAGGGCATTAAACTTAGCATGGCTGTGCATGGGACGCCAGTGCAGCTTGCAAAGTCCCTGACTAATGGATAGGTATTTAGGAAGCTAGAGAACCAGTCTTGCTGCAGCATTCTGGACAAGTTGTAGTCGACTCATGTGCTTTTCTAAAACAGTTAGATAAAGAATATTACAATAGTCCAGCCTAGGTACAAGTAGGGTTATTAAAGTTTTTCTGTGTCTGTCTGGGATAAAAGGAAGAATCTTTCTTATAATTTTAATGATATAATAAGCTGTGGAAGTGACTGATGACATTTGCGCGCTCATGTTCAGGTTGTCATCTATGATGATTCACAAATTCTTAACTTTAGTCACAGGACAAGGTGGTTGTGGCAAATGGCCTGCCAAACACCATAATCTCTGTTTTCCCTGCATTAAGCTTCAGGCAGTGCCCGCTCATCCAGCCACTGATTGCCTTGATAGAGTTACAGCATTTTAAGGGGCCTGATGAGTCATTATGAGCAGCAGCAATTATTAGCTGGGTATCATCTGTATGAGATGTTACCTCCAAATTGAAACTTCTTATGAGCGGTGTCAATTTTTCTACGTAAATATCTAAAACGTGTGGGGCTAAGGGACGACACCTGTGGAACTCCACAAGGCAGTGTGTATGGTAGGGAGTCAAAATTCCCTAATGCTACCGCTTGAGAGCTGTCACTGAGAAAGGAGGAAAGAAGCTCCAGGACGACCCCCTTAATTGCTATTTCCTTTAGGCAATCCGTGAGAGTGGTATGATCAACAGTATCAAAGGCATCCGATAAATCTAGTAAAATCATAACTGCTGAACCTCCTCCATCAACTGCCTTCCTTACTTCCTCCGTTGCTTTTACCAGGGCGGTTTCTGTGCTGTGCCCTGGTTAGAAGCCATACTGGGAGGAGTTCAGGAGCTGATTGTCGAAGATGTTTTTAGAGAGTTCCAGATTCATTATTTTCTCACAAATTTTAGCAGTGAGAGCTAATCGAGTGATAGGACGATAGTTGGCCGTGTCGTCTACTTTTAGGTTAGACTTTTTTTAAAGATGAAGGATGGAGGCTTGCTTCCAGGCTGAAGGGAATGTCCCAGTAGCAAACATGACATTAAAGATTTGAGATAGATTCCTGGCAATAATTATAGGGACCAGTTTCAAGATCTTTACTGGACAGGGGTCGAGGGGGGAGCCTGGTTTGGATTGCAAGATAAGGGAACTAACCTGTTTAGGTGAAGTGGCAGAGAAGTGTGTAAAAGAACAGTCATCTAACGTATTCTCAATAGGGATTCCGATAGGATGATGGTCCCCGTTGTCAAAATCCTGGAAAATAACATTTACTATCTCTTTGAAGGTGGTAGCGAGGGCATCACTAAAAGATTGATTATCAGAGGGGTGAGTTTTATTTGAGACGGCCGTAAGCCTCTGAACAACTTGAAAAAGTTATTTCGATGACTTAGATGCCTTGTCAATTGGCTGGGCAAAGTAGCTACTCTTTTCCTTTTTTATGAGATCTTTGTATAAAGTTGAGGCCCTCTGGTATAGTAGTTTTGTATGGTTATTATAGTTTTTTCTCCAAATCCTTTTTCGCCTTCTGCAGGCTTGTTTTTCCAGCCTCAGGGTTTCTGAGAACCAGGGAGCGTAGGCTCCTTCCTAAAGGATTTTTAGTAGGAACTAGCTCCCTGAAGGTGTCCGACAACCAATTTGTATAGGATGCAGCCACTAATCCGGCCTCGCCAGGAGGTGGAAGGTAGTGTTCAGATAACGACGGTTCCAGAGTAGCAGAATTTATTTTGCTCCAGTCTATGTAGCTGACTGGGGTTGGACCATTCCTCCCTGGCGGCAGATTGCTATGGTTTTCAGTAGAAAACCTAATAACGAGTGATCAGACCAAATCACAGTAAATATGCTAATAATTTTGAATGATGGATCATTAGAGAAGAGGCCGTCTAATGTATCACCAGCTAAGTGCATTGTAAGGGTGTATATATTTAGTTTTCCATTTACCCTGACGTGTGTTGCCAAATGAACACAAATATAGCAAATATATACATGCATTGATCTCTACATACACACCTAATATGATCTAGGGCTTTAAACACACTACCCATTGTAATGGTGATGTTTATTAGACATTGCACACTGCTTTCAAATCCCTGACTTGAGTCTTCCATGAAAGGACCACAACACTTAACACCAATGGCTACACTTCCCTCTGGAACTCAGAGCCTCATTGTAGCCTGTGAACATGGAAATAAGCCAATTAGACAGATTCGTACTTTTATTTCAAGCATGTACCTGTTCCTCTGGTGAGCCATAGGCCTGGCAATGTAGGGAAAGGACCTCAGTTGCCAGTAGCTCCAGCTCCTCTGCTGAGAAGGCAGCGGTCCTCTCACCTTCTTGACCTGGCATTGTTGCTCCAAGAGGGGACAAACAGCAGTAATAGAGGAGGAGGCCTTGATAGCAGCAGGGTTAGGAAGCAAGTGAGATATCTTTACAACCAGAGCGTACTTGTATGCAACGTATGCAATTGTCAGTGGTGATGGACACAGCCATTGGACTTCTACCATTGCATTCACCAACGTTTGCCTATGGCTATGTCCATCATGGAGTTTATCGCCCAATGCGCAAATGACTTCTGCCACCACTGTCCAATTTTAAATGTCCTATCAGCGAGGTCAGGCACCTCACCATTTTAGGAGGTCAAACAATTGGGGCCAGATGTAGGTAGCCCTTTACCGGTCGGAAACGGCCGAAAATACCGATTTTCGGCCGTTTCCGACCGGTAAAGGGCTATGGAGATGTAGGGGCTAAAAAAACCTACATTTTCGGTAATTTTACCGAATTGGTAATTTTACCGAATCGGTAAAATTACAGAACCGGTAAATTTACTGATTCTGTACATTTTACCGATTCGGTAAATTTACCACTCGGTAAAAATACCGAAAATGTATTTTGTGATGTAGGTAGCACTTCTAACAGTGCTACAGGAACTTTAGAATTCGGTATTTACCATGCAATACAATTGCATGGTAAATTACGAATTCTTGTGTACATGCACATCTGTGCATGTACACCTGTGCCATGTGGCACACAGACTTGCCCTAAGGGCATGTATGTGTAGCACATGGCGCAAAAGCCAGCTACAGGGGTGCAACAGGGTGTCAAAATGACACCCTGTCCCCCTTAGCAATTAGGTATTTTTACCGATTCGGTAAATACCGAATCAGTATTTGCTATTGAATCCTATGGGCTTCAAGGCCCATAGGATTCAATAGCAAATACCGATTCGGTAAATACCGAATCTTATCAATTCGGTAAAAAATACCAAATGTTTACCTACATCTCATTTACAGATTCATAAATACTGAATCGGTAAAATTCGGTATTTATGAATCGGTAAATGAGATTGACCTACATCTGGCCCTTAGTGACAGTTAAGTGCATCACCAGCACTCCAAATGGGGCAGAGTGTGTTCAAATAATCACACTTCAATGCACACTTATATTTTTGAGAAGAAACATTTATGTGAAGTTCGTTACTATACTGAAATGCGATATTAGGGTGGTGTTGTTTACATCTCCGTTAACTATATTTTTGTTGGAAATTTTATTTTAAAAAAGCAAGGTAATACATTTGAAATGTATTAATTACACATTTATTGTAAAGATTTATATCAAGGCCACAAATGTCATTTATGATGGATAAAGGACAAGAAGCAAATGCTGATTCAAATGATGTATCAAACCATATACATATTCACAAAATACATTACTCTTGTGTTACTCATCAAACATGTTGCTATGGATGATGTAATAAATGTTCTCATGTTTTACCAATGCAGACATATGAAACCTGGGAAACTGAGGAGAAGACAGCCTCCAGTGTGTCACCCATTTCCAGACCTGGCTACAATGGAAGAAAGTGACATCATCAAGAAATGTAGGTAGAATAGACAAACCATACTAGATTCATGTCATCAGCTGGAGCCAGATCTTCAGGCTCACTACATTAATCCCACACTTACTACACCAATTGTCAAACTCATGTTAGTTCTTCATTTTGTGGCCACAGGTTCTTTCCAATACACTGTGGCAGTATCTGGTGGCATGTCACAACCAGCTTGCTGTGGTGTGCTCCAAGAAATTATTTCATTGATGATGAGACACATAAACAACTTCATGCAGTTTCCACGACAGCAGGTTTAGCCAATCTGAAAGGTGGCTTTTGTGGTTTGCTTCATCTACCACATGTGGTTGGAGCAATTGATGGCACACATATTGTTTTACTGCCACCACACACCAGAGAACAGGTACACCGGAATCGGAAACACTTCTATTCAATCAACATGCAGGTTGTCTGCTTATGCGATTTGTACATCACAAGTGTCTGTGCCCATTTCCCTGGCTCTGCTCATGATTCCTTTGTACTGCTTTGTACTACAGACTAGCCCCATCCCTCTGCAAATGTTACATCCTGGACCTGAGAGGGCTTGGCTTGTTGGTAAGTACAATCTGTCATGTTATTCTTTGGGTAATTTCTAGAGTAAGAATCAGAAATTGTATTACAAATTATTGCTCTGTTTTTTGCCTTCAACCTAGGAGACCAAGCATATCCAAACTGACCATGGTTGTTGACACTGCTGAAGAATCCAACACAGCCAGGGTAAGTTTGCTTTAATGAGGCCACTGGAGGAAAACGCCCAACAGTGGTGCAGGCTTTTGTGCTCCTAAAGGCCAGATGGACAAAACTGGCGGAGCCCTCCTCAACTCACCCGTTAAAGTGTGCCAAATCACTGTGACGTGCTGCATGCTCAACAACATCACCCTGCGATGGAACATCCCTTACATCACAGAGGATTGCGACCATGAAGAGGATCCTGGTGAGTATCCTGATATGCCAAATTACGATGATAGTGGTAAACAGGAAGGAATAGACTTATTATGAGATGTCATTGACAACTTCTTTTCATGAGTGTAAGTCTAATTCTACATGTTATGTTTTTCACAGTTGCACCAATAATTGATTTGTTGATGAGAGACGTATGTGGTGATAATTTGTTGGGAAGGTCAAGTTCAGGGAAAACCAGACAATAGGTATTGTTGATCAAAGTGTGGACACATTGACTCCTGTCTTCAGTTGCATTGTTTACTCTGATTGTTTTGTGAAACTGTGCCCTCCACAAGTTGCATTTGTAATGTGGCCATCATGTTCTGTGTGATAGATATTTTTTTTAATCTGTTCCTTCACCATGCAATTTCATTTGGACATTTCAGAGTTGTGACATTTGCAATATATGGTTATGTTTCTAAGTGCAAAGGTAACCGGTGTAGATCCTGGGAAAGGCAAACAGAGTTTACATACACAAATTTTGTACCAAGGCAACTTGCACTGTGACTAAATGGAAGATTTGAAAATTACATTGTACTTGTTCTGCTTGGAGTACTGGCACTAAAGCAATATATGTGCCATAATTTTCTCAAAACACATGTGGTCATGGAGCCAATTCATGAAAATCTCCCTTCACCTTGCTGACATCCTCACTGGGTATAAATTGTATGTAGATGTTGATGTGTCACATCAATATAAGACATAATTCTGGTGGCACACCACTGGAACTTGGTTGTGACATTCCACCAGTTACCGGTACAGGGGTGTGGAATGATCCTATATCTACACAAAGTAGCGCTGCCACAGTTTTTTCTCAGTGTTTTGAAGTGGGATTATCTATGTGAGCCAGAAGATCTGACAACAGCTGATGATATGCATCAGTTATAGTTTGTCCATGCTATCGTATTGTTGTGGACATATCCCTTTCTAACATGTCGGCAAGGTCTTGAATTGGATATGTGCACAGAGGCACTGAGTATATGTGTAATGTGTGGATTGCAATGTTAGTGCAAATGTTGACAGATAAGTATTGGTCAAATGTCATGAACAAAGTAGTTCAAGATTGAATGGGATGAAAGAAATTGGTGTAATATTTGGGCACTTAAAATAAATATTACCGACTTCAAAATCATCTATGATGGAAGAAAACAAATGCATTGATAGAGTTGAGAGATACAACTCTAGCTTATGAGTTTTTCACTTGTAAATTATTTGTGCTAAATATGAGAAAATTAAAGACGGTGAAAAGAATAAAAGCAAACCAAAAGTGGAGAAGTCAGTCATGGTGAATGAAACAATACTTGTAGAGCCAGAGTTGTTTGAAGTCCAGTGTTCAAAACACTACTGGCATCAGAAAGGCAAATGTGTCCAGAAATAGTCGACAGACTGGCATCAGAAAGGCAATGTGTCCACAAATACTCCCCACAGAGTAAATGGTAGAGACGCACTGGAAGAAATTAGTGTAAAGGTTTCTTGCTGACGGTGTCTGTGATTTTGCCATCCTTACCTCCTGGAGATTTGGGTGGTCATTCCTCTTATGGGGGTGAGTGACCCACAGCTGCAGGGTATGTCGGATGCAGGTGGTTCTGCCGGTGGCAGGGCCTCCCTTCCTGTGGCTGTAGCATATGTAGTTGGCTCATTTGTTGTTGGACCAAAGAAAGGTGTAGATGGTGCTGGAAAAGTCCTGAATATGTCCTGCAGCATCCGAATAAGGGAGCCCATATTGGAGTTATGGGCTTCCATCTGCTGACTGTGCTCCCTCTACAGCTGCTTCATCTCCAGGGGCTTGGTGAGTACCTGGCCCATCATGTCTTTTTCTTTTGGGGGGGAGTTTTATGGAGCATGAACTAGACTCAAAGATGCCAGAGCACTCTACATGAGCACCAGTTATGTTACAGACGTACACATTCATTTTTGTTAGGCATCTGTAGATTAAGTGCCCAGAATCATAAGATGTTCAGCATCCCTGCCGAAACTCAAACCCGGTTCCTCATCTCCAAGGTCGACTGCTCTAGCCATTAGGCCACATCCTCTTGGGATTTATGGTAGGCTGCCAAGAGTTGTGCAAAGATGGTCTGGGTGTCAGGGACCTCAGAGGACAAGTATGCTGGCCCAGAAAGATTCTCCCACAACTCCTACCCCCACTACCCAGTGACCTTGCCCCCCTGTGCCCCATCTGACTAGTCCATAGGTAAGCTGAAGATGGTGGTAGTGTGGTATCAACATCACCTGGGACTGGGGGGCACACGATTGGTGTCAAAGTGGAAAGAACACAGGAAGTGGAGTCTTTGGGTTACTAAGGTGTTATAGCTAGAGTGGATGCTGTTGGTGTGGGTTCAGGGAGTGTTACTAGAGATGTCTGCCCAGACTGACCAGATGTGCCAGGCTCCTTAAGCTCCTCCATGTGACCAGGAATGCCGTCCTCACTGACAGCTTTATCCTGGGCTGGACTGGAGATGTCTTCATCTACAGGAACATGCTCATGTGGTCTGACAGCATGACCTATTGAGAAGTGAGAACGTTTTTATTAGTAAAAGTGTGTATTGTACATTCAAGTCTTTAGAGACAAACAATGTTGTTACCTAGAAGACAAAATAGGTAGAGATTATTGTGATGATAGCTTCGAGTGGGATTGCACATATTATCCTAACTTTTGTCTGTTTCAAACTGTAAAATATCAAATCAACAGGTAATAAGATGTCTTGAAATGTTCACGATGCGATTAAGGAATGTACCTACCATCTCCCAAACACTCAGGCCAATACAGTGTAGAGCTGAAATGCGTAATTGACAATTCCAAGGCCTTGCTGACTGCAAAACAGACATTTCCACTACTTGGATGGATGTTTGGCATTAGTCATTATGTGAATATTGCAGTGTAAAATTTCTTATGTACCACTTATATTCACATTGTCATTTGCATTCCTATACTACTCCTGACAATTCTTATGTAAACACAGATTGATTTGTGAAACTCATGACATCAGTACAATTGATTTAGAAGAACAGGACAACCTTCAGAAAACAGCACACACCATTTTAAGAAGGGAGCATTGAATATATATTGATCAGTACATGTCACTTTACCATGGGCCTCAATACGAGTTTGGCAGGGCAAACAAGGGCCTACGGCGGTCAGACAGCCAAACTCATAATAGGGACCCATATGTTGAAATCTGTTAGAAAGAGAGAATGAGTAACAGGAAATAGCAATATTCTTTTGAGAAACAGAAACAAGGCTTCCTGGTAGTTCTAGTCATTTTAAAGACAAGTTCACAACACTTGGAAAATGGTTAGTGACACATACCTGTGGAAAATATTCAGTGGGAACAGGCCAGACACTTACAATAGGACACACATGTGGGTAATGAGTTACTTGGTGTTGTTACACTTCCAGGCACCATACAATCATGTGACATGTAATGGAGATTCACATATGTAATCTTAGATGCAGCACAATACTTTCACACAATGATCACAGTTATATGAAAGTGATAGTTTTAGATTTCTATGTTATGAAAATAAGGGCAGAATACATTAGCTACAGCTAACATCTAAGTACACAGTACATTGAGGTTGATTGAGAGTTTGCAATGTGTAACTTACCAGACTCCACTCCACCAGATTTCCCTGTCAATCCTATGTAGGGTCTGGAAGGCCCTCTCCTCCCAGGGTATGAGTTGTAAGGGGGAGTCTTGGAGAATCACCATCAGTCCTGTTGGCCTCCATGTGATGCTTGAAGACCAGGGAACGCACCCTCTCACACAGGTTGTTCATCCTCTTCCTAATATCCTTCTGTGTGCACAGATTGTTAGCTACTACATTCACTGTGTCGATTATGCTGGCCCATATTTGTCGTTTCTGTGCCAGGGGAGTATTTTAGACTTGTGGCTCTTCTCTTATGATTTCTCTGCCATGATTGACAACTCGCCTTCAGTGAAAGGGGTATTCTTGTGTCCTGGCATTGTGCAATGAAATTATATCAAAGTAAATAAAGTGAATAAAGATGTACAAAGTAAAATGATGACAGGACAAGTAAGAGGAATAAAGTAACTCAAAAATCTGAGTAGTGGAATGGCAAAGGACCATGGTGTGAAAAGGAGTGTTTTTTATACTGTGCTATTCATGTGTTTCCACATTGCCAGTGAGCATCAGGTGTTTTTTACTGGCATCCATCTTATCGCCACAGTGATGGTCCATAGTGGTGTGCGTACCGTGAAGGACTCACTCCGTTTGGGAACTTCTGCTAGAAGACTGCCAGCATAACTGTGTGAATTAAATCTGCTAGATGGAAACTCGTGCCCTGACATTTACGGAGGAGTAATCACCAGCATGGGAGACTGCCATGTCGGCAGCGGTGTTCAGCGACATCGGCAGGGAACACTCTTTCGATGTGTATGGCAAAGCAGCCTGCATGCATCTAAATGCAGCAGGTGAAAGACTGGATTTGGGAGAGTACTTGAGACCATCGCTGTGGCGTGAGGTCAGTATGACCGCCAACATCTTAATTAGGTCCTTTGTAACTAATCCTTGCAAACCACCTTTAAAAGCCTTCTTCCAAGCCTGTTTTTATGTATGTATACAAACTCATGTAGTCCCTACCTCTCTTTTTTCCCAAAGGATAGGGTAGTTGATTAAGTGAATAGACACATTATGTAAATGCTATTCTTTCACTGAACATTTTAAGCATTTTTCGCACTCTATAAATAACGTATCTATGCTTTAGTTAAGGACTATAGAAAACTCAGATTTATTTTCAAACAATAGAATCATTAGGAGCCTTCAATATAGCTTCATCAGGTGTCTGCTGGCTAATTTGTCTAAAATATTTGTGAAAAAAGTTTGAAACATGTTTTTCTTTATTGTCAAATGTATGATATTATGATTTATATTCTATTATACTTTCAATAACAAATTAAGTGTAAGAAGATTTATTGGCCACATAATGTTATGTTTTCAGTATAAAAACGTTCAAACAACATGCTTTTCAACCTTTTATTCCCTAAGATTGTTTTAGAGCATTTGCATTTGACCAAAGGTGAGTAGCACACTTATTGTAACCACCATTAATACCTTCAGTGTCAAGTTACTTAAAACGGAGTACAGACACCAGAACTATAATGATCTCTTGGCATCATGTCTAAACGCATGAAACTAACCTGCCCTAGTTTTGGAGCACTCTACAGGACTTAAGAAGACCAGTGAGAATGTCTGCCTAGAATTGGACTCTAGTTGGTAATAAGCAGTAGCAAACTTCCCTGAGTAAAGTACGGAAATGAACTTGTCTGAGGTGGGAAGATTTACTTGTATTTCATGGAAAGGAGCACAGTGCGAAATTTTGCTGCTCTGCATTTCGCAAAGGAGACAATACATTGCAGAACTATACTAATATCTTCCTGCTTCTGGTATTTTCCTTTGAGTTGGTGCAGAACCAGACTAGGCCTGGGCGGTGAACTTTGCTCCGTTTGGGGAGTTTGCAGAGTTTTCTGCACTCCGCCCTCTGTAGAGCTCGTGGAGTGCAGAAAACTCTGATTTGCAAAGTGCAGCTGAGTTTTATACCTGCTCGCAATTGCGAACTGTAAGTTTGCGAGCGCGAGCTGCCACTCAGGTAGAATTTCTACCGAGCGGCAGTATTATCAGCACAAACTGCAGTTCACACAGCACTCTGCCTCTCATGGAACTTCGCGGAATGATTTTTGTAACTTCGCGGAGTTCCTCGTAGAAAAACTCCGGGAACTATGCCCAGGCCTAAACCAGACCACCTAGAACTATGCACAGCCGCATAACATACTGCAGAGGTGAATGTACATTGCTTACCGTAGGATTTGCACTGGAAGCATTAACTTCCACTGTGATTTCCTATGTGCAGGCAAACACAAAAGAGAAAACAACTATTACGAAACAGTCTTTACCACTCATTACACTTACCACCTTTACCTCAATGCCTTCATCGTGCATATCTTTTTCGTGCATTATTTTTATATACCTTTTCCACAAATGATTTTACCACTCGTTAGTGGGTAAGTATATAGATAAGTCTATGTAAGGATGAACTAGTGTTTGTTTTAATATAACGGTGTTTTTTGATGAACTATATATGTATATATATATATATATATATATATTTATATATATGATGTTTTTTATAGGTTTTTATAGGTTTATTTATGTTACCCCCCATTATTTGGAAAGTATGTAGGTAAGCATATGCAAGTATGCATATGTGTCTGTTTAAATATGCTGATGTGTACTGGAAAAGAAGGAAATAAAGAGGGATATATTATATATTTTATTAACACATGTATATATATACATGTTAGATATTTTAATTTAAGAATAATTTTGTAAATTATTTTAAAATTAACCAAAGAAAGTTTTAGGGATGAGATGTAAGGGATATAGGTGTATTTGTTGGAGAAGTGTATTAATACTCAGATTTTAAGTTTAATAACTGAGTATTAATTTTTAAAACATGAATTTTATAGAGTTGTTATTACTATAATTATTTTAAAACATATTGTTTAAGTAGGAATCAAACCTTTAGGTTTGGGAAGTGTATTAATACTCAGGTATCAATTTGAATGCCTGAATTATAATTTCCATAACCATTAATGTATAGGGTTTCTAATATTATATTTATTTATAAAACTGGGAAACAAACCTTTAGATACAGGTTGCAAGGGACATATGGGTATTGGGTGGGGAAATCTATTAATACCCAGGTATAAAAAATTATACCTGAGAATTGATCTTTAAGACATGAATTTGTAGGGTATTTATTACAATAATTGTTATTTAAAAATATTTTTTAACTACAAGAGCAACATTTAGGGACGGGATGCAAGGAATATAGGAGTATTGGTTGGGGAAGTGCATTAATACTGAGCTATTAATTCTAATACCTAAGTATTACTTTTTAGAACATGAATTGATTGGGTTTTTTAAAGTAGAAAACAAACTTTTAGGGATGGAATACAAGGTAGATAGAGGTATAGGGTGGGAACGGTTATTAATACACACTTAATTTGGACAAATCTAAAAACATTTTTAATAGTTTTAGTGTCACAGCTAAAAAACCACACCCGGTTTATTAATTCAAATATTTATTAAAATAGTAAATAGAAATCTGATAAACACTTCATAAATAGTAACCTATTTTTATAAAAATATAACAAACATTTTAAATAGTCCATGACATACTTTATTATATATATTTTTTTAATTCCCACGGTTTCTTATTAACTTTTAAGGGGAAATGTTTAAATTTTTTCTTTATCCTTTGCGGCTTGACACAAAGGGGTCCATTAGAATGTCGGGAGGTGGCACCAACGCGGTGCTGGCGGGTCGTAAAAATGCCTTTTTCTGCCCGCGAGCAGCGGAACTCACGTCTACCATATTAGTATAGCAAAACATAGGTCATTTCCCGTCTGCCGCGGAGCGACGCACACCACCATCAAAGTGCGCCCGTCACCGCGGCGGTGGTAGCCAATGGAGACTAACCGCCGTGCGGAAAGATGTCCGCCCGCTCCACAAATTAGGATGGCCCAAACAGGCAGACGCACCGCAGCGGAACCACCGCCCAACCAGAGACGGCGGAAACTCGTTAGCGGAGCGCCATAGCTCAGAGCCTGTCATCACCACCTGGTCATGAACGCCATGGACCCAGCCCTACATATGCATCCGGTCATGTACCTGCTACTGCACCACCATCAACTGGGCCACAGCGGACGACACAGCAGGTACACAAATACACAAATACAACACAAAACACACGGGCTGACACAGGGTCCAAGTCCACCACAGACACCCTGCTTGGGGTCACAACACATCCACAAGGGCACCCCTACATCACCCACCTGCCAACAAGTCCCTCCTCTGCATCCGGGTCACACATCAACCGCGAACTAGCAGCAAGGTCCCACTCCCGGTCATATCACCACAGCGGTCAACACATGTGCACAATGCAGAAGGCAGGGCCACTACAAGACATGGGCAGGGCACAGAGACCAATGGGACACACTACCCCCAACCACACATCAACACACACCAGCAAGTCACAGGCCAGGTGCCCATCCTGTGCCCCCCATGCACACTAACAAGCACAGCAACAAGCAAGCACAATACACACCCGGCACCACACAAAAGACAACCAGGGATACAGCCACTGCATGAGTGGCTGACAAGGAACACACAACACCAGTGCCACACACACTCAAGGGTGACAATAATTCCCAGCACATACACACACCCTGGGTGTACCCACAAACAAAACACACACACAGGGTAGCCTGAACAGATGCCTGACCAAAAATAAACACAAACACCACAGGAACAACCCCCCCAACGGAAGCAGACATACCCTGCCAGCCTAACTGTGGAAAGGCAATGTGAGTACAAACACAACATGAGTGCACAACATCATCACTAACAAACTAAACACACACACAAAATAACACAAATCACACAAAATTGCACCTGCACAGAACTACACTGCCACATAAAACAAACCTATTACATCTTGTCTGCCATACGCGCATCGGGAAAGGCAGGGGGAGGAGTTGCGGCAATTATTAATAAAAATCTTAGATTCATCACCCTGACCCCCCTTGCACTCCCGGAGGTTGAGAATTTGGTTGTACAACTAAACACAGAGACTGGTTCCCTGGTGTTGGTCCTTCTTTATCGTCCCCCTAAGTCAATGCCTGATTTTCCTTCCACACTAAGTGAGCAATTGGCCTCGCTGGTGATCAATTATGATAAGGTGATTCTGGTCAGGGATCTCAACTATTGGTTGAACGACATCTCAGGGGGGCCACAGGCTGCTGAGCTATCCAAACTCCTATCTAATCTTAATTTACTTCAACATGTACATAGTCCAACTCACGAAAAAGGACACATCCTAGATCATATTTGGTCACATAATGTCTCCCTCTCAATTCCGGTGATTATGCCATGTATTTGGTCAAACCATCATATGATAAACTTTACTGTCCCACTTGTCACCCGAGGACAATGCCCTCCTTTAGTAGGGGGCAAAACGAGGAAATGGAACTCATTAAACAAATCTGACTTTCTCGAAACCCTGGATAACTCTGTACCGACCCTCGGATATGACGTTAACATCATGATGGAAGAAATCACAGAATGGATATCTTCAGCCACTAATATCCATGTCCCCATTGTTAAATTCTCTCGGGCTCGTCACTTTGAGGCACACAAATGGTTCTCCCCTGAACTCCCCCCAAAAATTAGATTTGCGCAAATCCGAGAGGAAATGGAGATTAAATTATTTAAACGCTGATAGGTTACTTTATGTTAACGCCCGTAGAGACTATAAGATAGCCATTTCCACCACCAAAGCAGCCTACTTTTCCTCCAAACTCGTTAATGCCACAAATAAATCTAAAGAGATCTTTAAGATTGTCAATGTGCTATGCAATGACACTAGAACCTCCCTGACACAGACCGCCACTGAGGAACTCTGCAACTCTTTAAACCAATTTTTCCTAGACAAAATCTTGTCCATATAAAGCAGTCTCCCCAATACCCTCAATTGGGAACCGTTGGAAGACACTGCCAATAATCAAAGTGTTTTAAACACCTTTCCACCTATCTGTACAAAAACCTTATCTTCACTTGCATCCCGTGTCAAATCAGGCTCTCCTGCGGACTGTTGCCCTCCGCATGTCTTTAAAGAGATATTTACCACCTTACCTCAGTGCGTGCTCCCCCTCTTAAATGAGTCACTATCACAAGGCATAGTCCCTATGGCTTTCAAACATGCTACAGTAGTTCCTCTCTTAAAAAAGCCAGAGGCTGACCCCACTAAGCCTGTGAACTACCGTCCCATTTCCCTCCTTCCCTTTTTCACAAAAAATCTTGGAGGCCCATGTAGCCAGTAGCCTGTCTAACTTCATCGAAGACTCTGAGTACCTTGAGCCTAATGAAGCCGGTTTGCGCCCGGGTCACTCCACTGAGGCTGTTATCCTGGCGGTACTGGATACTCTCGGAGTCAATGCTGACAGGGGTGAGCATCAAGACCTGGTACTTCAGGATTTTTCGGCCGCTTTTGACACGGTTGACCACACCATCTTGTCAAACCGTGTCGAACAGGCCAGCCCGCGAGGCCCCGCCCTGGAACGAATTAAATCCTTCCTAGCCGGCCGCACCCAGGCGGTCAGGCTAGGAAAGTTCTCAGCTCCTAAACTTCCCACTACCTGCGGGTTGCCACAGGGCTCTTTGCTCTCCCCTGTGCTTTTCAATTTATACATAAAACCTTTGATTCATTCATTTAAAAACAGAAAAATTACAGTATTTAATTATGCAGACGATCTTCAGAGTATTATTTCCCTCACCTCCCCTAGTGCTGTGAGTGACTTTCATACCACCATGCCCCATATCCAACGTTGGATGGATGTGAATCATCTGAAGCTCAACCCTGGAAAAACTGAGCTAGTTCTGCCTGGCAATAGTAGGAACAGCAATTTTGGCCGTCTGAACTGGGTCCTCCTCCTGTCCCTTACCACTCTGTGGAAAGCCTCGGCATCACTATCAAGGCTGACCTTTCACTTAGTGGACAGATCGGCTCTGTGATCTCTTCCAGTGTTCACCAAATGCGATAAATAAGGAAAATTGCTCATCTGCTGACTCATTCTGCTCTGATCCAGGTGGTGATTTCCCTTGTCCTCTCACGGCTTGATTTCTCCAACTCAATCTATCTTGGACTCCCACTAGGCTTGCAAAAACGACTTCAGATGGTCCAAAACCAGGCTGCCAGACTAATTTATAAACAGCCTAATGGTCTTCTGTCAGACCCTACCTGGTCCAACTTCATTGGCTGCCAATAGCTCACCGGATCTCTTTCGAGACAGGCTGTTTAGCCTTCAAATCCTTCTCATGGAAGGAGCCCTATATTTATTAGTAGCATTCTTACTAAATACTCCCCCCTGCGTTCAGCCCATCATCTTCTGTTTGACACCCCCCGTGCAGACTGAACCGTCAGGGAGCGTGTAGCTTTTCTCGCCTTGCTCCAAGATTGTGGAATTCCCTTCCCCTAGCTCTGAGAAGTTGCAATGACCTCCTCTGTTTTAGAAGATCTTTAAAAACTCTGCTATTTGAGCAGGCGTACGCCTAAGGGCCCGGATTGCACTTGACTTCAGCTACCAGTTGAAGCTAATTTCTTTGTAACCATTTACAAAATGGTTACAAAGAAATTAACTTCAACTTGGGCACCTGCTGTAACCCTGTAAGTGCTTCCTGAGCGGCGCCTCGTTGCCTATTCTCTGACCCTGCTCTGACCCTCGAAGCAGGGTCAGAGAATAGCTAAAATTAGGCAACGAGGCTCCTGTCACAAAAATTAAACCTCAGCAGGAAGCACTTACAGATATAGATAAAGCAGGTGCCCGAGTTGAAGGTCAAATTCAGTAACTCCTTAATCAGCCCCAACAAATCATGCGTTTTGTCGAGGCTGGGCAGGTGTGCTTTCTCCCCATATCTACAGTCGAAAATTAGCTATGATGCTTGATGGAGGCCTTTGCATCCTTGACTTTCACAAGTGCAATCCCTGTGCAGTTCCTGTAACCAGTAGTTTCTTTCTCCTCATCTGCTGCTCCTTTTATACACACAAGAGGCATGTGAACTCGCAAAGAAGCCCCCCGTTTGCCCCCCACACACTAGCGGTGAGCACCGTCTTCCCGCCCCCTACACACTATGATGAAGAGCTCGCTCAAGGGACCCCGGCGCCCTTCGGTGCGATGGCAAAGTTACACACACATGGTCACTGGAGGCAACTCTTCTGGCCCTACGCAGCTGTAGTGCAGGAAAAGCACTATACATTTACCCAACGAGGTAGTACTTACAGATTAGCCAGTAGAAAGTACTCCAGTTAAGAATGGTGTAAAGTTGCCAAAAAATCGGAGGAAATTTGTGAACTCACTCAAATTCACGAACTGCTGATTTGCAATATTCACCCATACTTACTTCAGATGCACTGGTGAGCTCTGTGTCATTGGCCTCCGGTGCAGCTTTAGTGCTACTCTCGCCACCACTGGTTTCCGGCTCCCGTTCCTCCATGCCCTCTGGCCATTCTGCATGAGAGAGAGATGCAGGGTTGTATAAATGATATCAGCAGGACAAAGCAAAACAAACAATGCTTACAGGGGATGCCCAAATCAACATGCTGACCACCACACCCAGCATAAACATTGCAGCAGCACACTACACATACCACAACAGTGCCTGCAACACTGAATAGCTGCCATGACAGAGCCATGTTGAGGCCACACAGCACTATACCTTGCCCGTGGATGAAGTGTACCACACACAACTTGCCATGGCCACACCTATCATGTCCCAACACTCATTGCCACAGACAGGCCTTCAGGGAACCTGAGGGGAGAACACACACACCTATTAGGAAATGACAACCCACAATGCCAAGTAGGCCATACCAAGCACCATGTGGTACTCTGGGGCACCTTGTTGTCAGACGTGTCACCCTCAACAATCATGGTGCATGCAAAGTAGGAATACATGAACTCACACTCCGATAGTGGACCCTTCTGTTCACCCCCTAATAGATTTCCCACACCATCCCAATGCAGAATGACCATGTGGATCCAAACACACCTGGCTATGATAAAGCACATCAGGGATGATCAGCCTTGTAAGGGCTGTTTGGCACAATGCCTGACACTAGCACACATCCCTGCAGCCACTCACATGACACATCACAGCACCACCCCACGAACATCACATGTCTCACCGCTGCCACAGGCTCTGTACACTTGCATCTGCTCCCAGGCAAAGTCACCCCTGCCTTGCTGGCCATTCTCCTTCAGACGTGCGTCCAACTCCGGATTAGTCGCTGCCAATATGCGGACCATTAGTGGTGTTAAGTTGTGCCGTGCCAGACGCCCAGTGCGCTGTTGCAGCCCCAAGGTCATCTTGGCCACCTTCTTTGCCAGCCGGCTGATGTCGTCACACCTCTTGTGGCAGTGGGTGCATCATCTGTTGGATACCCCCAGGGGTCGTACCTTTGCAGAAAGGGCCCTCCACACGGCCGTACGCTGGTGTACCTTGAGCTGCAGGTATGGGAGAAAAGTAGGGTAAATGATGACCAGTTACACAGTGTCATGTACCAACATCTATCACAACAGTAGCAATACACAGACTCAGGACCAATTGTAATCCCCCTAATTCCCAAACTAGGTGACACCTCACAAGGGCACTCTGCATGGCCCAAATTGATATCATAGCATGCTTACATCGGCACGTAGAGGCTACATGCTAATCACACACACATGCAGGATGACTGCACAGAACCCCCTCAGTGGGTGGCACACATTACCATTCGCATGAATGTCTGAAAAAACCCCTGCCCAACAGCACCCTCAATGTTAACTTACCACTACAGTGGGGCCACCATACAGCCTTGTGTACTGTGCCAGCGCCTCCAGCTCCTCACTTGTGAATGGACTGGCACGATCTTCTCAGTTCTTGTCATCCCTGTGGACATGTAACATCTGTGATTGAAGTGAGTGGTGAGGAGTCCCAGGCATCAGGCACTTCAGGCAGCAGCAGGAGAGGGTCCCAGGCAGCAGCAGGAGAGGGTCCCAGGCAGCAGCAGCAGAGGGTTCCAGGCAGAAGGCACTTCAGGCAGCAGCAGGAGAGGGTCCTTGGCAGCAGGCACTTCAGGCAGCAGCATGAGAGGGTCCCAGGCAGCAGGCTCTGTGAGCAGTGGAAATGTGGGGCTCACTCCCACATATTTTTAGCCCCCTGGGCTCGTTTGTGAGGTGTAAAGCTGCAGTAATTGGCTGTGCAGGACTGCCTCGTTCAAAAGCATCCAATGACTGGCTCCGGGGTGACAGACCACACCTTCCGTGATTTTCAAACCTGCATCATGCCATCGCAAACATCGCTTACATTGGCTGTAGGCAATGCTCCATGGTGGTGTCACACCGCAGGGGCCAGGTGGTAACAACCGCACTTGTGTAGGGGGTGGTGCTTGTGTCACACCGCCGTGAACAGGTGGTAGGAACTGCCATTTGTGTGGCGCAGCATGCCCACTACTAGAAGCCCATGCCTCCATGCCAATGTCTACCGCACTTGTGTAGGGCTTGTGCTTGTGTCACACCACCCTGGACAGTCGGTAGCAACCGCCATTTGTGTGGTGCAGCATGCCCACCACCAGCAATCCATGCCTATGTCTACCGCACTTGTGTAGGGGTGGAGCTTGTGTCACACCACCGTGGACAGGCAGTAGCAACTGCCATTTGTGTGGCACAGCATGCCCAGCACCAGCAACCCATGCCTCCATGCCAATGTCTACCGCACTTGTGTAGGCGGTGGTGCTTGTGTCACACCGCCGTGGACAGGCAGTAGCAACCGTCATTTGTGTGGAGTAGCATGCCCACCTCCAGCAACCCATGCCAATGTCTACCATACTTGTGTAGGGGGCGCTTGTGTCACACCGCCGTAGACAGGCCGTAGCAACCGCCATTTGTGTGGTGTAGCATGCATACCGCCAGCAACCCATGCCAATGTCTACAGCACTTCTGTAGGGGGTGGTGCTTTTGTCACACCGCCGTGGACAGGCTGTAGCAACCGCCATTTGTGTGGTGCAGCATGCCCACCGCCAGCAAACCATGCCAATGTCTACCGTACTTGTGTAGGGCGTGGTGCTTGTGTCACACCGCCGTGGACAGGCGGTAGCTACTGTGAATTTGGTATCATGCCATGCCAAATTACATCGTGAACTCTGCATCAGTACACAGCAGCAACATGTTTAATGGCACATCATGGTGCACACAATGCCATTAATTGATTTAATGCGCAGGTGGTCGCACGATATGTGTGACGCACATTGGTCTGTTGTCCCTGCAATGCCACTGATGCATTTGATGGTTGATGATGCCTGACAGTGTTAAGCTGTTGTCAATGATGTGTCACAAATCTATGTGCCGTGGGTCAGTGCTGACCTTGGCAAGGCTTGTCTCACAGTATGGTGTTCTTTCATACTTGTGCTACCATATCAGCCCATGCACACAAGTTTACCCTCTACTGTAATCATTGGGCTCTTGATGTGTGCCAGCTTCACATGATGCATTGAGGTGTGACAGGTACAGCAGATGTGTGTGAGGCATTCATGGTCATCTTCCACACTTTTGTTGATGGTACGGTATGAGGCGTGCACATGTGGAATGTGGTGTTCAGAAATGTGCATTTCCATTTACATTCTGTTTTGTTTGTGGCACCTGTGTATTGTAAATGGATTGGTGTGTCCTCTGTGTGTCTCAAATTTAAACACGTGTGACCTTGTGTGCCACTCATCTCTCATGGAATTTTAAGGTTTTGCGTGACATGCTTAACGGTATGTGCTGCGTCCACTCATGATGGTTGTCATTGACATGTGTCCATGTACATCTCAACTAGGAGAAGGCCAAATCTCATACGTCACATGACAGTGCTGGAGGACATGGAGGATATAGCGATCATCCGAAAATTCCGCCTTGACAGAGCGACCATGAAGACCCTTTGTGATCTGTTGGAGCCCCACCTGCAGCCTCGTCGCCACTACCCAACAGCCTGCACACCCACATACAAAGTGATGGCATCCCTCCACTATTTTGCGACTGGTTCCTTCCAGGAGACCATGGTGGCCGCTGCAGGGATGTCGCAACCCATGTTTAGCATGGTGCTGAGGGATGTTCTTGCAGCTATTATGAGATATAGAGATCAATACATACATTTCCCAAGGGGAGCAGAATTGCCTGGTGTGAAGGGTGACTTCTATGCCCTTGGGCGCATCCCCCATGTTGTTGGTGCCATCGATTGCACCCATGTTGGTCTGGTGCCACCACAGGCCACTGAGCACATTTTTAGGAATCGCAAACATTATCATTCAATAAATGTGCAGGTGGTGTGCCTTGCGGACATGACCATTTCACATGGGTGTGCAAGATTCCCCGGCTCAGCCCATGATTCATACATCATGAGGAACAGCATGGTGCCCCGGATGATGGCTAACCTGCATCCCGATCATGCTTGGATTGTGGGTGAGTATGTCTAGTGATATGGCGTGATGTGTGTTTGTGACCTGCTGCCATCTGCCTGTGCAAAATTGCAATGTGTGTTTTTCATTCCTAGGTGACTCTGCATATCCCAGTCGTCCATGGCTGCTGAGCCCACTAAGGAATCCCAGGACCCCGGCTGACGTCAGGTACAATGAGTCCCATGGCAGAACCCGATGTGTCATTGAGCAGACTTTTGGCCTACTCAAGTCAAGATTCCGCTGCCTTGACAGGACTGGAGGTTGCACTGGCACACTCACCTGGGAAGGTTTGCAAGATCATTGTAGCATGCCATATGCTGCACAACATGGCCATTCACAAGGGGATTCCCCTGCTGCTGGATGATGGAGATGAACCAAGGCCCCTGCCTGCCCAAGGACCTGAATACAGTGATGAGGACAGTGGAGAGGAGGAAGGAGTTGATAAACGTCAACAGCTCATCAACTGCCACTTCACTTGAAGGTGTGTGAAGATGTACGACTTGTAAATTGTCTGTTGTGGTTGTTGTTGTGGTACAGACAGGCACATGTTGAGTCACCTGTGTGAGGGAAAGGCGGCATTGACATTGCAAATGTGGACGTATGTAGGACATTGTCTTGTATGCCTGTAGACTCATGTGTATGTTTTGTGTAGTGTTATGTCTGTGATGCCACAATGTCACTAGTAACTGTTGTTCTGTTGTGTCTCCCTAGGTGCCTCAAAATATTCCAGCCCGACATACTGTACATTATTTGGACACATCATGGACATTTTCTAAACTGTAAATATTGCACTAAAAACATTACAGCACACAATGTGGTGTGTCAGTTATTTTATTTGCAAAGTGGACATGTGAGAGGTGCGGGAATATTTACATGAAGGTGGTGAAGGAGCAGTGAGTTGACAGTCATGGTAGATGAGATGCAAAAGTAGACACCACATGGATTTGGTGACCCAGTCCAACAGACAAGTGCCATTGCCAAGGCAGTGTGGGGAAGGACAGTCCAAACAGTCAATGCAGTGGGGAAGAGGATTGCCATCAGGGCTGGCTCCGTGACTGGGGTGTGGCTGGTGCTTTGCATCCGGAGACTCCCAGGCTCTTCTTTGGATGCCCCCTTGAACTTTTTGGTGGGGGGGGCCTGCTGAATTGCCTGCTGCATCTGAGGACTCATCCCTCTCTGTTGGCCCAGGGGAGGATGGTGCACTGTCATCCTGCAGCACAACAGAAGGGAGCCGAGGTGTTGGTTGTGACGCAGGCCTGTCCCTCAGCAACGCCACTTGCTGGGCCATGAGGTCCACCATTTGACCAATGCGTGTGTTGATGGACCTCATCAGCAGGATGAGCTCACGTAATAGTTCGTCCGACAGGCCCCTTTGTCCCTAGTCCTGTTCATATGCACTGATGACTCTGGTGAAGTGGTCCAGGGATGGTGTGCCAACCTCCTGAGGTCTGGGGGGACCCTGGCCATCCCACCTGCCCTGCTGCCACGGACCTGTTGCCTCACCATGGTGGGTCCTCGCACACTCTCCCTGCCCTCCACAGTTGGTGGTGTGTCCTGGTCGTGCCATGGGACAGGGATGGTGGTGGTGGCCGAGGTGGCAGCAGTGGAGGCACAGCCGGTGACTGCAGGGGTCTTCTGTGCAGTTGTTGGTGCAGCAGATGTGGTGGTGGGGAGTATGGGGTCCTGGGACCGGTTGGGCCTTGGCACACCGGTTGGGCCGGCCCGGAGCTCATCGTCCAGACTGTCCTGGGAGTCAACACCTGTAAGGATGCCAACATAATTTTACCAAAGGATCACAACAGTATAATCAATATATCCATAAATAGATGTGCCCCCAACTTGGGAACGTGCATAGATAGAAGTGATAAAGGTTGATATAAGTGTTCTAAAGAAAAAAGAAGAAGAATCAGAAATGGTGACAAAAAAAATACAATATTTTGAGAACAGGTGGGCAGTCAATTACAAATCACTATCCAACACTATATATGTTCACCCGGCCTAAGTATAGTTCATATATATAGTCTTTTGGTTGAATATAAATTCCAAAATTGGCACGTCAAGTAAAGAACAAGGTCCAGGGTGAAATCAGAAAAGTAAGCGTCGACGTTTCGACTCGTCTTTAGGCTCCATGGGTAAATTACACCTCGGCTGTGCGAGTCTTCATCAGGACAGAGTAGAAAGGGGCAATTTCACCATGATTAGAGTGATCCTGTCGTCCTTAAAATAATTAAGGAACATATCAGCCGTTGCACTTATAGTAGAATTTATAGTAGAATTTAATCACAAGAGACCCATAAGGAACAGCGCTTTCCCCCATGGGAGAAACCTGAGAATTTATAAACCGTATGCAGACTCTCTCACATCGGAAAGGGTATCCAATTACACCTAAAGAGCAAAATTAAAACCTCAGTTAGAACCAATTCTATAGATCTATTGTTGATAAGATGACATCAATTATCTCTACATACTTTTTAAAGGTCCCATCGTGTATCTTCCGATAATTCAATATTTTCACGGGGTGCAGGGTATTTCAAAGGGATCCCGGTATAATATGGCACATCAAATCTACAAAGGCAGTATCATAAATTAAAAGATTGTATTATGTAAGCCCAAACCTTAAGAGGTTGACTAATATGGGCACGGGACCCAGATGTTCTAAACATGTACCTGATCGTTTAATGTAATGTACGTTACGATCACTATTCCCAATTGTCTATGTGGGTGTCATATGTTGATGGATGCCCCTTATTTCTACAAATATGCCATTAAAGAACCCCTTTGAACCCGTAATTGAACTGATGCTACAAGGAAATCGTGTATCTTTAACTTTATCCATTCAACGATCTGGTACATGTTTAGAACATCTGGGTCCCGTGCCCATATTAGTCAACCTCTTAAGGTTTGGGCTTACATAATACAATCTTTTAATTTATGATACTGCCTTTGCAGATTTGATGTGCCAACTAAGGATTGATCTATACATTGTTTAAATTGAGGTCCAGGACCCTTGTCGTTTTCATACAATACGATACCCAGGTCCTTGACCAAATTGTGTTAACCCCATTTTTCTAAATGTCCTGGGAGTCAACATCCGAGAGTCCATGTACCGGGGTGGAGACTGGCTCTGCTGGTCTTTGTTGTCCTCAGCAGCAAGATCTTCATCACCTGTGGATTAGATGGGGAATGGTCAGTGTTGTGCAATGGCAAGTATTCTGTTAGCTGCATGTCATCTGCTGTCTGTACACTACACAATTGAGACAACTTTAGTATTATTTTTAAATGCGATACTGGCTGTTATTACATGGTGCAGAGAAACATCAAATAATCATACATGTCCTGTATCAATGCATTGCATGCAATTGGCGCAGTGTGTAGTGTTGCTGGTCTTAAAACCACAAACAGCCAGACCTGTGACGATGGCTACCTACCTGTTAGGTGAGGGTGAACAGTGAAATGGCTGACACTTGCTCCTGGGTGGGGGAGGACTCCATGCTGCTGGGGTGTGGGACAAGGTGCATGGTGGGAGTCGTGGTACAGCCCTCCCACAACCAAACAGCCAGTACAGGGAAGATGGCTACCTACCTGTTAGGTGAGGGTGAACAGTGCAATGGCTGACACATGCTCCTGGGTGGGGGAGGCATCCATCCTGCTCAGGTGTGGGACAGGGGGCATGGTGGGAGTGATGGTGCAGGCCTCCCTCCCCAAACAGTCCTCCCAGTGAAGATGGCTGCCTACCCGTTACGCGAGGGTGAACAGTGCAATGGATGACACATGCTCCTGGGTGGGTGAGGCTTCCATGCTGCTGGAGTGTGGAACAGGGGCATGGTGGGAGTCATAGTGCGGGCCTCCCACCCCCAAACAACCATCCAATACAAGATGGCTACCTACCTGTTAGGTGAGGGTGCACAATGCAATGGCTGACACATGCTCCTGGATAGGGGAGGCCTCCATCCTGCTCAGGTGTGGAACAGGGGGCATGGTGGGAGTGATAGTTCAGGCCTTCTTCCCCCAAACAGTCCTCCCAGTGAAGATGGCTGCCTACCTGTTAGGTGAGCGTGAACAGTGCAATGGCTGACACATGCTCCTGGGTGGGGGAGGCATCCCTGGTGCTGGAGTCTGGAACAGGGGGAATGGTGGGAGTTGTAGTGCAGGCCTCCCACCCCAAAACAATCTTCCAATACAAGATGGCTACCTACCTGTTAGGTGAGGGTGAACAATGCAATGGCTGACACATGCTCCTGGGTGGGAGAGGCCTCCATCCTGCTCAGGTGTGGGACAGGGGGCATGGTGGGAATGATAGTGCAGGCCTCCCTCCCCCAAACAGTCCTCCCAGTGAAGATGGCTGCCTACCTGTTAGGTGAGGGTGAACAGTGCAAAGGCTGACACATGCTCCTGGGTGGGGGAGGCCTCTATGCTGCCTGAGTGTGGGGCAGGGGGCATGGTGGGAGTTGTGATACAGGCCTCCCACCCAAACAGTCCTCCCAGTGAAGATGGCTGCCTACCTGTTCGGTGAGGGTGAACAGCGCAATGTCTAACATATGCTCCTGGGTGGGGGATGCCTCCATGCTGCTGGAGTGTGGGACAGGGGGCATGGCGGGAGTCGTGATACATGCCTACCACTCCCAAACAGTCCTCCCAGTGAAGATGGCTGCCTACCTGTAAGGTGAGGGTGAACAGTACAATGGCTGATGAGTGCTCCTGGGTGGCGGAGGCCTCCATGCTGCTGGAGTGTGGAACAGGGGGCATGGTGGGAGTCGTGATACAGGCCTCCCACCCCCAAACAGTCCTCCTAGTGAAGATGGCTGCCTACCTGTTTGGTAAGGGTGAACAGTGCAATGGCTGACACATGCTCCTGGGTGGGGGAGGCCTCCATGCTGCTGGAGTATGGGACTGGGGGCATGGTGGGAGTCATGATACAGGCCTCCCACCCCCAAACAGTCCTCCCAGTGAAGATGGCTGCCTATCTGTTATGTGAGGGTGAACAGTGCAATGGCTGACACATGCTCCTGGGTGGGGGAGGCCTCCATGCTGCTGGAGTGTGGAACAGGGGGCATGGTGGGAGTCGTGATACAGGCTTCCCACCCCCAAACAGTCCTCCCAGTGAAGATGGCTGCCTATCTGTTATGTGAGGGTGAACAGTGCAATGGCTGACACATGCTCCTGGGTGGGGGAGGTCTCCATGCTGCTGGAGTGTGGAACAGGGGGCATGGTGGGAGTCGTGATACAGGCTTCCCACCCCCAAACAGTCCTCCAATACAAGATGGCTGCCTACCTGTTAGGTGAGGGTGAACAGTGCAATGGCTGACACATGCTCCTGGGTGATAGAGGCCTCCATGCTGCTCAGGTGTGGGACAGGGGGCATGATGGGAGTGATAGTGCAGGCCTCCCACCCCCAAACAAGCCTCCCAGTGAAAATGGCTGCCTACCCGTTAGGTGAGGGTAAACAGTGCAATGGTGTTTGGGTTGTGCAAGGAAGTACTTATCAGTGTGTTGGTTGCCATTTGTTTGTACTTACCAGCCTCCGTTCCCCCTGCTACTCCTGTGAGACTCTCAGGATGCAGTATGGCAAGCACCTTCTCCTCCCATGATGTGAATGTTTTCTGTGGGATGGGAGGGCCACTGCCAGTCCGGTTCACCAGCTCCCAGATCTTGCTCCTCTTCTCCTTGACAACCCTCTTGAGAGCATGCCACCGCTTCATGATCTCCTTCTGGGATCGCGGGGTAGTCCCTACTGCATTGACCCTTTGGACTATCCTTTCCCACATTTGTGTCCTTGTGGCTAATGGTGTCTGTTGGACCAGGCTACCAAACAGTTGTGGTTCCACTCTCACCGTCTCATTGACCATGACTGTCAACTCACTCCCTGTGAATTTTGGCATTTTCTGTGTTGACATGGTGGTTGGTGTTTACAGTGTTCATGGGTGTAGGGGTGTGTGTGGTGGGTGTGGTGTTGAGGTGTGAGGTGTGTTGTGTGCTGGGGGATTGTTGGTGCTGGTGTGATGGTGGTAGTGATGGTGGTGGTGGTGGTGTTGGTGATGTGTGTGTTGTGTTGTTTTGCCTCTCCTGTCAGATATGGTGTTTGCCCTTCTCTTATGGAATGTTGCAAAGAATTGTGGTTAGTAAAGGGGCTGTTTTTATACTCAGCTATGTGGGTGTGTCCAAATGGGCTTTTGCTTTGAGGTGTATTGTGGGTGTTGTCCAGGGATTTGTAATTTATATTTTTGCATTTATTTTTTCATTGGTATGTGTTTTGTGTAATTATGGGGCATGGCTTTGATTTGGGCTCAGTTAGGCATTGTTGCTGTGTTTTGGCTTTGTCCGCCATATTTTTCATGTACTGTCTGCTGCAGTAGCTATGCAGCAGCTCTTCCGCTGGCTCTCCCATTCACTGCAGTGTGCGACCCCGACGGTCTGAAACAGCGGTTCGTACCGCGGGAGCAACGGGGAAATCATAATTTCCCCTGCAGTGTCTCCACTTTGCTTGCAGCGGGGTGTAGCTTTCCCACTAGCGGTTTTAGGACGTCACAGCCCGCGTCGGGCGTTTTTTGTTAGCTCGCTACCGCCGCGGTTGGTCTTTTTTGGCAGTTGATCGTAATTTGACCGCCGGTTTATCCGCAGTCCCGGCGGACGGTTGTTTTCCGCCTCCATGGCGGTCTGGGTGATTTTTCACCCGCTATCCTAATGGGGCCCAGACTGTTTTGCATTTTTTTGTACTGTCACTAGAGCGTCGCGTTCAAGATTAGATGCAAGAAAGAGCTGCGTTTAGATATGAAAATATACTTTACTATTTTATATATATTGATGACTAAAGGCTATATTTAGTGGAATTGTGGCGCAGGGCTGCAAGTTAGCTTAATTCTCTGCCCTGCATTACAGTTTAGGGCATGAATGCACTGTATTTATTGAATAAGGTGCAATTCCTGTCCCATCCCCCTATGCTGGATGTATGATGATACAACGAATGCTTTTACAATGCATGCCTTTACAACACATTTTTTACAACGCAAAACTTATTACAACGAATGTTTTAACAACACATACCATTACAACGCAATATATATAGAAATAATGAAAAGTGCCATTACAATGCAAAACGATACTATGCATACCTTTACAACGCAAAAAAATATAGTTTTTTATTACATTTGTAAAATAACTCCAGGCACGGGATACAGGGAAAATAGGGGTTTGGGTGGGTAGGTGTGTTAAAATTTGGTACGCAACTGAGCACATAATTTTTAAAAAACTGACACATTTTTCAGAATTAATACTCAGGTATTAATTGTAATACTCGAGTAGTAATCGAGTAACAACAAATATGATAAAAATACATTTTTAAATAAAAAAACAGAAACTAATTTATAAATATAATAAATAAATTTACAAATCATTGAAAAACATAATCAACAAAGCAAAGAAACGAAATAGCTAAAAACCATCCACCATTTTGTGAGGTTTGCTAAAAGACAAGTCCTACAACAGTTTTCATGACAAGAAAAAGAGCCTCCATCAACAAAATGGAAGCGTAAACACTGACAAATCCAATAAACAGGCACTTTATTTAAGATAAATGAAATTATAAGTTCTCATATGAAATTAACTCCAAAAAAACTGAATTTAAAGTGAATATTTTTGCGAAAATAAAGGTGAGACACAAAAAAAGGTATATATAATGGTTGTCCACCATTTTGAATTCAGTGGTCATCTGACTACCAGCGAGAGCACACGCTTTTAACACTGCCTCTCACTCTCCAACATAAACTAACTCAGTGGCATAGCATTTCAACCATTCTCAACACGCAAGTAAGTATAATACAATTCTAATTAAATAATAACTTTGATTATGAAACCATAAAAAAATGACTGTAATGAATACATATTATTTTTTTCAGTCATTTGCAAACTTGACAAAGATTTATCCAAGGAGCTGAATATTTGAAATCGATTACTAAACTTGAAAGTAGGAGAATTAATTAAATACATTTTAGAGTGCTTTTTCAAAAAAAGTGGCTTTTGGTTCCCAAAATGAAAATTTGTTTACATTTGAAATGTTGAAATGAATCAGAGTCAAATCGTAATAAAAAAAGGTGTTTCATATTAATTTACCGAAAAAAGATTAATCAACAAAAAAATTCACCTCATAATTTGTTTTAAAAGAAGGCAATTCCTATCATCTCTACTTAATTCCAGCACACAGAAAATATTTCTAACCTTATAAATATTACATTGAAACAACAAACTAAACCAATATCAAAGAAGGACATCTATTTTCAAGGTAAATAAGTTAATAATAAACTAATTGAAAATGTGCCATAATGAAGCAATGTGAAAAACTTGAACAATAAAATCGTTTACATTTCTACATCTGTTTCTTCACTTATATCCCTATGTTAACAAATTTTTTTGAACTGTTTGCTGTCAAAATAGCATTTTTATATAATTTAATGCCCTTTTACCTTGTAATAATGCAATATTTTTCAACCTATAAATAGGGATTTAATAAATCAAAATTAATATTATATATATTATATCCTACAACAGATAACAACATTTAAAACGGAGCTCTCTCAAGAAGAAAAAACACCAGCTTTAGAACACCTTCTAAAGAAAATCACCAGCATCTTCACTACATCCCAAAAAAATACTAAAGGTAATTATTTTACATAAAAGAAAAGAAATTTAAATTAACACCTTTTTCTCTATATAGACCAACATAGCAAAACCACAATATAAGTGTAACAAATAAATATCTTATTATCTTACAGCACAAAATTTGGAAAAGTCAACGAGCCAACAAGCAGAACATCCTAATCCATTGTAACAAACAAGCAACCGACCAAAAAGGTGAGAAAAAGGTAAACAAATTTTACAACGTATTTTTCTATCAACAGGAAGAATTAAAAAAATCAGAACATAAACCAAGCAAGCAGATTATGTTTCATATAAGTGTTTTTAACCCTTTGCGTGCGTCGGACGACCCCTGGCCGACCGATGTCACGGTGAGACGCCCAGTCATAATTCACCCGCACCGCGGCGGAATACCAGCCAGGGTCAACAGGTTAAACAACTGTTCCAAAAGAAGCAGAACCATGAAAATGAGAACAAATCATATAATATTAATTCTGACAATCTTTTCTTGTATTTCTTTTCTATTCAGATAATGTCAATGAGTAAGACAGCCCATTATATTACATTGAGCAAAGGAAACAGACTTCTGAAGCATGCAGGGTATATTTATTGCAAGGAGAGAATTACAGAACCAAGGAGACATTGGAGGTATGTGCAATACTACTCAACCCATTGCACAGGCAGAGCGGTTACTCTGGGGGACACTGTTGTGAAAACAATAAAGCATAAGCACTCTGCCTCTGCAATGGAGATTGAGGTGAGAGAAACAATAAATGAAATGAAAGATATTGCAAGCACCTCCAATGACTCCTCTGGTTCCATTTTGAGGGAGGTTGTCATGTTGCTAGCAGTATGCCCATCATACCGAATCTGAGATGAATTATACAACGCAAAAAACAGGCAAGTAACCCTCAAAGAGTTACACCTCAAACACACTCTGATATTCTTATTCCTCCTGAACTCTCTGTTTCTTTATCTAACGAACCTCTCGTACTGCATGACAACAAAAACCCTCAAAAACAAATAATTATCTTTAACACACCCTATAATTTAGCAAAGTTAGAGAATAGTGATGTTTGGAAGATGTTAGGGACATTTAAAAGCACGCCCCATCCATTCACCCGAATATACACTATTCATGCTAAAATTAACAATACTGTAATCCCCTTAGTATACAATGTGCTACCTAATAAACAATCCACAACTTACACTGAACTTTTAACAGTGTTAAAATCCAAAACATCAAACAAAAGTCCTAGGAAAATTATTGTTGATTTTGAATTCGCAATGATAAATGTTATTACAAAAACGTACACGGATACCCAAACTCAAGGATGTTTTTTTCATTTTTCCGAGGCATTTTGGGGCATGATACAAAAAACATCCTTAGTTGTGGATTACGTATCCGATAGCAAACTGCAATTCAAATTAAAAAAACTAACTGCACTTTGCTTTGTTTCTCCTGATAGTGTAGACAAGTACTACACTGCAATGACAGAATCAGACTTTTACACATCAAACGAAGAAAAATTGGCACCCTTACTAAATTATTCTGAAGACACATGGATTGGGCATATAAGCAGGTTGGGTTGCAGGAGGAAGCCACGTTTCCATGTAGAGTGGTGGAACTGCTACTCGAGCGGCTTAGAAGGAGGAGCAAAGACAAAACAATGCCATAGAGGGATGGCACAACTCCTTCAACCACACAATTGGCAAACCTCACCCCAACTTTTATCATTTTTTGGAAACTTTGAGAAATGAGCAAAGTTTCCATGAAATGAGAATGTCACAGGAATTAACAGGTAGTCTAAACCCACGCATTTCTAAAAGATCAAAAGAAAAGTCTGATAGACTATTGGGTGCATTACAACAATTTTTGTTGTGTGTGGCTTCAGACTACCTAGATAATGTTGCACACATTCTACATTACTAACACAACCTACTCTATTACTTTCCTGTTTTGCCCTAAATTATAAAAATTCACTTTTCATTGGCATTTAAAAAAAAAAATTACAATTAAAGTCGGGTCACCTTACCTTAGATGTCTACTTTTTTCTTTACTTTTCTTTAATATTCTAATCCACAACCATATTTTCCAAGCTTGTTTTTTTTTTCCAAATTAAAAACCACATAACAAAAACTCATTCGGAAAATTTAGTTTTTTAAAATCATATTCCAAAAAGATAACCATTCCAATTAATTGAAACTCCATTCCAAAAATGAATCCTTTCAAAAAAGATCAATTTACAAAAAAAATCCCAAAAATATTTCTTCTCCAAATCAAATTTTCACGAATCCCAAAAAAACGATATAACAATCCATCTTCTTTGTTCGAAAAGAAATCAAAATCTTCGATATCCTCAGTTGTTTTAAAATGATATATGGAAAAAAAACAATAACTTTGATGTCTTCCTCAATCGAAAATCCCAAAAAATCAATCTGGTTTTCCAAGAATAAATCCATTCTTCTAAAATCGATCTACTTCTTTCTCTGTTTTTTTGAAAACTAAATCTTTTTGCTTTTTTTCAATCAAAATTCAGTTTTTACAGTTAAATAAACTTAGTAAATACAAATTTACAAAGACTTTTTTTAAACATCAAATCACACGTGACCCGACTTGGGCAAACACTAACAACAAGTTCAGGGTAATGCTAAAAACATACCAACTATACATATAATAAACTTATCTAAACCTCCCTCTTCCCTCCTTGCAATAAATGTCACTCACACCATCATTCACAATTGTATAAACGTTTTTAATGTTTCTTACCTGAGCGCAGGTCTCCTTGCTTCTGCTCTGTCCGGTGACGCTCCTCAAAATGGCTGCCTTCGTGATTCACATATACGCGTATACGTCACCTGGAGCTACAAAAAAAGAAAACGGACAATTTATTTACTATTTATTTTTAATGTTATTTTTTTTTCAAAACCAATGTTATTTATAAATAAAGTTTACCAATATGTTACTAAAATATTTATAAAAATTATGAAAATTTAAAATAAAGTATTTTAATAACTAAACTATCTTATACATTCTTGCATTGTAACTATTCTTTTTATTGATATAAAATTGAATTTCTACTAGTAATTTTTAATATATGTATTAGAGTATTAAAAAACATGCTTACCTTAAGGGTGCTCCACTAAGCTTTTTTTCCCTCCTGCGTTACTCATAAAATTACTTCAAATAAGAGAGACACGGCAATCACCTAAACATCTATGGAAATAAATGAAGGACATTTCTTTACATTGTAATCAATGTAAAAGCGGGGGAACTTTTTTTAAAATATTTTTTTAAAGTAATTAATTAATAGCTTTTATTTTTTTAAACATAAATTATACAATTTTTTTAAAATATTTGTTACAAGTGTTTTACATTTTTTTTAAATATACATATTTTTGAATAAATAAAAGTAATTCATTTATTTACTCTTAGGAGTATTAATTAATATTCTAACTCCAGTGGGAGTGTAATATTAGGTTAAGTGTTGGATAGTGTAGGGGTTAAAATTACTATTCTTAATCCAGGGGGATGTAATAGTAGGGTAAGTGTTGGATAGTGTAGGGGTTAAAATTACTATTCTTAATCCAGGGGGATGTAATAGTAGGGTAAGGGTTGGATAGTGTAGGGGTTAAAATTACTATTCTAAATACAGGGGGGTGTAATAGTAGGGTAAGTGTTGGTTAGTGTAGGGGTTAAAATTTATATTCTAACTCCAGGGGGGTGTAATATATGGGTAAGTGTTGGAAAGTGTAAGGGTTAAAATTACTATTCTAACTCCAGGGGGGGTGTAATAGTAGGGTAAGTGTTGGTTATTGTAGGGGTTAATATTACTATTCTTACTCCAGGGGGTCTAATAGTAGGGTAAGTGTTGGTTAGTGTAGGGGTTAAAATTACTATTCTTACCCCAGGGGGGTGTAATAGTAGGGTACGTCTTGGATAGTGGAGGGGTTACAATTACTATTCTAACTCCAGGGGGGTGTAATGGTACAGTAAGAGTTGGATAGTGCAGGGGTTAAAATTACTATTCTTACTGCAGGGGGGTGTAATAATAGGGTAAGTATTGGTTAGTGTCGGGGTTAAAATTACTATTCTTACTCCACGGGGGTGTAATAGTAGGGTAAGCCTTGGATAGTGTAGGGGTTAAAATTAATATTCTTACTCCAGGGGGGTGTAATAGTAGGGTAAGTGTTGGATAGTGTAGGGGTTAAAATTACTATTCTTACTCCAGGGGAATGTAATAGTATGTTAAGTGTTGGATAGTGTAGGGGTTAAAATGTGTATTCTAAATCCAGTGGGGTGTAATAGTAGTGTAAGTGTTGGTTAGAGTAGGGGTTAACATTTCTATTCTAACTCCAGGGGGGTGTAATAGTAGGGTAAGTCTTGGATAGTGTAGGGGTTCGAATATCTATTCTTACTCCATGGGGGTGTAATAGTATGGTAAGTGTTAGTTAGTGTAGGGGTTAGCATTGCTATTCTTACTCCAGTGGGGTGTAATATTAGGGTAAATCTTGGATAGTGTAGGGGTTAAAATTACTATCCTAACTTCAGGTGGGTGTAATAATAGGGTAAGTGTTGGTTAGTGTAGGGGTTAAAATTACTATTCTTACTCCAGGGGGATGTAATAGTAGGGTAAGTCTTGGATAGTGTAGGGGTTAAAAATTACTATTCTTACTCCATGGGGGTGTAATAGTAGGGTACGTATTAAATAGTATAGAGGGTAAAATTACTATTCATACTCCAGGGGGGTGTAACAGTAGGGTAAGTCTTTTATAGTGCAGGGGTTAAAATTACCCTTCATACTCCAGGGGGTTGTAATAGTAGGGTAAGTATTGGATAGTGTAGGGGTTCAAATTACTATTCTAACTCCAGGGGGGTGTAATAGTGGGGTAATTGTTGGTTAGTGTAGGGATTAAAATTACTATTCTTACTCCAGGGGAGTGAAATAGTAGGGTAAGTGTTGGATAGTGTAGGGGTTAAAATGTGTATTCTAAATCCAGTGGCGTGTAATAATTGTGTAAGTGTTGGTTAGAGTAGGGGTTAACATTTCTATTCTAACTCCAGGGGTGTGTAATAGTAGGGTAAGTCTTGGATAGTGTAGGGGTTCAAATATCTATTCTTACTCCATGGGGGTGGAATAGTAGGGTAAGTGTTGGATAGTGCATTGATTAAAATTACTATTCTAATTCCAGGAGTGTGTAATAGTAGGGTAAGTGTTGGTTAGTGTAGGGGTTACAATTTCTATTCTGACTCCAGTGGAGTGTAATAGTTGGGTAAGTGTTGGATAGTGCAGGGGTGAAAATTACTATTCTAATTCCAGGGGGGTGTAATAGTAGGGTAAGTGTTGGTTAGTTTAGGGATTAATATTACTATTTTTACTCCATGGGGTGTAATAGTAGGGTAAGTATTGGATAGTGTAGGGGTTGAAATTACTATTCTTACTCCTGGGGGGTGTAATAGTAGGGTAAGTGTTGGATAGTGTAGGGGTTAAAATTACTATTCTTACTCCAGGGGAATGTAATAGTATGTTAAGTGTTGGATAGTGTAGGGGTTACAATTACTATTCTAACTCCAGGGGGGTGTAATGGTACAGTAAGAGTTGGATAGTGCAGGGGTTAAAATTACTATTCTTACTGCAGGGGGGTGTAATAATAGGGTAAGTATTGGTTAGTGTCGGGGTTAAAATTACTATTCTTACTCCACGGGGGTGTAATAGTAGGGTAAGCCTTGGATAGTGTAGGGGTTAAAATTAATATTCTTACTCCAGGGGGGTGTAATAGTAGGGTAAGTGTTGGATAGTGTAGGGGTTAAAATTACTATTCTTACTCCAGGGGAATGTAATAGTATGTTAAGTGTTGGATAGTGTAGGGGTTAAAATGTGTATATTAAATCCAGTGGGGTGTAATAGTAGTGTAAGTGTTGGTTAGAGTAGGGGTTAACATTTCTATTCTAACTCCAGGGGGATGTAATAGTAGGGTAAGTCTTGGATAGTGTAGGGGTTCAAATATCTATTCTTACTCCATGGGGGTGTAATAGTATGGTAAGTGTTAGTTAGTGTAGGGGTTAACATTGCTATTCTTACTCCAGTGGGGTGTAATATTAGGGTAAATCTTGGATAGTGTAGGGGTTAAAATTACTATCCTAACTTCAGGTGGGTGTAATAATAGGGTAAGTGTTGGTTAGTGTAGGGGTTAAAATTACTATTCTTACTCCAGGGGGATGTAATAGTAGGGTAGGTCTTGGATAGTGTAGGGGTTAAAAATTACTATTCTTACTCCATGGGGGTGTAATAGTAGGGTACGTATTAAATAGTATAGAGGGTAAAATTACTATTCATACTCCAGGGGGGTGTAACAGTAGGGTAAGTCTTTTATAGTGTAGGGGTTAAAATTACCCTTCATACTCCAGGGGGTTGTAATAGTAGGGTAAGTATTGGATAGTGTAGGGGTTCAAATTACTATTCTAACTCCAGGGGGCTGTAATAGTGGGGTAATTGTTGGTTAGTGTAGGGGTTAAAATTACTATTCTTACTCCAGAGGAGTGAAATAGTAGGGTAAGTGTTGGATAGTGTAGGGGTTAAAATGTGTATTCTAAATCCAGTGGCGTGTAATAATTGTGTAAGTGTTGGTTAGAGTAGGGGTTAACATTTCTATTCTAACTCCAGGGGTGTGTAATAGTAGGGTAAGTCTTGGATAGTGTAGGGGTTCAAATATCTATTCTTACTCCATGGGGGTGGAATAGTAGGGTAAGTGTTGGATAGTGCATTGATTACAATTACTATTCTAATTCCAGGAGTGTGTAATAGTAGGGTAAGTGTTGGTTAGTGTAGGGGTTACAATTTCTATTCTGACTCCAGTGGAGTGTAATAGTTGGGTAAGTGTTGGATAGTGCAGGGGTGAAAATTACTATTCTAATTCCAGGGGGGTGTAATAGTAGGGTAAGTGTTGGTTAGTTTAGGGATTAATATTACTATTTTTACTCCATGGGGTG
Source organism: Lissotriton vulgaris (assembly GCF_964263255.1). Classification (NCBI taxonomy): domain Eukaryota; kingdom Metazoa; phylum Chordata; class Amphibia; order Caudata; family Salamandridae; genus Lissotriton; species Lissotriton vulgaris. Next base: position 930,549,496 of record NC_141687.1, read on the forward strand.
TAATAGTAGGGTAAGTATTGGATAGTGTAGGGGTTGAAATTACTATTCTTACTCCTGGGGGGTGTAATAGTAGGGTAAGTGTTGGATAGTGTAGGGGTTAAAATTACTATTCTTACTCCAGGGGAATGTAATAGTATGTTAAGTGTTGGATAGTGTAGGGGTTAAAATGTGTATTCTATATCCAGTGGTGTGTAATAATAGTGTAAGTGTTGGTTAGAGTAGGGGTTAACATTTCAATTCTAACTCCAGGGGGGTGTAATAGTAGGGTAAGTCTTGGATAGTGTAGGGGTTCAAATTTCTATTCTTACTCCATGGGGGTGTAATAGTATGGTAAGTGTTAGTTAGTGTAGGGGTTAACATTGCTATTCTTACTCCAGTGGGGTGTAATAGTAGGGTACATCTTGGATAGTGTAGGGGTTAAAATTACTATTCTAACTCCAGGTGGGTGTAATAATAGGGTAAGTGTTGGTTAGTGTAGGGGTTAAAATTAGTATTCTTACTCCAGGGGGATGTAATAGTAGGGTAAGTCTTGGATAGTGTAGGGGTTAAAATTACTATTCTTACTCCATGGAAGTGTACTAGTAGGGTACGTATTGGATAGTATAGAGGTTAAAATTACTAGTCATACTCCAGGGGGGTGTAACAGTAGGGTAAGTCTTTTATAGTGTAGGGGTTAAAATTACCCTTCATACTCCAGGGGGTTGTAATAGTAGGGTAAGTATTGGATAGTGTAGGGGTTCAAATTACTATTCTAACTCCAGGGGGGTGTAATAGTGGGGTAATTGTTGGTTAGTGTAGGGGTTAAAATTACTATTCTTACTCCAGGGGGGTGTAATAGTAGGGTAAGTGTTGGATAGCGTAGGGGTTAAAATGTGTATTATAAATCCAGTGGCGTGTAATAATTGTGTAAGTTTTGGTTAGAGTAGGGGGTAACATTTCTATTCTAACTCCAGGGGTGTGTAATAGTAGGGTAAGTCTTGGATAGTGTAGGGGTTCAAATATCTATTCTTACTCCATGGGGGTGGAATAGTAGGGTAAGTGTTGGATAGTGCATTGGTTAAAATTACTATTTTAATTCCAGGGGTGTGTAATAGTAGGGTAAGTGTCGGTATTTCTATTCTAACTCCAGTGGAGTGTAATAGTTGGGTAAGTGTTGGATAGTGCAGGGGTGAAAATTACTATTCTAATTCCAGGGGGGTGTAATAGTAGGGTAAGTGTTGGTTAGTTTAGGGATTAATATTACTATTTTTTACTCCAGGGGGGTGTAATAGTAGGGTAAGTGTTAGTTATTGTAGGGGTTAAAATTACTATTCTTACTCCAGGGGGGTGTAATAGAAGGGTAAATCTTGGATAGTGTAGGGGTTAAATTTACTATTCTAACTCCAGGGGGTGTAATAGTAGGGTAAGTGTTGATTAGTGTAGGGGTTACAATTTCTATTCTTACTCCAGGGGGATGTAATAGTAGGGTAAGTCTTGGATAGTGTAGGGGTTAAAATTGCTATTCTAACTCCAGGAGGGTGTAATAGATGGGTAAGTGATGGAAAGGGTAGGGGTTAAAATTACTATTGTTACTTTAGGGGGGTGTAATAGTAGGGTAAATGTTGGTTAGTGTAGGGGCTAATATTACTATTCTTACTCCAGGGGGTGTAATATTAGGGAAAGTGTTGGATGGTGTAGGGGTTAAAATAACTATTCGTACTCCTGTGGGGTGCAATAGTAGGGTAAGTCTTGGATAGTGTAGGTGTTACAATTACTATTCTAACTCCAGCGGGGTCTAATAGTAGGGTAAGTGTTGGTTAGTGTAGGGGTTAAAATTACTATTCTTACCCCAGGGGGGTGTAATAGTAGGGTACGTCTTGGATAGTGGAGGGGTTAAAATTACTATTCTAACTCCAGGGAGGTGTAATGGTACAGTAAGAGTTGGATAGTTTAGGGGTTAAAATTACCATTCTTACTGTAGGGGGGTGTAATAGTAGGGTAAGTATTGGTTAGTGTGGGGGTTAAAATTACTATTCTTACTCCATGGGGGTGTAATAGTAGGGGAAGTCTTGGATAGTGTAGAGGTTCAAGTTTCTATTCTTACTCCAGGGGGGTGTAAGAGTAGGGTAAGTGTTGGATAGTGCAGGGGTTAAAATTACTATTCTAATTCCAGGGGGGTGTAATAGTAGGGTAAGTGTTGGTTAGTGTAGGGGTTCCAATTTCCATTTTAACTCCAGTGGAGTGTAATAGTTGAGTAAGTTTTGGATAGTGCCGGGGTTAAAATTACTATTCTAATTCCAGGGGGGTGTAATAGTAGGGTAAGTGTGGGTTAGTGTAGGGGTTAATATTACTATTCATACTCCAGGGGTTGTAATAGTAGGGCCAATCTTGGATAGTGTAGGGGTTAAAATTACTATTCTAACTCCAGGGGGTGTAATAATAGGGTAAGTGTTGGATAGTGTAGGGGTTAAAATTACTATTCTTAATCCAGGGGGATGTAATAGTTGGGTAAGTGTTGGATAGTGTAGGGGTTAAAATTACTAGTCTAAATCCAGGGGGTGTAATAGTAGGGTAAGTGTAGGTTAGTGTAGGGGTTAACATTTCTATTCTAACTCCGGGGAGTTGTAATGGATGGGTAAGTGTTGGAAAGTGTAGGGGTTAAAATTACTATTCTAACTCCAGGGGGATGTAATAGTAGGGTAAGTGTTGGTTAGTGTAGGAGTTAATATTACTATTCTTACTCCAGGGGGTGTAATATTAGGGTAAGTGTTGGATAGTGTAGGGGTTAAAATTACTATTCATTCTCATGTGGGGTGTAATAGCAGGGTAAGTCTTGGATAGTGTAGGGGTTACAAATACTATTCTAACTCCAGGGGGGTCTAATAGTAGGGTAAGTGTTGGTTAGTGTAGGGGTTGAAATTACTATTCCTACTCCAGGGGGGGTAATAGTAGGGTAAGTGTTGGATAGTGTAGGGGTCAAAAATTACTATTCTTACTCCAGGGGAATGTAATAGTATGTTAAATGTTGGATAGTGTAGGGGATAAAATGTGTCTTCTAAATCCAGTGGCGTGTAATAATAGTGTAAGTGTTGGTTAGAGTAGGGGTTAACATTTCTATTCTGACTCCAGGGGTGTAATAGTAGGGTGAGTCTTGGATAATGTAGGGGTTCAAATTTCTATTCTTACTCCATGAGGATGTAATAGTAGTGTAAGTGTTGGATAGTGCAGGGGTTAAAATTACTTTTCTAATTCCAGGGGGGTGTAATAGTAGGGTAAGTGTTGGTTAGTGTAGGGGTTACAATTTCTATTGTTACTCCAGTAGAGTGTAATAGTTGGGTAAGTGTTGGATAGTGCAGGGGTTAAAATTACTATTCTAATTCCAGGAGGGTGTAACAGTAGGGTAAGTGTTGGTTAGTGTAGGGGTTAATATTACTATTTTAACTCCAGGGGGGTGTAATAGTAGGGTAAGTGTTAGTTAGTGTAGGGGTTAAAAGTACTATTCTTACTCCAGTGGGGTGTAATATTAGGGAAAATCTTGGATAGTGTAGGGGTTACAATTGCTATTCTACCTCCAGGGGGGTGTAATAGTGGATGACAACAACCACCAGGCACTGGTCCTCCTCGATCTCTCCGCCGCCTTTGACACGGTGGACCATACCATCCTACTCACCCGTGTCAAGGCGGCCGGCATCGGGGGATCAGCCCTTGTCTGGCTCTCCTCCTTTCTGAGGGACCGCACCCAGGCGGTCCGTCTAGGCGACTTCACCTCCACCCCCCTCCCTGTCACTTGCGGTGTTCCCCAGGGTTCCTCTCTCTCCCCCCTTCTCTTCAACCTCTATATCTTTCCTCTCATCTTTGCTCTCCAGCAGCTGGAGGTCACCGTCTTCAACTACGCGGATGACCTCCAGCTCATCTTTGATCTGTCCCCCTCTTCTCTCTCGGTCTCCAATTTCCAGTCTACTATGACATTCATCAGGAACTGGATGAATCACAACCATCTTAAACTGAACCCTGATAAAACTGAGTTGGTTCTCACTGGTGGTTCGTCCAGCCCCTGGAACTCTTCTTTCTGGCCCCCCTCCCTTGGCCCTGCACCCTCCCCCTCCACCACTGTCAAAACACTGGGTGTCAAAATGAACAATCAGCTCACTCTTCACTCACACATCAGCTCCGTGGTCTCTTCCTGTTTCCTCACTCTTCGAACTATCCGCTCTGTCTCCCGCTTCTTCACCCCTCAGGCTCTCAAGACCATTATGGCCGCTCTGGTAATCTCGCGTTTGGACTACGCCAACGCTCTTTTCCATGGCATCCCTGCCTACAGTTTGCGTAGACTCCAAACCATCCAGAACCAGGCGGCCAGACTGATATATGGCCTCCCACGTTATCACCACTCCACCCCCCTCCTAAAGAAACTCCACTGGCTCCCTGTGAAACAACGTTCCCTCTTTAAAATCGGGTGCATGGTCTTCCAGGCCCGTCAGGGCACTGCCCCTGCTTTCATCACTTCACTTATCAAACCCTACGTCCCCGCAAGAAATCTCCGGTCCTCCTCCAAGTCCCTTCTCCTGATCCCCCGTTTCTCGCGCAAAAAGTGGGGTGGATCCAATTTCTCTACTCTGGCCCCCTCCTTCTGGAACTCTCTCCCTGATAACCTCCGCTCCGCAACTCAGTACCTCTCCTTCCGTGGAGACTTGAAAACCTTCCTATTTAGCCAGGCTTTCCCCGCCTAAATTTCCTCCCCGGTCTTCCTTCCCCTCAGCCACTGAACCTTCAGCGCCAAGAAACCGCAAGGTGTATGCTGCGCTCTATAAGTATTTTAAATTAGAAATTAGAATAGTAGGGTAAGTGTTGGTTAGTGTAGGGGTTAAAATTACTATTCTTCGTCCAGGGGGATGTAATAGTAGGGTAAGTCTTGGATATTGTAGGGGTTAAAATTACTATTCTAACTCCATGGGGGTGTAATAGTAGGGTAAGTATTGGATAGTATAGGGGTTAAAATTACTATTTATACTCCAGGGGGGTGTAACAGTAGGGTAGGTCTTTTATAGTGTAGGGGTTAAAATTACTCTTCATACTCTAGGGAATTTTAATAGTAGGGTAAGTATTGGATAGTGTAGGGGTTTAAATTACTATTCTAACTCCAGGGGGGTGTAATAGTAGGGTAAGTGTTGGTTAGGGTAGGGGTTAAAACTACTATTCTTACTCCAGGGGGGTGTAATAGTAGGGTAAATGTTGGATAGTGTAGGGGTTAAAATTACTATTCTTACTCCAGGGGAATGTAATTGTATGTTAAGTGTTGTATAGTGTAGGGGTTAAAATGTGTATTCTAAATCCTGTGGCGTGTAATAATTGTGTAAGTGTTGGTTAGAGTAGGGGTTAACATTTCTATTCTTACTCCAGGGGGGTGTAATAGTAGGGTAAGTCTTAGATAGTGTAGGGGTTCACATTTCTATTCTTACTCCATGGGGGTGTAATAGTAAGGTAAGTGTTGGATAGTGCAGGGGTTAACATTACTATTCTCATTCCAGGGATGTGTAATAGTAGGGTAAGTGTTGGTTAGCGTAGGGGTTAAAATTACTATTCTAATTCCAGGGGGGTGTAATAGTAGGGTAAGTGTTGGTTAGTTTAGCGGTTAAAATTACTATTTTTATTCCAGGGGGGTGTAATAGTAGGGTAAGTGTTAGTTAGTGTAGGGGTTAAAATTACTATTCTTACTAGGCCTGGGCGAAGCACTACGCTACGCTCGCGGAGTTTGCGAAGTTTGCGCAACTTCGCACTACGCGAGCTGCATGTAGCACAGTGCGAACACGCGTAGTGCAGCGTAGCGCAGAGCTCATTTTTTGCTTGTTCGCGGTCCTGAACGTCATGTTTGCGACCGCGAGCAAGCAAAATGACATCCCGGCGAGATTCTCAACGCGGGGAGGTAAGGTTTCTCATTGTGAGTGGTTGCGCATGCTCGCGTCTGCTCTCAATTAGAAACTACCAGTTTGCGTTGAGAAAGCTGCAGCTCTAGTAATAATCTACTCGAGCAGCAGAAAACTACAGCTCACACTGTGCAAGATGCCGTTTTCAATGATTGCACAGTGCCGGATGCTTGTCCGCACTGTGCAATCATTGAAAACACTTCTTGCACAGTGCGAACATGCTACTACGCAGCTCACGTAGTGCTATGTGAAGTTTGCGTAGTGCGAAGTGCACTTCGCGTAGCTTCGCGTAGCGCTACTTCGCGAACTACGCCCACCCTTAATTCTTACTCCAGGGGGGTGTAATAGTAGGGTAAATCTTGGATAGGGTAGGGGTTAAAATTGCTATTCTAACTCCAGGGGTGTAATAGTAGGGTAAGTGTTGGTTAGTGTAGGGGTTAATATTACTATTCTTACTCCAGGGGTGTAATATTAGGGTAAGTGTTGGATGGTGTAGGGGTTAAAATTACTATTCTTACTCCTGTGGGGTGCAATAGTAGGGTAAGTCTTGGATAGTGTAGGGGTTACAATTACTATTCTAACTCCAGGGGGGTCTAATAGTAGGGTAAGTGTTGGTTAGTGTAGGGGTTAAAATTACTATTCTTACCCCAGGGGGTGTAATAGTAGGGTACGTCTTGGATAGTGGAGCGGTTAAAATTACTATTCTAACTCCAGGGAGGTGTAATGGTACAGTAAGAGTTGGATAGTGTAGGGGTTAAAATTACTATTCTAACTCCAGGGAGGTGTAATGGTACAGTAAGAGTTGGATAGTGTAGGGGTTAAAATTACTATTGTTACTGTAGGGGGGTGTAATAGTAGGGTAAGTATTGGTTAGTGTGGGGGCTAAAATTACTATTCTTACTCCATGGGGGTGTAATAGTAGGGTAAGTGTTGGATAGTGTAGGGGTTAAAATTACTATTCTTACTCCAGGGGAATGTAATAGTATGTTAAGTGTTGGGTAGTGTAGTGGTTAACATGTGTATTCTAAATCCAGTGGCGTGTAATAATAGTGTAAGTGTTGGTTAGAGTAGGGGTTAACATTTCTATTCTAACTCCAGGGGGGTGTAATAGTAGGGTAAGTCTTGGATAGTGTAGGGGTTAAAATTTCTATTCTTACTCCATTGGGGTGTAATAGTAGGGTAAGTGTTGGATAGTGCAGGGGTTAAAAATTACTATTCTAACTCCAGTGGAGTGTAATAGTTGGGTAAGTCTTGGATAGTGTACGGGTTACAATTACTATTCTAACTCCAGGGGGTCTAATGGTAGGGTAAGTGTTGGTTATTGTAGGAGTTAAAATTACTATTCTTACTGCAGGGGGGTGTAATAGTAGGGTAAGGATTGGTTAGTGTGGGGGTTAAAATTACTATTCTTACTCCATGGGGGTGTAATAGTAGGGTACGTCTTGGATAGTGTAGGGGTTAAAATTACTATTCTTACTCAATTGGGGTGTAATAGTAGGGTAAGTGTTGGATAGTGTAGGGGTTAAAATTACTATTCTTACTCCAGTGGAATGTATTCGTATGTTAAGTGGTGGATAGTGTAGGGGTTAAAATGTGTATTCTAAATCCAGTGGGGTGTAATAGTAGTGTAAGTTTTGGTTAGAGTAGGGGTTAAAATTTCTATTCTAACTCCAGGGGGTGTAATAGTAGGGTAAGTATTGGATAGTGTAGGGGTTCAAATTACTATTCTGACTCCAGAGGGGTGTAATAATAGGGTAAGTGTTAGTTAGTGTAGGGGTTAAAATTACTATTCATACTCCAGGGGGATGTAATAGTAGGGTAAGTGTTGGATAGTATAGGGGTTAAAATTACTATTCTTACTCCAGGGGAATGTAATAGTATGTTAAGTGTTGGATAGTGTAGGGGTTAAAATGTGTATTCTAAATCCAGTGGCGTGCAATAATAGTTTAAGTGTTGGTTAGAGTAGGGGTTAACATTTCTATTCTTACTCCATGGGGGTGTAATAGTAGGGTAAGTGTTGGATAGTGCAGGGGTTAAAATTTCTATTCTAACTCAAGTGGAGTGTAATAGTTGGGTAAGTTTTGGATAGTGCAGGGGTTAAAATTACTATTCTAATTCCAGGGGGGTGTCATAGTAGGGTAAGTGTTGGTTAGTGTAGGGGTTACAATTTCTATTCTAACTCCAGTGGAGTGTAATAGTTGGGTACGTTTTGGATAGTGCAGGGGTTAAAATTACTATTCTAATTCCAGGGGGTGTATTAGTAGGGTAAGTGTGGGTTAGTGTAGGGGTTAATAATACTATTCTTACTCCAGGGGGTGTAATAGTAGGGTAAGTGTTGGTTAGTGTAGGGGTTAAAATTACTATTCTTACTCCAGGGGGATGTAATAGTAGGGTAAGTCTTGGATAGTGTAGGGGTAAAAATTACTGTTCTTACTCCATGGGGGTGTAATAGTAGGGTAAGTATTGGATAGTATAGGGATTAAAATTACTATTCATACTCCAGGGGGGTGTAACAGTAGGGTAAGTCTTTTATAGTGTAGGGGTTATATTTACTCTTCTTACTCGAGGGGGGTATAACAGTAGGGTAAGTGTTGGATACTCTAGGGGTTACAATTAATATTCTTACTCCAGGAGGTGGTATAGTCGGGTAAGTCTTGGATAGTGTAGGGGTTAAAATTACTATTCGTACTCCAGGGTGGTGTAGTATTAGGGTAAGTGTTGAATAGTGTAATGGTTAAAATTACTATTCTAACTCTAGGGGCGTGTAATAGTAGGGTAAGTGTTGGTTAGAGTAGGGGTTAAAATTTCTATTCTAACTCCAGGGGTTCAAATTTCTATTCTTACTCCATGGGGGTGTAATAGTAGGGTCAGTGTTGGATAGTGCAGGGGTTAAAACTTCTATTTAACTCCATGGGGGTGTAATACTAGGGTAAGTGTTGGATAGTGCAGGGGTTAAAATTTCTATTCTAACTCCAGTGGAGTGTAATAGTTGGGTAAGTTTTGGATAGTGCAGGGGTTAAAATTACTATTCTAATTCCAGGGGGGTGTAATAGTAGGATAAGTGTGGGTTAGTGTAGGTGTTAATATTACTATTCTTACTCCAGGGGGTGTAAAAGTAGGGTAAATCTTGGATAGTGTAGGGGTTAAAATTACTATTCTAACTCCAGGGGGTGTAAGAGTAGGGTAAGTGTTGGTTAGTGTAGGGGTTAATATTACTATTCTTACTCCAGGGGGATGTAATAGTAGGGTAAGTCTTGTATAGTGTAGGGGTTAAAATTACTATTCTTACTCCATGGGGGTGTAATAGTAGGGTAAGTCTTGGATAGTGTAGGGGTTAAAATTACTATTCTAACTCCAGGGGGTGTAACAGTAGGGCAAGTGTTGGTTAGTGTAGGGGTTAAAATTACTCTTCTTACTCCAGGGGGAGGTAATAATAGGGTAAGTCTTGGATAGTGTAGGGGTTAAAATTGCTATTCTTACTCCATGGGGGTGTAATAGTAGGGTAAGTATTGGATAGTATAGGGATTAAAATTACTATTCATACTCCAGGGGGGTGTAACAGTAGGGTAAGTCTTTTATAGTGTAGGGGTTAAAATTCTTCTTCTTATTCCAGGGGGGTTGTAACAGTAGGATAAGTGTTGGATACTGTAGGGGTTACAATTACTATTCTTACTACAGGAGGTGGTATAGTAGGGTAAGTCTTGGATAGTGTAGGGGTTAAAATTACTATTCGTACTCCAGGGTGGTGTAGTATTAGGGTAAGTGTTGAATAGTGTAGGGGTTCAAATGTATATTCTTACTCCATGGGGGTGTAAAAGTAGGGTAAGTGTTGGATAGTGCAGGGGTTTAAATTTCTATTCTAACTCCAGTGGAGTGTAATAGTTGGGTACGTTTTGGATAGTGCAGGAGTTAAAATTACTATTCTAATTCCAGGGGGTTGTAATAGTAGAGTAAGTGTGGGTTAGTGTAGGGGTTAATAATACTATTCTTACTCCAGGAGGTGTAATAGTAGGGTTAATCCTGGATAGTGTAGGGGTTAAAATTACTATTCTAACTCCAGGGGTTGTAATAGTAGGGTAAGAGTTGACTAGGGTAGGGGTTAAAATTACTATTCTTACTCCAGGGGGATGTAATAGTAGGGTAAGTCTTGGATAGTGTAGGGGTTAAAATTACTATTCTTACTCCATGGGGGTGTAAAAGTAGGGTAAGTATTGGATACTATAGGGATTAAAATTACTATTCATACTCCAGGGGGGTGTTACAGTAGGGTAAGTCTTTTATAGTGTAGGGGTTAAAATTACTCTTCTTACTCCAGGGGGGGTGTAACAGTAGGGTAAGTGTTGGATACTTTAGGGGTTACAATTACTATTCTTACTCCAGGAGATGGTATAGTAGGGTAAGTCTTGAATAGTGTAGGGGTTAAAATTACTATTGGTACTCCAGGGTGGTGTAGTATTAGGGTAAGTCTTGGATAGTGTAGGGGTTAAAATTTCTATTCTTACTCCATGGGGGTGTAATAGTAGGGTATGTGTTGGATAGTGCAGGGGTTAAAATTTCTATTCTAACTCCAGTGGAGTGTAATAGTTGGGTAAGTTTTGGATAGTGCAGGGGTTAAAATTACTATTCTAATTCCAGGGGGGTTTAATAGTAGGGTAAGTGTGGGTTAGTGTAGGGGTTAATAATACAATTCTTACTCCAGGGGGTGTAATAGTACGGTAAATCTTGGATAGTGTAGGGGTTAAAATTACTATTCGAACTCCAGGGGGTGTAATAGTAGGGTAAGTGTTAGTTAGTGTAGGGGTTAAAATTACTATTCTTACTCCAGGGGGATGTAATAGTAGGGTAAGTCTTGGATAGTGTGGGGGTTAAAATTACTATTCTTACTCCATGGGGGTATAATAGTAGGGTAAGTATTGGATAGTATAGGGATTAAAATTACTATTCATACCTTAGGGGGGTGTAACAGTAGGGTAAGTCTTTTTTAGTGTAGGGGTTAAAATTACTCTTCTTACTCCAGGGGGGGGGGTGTAACAGTAGGGTAAGTGTTGGATACTGTAGGGGTTGCAATTACTATTCTTACTCCAGGAGGTGGTATAGTAGGGTAAGTCTTGGATAGTGTAGGGGTTAAAATTACTATTCGTACTCCAGGGTGGTGTAGTATTAGGGTAAGTCTTGGATATTGTAGGTGTTCAAATTTCTATTCTTACTCCATGGAGGTGTAATAGTAGGGTAAGTGTTGGATAGTGCCTGGGTTAAAATTTCTATTCTAATTCCAGGGGCGTGTAATAGTAGGGTAAGTGTGGGTTAGTGTAGGGGTTAATAATACTATTCTTACTCCAGGGGGTGTAATAGTAGGGTACATCTTGGATAGTGTAGGGGTTAAAATTACTATTCTAACTCCAAGGGGTGTAATAGTAGGGTAAGTGTTCGTTAGTGTAGGGGTTAAAATTACTATTCTTACTCCAGGGGGATGTAATAGTAGGGTAGGTCTTGGATAGTGTAGGGGTTAAAATTACTATTCTTACTTCATGGGGGTGTAATAGTAGGGTAAGTATTGGATAGTATAGGGATTAAAATTACTATTCATACTCCAGGGGGGTGTAACAGTAGGGTACGTCTTTTATAGTGTAGGGGTTAAAATTACTCTTCTTACTCCAGGGGGGGTGTAACAGTAGGGTAAGTGTTGGATACTGTAGGGGTTACAATTATTATTCTTACTCCAGGAGGTGGTATAGTAGGGTAAGTCTTGGATAGTGTAGGGGTTAAAATTACTATTCGTACTCCAGGGTGGTGTAGTATTAGGGTAAGTCTTGGATAGTGTAGGTGTTCAAATTTCTATTCTTACTCCATGGGGGTGTAATAGTAGGGTAAGTGTTGGATAGTGCAGGGGTTAAAATTTCTATTCTAACTCCAGTGGAGTGTAATAGTTGGGTAAGTTTTGGATAGTGCAGGGGTTAAAATTACTATTCTAATTCCAGGGGGGTGTAATAGTAGGGTAAGTGTGGGTTAGTGTAGGGGTTAATATTACTATTCTTACTCCAGGGGGTGTAATAGTAGGGTAAATCTTGGATAGTGTAGGGGTTAAAATTACTATTCTAACTCCAGGGGGTGTAACAGTAGGGTAAGTGTTGGTTAGTGTAGGGGTTAATATTACTATTCTTACTCCAGGGGGATGTAATAGAAGGGTAAGTCTTGGATAGTGTAGGGGTTAAAATTACTATTCTTACTCTACGGGGTGTAATAGTAGGGTAAATCTTGGATAGTGTAGGGGTTAAAATTACTATTCTAACTCCAGGGGGTGTAATAGTAGGGTAAGTGTTGGTTAGTGTAGGGGTTAAAATTACTCTTCTTACTCCAGGGGGATGTAATAGAAGGGGTTAAAATTACTATTCTTACTCCATGGGGATGTAATAGTAGGGTAAGTATTGGATAGTATAGGGATTAAAATTACTATTCATACTCCAGGGGGGTGTAACAGTAGGGTAAGTCTTTTATAGTGTAGGGGTTAAAATTACTCTTCTTACTCCAGGGGGGTTGTAACAGTAGGGTAAGTGTTGGATACTGTAGGGGTTACAATTACTATTCTTACTCCAGGAGGTGGTATAGTAGGGTAAGTCTTGGATAGTGTAGGGGTTAAAATTACTATTCGTACTCCAAGGTAGTGTAGTATTAGGGTAAGTGTTGAATAGTGTATCGGTTCAAATTTCTATTCTTACTCCATGGGGGTGTAATAGTAGGGTAAGTGTTGGATAGTGCAGGGGTTACAATTTCTATTCTAACTCCAGTGGAGTGTAATAGTTGGGTAAGTTTTGGCTAGTGCAGGGGTTAAAATTACTATTCTAATTCCAGGGGGGTGTAATAGTAGGGTAAGTGTGGGTTAGTGTAGGGGTTAATAATACTATTCTTACTCCAGGGGGTGTAATAGTAGGGTTAATCCTGGATAGTATAGGGGTTAAAATTACTATTCTAACTCCAGGGGGTGTAATAGTAGTGTAAGTGTTGGTTAGTGTAGGGGTTAAAATTACTATTCTTACTCCAGGGGGATGTAATAGTAGGGTAAGTCTTGGATAGTTTAGGGGTTAAAATTACTATTCTTACTCCATGGGGGTGTAAAAGTAGGGTAAGTATTGGATAGTATAGGGATTACAATTACTATTCTTACTCCAGGAGGTGGTATAGTAGGGTAAGTCTTGGATAGTGTAGGGGTTAAAATTACTATTCGTACTCCAGGGTGGTGTAGTATTAGGGTAAGTCTTGGATAGTGTAGGGGTTCAAATTTCTATTCTTACTCCATGGGGGTGTAATAGTAGGGTAAGTGTTGGATAGTGCAGGGGTTAAAATTTCTATTCTAACTTCAGTGGAGTGTAATAGTTGGGTAAGTTTTGGATAGTGCAGGGGTTAAAATTACTATTCTAATTCCAGGGGGGTTTAATAGTAGGGTAAGTGTGGGTTAGTGTAGGGGTTAATAATACTATTCTTACTCCAGGGGGTGTAATAGTAGTGTAAATCTTGGATAGTGTAGGGGTTAAAATTACTATTCTAACTCCAGGGGGTGTAATAGTAGGGTGAGTGTTAGTTAGTGTAGGGGTTAAAATTACTATTCTTACTCCAGGGGGATGTAATAGTAGGGTAAGTCTTGGATAGTGTAGGGGTTAAAATTACTATTCTTACTCCATGGGGGTGTAATAGTAGGGTAAGTATTGGATAGTATAGGGATTAAAATTACTATTCATACTCCAGGGGGGTGTTACAGTAGGGTAAGTCTTTTATAGTGTAGGGGTTAAAATTACTCTTCTTACTCCAGGGGGGGGTGTAACAGTAGGGTAAGTGTTGGATACTTTAGGGGTTACAATTACTATTCTTACTCCAGGAGATGGTATAGTAGGGTAAGTCTTGAATAGTGTAGGGGTTAAAATTACTATTGGTACTCCAGGGTGGTGTAGTATTAGGGTAAGTCTTGGATAGTGTAGGGGTTAAAATTTCTATTCTTACTCCATGGGGGTGTAATAGTAGGGTAAGTGTTGGATAGTGCAGGGGTTAAAATTTCTATTCTAACTCCAGTGGAGTGTAATAGTTGGGTAAGTTTTGGATAGTGCAGGGGTTAAAATTACTATTCTAATTCCAGGGGGGTTTAATAGTAGGGTAAGTGTGGGTTAGTGTAGGGGTTAATAATACAATTCTTACTCCAGGGGGTGTAATAGTACGGTAAATCTTGGATAGTGTAGGGGTTAAAATTACTATTCGAACTCCAGGGGGTGTAATAGTAGGGTAAGTGTTAGTTAGTGTAGGGGTTAAAATTACTATTCTTACTCCAGGGGGATGTAATAGTAGGGTAAGTCTTGGATAGTGTGGGGGTTAAAATTACTATTCTTACTCCATGGGGGTATAATAGTAGGGTAAGTATTGGATAGTATAGGGATTAAAATTACTATTCATACCTTAGGGGGGTGTAACAGTAGGGTAAGTCTTTTTTAGTGTAGGGGTTAAAATTACTCTTCTTACTCCAGGGGGGGGTGTAACAGTAGGGTAAGTGTTGGATACTGTAGGGGTTGCAATTACTATTCTTACTCCAGGAGGTGGTATAGTAGGGTAAGTCTTGGATAGTGTAGGGGTTAAAATTACTATTCGTACTCCAGGGTGGTGTAGTATTAGGGAAAGTCTTGGATATTGTAGGTGTTCAAATTTCTATTCTTACTCCATGGAGGTGTAATAGTAGGGTAAGTGTTGGATAGTGCCCGGGTTAAAATTTCTATTCTAATTCCAGGGGCGTGTAATAGTAGGGTAAGTGTGGGTAAGTGTAGGGGTTAATAATACTATTCTTACTCCAGGAGGTGTAATAGTAGGGTTAATCCTGGATAGTGTAGGGGTTAAAATTACTATTCTAACTCCAGGGGGTGTAATAGTAGGGTAAGAGTTGACTAGGGTAGGGGTTAAAATTACTATTCTTACTCCAGGGGGATGTAATAGTAGGGTAAGTCTTGGATAGTGTAGGGGTTAAAATTACTATTCTTACTCCATGGGGGTGTAAAAGTAGGGTAAGTATTGGATAGTATAGGGATTAAAATTACTATTCATACTCCAGGGGGGTGTTACAGTAGGGTAAGTCTTTTATAGTGTAGGGGTTAAAATTACTCTTCTTACTCCGGGGGGGGTGTAACAGTAGGGTAAGTGTTGGATACTTTAGGGGTTACAATTACTATTCTTACTCCAGGAGATGGTATAGTAGGGTAAGTCTTGAATAGTGTAGGGGTTAAAATTACTATTGGTACTCCAGGGTGGTGTAGTATTAGGGTAAGTCTTGGATAGTGTAGGGGTTAAAATTTATATTCTTACTCCATGGGGGTGTAATAGTAGGGTAAGTGTTGGATAGTGCAGGGGTTAAAATTTCTATTCTAACTCCAGTGGAGTGTAATAGTTGGGTAAGTTTTGGATAGTGCAGGGGTTAAAATTACTATTCTAATTCCAGGGGGGTTTAATAGTAGGGTAAGTGTGGGTTAGTGTAGGGGTTAATAATACAATTCTTACTCCAGGGGGTGTAATAGTACGGTAAATCTTGGATAGTGTAGGGGTTAAAATTACTATTCGAACTCCAGGGGGTGTAATAGTAGGGTAAGTGTTAGTTAGTGTAGGGGTTAAAATTACTATTCTTACTCCAGGGGGATGTAATGGTAGGGTAAGTCTTGGATAGTGTGGGGGTTAAAATTACTATTCTTACTCCATGGGGGTATAATAGTAGGGTAAGTATTGGATAGTATAGGGATTAAAATTACTATTCATACCTTAGGGGGTGTAACAGTAGGGTAAGTCTTTTTTAGTGTTGGGGTTAAAATTACTCTTCTTACTCCAGGGGGGGGTGTAACAGTAGGGTAAGTGTTGGATACTGTAGGGGTTGCAATTACTATTCTTACTCCAGGAGGTGGTATAGTAGGGTAAGTCTTGGATAGTGTAGGGGTTAAAATTACTATTCGTACTCCAGGGTGGTGTAGTATTAGGGTAAGTCTTGGATATTGTAGGTGTTCAAATTTCTATTCTTACTCCATGGAGGTGTAATAGTAGGGTAAGTGTTGGATAGTGCCCGGGTTAAAATTTCTATTCTAATTCCAGGGGCGTGTAATAGTAGGGTAAGTGTGGGTTAGTGTAGGGGTTAATAATACTATTCTTACTCCAGGGGGTGTAATAGTAGGGTACATCTTGGATAGTGTAGGGGTTAAAATTACTATTCTAACTCCAAGGGGTGTAATAGTAGGGTAAGTGTTTGTTAGTGTAGGGGTTAAAATTACTATTCTTACTCCAGGGGGATGTAATAGTAGGGTAAGTCTTGGATAGTGTAGGGGTTAAAATTACTATTCTTACTTCATGGGGGTGTAATAGTAGGGTAAGTATTGGATAGTATAGGGATTAAAATTACTATTCATACTCCAGGGGGGTGTAACAGTAGGGTACGTCTTTTATAGTGTAGGGGTTAAAATTACTCTTCTTACTCCAGGGGGGGTGTAACAGTAGGGTAAGTGTTGGATACTGTAGGGGTTACAATTATTATTCTTACTCCAGGAGGTGGTATAGTAGGGTAAGTCTTGGATAGTGTAGGGGTTAAAATTACTATTCGTACTCCAGGGTGGTGTAGTATTAGGGTAAGTCTTGGATAGTGTAGGTGTTCAAATTTCTATTCTTACTCCATGGGGGTGTAATAGTAGGGTAAGTGTTGGATAGTGCAGGGGTTAAAATTTCTATTCTAACTCCAGTGGAGTGTAATAGTTGGGTAAGTTTTGGATAGTGCAGGGGTTAAAATTACTATTCTAATTCCAGGGGGGTGTAATAGTAGGGTAAGTGTGGGTTAGTGTAGGGGTTAATATTACTATTCTTACTCCAGGGGGTGTAATAGTAGGGTAAATCTTGGATAGTGTAGGGGTTAAAATTACTATTCTAACTCCAGGGGGTGTAACAGTAGGGTAAGTGTTGGTTAGTGTAGGGGTTAATATTACTATTCTTACTCCAGGGGGATGTAATAGAAGGGTAAGTCTTGGATAGTGTAGGGGTTAAAATTACTATTCTTACTCTACGGGGTGTAATAGTAGGGTAAATCTTGGATAGTGTAGGGGTTAAAATTACTATTCTAACTCCAGGGGGTGTAATAGTAGGGTAAGTGTTGGTTAGTGTAGGGGTTAAAATTACTCTTCTTACTCCAGGGGGATGTAATAGAAGGGGTTAAAATTACTATTCTTACTCCATGGGGATGTAATAGTAGGGTAAGTATTGGATAGTATAGGGATTAAAATTACTATTCATACTCCAGGGGGGTGTAACAGTAGGGTAAGTCTTTTATAGTGTAGGGGTTAAAATTACTCTTCTTACTCCAGGGGGGTTGTAACAGTAGGGTAAGTGTTGGATACTGTAGGGGTTACAATTACTATTCTTACTCCAGGAGGTGGTATAGTAGGGTAAGTCTTGGATAGTGTAGGGGTTAAAATTACTATTCGTACTCCAAGGTAGTGTAGTATTAGGGTAAGTGTTGAATAGTGTATCGGTTCAAATTTCTATTCTTACTCCATGGGGGTGTAATAGTAGGGTAAGTGTTGGATAGTGCAGGGGTTACAATTTCTATTCTAACTCCAGTGGAGTGTAATAGTTGGGTAAGTTTTGGCTAGTGCAGGGGTTAAAATTACTATTCTAATTCCAGGGGGGTGTAATAGTAGGGTAAGTGTGGGTTAGTGTAGGGGTTAATAATACTATTCTTACTCCAGGGGGTGTAATAGTAGGGTTAATCCTGGATAGTATAGGGGTTAAAATTACTATTCTAACTCCAGGGGGTGTAATAGTAGTGTAAGTGTTGGTTAGTGTAGGGGTTAAAATTACTATTCTTACTCCAGGGGGATGTAATAGTAGGGTAAGTCTTGGATAGTTTAGGGGTTAAAATTACTATTCTTACTCCATGGGGGTGTAAAAGTAGGGTAAGTATTGGATAGTATAGGGATTACAATTACTATTCTTACTCCAGGAGGTGGTATAGTAGGGTAAGTCTTGGATAGTGTAGGGGTTAAAATTACTATTCGTACTCCAGGGTGGTGTAGTATTAGGGTAAGTCTTGGATAGTGTAGGGGTTCAAATTTCTATTCTTACTCCATGGGGGTGTAATAGTAGGGTAAGTGTTGGATAGTGCAGGGGTTAAAATTTCTATTCTAACTTCGGTGGAGTGTAATAGTTGGGTAAGTTTTGGATAGTGCAGGGGTTAAAATTACTATTCTAATTCCAGGGGGGTTTAATAGTAGGGTAAGTGTGGGTTAGTGTAGGGGTTAATAATACTATTCTTACTCCAGGGGGTGTAATAGTAGTGTAAATCTTGGATAGTGTAGGGGTTAAAATTACTATTCTAACTCCAGGGGGTGTAATAGTAGGGTGAGTGTTAGTTAGTGTAGGGGTTAAAATTACTATTCTTACTCCAGGGGGATGTAATAGTAGGGTAAGTCTTGGATAGTGTAGGGGTTAAAATTACTATTCTTACTCCATGGGGGTGTAATAGTAGGGTAAGTATTGGATAGTATAGGGATTAAAATTACTATTCATACTCCAGGGGGGTGTTACAGTAGGGTAAGTCTTTTATAGTGTAGGGGTTAAAATTACTCTTCTTACTCCAGGGGGGGGTGTAACAGTAGGGTAAGTGTTGGATACTTTAGGGGTTACAATTACTATTCTTACTCCAGGAGATGGTATAGTAGGGTAAGTCTTGAATAGTGTAGGGGTTAAAATTACTATTGGTACTCCAGGGTGGTGTAGTATTAGGGTAAGTCTTGGATAGTGTAGGGGTTAAAATTTCTATTCTTACTCCATGGGGGTGTAATAGTAGGGTAAGTGTTGGATAGTGCAGGGGTTAAAATTTCTATTCTAACTCCAGTGGAGTGTAATAGTTGGGTAAGTTTTGGATAGTGCAGGGGTTAAAATTACTATTCTAATTCCAGGGGGGTTTAATAGTAGGGTAAGTGTGGGTTAGTGTAGGGGTTAATAATACAATTCTTACTCCAGGGGGTGTAATAGTACGGTAAATCTTGGATAGTGTAGGGGTTAAAATTACTATTCGAACTCCAGGGGGTGTAATAGTAGGGTAAGTGTTAGTTAGTGTAGGGGTTAAAATTACTATTCTTACTCCAGGGGGATGTAATAGTAGGGTAAGTCTTGGATAGTGTGGGGGTTAAAATTACTATTCTTACTCCATGGGGGTATAATAGTAGGGTAAGTATTGGATAGTATAGGGATTAAAATTACTATTCATACCTTAGGGGGGTGTAACAGTAGGGTAAGTGTTGGATACTGTAGGGGTTGCAATTACTATTCTTACTCCAGGAGGTGGTATAGTAGGGTAAGTCTTGGATAGTGTAGGGGTTAAAATTACTATTCGTACTCCAGGGTGGTGTAGTATTAGGGTAAGTCTTGGATATTGTAGGTGTTCAAATTTCTATTCTTACTCCATGGAGGTGTAATAGTAGGGTAAGTGTTGGATAGTGCCCGGGTTAAAATTTCTATTCTAATTCCAGGGGCGTGTAATAGTAGGGTAAGTGTGGGTTAGTGTAGGGGTTAATAATACTATTCTTACTCCAGGGGGTGTAATAGTAGGGTACATCTTGGATAGTGTAGGGGTTAAAATTACTATTCTAACTCCAAGGGGTGTAATAGTAGGGTAAGTGTTCGTTAGTGTAGGGGTTAAAATTACTATTCTTACTCCAGGGGGATGTAATAGTAGGGTAAGTCTTGGATAGTGTAGGGGTTAAAATTACTATTCTTACTTCATGGGGGTGTAATAGTAGGGTAAGTATTGGATAGTATAGGGATTACAATTACTATTCATACTCCAGGGGGGTGTAACAGTAGGGTACGTCTTTTATAGTGTAGGGGTTAAAATTACTCTTCTTACTCCAGGGGGGGTGTAACAGTAGGGTAAGTGTTGGATACTGTAGGGGTTACAATTATTATTCTTACTCCAGGAGGTGGTATAGTAGGGTAAGTCTTGGATAGTGTAGGGGTTAAATTACTATTCGTACTCCAGGGTGGTGTAGTATTAGGGTAAGTCTTGGATAGTGTAGGTGTTCAAATTTCTATTCTTACTCCATGGGGGTGTAATAGTAGGGTAAGTGTTGGATAGTGCAGGGGTTAAAATTTCTATTCTAACTCCAGTGGAGTGTAATAGTTGGGTAAGTTTTGGATAGTGCAGGGGTTAAAATTACTATTCTAATTCCAGGGGGGTGTAATAGTAGGGTAAGTGTGGGTTAGTGTAGGGGTTAATATTACTATTCTTACTCCAGGGGGTGTAATAGTAGGGTAAATCTTGGATAGTGTAGGGGTTAAAATTACTATTCTAACTCCAGGGGGTGTAACAGTAGGGTAAGTGTTGGTTAGTGTAGGGGTTAATATTACTATTCTTACTCCAGGGGGATGTAATAGAAGGGTAAGTCTTGGATAGTGTAGGGGTTAAAATTACTATTCTTACTCTACGGGGTGTAATAGTAGGGTAAATCTTGGATAGTGTAGGGGTTAAAATTACTATTCTAACTCCAGGGGGTGTAATAGTAGGGTAAGTGTTGGTTAGTGTAGGGGTTAAAATTACTCTTCTTACTCCAGGGGGATGTAATAGAAGGGGTTAAAATTACTATTCTTACTCCATGGGGATGTAATAGTAGGGTAAGTATTGGATAGTATAGGGATTAAAATTACTATTCATACTCCAGGGGGGTGTAACAGTAGGGTAAGTCTTTTATAGTGTAGGGGTTAAAATTACTCTTCTTACTCCAGGGGGGTTGTAACAGTAGGGTAAGTGTTGGATACTGTAGGGGTTACAATTACTATTCTTACTCCAGGAGGTGGTATAGTAGGGTAAGTCTTGGATAGTGTAGGGGTTAAAATTACTATTCGTACTCCAAGGTAGTGTAGTATTAGGGTAAGTGTTGAATAGTGTAGGGGTTCAAATTTCTATTCTTACTCCATGGGGGTGTAATAGTAGGGTAAGTGTTGGATAGTGCAGGGGTTACAATTTCTATTCTAACTCCAGTGGAGTGTAATAGTTGGGTAAGTTTTGGCTAGTGCAGGGGTTAAAATTACTATTCTAATTCCAGGGGGGTGTAATAGTAGGGAAAGTGTGGGTTAGTGTAGGGGTTAATAATACTATTCTTACTCCAGGGGGTGTAATAGTAGGGTTAATCCTGGATAGTGTAGGGGTTAAAATTACTATTCTAACTCCAGGGGGTGTAATAGTAGTGTAAGTGTTGGTTAGTGTAGGGGTTAAAATTACTATTCTTACTCCAGGGGGATGTAATAGTAGGGTAAGTCTTGGATAGTTTAGGGGTTAAAATTACTATTCTTACTCCATGGGGGTGTAAAAGTAGGGTAAGTATTGGATAGTATAGGGATTACAATTACTATTCTTACTCCAGGAGGTGGTATAGTAGGGTAAGTCTTGGATAGTGTAGGGGTTAAAATTACTATTCGTACTCCAGGGTGGTGTAGTATTAGGGTAAGTCTTGGATAGTGTAGGGGTTCAAATTTCTATTCTTACTCCATGGGGGTGTAATAGTAGGGTAAGTGTTGGATAGTGCAGGGGTTAAAATTTCTATTCTAACTTCAGTGGAGTGTAATAGTTGGGTAAGTTTTGGATAGTGCAGGGGTTAAAATTACTATTCTAATTCCAGGGGGGTTTAATAGTAGGGTAAGTGTGGGTTAGTGTAGGGGTTAATAATACTATTTTTACTCCAGGGGGTGTAATAGTAGTGTAAATCTTGGATAGTGTAGGGGTTAAAATTACTATTCTAACTCCAGGGGGTGTAATAGTAGGGTGAGTGTTAGTTAGTGTAGGGGTTAAAATTACTATTCTTACTCCAGGGGGATGTAATAGTAGGGTAAGTCTTGGATAGTGTAGGGGTTAAAATTACTATTCTTACTCCATGGGGGTGTAATAGTAGGGTAAGTATTGGATAGTATAGGGATTAAAATTACTATTCATACTCCAGGGGGGTGTAACAGTAGGGTAAGTCTTTTTTAGTGTAGGGTTTAAAATTACTCTTCTTACTCCAGGGGGGTGTAACAGTAGGGTAAGTGTTGGATACTGTAGGGGTTGCAATTACTATTCTTACTCCAGGAAGTGGTATAGTAGGGTAAGTCTTGGATAGTGTATGGGTTAAAATTACTATTCGTACTTCAGGGTGGTGTAGTATTAGGGTAAGTCTTGGATAGTGTAGGTGTTCAAATTTCTATTCTTACTCCATGGGGGTGTAATTGTAGGGTAAGTGTTGGATAGTGCAGGGGTTAAAATTTCTATTCTAACTCCAGAGGAGTGTAATAGTTGGGTATGTTTTGGATAGTGCAGGGGTTAAAATTACTATTCTAAATCCAGGGGGTGTAATAGTAGGGTAAGTGTGGGTTAGTTTAAGGGTTAATAATACTATTCTTACTCCAGGGGGTGTAATAGTAGGGTACATCTTGGATAGTTTAGGTGTTAAAATTACTATTCTAACTCCAGGGGGTGTAATAGTAGGGTAAGTGTTCGTTAGTGTAGGCGTTAAAATTACTATTCTTACTCCAGGGGGATGTAATAGTAGGGTAAGTCTTGGATAGTGTAGGTGTTAAAATTACTATTCTTACTCCATGGGGGTGTAATAGTAGGGTAAGTATTGGATAGTATAGGGATTAAAATTACTATTCATACTCCAGGGGGTGGAACAGTAGGGTACGTCTTTTATAGTGTAGGGGTTAAAATTACTCTTCTTACTCCAGGGGGGGTGTAACAGTAGGGTAAGTGTTGGATACTGTAGGGATTACAATTACTATTCTTACTCCAGGAGGTGGTATAGTAGGGTAAGTCTTGGATAGTGTAGGGGTTAAAATTACTATTCGTACTCCAGGGTGGTGTAGTATTAGGGTAAGTGTTGAATAGTGTAATGGTTAAAATTACTATTCTAACTCCAGGGGCATGTAATAGTAGGGTAAGTGTTGGTTAGAGTAGGGGTTAAAATGTATATTCTAACTCCAGGGGGTGTAATAGTAGGGTAAGTATTGGATAGTGTAGGGGTTTAAATTACTATTCTTACTCCAGGGGGGTGTAATATTAGGGTAAGTGTTGGTTAGTGTAGGGGTTAAAATTACTATTCTTACTCTAGGGGATTGTAATAGTATGTTAAGTGTTGGATAGTATAGGGGTTAAAATGTGTATTCTAAATCCAGTGGCGTGCAATATTAGTGTAAGTGTTCTTTAGAGTAGGGGTTAACATTTCTATTCTAACTCCAGGAGGGTGTAATAGTAGGGTAAGTCTTGGATAGTGTAGGGGTTAAAATTTCTATTCTTACTCCATGGGGGTGTAATAGCAGGGTAAGTGTTGGATAGTGCAGGGGTTAACGTTTCTATTCTAACTCCAGTGGAGTGTAATAGTTGGGTAAGTTTTGGATAGTGCAGGGGTTAAAATTACTATTCTAATTCCAGGGGGGTGTAATAGTAGGGTAAGTGTGGGTTAGTGTAGGGGTTAATATTACTATTCTTACTCCAGGGGGTGTAATAGTAGGGTAAATCTTGGATAGTGTAGGGGTTAAAATTACTATTCTAACTCCAGGGGGTGTAACTGTAGGGTAAGTGTTGGTTAGTGTAGGGGTTAATATTACTATTCTTACTCCAGGGGGATGTAATAGTAGGGTAAGTCTTGGATAGTGTAGGGGTTAAAATTACTATTCTTACTCCATGGGGTGTAATAGTAGGGTACATCTTGGATAGTGTAGGGGTAAAATTACTATTCTAACTCCAGGGGGTGTAATAGTAGGGTAAGTGTTGGTTAGTGTAGGGGTTAAAATTACTATTCTTACTCCAGGGGGATGTAATAGTAGGGTAAGTCTTGGATAGTGTAGGGGTTAAAATTACTATTCTTACTCCATGGGGGTGTAATAGTAGGGTAAGTATTGGATAGTATAGGGATTAAAATTACTATTCATACTCCAGGGGGGTGTAACAGTAGGGTAAGTCTTTTATAGTGTAGGGGTTAAAATTACTCTTCTTACTCCAGGAGGGGTGTAACAGTAGGGTAAATGTTGGAAACTGTAGGGGTTACAATTACTATTCTTACTCCAGGAGGTGGTATAGCAGGGTAAGTCTTGGATAGTGTAGGGGTTAAAATTACTATTCGTACTCCAGGGTGGTGTAGTATTAGGGTAAGTGTTGAATAGTGTAATGGTTAAAATTACTATTCTAACTCCAGGGGCATGTAATAGTAGGGTAAGTGTTGGTTAGAGTAGGGGTTAAAATTTCTATTCTAACTCCAGGGGGGTGTAATAGTAGTGTAAGTATTGGATAGTGTAGGGGTTCAAATTACTATTCTAACTCCAGGGGGGTGTAATAATAGGGTAAGTGTTGGTTAGTGTAGGGGTTAAAATTACTATTCTTACTCCAGGGGAATGTAATAGTATGTTAAGTGTTGGATAGTGTAGGGGTTAAAATGTGTATTCTAAATCCAGTGGCGTGCAATAATAGTGTAAGTTTTGGTTAGAGTAGGGGTTAACATTTCTATTCTATCTCCAGGGGGGTGTAATAGTAGGGTAAGTCTTGGATAGTGTAGGGGTTCAAATTTCTATTCTTACTCCATGGGGGTGTAATAGTAGGGTAAGTGTTGGATAGTGCAGGGGTTAACATTTCTATTCTAACTCCAGTGGAGTGTAATAGTTGGGTAAAATGTGGATAGTGCAGGGGTTAAAATTACTATTCTAATACCAGGGGGGTGTAATAGTAGGGTAAGTGTGGGTTAGTGTAGGGGTTAATATTACTATTCTTACTCCAGGGGGTGTAATAGTAGGGTAAATCTTGGATAGTGTAGGGGTTAAAATTACTATTCTAACTCCAGAGTGTAGAACAGTAGGGTAAGTGTTGGTTAGTGTATGGGTTAATATTACTATTCTTACTCCAGGGGGATGTAATAGTAGGGTAAGTCTTGGATAGTGTAGGGGTTAAAATTACTATTCTTACTCCATGGGGGTGTAATAGTAGGGTAAATCTTGGATAGTGTACGGGTTAAAATTACTATTCTAACTCCAGGGGTGTAATAGTAGGGTAAGTCTTTTATAGTGTAGGGGTTAAAATTACTCTTCTTACTCCAGGGGGGGGTGTAACAGTAGGGTAAGTGTTGGATAGTGTAGGGGTTACAATTACTATTCTTACTCTGGGAGGTGGTATAGTAGGGTAAGTCTTGTATAGTGTAGGGGTTAAAATTACTACTCATACTCCAGGGTGGTGTACTATTAGGGTAAGTGTTGAATAGTGTAATGGTTAAAATTACTATCTAACTCCAGGGGCGTGTAATAGTAGGGTAAGTGTTGAATAGTGTAGTGGTTAAAATTACTATTCTAACTCCAGGGGCGTGTAATAGTTGGGTAAGTGTTGAATAGTGTAGCAGTTAAAATTGCTATTCTTACTCCAGGGGGGTGGAATAGTGGGGTAAGTGTTGAATAGTGTAAGGGTTAAAATTACTATTCTAACTCCAGGGGGGTGTAATAGTAGGGTAAGTGTTGGATAGTGTTGGAGTTAAAATACTATTCTCACTCCAGGGGGGTGTAATAGTAGGGTAAGTTTTGGGTAGTGTTGGGCTTAAAATTACAATAAAAATAAATTAAATAAAAAAATGTAATTAAAAAATACTTACCCATACTTACATTGTAAAGTCATGCGTTGTAATAGCATCTGCGTTGTAATGGCATGCTTTGTAATGGCGTTTTAATGCCTCTTGCGTTGTAAAAGTTGGGTTGTGACGGTATTGCATTGTGAAAGTTGCGTTGTAATGGTTGTTTCCCCCTATGCTGGTGCCATTTTGGCAGCCATGCTCCAACGAAGGTATCCTTTACCATAGTGCAAGGATGCGTGTTTCACAGGCAGGATTCTTTTTGTACAGGAAGGGGCACCGTCCTGCACAAAAACAATCCATAGAGGCATTTTCCTCTTTCTATGTGTGCTGCAGAATGCATAGAAAGATGAGAAAATTAAGAGAAATAATGATATTTCTCCTCATTGTGCCTCATTGGAGAGGCGTAAGGTTTTGATGCATTCCCAGGTTTACTAGTCCTTGTAAATCTGTGTAAAATGTGTCAAAATCCACAGGAGTTGCATCGGAACACACATCACAATGCCCATTGGAAGCCTTGCCTGGACAGAGTGCGGAAACACAGATATTTGCAATTTGTATTACTCAATATTAGTGAAGTATTTCAAAGCTATGCAAAGTGGCTCTACGTTGCTTCAGAAATACAACTGAGAGGCTTGCTTTGTACATGTGCCAAGTTGTGTGGTGCAAGCATGACGCAAAGCCCTTATAAATATTCCCCTAAATGTATTGTATGGAGAGATGTGGGGAGGTAGATAGTAAAGAAATATATTTTATTGCTGTATTAACTACTTTTATATCCCTTGTGTTCACATGTACACATCAAGAGAGTTGTTTTTTTCAACTTAGGTTTAAAAAAAGTTGGAAAACATTCATAGATACAACTTTTTTAAACCTATTTGAAATATTAACAATTTTTTTTTAAACTTGTGTCATGGTTTCCAATCATTTTGTGGCTTTAGAAGACAAACACAACAGCATTGAGGGAAAAACTCTGGATTTGTGAATGGATTGCTGCAGGATTTTTGTGGTGGAAATCATTTTGGGAACTGGGTGTTTCTTTTTAAAGTTTTTTGACAAACATAGTTTTGGGGGGAATTTCATTTCTATATTGGTTTTTGCTTTTCTGTGGATTACCGAAAAATGGGATGTAGGAGAAGTTTTTTTTTTCTCTAAAAGTGCTTGTAGACCTTTCTGGAGATTTGGAATTTACACTTTGGATTATTGGGTTGCTCTTGACACTTGACCCCGACTCTGGCCAGAAAGTGTCTTTCAGATGTTATTGAATGGCTGTCCGCAGCGCAGCTTAAATGCAATGAGGATAAGTCTGAAATTCTTCTCTATAGGGCCTTCTCCTCCCCCCTGTTTAGAGAACCTCTATGACCAGCAGACTCACCCTTGCCAGCCTCAATGGGGCAACCCAGTAAAAAGTCTTGGAGTCTAGTTTGAGGAGAATCTCACCTTTTCCACCCAGATAAAGAAGATAGAGGGGAATTGTTTTGGATTACTTAGAACCCTAAGGAATTTCCTTCCACTGCTCCCTAGAGCCGGTGATTCAGGCATTGATTCTCTCTTGGATCAACTATGCGAAAGCCTTGTATGGTGGCCTTTCAAGTTACCATCTCAACAAACTACAGGCTGTCCGGAATGCGGCTGCACGACTTGTTTTTAACATCCCGGTGGGAACTAGCATCAGACAGCATTGGCAGTCTCTCCACTAGCTACCTTTAGCACAACAAGTTAAGTTTAAAGGCCTCTCTGGTCTTCCTTCCAGCTCTTGGCCCACTTACCTCTCTTTAGGATTTCAAGATTGGGGGGTTGCTCTCTTACTTTCATTGATAAGCATGAGGTGATTAAAGTCGAGTGCCCTTCTAACAAAGTCTTGATTATTAAGCCACTGTCCACCCCCCTCCACTTTAGTCGTAATTTATCTGTCCATGGGGTTATGTCCCTCGCCCCTTGAGAAATAGCATACACGGGGCGGGGTGCTAGTCTTAGTACCTCTGTCAGCGGATTATGGTCCCCAAAATTTGTTACGGGAACCGCTGTGGCCAGAAGGCTATCTGCAAGGCAGGGAGAAACGAAAATAAAGTCAATAGTTGAAGCGCTATGGATACGCTATAATATGTATTAACATTTATTAGCATATTATAAAAATATATTTATTATAATTTGCCAAAAGTATAAATATTGCACAGTAAAGGTTTGCATGGTAATAGTATGTGTGCCAATAGTATTCATGGTAATAGTAATTGCAATGTAGGCCTATGTAGGTTTGTGGTAAAGACATGCATGTTAAAGATGTGCATGGCTAATGGTATGTGTGGTAAAGAATGCATGGTAAAGGCATGCGTGGTAAAGGCATGCGTTGTTCCGTCATACATCCACACAGAAGGGTTAGACCTACTGATGTGCTCCATGTGCTGCAGCATATTCAAAGAATCTAAATTACAAAGGGCCTCTGCACTCACAGCGGATGCTCCGCAGTCATGGGGGAGTTTCGGGCCCACGGGCGGAATATCCGCAATCAGAATTCTCTTTGTGGAGATTCCACCCTGAGTTCGAAGGCTCCCCCATGATTGAAGATCCTCTGCCATGAGTGCAGAGGCCCTTTGTGAATCAGGCCCAATGTGTTTCTTTCTGAGAGAAATCAATGCATTAGATAGGGAAATGTCTGGACCACTGAGGCTGATAGCCATGTTTAGCTGACTCTGAAACATATGCAAATCGTGAGTACATCCTGAAAAATGGCATCAGCGCACTGTTCTGCCTACAAACCTGATGAACTACTCATACGGCTGTAACTGTCTAGGTTTTCCGAATTCTGCAATTTACTTATGTATTTTTGTTTATTCTATTAGCATTGAAATGTGTTTTGAAGTAGTCCCAATGTAATAGATAACCATGATAGGAAACAACTAAATAAAAAACTAAAACGAAAGCGAAATTGCACACATGGTTAGTAAGCTATGAAACTATTTGCGGAGCGGAACTTCATGTAAAAAAGAAAATGGAATGTTTACACACATAACACATATTGAATTTAAATATCAACCTGCTTGCCAATAACACCGGTTAATGTGTAGGCACAGATGTACAGCATCATTTTTTCTACAAAAGCGCAACAACAATATTTCTATTAGCAATGCAATTGTGCAACACCTATGCAAATGTATCCTCTCTAATACATCTCTGGGGTGTTTAGTGAAGGTTTTCACTTATCGCTGCATAATGATTGATGAAAAGAAGCCTTTGATTTTTCCTTGGTGAATTTGTGCTTGTTAAACTTTTATACTGAATTAAAGTAGTTTGGTATTTACTCTGCAGGGAAATAGCCTTTGGAGTAATAAACATGTATTTACAAATATTCAATGATTTCAAAGATGTGCAAGTCAGGCTTCTAACTCTAGATAGTTTATTGTTCAGTCCATAACCAATGACGTATGAGTAACATATACTTTCTTGGGTAAATCTTTTGGATACTTTCCTGAATTTCGGGAAGATTTGCTACTTGTGTTGCAAGCCAATAGTCCACAGAATGTGGAGTGTCGCAGAGGCCGCCCCCAACGGGGGCTAGAAGGCCGGTGCCATAACCGACGCCAAGCCCCGGAAATATCTGGTTTTGGCGCGATGAGGCGCCCAGAAGAGGGAGAAGCACCTGCACCCCGCCCCCTTGACAGCCACCAGGAAGGTGCCTACCCCCCCTGGCCAATGGGGGAGACAAGCGGGGTACAAACCCTTCAATGGGGGAGCCTGCCTGTGAGGCGGGAAAGACACAGGGGGATATAAGCATCCTCTCCCCCTGGCAGCCCCTATCTTCATGGAGCGGGGGAGCAGCAGCGGCACAACAAGAAGTTTGTCCCACCCACCCACCCCCTAAGGAACAGCAATGTCGCAGTGCTGGGAAACAGGCAAAGCAATGGCGGAGAGCTATGGGGATAATGGTTGGCAAGGAGGCACACCAAAGGGCGGTGTGCCGGAATAGGACCACTCACCTTCGGATGCCTCACAGCTGGGTGAGTTGGCCTAAGGGCAGTGTGTAGGACCACTCACTTTGGGATGCCTCACAGCTGGGCGATTTGGCCTACAAAAAGAGGGTAGCAAACAGACGGCGCTCGCAGCCCAGCCCCCGCCGGATGGCAGGGCACAAAAGAGTCCAACAAGGTAGCGAGAAGCGTCCTAACTCCGGGGACAGAAGCTACCCCCCACGCAAAGAGAGTGCAAACCCAACCGCGCAACGGGATGACCCCGAAGGGACAAGAAACAAGACAAGCTTCCAAATGAGCTAATCAATGAACTGTCAGTCCAATGTGCTAATTAGTGATGTACATATGATTTATGCCCGAGATTACGTATGACAAAGGCGCATGATTTATGATGCAAAGATGACAGTTCTACGTTGATGATTTATGTCCAGGGCATACAAATAATGCCAAAGTATATCCATGTATTCCTAATAAAACTGCGGCCAACAAATGACCACTACAAACACAATTGCATGTTGGCTTGTTTATTCTAAGGAATGCAGTGTGGAAAGGTAGCATGTACTCTGGAGTGGTCACAGTGCGGGGGTTATGTGGATGCAGCCTTTTATCTTCTTCCAGAAAATACAAATTCTGTCACTTTTCCTCCATTACGGAAAATATTTAATTCTTCATTGTTCCTGCTTCTTGAAATCAACTTTGTTTTCTCTGCATTGAAAATAGGCAGAGAAAAAAGAGTAGAAGTGAAGGAGTAGCGTTTTAAGTTTGTATTGCCCATCCCTTCCTGCCAGTAGCGGCCCGTGGTGGGAGTGCTGCCGGGCGCTGGCATGGGGCAGGGGAGGGGAATGGTGGAGGGGGGAGGGGTGCAGGGGTAGTAACCTATGGATTATGGCCGATTAGAGATAATTAAACATATAAATGAATAAAATAAATGTTGGGCGCGCTGCATCGCCAAATATGTTCACTTACCTCTAATCAGCTGTAATCTGTAGTTTACTACCCCACACCCTGCCCCACCCCCACCCCACGTCAGCACCCGGCAGCACTCCCACCACAAGCCGCTACTGCCTTCCTCCTGTACCACTATAAATGTGGATTCAGTGTATGCCCTTTCCTTCTTCACTCAACCGTGCTGATACAGGACAATGCAGTAGTGAGTAAGAGTTGGAAAGTGTTGCTGATCACAATCATAAGCACCTTTATTGCTGAAGCTAGCTTGAGCCACAGCATCTCAGCCAGCCATCGGGCAAAGGGGTGGAGTCTAGCCATTTGATGAGGTGGGAGTGAAACAAAGCTACAGCTTGCCGGAACAAATTCCTGGGCAGGGAGCAGGTAAATCCTCTGAAGACATTAAGGGTCTCCAGAGAATAGGGAGCAAAGGGGGGGGTTTATTTACAAATATGTTACACCCCTTAACACTGACACATATTAAACTTGGTAAGTGGGTACTCTGTCTTAGAGATGGTAGTGGGGGTTGAAAGGTGGAATCTGTAAATTGATTTGAAACCAGTGCTCGAGGTACACAGTCAAACACAGTGATGAGTGCATACTGCCACATCAATTGGATTGTGAACTCAGTCTCCTTGTTGCCACCTATTTAATACCTATATATATGAAATGCTGGTTGAAATGTCACAGGTTTCACAATTCCCAGCGGAATTTGTTTGAATGGGCATGCCCTAAAAATGAAAAAAACGTATCAACAGGTACACACACGTATAGAATTATTACACTGCAGAGGTCCTAAAATTATGCTGTAAGTAAAAAGACTATGTGCAACAATTATTATTTTCATCCTGAAGAACATCATATTTTGAATGAAAGTTTATAGATTTCAAAACTTATCTAGAGAGCAAACGAGTGACATAATAGTGAAAGATGGTATTACAAAGGTGAGTGTAGGAATAGTCAACAATTGTGGTCAGAGCAAAGAAGGGGAGAGGTCTTGGGGTTGTAGTAGAAATATGGCAGAGGCTGAAATGACTATGGTGTCTGTACATATGCAGTGGTGTTAGAATAGTGCAAACCTTGGTAGCATTTGATGGGTGAGCTATGCTTTGCATGGCTGACGTGTGATCTATGGAATATGGCCCTAACCATAACTCATGAATTTCAGTGTTTCTTCAGTTTTAATTCATGTCAATAACTGAACTTTAACAGATTTTCTTTAGTGAATATATAGTATGTAATGGGTGAGGTCATAAGTAGTGCATGTCGGGATGCAAGTAAAAGCTACCTCTACTAAATATAACTGGTGAATTTCTGTGTTTGTTTTGTGTTCAGAACGTTAATGTTGTCAATGATATATACACCAAACAATAACGCTACTCTAACATTTTATTTTTTAAGTGATATATATGTACATCTCAAATTATGTGATTTGCCTGAACACATTTCATTGAACAGTTGAAAGTGTAATTGATGTAGTTATGCCAGTGAGTTGAGAAGACTGTGTATGAAGGTGCCTGAGTTATCTGAACGTTAAGGTGATGCATAAGTATAAATGTGAATTATAAGTCTGAGTTATAAAAGTTTGTAAGTGGTGGGTAAATGAGAAATTAAAGATATAATTATAACACTGGAATGTCTAATGTTTGAGTAGTTCAAGTTGGATTTGTATACCAAATATAATTTGTTTACTAACTATATCATCTTTAACTTTTTTTCCGTTAATTTTATTTGCTTTTCTGATGTTAACAATAAATGTGTTATATTGGTAGAGTTTATTTATGTGTAGTGGAGTATTATTAATTTGAGTGTGCTAGAATATAGTGGAGGATCTGTTGTAAAGTGTATTGTGGTACAGTATATTGTGGTATGCTGAAGTAGAGTAAAGTGGAATTTGGTATACTGGAGTGGCGTGTACTGGAATGGCTGAAAGTGGAGTAGCTTAAAGTCGAGTTCCATATAATGGAGTGGTGTACACTGAAGTTGGATACAGTAGAGTGGTGCATATTGCAATGGCATAGAGTGTAGTGCCATAGAGTGCAGTGGTATACAGTAGGATAGCACACAGTGGAGTGTCATAAAGTGGAGTTATGTCCTGTAAATATTGTAGCGCCTATTCACATAGACTGTAATGTACAGTGGAGGGCCATAGAGTGGAGTGTGGTATAGTGTAAAGACATATTGGAACATTGTATAATAAAATAGCCTGCAGTCGAGTGGCGTACAGTGGAGTGTTTAAAGTGGCATAGCATGCACTGGACAGGGGTACAGTTGAGTGCCATACAGTGCAGTGGAGTACAGTTGAGTTGTGTACATAAAGTTGAGTGTCGTACAGTGTAGTGTTGCAAAGCACAATTCAGTAAAGTGGAGTGGCATATATTGGAGTATATTGGTGCATATTAGAGTGCCTTACAGTGCAGTTGTGCAGAGCAGAAAAGTGTACAGCGGAATGGTGTACAATGTAATAGGGTGCTGTGCAATGGCGAGTACTGTAATAAAGCAGATTTTACTGGTGTTAAATGTTGAAATGTACATTGGAGTGCATCTAATGGAGTAGCGTAGAGTGTCATACAATTCTATAGAGTTAATTATAGAAGCCTGGTGACATACAGTGGAGTATTGTTTAGTGGAGTGGCATAGAATGTAGTTTTGTAAAGTGAAATAGCATAAGGTACATTGTGGTACACCGCAGTGGCGTATACTACAGGGTAATAGAATTGAGTGCCATATAGTGGAGTGGCCTACACAGGAAAACTCCATTATTAAACTATGAAGTGGGGCACAGTGAAATAGCATATAGTGGAACAGGTAAAGTGGAGTTGCATACAGTGGAATAGTGTGCAGTTGTGAGCAGTACAGTGTAGGGTCGACCCGTAAACTGGCATACATGAAAGTGTAATAGAATACAGTGATAAACAGTATAATAGCATAGAGTATAGTGGTGTAGACTGGAGTAGTGTACAGTTTAGTTGGGTGGAGTAGATTGGAGTAATGTAGAGTGGATTAACATAGAATGTGATTGTGTATATTGGGGTGGCATAAAGGGGAGTGGCATACTGTCAATAGCAGCTCTTATACATTAGAGTGACATAGAGTGTGTAATTTAAATGAAAGGTTCCACAAAATTATTTGGAAATGTGAACTTTATATCTGAAAAATACGAATTTTAATATCTAAATGTTAATTTCCTGGCTGTATATATAATTAGTTCAAGCAACTGTAAACTTTGTATGAACCATAGTTATTTAATGTGTGATGGTATTAGGGGTGGGCTGTGATACACTAGTCGGAACTCCGCTGAGGTGCAATAAACTCCGTGGACTTCCGCAGAGTTCTGCTCAGCTGTAGGGCTCACAGAGGCCCTGCTACAATGAATTAAAGAAGGTTTTCATGTCTCTGTTTTCTGCTCCAAGTGTGTGAGCTGCTGCTCCCGCTGTGACAGCCCCTGATCCGGCCCTTGCTGTTCTTTACCTACCACAGCCTGTCCCTTGGAGGTCACCTGCACCTCACAGTGCAGCCATGAGTGATGAAAGAACTGGCCTGGCACAGGCATGTGTGAGGGACTGGCTTGGTGCAGCCAGGAGTGAGGGACTGGCCTTGTGTGGCATGAGATCGGTATGAACTTGTGCAGCGGGCCCTGTGGCCACCAGCTTCATCTAGTCTCCCTGCAGCAACACTAGCCCTCGCGATACCTCCCTCGGTGGGTCTGGGTGAAACAAGCTCAATGTCCCATTTAAACAAACACATATGACAAGCACAATCTGAAAAAAAGACCAAAACAAGCCCAGCCCTCCACAAAATGATCACAGATACAACATATGTAAATGACTCACTGACAAACAGCATTAGTAACTGTTACCAAATTGAATCCCTGGGAAACGGCCATAGTGTGATGCCCAGGGCCCATCTCCAGATGGCGAGATGAGATTACACGCAACTATTTCTAGGTAAGAAAATATAACACACTTCTAGATATCATTTGTCAGACTGTGTTTTATTCCTTAACATCAGGAATATTAACGTCATACAGCCTGAGTGTCACACATTGTCCATCCAAATGTCCAGCACATGTTCCTGCACAGTGCAAGTCTCTCATCAGGAGCAAGTGTCCATGTGAAGGGGGTAGCTGCACCAATCCTGTGGTCCCATTTACTACACCTCAAAAGCGGCACTGTCGGGAGGAAGCCGCTGTTAGGGGTTGCGCAGTATCCTCCTCATTTGGGCAACTAGGCCAACTGGTACGGCCACTACGGCGCTACCCCCTTTTGTAGCGCTTTTGGCCATCATAGGTGTGGCAGGGTATGCTCAGACGTGAGTCCCTTGCTCACTTTGCCACTGGATTCAAGCAAGCCGGGCTGAAGACGGCTGTAATGCCAGAAACAGGTCCTCGGAAGCTTGTTTCCGGAAATTGATTTCGAGCGCATGGCATGGGAGGGATCTACAATTCAGCAGAGCCATCGACAGGGCGTTCTTTCCCTTGTCCGGTTGGATGAGCTGACATGTCCTACAGGCTGAGAAAGATTTAGATCCTTTGTAGATGTACTTACACAGCACCTTTTTAGGAGCGCGCAGCGACATAATGTCCTCACAAGAGTATGTTCTCCGCATTTCTGGAGTTTGGACCAAGGGTTCTGGCCCTAGGCCCGTCTGGGCCCGGTCGGGCACAGACGGGTTGGACTCTGGCGTGACTCCGGCGTGCTCACGCTGCGCGCAGGCATGGCCGTTTTAAATACCTTAGTGTGTTCTCGCCGCCTAGCATGCTGCCCTGAATGGCGCTGCCGTGCTAAATTATACCCAAGATGGCGCTACCTAAATTACAACAAGGGAAGAAGTACCCTCATGGTAAACGGAAGGGCGTGGTTAGTAGGGCGTACGGGGGTAACCATGGAGGAAGTACCCTCACATTAAACGGGCCCTTTGCACATGCGCACTCCGACAGGAGGGCGTGGTTTAAGTGATAAGGATCTGACACCAGTTAGTGACCTTGCCGTAGGCCCAAATAGGATACGCAGAAAAGAAATATTGTATAATGTGATTCATATGTTAGATTCGGATAGGAAATACCTTGTACTAGAATTATGTTAAGGTTAGCCATCTGATATCTGTATATATCAATTGTAATCAAATGTTTTGTAATGTTTTCTGTGTATTTGTGTAAATATTGTTTATTTCAATTTTGGATTTATTTTTATGTTTTAATAAATACGGTTGGGGGTTGTACGACCCCCACCGCCAAAGAAAATAAATCCCTCTAATGTCCTTTTAATAATGTTTGTTAACGGAATGGGGGGGGTCCTACGGTAGCCCCTGGTCATAAAGAAAGGTGGTGCCGACATCGGCACCTCTCAGGTATGGCGGGGCGCACCGGCCACCACCCGCTATCCACTCACAATGTTGGGGCACACCCCCATCACGCCACCATGACGCGGCGGGCGCGCCTCAACATGGATTGGACCCCAGGTTCCCTAGTGACCCGGAAGTGATCGAAACACTTCCGGTTCACTGTGGAACAAAGGCCAGGCTGGTTAGATCCATCCTGGCGGATAAGGGGTTAAAAGGCCGGGGAGAGCGGGAGTTTGCTTCTTTGACTTCACGCTCCACGGCCTGCCCCTCCAGCCTCTAGGAGGCTGTAATTCTTTTTCCCTACCCTCCATCCCCTTAAGCAGATGATTGGTATTATTTGTTATGAAGGTTTTCACAGGTTTGTTGCAAATGTTTATAGATGACAGGAGTGTCGGACTAATACGTTTTGTTCCTTAGAACTTTAGCCCGTTTACAGGTCATAAATCGTCGTATTTATTGCTATTCCTTGGTCAGGCAGTAAGGTCATGATTGGTGAACAGTAAATTTTAAGGTCCTTAGGTGGCGGCGCCGTTCTTGAATGGGGTCGCCCAAAGGGAGGGGCAAGTGGTCTCTCCTAAAACTCCATGGGCAGTTACTGCCTGTTGGCTACATAGGTGCGGGGGAGGGGGGAGTCACGCTTTCTCTAGGCTTGTTGACCACCCTGCACATGCACAAGACGGCGCAGAAATTCAAGGGCCCCCTTTAATGGAGGTAATAGAGCAGGGGTAACCAGGGGGGAAGTACCCTCACGGTAAACGGGCACTCTGCGCATGCGTACTCTGACAGGAGGGCGTGGTTTAAGTGATAAGAATGGGACACCAGTTAGTGACCTTGCCGTAGGCCCAAATAGGATACGCAGAAAAGAAATATTGTATAATGTGATTGATACGTTAGATTTGGATAGGAAATACCTTGCACTAGAATTATGTTAAGGTTAGCCATCTTATATCTGTATATATCATTTGTAACCAAATGTTGTGTAACGTTTTCTGGTAATTGTGTAAATATTGTTTATTTTAATTTTTTATTTATTTTTTATGTGTTAATAAATACGGCCAAGGGTTGTACGACCCCCGCCTCCAAAGAAAAGAAATCCCTCTCATGCCCTTTTAATAATTTTTGTTAACGGAACTGGGGGGTCCTCCGGCATTCCCTCGCCGTATCAGAAGGAGCCGCCAGCACCGCCACGCCAACAGCACCGGCAGCAAGAGGACCCCAGCCCCCATAATGCACAGCACCCGAAGGCGCCAACATAGCAGCCATGCGCCGAGAGGCGCATACAGTTTGCCGTAGGCCCCCCAGGGAACCTGCTCTGAATCAGAGAGAGCCTCCATAGCTGCCAAGGTTTCAGATTGCTATGTGTGACATTTTCATAATTTCAATGCAATTAATAAGTGACATTTCAATGACTATGAGTAACACTTTCTTGTGATCAAAATCCAGCAATTTAGACAAGGGAAACATAAATATCAGGAATTATACCCACTGGAGCAACGAGAAACTCCAAGAAGATTTCTAAACTGCAGCAAAGCATCAGGAATGGAAGAGCACTTAGATGGGAATATGCAAGGCAGTCTGCTTCTAAGGATGTCATAATCACTGACCACTGCCATCTCCAGCCCTTCCTGTGTTCTGAGGCGCTCCCCCTGTCCTATTATTCCTCCCACCCAACTAACAGGACACCCAGGCTGCAGACTAACATATAGAACTCAAGAAGGGTCGTCCTACATGTGTGTGGAACTCTGTTTCTTAAACATACCACTACCAACCAGGACCTCTAGCCCTCCTTTGATTCTATGGTGCTCTGCCCTACTGTGCCTCTCACATTCCTAAGGGGACACCCAGGCTGCAGGCACAAAAAGCATGTGAGAGATCAGCTGCCTACACTTAAAATTAAGTGTCAGTCATCACATCTGAATCGTGGACACCACCACACACAGGCACAGGCATTGATTGGGAAAAAAGTAGCCTAGGCACATAGGCCACTGACAGCCGGCAGCAGTATTTCAATAATTTCCCTCCACTCACTGACACCAAAAATAACTATATCGCCAGTGCAGCCCAATTAAAACAAGTTAGTAAATGCTGTGCGACTTAACTTATGTCAAGAGGATGCGTGCTCGCTCCACTCCGGGACAAAGGTTACGATGTGAATATAGAAAGCGAGGGTCACCTGTTGTGACTGGTTTAAATGCTGAGCTGAATTAAGCTCATTTCTGTTCTCCTTAGTGATGGGGTGAGCGTGGGGTCACGTGAGGACGGCTCAGTGCTAAGGATAGAGATCTCTAAGGATCTCCGCGCGTGGTAAGAGTAGAGGCTGAGTGGGGGCCTTACTGAGTCGCCTGATGAATCAGCACATTCTGTGCTCACCGTAAATCATGGCTGCTGGTGTTCACAGGGCGTGACCGGAGAGGAGTGAGCCCTCACACTCTGAGGCCTTGCGTCTTCTCAAGACAAGAGGTGGCTGGCACGGGCACGCAGTGAGTATGTGAGAGAATGTATGGGCAGAGAGGCAGCGTGACTGGCGTCCGGGACTCTCTGCAGCAGGGTGCCAGGCAAGCTCTGCCTGCGGTCCACCCCCGCTGCAATCATCGTAAACTTTATCACCTCTAGGCACTTGGTAATGCTCAAAACTCAAGGGCAAGGCAGCTGTCAGCTGAGTGGGCCCACACTGCGTAGAGGTAGTCCAAATATGCGGCAAGGTTTTTATGCCAAAAATGAAGATTCCTTGTTTCCATATAGATTTAGCAGACCACATTGCTCCACATTTCTAATGTACACTATATCAGCCTAAATTACCAGGCAAAAACAAGATAAAGAGAATAAACAGAAAAGGATTGGTTATTTTTTTCTTTTTGAATGACGTTCAGCTTCTTCCAAGCAGCTGATTGTCCCTGCTGTGAGTTCTGTCTTCCTGGTGGACGGCCGCTGAACCTTACAGTGAGTGTGAAGGACGACTCCCACGAGGTCCACTGGACAGCACTCTCCCTCGGCCTGGCTCCGCAATATTGAATTCACAGTGGGCGGCAGCCATTATATGCCCACAGTGCGGGCGCACGGCATGCCTTAGGAGAACTCAGCAACAGAGACAGCAGCACTGAAACAAGCCCGCACCCCCATACCAGTGAGGCCCTATGGCGCTGTCCTTCCCCTCAGGCTTCCTGCCTCGCTCTAGTAGGACATGACGTCCCCTGTGTTGCACCGGCCAATCTATCAAACAACTTGACTGGGCCCAGCCCTAAGTCAGGTTGTCTGAATCAGAGCCATGTGGTGCCGGAGAATAATCTCCTTAAGATACATTGCAGCACAGTGAGACTGCCCTCAAGCCTGCGGGAGCATTGCTCACAGGGCACAAGGCAGGGTGTAGCTAGCCACCTACCACACACACTGCCTTCCATAGCACTTCACAGTGACAGCTGTCATATCTTCAGAGATTCGTGACAATGCATTTCAGTGCAGTGCTGCGGAGCACCACACTGAAATGCGTTAACAGCACGCCTGATGCGTGATACTTGGCAGGACTGAGCCTCCAGCACCAGCATCAGCTGCAAGGGGACTCTAGCCCCCATAATGGACAGCGCCCAGAGGTGCCAATGTAGCAGCTACACGCTTGGAAACGCATAAAGTTTGCAGCGGGGCCCTGCAGCGCGGGACGCATGCGGGCGTGCCCGGAAAGGCTATCCGTGCCCGTCAGAGCCCG
Source organism: Lissotriton vulgaris (assembly GCF_964263255.1). Classification (NCBI taxonomy): domain Eukaryota; kingdom Metazoa; phylum Chordata; class Amphibia; order Caudata; family Salamandridae; genus Lissotriton; species Lissotriton vulgaris. The sequence continues at coordinate 930,588,980 of NC_141687.1, forward strand.
GAGAAGGTTCGGCTGGGGCACCCCCCTTGGATGAACCTCTGGAAAATTACCATCAGTTGCTTCTCCCCCGTTTTCCTTTTTTCGTGGGCATCCCGTGCTGTGTGCAGCTCTTGTGCTGCCTTGGATATGTTTTTTGTTTTTAAATTAAGGTTATCGAAAGGCAGATCATGTTTTTGTCAACTAACCATAATGGGGAAATATACATGCATAGGGAAAAAACAATCATTAATCACCATCAACCCACCAGCTCAGCCTCGCTCTAGTAGGACATGACGTCCCCTGCACCGGCCAATCTATCAAACAACTAGACTGGGCCCAGCCCTAAGTCAGGTTGTCTGAATCAGAGCCGTGTGGTGCCGGAGAATAATCTCCTTAAGATACATTGTAGCACAGTGAGACTGCCCCCAAGCCTGCGGGAGCATTGCTCACAGGGCACAAGGCAGGGTGTAGCTAGCCACCTACCACACACACTGCCTTCCATAGCGCTTCAGAGTGACAGCTATCATATCTTCAGAGATGCGTGACAATGCATTTCAGTGCAGTGCTGCGGAGCACCACACTGAAATGCGTTAGCAGCACGCCTGATGCGTGATACTTGGCAGGACTGAGCCTCCAGCACCAGCATCAGCTGCAAGGGGACTCTAGCCCCCATAATGGACAGCGCCCGGAGGTGCCAATGTAGCAGCTACACGCTGGGAAACGCATAAAGTTTGCAGCGGGCCCCTGCAGCGCGGGACACGTGCGGGCGTGCCCGGAAAGGCTATCCGTGCCCGTCAGAGCCCGGAGAAGGTTCAGCTGGGCCACCACCCTTGGATGAACCTCTGGAAAATTACCATCAGTTGCTTCTCCCCCGTTTTCCTTTTTTCGTGGGCGTCCCGTGCTGTGTGCAGCTCTTGTGCTGCCTTGGATATGTTTTTTGTTTTTAAATTAAGGTTATCGAAAGGCAGATCATGTTTTTGTCAACTAACCATAATGAGGAAATATACATGCATAGGGAAAAAACAATCATTAATCACCATCAACCCACCAGCTCACCTCTATCGATAAGATGTTCCAGAGGGTAAACAGCGTGCATGACTAAACTTTTTTCACGCATGGAATCACAACGCGGTCTTTACAACAACTGCGTTGTGATTCCGCATACCCTTACTTGGGAAGTCTGCACAAAAACTTGCGGAGAGGAGGGAGGTGTTGATTTTAAAATCCAACACCTCCCCTAGTGCCCGCACAGACTGGAGTTGGAGTAGTAAATCATACTATTCCAACATCCAGTGACCCCCCTCCGCATGTCGTGGTTCCGACTTGCGTATTAGTGGTATGCGGAATCACAACGTGGTCGTTGTAACAACCGCGTTGTGAATCCATGCTGGGAAAAAGACTGTAGGACAAAGAGATATATTCATTCCAGAGGGCCATAGGGGCAGTTTCAACTGAAATTGAACTGACCGAAAGGCGGCTTTCAATAATACCGGACATAGTTCTTCCATTGACTAGCCTTGATATGCAATCTGCCCCGCTAATTGCTGACTCTGACTCCCCTCGGATCCAGCCCAGAATACGTGTTTTGGTACATGACACCCCTACCTTGAACTTGCACATGGAGGATCCCCCTCCTGGTCCAGGAAGGCGAGGTAAAGCTAAAGCTGCATGAAGGTTGGGTAATCGGAAGAAGGGCGCCATGGAACTTACAGAGAATAGTGACTTGGGGAAGGGAGGGATGGGTGGTTTTGTGATCGAAGGTACAGAAAAGCCATCCTGGGTGTCAAATTTGGTCATGGATCTACATTTGCAAATAAGAGAAATTATGAAGGAAGAGTTGAACATCCCGGGTAGATAAGCTTAAATCTCTGTTACAGACTTTTGCAGTCAATATAGATGCACATTTAAGGGTGCGTGAATCCTCCCAGCAGCAGTGTCTCAAACCCAGTCCATCAACTCCAGGGCCGACCACCCCCGGAAATTAACCAAAGCCCACCCCCGCAAATCCAGAGTAATAAGGGGGATGCAAATAAACATGTGATTATTCCTAACAAGCCAAGAGATAATGCTGGTATCCAAAGTCAGTAGCCCAGACAGGGTTGGGAGACTGGTAAGAAGCAGAGACCCAGCCCAGAAATGCCTTTAATTGAAGCCAATGTGCAGCATTCAGGGCCAAAGCACAGAGCAAAAGAAAGGCAAGATGTATGAACAGAATTAGCAGAGGGAAGTTTAGCCTTAACATTTATAATCTCCCCCCGGACTCTACACCATATGTCATGATCACTAGAGTACCGCAACTCAATAGGAGGCAAAGGGAATCACTTTTTGAATAAAAAAATGCATATTTTGGCTATCTAAGCAACTCCAAATCTCGTGCAAGGATGCAGGTGAAATTTTGTTTACACGAAGGGTGAGATAGGTGGGCCAGAGGCAGAAAGATATATCTGGTGATACCATGTGATCAATTTTAGAAATGCCCAGGTTGTAAGAGCCCTTTAGTGCGAAACCAGCAAAGGCAGGAAGGGGGCATCAGGCCTCTCCTGTTGGGCTATTTTTACCCTCCGGGACTTGTGTCTGAAAATGTATTGCACCCAGTCTATGGCGAAGGGACTAGGCAGCAGTCCAAGCAAAGTACCATTTTGGGGCAGGACCAAGCACCACTGTTTTTTAATCTCCCACTCACAAGTAGATGCAGTAGAATGATTAAATGAGCACAGCCACTGAAAATGGAACCAAGTTCACAGAGGGATTATTGGTGGGATCTTTCAGAATGGAGGGCATCGTTCAAGATTTCTGTTATTTCAAGACAGAAAACAGGTCAGGTCACCGAATGGGCTGTTGGAGAGGGAAGAGCCCAATGCGAGGGAGCACAAGGGACATCTAGTATTTGTTACCTTGTAGGCACACCTTCGAGGCCCCCACAGGCACCAAAAGGCCCACAGCGGGTGATTTCAGAGTCCACACTCCCTAGAGTCGATCATCCCATTACCGGGATTGGCTTTAGGCTGTTTGTGGAGAAACCTAGTGGTCTCACACAGCCAATAAATGACATACCCAAGCTCCATGTATTACCCTGGAAACTTGCGGGCCTCACCTCAAAATAAGATCGTCCGGAGTGGGGAGCGTTTATCCTAGAAAATTACATTTGCATGCTCCAGGAAACCTTGGCTAGGGAGAATACCCACAGATTAGGCTACGTGACCTTTAGCTTAGTAGCTACATTTGGGGGAAGGAGAAGACCAGCAGGGGTCTCTGTACTAGGATTGCCATGCACCTGGGGTGCACAGCAAAACAGGTTGAGACATCTTCTCAAGATATACTCTGCTTTATTTTGAGCTTCCCCGCTAAGATCAGAATAGCTGTAATCAATGCCTATTCCCGTCCAATTGGTTACGGCCAGGAGTCTACAACCCTCGATCCTCTGACAACTTATTTGCACACTATTCCTGATAATACCCTGGTGATCCTTGCTGGTGACTTTAATTGCCAGTTTGAACCGCTGAACGACCTGATTGTGGGTGGACCTACGTTGGGCCATTCCAGAGCCGAATGTAATGGCAATTCGGGCCAGGACCCCTTTGGTACTTCAAAGGAACACCCTCAAACTGAATCACTCCCTTAGGGCATGTAATGGGCGAACAAAAGCTGATTCCCTGGCGAAATATACTTATAACGGACTGGGAAATCCCACCATTTTGAATTACATCCTGGTGGACGCTTAATCCTGGCACCGGGTAATTGATTTTAAGATCTTGCCCCGACACCATAGTGATCATAATGCCTTAATTCTTGAGATGGTTCCGCCCTGTCCCAAGTATGCACATGAAGGCCAATCCCTAACTTGTAGGAGGAGAGGCAGATGGGGGGCATGTTGTCAATCTCAGGAAAAGCTAGCCTCCCTCTACCAAACTGATATCCCATATCGTGAGGCTGCAAATCAATTCAGTGGAACTGTCGATTCCTCCAGTGCCTTTTTTGAAATCGCGGACAGCCACCAAGGTCTAGTAACTGATTTGGCAAATATTGTTTTTCCCTAACACAGGATTTAGGGAAAAGGAGTTTCCTGGGCACCCTTGGTACAGTGGTGATTGCCACATGGCCAAGCAAGCACTTGTCCATTGCTATTGAATCCAATGCCAGGCTTCGAATAAAAGATAAGTGGATAGCCCATAAAAATATAATCAAAGATTTTTCCGTCGGGAGGGGCACGAGACAGGGATGCCCGCTGTCCCCACTTCTCTTCGCTCTGGCATTGGAGCCTCTGGCGGCATGGGTCTGGTGGGACTGGTTGATACGTGGCTTGCGGTGGACGCTAGTGTGAGAGGATAAAATTTTGCTCTACGCGGATAATATTCTGCCATACCTCACTAACCCCAGGGCGTCCTTGAGTAATTTTTTGGATGTCCTGACCATGTTTGGCAGATACTCAGAGTTTGCTATAAACTGGTCAAAGTCGGTATTGTTCGTTTTATCAGGGGCGCCGCCTGTGGTTCCACAGTCATTCCCTATAAAGATTGAACTGGTGGGATTTAAATATCTAGGCATATATATAACCTTGGACCCAAAGACGAGATATGCTAATAATCTTAGACCCCCCTTGAATCGGTTTTAAAAGGACGTGGAATGCTGGAAAGCTCTCCCCCTATCATTGCTTGGGAGGGCGGTGTTATTCAAGATGATGGCTTTACGTCAGTTCCTGTACATGCTCCAGAACACAATGGATCCAGTGCCGATATCCTATTTTAAGGAGATTGAGACACTCCAGCGGCAGCTCCTCTGGGACGGCAGACCCGCATAGCTTTTGTCAAGCTAACCCTCCCGTGGTACGATGGGGGCATTGGTCTCCCAGATTTTAGGAAATATTATTGGGCCTCATACCTTGCGGCGGTGAATCACATGGTTTATGGGCCCCCCGGTGGCCCAGGCTATGCTATGGATCGTGGACAGGCACCGGGTGGAGATATTATCAATGCCTTGTATGCCAGACCCGGGAGGTTCACTCTGGTGGGCCCGACAGCACACACTGTACATGTTTGGCACGCTGTTTCCAGAAGTTTGGGGTGGGAGGGAAGATTGACGTTGGCCACCCCCTGTTCTGCTCGGAGAGGCTTGGGAGCTTGTGGAAGTCTAAAGGGTTTGATAAGTGGGACCTCATTGGAATCAACCAGATTAAAGATGTGTGGGGGAGGGGCAGTGTGCAGACATTTGAATCTTTAAACCAACAATACAGTTTGAATGATAATGAACACTTTTGGAACCAACAGATTAGACACGCCCTTCTTGCCCACATACCTGGAGACACGGAGCTTCCAGAGGCATCTCCTCTCGAGGACCAAGTGCTAGATGGTCACATCCCAGAAAAGACTATCTCCTTGATATATAAGAAACTTGTAAATAATATGGATGACCCGTTGGGAAGTATTAGAACAGCGTGGGTGGCAGATGGATTGGAATTAGATGAGGAGGACTGGGTAGAGGCAGTCTCCTCCCCTAAAGTTGTCGCAGTTCAGATGAGGCTCAGATTGGTGCAGCTTAAGATCTTGCATAGGTCATATATCACAGGACCTAGACTAGTGCATATGGGGTGTGCTGTGAGCGGAGAATGTAGGAGAGGTTGTGGAGAACTTGGCACTTTCATGCATATCCTATGGCACTGTGAGGAGATACAGAACTTCTGAGTAAAGATGCACGGTGAGATTAAAGAAGTACTGGAGGAGGAGATACGACCAGAAGCCCGGAGATGTATACTAAATGTATGGGAACCCACAGATTTGAACGGGTATCTGAAACAGTGGGTGACATTGGCGTGTATGGTGGCAAAGCGAAATATTGCTCAGTTGTGGGGAGCCAGCCAGCCACCCAGGATTGCTAAATGGGCCGAGGATCTACACTGGTGTATGTTCAGGGAAAGGGCAGTGTATGTGGCCAGGGGTGGCCATAGTGAAGATCTGGGGGGGCTTGGAATAGTTATCGCGGCGAATTATGTACACCCCCGATGCGACAAAGGGAAGCAGATGCACAGGAATCCCTTTGATCACAAATTTTATGCATACTGTAATTTATGATACTGTACGAATGACAAATCAAACCTCACAATGATGTCAATTGTTGTTTGCCTGTTGCTAATGTTTCTTTTGTTCCTTTTCAATAAAAAGTATAATAAAAAATATAAAAAATATATATATATAATCAAAGTAGCAAAAAAACAATAGGAGGGAGATAAATGGGAGAACCTGAAAAGTGCCTTATGTACTAGGGACATGAAAACGTTCTGGAATTAAGTAAATATTTGCAGTGCAGAGGGTAAATTGGCAATAGAACCAAAATTGGGGGCAGAGGTTTGGAAGGCCCATTTTGAGTCCTTATATGCAAGGGTAGAGGGTAATGCAGGGCAGTCTTCAAATGAGTGCCATTAAACAACAAAATAACTGTGGGTCAACAAAGTAGTGTCTAGCATAGAGTGTGTCTGAGTGGCTGCATGAGTGTTAAGCAAGTTGTTAAAGCAGCACGCAACAGAGTATCGCACTAGATGGGAAGATGTCCATCAGTTTATCATTCTATTCCGCCCTGTCATCATTTGAAACCTTTCCCATAACAAGGAAGCTGAGTTGTTGCCACTTCAACAAGGAAAGGGAGATGCGCGGTAAAGTGGATTTATTTGAAAACTGAGGAGCAGTGCAAGAAAGAGTGAGTGAAAAAAAGAGAAAGAGGTGCTCTATATTAAAATTGGATAGTAATCCAATTTTAATATAGAGCACCTCTTTCTCAGCTTCCTTGTTATGGGAAAGGTTTCAAATGATGACAGGGCGGAAGAGAATGATAAACTGATGGACATCTTCCCATCTAGTGCGATACTCTGTTGCATGCTGCTTTAACAACTTGCTTAACACTCATGCAGCCACTCAGACACACTCTATGCTAGACACTACTTTGTTGACCCACTGTTATTTTGTTGTTTAATTGTACTTGTGTTAAGGGGACTATAACTGTGTGGTCTTTAAATATTCCCTGGGACCCTCTACTTACTAGTTTGTTGTTTTTTCAAATGAGTGCCCCCACTCGCAGTCACCCCTCTTTGATGCACCAGCAATCTCATTAAAAGAGATAACTGATGCCCTAAGTAGGGTAACTCTATCCAAGGCTCCAGGCCTAGGCAAAATCCCTGGCAACCTCTTCCGTAATGAGCCTAATATATGGGCTCTGTATTTATGGACCGTGTTTATTGCTATTGTGCAGAGAATGCTGATTTATATGACCTGGTTGGGGGCGGAAATTATTCCAATTCATAGAAAGGGCTCACCACTCCTCCCTGCCAACTATCGACCAATCAGCCTCATAGATGTTACCCAGAATATATATACGCATGAGTGCTCTTGAGCCGATTACAGAGCTGAATGGAGGAGTATACTATACTTAGCCCCTAACTGGCCGGTTTTAGAGCCAGAATGTCCACAATAGACCAAATCTTTCGGCTGCAACTACTGTATTGGACTACAGTGTTTTTGGAGTGCGGCAGCCTCTATTTGATCTGTGTGGACCTAAAATCAGCATTTGATTTGGTACCCAGGGACAAATTATCGGCCATTATATCAGACCGGGGGGCTCCTCCGTATCGTTGCCACCAGTTGAAATAGCTCCATGAATGTAATTTTGCACAAGTAAGGCATGGAAAAAACGGTGAGCTAACTGACCCCATATATATCGACAGAGGGGTACGACAAGGGTGCGTGCTGGCCCCAACCCTCTTCTGCCTCTTTATTAATGGCCTAGTGGAGGTCATGATGTTTCTAGGTTGGCGAACCGCAAGGTACCTGCCTTGATGTTACCGACGATACCCTCTGCTATCCAAGTACCCTTAAGGGAATACAGAGGGCCTTCAATATTTTTTACTCATTTTACAAAAGCATGGGTTTAGAGATAAACTCTCAGAAAACCAAATATATGCCTTTTAATGCAGGAAATACCACACAGCCAAATCCCCAGCTAGATGGGAAACCACTAGAGAAATTGACCGTCTTTGAATATCTGGGAATAACAACTCACCGAGAAAAAGAAGTGGGTCGTACAAATAAAGAAGGCTAGCCTAAAGTTGGCCCAGACAATGGGGGATAGCAAAGATGCTCAGGAAGTGTATTCATAAAATGGTGGTACCGGTGATGGAAATTTACAAAGTACAAGCTAGGGGGGCGGCCTTGTGTGGGGCAGAAATTTGGGGCCCTCAATCTAAGATTGAGAATTCCTTTGCGAGGCAACTTTTGGGTCTCCTCAAAAGCACACCGCTCACGCCGCTCCAAATGGACTTTGGGGTAGGACCAATTGCTGAGGTAGTTGCTCTCAGACCCCTTACATTGGGGACGTTTATGGAGTACCCCAGAAGTAGCCGTTTACAGAGAAGAGCTGAAAGAAGTGCTAAAATTACAGGGAACAAGTAAAATCCCATGGCTAGCATATATTAAAAATTCTCTAGCAGTTATGGGGTTATGGGGTTGGGCGACCCATGGGCTAGTGCTGAAGAAAGCTGCTTGTCAATATCAAGGAAGGCCCTGTCAAAGAGTTTAAAGGAATACAAACTCAACCAGATAAAGGGGAACTCCGTGACCGGTACATTGACTGCAACTTTCCTAGAGGTTAAAGAGCAATACAGGCTACAACCTGCTTTTGATGACATCCAGCCTGCCCTTGCTAAAAAGCTCTATCTACAGTTTAGGCTAGGAGTACTGCCTTTAGGTGCCTTTACAAATAATTGGGGGGGGGGGTGGACTCTGACTCAGGATTGCCCAGTCTGTAATAATACACTGGAGACAGACCAACATGTATTATTTTTCTGTCCAGAATACAAGAAGGCGAGACACCGATGGTTACTACAGTTATGTAGAAATCTTGGAACAAATCACTGTGCCCAGGCCTATTTCATACTATAATATGATACCAGCATGCCTATTCCGTACTCAGTTTCTCCTTACCTATATTCTATGTGGTGTGTACGTCGAGCTATTTTAAAGCTAGGGCTCGCCCTTCCTATTATTTATCCCATCTCTGTGATTGGTAATCTTTTTTAACCTTATTCTGTTATATTTGAATGTTATACATGTGTATTTTCTATGTATCCATTACATTCTTGACACTGTAATGCACATGCACTTTGTTTCTGGGAAATTTAAATGTATGAATTTTGATGTACTTTTTATCTGTGCTTTTGTGGCCTCACAGGCTGAAATAAAGAATTCTTTGACTTGACTTGACTTATCAAGGGAATAGGAAAATGGGGCCTAAATAAACGAGAAAAATCTCCCAAAAATATAAATACATAGTATCTTGCTCAGAGAAATTGTCACAGGAACAGGGATTCAGCTCCCCAATTTTATGAAACCCTTTTGGAAAAGCTAAAAATGAATGCATTAAATTAACCCTAAATTTAATCTTACAACTTGTGTTTATCGTTGATATGGGGTGGTAGGTTTTGCATTGGGACAGGTCTCAATCTTTTTTTGGAACAAGACAAATCATTGCTTCAGTAAAGGAGCATGTGGAATTATTCTGTGAAAGAAAGTGATTAGTTAAAGTAAATAATTTACGGAATAAAAATTTTGAAAAATGTAGAACAAATTCAACCATGAACCCATCCGGATATGGTGCCTTGCTCGATGGAAGAGGTTTAACTGCCAAAAAAAGTTTCTCCCCTTGTAATGGTAGCTCATATGGAGACAGGTCAATATGAGCAGACGTGTGCATTTTAGAGTGTGAGAAGTAAGATTGAAGGGACTCTACTATAAGCTGAGATTCAAGGATATGCAGTTCTCAAAAAAAAGTCAGTGAAGCAGCTAGCAATATCAGAGTCACAAAAGAAGTTCATACCAGATTGATTAGTAATTGATTTGATACAAGATTTTCTCCCCTACATTTCAAGCAGTTAGCTAGTAAAGTACTGATCTTTTTTATAAATATGTAATATATGGTGCTAATCTTAAGCAAGTGCCACATGCCTTTTCCGTTGTTGCTTTATTAAATTGAAGCATTGCTGCCACATGCACATCTAAATCAGCTTTCTTTTTTGGACGCAAAATATTTGCGTTCCAATTTTTTAATATCCGTAAGACTGAGAGGGGATTCTTTTTCCATTGACTTCTGTTTTTTAGAGACATAGGGGCCAATTATGATTGTGGGGAGACCGCCACCAACAGTCTGTCGGTGGCGTTCTCCCCGTAATCAGAGACATGTTTCCCACCCGCCATATTGCAATGGCAGGCGGGGGAGATTGCAGTCGGAAAGCACGACCACCACACATCCAATGAGCTCCTTGAGCCTGCCGGTGTGGTGGAGGGGCTTGTGTAATTCCTCCCATTTTGGTGGTGCCTGCCAGGCACCGCTGTAGGGATTACAATGTTCTACTGGCTTTTCATGGCAGTTAACCTGCCATGAAAAGGCTGGCCGAAAGGGACTTTGAGGGCCAGTAGTGGGTTCCCCTTGCCCACTGGCACCCAGACATGGGACCTAGAGGGCACCTAGGGTACAGCCCTACAGATCCCTGCACCATGTGGCAGGCACAGCATGGTGCCTGTCACGTAATGCAAGGATAAGTAAGTTGTCCCTTTTTGCAGTGCTGCGGATACTGCAGCCTGCATCACCAGCCACAATCCAAAAAATAGGTTTTGCTTCAAAATATCTATGAAGGACCATTGACAGCCTGCCGAGTAGACCCAATCTCCTATAGGGTGGCAGGCGAACTTAAGTCCACCTGCCATCGCAATCGAGCCCATAGGGCCTGATTTAGAACAAGGCGGATGGGTTACTTCATCACAATGGTGATGGATATCCCTTCTACGGAAATATAAATCCCATTGCATTGTATGGGATTAATATTTTGGCAGATGGGATATCTGTCACTATTGTGACGGAGTAACTCATCCACCGAGTTCTAAATCAGGCCCTTGGTATATATTGAGGCAGCTTTGAAGGAGTCCCTAGCAGAATAAAAAACTGTATCATTAAACTCAAAATATTCATGCAAAAGATGTTTTTTTAGGATTAGAGTCAAGCTTCATTGAGTTAGAATGAATGGAAGGGAGTTATAGAGCGTGCTGCGACTTTATGAGTGTCCCGGCGCTAGGCAGGTGGCAGGTGTTGAGGTCTGTGAGCAATTAATGTTTGAACAGATAGATTTTCAGTTGCTTACTGAATAGTTCTGTGTCTGGTAGGCATCTGAGGGAAAATGGAAGCTCATTCCAAAGTTTGGCCGCCAGCACGGATCCCCCCACTTTTTCTTTTTTGTATGTGGGATTGATAGAAGATGAGCTGATTGTGAACACAGTTTTCTTTGTGGGCATTAGGAAGGTGCCATTGATGTGCAACCTAAATCTAGATAAAGTATCTCGGAGAATCTCCAGTTCAGTTCAAACAGGGGCATGATCAGAGATCACGATTGACCTTATCTCCAACTGTACTTGATGTTTGGTCAAATTTTTACTAAGAAACACATAGACGATTCCAGTTTGGGAGTTGTGACTGATGGATGAAGTCAAAGGAAACGTCTTAAAGAGAGGGGTGGGCTAATCTCCAGGAGTCTAATAGGGCATTGTGAGAGATAGTGTGGAAGAAATCTCATAGATGAGTTTCAGTCAAGAATAGGATCAATGATTTGGTTGCCGTCCCCAACTAGAATGAAAGTGTCTGTGGAATGTTGTACACATTTTTGAAAGATGGTTCTCCGGAATATCAGGTCAGGGTGTGTGGGGCTTTAGACATTCATAATCGTAAAAGATGTATTGTCAATTTTCAATGTAAATAACAACCATCTCCTCTCCGAATTTGTCCTCCACAGTGATGTGGGAATGTTCGATTGCAACAAGCACCTTGATGAGTTCAGGCCTCAGCAAGGCCTGCGAGTGCGAAAAGGGTTCGGCCTTCTGTACGCAAAGTCCTCAGACTACATAAGAAATTGGCACGGAAACTGGAAATACAAAAACATAGTTTAATAAACCTTTAAAGGTGGTACTACAGCCCACACAACACTCTACAGTATTGTACAAGGTAGCACAAAGAACTCGGACATGCGGTTCCCTTTTATACACAAAGAAGGGACTCATAAGTGGGCGGTTACAGCTCAAAGTCATGATTTATAGCCTTATATGGATATTTATCAAACATGATCGACACATGGGTGGAGTTAACGATTCATGAAGCCCCTCGAATGCACATTCCGATCCCTTCTAAGCAGAAACAGATGTTACACATACTGGGCATGCGCTAGATAAGCTGGAACTATTTTTAGCCTGTTGCTGGGCAAACTCTAGGGGTGACGGTCAGTGAGGTAGGACTTGCCTCGTGGCGAGCACATGGCACAATGTAGCCTACAAGATGGGGACCAGAAAACAAAATGGAGTCCGGCCGTACATTTAAGAATGAGCGGGAAAACTATACTGAAGACACAATAGCATGTCTTCAGCGAATGCTTAACATTATCGCTGTTTCATTTACAACAACCTTATCAAGTTTTTTCTGACATTGAGAGCATGGACATCGCCCCCTCATCAGCTTGTTGATTGCTGGTGGACGGGGAAGGATTTTGCTTTGCTGCCAGCATCTGTCACCCCACATGTGTGCAGCCTTTACATTATGTATTGATTGAGTGGCAGGGCCTCCTTCTGCGCTCTAGTATGGTTTCCTTATGTGGTTCCAGTGCAGCGCCTCTGGTAAGTATTCACATTACTGGTCCCTCCTGTGGTTTGGTTCCTGGCCCTGAGATTGGTGGGTCTTTTCCTGATTCGGTGTCTTGTCTTTGTTGCTCCTCTGGGAAGATAGTGCTGCTCTCTGTTTGCTATATAGAAAGAGGGATGCATGATCACTGATCGGGGCACTAGGGATACTTATCGCCACCATGATTCAATTTCTCTGCCCTTGTTCTCTAACACCCCGGGGCCTGGTGACAAGTGGTGCCTGTTGGTCTCTGGGCTACTCTCCCCCACTCAATGTCCTTCCTGTTTATGGTGGCATGTGCGCATTCAGGCCCCCGGTTCCATGGCTTCCAGTCATCCTGTGTTGGATTACAATGGGCGCAGCCGCTGGGTCCTCGCCGCATCTTGGGTCTTCTGGGAGAGCGCTTGCTTTGCCTCAGTGCTCTCACCGTATTTGCATCTTGCTGCTTGTTAGTCGCATTTCATACCGCTGCCTCAGAAGCTGCTTATATGTCTCCTCCTATCCAGCCTGTGATGCCAGCTCCCAGCTGCGGTCAATCTCACCTGTTGCTACCGGGCCACTATATGAGACCTCTCTTCGTGGCCTGTGGCGTGGCTATGCGGCAGGTCTTCGCTAGTTGTCTCTATAGCCCTGTAGCTGCAATTGACATGAGGGTGCTGCCAGGTTAGGTGCGGCCGGGCTCCAGGTTGGGATGTCTCACTTCACCCCTGGGACCTCTCTGCGGTGGTTGCAGTTGTATCCGGCCGCTCTGCCGGTATCCGCAGTATGTGCACTCTTTTCCTGGTGGTATAGCAGGCCCCACGGGTGTGGATTACTGCCGATGGTCGGTCCGCGAGACAGATCTCTACGCAAACATGACCACCATCTTGGCTTGCTTGTCCCCGGCCCAAAAGTATTTTCAGACTTATTGTTGACTACACAACTCACTTTAGTCCACAGATGTTTTCTGTTTGGAAAATACCACCTGGTCATGGCTGGTGAGAATTTTTCGTTACTAATTTCCGATTGATTTCACCGTCCACCTCACTCGTGATTAGGTTTTAATTACATCATGAGTAAATATGAATTGCATATTTTACTACATAATGTAAACATCGCATACTGTAAATTAAATACATGAAACATGCTTCTTAAATTATTTCCGAACATAGTAATTAACTCATGTTATATATAACTTGTAGTTGTGTGTACTTTTTAACATATGTCTAACTACTTTACCAAAACATGTGCTGGCCCCACTGAAATGTACTTGGGCAAGACACCTCTATCTGAGTGCTAGCATCATGGAATCTTGCGGCTTATAACATGAAAAAATATATGACTAGAAGCTTAAATTCATACTCTGGATGTCTATTTGTTCTTGAGCCTGCTTTCCCGTGCATAGAGTGTATGGACATTTTTAGAATATAATGGTGCACCTAGAAGTGAGCTGTGCCCTGCATTGCAGGCTCAGACATGTGTATGCTTTGTGGGCATGCAGTTTTGCAAATATATAAACCCTTATGGTATGCTGTTCCAGAACAAAAAGGATGGCCATTTGGTTACAATCAAAATGAATTTCTGCAGAAAATCAATGTCCAATTATGAGAATGATCATAAGCTTGGACAGTATTCTGCAAAGGATGAAGCCGTGACATTGACTGCCTTTTACTATGCTGTTTTAAACCTCACAAAATGAAAAAGGACAAAAACTGCCTCTCCCTTATAATGAGGAGGGAGAAGAGGAGTTTGAATATGGTGAAGACTGAATATGGCAAAGAAACATAAACGCACGTTGATTAAAGACCAACTCAAGAGAATTTGTTTCACATTTCTTTATTTGGGTTTAACAGGATATACCATCAAATGAACTTAATACACAGGTCAATACAATGCAGCGGCAGCACGCAGGAGCCAGTAAACACACTGGGCACACATATTACACATGAAAGACACAGCACCGCAGCAATGCATGGGCCCGTATCATCCGATGACAAGAAGGCAAAACGAGGACAAGAGGAGGATGAGGAAATCCCACAGGGGATGGGTAGAGTAAGAGGGGCAGGGACGAGAGGAGAGGGAGAAGAAAAGAAGAGCAAGAGAGAGAAGAGAGAGGAAGTAGAGTAGTTAGGTGAGGGAAAAGAGAGGAGGAAAGAGGGAAAAACATGATGGGGTAGATGGGTGGAATGGGAAGAGAGAGGGAGAGGAGGGATCACAAGTCAGTAAAATTGGTCTCCCTCCCTCACAGCTCCACCATTAAGTGAAGCCTTCACCCGAGCCCCTGCACTCTCAAGTGTTTGTGTTCGAGGCCCTCCTCCACCGGCAGGTTTTACCTGCGGCTCATGTCTTTTTTTTATGTATGATTTTCAGGGTGCATCATAAAATACATATCGACGATAATGCAAAATAATGACAATGTGGACGAATAAGGAATCAAAAAAGGTATAATACCATCAAACATAAGAACAACAAAAAGAGGGATGTAGAATACATACATAGATGGGTAGATTCCACTTGCTTCAGCATAGTTACAGTAATAGTACATCATATTCATTAATAATGTCAGCAGTTATACAGCTTCCTTATCAGAGGCATCATGTGAGACAATGGAACGTAAGTAAATCAACAGGGGTTCCCAAATATCATTTGTCTGAGAGGTCAGAGGTAGCTCTTGGGCATATAACACCAAATTCTCCCTACAGAATGTCAAGCCCTTAAGCCATTGTGCCTCTCTGGGGTTCCATTTACTGTCCCATACCATTGCCATTTGCCTCTTTGCAATGAGCAATGCCGTTCTAGCTAGTTTACCTGTAGCACCTTTCAAAAAGGGGAGCAGACCCAATAAACACACGTGGGTCAAAGAAATCAAAGTAACAACAATAATTTTCGATAATGTAGTGGTCACTGTAGTCCAGTAATTCCTCACCTTGTTGCAGGACCAGGCCAGGTGCCAAAAATCAGCTCCAAGAGTACAGGATTGGGTACACACATCGGACTCTCTGAGACCATATCTAAAAAGCTGATGAGGTGTATGGTAGGTATGGTGGAGGAATTTGAAATGTATAATGCGAGGTTCCCATTGGATGTGAGGGCGCCAGTTAATGCACAGAAATGTTCCCAATCTTCGTGGTTGAGCGGCGGATCTAAATTCTCATTCCATTTATTCAGACTCTTATCCTCGGGGAGTGTCCTATCCACCCTGGCGGCCCTATAACATTTATTGACAAGCTTGTGCCTAGTGGGGCTAGTTAGTAAGGTGTGTAAAGCCATGGACGATGGAGGTTCCGCAGGAAATGTAGAAAGGGAACCTGCGATGCCCCTCTCAATCAATACAACAAAAACGTAAACAGAAGGGTTTTATGTTGGATATATTCCATATCCGCAAAAGTAAAAAAATGAGCCATTAGGGAATAAATGTTTCATTTTCTCAATGCCTGCCCGAGCCAAAACACGCATGCGTCCCGCTTCATGTGTCACTGAGATGTCAGCATGACAAGCAACGGGGAGCAGTGGTGAATATAAGGGTAATTTCCCAGCTAGGCGACCCAGTGCCTGCCATGCCGCAATCGTCAAGTTGACAGTATTGATTTCGTCACGGGGGTAAGGCGACGGCTGTGTGTAAGGATTGAGTTCAGCGGAATGGGGTGCGCATCCTAGTGCTCCATCGCCACATGAGGGATGAAGTTGTGATATGCAAACCAAAAATGTGCATAGTGTGCCTATGCACGTAAATAGTAAAGATAGAGATCAGGTGCGTTAAAGCCTCCATGTTTATAATCAAGAAGAAGAGTCTGCCAGCTCAATCGAGCCTCCTTCCAACCCCAGATCAAAGGAAGGAGCAACAACTGTAGTGTTTTAAAAAATTGCTGAGAGAGGGGAATAGGCACGGTATTGAAAAGATATAAGAATTTTGACAGTACCACCATTTTATTAGTGTAATGCAGTCCGCAAGAAAGAGTGGAAGGCGAATCCATTTGTCAATCTGGCACTCCAGCCATGTTATTGCCGTTCCATAATTATCCCAAAAGACTATATCAGGATCACGGTACACCCAAATTCCTAAATACTTAACCGACTCTGACACCCATACAAGGAGGAAGTCTAACTCATGCGGATTTGTACATATGGTCAAACGCATTACCACCGATTTGGTCCAGTTTATAGATAGCCCGGAGAAACGTGCAAATCGGATATATTCGCACAAAATTGGCGCTAGATGAGTTCATGATAAAAAGCAGCATGTCGTCTGCATAAAGCAAAATGATCAGGGGGCGATGATGCAGATTTATAGCTGCTTGTTTGTGACATTGCCAATTAAGACACCCCAGGGGTTCCAACGTCAGGGCAAACAGCAGCGGCAACAGTGGGCACCCCTTCCCAGTGCCTCTAGTGATGCTATTCGGACCCGAGGTGTGACTACCTACCTTAACCCGCGCCGTGAGTCATGTATTCAGTAGTTTATAATCATGGGCAAATTTTGCAGATTCGCAGACTGCAAATTTGGGCGAAATCGGAAGAAAATCTGCAAGTTCGCATGAAAATCCGCAAACTCGCGGATTTGTGACCACATGTGCCTGTAACTTTGCCACCGCGCCCACAGGCGCTGAGGTCCCTCGAGTGAGCTGTCCATCATAGTGAGGAAAAGTCAGGAAGACGTTGCATACCCTAGTGTGTGTGGGGCCTGCCAAACGGGCGGGGCTTCAATGCAAGTTCACATGCCTTGTTTATAAAGTGTAAGAGACTGATCAGAGTAGCAGATGAGAAGAAACAGCCTCCTGGTCACAGGAAGTACACAGGGATTGCGCTCAAGAAAATCGTTAATGGAGACCTCCATCAAGGATTACATCTAATTGTAGGTGGTAGATATGGGGACGAAGCACACCTGCCTAGACTCGACCGTGCTCACTAGTTGTTAGGGCACCGAGGTCCCTTGAGTGAGCTGTCCATCATAGTGAGGAAACAGCGGGAAAACGTTGCATACCCTAGAGTGTGTGTGCCGGGGCCAAATGGGCGGGGCTTCCATGCGAGTTCACATGCCTTGTTTATAAAGGGTCAGAGACTGATCAGAGCAGCAGATGAGAAGAAACAGCCTCCTGGTCACAAGAAGTACACGGGGATTGCGCTCGAGAAACACGTGAATGCAAATACCTCCAACAAGGATTATATCTAATTGTAGGTGGTAGATATGGGGAGGAAGCAGACCTGCCTAGTCTCGACCGTGCTCACTAGTTGTTGGGGCTGATTATAATGCGTTACTGAATTTGAGCTTCAACTCGGGCACATTTATAATCTGTAAGTCCTTCCTGCTGAGGTTTAATTTTTGTGACAGGAGCATCGTGCCAGAATGAATCTTGCCTGCATATTTATCCACGATGATGCCACTGGTTGTGCCATACCTCTACTCAACTGGAGTACTTTCTGCTGGCTAATCAGCAATTGCTACCTCGTTGGGTAAATGTAGAGTACTTTTGCTACACTACAGCTGCATAAAGGGCTAGAAGAGTTGTCTCCAGTGACCATGTGTGTCTGTAACTTTGCCACCACGCCCATAGGCGCTGAGTTCCCTTGACTGAGCTGTCCATCATAGTGAGGAAAGGGCAGGAAGATGTTGCATACCCTAGTGTGTGTGGGGTGGGCCAAACGTGCGGGGCTTCCATGCGAGTTCACATGCCTTCTTTATAAAGGGTCAGAGACCGATCAGAGCAGCAGATGAGAAGAAACAGTCTCCTGGTTGCAGGAAGTACATGGGGATTGCGCTCGAGAAACTCGTGGATGCAAATACCTCCATCAAGGATTATATCAAATTGTAGGCGGTGGATATGGGGAGGAAGCACACCTGGACCGTGCTCACTAGTTGTTTGGGCTGATTATAATGTACGACTAAATTAGAGTTTCATCTCGGGCACCTGCTTTTATCTGTAAGTGCTTCCAGTTGAGGTTTGATTTTTTGACAGGAGCATCATTCCAGAATGAATCCTGCCTGCATAGTTATCCACAATGATGCCACTGGTTGTGCCATACCTCTACTCAACTGGAGTACTTTCTACTGGCTAAACAGTAAGTGCTACCTCGTTGGGTAAATGTATAGTGCTTTTCCTACACTGCAGCTGGTAAAGGGCCAGAAGATTTGCCTCCAGTGACCGTGTGTGCCTGTAACTTTGGTCCCTTGAGTGAGCTGGCCATAAAAAAAATTAAAAATCCACCCGCAAGCGAATTTGCAAATTTTTCGGCAATTTTGCGAGATTCGCGGATCGCGAAATTGCCGAAACTTTGCTAATTTCACGAGCGTAACGGATTTTGCACCCATAGTTAGTAGTTTAACCCAATTGATAAAAAAGGGGGAGAAGCCCATACGCTGAAGTTTAAAAAATAAAAAGCCCCATTCAATTTGAATCAAACGCCTTGGCGAAGTCAAGCATCACAGCCACAGCTGGCAATTCAGGAGAGAGAGTGTGGAACAATGCAAATAAAGTACAGAGGTTGTAAGATGTAGAAAACGTGGGTATGAACCATGATTGGTCTGGGAGGACGAGGTTCTGCATCAGCGGCTGGAGGCGTGTGGCCAGGATTTTCGCTAATATTGTCACGTCAGTATTAATTAATGATAGCAGCCTATAAGAGTCACAGTTTTCAGGAGTTTTATCCTTCTTTAATAAAGTGATAATTAAGGGCTCACGAAGGGACGGGGGTAGGATGTCCGAGTCGTAGGCCTCCGCATACATATCCAGCAAAAAAAAAGGGGCGAGCTCCTCCGCGTAAGCTTTGTCAAATTCAGAGGTAACGCCATCAGGGCCTGGGGCATTTTTTGGGGGGAGAAAGGCTATGGCCGCACGGATATCCTCCACTGCATTAGGGTGACCCAAATAATCCCTCTGCCCTTCTGACAGCCAGGCAATGGCCACCTGTGACAGATAGGTATCGAGTTCCACCGTGTCTGTCTCACCCTGAGATGCGTACAGCGCCTCATAGGTCTGTCTAAACTGTTCCGTAATGTCAGGAATGCTGTAGGTATTCTGCCCCGATGCGTCTGTTATCTTAGTAATGATGTCTTGGCTCAGGCGGTGTTTAATATTGTGGGCTAAGTAGTGTCCAGGCTGTCCTCACTCTCCATAAGAGTGAGCCACATAGCACTTGGATATATATTGCATTTCTTACTCTGCCAGTTTTGCATGTTCAAGCATGGCTACTTTAAGAGACGCCAGAGTCGACTCATTGGGCGCACATTCGTAATCGCACTCAAGTCCAGTTATCATAGCTTCTATCTTTGCAATCTGGCCCCGGATATTTTTTAATATACCGGCTGTTGTACTGATACACGTGCCCCAAATAGTGGCCTCCCATAGTACTCCCGCACTATCTACCATCCCTGTATTGTCAGCAAAGTATTGCGTAATAGCTTCACGGATGGTTTCTTAGTAGAGAGGATCTAACAGTGACTCAGAGTGGAAGCGCAAAGTGAAGGACCTTGTGGTTCTCGTAGGAATGCATGAAGTGAGTTAGACAGGGCAGTGATCAGAGAGAGTGGGCAGCAGATTTTCTTCCTCCGTTACCCAGCCCGCCACCCTGTCACCCACCAGCCAGTAGTCAAGGCAGGATCAGCTGCCATGTATTGATGAAATATGTGAGCCGGCAAGTGTGTCCATATGTCTATGTCACAAGATATCTAAAAAACAAACTCTTCCAGTCCAGAATTAAACACCTGAGCTGCCTGTGGTGAGTGCTTGTCTTTGCTGGGGTCCAGGTGCATGTTGAGGTCCCCCCCCCAATAAGATCGCTGCATCTGGCCAGTCTCGCAGGACCGCTAAAAGGTTCTCGTATAGACCAGGGTCATCTACATTTGGACCATAACAGTTAATTATGGTGACCAGTTTACCTGCTAGTGTATCATGCACAATAGCATAACGCCCTTCAGAGTCAGTATAGGTACGAAGAGCCGTAAAAGAGAGACCTTTCCTTATCAGTGTAAGGACCCCTCCGGCTGTAAGAGGAAGGAGGAGGCAAGGCAAAAGCCAGCCCAGTGGGCCCCCACTAGCTGATTTGTGTGTCGTGTCAAGTGATTTTCTTGCAAAAAGGCAATGCTGATGCTATGACGATATAAGTGAGCCAGCACCGGGCAAATCTTCTTCGTGAGTTTAACCCCCTCACATTTCATGTTAAACATGCCATTACCATCCATAAAGAAAAGCAAAGGATATTGATTAAGGAATCTGCCACTGGTCCTGGATGTACACAGGAAAACATGAGCAATATCTGACGGAACGAGTATTCGGCCAGCCAAATGAATAACCCATAAGCCCTCCCCTCCCACCTCACTACCTCCACCCACTTCAGCAACCCCAACACGCTAAAGCCATCCTAAACACCCACAAACAAATCCTCAGCAGAGTACCGGGAAAGTAACCATTGACGGGGAACACCCATATAGGGGGGAGCCAAGCGCAAACTTCCTCCTGGTGTAAGTAGGAGGTGGCCGAGCTATCATGAGCTACCAGCCTCAGCCGCTGTAATTACCTATCAAACTTAAACATGTAGGATAGTCATCCCAACGTAATGTGAACATAATGGCCTCTAGCAGTCAAACATTATCTGTCCCCATTCCGGAGCTACTGCAGCCTCTCAGAAGTCCTGGCAATCAGTACATAGGCCAATAACAGAGAAGGAAAGGCCAGAGGCAATGTACCCTTGCCAACCAGCTACGTAAGTGTCCGTCTTGTTCAGCAACTGCATCATCTTGATCCACAGCGTTTGCACCTCCCGTGGATATGGGGATCGATTGCGATGGGATATAGTTTAGGCAAAGTCTAGAGCTGATTTTGGGCAGTTGAAGAACTTATATTTCCCGTTGTACTCCACTCGTAACCCAGCAGTATAGAGCATGCCGAACGGGATATGCGCAGCTATAATTATTTTCTTGGCAGGTTGGCACTCTCTGTACCGCCAGTGTACAATCAGGGTAGAAATCAAGGGTGTTAAATTCATGTGTGATGGTACCCCTCTCCCTGGCAAGGCGGAGAATCACATCCCGATCTCTTTAATTTAATAGGCGAGCAATATTAGGACGCAGTGGGGCACCCAGCGGGGGTCTTGGAGCCAAGGAGCGATGGGCATGCTCCATGATGAAGGCCTGCGATATCTGTTCTGGGCCCAAGATATCACGTATGAGCTTCTCCATGTATGTCTCTAGGTTTCCAGTGTTCGTGGACTCTGGCAGGCCCGTAATGCGCACATTGTTGCGGCGCGACCTAGCTGCCAAATATTCATTACAGGCCTGGATGGTAGTAAGGAATTTCTCTGTAGAAGTCGCCTTCTGGGTAACCTGTTGTAACCCATCCTCTGCATCTGAGATGCTTAGCTAGAGAGCACGGGTCTTTACAATGTCCAAATTGTACTGCAGCACCAGTAATTGGCAGTATTATAGCAACCGTAGCAAAAAAGTGTTGTAAAGGGGCCAGGGAGGCCATGTAGATAGCAGCGTGAGCAAGGCAACATATCCTCAAAAGGTCTGATTGCAGTGGTCCCCAACCAACCTCAAGTGACCAGCCAGAAGGGTCACCACACAGTGTCAGCGTGCAGGCGATGAAGACATGAGCCAATGTTGAATGTAAGACAGAAGCAATCAGGCTAACGTACCAGGCCAGCACCATGTCTTAAGAAGGGGAGGAACACTAGCCAGCAAAAAACAGAGTCAGCCTATGTCTTTCTCTGACACCAGTATCGGGAGAGCCTGGGTGGGCAGTAGGTCCATGCATGGGAGGATGCGCCCAGGCAGGTGCAGCACCGTCCAGACAAATCCGAGGAGGCAGACATAGTCTGTGTTAGCTGCAAGCAGACACCACAATTTTGTGTAACTCAGCGGTGGTCCTTCGGGGTGCACCGCAACTGGAGCTGCCTCAATCCGGCTGTTTACTCAGGGGAACCCTGTATCCTCCGCCGATCAGAGTGCTCGGAGGCCAAAAGCACCAAGGAGGCCCTCTGGATAATGAGGGTGATATGGCGGTGCACAGGCCGATACAGAGTGCTAAGCGGAGGCAACCAGGGACACGAAACAGCACACCGAGCAGCCCACAGCAGGCCCGTGACAATGCACTGGTGGGCCACGAGGCCGCGAGGTCCAGAGACGCAGCACAGCTCACCGCTAGACACGCCACCAGTAGGCCGCGCGGTCATGGCCCCAGAGGCAGCACGGTCCTCCAGCCCAACCAGCGTCTCATCTCTGGTGGACCAGTAGACCTCTGTCTCCTTTCTCTCTCTCTGCTTTGCTCTCTGTTCTCACTCATTTTTCCCTCATTTCAATCTCCCGCTTTCACTCTCTCTCTGTGTGTGTCCTCCGTTTTCACTGACTTTTCCCTCATTTCACCCTCCACCTGAGCACACTCACCGGTGAGCCCACAGACCTGATGGAACACCTTCACTTCAAGATACTGGCCAACCCTACCACCACCCACTGAGGAACCCTCATGGACCCCGCAGACCTTTCAACAACTCCATCACGGACATCATCTCCCCACATGCCATCACAACTACCTGCAAAACCCTGCTGAGAGAGCTCAACTTCCACCTCGACAACCAACTGGACCCCAACACCACATTCCTCCTGGACTACCTCCACAACAGTGGACTCCACTAGGACATTACTGAATCCACACACTCAGCAGGACACACACTCGACCCCCTCTTCAAAACTGGAAACTCCATCACCTTCAGCCACACCACCAAACTCCCATGGGCTGACCATTGATGCATCCACTTCACCTTCAGAACACCGACCATCCACAGATACCAGCACTTGCTCTCTGAAGAAACTGGACCAGCGCCGAATCAACTTGCTTGGAATGGAGGTACGCTAGCACCTTCTTGGGCTTGATAAGTTTCATGAGGCCACTCTCATTCCAGGAGATGACATGCAGAGGTTTGTGGTTACATATCGCAGTACTGGCAAATAAGGCGGTGGTCAAGGCCCCAGAGGCAGCACGGTCCTCCAGCCCAACCAGCGTCTCATCTCTGGTGGACCAGTAGACCTATGTCTCCTTTCTCTCGCTCTGCTTTTTCTCTCTGTTCTCACTCATTTTTCTCTCATTTCAATCTCCCGCTTTCACTCTCCCTCTGTGTGTGTCCTCCGTTTTCACTCACTTTTCCCTCATTTCACCCTCCACCTGAGCACACTCACAGGTGAGCACACAGACCTGATGGAACACCTTCACTTCAAGATACTGGCCAGCCCTACCACCACCCTCTGAGGAACCCTCATCTACCGATCCCCTGGATCCCGCAGACCTGTCAACAACTCCATCACGGACATCATCTCCCCACATGCCATCACAACTACCTACAAAACCCTGCTGGGAGAGCTCAACTTTCACCTCGACAACCAACTGGACTTCAACACCACATTCCTCCTGGACAACCTCCATAACAGTGGACTCCACTAGGACATGACTGAATCCAAACACTCAGCAGGACACACACTCGACCCCCCTCTTGAAAACTGGAAACTCCATCACCTTCAGCCACACCACCAAACTCCCATGGACTGACCATTGATGCATCCACTTCACCTTCAGAACACCGACCATCCACAGACACCAGCACTTGCTCTCATGAAGAAACTGGACCAGAATCATCGACAACCAGTTCACCTCCTCACTCAGCAACTCCACCCCAACTATTGTGGAAAACGACAACCCCAATACCACAGCCCAAACGCTGCACAGATGGATCTTAAACAACGCTAACACCATAGCCCCCTCAAGAAAAACAACAACACCCATGCCAAGAAAGCCAGATGGTTCACCACTAAACTTTAAGAGTCCAGATGCAGTTGCCTCCACCTCAAAAAGGCCTAAGGCCTGGAGAAACACCAAACCCACAGAAGCACACAACAACCTCAGAGCAGCCACCAAATCTTCAGAAAAACTAAGAAAAAAGTGATTGAAGACAGAATCTCCACACACGTGCACAACAGCAAAGAAAACTTCACATTCATCAAGGAGTTTGCCCAACCCACCCGTAAGTCTACTGACATCCCTCCCTCACAAGACCTTTGCTGCAAACTCAGCACCTTTTCCTACCACAAAATCAAGAGCATCTATGACAACTTCGATAAAGACAACCAACACGTCACACCAACCACCCTGAAACCCTAAAGCCTGCGATTGACAACTGGACAGACCTAACCACTGAAGACTCACCG
This sequence comes from Lissotriton vulgaris, assembly GCF_964263255.1. Taxonomy (NCBI): domain Eukaryota; kingdom Metazoa; phylum Chordata; class Amphibia; order Caudata; family Salamandridae; genus Lissotriton; species Lissotriton vulgaris. The sequence goes on from NC_141687.1 coordinate 930,613,821, forward strand.
AAGACAATGAAGTCAGTCCAAACCAGGGCACCCACGGACCCCTGACTCCACTACATCTGCAACAGAGCCACCGACACCATCGCACCCATGCTCCACCATACCAGTGGTGGTGACCACCTCGTTCTCTGATCAACTGGAAACATGGTTAACCCGCTCCTGAAGAAACCCTCGGTGGACCCCATCAGCCTCAAAAACTACAGACCCATCTCTCAGCTCCCATTCCCAGTGAAAGTCATTGAGAAAGCCATCAACAGCCAACTCGCCACATTCATCGAAGAGCCAAACGCAAACGACTCCTCCCTATCCGGCTTCAGAAAAAACACAGTACAGAACCGCCCTCCGTACCACAACAGAGGACACCTCACCCTACTGGACAAAGGAGAAATAGTAGCCCTCTTCCTCCTCGACCTCTCAGAGGCGTTCAACAGTCTCTCACCGCACCCTAACACGCAGACTTCATTACGCGAGGCCCTCAACTGGATCCGTTCCTTCCTCTCCGGCACAACGCAGCATGTCAAACTCCCCCTTTCCTCTAGGACCCTACACCACCCACATGTGGAGTCCCACAGGGAGCCTCCCTCAGTCCTCCCTCAGTCCTGACATGACTCCGCTCAACCCCATCGTCAGACTCAACATTGTGAATTACGCAGACGACACCCAAATCATCCTCTCCCTATCCAACGAACCCAACACCGCCAGACACAGCTTTCGAAAAGGCATGAAAGCCATAGTCAAATGGATGAAAAAGAGCTACCTACAACCAGTGTTCCCTCTGACGCGCGCGCGCAGCTTGCTGACCCCGAGCGCGCAGAGTCCCGTGGAAAGCGCGCACACATCCATCCTGTGAGTGCTTTCGCGCCCCCGCGTTTAAAACGCGAGCGGCGCGAAAACGGCAATTCCGTGTTTGGGGGAAAGATCATAGATTGCTCCGCACTAATGGGCTGTGGCTGCGGGCTGTTTGTGGCCCTTTGTGAAAACATTTGTTAATAGCAGCACCGTCATGCGCTGCAATTAACAAACATTTTCACAATGGCTCACAATCAGCCCCCAACCGCGCTCCCTTAAGAGAAGACATTTAGCAAGTCCAAAAGCACGAATGCTTTTGGACTTGCTAAATGTCTTCTCTTAAGGGAGCGCGGTTGGGGGCTGATTGTGAGCCATTGTGAAAATGTTTGTTAATTGCAGCGCATGACGGTGCTGCTATTAACAAATGTTTTCACAAGGGGTCACAAACAGCCCGCAGCCACAGCCCATTATAGAACAAATTTAGCAAAAGAAAAGACAGGATCAGGCGGTGTCTCCCGCCTCTATTTTGCCACTTTCAATCATGTCACCTCACCAGCCCCTCCTCGCTAGTATTACAGGTCTCTGTTGTGGCTGGCTCGGGCATATGCATGTGCGCTCTGCGCTCTGCTCAGCTGACAGTTCGGGCGGGACAGAGGCCATAGCTACCAAGGTTTAAGCATAGCTGCCAAGGTTTCAGATTGCTATGTGTGACATTTTCATAATTTCACTGAAATGATGTGTGACATTTCAGCGACTATGAATGACACTTGCTCGCGGACAAAATAAAGCAATGAAGAAGAGGGAATCATAAATATCAGAAATTGCAATCATTTGAGTAAAGAGAGAGTTTACGTTAGCTGCTTCACAGCATAAGAAATAATAGTTAAACAACTATTTTATCAGACTGCAGCCAACATTTCAGAAAATAGATAAAGCAGACTGGAAGGTGTCCATAATTTATTATAGTCAGGTGATTGGTTAGCAGACTTACTCGATTGCTGCCGACCACATGAGCTGTAAGTAGCGCTGCATTAGAAAGTGGAGCGTGGGAGGCGCTCATTTAGGCCACAGCTAGGCTGATAGCAAAGTCTCACTGACCAGAGTTTCAGAACACTTTACTTAGAAGGCGACGATCCAGCTCTGTTGTTAAGATTATGCTCAGTCCTGATGGCACGAAAGCTGTGATGTATTGGGAATTGCACATTTATTATTGCAAAAAAAGTTACTGGCACTAGCCTTTACTTTCACCCATCTCTGCAGTTTAGACCACAGTTGCCACCCTTTTAGTACCTCACGATAGAATTTTACAGCCATCATAGGGTTTTAACCAAATGCATGTTACATTTTCCTGCCTCAGAAAAAACGTCCAGGATTCGTGCATAACAGGAGTTACTTGTTGAAACGCAGCATGTACGACCAATGTACAGATCATTCTCGCAAACTTTCGCACGCCCTCCAAAGACACTAGTCTGCACAAAACCCGCCAATCATTGAAAGAAGACATCTAAACAAAGGCAGATTTATGGAATTTGTTAATGTTTGCAATAACGGTCTTCTAAAATTTTAAATCAACATTGTTACTTATTTTGTTTTACTTGGGCAACAAATGGGTTTAGTCACATATTTCAGCACGTACTGTTTTCACACGGTAAAATAAGCACACGCACTCGGGTGGCTTATACTTACTTTGACCCTTTTGCAGGCAGAGACTAAATTAAGATTGCTATGGGGGACATTTTTATAATTTCTATGTAATCTTGAGTGACATTTCAACAAATGAGAGTGACACTTTCAAGCAAAATCAAGCAATGAAGATGACGGAAACATAAAGATGAGACATTACACCCCTCAGATAGCTGTAATTTCTTTTATTTATAGGTTTTTCCTCTTTTTCATGGCTGGATTTTACTCGCCAGAAAGGGTCACTCAGTTGTTGAAATGTCACTCATAATTACACTGTAATTATGAAAATGTCACAAACAAGCAATCTGAAACCTTGGCAGCTATGTGTAAAGCACACATCGTGCTTTTGGGCTTTTTGCAGCCAAGCCTCTTAAAAGTTATACACAGCAGTAGTTGGCTGCCAGATTGTGAGCTGTGCATGGAGATAGACGAAGGCCGCTGCGAGGCTTTGCTGCATGCAGCTGACTATACATATATGAGGGTGTTGTCCTCGTGTGAAGAGTTGGATGTCATGCATGTTCCTGGCCTCCAGCTATTTTCAGGCATCAATTAAAATGTCTAGATACTCTGGTGATTAATAGTCTTGCTGGAAAGAGATAGAGGTTTGTCTAGTGCGATTTATGTGTGAAAATCCAGTCTTTTCACTTGTTTAAACATGAGTTTGGATTGATATTTGGCGCTGCACCCACACGCGCGGTCTGGTTCCTGGCGCACATAACCATGGCTGCAGCGCACAGAGACCCCACACTGCCGCACACAGAGGAAAAAAATTAGAGGGAACATTGCCTACAACTAAACACCAACAAAACAGAAGTACTCGTCATGGGCCCAAACCCCAATGCCTGGAACAACACCTGATGGCCCCTGCCCTCAGAAGCCTGCCCACCCCCAAGGACCATGCACGCAACCTGGGAATCATATTGGACTCCGAGCTCAAAATGAACCGCCAGATCAATTCCGTCTCGTCCTTCTGCTTCCATACTTTCTGCCCCGACATAAGACCTCAAATGGATCCCCCTCAAACACAGAAAGGCCGTCACTCATGCCCTGGTCACGAGCAGACTCAACTACAGCATTGCACTCTATGCCAGAATATACAAAAACCTCTCCTGCAAGCTACAGAACATCCAGAACGCCGCCCTAAGATCGGTCCTCAAACTGCCAGGAAAATTCCACATCTCTCAGCACCTGGGCAAACTCCACTGGCTCCTCATTGAGGCTAGAGTCACCTTCAAGATGCTCACCCACGCACACAAGGCCTTCCACAACACCGTACCAGCATAGCTGAACAGCTGACTCAAGTTCCACGCTCCCTAAAGGACCCTACGATCAGCTCAGCTCTCCCATGCCATGGTCTCCCGCACCAGAAAGACCAGATTGGGGCCCTGCTCCTTCTCCTTCCTTGCGGCTAGAGCCTGGAACGTCCTTCCGCTCCACCTCAGACAGACAACATCACTCCCTATCTTTACAAGAAACCTCAAAACCTGGCTCTTTGACCCCCTCCTTAATAGACTGGAACCTGTACACCCCCACCCCCATATCCTTGAGACCCTTACGGGTGAGTAGTCGTGCTCAACAAATGCCTGATTGATTGATTGATCACAAGGAGGTAGAAGGGACCCAGAGATAGGCCCACAATGATGGCTGCAACCCATTAAACAGCTTGAGGGGACAGAACCAAAGCTCGGGTAACAATGGAAGCCCAGCAGGCCCACCCACTGTGAAACCAGCTCGGAGCGCTCAGCACTCACTGTTCTTAGTACGGAGGAAGGTATCCACCTTGTGTTGTATGTTGTGAATGACTTGCTTGTGCTAGGATTTTTGATGCATGGAGGAGAACCCCTCCTCATGAGTGGGAGGGGAGAGCACCACTGCTGGACAATGCCATTCTTTGCCCTTGCAGGCACCGTATGAAGCAACACGCCTTCATGTAGGGACAAGGATTGGGCAAGGTATGCCCAGTTATGGACTCCTTGCTCACTTTTCCCCTTGATTCAAGCTAGACTGGCTAATGAGGGGTGTTATCCTGAAACCGGTCATGGGATGCTTGTTTCCGGTCTATGGAGCGCCTGGCCTGGCAGTTCGGGCTGGACTTCTCCCTTAAGGAATAGGGTTAAGACTGATTTTCATATGGCTGAGTCTAAACTGTGGTGGCGCAGTGAGCTAAATAACGATGATGGATTAACCCAGATCTAATAGTGACTGGGGTTAGTGTCTGAAATGTTTCAGCGCTCCGTCCAGCATCTTCTTGTATTTTTTTTTTTAAATATTTTTATTGAGAGTTTGTGAGCACATATCACACACCAAAATTTCTTTCATTCCAAACACAAAATACATGATACAGATCCGGCATACATAAATAAGTAATAATAATCGTTAGATACCAAAAGGAAAGAAGAAAAAAGGCAAAACTCTAGTTAGTTAGGATAAAAGTAACCATTCTAACTTTTCGTAGCTTCACACTCAGGTTCTAAATAATGTGGAACTATAAAAAAAATTAACCCAGAGGAGTTTTAGCGTAGAATACAGAAAAGCCTGTGGCTAAACAGTTGATATCCCACTCGACTGAACCCTCATCCTTGCCGCCCTCCAAGCGGCCACTGGAGTCCAAATCCGTAGCCCCATCTCTCTTGTTTTTAAGCCCTTGAGTTCATATAGGGCTCCCTCAATGTTATGAATGCCAAGGAGCCTGCATATGAACATTTGGAATGTTGGAGCCTCTATATCTTTCCAGGCGGCCGAGATAAGTATTCGGAGTACAGCTATTGCTATGAAAACTAGTGCTTCCTCCTCGATCCTTAAATTGAGTTTAATATCGCAGCCGATAATCACTAATGTTGGGGATAGATTTATTTTGACATCTAGCAGCCCTTCTAAAAAAGCCACGATCTCAGTTTTGATTAGCTCCAGTTTCTCACACCCATAAAACATATGTACAATATCTGCAGGTCCTTTGCCGCATCTAGGGCAATCACTATTGACCCTCTTTCCCCAGTCGAACAGCTTGGAGGGCGAATAATATAAATTAAATAAAGTTTTAAAATGCTGCGCTCTAAGATAAGAGGATCGCAAAAATCTTTTATCAAATGAAAGGGCTCTATCCAGATCTGTCTCTGGGTCCCCCAATTTTGTAGCCCAAGCTGACTCAGTCTTAACCATATCATCTGGGGACCCTTCCATAAGGATTTTATAAAGTCCCTTAATTCTACGCCCTCCTCCCTTCAAATAATCCAGCAATACACTTCTGTTTCCCAGAATTATACGAGGTCTTACTGCTCTAATTGTATTGACCACCTGAAGATATTTATATTCTTGCCCTTCCTGTAACGAGTATCGCATCCTTAAATCCTCCAGTGATCTACAGACATCCTTAACCATTATTTGCCCTAGTGTAACAATGCATTGATGTTCCCAATGTCTCCAGAAACCATCTTTACACAAGTTTGGAAAAAGTTCAGAATTCCAGAGAGGAGTATGATGATTATACCTGGGAACTCCCATTACTTTCTGCACTGATGCCCATCCCCCCACTATACCTTCAAGCAATTTATATCGTGTTTTCTTATAATACCTTTTTTCCGTCCTCCTCAAGAGTACCCCAAATGCTTCATTACCCAATGCCAGTTGAAATATGGATGGGATGTCATCTTGACCCATCCCCTGTCCCGACCCCCCGGATCAAAGAGTATTGCCATTTCTGTGAGGAGACATGACCAGTGATAAGTCCTGATATTTGGCATACCTAACCCTCCCCTTTCCTGAGGTAGAGACATAAACTTGTTTGACCTTCTGATCTTGCGATATTGCCAAAGAAATTTTATAAAAATGGTTTCGATTTCCTTTATTAATTTATCTTCTATTTTGAATGGGATAGATCTAAATTTATACAGAATCTTAGGAAACATAATCATTTTAATGACATTGGCTCTACCTATTATCGATAGATGAAGTGTATCCATCCTTTTTAAGTCTTGTTCTATGGATTTCAGAAGCGGTGTGAAGTTATCTCTGATTATATTCTCTGGGTGTGAATTGAGAGTTATACCAAGGTACACCACCGAATTAACATATCTAGCATCCAACTTGGTTATATTCTTGGAGCACAGGACTTGGGTCTTAGCCTCATTAAGTCGATATCCTGAGTGTTTCCCAAACAAACTTGTCATAGTCACTATTTCCCTCATAGCAGACTCCGGATCAGTCATAATGACGGCTAGGTCATCAGAGTATGCGAGCAATTTTGTCTGAAAGCCTTTTATAACTACAGGTTTTATCGCCGTATTAGACATTATTAGAGTTATTAATGGGTCGATATACAATGCAAATAGGATAGGGGAACATGGGCAACCCTGCCGAGTCCCCCTTGTTATACTTATTTTTTCCCAACTCCCCCCTGTGAGCAGTTGGCCTGGTATATAATGCTCACTAATTCTAGTGATCACTTTGTACCATGCCAAGCAACCCTTATGATGATTGGTTGTAAGTCAACCTTATAGACCAGTTATCCTAGTGGTAACGTGGACAAAGCAGTCTTAGGCTAAACTCTGAAAGGCATGTGAAGCCAGCTGTTTTACCATACACAACCCCCTTGAATACCAAATGAAAGGACACCACACAGATATATATTGAAAATATATATTGGTTTATTAACTAAAAGTATCCCCTGGACTCTTTATGAGCACAGAAGCACAAGCGTTAAACACAAGACAGTTTAAAATACACAAAAGTTGCACAATATGGATGAGCCCTAGGGGCCACCTAAACCATATACTAAGAAAGTGGTATAAGAGATACCAATCAGAACGGAAACAGGCCTAGGGCCTTGGGAATCGCTGGAGCTATTCGAGACTAGCAGTGACTAAGTCGGGAAAGGCCCGCGGGACTCGGGTGCAGTGTTTAAAGCGCACGCACTCACCAATGTAAAGTCTATGGTGCGTAAAAAGTACAAAGTTAGTTCGTTCGGAACCTTCCGAGTGACCTAAAATGCTGAAACTTGAGACACAGGCCCTAGAGGTGTGTACCAGTGTAGAAACACAGGCGGAGCTGAGTTACCTCACCCACAGGAAGCGGGTGCACAGGGTCGAAGTAGTGTCGGGTTTTGTCACGCTGGTCTAGGGTGATTGGAGCTGAAGATGCTGCAGGCGGCTCGATGTGAAGAGTTCCAGTGGATCCAAGGATGGATCTGAAGATGTGAAGACCTGAAAGCAGGCATGACAATAAGGCTTTTTCTGGGTTGAAGAAGTGTCTTCGGACCCACCCTCATTCTTGGATTTTTTGGGGCCCTGGGGAAGTCTTTTCTTTACTTTTATCCCCACCCTTCTCTTGAGGCTTGGTAGTCTCTTTCTTTTGGTCACCACCCTGGTTCTTAGGCCTGATCCTGGTTCTGACCCATTTGTCTGCCCTCCTACCCAATTCTTGTGGGGAGGTCAGATCAGAGTCAACCAGGTGCTGATGTAAGAAGCTGATTTTGACAATTACTTAAGATTTGCTCTCTCATAATTAAATTATACAATCCTGTATAGTCAGTAACCTTACTTCCCAGCAACCAGCCTTCCAGAGCCTTAGTGGCACATTCAACAAATTCAGACCAGTCCTGAGTCTGTGTCTTCTGGGTATCTCTGAACATTAACATGTACTGTTCAGTGGTTAAGCCTAACCCATCAATCAGAGCACTCTTCAGGACCATGTAGTTTCTAGAATCCCCATCACTAACTGTGAGGAGTCTGTCTCTGCCTCTACCTTCAAAGGAGAGCCACACGATTGCTGCCCACTGCTCCTGAGGGATCTGCTGTACTCTGCAGGCTCTCTCCATTGCAGTTATCCATTTATGGATATCATCCCCAGCTTTGTAGGGGGACGCAATCGTACTCAGGTTTCTGTTATCAAAAGACCTGTCTTTATCCTTGTGGATAGTGCTGCCACCAGTGGGCTCTATTACCCCACTCTCTCTAGGCTGTCTTGCTCTAGCAAGTTTCTCTTGGGCCAGGGCAACCTCTAACTCTTGTCTCTGGATCCTCAATTCAGCCGCTCTCATTTTGGCCTCATGTTCCCATCTCTGAGGGCTAGTCATCTCCCTTCTGGAGTGACCATGAGAACCTCTAGAAGCATGGGAGTTGTTAGAGTCACCTGAGTGAGTCCTTCTCCTACTAGGCTTCTGGTTGAGTCCACCTGGGGGTCTGAATGGGTTGTTACCAGATTCAGTCCCAAATAGGCTTAAGTTAGCCTGGTTCAGTCTACTGACCAGCACCTGACTATTTCTGTCATCATCTGACTCACTGCTTCCCCCTTCTGTCTCTTCTTCCTCTTCCTCCTCCTCATCTACCTGAGGAGCTCCAGTGATGGAGGCTTCCTCATCTACCAGGATGATAGGGACAGGGGTTTCTACAGTGTCATCCTCAGAAGGATGGCCTCCTTCAGCATCCCCTGTGGGGTCTGCCTTAGAGGTCTTTAGAGTCTCAGCCTGGTCCAGGATCTCTCTAAGGTGGTCTGTGGTGGGGGAAGGCCCTGTCCTCAGACCCCTTAAGACACAAAGCTGTCTTAATTCCTTAAAGGAAAAAAATAGCACATTTGGATGGTGCCCTTGGAGGGTCACTCTCAACAGGGATGTTCCCAGTGGAACCCTCTGCTCCAGACATTGCTCTAGTGTGGGTGGATGTGTTGCAATCTACCTACACTGGTGTTTACCTACTAAACCTATCTAGTAGTTGTAGTCAGGGTGTGCTACTCCCTTTGCTCTACAACAACTAAGTTCAGTAGAACTTAAGTATACTAGTCTTGTTTTATATATACCTAGCAGGTACCTGTATGATCTTTCAAATGATAATCTCAAAGATTGTAATGGTAAAACAACAGCAAGCTCAGATCCCAATCCTCTGCTCACCAATGTGAGAAGTTGGCCTGGTATATAATGCTCACTAATTCTAGTGATCACTTTGTACCATGCCAAGCAACCCTTATGATGATTCGTGGTAAGTCAACCTTATAGACCAGTTATCCTAGTGGTAACGTGGACAAAGCAGTCTTAGGCTAAACTCTGAAAGGCATGTGAAGCCAGCTGTATTACCATACACAACCCCCTTGAATACCAAATGAAAGGACACCACACAGATATATATTGAAAATATATATTGGTTTATTAACTAAAAGTATCCCCTGGACTCTTTATGAGCACAGAAGCACAAGCGTTAAACACAAGACAGTTTAAAATACACAAAAGTTGCACAACATGGATGAGCCCTAGGGGCCACCTAAACCATATACTAAGAAAGTGGTATAAGAGATACCAATCAGAATGGAAACAGGCCTAGGGCCTTGGGAATCACTGGAGCTATTCGAGACTAGCAGTGACTAAGTCGGGAAAGGCCCGCGGGACTCGGGTGCAGTGTTTAAAGTGCACGCACTCACCAATGTAAAGTCTATGGTGCGTAAAAAGTAAAAAGTTAGTTAGTTCGGAACCTTCCGAGTGACCTAAAATGCTGAAACTTGAGACACAGGCCCTAGAGGTGTGTACCAGTGTAGGAACACCGGCGGAGCTGAGTTACCTCACCCACAGGAAGCGGGTGCACAGGGTCGAAGTAGTGTCGGGTTTTGTCACGCTGGTCGAGGGTGCTTGGAGCTGAAGATGCTGCAGGCGGCTCGATGTGAAGAGATCCGGTGGATCCAAGGATGGATCTGAAGATGTGAAGACCTGAAAGCAGAGGGGACAATGTTCAAAGTCACTAGCCAGTGACTACCGTGGAACCAGATTGGAACCAGGCGATGTCGGGTGCAAACAGGCGTTGAGGTGTAGCTTCTCTCTGCAACCACGTAGACACCAGGGGTTGAAGACGTTTAGAAGTCAATCACGAGCTGTCCCACGCAGACTTCTCACTGTTGGCGGTGTCGGCAACTTGATCGGAGCAAACAGGCCTTGGCTAATGCAAGCCATACAGGAATCAAAAAATGCTTACCATTTAAACCAGCAAGGTCAGAGCGAGGGCTCCTTTCTGCAGGAGCTAGGGCATGTCTGGAGCAACCGGACCCGCAGTGTAGTTTGTCGTTTTTGTTGCCAAGATGGCCGCTGACCACGTGGCTTGTGGCCGGGATGGCGCGTCGAGTGGCACAATGCAAAAGGGCCCCACGCAGATCGTGGAGATGCTGGGGGGCTGATCTTCGGTGCAAGGGCTGCTCGGTGGTACGGGTTCTCAGGCCCCAAAGCACAAGGTCAAAGATGCCTCGGGTGCTGCACAATCAGCTCTTTGGGTGTCTTCCAAGATGTCCGGTACCACGTCTCTCGGTGCCTCCACGGGTCCCTTCTTTGCAGGGACTGTGGATCGGGCTATGAGAAGTCTGGGAGTCTGGGTCTTGTCAGGCTCTGGGCTCGGGCTCCGGCAGGAGGCGGTGACAAAGCAGACATCGATTCGCTGGTTGGTGCCTGCTTGCGCAGGGTGGCCACTCCTAGGCCACAAAGGAGATTCTCTTCAGTCTTCTGAGCAGCAGAATGCCGAAGTCCAGTCTTCTTCTTGTTTAAAGTTGATTTCAGGATGATCTGCTGTGCAATGGCACTGCTCCCCCTCTTATTCCCAATCTGAGGGGTGGATCACCTACTAGGTCCCTCCTCTGGGAGGAACCAGGAAGGGGGGGGGTTACACCCCCTTTCCTTTGTCCAGCTCCTCGCCAGGCCGGGGTCTGGAAAGTCCCAGGACCGGTTTGGACTGGCTTATGCACGGGGACACCTTGTGTGCCCCGGGCATGTCTCAATCTATTCAGCCCTGTCCTACCCAATACACAAAACCCTGTCTGGGGTGGTGCTCGCACCTGCCAAGGCAGGAAACCCTTTGTCCAAGCCTCCCTCGCTGGAAGGACTCCCAGCAGCAGGAGGTCAGACTTGTGTCTGTGGTGGCAGCATCCATTTTGTGATGCTGAGGCTCTGGTTAACTTTAACCGCGGTTAAGGCTACACACATGTCGTGTCCCTCTAGAAGGTTGGAATGCTATCCCCGTCGACAGAATTGTTGAGGGGATAGTATTCCAATTCGTATGACACCTTACTCGACATGTTTTGATAAAGCCAAACCAAAGATAGCAATTAACCGCGAGGATTATAATGCACTTAAGAGTATATGGTATGGCAATATCCCGGAACAGCTAAGGGAGTGGTTCCCGACAGCTGCAGACAGGCTCAGCTCATGCTAGAGCACCATCTCACATATTTCCAAGCACTCTGCCTCCAGGATTGATGAGGCCTTCCATAGGAGTGGCTGATAGGAACATATGTGTCCAGTCTAAGGTTAGATATAGGGATACCATATCTAAGTAAGAGGTGATTACACCAACTTACCCCAGCTGAGTGATCAGCCAGTTGTGTCAAATATGGAGGCCAGGCCAGGGGTGGCACAATACATGCTGCAGCCCCTGGTAGGCCTTGGCTACACCTATGCCCTGGGTACCTATGGTACACTGTTACAGGGGCCTATAAGGTGAACCAATTCCAATTGTGTTATGCACCTAAGGTGCATGGAGTCCATTTTAAGGAGAGAGCAATCAGCCTGGGGCCCTGAATAGCAGGATCCCAGGCCAACTAAGTCAAAAACCAGCTAAACCCCAGGCAAAAAGTTTGGGGGGAATATCCACCTTCCTACACCCCCCATCAACTGGATCCTAGCTGTAGGAGTAGAATACATTTCCTGGATAGCCTGTCGGAACTTTGGTCCGAACCCCCTCTCTTCCAGCACCTTCCACAAAAATGACCACCTTACCCGGTCAAAGGCCTTTTCCGCGTCAAGGAGGACCATCGCAGCCCCCTCCCCCCCGGCAGCATAGATATCAAATACGGTGATCGCTCTTCTGATATGATCTGTTGTACCTCTCCCCGGGATGAACCCGTGCTGCCAGGGTGAAACTAGGGCCGCGATGACCCTCCCAAAGCGGATGGCCAAGATCTTAGCATACAACTTATTATCGGCATTTACTAAGGAGATGGGCCTATAGGCGCCTGGATTTTCTTTAGGTTTGCCTTTTTTGTGGAACACCACGATGTTGGTACTCATCCATGACTCCGGTATTTTCCCGGTAATCATAATCCCATTAAACAGGTCTAGAAGGAGTGGGGATACTTCCTCCCGTAAGCACTTGTATATTTCGAGTGGTAGCCCATCCGGGCCCCCCGCCTTTCCTAATGCCAAACTTTGTAAGCCTCCTATTACCTCATCCATAGTGATAGCCTGTTCGAGAACATCCCTCTCTTCCTGACCCAGTCTTACACCTGTACTTACCCAGTTGGTACTTGGAACATCTGTCACCACCTCCTCCTTATATAGATCTTGATAATACCTTCTAAAGACCTCCAGAATCTCGGATGGTTCCTCGTATACTCTCCCCTGTTCTTCTATTTGCGTGATTACATTTTTTGACGAGGCCTGTCTAATACGCAGCGCCAATGCCCTCCCGGCCTGTTCCCCTGTTTCATATATCCTGGTTCTCTGTGTATGATATTCTGCCGCTGATTTGTTTGCCAGTTGGTTCTGCAATCCCGCTTTAATGGTATTAATCCTCTCAAGACTTTCTAATCCTTGCCGCCCCTGACATATATCTCTTCGATGTTGCTCTTCTGCCTCAGTCAGTCTATTCAATAATTGTTCCCTTTCCAGATTAATCCTTTTCCACTGCCTGTTAGTATAGCTAATGGTCCCCCCTCTTAACCCTGCCTTATAACTGTCCCAAACTACACTTCGAGAGGCGCTGTATCTATTGGCATCGAAAAAGGCCTGTGACCAGTTTTTAATATAATCTATACATACACTGTCGGTTAATAATTTCCTAACAAAAGTCCAGGGTCTAGGTCCTTTCGTAGGTCGATTGGCATCCATTGTTATTACCAGAGGGTTATGATCGGACATTATCATTGGGAGTTTGGAGATTTTAACCTTGTTCAATTCGGTGGCTGATAAAAAAAAGTAATCTAGTTTAAAATATTTGTTAAAGGGGTGTGAGAAGTAGGTGAACCCAGTATCCCCTGCTTCTTTATTACCCCAAACATCTCTCAGCCCGTATGACTGCAGCAGCGAGGATATCGCTCTGTGTACCCGGGGCTTGCGTCCTGTATATGGGGTACCATTAGCAAAATCGGCCGATATATTAAGATCCCCACAAAGTACTATCGGGGCAGGCCAATCTGTCAATTCCTTCTCTATAAGATCGAAGGTCTCAGGATAATCCGAATTGTCACCATATATTGAACAGACAGTAAATCCCATATTCATTTCACATACAGCCCACCTGCCAAGGGCATCTGCCTTGCAGCGCTTAATACCTCCCAGGCCCAACTTCCCAATGATAGCTACCCCCCTTGTGGTAGAGGTTTGAGAGGAACATGACAATATCTCAAACCCTTTTAGCTTAAGCCAGTGCTTTTTCTTCCATGGTAAATGAGTCTCTTGTATCCCTAGTATGTCTATACCTGTTGTTTTAAGATATTCCTCAAATCTACCCCTCTTCTTCCAATCATTCAAACCATTAATATTTATAGAACCAATCTTAATCTTAGGCATACTCCTGAACCAAACATTGCCAACTTCTCAAACGACAAAGAAACATATTAGATGCATAGTTACAAAACCTCTTTTTTCGACTATTTACAATTGTATTTGTATGTGAATTAGTGACACATACTCTCTTTTCTTTTGTGTTTACTCTCCCCCAACCCACCACTCCACCCTCCCGCTCCCCCCTTACAACCCCTACTATCCCCCCCCACCCTGGCCCCTCGGCCGCTCACCCTCTTCTGACGGGTGCTCAGACTTAGTCTGTGCATGTGATGGGTGCAGCGTCGTAGCGAGGGCTCAAAAATATACAGCTTACTGACCAAAATAGCCTTAGCCTCAGAGTTCTTGTTTACAATAACCTAACAAAAATAACAGGCATCAAATGCTTAGCAATTCCATTCATTGCCTTGACCTTTAAGTCTTCCTTCCATTACCGCCGTCTTGCACTGTATGCGTCTTCTAACATTATTTCCCATCATATGTGAATAACTTCAAATACAGCCTAATATCTCACCATCCATGTACTCAAAACCCACCGTGACAGAAAAAACAATTCAAAATACAGTTGTATAAAGTCAAATGGAATCCAAAAATTCCTGCGCCTTAATTTCTGACGAGAAATACAATGTCTTCCCATGATTGATTATTTTGAGCTGAGCCGGATTTATAAGATAGACTTGAATTTTCTTATCCTGGAAGGGCTTAATCAGTTGGCGTAGCCTCCAACGCCTTTCTACCGTAACATGGCAGAAATCAGGTCTGACAAAAAATGATAGCCCCTCGCGTGTTCTTTTTTCATCAGGTCTAGCCTTTTCTGCTATGGCCTGATGCAAAATGAAGTTCCCCAAAAATATCAAAATTGCTCGGGGTTTGTCTCCTTCCTTTGGGTTTCGATTCATCCTGTGTGCCCGCTGAATTTCTGACTCCCAGGATCAGCTAGCTAATTCAGGGAATGCTTGTGCAAACAATTTAACAATAAAGGCTCTCACATCCCCTCCCTCCGAACCTTCCGGGATCCCCAAGACCCTTATTATTTCTCCTGAGCCTATTTTCAAGGTCCTCCAGCTTCCACTGAATGTCCTGGGCTTGAGCCCCATACAAATCCACCCTACTGACAGCAGCAGCAGATTCAGCCTCAGTGGCGACCACTCTTTCTTCAAGGTTCGACACTCTATCATCCACCGTCGCACAGGCTTTCGAGAGTTTCCTCACAACACTTTATCTTCCTCATAGCCGCTTGGGACTTGCGATTGTCCTGTCTGGTTTCCTCCCGATGCGCAATTATTTCCTGGTGAATTGCCTCTAATATAGACCGTTGGGTGAGCTCCTGATCTTGATCTTGATTAGGGGATCCTTGAAGTAAAGTAGTAGGTGAGTGATCCCAAGCCAACCCCTTCTGAATATTCTTTTTGAAGGAAGTCCCTGGTTTCACCGGCATTGCAGGGAGATCATCCTCCGGGTCGCTGTCTGACTCTATATTACTACCATCTATGTCTGAGCTGTGCTCCCCCTCATCTTCAGACCATTCTGCTTCTTCGGCCACAGAATGGAAACATTCACTGGGAGTCCTCTCACTCTTGGTGTTGCTAGCTATCGCCGTCTCCTCAGTTGACATAATGCCATTGGTTGATGCACTGGTTAAAGCATGATTAACTTTATGTCGTGGATTGGTCGCAGCACAAGCATACAAAACGCCACTAACCGTTGCTCAAGATGTCCGGCAGAAACGATGTCTGAAGCTAAGTTCCCCAGTCCCTACCAGCTACGAATCCCACAGCGAAAAGAACACTCACTGTGTGAAAGCGTACCCAGCCGGGAAAGGGTAAGTGGATAAAATAAAAAACAGGCAGTGATGATTCTTTGGGGTCCCTCTGAGTCTGGTCAATATGTTGCGGAGGATAGGAAAGAGCGTCCCACCTGGGTTGAGGAAGAGTAAAGAATATGATTACAACCACCCTTTTACAGATTAACATAAATATTCCAAAAACCCCTATTCCACCACTCACCAGAATCACACACCACCCAGGTCGGTAAAGAACAGGCAAAGGAACTCTTACAGGCCAGACAGCACTATAAATGAACACAGTTTTAGGAAGCTGGAGAAGGGCTGAAATCCTCGCGCCACAAGAGTTCCTGGTCGTTGAGTACAGTGGTAAAAAGAACAAAAACGTTGGTGTCTGTTAATACACAAGCCTAACACTACCACTGTTCGAGTAATCCTGGGTTTGGATCAAACAAGGAAGTGGAAAATATATGAGTCACTGTCTCTTTCAGGTTCGCAATCTAGTCAGGGATCTCAACGAAAAACAACGTATCCCAGAACGCCCCTCCGGGGAGATGCGTACAGAGTGTCTCCAAATACACGTCTTAAACCGCACACGCGTTTGCACACAGGTACCTTCTTTGACAAGACAAAGTCCAAAGAATGTCAATAGCAATTGTACCAATAAATCCCTATCTAACTATGGTACGAACAATGAACACACAACTTTCGCAACGGAGGCGAGCCCGCACTCCAATTGCCACAGTACTTATCAGAAGTCGTCAGGATTCAGGAAACAAGATTCAAAACGAGTTCCACTGTTCGGCAAGCTTCTTTCTTCCAGCTGAAATCCGGCGTTGATCACCATCCGCCATTCCAATAACCTCCGGATTGATTGACAAGCACCTTCCTAGTGGGAGGGAGGTGCTTATATGAGATACGCCCTGTGACTCCGCTAGACAGTCCCTTGGCATGCTGGTTAATGTAGTTCTTTCTTCCTGTCCTGCATATACTCCCAAGCACACACAATCGACGGGGCTCTCTAAGATGATACGGCTCTTGCCTCCTGGACCATGAAATCGCTACAGAACCCCCTCTCGAGGACTGCCGACTCGGCGGTCGACCTGGTCTACCCGGATGTAGGGCATGGAATCGCTCAACCAACTCGGGACAGTTCAGATTGCCCACAGGTTCCCATGTCCTCTCCTCAGGGCCATTCCCTTTCCACTCCACCAGATATTGAATCCCACCCCTTACCATCCTGGAATCAAGAATGGATTGCACCTCATACTCCTCTTATCTATCCACCTCAACAGGAAGGGGTTTCGCAGGGAGTCTCATACTGGGAGGACAAGGGACTAGGAGGGAAACATGGAATACAGGATGAATCCGCCACCCCTCAGGGAGCAAGAGTCTGACAGCAACAGGGTTAATAACCTCCACTATACTATAAGGACCCACGTATTTGGGCTTAAGTTTGGAAACCCCTTTGATGTGGAGATTCTTAGTGGAGAGCCAAACCTTGTCTCCCACCCCGTAGATCGGCTCCTCCGCCCTCCTCTTGTCAGCGAAGCGTTTCTGCGCGGACTGAGCATCGGCCAGACTACGTCGTGCATCTATCAACACTGCTCTGAGATGCGCATGATGTTCATGGATACTAGGCACAGGGGAGCGAACAGGCCAGTCAAATGGAAGGATATTCGGGTGATGACCATGGAGACAAAAAAAAGGAGAACAACCCAGTGATGTGTGCACAGCGTTGTTATAGGCAAACTCTGCCATCCAGAGTAACATAGTCCAGTCCTTATTATTTTGCAGTGTAAAACATCGGAGATATTGTTCCAACGTCTGGTTCAGACGTTCCGTTTTTCCATCCGTCTGAGGGTGGTAACTGGAGGAAAGTCGGGCATCGATGTTCAAACTGGTGCACAGAGCCTTCCAAAACCGAGATGTGAACTGAGTTTCCCTGTCAGTTATCAACACACAAGGGAAACCGTGGGCCCGTACAATATGTTGGAGAAACACCTTTGCTAGTTCCGCAGACGTAGGTAATTCAGCCAATGGTACGAAATGGCCCATCTTCGTCAGATGATCTACGACAACCAATATCACTGTCATCCCGTCACAGGGGGGCATCTCAACAATGAAGTCCATGGAGAGAGTATGCCATGGTTGGGGAGGTATGGGCAAAGGTCTAAGGAGTCCCACAGGTCGAGTATGTAAGGCCTTTCCTTGTGCACATATTGCACAATTCCTTATGTAAGATCGAACGTCCTCCCGTAATTGGGGCCACCAGAAGGAACGTTCTACGCTCGCGATGGTTTTGTACATCCCCATATGTCCTCCCAATACAGAATCATGGGACCAAGCCAACACTTGCTGTCGCAGGGCTTCCGTAGGAATAAACAAAGCGGTACCATGATAGGCGAGATCATCCTTTTTTGTGCGATGTTCCGGATTTTCCTGGATCCATTCCTGCAAGTTCATATCCGCAAGGGCAACCTTCACATCCTCTAGAAAGTCGTTTGAAGAAAGCAGGGCTACCGATGCGGTGGGCATCTCCACTTCCTTGAGAATCAAGGGGTTTCCCTCTCCTCGGCTCCTTCCTGTTCTCCACCTTCCAGACGTGAAAGTGCATCTGCTTTTCCATTTTGTGGTCCAGGTTTATACTTGATGATAAAATCAAAGTCAGAAAAGAACAGGGACCACCTTAACTGTCGTGGAGTAAGGGCCTTGGCGGTCTTCAAGAATAGCAGATTCCTATGATCCGTATAGATCTCTACTGTATGCGCTGCACCAAGGAGATAGTGACGCCATTCCTCACAAGCTCTTTTTATAGCTAAAAGCTCCTTATCTGTGAAAGTATAGTTAATCTCACAGGGCGTGAGTTTTTTGGAGAAGAAGGCAACAGGATGTATTTGGCCGGTAGCTGGATGTCTTTGGGATAACACACCTCCCACCGCATATTGAGAGGCATCAGTCTCCAGAATACAAGGTAATTGCGGATCAGGATGACGCATGATGGGAGCCTGGGTGAACTGCTTTTTTAGAAACTGAAAGGACGCAGCAGCATCCGAACTCCATACAAAAGGAGTATTTTTTCTCAACAAACTGGAAATCGGCTGTATAATTTTGGAGAAATTCTTTATAAACCTACGATAATAGTTTGCGAAACCGAGAAAGGCTTGTACTGCCTTGACGGTCCGCGGGGTGCTCCAATTGATGATTGCTTCCACTTTACTCGAATCCAATTGAAAGCCCTGTGCGTTGATCACATATCCAAGGAAGGAAACTTCCTGTACGTGGAACAGACATTTCACCAGCTTTGCATACAGCGAATTCTGTTGTAATTTGCCAAGTACGGTTTTCACATGAGTGACATGTTCCGAGAGGGTAGAGGAGTACACCAAAATATCGTCGATATAGACGATGCAATAGGTTTCCAGACATCTGCGTAATACTTCATCCATAAAAAACTGAAACGCGGCAGGGGCGCTGCATAGCCCGAAGGGCATCACCCTGTATTCGAACAAACCAAACTTTGTTCGAAACGCTGTTTTTCACTCATCCACTTTTTGGACACGAACCAGATGATATGCCCCACGAAGATCGAGTTTGGTGAAGTATCGGGCACCTTTTAGTTGGTCCATTAGCACTGGTATCAAGGGGAGAGGATATCGATTTTTTATGGTAACATGATTAATAGCTCGATATTCGATACAGGGTCTTAAATCCGCCAATCCTTCTAAAGGGATGAAAAACATAGGGGATGAAGCAGGTGATGTCGAGTGTCTGATAAATCCCGATGCAAGGTTCTCCTCGATGTACGTCTTCAGATATAGTGTTTCTTTCTCAGTCATGGCATAGACCCGACTGCATGGAATGTCTGCTCCGGGTATTAATTCGATTCGGCAGTCGTACACCCTGTGTGGTGGCAAATGGGTAGCCTGTTGCTTATCGAACACAGGAAGGTATGCCTGATATTCCACGGGAAGTACAGTAGCACAACAATATCGTTCTTGGGTACATGCGGTTGCCAAACACACAGATGGTGATATTTCAGGAATATAGGTGGTAGAGGAATCCTGAGTACAATGTTCCTGACAATAATCGGATGACAATGTAATGGTGCGTGCAGCCCAACTGACTTTCGGATCATGGAGAGTCAACCATGGCATTCCTAAAATGAGACGAAATTGTGGGGCGTCTATTAGATCGAACTGGATATGTTCCTGATGATTTGGGCTGGTCTGCATCAACATAGGACAAGTGTGGTAAGCCACTGGACCAGATGACAAAACGGTTGCATCAACGGCTTTCACCAATTCAGGTTTTTCTTTCTTCTCGCAGGCAATACCGATTTTCATGGCAAACTCTTGATCAATATAATTTCCAGTGGCTCCAGAATCTACCAGAGCATCAATGTTCAATGCATTTTGAGGCGTGACCCATAAGGTGACTCGAAGATTCATATGCACCACAGCCGGATGTAAAGTATTAGCAAGTGAAGGGGAGATCGTTAACGGCATACAAACCAAGGCAGAGACCTCCTCCTGATTTGGGTTCTTCAGTTTTCCGTCGGCTTTTCAGACTGTACTAGGGCTTGAGCCCGTGGAATGAAGGGTCTTCCTGATACTGCATTTCTTGCTCTGCATTCTTTAATAAAATGTCCTCCTTTTCCACAGTACAAACATTGTTTTAGACGGCGTCTTTTCTCTTTCTCCTCCTGTGACAGGGGACCACGAATTCCACCTATCTGCATAGGTTCGGGGCTTTCCGCTGTTTTGGCACGTTCTTCCGTAGGGCCTTTAAAGCGAGGGTAGAATGGACGATTTTCCCCTCTCGTTCTGTACCCTCTTCTCTCAAGGAGCCGATGGTCCAACTGAACAGTTAGGTCTATAAAGTCTTCGCAAGTGTCGGGAAGCTGTACCACTTGTGCCAGGACATCTTTAAGTTCCCCTCTAAGTCCTTGATAAAACAATGAGATCCGCTTAGCCGGAGGCCAGTCAGTTTCGACCACCAGCCTATTGAACATTGTAATGTACGATAACAAGTCCTGAGAACCTTGACGTATTGTGAGCAGTTCCCTGTCAAGGGTCAACATATGGGACTTTCTATCAAAAAGCTTACGTAATTCCAAACAAAAAGCAGGAAAACTGTGCAACACTGGGTCGTTTTTCTCCAACAAAGGTATGGTCCAACTTGCGGCATTGCCGCCCATATAGGACATCATAAATGCAGTCTTAGCAGGGTCATCTTGAAAAACCCCAGGTTTACAAAGGAAATGTAACCTACACTGATTCAGAAAGGTCTCAAACTTCCTGGGCTCCCCATAAAAGCGTTCAGGTGGGGCTAACGGAATACCCACATTTTGCACAACATGAACTGTATGGACTGGATCAGTCTGGGTGTCGTAGAAGGGGGGGGTGACTGAAGGAGGAACAAAAAACCCACCCCCTTCTGCTCCCAATTGTGTAGGTGCCGCGGTAACAGGAGGAGGCAATGTAGCGGGTTTTAGGTAAGGACTCCCCCCTGTCCCTTTCCGTGATAGTCCTGTCACCTCTCTCCTTAATATGCCTACTTCCTTATATAGTGTCTGATTTTCTGTTCTAGACGTATTCACTTCCTGCTGTAAGGCAGCTAGGCCTTCCACAACGGAAGCCAACACAGCCTCGATATTCATCGTCTGGGCCGGCGTATATACTTGGGCTTGTCAATCTGTCGTGGATTGGTCGTAGAACAAGCATACAAAACGCCACTAACCGTTGCTCAAGATGTCCGGCAGAAACGATGTCTGAAGCTAAGTTCCCCAGTCCCTACCAGCTACGAATCCCACAGCGAAAAGAACACTCACTGTGTGAAAGCGTACCCAGCCGGGAAAGGGTAAGTGGATAAAATAAAAAACAGGCAGTGATGATTCTTTGGGGTCCCTCTGAGTCTGGTCAATATGTTGCGGAGGATAGGAAAGAGCGTCCCACCTGGGTTGAGGAAGAGTAAAGAATATGATTACAACCACCCTTTTACAGACTAACATAAATATTCCAAAAACCCCTATTCCACCACTCACCAGAATCACACACCACCCAGGTCGGTAAAGATACAGGCAAAGGAACTCTTACAGGCCAGACAGCACTATAAATGAACACAGTTTTAGGAAGCTGGAGAAGGGCTGAAATCCTCGCGCCACAAGAGTTCCTGGCCGTTGAGTACAGTGGTAAAAAGAACAAAAACGTTGGTGGCTGTTAATACACAAGCCTAACACTACCACTGTTCGAGTAATCCTGGGTTTGGATCAAACAAGGAAGTGGAAAATATATGAGTCACTGTCTCTTTCAGGTTCGCAATCTAGTCAGGGATCTCAACGAAAAACAACGTATCCCAGAACGCCTCTCCGGGGAGATGCGTACGGAGTGTCTACAAATACACGTCTTAAACCGCATACGCGTTTGCTCACAGGTACCTTCTTTGACAAGACAAAGTCCAAAGAATGTCAATAGCAATTGTACCAATAAATCCCTATCTAACTATGGTACGAACAATGAACACATGACTTTCGCAACGGAGGCGAGCCCGCACTCCAATTGCCACAGTACTTATCAGAAGTCGTCAGGATTCAGGAAACAAGATTTAAAACGAGTTCCACTCTTCGGCAAGCTTCTTTCTTCCAGCTGAAATCCGGCAGGGATCACCATCTGCCATTCCAATAACCTCCGGATTGATTGACAAGCACCTTCCTAGTGGGAGGGAGGTGCTTATATGAGATACGCCCTGTGACTCCGCTAGACAGTCCCTTGGCATGCTGGTTAATGTAGTTCTTTCTTCCTCTCCTGCATATACTCCCAAGCACACACAATCAACGGGGCTCTCTAAGATGATACGGCTCTCGCCTCCTGGACCATGAAATCGCTACACTTTAGCAGTATCCAAGTCTTTAAAAGCACTGTCTCCCGTACCCTCCAGGCATTCCGTTGATATTACATTTACTGAGTCATTAATAACAGCGCTGGTATCTGTCTTGATATCACACTCAACAACCGGAGCCGTGGTTAAGTCTATGGCAGCGAGATCAGTGAGATCAGAACCACAGATACCTTTTTGAACTCCAGGGCTGACTTCATTACAACCAGAGTCATTTTGGGCTTTCAACAATATCTCTCCCCCAGCCTCTTCTTCAATCTCAGTTTCAGGAGCTTTCCCCCCTCTCTCCTTACCGCTGCCTCTACGGGCGAACATCTCTGCTATGCTGATACTTCCAAAGTTAGCGGTATTAGCGGTGGCTTGGCGGGTCCTGACTGCTGGCAGCCTGGTTTCTTTCACCGGGGGTTGAGTTTGCGCTGGAGTCAATGCCTTCATTTTCCCCGCCGACTCCACAGTCCGTCCGGAGTCACCATCAGTTACTGCGGGGGCACTCGTGATTTCACCCACATTCTTTTTCTTGCTCGCAGCCTTCCCACCGGTATTGGTTTTTGGAGCCATCCTAAACACTCGCTGTATGACCCTGGAGCAGATCAGTTTGCTCCGCTCACTCCCCTTGGGTCAGCAACGCTGCTTCTCTCCCCTGCATAGAATGACCGCGAGCATGTCGGGTCCTGGTCCGCTCAGCCCACTAACTCCGCGAGCTCTGCAAGCTGTTTCCGCGTCACCCGGCTTCGACACTAGCTCCAGATGAATCGAGACTCCAACCGTCGCGATCCTCCGAAGCGGTACAAACGGCAGCTTCAGTCGGTAGGAAATCATTTAATCTCGCAGAAATTTGCTGTTTGTAAGTACTGAGGCCATTAATTCATAGTTCCATGACCCCCGCTACGGATCGCTGCTGCTCAGCGGCTCAGCGCGGCCGCCATCTTTCCCCGTATCCTCCTCGCATCTTCTTGTATTTGTACAGATATTAATGCTCCACAGTTTGCGGCCTGGGCTGGACAGACCAGATCCAGGGAGAGAGGGATTGGGGAGTGGTCAGAGAACACACACTCAATGATCTACATGTCCCTCGAAACTGCGACCACTGGCTGGGAAACCAAGAAGTAATTCAGACTGGATAGAGCACTATGTACCGGAGACAGAAAAGTGATCTACCTATCCGTAGGATAGAAGAGGTGCCGGACATCCACCGGGCCATTGTTTATGGCGATGTCCCCTAGGAGAGCCTGATCACGTCAAGCGGGCCGGTGCATTCTGATACTGTGTACAGTGAGTGGCATTGATTTCCATGAGGAGACAGTTGAACTGCGAGAAGAACTGCCGTTTAGGCCCCGTCAGAGAACAAACAGACCCGCACACATCATCCTATCACAAAGTCGAAACTTGGCAATTGTGTATCTACTATCCGGTTCGGTCCACGTCTCGAGTATTGTCAGGGTCATGGATTTACATAGGAGGATTTCCATACTGCATTTTCAGGGCTGCCCAGTTCCTTCAGTCAAGGAGGATGGGCAGATGCTGTGACTCACCCTTACAAAGTAGTCGGACCTGACCTTCTCTGCTTCCTCGGGGGAGAGGTATGTATCCTGAAGCAGGGCCGAATCAAGTTGCTTGGAATGGAGCCACTCACATTCCAGGAGATGACATGCAGAGGTTTGTGGTTACATATAGGAGTACTGGCAAATAAGGCGGTGGTAACACAAAGATGGGAGGGGGAGGATGGGAAGAGAGGGGGTAAACCACAGAGGGAAGGAGAGAACAGGGACAGAAAAGGAAAAAAGTATATAGAAGGGAGAATAGTATGTAAAAGGTGAGGAAGAAGAGAAGAGAGGAGGAATTGGGGGCCCAGGTGAAGATGGGAGAAGAGGGGACCCTTCTACGGAGGAAAGAGGAGGGGGCTGAGGGGAGCAGAAGGGCAAGAGAAGAAGGTTTAATCTGAGGGCAGGGGATAGCGAATAAAGGGTAAGAGACCAAGGACAAACCTGCGGGGAACTTGCGCACAATGCCTCTGTGAAAACCTGGAACCTTTAATCACAGGGCCAAATTTGGAGCTATTCAAGGCACAGGAGGCTTATGCTGGATGCAGAATAATGCAATTGCCTGCAGAGGAGCCGAAAAACCCAAGGGAAAAGGTGGCTGGGTTTGGGGTTGCGAGGGTTAGAGAGAGACTAAAAGGCAAGGGCAAGAGGTGGACAAGGTCTGGATCAGGCTCCCAAACCCCCATATGCCACCTGGGATCCATGACTGCAACCCCCAGGGACATGTAAGTACTGGTCAAGCCAGAAAAAATGGAAAACCATCACGGATGACTCCTAGAGGTCACAGCAACAGCACAGGGGGTGTGCTGGTCTACGCCCCGGGAGCAGTAAAATACAGACCGTATATAGAGCATAAATACAATGCAATACCACTGGGTGCAGTGAGATAGAATGGACTACAGCAAGTAACATGGGCTGAGCAGGGCAGCTAACAAAGTTTGCCTTGCACCAGTAACAATTAACAGTACAAAGAAAACGGCACCAGAATCAGCAAACAAATAAACAGCAATTAAGTCGGCAGGCCCTCGGTAATGCTCATTCATCAGCACGAAGGGCGCAGAAGGCAGAGATAGGCAGCAGGCAATAGAAAGGACACCCCCGTCATTAGCCAACCCAGATTTTGCTGGAGAGTGAGACTTGTCATGCCTGCTGCCCTGTGTAAAGGTCCGCCACTGCCCGACTTACCATATCCTTCCCACGCTGCGACCTGCTTGAGCAGCCTCGAAGTCTGTCCAGATGATGGCCCCTAGGGGGCCCCAGTCCTCAGCCATCAAGGTGATAGTGTCTGCTAGTTGAGCCACCATCAACGACCCCAAAGGGGCTGTGTCCATCCCCTGGTTCAGGGGACTCTCCAGAAAAGATCACAACTACCCAGGATCAAGGAAGTACTTATTCTTGCTATCCATCATGACCACATGTGTACAGGTTTAAAGAGGCATAATTTGATATGAAGTTTGCGCAACTGGGGCCAGAGGGCAATGAAGACACTCCTCTTGTCATTGATCTCCAATGTGGATCTCGTGGCCCTCGAAATTGTACTGGCTTTGGGCACGGGCCACAGTCATGATTTGTCAAACCAGCTAATGGCGAAGGAAGCAGGCAATGAGGGACCAGGCCTGCCTCCACACCACCACACACACTGTGGACCAAGGCAGTGGGCCCTCTGTATCTCCAGATAGGGGGAAAATTCCAGCCCGATGAGGCTGGAAAGGAGGTCCTCTAGGAAGACAGGGGCATATGAACTGTCATCACGTTCCAATGAAGCCAAAGAAGTGGAAGTTGTCACTGCAGCTCCAGTCCACAAGGTCAGTGAGCTGATTAGGGAGAGGCCATCGTCCTGAGTCCCATTCTGGGAAACAGGCATGCTGATCCTCCATGGTTGACAGATGATGCTCACTCCCTCCCATCTTGTCATTGAAGCTGGAAATGTCGTCCCAGATAGAACTCTGCTGCAAGATCAGACATCTTGACATCCATGTCCTCCAAGTGCCAGACCACTGTGGTTATTTCCTGCAGAATTTGATTAATCATAGGCCTTGAGATGGGGCTACTAAGGCAGGGAGGCTGTTGGGGGACAGGACTGTGAAACAACCTCGGCGAAGAGCAGCTGGCAGTTTTTACTTTTTCAGAAGTCATCTCTGGCACTATGGTCGAGAAGAGAGCACACTACCAATCAGCAGGTCCTATGAGGGTCCCAAAAACGGTCTAAGTGCCCAGGAGGGAGGAGAGACAGGTGCCGAACACCCATAGCCAAAGGATAGTGTGATCCTAGCACAGGCCCCCTATGCAGCTACTTATGAGGCTAGCCCCCCTACCATGGTGTACAGCAATTGTCCGCAGGTGGTCTGAAGTAGTAATCTGTTGGGGAGAGAGTACCAAAATAGGTAAAGGGCGGGCAATCTCCATGGATCAGTCTCAGGGGCCAGGTCCATGGCCAGACAGACTCGGAACTGCACAGATCTCCACTGGCCTATCGGGGATGGGTGTCATTACCCAAAGGACCACAAGTGTCTGGGTGGGCAATGGGGTGGTCGCAGGTCCCACCAGGGTGGATTGGGTCTTTCACAAGCTGGAAGAGTCTTCCAATCCAAAACAAGCCCCTGGCACATGGGACAATAGGCACAGGCTGCATGTGTCTAATCCAGATGCAAGGCCCTGGCCCCTAGTGTGACATGCAGCAGTCCTGGAATGCCTCAGTCAAATGAGCAGATTGCTAGAGCACCCAGTCCACCTGCAGCTCCAGTCCAGGTGAGGCTCATGGGGGCAGAGGGCAAACCGAGCCCATGCAGACTCATTATGGGTACCAAATGGTGTCAGACATGGCAGGTGGGTCCAATGGTCTCTAAAGGGGCCAGCCAGCCATGGCCCATGAAAGGTTCACAGGGCTGATAAGATGGCAGTGGGCCCCCAAGAGGATGCGTGCTGACCAGGCCCTGACTGGCCTCAAGTTTTATTGGGCCTCTTCAGAAGTCAGGCGGTACAGTGGTCCATCACTACACTCCACCCACATCCACAAAGATCCAGGGTCTCCACCCCACAAATAGCCTGAAAGGATACAGTTAAATGTCACTGAAGCATGCTGTCTTTGCACTGCTCCGCATCATCTGCTGGGTGGGCCCCGGTTAGGCCAGCCCATGCTCCAGTCTAGGCCAATGTGTGCTAGGGGGGCCAAAAGTCAGGATGGTTTTGCTTTAAAGATCAGGAGGGGCAGAGATGGGGAGGGCAGGCTGCTGTCCCACTCTCCAATGTGCGGTGTTGGTCTCATGGTCCAAGCCCGCCCCATGTCCCACTCTGGCGCTTCCATGCCCTCCCCAAGGAGGAGGTGGAGAGGATGTGGTGCAGCAGACTTGGGAGCTGGCTATCCAGGCTCAAGTCTCTACATCAGCTCAACATCCGGTGATTATGGGCAAATCGCCAAATCTCCCCATGCCCATGGATAGCACCTGGATACCATCACACGTGATAAGCTGCGCTATATAAATCTATTAATATATTAGACCAAGCCCGCCGAGTAGGAGTGCTGTTCTCCTGTGTGTCGCAGTTGCAGCAGTCGCAACCTTGGGGCAGTTAGGATGAAAAGATGGCCCCTCTGCTGATTCAGCTGTACTGGCAATGCCTCTGTGTCACCCTGGACCTCCCAATGCAGCTCAGCTCTTCTCTCAGGCAGCCTTTACCATTGATAGCCAGACTCTGTCCCACTAAGGGATTGTTTGAATTAATCCTGGGCGAAAAACTCTGCTCATCCTGCACAGTTTGCAGACTTTTGACAAATCAGCTTCCACGTAGAACACTGAGTTGCTGGAAAACACTGCACTCTGCAATGGAGTGGAGTTTGTTTAGTGTTTGGGAGCCGAAAATAAATTTTTGCATGTGCTGGAGCAACTTACCAGGTGCCTGCGTTCCCTGACAAGATGTCCTATCCGTTCACGAGGGCCAGGAGGTTTGCTAGCCAGCTGCATGTGTCAAGCGAGAGTTTGCGATCGCAAACATGTTATTCTGGCACGCCATCGGTCTTTCGGAGGAAGTTTTGTTCAGAAATTCGATCCCGAACATGCAGAATCTGCTTTCTGGAGAAGATCTCTCCTGAGCAGCATCAAAACCTTATCGAAATGACAAATTGGATTAAAAAAAATCCTCAGATTGACATTTGGCTGTACTTTTTTGTGCAAGGAGTTCTTGTTATATTTTTACTTTTTTTAAGAGAAATGAAGTGCCCCAGAGTTTCTAACTTCCTGTTCTTGTCCAGCAGGCTCCTCCCAGTACTTTGTCCATCTCCTGTTCACTTTTCATTTGGATTTGGAGCTGGAAGGATTCCTTTTTGTGTCTGCAGCATCATATATCATTGGATTTGAGGACTTTTGAATTTGAGATTTCACAAGTAAGTTGGAAAATTGGTGTTGTTTCTTTGATTGGGGCATTGCACCTACATTTTTTGTATTGTTCATTGTTTTTTTAAATTTATTGTGGTGGGTGGCCTGCAGTTTCAGCAGGGTCCTAGTTGTTTCTTTGTGAGTAATTTGTCTTCTTTTATAAACAAAACATGTTGCACAGTTTACTACATTTTCTCCAACTTTTGAAATCAATTTACAATATTTATTTAATTCATTAGCCCAGTAGCCTGCCAATAAGCCTTTCGGCCAGTAGGCCCAGAGCTACTCACAGGTGCATGAATTAACTGTTTCTGTGGTGTTTGTTGAATTTAAACATCATCTTTTTTGGGGGCATTTCACTTTTTTCGTGTGTGGGTGTTGTGTAACTTACAACCCTGTTTTACCTTGTGGATTATCAGTTTTGGCATTGTTGCATCAAATCTGTATTGTTTAGCATGCCTCCATTGTCTGGCCAGCGCGTGAGTGTGTTTGTAATAGTGGGCCAGCATCTGCTTTGGCTGAGCTTCCCTGTGTGGCCAGGTGCCATTTTGTAAAGTTTGTGTCCATCCATATAGGCCTGCATGAGTTCATTGTTTTCCAGGCCTCCTTCTTTTTGTCAGTGACAATGTGGCTGGTGGCCATTTTGTGGTGGTAGTTAGTGTGATTTTGCCATAGGCCTGCATGTCTTTCCTTTGTTCCTCTCATCTTACTGCTTCCTTCATTGTCAGCTGAAAATCCCTGAATGCTGCATACCATGTGATGCACCATGCCAAACCAGTTCTGTTACATTTTTATTTTTGTTGTTCTTCTTTCCTATCCATCCTGAGTGTACAGTACACCATGAAAGCCCTTGTTGTCAAAGCCTCATAAATGCCTACACCGTATTGTTATGTTTAATAACTGAGGTAATACATTTAATAATATTAATAACACTAACAAGTGTGACAACACACTAAGTTATATATTATATTTGTTTGTTTGTACTAGTAGGAATTTAAACAACACTGAATGGCACATTTCACTTATGTTCTTCTTGCTTCTTGGCTTTTGGTTCCACAAAAGAGGAGGACACAACATCACCCATTGTACTGCCAAACAGAAGTCCTGCTGTGCACAACGTCACATAACATGTGAACACAGATACCTCTTCAACTTTTGCCACTGTGTGCTGCTGACATCTTGAAGATGGCACCAAAGAAAGGTACTAGGTCCAGTACCAAGAAAGTTGCCAGTGAGCAGAAGGGACTGCCACTTACCAAGACTGGTATGCCACCCAAGACCTTTTTTGGGAAAACTAAAATTGTGCCTATAGCAGGGACGTCCCAGGAGCAATTTGGGAGCAGCACCCCTGCATCAGTGGACCCACCCCGCCAATCTAGGCCCAAGCCCCTGCCTGTTGCAGAGGCAGCCAGTCTAACCACGAGCCCAATGCAGACGAGCAGTGATATTGAAATTGAATTATCACAAAGTAGTACCCATTCAATGCAGGAAACTCAGATAAGTGGGCAAAGACAGCCGCAACCACCGCCCTCAATAGTAGATGTTCCTCTTGAAGCAAGGGCAGTTCAGGAGATCGAGGTTCCTTCAGAGGAAGAAGAAGAGCAAGCCCCTCTTTCAGAAGATCCATTGTCTTCCAGATCCCCAGCAAGGAAAAGGAGGGTTGGTCCATCAACTTCTTCTGCAAGGCTCCATTTTGATGATGTAGACGCCATTTGGAAGCAACCTCAGTCTGAGAGTGAGACACGCCACGAGACAAGGCTAGGGAAAAGGAAGGTTCCAGAAAGTCTTAGAGTTATGGAGGTAGATGTTGTCAGATTCCGTACTCTTCAGGGTCCTGGATGATGCAATAAGGGGTGCATCCCTTGACATCCCTTGACATCCCCAAACTCCAACTAAAAAGTTACAGAGTGTCTAGAGCGATCAAGTGAGGGATAGGAAAAGGGTGGGAACAGCAGGGATGAGAACCTAAAAAAGAAAACAATATAGGTCAATAATACACACGCATATCGACTACCCTCATTATATCCCACTGGGAACTGATATACCTTTTCCAATGAACGACCAGTTATTCTTATAAGGTATCCATACAGAACATGGTGTTCATCCGGAACAAATCCTACCGAAACAATAAACATAGGTTAAAGAAAGAAACACTCATGCCATCTCCAATCTCCATTCGACCTCTGCTACTGAGCCCAGGTTGAAAAGACCCTTTAACCATCTAGCGAACCTGCTCTCCGATTCTCTATGGGACATCTAAAGGGAAATTTCAGTTACAGTCTCAAAAGCATTAAAGAAAAGATAAGAAAAAATATTCACCAGCTGTTCCTTAATTATCTAGCGTTCGACGGTTACCTCACTGCTGTTCTGCTACTCCTATGAAGTCTTGCATAAGCATAAAATACAGGTGAGTGACCGCTTGTCCACCTGTGTTGTACAAATCACAAAAGGCACAACGTTATGGCTTCCACGGTGTCAGACCGCCACTAGGTTACTAATTAAGAAACAAAAACGGCAAATGAGAAAAAGAAACCCAGGAAGGAGGCGTCCGCGGTTAACCTCACCGCCGCCTGGGAGAACTAATGGTTCAAAAAGAAATCAGGGACAAGTTAAAAAAACAGGCTTCCACAGCTTTCAAGCGCCGCCGCGGAGATGAGGATACCAAAGACAGAGAAAAAGGCTTCCGTGGTTTTCAAGCACCGCTGCCTGGTTATCCCTGGCAACACTCACCGTCTGTAGAAACTTCGATTTTGTGCTCTGCTCGAACACCGAGTAAAAAACATGGTGACTTCCTCACAGCCACCTTCGTGAATCTTCATGCACAGCAAACAGAATTACGCACGACTGTCAGTGCGTGACGCATCAACTTTTACGAGCGTTCCACCCCCATTCTGGGAGTTGTGGTTCAGACGTCTAAGCAGGCGCTCTGCATCGTGATTCCTGACAGATGTAGCAGAGGAGGATAATTGAGCACGTCATCATGGACATTAGTCCTGCCCCAGTGGAGATAAACATTGTTCCATCCCAAATTGTGTGGGATGTGGCAAGGATACCACTGACACAGATGATACCACTAACACCACTTCCAGCTTCCATATTTTGCCGGCAGAGGCCTACATCCACCACAACTATCTCAGTAGAAGTAGGTACTTCTAGGAGTCAAACGTCACGCCCACCTAACAGTTAATCCAACATTGCAAGGGGCACCAGCAGCACCAGAAAAATGACCTCCCAACTTTAGGACTTTTTCTTCGGTTAGCAAGATGGAGATGAACATTGCTATATGCTCCAATTATGGACAAGGTGTTAGTCGGGGTAAGCTTGGTACAAACTATGGTACCAGAGGCTAAACAACCCATCTGAGAATACACCACTTGATCCAGTTGGAGGTGCACCTTAACAGGCAAAAAACTGTAACCATTGTTGTTGGACAGGAGGAAGAGGTAGAAGATATGACCATGGTGGAAAGTAAACGAAGGGAGACAAAACAGTAACACAAAATGATACATATAAAATTGTAGTAGCACAGTCGCACTAGTAGTACATAACATTTGTGGTTTCCTCAGTTCCTCAGCCCCTAAGATTTGGATGTAATGATGATTAGACTTTAGGCATTAGGCACTCTGTAGTAGACAAGTATTCTTCTTCTCTCTCTTGTTTAGCTCAATTACTCTTGTAGGCAGCTCAGTCAGCTTGTGCCCTAGACAGACATGCTCTAGTCGCAGACTCATTGTTACTTTACTACTGTCTGTAGGTGGGGCAGCTGTACCACACAATTATCTAGTTTTCAATACGGCCAAACTGTGTTAAATCAATGGCAAATGCTTAATTGCACTTTCACACTGTCTACTAAAACAAGTCACATGATATACGGCACAACATCACGTCACGTCACAATGACATGACATACTACTATTATTTGATTGTAAGTCAACCATGCAGCCGATAGGCTACCCATGGCTGACACGTTGAAATGATATGGGTAGGGAGCGGGAGTGGTCCTCGGAGGCGGAGGGAGGAGATTGTTGATGGGTGGGTACATATATTTAGTCATGCACAATATATATGTTGTGCTTGCAAACTACTTTGAGTCAAGATAATATTCTATGCTGAAATACAACCTCAAACCTTTGAATCAAAAACCTTGAAAAAAAACAGTCCTTATTTATTATTTCCAGTGTTTTTTTCATTTAACATTGCATTGCCCTTCTAGTAATATTTTTATTTTATTCTTCACTCTTGGCTTTGGTACTCTGTCACGGTTTAATTTTCTTTTACATTCTCTTCATCCAGTGTGATTCTTCACCTA
This sequence comes from Lissotriton vulgaris, assembly GCF_964263255.1. Taxonomy (NCBI): domain Eukaryota; kingdom Metazoa; phylum Chordata; class Amphibia; order Caudata; family Salamandridae; genus Lissotriton; species Lissotriton vulgaris. The sequence goes on from NC_141687.1 coordinate 930,646,711, forward strand.
CTATGATACCATCTAGACATCCATCCATCCAAACATGGCTATCATTCTCAATCTCAGCAAACCTTTCACCAACAACATATATTTGTCATTTAACCACCACCCGTATATCCTTGTTTGCCTTTGCGTTTGACCCATCAAACACCCCAGAGGATTCATTTTACTCATACAGTTTCACCCACCCAGGCAGACATCCTTTCTTTCACCTTTCACTTATACTTCAACTACCCATGCATCCTATCAGCCACCTATATGCACCGTGGCCCCTTCCTTCACCCACGCATCCTTCTCTTCCAGTCATATATTACATGTCGTCTGACTCTTTGTCTTCATCATAAACCTTTCTCTGCTGAGTTGAAGATAGAAAAGAATAGGCCATTAGTTACCCAACTCCCACTAATGCTAATGTTAAGTAAATGGTACCTTCCTCAACTGTTCATAACAACTTAGTCTCAGCAGCAGTACGGTGTACTGAGTGTACACCCTTGCAGCGAGTGTCTTCATCATTCTTAATAACTAAGGAATAAGCATGGGCGGAAAATTCGTTCCGCTCGCGGATTTTCGGTAAATTCGCGATCTGCGAACGCTCGCGAGTTTACCGAAAATCCGCAAATTCGCACGCAGCTGATTTTTTTTTCTTGGTGATACAATTTTGCGGCGTGCGGCATACGTTCGCAATTGCGAACATGTAGGTGCGGCGGGCAGCAACAATCTCGCACTCGCGAAATTACAAAATTTGCAATTCTGCACAAGAAATCCACTAGCAAGCAGCATAGACCTTCTGAAAATGATGATTTTTATCAGAACAACTCCTCAGGTTGACATTTGCCAACCCTTTTTTGGATTTGAGGCCTTTTGACTTTCTTTGGATCACTTTTGGATTAGAAATCAACTTTCACAAGTAAGTTTGTTTGGGGCTTTACATTTGCTGTTCTGCAGAAAAACGAGTTTTGCTAAACTGAAAGCACTCAGCAGGTGCAAATGTTCAAATTCCTCATTAGTAACCATTCCCTGTAGTGCTTCCTGACTGAGGCCCCTCCAGAGTTCAGTTGCAAGTTGCAACAATTGTATGACCCTACACCCTGACCCTCACAGCTGATCATAGAATAGCTAAAAGTAGGCCACAAAGGTCCTGGAAAACAAAATTGCTCTGCAACAGAAAGCAAATTACAGATAAGGAAGCAGGTGCCAGACTGGAATTTTAAAACAGTGACACATTAATAAATCAACCCCAAATTAATTAATGTCAGTTGAAGCAGGGCAGGTGTGCTTGCTTTTTCCCCGCATAATCTACAGTGATGATGATGAACCAGAGGGTGGCATTGATGTACCAGAGGGTGGCATGGGTGAAACAGAGGGTGGCAGTGTTGAAACAGAGGGTGCTGTGAACCTGTGATGATGAACCAGACGTAGAAACAACATAGTCGCGACCGTTGCGTTCCGACAAGTAAGTTCGCAATTGCGAACTGGTACAAAATCCTCGCGAACTGGCAGAAACCCTTGCGAACACTATAAAAACAAAAAAATCCGCAAATTCGCGAGAATTGAGAGCTCGCAAATACGCAAATTCGCAAACGCCAGATTCGCAAAATTCGCCCATGCTTAGTAAGGAATATGATTTACCTCCACCTGCCACTGCTGCTGGCCCATCCCCTGCAGCTGCTGCATTTTGTGTGGTACAGGGCAGTGCGTGGCATTTTACCAACATTAGTAGTGGACAGTAGTGTGGCCTGTGGGGCTTTTGCTTATCTTTTGATTGGGATATTCCTGTTTGCTCCGTTGTCCCGGGAAGTGGTTGAGAAGCCATGTTTATTGTCTGTGCTGCGGGGCAATATAGCAGTGTGCTTTCTGTTTTTTGGGGCCACGTTTGCGTCCATAGTCAAGATGGCCAGGGGTGCGGAGAAGGGTTCCAAGCGTGCTTGCAATGTGGTTGGTATGTAGTCTTTGATGCATAGATGAAATGTGCTGGACAAGATCCACAAGGGGGACAGTCTGGGGAGCTAGTGGCGGCTTAAGAGAGGCTGAGGAAGCCACAGATGGTATCATGAGCAGCAATTACTCGGGTTATAAAGAGCACTCAGGGGCAGGGGCCTAGGAAGAAAGGGGTCCAAGGACAGGGGTTGAATTGGGCACCCCGTGTGTGAGTGTTATAGGTGAAGGTAGGGCAAAAGGTGGTGTTTCTGCTGTGACAGTCCCAGTCGCTTGAAATAGCATTGTGCAGAATGGCAACAACTGTATGGCAATTGGAGTCATGCCTGCTGAAGGCACTGGGAAGCCAGATTTGGTCAAAAATGTAGTCAGTATTTTGCCTTGGCTTTCTATTTGATGGGGGGCACCTTAGCTGGTGTAGCTAAAGGTTACACTGTGGAAAGGCTAAGACGCTGGTGGCCCACCTTGAAGGAATAGGAGGACAGGGTGGTCAAGCAGAGACTGTTGGTGAACCTGTGGGTGTGGTATTGTGCCGGCCGGACAAGGGATGCAAGGGTGACCAGGGGGCTGTTACCTGAACTAAAGTAGTGTTCAGCAAGGCATTCCGGCGGCATCGGGGGCCACACCCTCTCCTCAGGAGTTGGCACCAACAGGTACCATGGCGTCTTTGCAGAGTATTGGCCAGCGGGATGTGCCTTCAGTGCATGATCAGTTGGGCAGGCACATGCCCATGGAAGGGAAATTAAACATTTGGATGGGTACTTATACTGATATGTGTGAGCTGATTGTGGATAAACCCAATCGGGAGGAGAGCAAGCAGTGCAAGGAGTGCTCCCTTTCTATTGACTTTGGCCACTGGCCATACAAAAATAGGGTAGATGAGACATTGTTCTTCCAAGCAATCATGGCAGAACACATCCTAACCTTGGGGGCACAGCTGGCATGGTACCAGAATAGGATTGTATGCGCTCACAATGAGTCCGGAGGCTTGCCTGGAGAGATTATGACAAGGAATTTAGGAGGATCAAGGCCAGTAGGCCCACACTGACATGGGATCAGATTGACGTTAACACTTGGCTGCACTTTATGAAGCTGCAAAGGTTGGATGCTGCGTTTAGTCAGTCCTTTCAGTCGGGAACAGGGGCACGTAGTAGTTGGGGAGGGGGGCAAAGAAAGGGTCTTATAGGGATTTCAATAAGAGATCAGTTTCCAAACTTTAGGGACTTTCCAGTTCAAACACTGTTGCTCATTCTGCGGTCTCTATTCCCACCCAGAGTCCAAATGTTTTAAAAATTCAAGAAACAGAGTTCCCAAGAAAGATTCTTGATCACTCCCTTCTAGTGAAGGCCACTTCCAGAGTTAACTGGCAGGCAATGGTGCCATGGCTTAATGTTTATAGAAATGAAGCAGCAGCATAGGTCTTGTATGAGGAGTTTATGGATGGCTTAGTGATCAAAGAGGTAGGATGTGCTGGGGTCCCATTCTGCAAGAACCAGCAGTCCCTTAATGTTAACCATAGCATCACCAGGGCTAAGATATTGAAGGAAAGGAACCTGGGAAGGATGGAAAGCCCCTTCAATTCAGTCCCACTTGATAATTTTGTCCGTGCGCCATTGGGAGTGGTCCAACAAAGGACCCTGATGAGTACCACTTGATCCACAACCTCTCTTCACCTAGGGGTCAGTCTGATAACCAAGTTATTTATAGAACACTGTGCCTGTTAAATATGTGTAGCTGAATAAACATCCTGCAGGATTCGGGAGTGTTGCAAGCAAAGGCAGACATTGAATCGATTTTCCAGCTGCTACCTGTCCACCCGGACGATTTCAATCTGCTGGGTTTCCAGTTTGAGGGCTCTTCATATTTTGACAAGTACATGCCCATGGTTTGTTCTGTATTCTGTGCTTATTTCCAGCAGTTTAGCACCTTCCTTGAGTGGTTATTCAGACAGCGTTCAGGAAACTGGTGGGTGTTACGCTATTTAGATGCCTTCGTTTTTCTAGGTACCCCTGGTACGGTTGAGTGCAGTGTGGCCTTGCAGTCTTTCCAGGAATTGACCGGGATCTTTGGGGTACCCCTTTTGGATGCCAATACATGTGGCCCAGCTACAACTATTGAGATGGGGATTGATTTGGACTTCCAGGTGGGTATGTTTAGGCTGGCTTAAGAGAAATCAAGGCCTTTTGCAGGTCTTGAGGAACTGCATGGCAGCCAAGAAGGTGACCTTGCATAAGTTGCAGGTGGTGGTCAGGCTGCATGAATTTTTCTTTCAGCATCATTCCTATGGGTCCCCCACTACACATTCAATTGCTTTTGCCATATCTAGGTTGAAGCAGAGACACCACTGTACTAGCCTATCAAGCAAGGTCCTTCAGTAAATGAGAATCTGGAAGGCATTTTTTAAGGAATTTAATGGTACAGTGGTATGGTCAAGCGGACCAAAACTAATGAGGAGATAGGGCTGTTTACGGACTCTGAGGGCAGAGTGGGTTTTGGCACTATTCTGGGTCCCTCCTGGTGTGCTCAACATTGGCCTGAGGAGTGGGCAGAATCTGGTTTGGTGGCAAAAATTGGTTTCCTCAATCTTTGTCCCATCCTGGTGGCCTCTAGATCTGGCCTGGGCAGTTCCGCAATCAGTCATTAGAGTTCTGGTCAGATAACATGATGGTGGTTGAGAGTATTAACCAGCAAGTAGCCAAGTGCAGGATGATCCTGAGGCTCCTATAAGAGATTGTGCTCCTATGCTTGAGGTTGAATGTCATTTTTAAAGCCAAGCATATGCAGGGTGTATTGAACAATGCAATGGATACTCTGTCTCATTTTAAGTCGCAGGTCCTACCACACGGAAGCAGCAGCGTTCCTAGTGCCATTTCCACAGCATCTGTTGCTGCTTAGTGCCCCAGTTTACCAGACCTCTAGGCAGCCGGTTTAGCACCAGAAACAATGCAGGCCTAGGAGACGGTGTATGACTCATATCACAAGTTTTATGAGCGTGCTGGCGTTGAGGGGTGGCTTGCACCTGGGTCAGTGATGACATTCCTGGGGTCCTTGAAGGAGGATGGGCGAGCAATGTCTTACGCCAAGCACCACATTGCCGCTGTTTCATTCTTTGCAAAAATGCTGGGTTATGCAGAATGTACCAAAACTTTCCAGGTGCAGAGGGTTCTGAAGGTTGGATAGGGTTTGGAAGGGAACAAGTCACACTCAATGTGCCCCATAGATGTGGGAACGTTGCCAGCCATTATGGCCAGCGTGCATGCCATTTGTAGGTCACAAGACAAAGTTTGTCTGTTCAGGACAGGCTTATCCTTGGCATTCTACAGGGTATTTTGGGTGGGGGACCTGGTGGCCAAGACCAAAAGGGAAAGGAGGGGGTTATCCAGTGGGTGGATATTCAGTAGCCTAACAGCTCCCTGGCAACCACAATTGCTCGTTAAAAGACTGACCAGATGGGTAAGGGTGATCATTTGGTACCACACAGGGCCAGGGCAATGTGTGTTGTCTCTTAATCACAGGGCCAGGGCAATGTGTGTTGTCTCTTAATTAATCTGATAGCTTTCCTGGCACACCAGCTGCAGGGCACTTCGGGCCCTCATTTGGTTGACAAGTTTAAGATTCCCCTTACTAGGTTTCAATTTTCAAGAGTTCTTAGCAGTGCACTGAGGGATGCGGGGTTGGATCCCATGGAGTACAGTTCCCATTCTTTCCGGATAGGAGTGGCCACTGCTGCCGAGGGTATGGGGCTAGCCAGGCCAGTGGCACAAAAAACTGGCCTTTGTAAGTTATGTTACTAATCTCTTTCCCTTTTCTCCATATTTTTCTGTTAACATAGGTGTAAGCTGTATAGAGTGGAGGCAGACACTGTTACCTTCACTGCCTCATCTCGACTCAGGAGCAGGGAGTGTTACAGAAGTTTTGGTGTTGGGCCACTTGTTATGTTTCACAGGTGGCTACACAGAAAGGGCAGTGGAAGCAGGATATCAGGTGACTTTCTGTGGTCAAGGATGTCTATACTTGGTTAATTTGATGGTGGCCTTGTACAGACTCTTGCCTTGGAGTTTACGCTCCCAGGGATCATGATAGTGCCCATGAGTGGCAACGGTCTGGTTGAACTTGCAAGGAAAGACTTATTTGAACTAGTTCTTACAAAGGTTGAGCGGGTCGCAAAACGATTCCCAGAGAACTTGACCGTATGGTCCAAGAGGAGGCCCAGGTTGAAGTGGAGGGGTGGTAAGTCTGTCAGAGACATCAATGACTCAGTTAAACTGTTAAACAGCAAGATTGGTAAGTTGTTCAGGCCGGGTAGGTTGTCATCTATACCTCATGGGTGCATCAAGGGAAATAATAATTTCTTACAGGATGGAGTCTTTTTGTCCAAGGAAGGTAATACAACGTTTCTCCCCAAAAAATTGGCATGGCTTGTAAAGCACACAGTCGGGTGTTGGGGGCCAGATAGTAGATGAAGTATGCTGGCCAGTGACGGGATAGGTCATGATTGGTGGAGGAATTTAGCGTCCATGGATGGCATTCTTTAAGACCAAAGTTAACAGCAGCATCACAGGACTCTCTAAGGGGTGGATGGCAGCAAGTTGAAAGAAGGTTACAGGGGCACATGGGTTGGGGACGGTCGCTGACACGTGGTCCTTATCTTGCAACAACCCGCGCAGGCACAATTTGTATAATCTGGCTCAGGCCTTTAGGGGCGACATGGAATGTGTGTGTAGTGGTTCCCAAAGTAGGTATCCTGAGGGCAGCCGGGCCCCCGGCACAGGAACTCCCGGTACGGGAGGGCAGTTGGTGGTGTCCTCCCTTAAGGAGGGACCCATCCATTGTTCTTGGAGTTGGGTTCTAAAAGGAGAGGTTCCTAAATCAGTCATGATCTCACATGGAATGCTTATATTTACTCTTGGTTGCACAGGAACAACATTAGTTTATGGGTAGGGAACCACCATTTACTAGGCTCTCTTTTAAGGCTAGGTTTCAATTATGTAAATAAGATTGGAATTAACGTGGGTTGCTGTGAAATAATGTTTTGAAAATTATGTTTGTGTATATGTTTAATAAGAAAGGTCAGGATGCTCACGACCCTTATCCCAAAAGTGAACTGGACTGGGCCTTCCTCATTGAAGTGGCTATGATGGTTGGGGAGGGCCTTTGAAGTTGCAGGGGACATCGTGACTGCCTGCCATAGTGTTGCACCATTGTGTGAGTTTGTCTGACATATTTTAGTGTGACCGCTCCAGCTGAAACGGCCCACCTATGATCATCTGAGATATAAACGCGAAGGTTCTGCGTACACAACTGACTATCAGCTACCTGCATTAAAGTACTGTTGCCAAATCTTCTTCATGGTACTTCATCTTGTTAATGGAAATGATTTACAGAACAAAAAGTTGATTTATTGGAGATTATGTTTTTCATGAAAAACCGAACTCGCCATGCTCGTCCACTTGATATCTGCAGACACCGACCACTAAGCAAATGTGATTGTTCAGTTTTTTTATTTTGCAAAACCATTTCCTTGAAAAACGAGTCTAACTAAGTGATTGAAACGCATGCGTATTGGTCCAGTTCCGGGGGCCATCGCCATTGAAGTGCCCACACATGTTGTTCTGCTGGTGAGTGACGAGGAGTCTTGGAGCTTGACACGGAGGGCTGGCAGGCGACACGCAGTGCCAGGCGCACAGCCGAGTGTCATCCTAATTGCTGCACAATACTTAGGAATTCAGGAGCAGGAGCCCGCGCCTTTGAAGAAGTGGCACCTTTCCCCACAGGGAATATAATGCTGAACAGGATCCTGCTCGGTGTCCCTTTCAAGATGTGCAGCTTTCTTCTGCGACAGCGGGGTTTTATTTGCAGCGTCCCACACTGCATCTGGTTTTTTGAGATCAAGGAATGTAGGGCAGAGCCTGGAAAAGTCGATTCGCTGAGGAATAATAACTGGTCAGGTTTTTCGAACTCCCTTTGTCCGAACAATTGTGGTATTGTAATCTAGGAACGTCAAAAAAAAAGATAATTTGTTACATTAGAGTGTTTTGTTGTTGGAATGATGGTTTTAAGGACTGCCCACTTCTACAACAATGTCTACTTTAAAGGGCAAAGAGAACCGATACACAGAAGATTTAGCGGTCATTATGCTTTTGATCACAAAAAGTTGAATTTAATTCCAGAATCCCCTAATTCGAATTCCTCCAAGCGCATTTCCAGCCTCAAAGCTTACTGCTGACTGTAGGGCAACTTCCAGTTTGGCACATTCTGCACCGCCGCGAGAAGAGAATGCATACATGACTGTACTGCGGCAGAGGACGGGTCGCTTTTGAAATTCCACGCTACACTTACTGCAGGTTTTTTCTTTTTTGCATGAATGCTGCTACTTGTGTAATAGGACATTATAGAAACATTATTTGTACTAATGCAATTTTGACAAATGCTGATTTCCCACGATTTCGATGTATTTACATTAAGTAAATGTTTATACATAATCTAAATTGGATGACGTTTGAGGAATTTAATTTTTCACAGTTCATTGTCACTTCAAAATTTGCAAACATTCGTGACAAGAATTTTAAATTCTATTAAGGACAAGGAGGCGAGGATTATGCTTTCTCATTTCTTTAATGAAATGCTCAGCAGCCAATAAAAACAACCAAAAAACTACATTTCCCATGAACACCAGGGAGTAACCATAGAGAGTAGTGTATAAAAGGTCCCAACATTAGTCTGTCTTCCTCTTTCTTTGTGGAAATATGTCCAAATTAAAGTAAAATCCCAAATACAACAGGAACAGCAATTCCAAACAAGCCGCCGTCATCCACAGAATCCTGAAGTAGGCAGCCGAAGAACCATGGGTCCAGAAGCCAGGAGGAGAACCAGATCCCGATAAGGAAGAAACGACATCACTTCTGGTCTGAACCTGAAACAAGATACAGAGCCATAATATCCAAAGTAATAATACTGTCAAGAGTCATCCAGGGAGGGAACAAGGAGAGAAATATTTGCAAATGCATGTATACAGTCATAATACATTAGCATACAAATATGAAAACCTGGGTGGGATAATCCTCGCCTCCTTGTCCTTAATAGAATTGAAAATTCTTGTCACAAATGTTTGCAAATTTTGAATTCTATGTCAGGACAGGAGGCTCCGATTATGCTTTTTTAAAGCTGATCCACCACTACAGAAGCAACACAATCAATTGGTTTGTAATAAAACGTTTTAAAGACAGAATCAGATGACCAATCTGCAGCTTTCATTATGTCAAACAAAGTAACACCCATAGAGAAGGCTTTGGACGCCATAGCCCCACGTGCAGAATGTGCGCCAAACACAGAAACATCAATACCTGCTTCAGACATAAGCCCCCGCACCCAGCGCGCCAAAGTAGCTGGAGTGACGGGGCGAAAAGGCTTTTGCAAAGCAATCAGCAATTGACCCTGCATGTCAGATCGCAAAGAAGCAGTACTCACCTCGTAATCCTTTAGGCATTGCACAACGCAAAGGTTGGGATGAGAAGGAAAAGAAGGGTAAAATATAGAAGGCGTATTAGATTTTGTACGCCTGGAAAGACGAAAAGAAACCCCCTCAGGAGTAAAACTACGACCAGCAAGATCCAAAGCGTGGACATCTGACACACGCTTACAGGAAACTAAACATAGCAACATAGTCAATTTCGCAGACAACTGCTTGCGGGAAAGTAAGGAATTCGAAGGCCAAGCCTCCAAGAAACGGAGAACAACCGAAACGTCCCATAATGTAACATACTTTGGATTGGGAGGTTTCGCAAAACGAATCCCCTTAAGGACCCTGGAAACAAAAGGATGTTCACCCGCTGGTTTCCCATCTATGTGAGCATGACCTGCTGAAATAGCCGAGCGGAAGCCATTGATAGTCGAGTAAGCAAGCCCCGAGGTGGCTAAAGAAGCCAAGAAGTTAACAATCACACTGACATCTGCTGAAACTGGATTAACTTGTTGTTGATCACACCAATCGCACCATCGCTTCCAAGACCCCTTATATCGTTTGTGAGTATTGGGAGCCCATGCCTCACGAAGGTATTTGGAAGCGTCGCTCGAAATGCCTGGGATCACCCAACGATCCCCGAGATCTTCCACGCGAGCAGATGTAGGGAGCCTGAGGTGATCAGGGGATGAGGATCTCCGAGAGGATCCAACAAGAGATTCCACAATGGGGGAAGGAGAAACGGCGGAGCGGAACACATTTCCAGAAGCACCGGAAACCAAGCTTGAGCCCTCCAGAGAGGGGCAATCAGAATCAGATCCGTCTGAAACCATTTGGAGTAAGCCAATACCCTGGGAATCATTAGAAACGGAGGAAAGGCATAACAAAGGGTCGATGGCCACTGCTGGAGAAAAGCATCCGTGGCCAGAGCCTGAGGGTCCGGTCTCCAACTGTAAAAGCGCGGAAGTTGCGCATTGAGGCGAGAGGCAAACAGATCCAGCTGACAAGGACCCCAACGCCGTTGGAGAGCACGGAAGACTCGAGGATGAAGCCTCCAATCGCTGTAATCCCGGAGATGTCTGGAGTGCCAGTCCGCTATCTGATTGTGGCATCCCGGAAGATACTCCGCAATAACAGTGATCTTCTTCTGTAGATAAAAGTGCCAGAAATCTTTGGCGATCTCCGCCAACACTTTGGACCTGGTCCCGCCTAGTTTGTTCACATAGCGGACTGCCGATACATTGTCAATCCGGAGAAGGACACAACAACTCGGTTGTAGGGGAGAGAAACACTTGATCGCAAAGGAACCCGCCAGGAGTTCCAGACAGTTGATATGCAGAGTCAACTCCTGAGGCGACCAACGACCCCCGGTCGAGACAGACCCGCAACGGGCTCCCCAACCCCACCGGCTGGCATCGGATTCTATCACTAGATCCGGGGACGCCCCGAAGAGGGCTCGACCATTCCAGGCTTCCATATGGTCCAACCACCACTGCATTTCCCAACGGACCTCCTCCGTAAGAGGGATCTGGTCCGAGTATCCGAGGCCTTTCCGGAGATGCAGAATTTTCAGACGTTGCATTGCCCTGTAATGCAGAGGACCTGGAAATATCGCTTGAATGGACGACGCTAGTAGACCCACTACACGCGCCAACGACCTCAATGACACAGTCGGTCTGGAAATAACAGATGTCAACTCATGTAACGCATCTTTTGCTTGGGTAAGAGAAGTTGACAAGCCACCGAATCTATCTGGAAGCCCAGGAAGTCTATAGACTGGGAAGGAACCAAAACCGACTTCTGAACATTGATCAGAAAGCCCAGAGATTGTAACAGATCGATGGACCATTCCAGATGACGCAGGAGTTGCAGAGGACAATCCGCCATAAGGAGAATATCGTCCAGATAAATAATCAACCGTACACCCCGAGATCGAAGATGCTCCACAACTGGTCTCAACAGTTTCGTGAAGCACCATGGTGCCGACGACAGACCGAAGGGGAGAACCTGATACTCGTACCAAACTCCCTGCCATAGAAATTGAAGAAAACGGCAATGAGGTTGGAAAATTGGAATCGAGAGGTACGCATCCTTGAGATCCAGACGGACCATCCAGTCCCCCTCTCGTAAGAGATCTCTCAACAGATGGATGCCCTCCATCTTGAAATGACGGTAGACTACCACCCCGTTGAAGTCTTTCAGATTGAGAACAAGGCGAGAGCCGCCTCCTTTTTTCTCGACCAGAAAGACTGAACTGGCAAACCCCAAGGGATGACGAGTCGTGGGAACAATCGCCCCTTTCTTGAGGAGGGTGGCAATTTCCTCGGAGAGACAAGCCTGGTCTTTCAGAGGAAAAAGCAAACAAGGGGGAGGACGGGTTTGATGCACTGGATGATAAAACTCTATTCTGAACCCTTGAACAGTTTGCAGAACCCATGCATCGCTTGAGATCATGCGCCAATTGTGCAGGAAAAATTGAATGCGACCCCCCAACCTTACATCGCATGCATGAATTAGGCTCACCTGTAGAGGAGGCATCATGGTATTGTCCTTGCTGACCACCAGATCGGCCTTTTCCATACTGGCCTTTTCCCTTTCTCAAAGGATAGTAGCCGGAATCATAGGAACCTCTCTGCTGAGAGGAATTTCCCTTCTGGGACTGGTTCGCAGAGCCTCGGCCGAACGAGCGTCCCCTTCCACGTCCGGCCTTAGCAAAAACCGGGCGCATGGCCCGTCTCAAGGAGGCCTGCGCCTTGTCAATCCCGCTGAACGTAGAGACAAAACGAGTAAGTTCCTTCAGGAACGGCTGACCGAATAACAGTCCTTGAGCCTCAGGGCCAGATTCGGAAGTTGCTAACTCCGAAAGTTTCGGATCCAACTTTAAGAGTATGGACCTGCGACGTTCAGTCGACATCGCGCAATTAGCATTGCCCAGATAACAAATCGCCCGTTGGGCCCATTCGATCAATTCCTTTGGATTCACAAGAGCAGAAGCCTCGTCAGCCTTATACCCAAGGTCCAAGAGTTTGGTGAGAGGAGCCAGCAAGTCGAGCATCTTGTCTTGACAGGACCGCCAGGATCTGTCCAGGCCTTTTTTAGGGTCCTTTGCGTACTTTTTCAAGTACGTGACCATCATGGGGTCAACCTCCGGGGTGTCGGCTAGATGGTCCGCCAAGTCCGGTCTCGGGCACTCGGAGCGCAACCGAGCCCGAACTGAGGCCTCAAAAGGTTGGCGAATATGAGACTCTATATACGCCGCCACTGCAGGTGAAGGCGTCCACGAGGAAGAGTTCGGGTGGACAATGTCCGCCGGCTCGAAATTAAGGACTGAAGGACGCTCAGGGGCGTCTACAAAATGTTCCTTACAGACCCTCTTCCGAGGAGCCGGTGAAGCATGATCTGAAGACGCGGAAGAGTGGGCATTATCCGACTCCGACTCTTGAGGAGCTGAAGAAGCGGAAGGAGTTGCCGCTAAACTCTTCACCAGGCGTTGAAAGTCCGCCTTATGAGGATTAACCGGCGACTTAGCCGATTTCTTGGCAGCAGGCAGCCAACCCTGCTGTTGGGCGTAAAGATTCAGGTGACGCTTCAAGGGGTTAATAGCACGCACCAGTGCCTTGTTAACTGATTGTTGGACCCCCTTATCCAACTGCTCCACCAAATTCTGTTCCAAGGAGTCCTCCTCCTCGACATCATAGTAGTAGTCGTCATCAGCGTCATAATATTCAGCCATTCTACCAGGTAGAAAAGTAAATGCCCACAAGACGACTAAAAATCCAGAGTGTCAAAACACCAGTCAAGGGGGAGTGTGTAAACCCCAAAGCAGGCTTTGAATGAAGCAGGACCGGGTCCGGACTTCAAGAAAAGTATTCAAGCGTGGAGGGAGCCAAAGCCTGCATAGCACCAACACTCTAGGCAGAGCCTATGCCACAATGTTGCAACCGAAGTCCTCAAGAAACCTCGGTGTCTGACGGGGTTAAAGTCTGGAGACAGATCGTGGGCAGAACGCCAAGGACGTCGTCACTCAACCAGTTCTGAGGAGAAACCCCGAGACCGGATACAGGACAGTGCGCATGCGCGACTGTCACCTGTCACCAAACACCGTCTCGAGAGCGCTCGCGCTCCCCTAAGGAAAACGGAAACCCCTGCTCCCACTCCACAAGAGTACACGAGCGCGAGATAGCGCACGGAACAAACAGAGGTGGCCACACGCTCCAAACAGAAGGAAAAGCTGAACAACAGCTGAGAAAAACCATGTAAGTAACACGGAGACAAAGCTCCAAACACGTGAACCTCAAATGCGCAAAGCACAACAGGTAAGAAAAGCAACAAAGTCAACAGAGTAACAATATGCTTTAGAAGAGAAAAAATATGCACTTAACTGGCTGCGGAGCAGCAAAGAAAGAGGAAGACAGACTAATGTGGGGACCTTTTATACACTACTCTCTATGGTTACTCCCTGGTGTTCATGGGAAATGTAGTTTTTTGGTTGTTTTTATTGGCTGCTGAGCATTTCATTAAAGAAATGAGAAAGCATAATCGGAGCCTCCTGTCCTGACATAGAATTTTATAACAGTAGGAAACATCGTTTTAAATAACTGTTTCTGTGAAAGTTTATTTATATCCTAATTTTTTTTCTTAAAAACTCCGTTACTCATTTTAAATAAAATAAAAGCAAACGTGTTGTGTGGTGCAATTTCGGAATTATGTATTTCTGAAGCAGGAGGAGATCAAGGGCCATATGTAGGTAATTTGGGCCTCATTTATGAAGGTCTTGCGCCACCGGTGCGTCACTTTTAAAATGGGAAAAAGTGACGCACCGGTGGCGCAAGGCCTTCATAAATGAGGCCCCTTGTGTTTTGCGATTCTCAAATTGCGTTTTTTTGGGAATCGCAGTTAGAGATTCGCAAAACGCAATGTAGGTAGGATTAGCACATTTTTGGGGAATCCCACTTATTCCTTATTTGCGGATTGCAAATTGAGATTCGCAAATAAGGAATACCTTCTCAGTCATTCCTATGGGCTAGAAGGCCCATGGGAATGAATGGGAAGACATTCTCAATTTGGGATTCTCAATTAGAGAATCGCAAATTGAAAATGCAATTTCAGGGTTGTAAGGGTGTCAATAGGACACACTTTTGCACCCCTGAAATTAACATGTGTGCACATGTGGCCCACATACATACCCTAAAAGCATGTATGTGACCCACATGGCACTTTGAAAAATGCCAAAAAGTGAATTTTTCAAAGAAATCGCAAAATACCACCAACCTGAAGTTGGTGGTATTTTGCGATTCCTTAAGCCAAAATTTGCACAACTTGGGTGCTTCCTACATTGCATTTAAGGAATCGCAATTTGCGATTCCTTAAATGCAATAGCAAAATAAGGAATCGCAAATTTTGTGATTCCTTATTTTGCATGTGGGTTTTAGTGTGCTACATAGCACACTGCCCTAATTGCGATCGCAAATGCTGAAATTCTGCGAATTTCAGCATTTGCGAGACCAATTAGGCTTCCTACATATAGACCCAAGTAATTTTCCCGTTTTATTTTCTATGGCAACATTTCTGTAATGTGGTCCCTGGTTACTGCGTTCAGCATCCTGTACCTGATGCATGTCTTTAGAACACACTGAAAGTCCAGAAGTGAGCATTGATTCACGCAGACTGTGGAACATGCTCTTATGAAACTGTTGCAGCTTCGGAGCCCACTACATCTTTAGAGAGAAACATAAAAGCCACCTATCTAGTTCTTCTCTCTAGCCAAAAAAGTTTTCAAACAATTCCGCTAGCCATGTTGTTGTAGAAAGGCATATTCCATCATTATTCAATTAAATAAAGTTTCTAGATCTTATCTTTAATAAAACTATTGTATTAGCTCCTGTAGTCCAACAATTTAATATCTGATCTGAAACTACCTTTGACAAAAATGTCCAAATATTATAATAGAATCTGTGCCCTTTTTAAGAGTGGCTCGTCAATTGAATTGCTGTGATATGTTTGCACCTGATAAAATCAAGTGCAATAAATATCATACGATTATGAGCTTTTGAGGTATAACATGCAAGTTTTGTTTCTTACCACATCAAAATGCCATGTTCCAATAAATACTGGGCATTTTCCCCTGATGAACGTTGGCAGGTTTGCTCTGCCATATTTATATTTATGACAAAGCTCATAATTGTAATGATTGTAGTAACAGTAAACTCTGCACATATCACAATTCACCAGGTTGTTCATTCTGAGGGCCTATATATTACAATCTAATATTTGATGAGTGGCAATATTACCCTTTATAATTACCTTTTGTTTACGATTCTTACACAAAATTGTGAAGACAGTTGATAAGATATCGATTTTTTAAAATTTGTAGTCTTTGAAATATGCAACCCTTTTGAAAGTTTTAGACGATGGCAGATTTTGGAGCCCTTTGTGTAAATATTCCTCCTGCTGTAAGGAGCAATAAGTAGACCATTGTCATTGAGGAAAACCCCCCTCCCTTTCTACGTCCTCTGCCCGGAGCCTGTTTCAATCAGTGAACCACCCCCTATACTTAAAGCAATCCTCTGTCTCAGGTCATATCTTGGATGACTTTTGCATCCTCTGGATTCCACATCTTTCTTGAGAAGTACATTGTGAAGCTGTAAATCAGCACTGTAGGTGAAGCAGAATGAAATAACCTCCACTTCAGGAAAGTTTGGTAGTCAAGAAACATTGTGGCTTTTGTAGGTAAACAGTGAACCTTCACACATTTCTACTTAGAACATTTGCCAGCAAAGAAGTTCTAGAAAAGTGGTTGATGAGGGCACATCCATATGTTGTCCACATTGATAAAAGATTATTTAAGAACAAGAAACTAAATCCCTCAAAATGATTAAATCTCAGGCAAGAGTAAAAATAATGAATGACTCTTTCTGGTGGCCCACATACCTTGAATCCACGCCCTGCTCACTAGCAAGAAACCTCAGACTCATCATAGACAACAAAATGGACATGGCTTCCCAAGTTAACACAATAGAATGTACCTGATTCAATGGACTGAGGATGCTGAAGAAAATTTTCAAGTGACTGCAAGACAACACCAGAAAAATTATCACTAAAGCCTTCAGTATTAGCAGACTTGACTGTCGGAAGACCCTGTACCAAATGATTACTAACAAACTCACAAGAAGACTGTTGATGGTCCAAAACACAGCAGTCAGACTAGTCCTCAACCCTCCATGCTGAGCTCACATCCCACCACACCTTAGGGAACTCTACTTGCTCTCGACACACTAGTGGCCACACTTTAAACTCCTCATCCATACCTTTAAAGTTCTCCACAACATTGACCCTACCTACCTGAACATCTGGATTTACTTTCACCAACCTTCCAGGCACCCCTGCTCTGCCGGTCTCTCACTAGTACACACCACTTGCATATACAAAAGCAGAGCAGATGGACGCACCTTCTCATACCTGGCTTCAAAAGCCTGAAATGACCTCCTACATCACATCAGGGCTCTTCACCTCTTCTTCACTTTTGCAAGAAGCTCTAGACCTGAATTTTTTGAGTAAGCACTTAAGGCTGGTCTCACACACCTGCTACAGAGTGCTTCGATACACTCACTGGTGTTTATGGGGCTATAAAAATACCAATGACATGACATAACAACATCATGCATTATAAATAAAATTGCATATGCTCTGCACCTAAAAATAAGGCTAAGTGAAACATAACTGAATTTTTATTTTAGTCCATCCTTTTTATGTGGTATGAAAGATATAGAATTTGCACATGAAGCTGTGTTTTGCTATAAGCGTTTGAAACATTTCATATGATGCAAGAAAAAAAGAAAGCACAGTAATACATCCTTTCTTTCTTTTACCTTAGTCAAGGTAAAAAAGAAGAATGTTACTTTAACATTTTCAGACCGACAATATCAGAGCATGTTTCACTGTGAAAAATACAAGGGTATTTCCATTCTGCACAATCCAGAAAGATTTGATTTTTTCATATGACATATAGACATAATTAAAAATGAATAGTGATAGTCATAAAGATCAAAATGACTTACACAAAATTGCACTAAAGTCACAACACATCAAATCAACAATTGGAATATGCGGCTTTGAAATTATTACTTAATTAAGCAAGTACATTTAAACAATGTATGATCCATGGAAAATTATGTATTTTATCTTCAAAATAATCAGTGTATCCTAGTTGAGTGTGCACGTTAGTAGTCTGTCAGAATATGAACATCAATTCGGCAAATTAGCTAAATATTGTGTATCTATGCTTTTTATCAAACTAATGATGCTGTGACATCCACACACAGTGTTTCGATTTTACCATGTTACAACAAAATGTTCCTATCTTGCCTGCAACTTCCCTATTGCCTTTGAGAGAGCGCAATTTGAACATAAAGTATATCATAGCCATATTTAGACGTATATGTTATAAACGTAGGAATGAAATATATAACGCAATGTGAATTGATGACTATAGCATAAAGTCAATTAAAATGATATCATGGTATAGGAAATGTATAACTGTATTTACTTTAGAATGTATTGGATTTAGAAGGCCGTATATGTAGTGGGCTAATGTAGAAATGCCTACGAACAGTAGAACGTGCAGAGTAGAATTCATGTACGTGTGTAACTTTAAATGCAGAAACGGCAAGAGAAATGTAACATGAAGAAACGTGCAAGGAGCATACACATAACGGTGTAATCAATGAGAATATAAAGTTATGTTCCATGTATAGGGTTTATATTCTCATGTGTGAGATTATATTCTGTGTGAACTTTATATTCTATGTAAAGTCGTATTCGTGTAGAAGAAACGTATTTGCTAAAAGCGTTCACATATAAATGTATGTTAAAGGTTATACTGTGTAGAAGAAGTTGTAGGAATGCTAGAAGAGTTTAGGTCATTTGTGATTATAACCTGACTAACCGAGGGTTCGCAGGAGCATAGTCCAATGTATATAATTTAGTGGGCTCGCAGGAGTCGTGAACAGTCTTTACATGAAGGTGCGAGCCGAAGAGTCTAGCATTTGTTAGATTTAAGGTGACAAATGTCGAACGAAGTTTATTGCCTAAACATGAGAGGAGGCGATTGGAATTTGAGCTTTGTTTTTGGATGACCATTCACAGGATCTCGTAAGGTCAGAGAAAGAGTTGTAATGTTAAGGTCTTGTTTAAGGTTATCTGACTTTGGATGAAAGTGTCAAATAAAAGTCGCCAACGAGAAGATGAAGATGACATCTAAGGAGAAGGGTCAACCTAACGGACGACGCAAAGAGATGAAGCAATGGAAAGAGCCAGAAACTGACATCATCGGGGAAAGTCCGTGGTGGGCGTCAAGGGGCGTTCCACCCACACTGTGATTGTGTATTTTAGGGACAGCACCCCGGGGAGGAGGTAGCAATTGGAGATTAGGAACAGCGAGGCGAATTGCTCAGAGCAAAGGCAAGGGTAGATGCCTTGAGCAGATGCGCTGAGAGAGATCAGAGCGCAAGGGAGCAGTAGGCCAAGGACCCTTAGAAGAGCGGATGGGTAGGCAGAGAGGGTACTGCTTCTTAAACTTAAGTTACCTTTAGAGGCTAAGAGAGTTTGAACTTCTTTGGAAGTCAAACTACTGACACCTTTTTAGGGAAGAAACTTGCGAAGTAGGGATGTCACATAGTATAGAGTAGGGACAGATTTAACTTGATTATTTTCTCTTTCTGTAGATGACGCAAAGGAACCACTTTACATCGAAACTTTAAATTGCTGAGATTGGAATTGATTTAGTATTCTTTGTATACTTTGAGGTTTATCCTGAGAGGATTGTAATTTGCATTCAAATTGACTTTATATAAAAACCTTAAAACTTTATCAGTTGTAAGTGGTTCTTCAGAGTGGCGTCAGTTAATGGGGCGGAACTAAACCTGTGTGGGGGTGGTCTTTTACTCAATGACAGATACGAGCGGTCCAAACTTTACGAATGAGATAAACTATTAAATTGATTATAAATTGATACCAAAATCTCATTCCCCGCAGTTGGTAGCAGAGTAATGATGGTTATCTTCTTGAGGAAGACGACCTAGGCCAGGTTTAGTTTACCCCAAGGTCCCTAGTCATCGACGACCAGAAGAAGAATCCCTGCCGAAGAAGGTGCTGACGGTGCGTCGAGAGAAAAGCAGCAGAATCGGTCGAGAGTGAGTATAAGGGTCATGCGTTGTAAGATTGCGGTGTTTTATGTTGTTCCTGTGTTGTAATGTCAAGCGGAGTTGAATGCCTGTAGTGTGATTGAGGGAAGGTCGTGAGCGCGCGCAACCGGATAAAATCTTATGTCCAGAGGACTTAAGTGGTTCGGGTGTATCGAACACCCAGAGTAATTTGTCTACCATTTCATGGGGGTCATGAGGTACCATTGATCGCCCACAGACCGATGATAGGGGGAGCGTTTGAGTGAGTGTATGAGTAAACGCATGCTGGTCGTACGTTTACTGTGTGAAAGTAACCTATCAGTTGAGGTGAACGTCTGACCGTACGAGGAAAGACGTCTCGCCAGTTGAGGTGGCAATTACAGTTAGACTGTGGCCGTACAGTCAGAGAAAAGTGATCGCTTGGACGGAAGTAGTCATTTTTCGGCGTATGAATGAAACGCATGTGAGATCGCGAGACGAGTTGAGAAACGAAGGAAATTGCTGCAGAGAGAACAAGTGACGTCAGCGTAGAATCGCGCTGAGATTGGTCAGTCGGCGTAGAACAGTGTTGGGATAGGCTGACTAGCGAGAGTCGCACAGGGATTGGTGGAAGTTGTCATCGGGACGTAAATAAGGAAGAGAATTAATAAAAGGAAAATCGTAGATCATAAAAAATGAAGTGCTTCAAGGGTTTAAGAAAGATCTTTAGGAAGAATAGAAAAAACTTGTATGCTGGAGAAGAAGCTCCACCAGAAGGCACACCAGCTTATCATATGGCAGTAAATGTAGGCTTACACTCGATATTATGGATTTCCGAGTGGAATAGGCTAACAGAAGGAGAAAAGGAATTGATGTTTCCGAGATTCGGAACATTTAAACTAGACGTGTTGAACCAACTGAAAGCGGTAATGCTTGCAACAAGACCTTTACCGAGGCCAACACAATTCGAAGCTCTTAGTGCATGGTTCAAAGCAGCACACGCAAAAGGCGTAAAGAGGCGTCAAGAAAGAGTGAGACGATCAGTAAAGGCATTACAGGATGCAAAATGGGATGAGGAAGCTAAGAAGTGGAGAGTGCAAAAGATAGAAGCAGACAAACTGTTCACCATGATAGAAGCTACGGGAGAAAAGAAACCCCTAGAAGAGGAAGACGAGGATAGCGAAACGGAAGAAGAACTGTTAGAGTGGCTGTTAACAGAGAGACCACCTCCGTATAGCGGTGAATCCGCAAGTCCCATATTACAGCAAGGGGAAGGAGCTAGATGGGGAGAATATAAATCGATCCCAGTAACAGAGTGGGACTCCAACAAGAGTGAGGAAATACCCCAAACTAGTTCCGAACAGAGAGTAGTGGGAAGATTCGTGGTCCAGAAGGTGCCAGAGACGCAATGTGCAAGGTCGTACCAAATGCCAGACGCTTTACAAGTACCTGTTACCATAGGCCCTATTGTGTCAATCTACAACCCAGAGGGGGTCCACCAGGAGGAACAGGCACGATGGGACAGGGAAAGGGCAGAGATGGAGAATAGGAATGCCACGATGAATCCTCAAAGACAGAGATTAGCACCAGTGAATCGGAGTACCCCATTAGATTCTGCAACGGGTCCCTGGATAGAACAAGGGGGTCAAAGAGGATCAATGGATTTGAGGGGACCAAAACCGAAATCCTATAAGGAATTAAGGGAATATCTGAAAGAATGGGACACGGCTGAAGAGGCTAGGAATAAAAGTTTAGAAACAGGAGCTGAATGGAGAGACCAGGATAACAAGGTCCTCTCTCATTGTGGAGCTGGCGAAAGCAGCCCAGAGTGGGAGAGAGGGAGTCAAGGAAGCGGAAGAGATACGTGCCCTATCACTAATGGCAATAGACAAATGTGCGATGATAGGAGTGCAGGGTGTGGCGAAGTACCTCGCGTCACCTTCAGTGAAGGGGAACGTAGGACGCAGGAATACCGGAACACTTTCAGATGCACACACCATACTCCGGATGAAAATGTTCAACATTGGAATCACGGAAACATGGAGAGTCGCGAAGGGTCTCGCCATGCGTCCGGTGATCAAGAACGGAGTCATGAGAATATAGGGAGTCGCGAAACGTCTCGCCATGCATCCGGTGATCACGAAAGAGATCGCGGGAGCATGGAGAGCCGTGAAGGTCCTTATCGTTTGTTAAGTGATACCAGACAGCAAGCGAGTTACAGTGGGTTAGAACAGCACGGAGGATCTTATCTTGTATCCGGAGAAACCGAACTGAAAAGACGGAATGTAGGGTTGAAGGATGGAGCATTGTTCCACCACACCCCAAGGGAAGATGGAAAGGCTTGGGATTTAGAGAGGTGGGAACAAAGAGATGGAAGAAAGATTCCTCATAACTCACCTGTGCTCAGGCGTAGGGCGCATAGTGGAGGAGAGAGGGATATGAGAGAACAACCTAGGACTGATGTACTGAAAGCCGAAATAAAAGCAAGACGCATAGATGTAATGAGTTTAAAGTCAGACTTAGATGAAATAATTGACGGCACAGTGGCAATCGAGAGGTTAGATCTGTACGCTCCAGATGAGATACTGTTTTTATCCAAGGATGTTACTCGAAAAGCGAGAGCAGCTCATGAAAAGTTATCTGAATTGGCCGACAAGTACATGATAGACATATCACGAACTAAGGCTTTACAGGCCAATCATAGGCTGAATTGCACGGATCTAGACTTGGATGAACGAAGAACGATTGGACTGAGAGTACACATAAGGGAATTGGTCATGTGTATTAGAATATGGAGAGATCTGGATAGATGGGAGGAAAGATGGTCCAAGAAGGGATCTGTCAGACGGAGTACACTTGTGAAGTCTCAGGATACAGACTTAATGCGAATGGAAGCTTTTCCTTTGCGAGAAATCGCGAACGGAAACTACGTGCATGTACCATGGAGTAGGGGGGATTTAGCGGCATTCACTAATTCCTTCCCGAAGCTTAGAGAAAATCCTGTTGAGTGGTACAAGCAGGTAGAGAGATTCGTGAAGATCTCTAAGGTTCTCTGGATCGATTTGAACACATTGTTCGATATCGTAGTACCCGGAGACTTGTGGACGGCATGCAAACTTAGTATTGAGTGGCCCACTTGTGAGCCTCAGAGAGATACACAGACAGGTGGTCCATCAGACAGGGTCATGGAGAAATACGAAAGGGTAATAACATGGCTAAAGGAGAAAGTGCCGGTGCAAGACATAGACTGGGTTAAGATAGATCGAACAACTCAGGAGCCTAAAGAGACAGTTCACGAGTTCTATGAGAGGTTATTGAAAGCATTCAAACAGTACAGTGGGTTGGACGTAATGGATCCTAAGGACATAGGACAGTTTGTGTCGAAGTTTGTTCTCGGACTGAGACCAGACATAAGCCTGATGATTCAACAGCACTTGATCTGTTGGCAGAACAAACCTTTAGATGAAATTCTGAGGTATGCTAGATACTGTAGCGATGAGATAGACTCGAAGGCAAAGAAGCTCAAGGAAAAGTTAATGTTAGTACAGATGCAAGCAGCTGGAAAGGGTGGACAGCGACAGCAGGGAACAGGAACGCAGGCAAAGAAACAGAATAATCAGAGCAGAGAAGAGGAAGAAAGACCGAGACCGAGAATGGATATCGCAACACTGAAAAGGACAACCAGGTGTCATCAGTGTAACGAGGTGGGACATTGGAGACGCGAGTGTCCTTACAATATTGAGACAGGGGAATTAGAACAGGAGGAGGAAGAGGTACAGAACAACGTGGTTAAGGGAGCAACGGTCCCGAAGGGAAAGTTTATCAAAGGGGGGACTCAGACTCCTCGAGCCCCGTTTCCTCAACCGCCTCGAATTGCGAATGGAGGGAAAACCTACAGACAAATGCCATTATTTGTAGGAGGAGAAGAATGCTACTACGTTGATCCTCTTACAGGGCAACGAGTGAATAGGGAAGAAGATTGCACTTTAGGAGCAGCCCTGGAAGTAGATCAGAGGGGACCATACGTAGAAGCTGAAGTAGCTGGATGTCCTACGACCTTTTTGGTGGATACGGGAGCCACTCGATCCACGTTGAGATCAGCGGTAGTCCCAGGTCTGCCGATATCAGGAGAAATGATTCAGGTGGTAGGAGTCGCAAACAAGAGGATGACGAATCCTCTGACGGAACCAGTGTCAGTAAAGATAGGGAATTACAGTGACGAACATCAGTTTGTGATCTGTGATTCTAGCCCGGTGTGTTTGTTAGGAAGAGACCTGTTGTGTAAACTGAATTGCACAATACATTGCACACCTGAAGGAGTAGAAGTACAGACCAACGATGAAGATGCGGATTTCAAAGTTGTAAATTCGCAAGAATGTGTGGAATTATATCCTACCCTGACAGTGGAGGAGCTTCCACAGGACTTGAGGGAGAAAGTGTCAGCTGAGGTGTGGGATTTTACTGGAGAAGAAATAGGTTTGATCAAAGGAGTAGAACCAGTAAAGATCTTGGTAAGACTCAATGCTGAGTACCCAAGAACACCACAATACAAGTTGACACCAGAGACGATTGCAGGAATAAAGCCTGTGATCGAATCTATGATTAAACAGGGAATACTGAAGGAGATCGTGGGTAGTCCATGTAACTCACCGATTATGGGTTTACAGAAGCCTAGTGGAAAATACCGAATAGTGCAGGATCTTCGAAAGATTAATAATATTGTTGTCTCATGTTGTCCAGTGGTACCGAATCCATCAGTGATATTATTTCAGATACCGTTCCAAGCTGAATGGTTTACTGTGATAGATTTGTGTCAGGCTTTCTTTTCGATTCCTTTAGATGAAGATAGCCAGTATCTTTTCGCTTTTAAGCTGGAAGATCGCGTTTTAACATGGTGCCGTATCCCTCAGGGGTATACAGAAAGCCCATCGATCTTTAACCAGCTTTTAAAGAGAAATCTTGAAAGTCTAGTACTGCCCAAGAACTCAGTTCTAGTCCAGTACATAGACGACCTCCTAGTTGCGTCAGAAACAGAGGAAGCTTGCAGAGAAGACACCATCACCTTGTTAAATCACTTGGCCGAGAATGGGCACAAGGTGTCACCAAGTAAATTGCAATATTGTAAGACCGAAGTGCAATACTTGGGTCACAGGATTGAAAAGGGGAAACGGAAGGTGTCTCCAGACAGAATAGAGGCGATTATGAAAATGAACGCGCCTACCACACAAAGAGAGGTCAGGATGTTTCTAGGCATGGTCGGTTATTGTCGACAGTGGATAGCCAACTTCTCACTGAAGGCAAAGCCGTTATTACAACTGACGCACAAAGGAGTGAGTGATCCGGTACCATGGGACAAAGACTGCTTGATGCCGTTTTTGCAGCTGAGGGAGGACTTATGTCGCGCCCCGGCTTTAGGAATGCCTGACTATACAAAACCATTTTTGCTTTACTGCTGCGAAAGAGAGGGATGCGCTTTAGCAGTTTTAGCTCAGATCCACGGAGATGCGCGAAGGCCAGTGGCGTACTTTTCGGCTACATTAGATCCAGTAGCCGCAGCGTTGCCCGGATGTCTCAAATCCGTAGCTGCAACGGGTGTCAGCATTGAAAGATCTGAAAGCGTGGTCATGGGACATCAGTTAGTGGTGTACGTACCGCATTCTGTGGAATTGTTAATGACCAGGACTAAGACTCAGCATCTGACGAATAGCAGGCTCACACGCTACGAGCAAGTCATACTGGCTGCCGAGAATGTGACCCTAAAAAGATGCTCTGTCTTGAATCCTGCAACTTTGATGCCACTTCCGAATGAAGTGGAAGATGAAAATTGTACAGATCATGACTGCCTCGATGTGACTGAACTATGCACCAAACCGAGACCCGATATCGTAGATGAGCCATTGACTGACCCTGATGAAATTTTCTTTGTTGATGGTTCATGCGTAAGAGACGATATCGGTCAGCTGAGAGCAGCTTATGCAGTTTGCATGATTACCAGAGTTATAGAAGCCGCTTGCCTGGAAGGAGTACACTCCGCACAGGTAGCTGAAATTGTTGCTTTGACTCGTGCTTGCTTAGCAGGCGACAAACTTCGAGTCACCATATACACCGATAGCCAGTATGGTTTCGGGGTAGTTCACGATTATGGGCAGTTATGGTCTCAAAGAGGTTACATGACCTCCTCGGGTTCTCCCATTAGGAATGGAGAATTCGTGAGATTACTGTTAGAAGCATTGCAAGGTCCGTCAGCCATAGCCGTTGTCAAGTGTGCCGCGCACACTAAAAATGTAGACTTTGTGTCGCAAGGCAATCGCTATGCTGATGAAGTAGCGCGTTATTGCGCAGAACAAGGATATTCTCACACTAATGTGAAAGTGGGGGGAGTACAGGAAAGAACTGAATTGACCATGTTGTTAGACACAGTAGATACGTGGGATGAGTTAAGGAGTGTCCAAGAGAATGCACCAGATGTTGAGAAAAAGGGCTGGGAAACAGCGGGTTGTGAGAAAAGCGAGATGAATTTTTGGGTCTCTGCCGATGGGAGAGCAGTTTTACCAAACGAGCTTGTTAGTCCAATGGCAAGGAAATTGCATGGATCAGCACACATAGGAAGAGATGCAATGGTGAGAGTATTCAGACAAACGTGGTTTAATCCTAAGTTTAGAGTAGCGGCAGAAGCAGTATGTCAGCGATGTGCGATCTGTCAGCAACTAAACGTGGGAAAGAGAACACCAGTTACATTGAGTCATATAGGAAGGTCTGGGGGGCCTTTCAATAGAATGCAGCTTGATTTTATAGAAATGCCTCCATGTAACAGACTCAGATACGTTTTAGTGATTGTCTGCATATTTTCTAGATGGGTTGAGGCTTACCCTACACGTAGATGCGATACACTTACAGTGGCGAAACTGTTACTTAGAGAGTTAATACCGAGATTTGGGGTGCCATCCTCTTTGGAATCAGACAGAGGAACTCATTTCAACAGCGAAATAGTGAAGATGTTGTGCTCAGCGTTGAATATTGATCAGAAGTTACACTGCAGCTATCGACCCGAAGCTTCAGGGATTGTAGAACAAATCAACAGTACAATCAAGTCCAGATTGGCTAAAGTTTGTTCATCGACGTCCCTGAGTTGGCCAGACGCACTTCCAGTGGTTCTTATGAGCATACGTAGCACACCTGATAGGAAAACAGGCCTCTCTCCACATGAAGTGCTAATGGGGAGAGCTATGAGATTGCCATCGGTTCCAACTGCAGCGCTAGTGAACATCACAGACGACTTGATTTTGGACTACTGCAAGGGACTATCTGATGCCATTAATTCTGTGTCCCTCCAGGTCCAGGCTGCAGAGGTTCCATCAGCACAAGACTTGTGCCATGACCTGAGTCCTGGAGCCTGGGTCCTGGTGAAAAAGCATGTCAGGAAGAACTGCTTAGACGTGCGCTGGAGAGGACCGTTTCAAGTCATACTTGTCACGAACACTGCGGTGAAGTGTGGAGGTCTGCCGAACTGGATACATGCCTCACACACTCGAAGAGTGCCAACACCTCTAGAAGAAACAGCTCCTCTCTCGGATGAGAATTCAGCGGAAAGCGGAGAAGCCATAGAGGGGGAAAGCCAAGCTGTGGAGGTGATCGAAGAGACTGAACCCGTGTTGGAACAAGTCGACGAAGGTCAAGACAATAGCGAGACCGAAGTCGCCTCAGGAGAAGAAAGTAACTGGGAGACTGAATCGGACACCGAACAAGCTGAGAGTGACCAAGAGGCTGGTCCAAGAACAAGGAGCAGAAGAACAAGGAGTGAAGAAGCCAGTTGGCCGGAAAGAAAGAAAAGGCCAAGCTCGGAAGAAAAGCAAGAAAGAACTCTTGTCCCGATCGCCGAAGAATCGGATCAGGAGGAAGAAACGACAGACTCAGGAACTGAGAGCCCACGAAGGTCGAGAAGGGTACGTGTGCCCTGCAGAAGGTACGCCACCCCAGAGTGGACTTATCTAGCAGATGTCTTGGGGACAGAAATCTGGGAGAGTGAAGAGTGTGAAAGTAATCGATCTCGATCCATTTGTGGCAGTGGAGATATGGATGTTGACGCCTGGACTCAAGACTGAGGGGTTACTGACTTTCACACTTCCCATACCCCCATACTTGAGTCGGATTAAAGATTTAGTGTTGAACAGATTACAATTTCCAACCTTTGGTCATCAAATATCCGAGGAAGAAGACAAAATCATTCGTTTTGAGTTGTTGGAACTAGTTGCAAGAGCTGCAGGTACAAGAATAATTGTTGATACCTAAAGACTTTTGTATATAAGCTATAAAGAAGAAGATAACCTAGTGCCGAGTGGAAAGAAGAATAAAATTAGGGTTTACATTTAGAGGACGGAGAAGGGTTAGGGTTGTCTGTTGTTAAAAATGAAGAGACATTGTTGCGAAAAAGAGACTTTTGTTGATGAAAAGAACTTTGCAAACTAAGGACTGAACTGATAAACTTTTTCGCAAAAGAAAGAGTCACGCTGTTTTGACAACATGGAGAACGGCAACCCAAACAGAAAAGCTAGATGTATAATAGGTACACTTATAGCGATAGTAATATTTCTCATAATTACAGTAGTGACAATATCATACATAGTAGGACATGAAAACGATATAGAAATAGCAAATGAAAAATTTGTAACGACTTTGAAACCTGCTCTAGTGGGAAAGAAGGAGGAGAGCAATGTTATACGTGAAAAGGCGTTACTAGCAGATGAAGTTCGTAGATTACACGTAGACGAGTCACAGGGAAACTTTAGGTCAAACGCATATGCAAAACTATTATACGAGTATATTGATGCCATGGAGGCCAAGGATTGCTACGTCTGTATGCAATTGCCGGCTTCTGTAGATGAGGGCATCCGATATCATCATCTCCCATTGACTTATGGGATAACATGTAGCTTACTGCTTAGTATATTTTATGGTAGAGAAGGATTTGAGTATTACTTTTCAAATTATGATTCGGTACTGCCTGAAGTTCCGAATTATAAGCAAATGAATAAGTGGGACTATTACAAAAAGGAGGATAGACTAGCCAAATTCTTTCTTCCTTGGGATACGTTAGATACATCATATGCACGCAGAAATAATTTGACTTGCAAAGTGTCAGAGATTGAGAAAAAGTTCATAGCACAAGTAGATGACCGATACAGAAGGCAGAAAATTTTTAAAATGTCAGGACAGTGGAAAACTGATTGGACCGAAGAAGAGAAGGCACATAAAAAGAAAGGTAGCAATGGTCCAATAGCATTGGATAGAACGCAGAAAGGAAAGTTATGTTTAACTCGAAGCAAGACATATTATGAGAGTGAATTCGTAGGTGAAGTGAATTGCGAACATGCTTTTCGACTGGAGTACTACACGAAGGATTTTATGAAAGGGATGCAAGCTATTCCTAATGTATATTTTGTGTGTGGGAGAAGTGCCTATGTAAAACTGCCTGACAATTGGTATGGTTCGTGTTACTTGGCAATTGTCTTCCCCAAAATATATCATGCAAAGGATTTAGCGATAATAGAAAGAAAGGCTTCGACAAGAATGAAAAGGGAAGTAGGAGATGCAGAAGTAGTAGGAGACGTATTTGGAGCGATGTTTCCTATGTTGGGTTTAATACTTAACGATGTTAAGATCAGGAGATTAGCTACAGTCGTAGATAGATTATCTGCAAGTACTGCAAGATCATTAATGCTAATAGAAGGTGAGATGCAATCGATCAGAGCAATGGTTCTTCAGAATCGACTTGCTCTTGATGTGATATTAGCAAAAGAAGGCGGAGTTTGTAAATCTTTGAAGGTTCAGGAATGTTGTACTTATATTCCTGATAATTCAAAACCACTTGAGAAGGTTATAAGAAACATTACACAGATTCACCGAGAAATCGAAGATTTGACAAAAATAAATGTTTGGGAAAAAGTAGGTAATGGAGTAGGAAAAGTTGGGAGTTGGTTTGCTAACCTTGGCAAAAGTATTATATGGTATATATTAAAACCTGTATTAATAGTATTCATTTGTATAATCTCATTGTTAGGATTTGTGAAACTATATAAATGGTATAGGTCGAACCAGTTACAAAGATCGATGAGAGATCAAGAAAGGAGATTAGCTGTTTTACAAGATCAACAGTATAAAAGTTTGAGAGCACTTGAAATGATGAAAAGAGGAAATGATGTAACTAGCTCTGTATAAAGGGTTATATTCAAATTGCTTTTAGTGATGACTCCTAAAAGTCATCAAAGGGGGGAACTGAGAGAGCGCAATTTGAACATAAAGTATATCATAGCCATATTTAGACGTATATGTTATAAACGTAGGAATGAAATATATAACGCAATGTGAATTGATGACTATAGCATAAAGTCAATTAAAATGATATCATGGTATAGGAAATGTATAACTGTATTTACTTTAGAATGTATTGGATTTAGAAGGCCGTATATGTAGTGGGCTAATGTAGAAATGCCTACGAACAGTAGAACGTGCAGAGTAGAATTCATGTACGTGTGTAACTTTAAATGCAGAAACGGCAAGAGAAATGTAACATGAAGAAACGTGCAAGGAGCATACACATAACGGTGTAATCAATGAGAATATAAAGTTATGTTCCATGTATAGGGTTTATATTCTCATGTGTGAGATTATATTCTGTGTGAACTTTATATTCTATGTAAAGTCGTATTCGTGTAGAAGAAACGTATTTGCTAAAAGCGTTCACATATAAATGTATGTTAAAGGTTATACTGTGTAGAAGAAGTTGTAGGAATGCTAGAAGAGTTTAGGTCATTTGTGATTATAACCTGACTAACCGAGGGTTCGCAGGAGCATAGTCCAATGTATATAATTTAGTGGGCTCGCAGGAGTCGTGAACAGTCTTTACATGAAGGTGCGAGCCGAAGAGTCTAGCATTTGTTAGATTTAAGGTGACAAATGTCGAACGAAGTTTATTGCCTAAACATGAGAGGAGGCGATTGGAATTTGAGCTTTGTTTTTGGATGACCATTCACAGGATCTCGTAAGGTCAGAGAAAGAGTTGTAATGTTAAGGTCTTGTTTAAGGTTATCTGACTTTGGATGAAAGTGTCAAATAAAAGTCGCCAACGAGAAGATGAAGATGACATCTAAGGAGAAGGGTCAACCTAACGGACGACGCAAAGAGATGAAGCAATGGAAAGAGCCAGAAACTGACATCATCGGGGAAAGTCCGTGGTGGGCGTCAAGGGGCGTTCCACCCACACTGTGATTGTGTATTTTAGGGACAGCACCCCGGGGAGGAGGTAGCAATTGGAGATTAGGAACAGCGAGGCGAATTGCTCAGAGCAAAGGCAAGGGTAGATGCCTTGAGCAGATGCGCTGAGAGAGATCAGAGCGCAAGGGAGCAGTAGGCCAAGGACCCTTGGAAGAGCGGATGGGTAGGCAGAGAGGGTACTGCTTCTTAAACTTAAGTTACCTTTAGAGGCTAAGAGAGTTTGAACTTCTTTGGAAGTCAAACTACTGACACCTTTTTAGGGAAGAAACTTGCGAAGTAGGGATGTCACATAGTATAGAGTAGGGACAGATTTAACTTGATTATTTTCTCTTTCTGTAGATGACGCAAAGGAACCACTTTACATCGAAACTTTAAATTGCTGAGATTGGAATTGATTTAGTATTCTTTGTATACTTTGAGGTTTATCCTGAGAGGATTGTAATTTGCATTCAAATTGACTTTATATAAAAACCTTAAAACTTTATCAGTTGTAAGTGGTTCTTCAGAGTGGCGTCAGTTAATGGGGCGGAACTAAACCTGTGTGGGGGTGGTCTTTTACTCAATGACAGATACGAGCGGTCCAAACTTTACGAATGAGATAAACTATTAAATTGATTATAAATTGATACCAAAATCTCATTCCCCGCACCTTAATAATAAGTGGATTTCTGTGCACATTTGATTTGGTTGTATATGCGCCTCAAACCTGATTTTCCATTCTACTTTCCAATAATAATAATAATCTTCACAATCGTCCTCATCTGTATTCTGAGGTTCTTTAAGCAACAATAGTGTGGTCTATTTGTTCTATAAAGAGTAGGCATTCATAGTATATATGGCATAATGTACCTACTGATGTGTATTTTAAGTAAATGCAAGTCACAAGTAGTTCCATGACCATATAGACTAACAAAGTCAAAGTCAGAGTTCCTTTAAAAGGTCATGGAACTCTAGGTCACATATCCTTTAATGTATCACGGAGTGTATATTATTTCTTATAATACATAGTCACACCATCACCCTTTCCACAAACTGCATAAATCCTTAGAGGCTGTTTTAGAGGAGAGCAGTCCCACGAAGAACTTCAATAAAAAATGGCCTAAGAACGCTACACTGGCTGCCTATCAGGGACAGAGTGAAGTTCAAAGCGCTGTGCATTTCTCATCAGACCCTTTGGGAAACTGGTCCAGAAATCAACTGCTCCCTGATTTCCCCCTACTTGCCCAACAAGGTGCTTCGATCTTCGACTGCATCACTGGCCAAAATTCCTAGAATCTTTAGAGCCAGAGCAGGTGGACGTTCGTTCTCGTACAATGTGTCAACATTGTGGAACACCCTCCCTCTGCAGTTGAGATGCAATTCCAACCTAACTAGCTTCCGGAAGCATCTTAAAACTTTTCTATTTTAGCTACCACAAACTACTCCTGTTCCTCTGAAGGTATTTCTGTGTAGTCACAGCGCCTGGACGCCTCAGGGCAACTGTAGCGCTTTATAAATTTTATTTTCATTTCATTTCATTTCATTTCAGCAGTCCCAAGACTGCCATGCCATCAGGGAAGGTCTGACTGCCCACTTATAAGCATGGCCGTCAGACCACCATGAGACCGCTGGAATGGAGGGGGGTAGCATAGAGTGATGTAAAGTGTGATACAGTAGAGCGGGGACATGTAGAGCAGCGTGGTTTGCATTACAGTTCAGTGGTATAATGTGCAGTTAAGTAATGTGTCATAAATTGGAGTGCTGTATTATACAATATAATGGAGAGCTGTGTTAGAAAGGCTTATAGAGTGGACTAGAGTGTTGTTCACTGAAGTGTGCAGGATAGAATTGAGTATAGAGTTGTAAAGTGGAGTGTATGCTGATGAAGTGGAGTATAGTGTAAGGGTGGGTGGAATTTGCGGAGTACCACTACGCGTAATTCCGCAGAGTTAACTAAAAACTCCACGTAGCTCAGTGTGCAGCAGAATGTGAGCCAGCCCATTAAATCTGTATTCCTATCCCGACTGCCTTGTTGTACTTTAAATACAACAACACATCCAGGATACGATCTCAGATTCCAAAAAGCATTGTATTCAAAATCATAACCCAGCCCGCACCCCCTATGTGCCCGCCCACTGAAATTCACTCACAGAGCCCCCCCCCCCACAGCAGCACAGACATCAGCAATGGACTTTGGTGATCCTATGCGCTGTCCCTATATCATACCCAGGGGTTTCTTACCTCTTACAGGGCTATGCTGAACATGTAGACCTGAGAGCAGCCCTCTCCCTTACAGTCCATGCCCAGGGTGCCTTCCTATCGGGTAGCTGCCATATCCTCCGCCATCCACTTCACACGACAAGATCAGCGATGCCTCCATAGTCTGGACTGGAGTCTGCAGCAGCGCTTCACAGACAGTGGGTCCTCCTAAGTCCTCAGCCCCCCCTTGGGTGCCAGGTTCTGACCCTATTGGCAATGGCAAAATAAAATTGGGGCTATGCTGGAGCTGTGTTAGACTAGTGTCTGGTCAGGCAGTCATCCATGGGGGAAGGGGTGAACAAAATGGTGGGTGCACATTCGCTCTACTGGCAGTGAGGCTGACCTGAAGGGCTCAGAGCGGACTAGCGGGGATCATGAATCATGATTCATGTCGTAACGGCTGGTGAGTGCGAGCGCAGCAGTACATATTAAAAACTACATTCCGCGGAAACGTAGACTCAGTTTTTTGGCAAATTCTGCACTGGAGAACTCTGAGAATTCCGCCGGCGGAACAGAGTTTGCCACCCACATTTAGTATACGGTTGAAGAGTGTAGTAGAGTTTGTTAAATTACAGTTGAAAAGAGTGGAGGAGAGTGTGTTAGAGTTGAGCGGTGTGGAGAGGAATGTGGAACAGTGCCATATAGTGTGGTAAAGTATTGCATAGTGGAGTATAGTGAAGTGCAGTTGATTGGAGTAGTGTAGTATAGACTAGATTAAAGTGTCATGCAGTGTAATGTCATGTTGTAGAGTAAAATGGCTCATGTTGTAGAGCAGAGTGGCATAGAGTGGAGTACAGTGGGCTGTAGTAGCACAGATTATATTATTGTGTTGAAGAGTGGAGTGGTGTGGCGTGCTGAGGAGTGGACTGCCATTTGGTACACTGTTGGAAAATTGCATACAATGGAGTAGAGTGTACTGGCACAGAGCGTATTGGAGTGTTGTAAAGTGCAGTATAGTGTAGTAGAGGGGAGTGGCATCGAGTTTTAAATAGTTTATTTTCATTGAGTTTGGTAGAGGAGAGTTGTACAGAGTTTAGTAGAGTAGTACATTAAAGTAGAGTAGAGTAGTATTGTAATTTTAATTGCAGTTATATATCGCTTACTACACTTGACGAGGTGTCAAAGCACTTTTTGGGTGAACAGCATGCTACTCCAGAACCCCAAAAAAGATTAGTGCTGAATTAGTTTAGAAAAAAATGAAAATATTTGAGTGCTGGACATGTTAGTCTGTTATTTGGAATGAAATGGATAGTGGAGGGATAGAAAGGGAAGGATTTGCATACATATAGCGCTTGCTACCCCTGATGAAGTATAAAGTGCTTTTCGGTGGGTAACACACTAATCCGGAACCGAAAAAGATTTAGTGGTGTATTAGTATAGGAAAATATTTAATTAGTTTGAACAGTGGACATATTAGTCTGTTATTTGGATTGAAAAGGATGGAGGAGGGATAGAAGAGGTCAGAGTTTGCCTTTATATAGCACTTGCGACCCCTAATTAGGTGTTGAGGCACTTTTCGGCTGGTAGCATTTTGGTGATGAAGGACAGACACAGTTGAAGTGAATTCTTTAAGAATTTATTCCAGGAGACATCTCTCTCCAAGCAGGGGCAATCGAGCAACTGTCCAAGATGTAATGCTTTGCCCTATGACATCAACACATTCCTATAACATTCTATTCTGTAGCTGACATCACCACACATCTCCACGCTTGGCAAAGAATGCCCAAAATTAATTAGTGAGAGGAGCGCTACTTGACAAAGAATGCCCACAATCAATTAGTAAAAGGAGCGCTCAAGCCGTCCAGAAATACGGTGAAGGAAGTGAATAACAGTCTCACTTTGATTGTTCACTTACTATTGAACAATGTTGTCCTCTTAAATTTTGCTCCTTGGCCTTTCTTCTTTGTTCAGTCTGTGTGTAGCTTGAAGAAAGTCATCAAAAGCATCCCAGATCGTCGCCAATTTGGTAATGAAGGACAGACACCGTTGAAGTGAATTCTTTAAGTATTTATTCCAGGTGACATCTCTCTTCAAGCAGGGGCACTCGAGCAACTGTCCAAGATGGAATGCTTTGCCCCATGACATGAACACATTCCTATAACATTCTATTCTGTAGCTGAAATCACTACAAGCATGCTCCTCTGGATCGCAAACAGGATTAGGGGGAATTAATATAGGGGACTATGAACTTAATTTGAACGGTGGACATGTGAGTTTGTTATTTGTATTGAAAACTGATAGTGGAGGGATAGAAGAGTATAGAGTTTGCATTTACATAGTGCGTGCTACCCCTGATGAGGTGCTGAAGTGCTTTTTGAAGGGTAGCATGGTACTCCGGAACCCAAACAGGATTAGTGGGAATTAGCATAGGGAAATTTGAAATTAATTTGAGCAATGGACATGTTAGTTGGTTATTTGGATTGAAAAGAAATAGTGGAGGGCTAGAAGAGGGTGGGGTCTAGAAAGTTTGTTTTTTGGAATTTATAGCAGTAGGAGGAGGTTTGGGGTGAGTAAAGGGGAGGTGGAAGTGAAAGAGTTAGAGGGAAAGGTTTAGAAAGGCTTGTTTGGGAGATCTGAATAGTTAAAGGTGTATGAGATGATGCTAGGAGGGGTATTGGAAGGAAGAGCCTAGAAAGGGTTATTTTCGGGATAATAGAATAGAATTGGATTTGGGATAAGTGAGAGAGAGGAGGTTGATGATATATTGAGAGAGGTATAGGGTGAGAAATAGGGTAAGGCATTGGAAATGGTAGTAGAATGTGAATAGAGATGAGTCAGAGAGTGAAGGTCGAGGATATATCGAGAGGTATAGTGTGAGAAATAGGGTAGTGCATTGGAGAAAGTAGTAGAATGAGGTTTGCGATGAGTCAGAGTGGAGGTAGAGAATATATATTTTGAGTGGTGTAGAGTGAGATATAGGATAGTGCATTGGAGATGTTGATTTAGAAGTAAAGTAATACATATAAAGGTACTTAAGTCCATGGAAGGTATACATGTATAAGGAAGGTAGTTTATGGAGATTTAGGTTGTATTTAATAAACTCAGACTTTAAAGTGTTGCTGTACTTTAAGTTATTTTTGTGTATAATTCCATAGTGAAGCAATTGTAGGTAAATAGTTATGATAAAAGATTTACTTATTTATGCAGTCACGTATATACATGTTAATAATAGAATAATATAACCATAAGTAATATGCACATTTGTTTAGCAGAACTAACGAATATCCATATATTTAAAAACATGATTATTATACACGTTTATACAAAGTAATAGACATAAGTAAGTAAACATCTATAGACCAAATAAATGCTTATAAGATATGCTGTACATTAATGTTTCAGTATGGTGGTTATGTGGGGAAGAGCCAACTCTTGAGTATTCTTGTGAAGATTAAGTAGTTGTCCATCGATCTTATGTTGGGGGAAAGTGTTCCATAGTTTGGCTGCTTGAACAGGGAAGGTTGTGCCACCTATGATTTTTTCCTTGTATGGTGGGATTTTCAGGCAAGGTGCCAATCTACAGCGGAGGTTCCTTTGTTGAATGTATTTGGTGAATTTGTTCCTGATGAAGAGCTCTTCTGTTCCATGTATTGCTTTGTGGGCAATGTAAAACAGCTTGAATTGAGATCTTCGGGCAACCGGTAACCAATGTAGGGATGTGCTGTTGATTGTAATGGCTAAGAGGGAGTTGCGTTGGTGTCATAGAGTGTAGGAGAGTGTTGTGTAGTGGTATAGAATAAACAATAGTGCTGTACACTTGCCTAGAGTTTAGTAAAGAGTTGTACAGTGGAGTACTATAGGTTGGAATATGTGTGGTACAGTAGAGGGCTGCAAATTGTCATTGAGTGGAGCAGATAGTTGTACAGCAGAGTAGATGTGAGTAGAGTGGAGTTGCATGCTGCGAAGTAGAATGCAAAGGAATATCATACAGTGGTGTGTCGCAGAGTATAGTCGGATGACTATGTAGGTGAAATTGACCAGGAATTGATATTACGTTGTGTCATGTTGTGGGAAAACAGTGACTTACACTGCCTTGGATTTCTCAGGATTTACCAAGCAACACAGTGTCATGCATGATGGGCTTCTGCTGCTTTGTAAGTGTGACTTAAGTATTGCATAGCCCATGCAATAATTATATCTTGTGCCAGGGTATACTGTGTTAACTTCATGGTATAGCATGGTACATGGCAATGATAACAAAAAAGCCTTTGCAAAAAATTTATTAAATAGGCTAATACATGGAAAAACACTACAGGAGACTATATTTTTGACACAGTGGGCCTGACTACGATGTGACTCAGAAAGCCTCTGACCACAGGTCAGAGGCTTTCCTAGGCACTTCTTTGGTCTTACTTCTGACCACCGCATTACAATGCAGGCGGTCAAAAGTGAACCCGGGTAGTAATTCCAGATGGCTTCCAATGGGCTCAAGAAGCCCGTCAACCAATCGAAGGACTCACCATAACTTCTAGGAGTCGTGGGAGCACGGAGACCTTCTGTGAGAAGGGGTGCCGCAAAGTAAAGCGAGTCAAGACGGAATAAAGGGGAAAGGACGGTCTGCCTGGATCACTCCTAACTCTGCAAAATGCTTTCATTTCGGTCCTTGAATAAGGGGCTTCTCAAGTGATTTGTGGCCCACCAAAGCAATCAGGAGTTTGTTGCTCGGATGCAGAAAAAGACAATAGAATATTTTGATATTGTGGTGGGTTCCTCCAGTAAAGCGTCCTGCAGAGAGTGCTGTCTCCTAGCGTACTCTCGTTCCTGTAAGTCAAGCTACGCCTCGCGGCCCCCGCTTCGCGGGAGCCGCTCGCAGGCTGAGGACTTTTGCTTGCCATCATCCCTGGACTTCCCTAAGTGCAAGGAGCACCAACGCGACCTGTGTGAGGCTGCAGCTGGACCCCAAGGCGTGAGGCGGGACTGTGAGGACCAGCGTGCAGCGCGGCGCTGATCGGCCGCAGCTGGTCCTCTTCCCGCCCCTCCACCCGTCAAAAACATCGCGGTGTGTGAACCGCCCGGGTGCCTCCAGTAAAGCGTCCTGCAGAGAGTGCTGTCTCCTAGCGTACTCTCGTTCCTGTAAGTCAAGCTACGCCTCGCGGCCCCCGCTTCGCGGGAGCCGCTCGCAGGCTGAGGACTTTTGCTTGCCATCATCCCTGGACTTCCCTAAGTGCAAGGAGCACCAACGCGACCTGTGTGAGGCTGCAGCTGGACCCCAAGGCGTGAGGCGGGACTGCGAGGACCAGCGTGCAGCGCGGCGCTGATCGGCCGCAGCTGGTCCTCTTCCCGCCCCTCCACCCGTCAAAAACATCGCGGTGTGTGAACCGCCCGGGTTCCTCCAGTAAAGCGTCCTGCAGAGAGTGCTGTCTCCTAGCGTACTCTCGTTCCTGTAAGTCAAGCTACGCCTCGCGGCCCCCGCTTCGCGGGAGCCGCTCGCAGGCTGAGGACTTTTGCTTGCCATCATCCCTGGACTTCCCTAAGTGCAAGGAGCACCAACGCGACCTGTGTGAGGCTGCAGCTGGACCCCAAGGCGTGAGGCGGGACTGCGAGGACCAGCGTGCAGCGTGGCGCTGATCGGCCGCAGCTGGTCCTCTTCCCGCCCCCTCCACCTGCTCTTCCTATAACATCATTCAGAGCAACGCGCACGCGGGACGCGCGCGGGGCAACGGCCGGGGCGAAGACCGGGCAAAGAGCGGGCCGTTTAAGGCCGTTCAAGGACGGCCCAGGCCCTGAATCCCTGTCTCATCGCCCTGAAACCACCATCCAGGTAGGCCGATTGTCACTTAACCTTCTTTGAGGCCACTGCCATCCAATACCTGGTATAGCATTTTCATCTTCAACGCCAACCATGCGGCACAAAACAAGAAGCTGTACCAAAAAAGCTACGGAGGTAGCACAAGTGACTGGTCCCATTGACCTTTTCATCTCACGGGTAAATGAGACAATTGACAAGAGCATTGTACTCCTAGAGAAAAGAGTCTCCCTGGACCTCATGAATGCCAAGCGTTCTTCCCTGGGCTCCCTTGCTAATGCAAATTCACCCTCTCAGCAAGCTTCGAACAATTGCTCTTTGCCCTTGACCACCATAGGCACTGTTACAGTACCGAGTGCTGTCGACTTGTCAGTTACCTGTTCGGAGTCGGACCCGTCCTTTGTGGATCTGGAGGCGACCCCAGACCTAGAAGCCTGTCGGACACCCAGAGAGACGGAGCCGGGCCTGGATGGGTTAACTGCCAAGTCGACCCCTCACGTGCCCAGTGATTCCAGGGGAAAGGTTACTTTAATTCCCATAAAAGTAGTGACTAAGTCCAAAACTAAGGAGTCTAAACCTAAGGAGAAGACCAAAGCCAAAGTTAGTAACCATCATTTGGTAACACCTACTCCACACACAGCGCCTGGCATCCCATGTTGGGTCGAAAACATGGTCACGGACCTTAAGCATGATCTTGAAGCTACAATAGCGGCTCAAATCAAACCCTTGATTTCTAAACTTGATAGGCTAACATCGCTCATTAATACTAAATGGCCCAACAAGATTAATGAGCTTGGGCCTGTTCAGCAACAAGGGTATAGAGAACCACCACCCAATCCCCAACCGTCAGCTAAGGTCACTAAGCCCACAACTGATAAAGCGAAAATCTTCCCATCTTCCAAGGACCAAGCTGCATCACATTCTCCCCATCCAGGGAACAACTTTGCTCAACCGCCACCTATTTCCAATACAAAAGCGGTGAGCAATCCTTCATCCGTGCAGCAATTAGCCGTTGGTACCAAATCTAACACCTCCCAAACCACGGATCCCAAAGGGAAACCTACGAATACCCTAGCCGCTGACTCTACCAATAACTCTGAAGCTCCTAAGCCAAGGCAGACCCCCTATAAGTCTATTAGTCTGCCACCAGAAGTTTCTCCTTTTGTGGTTGTGTTAACTGCTGTCCCCCCACTGAAGGAAGGAGTTAAAGAGACCTACGTAGAGTTAAGAAATAAATGTGCCCAGTGGCTCCAAATACACAAACCACTGCCTAGTAGCATGAGCGGGGAAATTCTTACTGTACGTAGAGGGGATTGGGTGGGTAGGAGTAAGAAAACAATACCAGGGGATGTAATTACTGTTAATTTTAGGGATGTGGGGGCCGCGACTTTCATCTGTAATGCACCTAACAGCGGTCCTGCCACCCAGATCAAACCACTCCCCTTGTCTTACTTCCTCCCCAACTCGATAAGACCCAACTTCCACCGGCCAATTATTCCAAGTAACCAAGGGCCTGTACGTCCCCCTCAATATGCCCCTAACCACTGGCAGCAGCCGCCTAACTTCCCACCTTTTGTCCCGCACCATGTTGGCCCCCAGTGGCAACAACCTCTCCACCCCTTACCACCTTTTTTCCAATCTACTCAGCAGTGGCAACAACTTCCTCAGCAACCATTCACTGCCAATCACCATTGGCAACAGCCATGGCAGGATCCGTGTCCATCCCTGTCCTTTAACCCCTCCTATACACAGTTTGCCCATCCAAATAGGTACTGTGTATTGGATGAGGTTGATTGACTTTTTCCTAAGGGAGGCTTAGATACTAACCTCCCTCATGCAAATATCGACATGAAGGATGCAGTGCTGGGTACATCTCTCCCTACAAACTTAGAGGTGTCACCACCTACACTAATTAGGGACAGTGCAGATTCATCTAACCCCCACTGTACTGTGATCCCAGACGGAAACTCAGCACATGGCGAGTTAAAAATCCTTAGTAGGAACCTTGCTGGGATTTCAAGGAAACTAGGCCTCCCGGAGTGGAATGCCCTGGTTGATGCCCACAAAATCTGTATATTTCAAGAGACATGGGCCACTGAGCCACTGCACCGGGTGGGGTTTGTCACTTTTTTTACACCAGCAGTAAAATCCAAGGCAGGGAAGGGACGGCCATCGGGGGGGCTTATTATTTGGATAAGTATCCTGCTTAACTGCAGGATAATTACTAAGAAGGCAGGAACCCCGGATATTCTTGGTGTCTCCCTACTGGGTCTACGGGGAAGTATAACTGTCGACCTCTACAATGTCTATATCAGGGGAACAAAAAATGGGTGTATTTCACCCACAATGATGGAGCTTGAGGCTCAGTTGGGAGAGCAGAGTGGACTTGGACACATCCTAGTAGCAGGGGATTTTAATTGTACATATGAACCACTCCCCCTAGAAGGTATTCCAGATCTAGGAGAAGAGGATAGTAGATGGGGTATCCCTACCCTCTCTATCCCACCCATCAAGCGCTGGACTCGCAGTGCAATCCATCTAAATGCACTCACATTGGAGTTTGGATTAAGAGCTGCCAATGGTCGCACTCGATCTGACCTCCTGGGTGCTCCCACATTTAACAGAGTTGGTCAATGCACACGGATTGACTATATTCTGCTGGATAGGGGCCTCTGGAGCCATGTTAACGACATGGCTATTATCAATACCATAGAGAGCGACCATAACCCACTCTCCCTATCCTTAAAAAATCCTTGGCACATTGAAGTATTGCCATTCTCTCTTAGCCGCCCACAGGGGATTACTGTTGCCACTTGTGGCAGGCGTCTAAAGTGGAGCAAGTTTATGTGCAACACCGACAAACTATCCACAATAGACGAAGTGGTTAAGGGCACGCAAGCCGAAATTGGCTCTATTGATCTAACTATAGCAGCAGACAAGGCCACCGCTATTTTTGAAGCTGCCGTAAAAACTATTGGGGACCTCTTTTGGGTACAATTGCCCTCAGGGAAACAGAAACCTAAACCTAAAGGCAAACACGATTGGTATTCGGCAATATGCAGGAAGGCCAAATCACGCCTAATAGAGGCAGTCAAAGGGAAGTCCCCCCCACTAATCCAAATTGCCAGAAGAGACCATAAAAAGGCCTTACAGGTAGCTAAAAGGGAGTGGGAGGATACCTACTGGCTAACCCTTAAGGAAGCCAGTATGAAAAAAGACTCTAAATCCTTCTGGGACACCATAAGGGCACGAAACAGACTGGATAGCAGCCTTGTAACCTGCAACATTTCGGGCCAGGTATGGGAGGCTCATTTTTCCAAACTTTATTCCTGCCATAACGACATGAATGGAAGAGGGTCAGTCCAATCCTCTCCTTACACTGATTATATTCTTCTCCCTAGCGATCCTGACTTTACACTGAAGGAAGTAGAATATGCTATTAACTCCATCATTCCACAAAAAGCTGCAGGACCAGATGGCATCCCCGGGGACCTGCTAAAATCCGATGGTGTTAACTGGGGCAAATTAATCCACTCCCTCCTTCTTGCCATCTGTAGGGGTGCCCCCATTCCCGTGTCATGGAAGGGGGCAGAGGTGGTTCCCATCCACAAGAAAGGCCCTAGGGATGATCCGTCCAATTATAGGCCGATTAGCTTGCTAGACGTAAGCCAAAGAGTTGTCGGTAAAGTCATTCTACTCAGGATACTCAACTGGGTAGATGAAAACAAAATACTTACCGATTTTCAGGCCGGTTTTAGAGTAGGCACTGGAACGATAGAGCAGGCCTTTAGGCTCATGATGATCTACTGGAAGGTGGTAGTGATAGGCAAGGGCAGTCTTTATCTCGCATTCATCGATTTAAAGACTGCCTTTGACCTTGTCCCCAGGGACTTGCTATGGAAGGTTCTGGCCAACATGGGGCTCCCACAGTATCTACTATCCCTACTAGTCAG
The DNA here is from genome assembly GCF_964263255.1 of Lissotriton vulgaris. NCBI lineage: Eukaryota > Metazoa > Chordata > Amphibia > Caudata > Salamandridae > Lissotriton > Lissotriton vulgaris. The sequence goes on from NC_141687.1 coordinate 930,689,464, forward strand.
GCTCCATCAGGACAGCTTTGCCCAAATCAGGTGGGGCTCTGGAGGGGAGAAAACGGGCTGTATTCCGGTCGAGAGAGGGGTCCGCCAGGGATGTGTTCTGGCTCCCACCCTTTTCTCTTTGTATATCAATGGGGTGGTTGAGTACTTACTCAAATCTCCATCCGACGAACCATCCCTGGCGGGGGTACGCATACCGACCCTCCTCTTCGCGGACGACACGCTCCTAATCTCCAAAACCCCAATGGGACTACAGAAACTCTTGGACAATTTCCAATCCTTTTGTACTGACCGAGGCTTGGTTATAAACACCAATAAAACAAAATACCTCGTCCTTAATCCCCCTAAACAGCAAGTGTGTCCCCCTATTTTAAACACCGAGTCCCTGGAAAGGGTAAAAGTATTTGATTATTTAGGGATACGCATCTCAGACAAAATGGATTGGACTCCCCATCTAGATAAGATGCTGCTGAACCATAAAAGGATCACAGGTGCCCTATTAAGGGAGCAACGTTCCAGTTCGTTCAAACCAATAGGAACAGTCCTAGAGATCTACGCTGCCAAGGGTGTCAGCTCTGCACTTTATGGAGCTGAACTTTGGGGCTTTGCATCTTCTCAAGCTTTACAAAAATCTGAGAACAATTTCTGTAGACAAATAATGTCCCTCCCTCAAAGCACCGCACTTTTACCCTTATTTATGGACCTTGGCTGTACCCAGATTGGCGAAATTGCGAAATTTCGTCCTCTCCTATTATGGGCCCGTATTTGGCGGGTAGAGGAACTCAGTGCCTATGCCAGAGGTCTGGAAGAAATAATGGCGTCACCACACTGGGCCAGAGTCAAATGGCTAACAGATATGAAAACCTTATTGTCGAACTTGGGCCTATTGGATTCCTGGTCAAGCAGAACCTCTCCTCCAAAACAAGTACTTAAAAACCTTTATCGGGATTGGATTTGCTCCCAAAGGCACTCCAGCACATCTATTGGCAGGCTTACAGAGGATTTTTTGATGTTTAAAGACTGTCCCAGGCGAGAACCCTACCTAGACATAATCGGGAAACCGTTTGCCCGGTCCTTGTATTTTAAATTTAGAACGGGTACTTTGCCATTGAATACTTTCACCAAAACATGGAAATCCTGCACAGACAAAACTGACTTGTGTCCATCATGTTTAGCCCACCCAGAGACATTAGCCCATTTCTTATTTGTCTGCAAGGAATATGCCAATCCAAGAAGGGCGTGGCTGAAGAACCTGTGCCGGCAACTGGGAACTAGGAGCCATGATGTGGCAATTAGGATACTTGTTTCGGACAGCTATGTACCCTATGCCTGTGCCCTAGCAAAAATTTTATTCTGGGCTTGGGCTATTCGAGCCAGAAAGCTTAAATACTCTGTTTAATTTCTTTTTAAACAATATTAAATCTAGTAAATATTATACTTTTTGTTATTAACTGGATATGTGCTACTAATTTTATTATTAACTACCAATTCTTTTTAACTTGCTTTTATGATAATGACATTTTATCGAAATAAAGCTTTTGACTTGACTTGACTTGTATTTCCGCCTTCAGGATTACGATCTCGGTTTCCAACAGGCTTTCCATGTTGGGCTTTCCAACATGGAAAGCATGTACGAAAGCAACTTTGGGGGCTCATAGCTGGGCTCCCTTCTCCCAGTGGCCATATTTTTTATTTTATTATTTTAATTTACTTTATTTTATTTTGATACAGCAGTACTTCATTGGTAATTAGATGAAATTTCACAAAAATACTGCAGCTAAAATTACCACTAAGTTACAATGCCTGTTAACTTTAAAGAACATTTAACCTGCTTACCTCCAAAAAGGGTCATCAAAACACCATAATCTGCCAAGTTTCATGTAAATCTTCCTGGTTGATTGTCCGCTACTCGTCTATACAAATGCATTGGAGACAAAACACATTTTGCGACCCCCTTCTTTGTTTGCACCCATCTTGACCAGTTTGTGGTCTACACATGTATTAAAAGCAGAGTGATATTAATAAATGTATGCATGATACTGCAATATGCACGACAATTGTAGTAGCTCCACAATCCATAGGTAGCCCGTAATTTGTATTTTAATGCAAAGAGAGATTTTTTATCTATTTATGGTTTTAACACGATAAATGAACCAACGAAAATGGCGCTCAACAGATCGACAAAGGCTGCTGTTACAGCCAAAATGCATCTCTCCTGGTTGCTGGGTCGAGGGAGGCCCAACATAATAAAGAAGCCTTGATCTTGCTGCCCTTGTGTGAGTGCGCTCTTTCTTTAAGGGAGATGGGGTTGTTTGTTTACAGAGATGTTATAGTTAGGAAATTGAATTAAAAAAACTTACAAATTATTGAAAAAAACAAAGATTATAGGGATGTGACAGTTAGGCTGAAGTTTTACGAAACCAGAGAAAATCAGCAGTTATAGCTCCCTTGGCTAACTATAACTCACCTCCCCGCAATGCACTGCTTATGACCTCACATATTACATTACTCATGACATGGGCAGTGACATCACTGATGACATCTCAAATGACAACACTGAAGACATCACTGATGACATCACTGATGATGTCATCCAGTGATTGGGAGAGGTTTCTAAAAGGTAATGAGTGTTAAGCATAAATACTAAGGTAACTCATTGTGGAAGTGCCTGTATGGGTTAGTAAGTGTGTATGTAAGTGGTGGAAGAAGTGTGACTGGGTATACAAGGGAAGTAGCATTTACATTTCATGTGGTACAACGCATGCAATTACATAATGGTCAATACAACGACCACGTTGATACAATGTAAACCATTACAAAGCAAGTTGATTCTACGGCTTGCTGTACGGGGCAATCTAAACTAAGGAATAGTATAATTTACTACTCCAACACCTTCCCTACTGTTGCACATGCTGGAGTTGGAATAGTACATTATACTAAACCTAAGTCCAGCGCCCCCCCTACAGCAAGTTGTAGCAACAACTTGCGATGTAATCTGATGCATGTACCGCATGCGATATAACATTGCATATTCAGTATACAAGAGACGGTAAATATGAGACAGTAGGTGTGGGAGTATTTATGTAGGTGAGCAAGTTGGGTGTGTCCGTGCGAGTATGTGTAAGTGAGTGGCTACGTGAGGATCTGTATAGTGACTGAGTTGGTGTATCAGTGGTTGTAAATGGTAAATGAGATGGGGGATGAGTGGCTGAAGGGGTGTTTGAACAGGTACATAAGTGTATGGGCAAGGGACAGGGTACATAAGTGGCTGTTTTGGTGCATCAATGGGTGTGTTAGTGGGTGTATCAGTGAGTGAGTGGGTGTTTGAATAGCTGTATGTGTGAGTGAAGTGGTGTTTGAGTGGTTGTATGGGTGAGTAAGTGGGTGTGAGATAGGTTATATGGGACAGTATGTGGCTCGCTCAATCACTGTATAATTGAGTGAGTACACATATTAGTAAATATATAAGTGACCGAGTGGCTGTATGAATAGTTGTATGGGTGAGATAGTGGCTGTGTGAGTGGTTATATTGGTGAGTGAGTAGGTGTGTGAGTAGGTGTATGGGTAACTCATTTACTGTGTCAGTAACTGTATGAGTGTGTGTGTAACTGTGTCCATGTCTCTGTGACTGGATCAGTGAGTGGCTGTATTGGTAAGGGAGTAGGTGCATGAGTGCATGAGAGTAGGCAAATCTCTGCAAACTCCGCTGGAGTTACCGGCCCAGGGTTATTACTGGTGCATTTTAATACATTAGGAATACAACACAAATTATACTCAATAAATCAGAAAGTGTACAAAAGACACATAGGGGTGTATGATCAAGATCACCATCTATCGCAGGAAATTATCTCTGTGTCAACGTCACATTCTAAACACAGTGGTAAATTGAGGTACTGACCCGATAACACGTCAAATGTCCGCAAAACCATTACTGGGACGGCGATAAAAATCAAAACCCGAACGCAAAAAAAGTGTGCGATGGGCCCAACTGCGATGACAAAAGAAGCGATAAGCTTTGCCAGGCCTGCAATTCACACACGTCAGGCAGGAAAGGTCACTATAAAAGCAGAAAAAACACAAACAAAAACAAAACAACTGCAAAACACAATGGAGGTAGCCAGAGCAGGAACAGAGGACGACCAGAACCCCACACGCCCCCCAGAGGACCAGGCCGGGACCTCGGGGTCAGGCAAGGGCAAGGACAAGAAGAAGACGCGGTTCAGTCTGCAGGAAAACATGATGTTGATAATGGAGGTGATAAAATACCATCAGCAACTGTTTCTCACCTCCAAAGTGTCTTTAGCGACAACAAATTGAATATGGCAGTCCATCGTGGCCAAGGTGAATGCAATCAGAGTGCTAAGGAGGAGAATGGAAGAGGTCAAGAGGTGCTGGAATGATGTGAAGCACAAAACTAAGCAGAAACTCAGCAACGACAAGAAGGCAGCAATGCAGGCTGGAAATGGGAGTCCAGCACCACAGGAGGAGCTGGACGAGATGGAGGAAATTGTGTCCACAATCATCAGTGTGGAGATGGTGGCTGGAGTTTGGGGACCGGTAACTGCTTGACAGGAGCTGACGCAATAGCAAGAGGGTGAGTAACAACCATGGACTGGGGGGACGGGGGAGATGGGCACAATGGCACACATGCACAATTGAGCATAGCACAGTGCATACCCACAATGACTCTGGAGCATATACCTGATCTCCTTGGCACACTGCAGCACACCTAGAAACTGCAAGTAGGCCCCCCTTAAACTATGTGCCCAGAGGAGGCCCTCCCCACACATCACTAATCTCACAACTAACCCATGCACATGTGCTGAACCCAGCAAATCTGCGGGTCCATGATCCACACTGACAATGCAAGTGACACTGCATGACGATTTGCATGGCTATAGTCCAATTATCATGACATGGTGCACACCACAACGCTGAGGTGGCTGAGTGTGGACCACATCCGTAGAGGAGCAGGTCACACTCTGATACATCCACATGCACAAACAGCCCCTTACGTCAACAAGACATCTACGGACAAACCATGCCCAAGAATCCCAACTCCCACCAAGAGCCCAATTTACCCAAGTCTGCAACATCTCAGCACTGTACACAGACTTGAAAGGCACACTGCCTGAAAGGGATAAGTGCCAGCAAAATCAGAGCCGCAGGGGCCACTCTCCCACAATGCAGCACACATACATAAGAATGAGAGCACATCAACATTGACAACAATGTGATACACACTGCAACATGTTCACAACAGAACAGAGGACACAACTGCTGCCGCTTGTGTTTAGAATCTGGCCAATCACACTTGGCATAGCAGGGAAATGTGAGATGATGTACAAGTACAAACCCACATCCACAAAGTTGTTAAAATGTCCACTGTCCCCCCACCTCAAATAGGCAGCTCCTCCCAAACAGCCACAATGTACATTGTCATGCAGTCTGTATGTAAACTTGTATAATGGTCAACATACATTTGAACACAATGTTAAACTGCATCTCCCCTTCAGATTGCAGAGGGGGAATCAACACCTCCTGCAGAGCAGACCCAACAACTCTTCACTGATGACAAAGAGGACCTCCCCACTTTCGACACCGACTCCTGCTAAGAGCTCAGGGACAGCTTCAGCATCTCACCTCCAGGAGCAGGGCAGCCCAGCTGCATCCAGGAGACCTCACCCCCTACACAGACCACACAGTAGGAAGCATCAACTACTCACCTTGGACCTCAACATGGACTGCCATATTCTATTTGGTCACCAATGACACAGCTCTCAGACTGCGGACTGAAATCTTCCTCTTCCGATGTTCCCCGAAGGACTCTGGCTGGCCCTCCATGGGCTAACAATGTAAAGTGGGGTTTGCATGGCCCTGTACTGCTCCAGCTACAGCACTTAACTGAATGTGCATTAAACACTCAAATGCACACAGATGTGTCATGTCTATGATCATTCAACTGTGAAAGTATAGATGAATGTAGGGTCAGTAATTTCCCCTTACGTCCATGTTGCTCATGATGTGGGACTTGAGTCACATGGTGCGACATTGCGGATTGCGGTCCAAGTGGTGCCCACACTACAACAGAGACACACGCATTCGTTACTTTCTTGTCCAACCCAGAACAGAACCACACCCAGAGGTCCGGGGTCATTGTCCACATCCCTATGCTGGACTGGCATACTCCAGGCCAGCCCACTCCGCTTACGCTTACATCGGGGGATGACAACACTACATGTCCTAAGTGGTAGAGCTAAGTGGTTGTGCAGCCTGCTATGATGCATGGGCCTCGATATGCCGTCCTACCAATCAAGATTCGATTTGTATTGCGTGTCCAGCTGGACCGCAGTGTACACCAAAGGCAGCAGGCTGCTCAGACATAACTCTGTGGCACAGTGTGGCAGGGTGCACTGGGGGCCTGTGGCGTGAATCCAGTGATTGGCACGTGGTGAGCCCCTTGGAGACATGCCAGTGACGACAGGTGAGCATTGAGTCCTGAGTGCGCAGGGGTGGGCAATATTCACTGGGTGGCAGAACGGTCTGGGGACCAGGGCTGGGGTGTAGCAGGCGCCAAGGATTGGGTAGGCACCATCGGTCATGGCAGTGCCCTCGAGGCTTGGTGGGGGGAGTGAAGGTGCATCGGTATCAAGCTGATACAAACCATGATGCTTACAGGTATGAAAAATCCTGCATCATGAAACCGTAACTGAAGTTCATGTGACCGTAACCTTTCCTTTTCTTTCCTACAAATGTTAAGACCACACATACTTCTGTTACGGTCTTTTTGAGCAGGATTTGTCTTTCCTATAAGCATTCCAGTTTGTTCAAGTGCTATACACTGTACCAGATTGGGTATGTGACTATACAGAGATTTGTCCAACAGGTTTCTGAATACTAACTTTCGGAGTATGGAATTTTATTGGGGAGTTCCCGCAGCATATGCAGTTACCTGAATCCACACGTTGCCCTGATGAAGTTCCCCATTGGGCATTGGCTGTGCTTTTCGTATTGTTTATTTGTGTATTTGTAATAATGGACTGTTTTTGCACGACTGTTGACTACTGGACTTCATTACCGTGTGCACCCCCATTTCAGTTACTACAATCTGGGGCACAGAGGCATCTTGCAATGGCTGGCGTTGGGGTTGTATGCGCAGGAAAACTATGAATTGGAACTGTCGTGTGGTGCAGATACAGGGTTCCGCCATTGCTATTGTGGACATGCATCCAAGACATGTGTGAGGAAGTTTGATAGGGCTGGAGGTGAGACTCCTTCGACTCTGGCAGTTGTTAGTTGGGAGGTACAAGGGACCAACAGGTGCCGAACAGGAAGCAGCTTTGTCTGTGGGGGGATGTTGGTTGACCGCTGTGTTAGTACCATCAGCCTGTGGGCAATGTTGGTCGGGATGCAGAGGATGGTTGTCCTTTTGTGCCTGTAGAATGCAATGACTTCCTTTGTCATTGAGTCTGAGGCTGGTGTGTGTTAGGAACGTCCGCTGTCCTGATCTGCACTGACTTGGTGGTAGTCCTGGGGGTTCTGGTCTAAGGGGGCATGAGGGTGGTGGCAGTGGGTGTTGTGGATCTCTTGGGTCTCTGAGCTTCATGATCAGTGTCTCCATGTCATGTGTTGGTCTTCAGATGTGGCTCTGGTCTGGGCTCCCTTTCATACTGCAGGTAGTCATCCTGATTTACATCAGTAAAAAACAGGTGTTAAAGCTCTGCTGCTAATGCGCCTTATCGCCTGTTTCTGGATTGCATTGCAGATCTGGCTGGTCATTGAGAATATCGCGAGGTGGTATTTTCATGTGTTTTTGCACGGAGATGCCTACTCTGCATATCATTAGCGTTAGTTCGCGCTCTCATCCGTTGCAGTTTTTGCCGAAGCTATCTCTGGAAAACTGGCGTTGTCGGCAGTTTGCACCAGCCTGAGAATGGGGTGATAATTCTTTTGCCACTTTTGCTGCGCTAAAATGCTGATAACTCGGTTATAAGTCCTTTAAAATATGCCCCTTAATTTGCAGCGATGCATGAAAATGTATGACCTGGCAACGCGGTTGGCTGTGAGAATCCTTTTAAACTAAGCCTAGGAGGAGTTTGCGTAGCAAACTTGTAAAAAAACTCCTTGAGGTACAGGAAGTTCCACGAGCGTGTAGAGTTGTTTGCTTCGATTGTGCAAGATGCGTTTTTTGATGTTCGGGAACGCATATTGCATGTTCAGGAACGTGTATTGTGTGTTTGGGGGGAAATATCGCGTGACCTTCACTACGCGGTCCCCCATGGGCGCGGCATCTTGTTTTTCATGTTTGCTATGGTTCTGGTCCTGTGTTTCTAAAACCTTTTTACTGATTTTTTGATGCACCGGTGGTCCGACATCCTGGACCAGGAGCAGGACCTACTGGACCTGCTAGGTGTTGCGGTCCAGGGGCTTGGTGAGTAGCTAATTATATTACTATTGTGTTCTTTTCTGTGTTATTGCAAATATCATTTTGTTCTCAAATAGCAGGAATGCTGATGGTTACATGCATGTAAATTCCATTTAAAAATCTTATGTTATGTGATTATTATTCTTCTAGACAGGTGCCCAGCGCTATTAATCGTACTTGTTTGCAACTTTGCGATCGGTTGGGCTGGTTGTATAAGAGTGGCTAGAGAACTTAAGTTAGGTAATGCAGACTAGAAAGACTCCTTTCCTTTGTCCTGTCAGGAACTCCTTTCACTAAGATAGTGGTAGTTAGTAAGTTACTTAGTATTATTTTGTAATTGAGCAGCCTACATGACGCATCCTCTCATGACTTCAGTCCTGGTAGAACCTTTTGTAGTTCATATAGTTAGTAAGTGAATAGCAACCAACCAATGTGGTGTATGCAATATGCTTGCATCCATCGATGCATTTAAGAAAACCAAATGCGGACTTAGTGAATTGGCATGTCAAAGGGGGTCGAGAGATGATTGCGAATGAGATCGGAAGTTAGAAACAAATATCATTTTTTTCAAAAAATTTAAAAATCTTTGGAATAGGCGGGCTAGTTAGGTTTAGGATTCAGGATCATAATGGAACTGTTGAATAATAAGATAGGATGGTCTGTTACTACGATACTAGTCTACTACTAGTCGATCTGATTTAGGATAGGTCAATGTTATTTTGATTGCCGTTTCCTGTCTAAAAATCATTTTGCAGCAATAATTTAATATTTATTTGTTTCACACCAATCATTTTTTGTCTCCTTAATTATGTATTACATGATCAGCATCCAAGGGCAAGAATAAGACTGGATCTGCTGAGGTGGCTGCGGGTGCCGGAGGGGCCTCCCACTGGCAGGAAGCAGCCTCAGATGCAGATGGCTCTGCTGGCCCCAGTAAGTCCTCCTGTTGTTAATAGTAAGATATATTTCCCTAACATATACCGCTCTATTATTTCCGTTTCCGAATTAAATTTTTTCTCAAATCCTCTTCGATCCATCTGTTTCTAAATTCTTGTTATTGCTCCATTACCTACTAACATTGTTATTTATATTTCTAGTGTCTTTTTTTTTACATCAAATCCAACTGCTTCTGACTCTGTATTAGTCTGTCTGTAGCTTGCTTTCTTTTGGTTTTCCACTCAGATTTCCCTCTCCCCCTATATATTTGTGGATTGCCTAGTGGTGGTACTGTAAGACTCAGAGAACCAATTAGTCCTACTAATAGTACTAACAGTAGTACGGACTCTTTACTACTACTAGTACTAGTACTAGTAGTAGTAAAGGTCACTAGGTCACTCACATTAGACACCCCAAAGTGGTGTATTTTACTTTTTCTCGCCTAGCCCTAGTTTTTTTTTTTTTTTAGCAGCAGTTGATTATGAACAGTAAACAACTGATTACCATGCACCATGGCTGAAAGGAAGTAAGAGGAGAGGACAGTAAGATGGCAACATAATGTTTCAACCGAGAGAGACCTCATGTCCGATTGTCCGCCCTGTGGCCACTCTTTTTATTCTTTAAAAAAAATCAGATGCACCAATAGCTCTAGCCACTGCGTCCAGTACTCTAGGTTGTCCTTTTCTTGAGAGGCTTTTCAAAAATTGCCTCCAACAAAATGCCCAACTGAATATTTTGGTATTTTTGATAGGACATACTGTCTACTCTACTCTAGTACCCGAATTGTAGTGATGTGCGTGGCGTATATATTGTATTTTTAATCTTGCTAATGAAAAAAATAAATAGGGGAGGCGTAAATGGCATCTAAAATATGTGAAATGTTTTTCCAGGAGTATCGAACCCCAGTGCCGGGGCCAGCGGTGAAGGCATTGCCACTCCGGAGGGAATGGATGCCACAGCTGCAGGGGGTGAGCCTGCAGCAGTGGTGGGTGGTGGGAAGTCATATTCCTTACTTATTGACAATGATGAATGCACTCGCTGCAAGGGTGTACAATATACTATACTGCTGCTGAGACTAAGGTGTTGAGAACAGTTATAGACAACACCCTTCACTTGACATTAGCATTAGCGAAGTCCAGCAACTAATGGCCTCTTCTATTCTATCTTCAACTAAGCAGAGAAAGTTTTATGACAAAGGCAAAGAGTCAAACGACATGTAATATATGAGTGGCAGAGATGGATGTGTGGGTGAAGGAAGGGGCACCTGGGATGCATATAGGTGGCTGATAGGATGCACGGGTGGTTGAAGGTTGGTTGAAAGGTGAAATGATGGATGCCAGCCTGAGTGGGTTTAAACTGTATGAGTCAAAGGAATACATTGTGGGGTTTGCTGGGTCAAACTCAAAGGCAAGCAAGGATGCATGGGTGGTGGTTAAATAACAAAAGTATGTTGTTGGTAAAAGGTTTGTTGAGCTTGAGAATGATCGCCATGTTTGAATGGATGGATGCCTGGATGGTATCACAGGTGAAGAGTCAGACTGGATGAAGAGAATGTAAAACAAAATGAAACCATGCCAGAGTAGCAACGCCATGGGTAAAGGATAAAGTATAAAATAATGCTAGAAGAGCAATGCAATGATAAATGAAAAAACATTGGGAAGGACTGTTTTTTTTCAAGGTTTTTTATTCAAAGGTTTGAGGTTGTATTTCAGAATACTCCCTTAACTCACAGTAGTTTGTAAGCACCACATATATATTGTGTATGTACTCACCCATCATCAATTGTCTCCCTCTGACTCCAAGGCCCACTCCCGCTCCCTACCCATGTCATTTTGAGCTTGTCAGCGAAGGGTGGCCTAATGCCTGCATGGTTAACTTACAATAACTTACAGTCATCATTATGTGATGTCGTGCCATATATCATCATCATTCATATTAGTAAGCATATCATGTGCCTTGTTGGGGTAGTCAGGGTGACCGTAATTGAAAAATAGATAATTGTGTAGTACAGCTGCCCCACCTGCAGACAGTAGTAAAGTAACGTGAGTCAGCGACATTAGTATATCTGTACTGAGCTGGCATGCCTACAAGATTAATTTAGCTAAACAAGAGAGAGAAGAATAATAATAATTGTCTACTCCATGGTGCCTGTTGCCTGAAAGTCTAATCATCATCACATCCAAATTTTAGGGGCTGAGGAAGTAAGGATACCACAAATGTTATCTACTGCTCATGCTACTGTGCCAAGAAAACCCACCCCTTCTACAAAAGAAAAAAAGGGATGAGGTCCAGCGCTATAATTTTAGCCAGCTTTGCATTGTACACATGTGCAGTTGGGTGGTTGCGTTCATACTGCCCCTCTGAACTAAACAAGTTGAAAATGGTAGCCTGGAGTTTTTTTCTTTTCTGGTGCCACTGATGCAGGTGACTTCTTGAAGCCAGATGTTAGGCTCAATGCATGTTTTTTTATTGCAGTACTCTCTTGCCTTGGACACCTTGCTGTCTCAGCCTGACTCTTGTGTTGTGTGATTTTGCTGATGATGATGTGGGCAGTACCTCTGCACTACTGGGTACAGGGCTGCTTTGTGTAACAGAGAAAATGTCTCTATTGGGAGGTCTATTTTCTGGCATTGCTGGTGCTACTTACAATGTCGGATGAACTGTTAGATGGGCGTGACATTTGACTCTCTACAGTACCTACTACTACTGAGGTGGTTGTGGTGGATGCAGGCAGCTGCCGTCGAAATATAAAACTTGAGGTGATGTTGGTGGTATCATCTGTGTTGGTGGTATCCTTGCCACATCCCTCACAGCAATTTGGGATGGAGTAGTGTTGTCTCCTCTGGGCGGGACTATTGTCCATGATGACTGGCTCGTCATCATCCTCCTCTTCTATATCTACCTCCATAACTCCTAGGTTTTTGGAGCCTTCTTTTCCCTAGCCTTGTCTCATGGCCAGTCTCACTCTCAGACTGAGGTGGCTTCAAAGTGGCATATAGATCTTTGGAAGGGGGCTTACAGAAGAAGTTGTTGGACTAACCCTCCTTTTCCTTACTTGGGATCTGGAAGACAATGGACCTTTTGAAAGAGTGGCTTGCTCTTCTTCTTCCTCTGCATGAAGCTCGATCTACTGAACTGCCCCTACTTTGGGAGGAACAACTACTATTGGGGTTGGTTGCGGCTGTTGTTTCCCACTTATCTGAGTTTCCTGTATTGATTGGGTACTATTTTCCAATGACAATAAGTCAATTTCAATATCACTGCTCATCAGTGTTAGACTAGTTTATTAGACTGGTTGCCTCTGCGACAGACATGGGCTTGGGCCTTGGTTGGCGGGGTGGATCCAGTCATAGGGGGGTACTGCTCTCAGCTTGCTCCCCGGACAACGCTGCTGCAGGCTCCATTTTTGGTTTCCTAAAAAAGGTCTTGAGAAACAACAGTTTTGGTAAGGGACAGTGCCTTCTTCTCACTTGCAACTTTCTTGGTCCTGGACCTGGTACCTTTCTTTGGGGCTATCTTGAAGATGTCAGCAGCATGCAGTTGCACAAGTTGTAGAAATGTCTGGGGTCACATGTCACTTGACGTCATGAGCAGCAGGACTAATGTCTAGCAGTGCAATGGGTGATGTTCTCATCCTAAATGCAAAGAAGCAAGAAGTATATCAGTGAAATATGGCATTGATTGCTGCAGTTCATGTACATGTATAATGTAGTGTGTGGTCACGCTTGTTGGTGTATTATTATTATTATTAAATGTATTACCTCAGTTATAAAAAATAGCCATTTGTGAGAAGTTGACAACAACAAGCGCTTTCATGGTTGGTGAACAGTACACAGTACACTCAGGAAGGATAGGAAAGAAGAATAGCAACATAAATACAAAAAAATGAACTCAAGCAGGCCTACATTGACACAGACTTTACAAAATGGCCCCTGGCCATATTTGGGGATGTTCAACCAAGGCAAATGCTGGTCCACTATTACAAAAACACTCAAAGGAGGCATGCTAATGCAACAATGCCAAAAAAAAGTCCACTGGGCTAAAAAAGGATTGTAAGTTACAACCACAAACCTTCAACAAAGGCATTTATTTAACACACATAAAAAAGTTAAATACCAAAAAAATAATATTTTGCCCTTCGATCCAACACCATCCATGCTCTAAATAATGTTTAACTTCAACAGACACCATAGAAACAGTTGTTTCGTGCACCCATGAGTAGCTGTGGGCCTATTGGTTGGAAATAAAACGATTGGCAGACTAGGCCACATTGTGAATCAATCCAAATCAACAATATTGCAAATTTATTAGAAAATGTAGTGAATTGTGCCTCATTTTTTGATGGATTAAAGCAAAAGAAAAGTTCATGCAAAACAACAAACAGCAAGAAAGGCATTGCCGCTACAAAGAAGGCTTGCAGGCCTAACACATTAGAACATTGGCTGCCCCTTCACAAAATGGCACCAGCCACATGGCCGGCCACAACAACGAGAAAGGGAATACAGACAATGAAGGCCTATGGCATTAGCATACTGGCTGCCTCCACAAAATGTCCGTCAGCCACATGGCCAGGGCACAACAACAAGAAAGGGAAGACAGACAATGCAGCCCTATAGCAAAAGTAGGCTGGCTGCCTTCACAAAATGGACACCAGGATACCACAACAAGAAGCAGTAAGCCAAGAGGAATAAAGGAAAGAAGACATGCAGGCCTAGGGCAAAAGCACTACAAAATTCCACCAAACATATGGTCACCCACAACAACAACAAGCAGGAGGCCTGGAAAACAATGAACTCAAGCAGGTCAATATGGACACAGACTTTACAAAATGGACCCTGGTCAAACGAGGAGGCTCAGCCAAGGCAAATGCTGACCCACTATTACAAACACACTGAAACACTGCCCAGACAAAGGAGGCATGCTAAACAAAAGAGTTTTAATGCAACAATGCCAAAAACGAAAATCCACAGGCAAAAAAGGTTTGCAAGTTACATTACAACCACACACATCCAACAAAGGCATTTACTCAACACACATTAAAAAAAGTGAAATACCCAAAAAAACACATTTTGCAAGTCAATTCAATGCCATTCATGCCCTAAATGATGTTTAAATTCAATGGACACCATAGAAACAGTTGTTTCATGTACCCATGAGTATCTCTGGTCCTACTGACTGAAAGTCCTATTGGTAGACTACTAAGCTAGTGAATTAAATACATTTTGCAAATTGATTTCAAATGGTGGAGAAAATGTAGTGAACTGTGCAGCATGTTTCCTTTATAAAAGAAGAAAAATTACTTACAAAGAAACAACTAAGCCCCACTGAAACTAAAGGCCACCCACCACAATAAATGTTTTAAAAAACAATGAAAAGTACAAACAATTGTAGGTGCAATGCCCCAATCAAACAAACAACACCAATTTTCAAACTTGTGAAATTTCAAATTCAAAAGTCCTCAAATCCAATGATATATGATGCAGCAGACACAAAAAGTGATCCTTCCAGCTCCAAATCCAAACGAGAAGTGAATAGGAGATGCACAAAGCACTGGGAGGAGCCTGCTGGACAGGAACAGGAAGTTGCAGACTCTGGGGTACTTCCTTCCTCTTAAAAAAAAAAAGAAAAATAGAAAGAGGACTCCTGGCATAAAAAGTACGGCCTAATGTCAATCCGAGGAGTTTTTTAATCCAAATCATCATTTCGAGAAGGTTTTGATGCTGCTCGGGTGAGAACCTTCTCCCGATTGCAGATTCTACATTTTCCCGATCACATTCTTCACGTCCGATGGCACGCCCAAATGACATGTTCGTGATCGCAAGCTCTCGCCGGACCGTGGAGCCAGCTAGCAAATCTCGTGGAGCTCAAGAAAGGATATGAAATCTCATCAGTGATCGCAGGCACCCGATAAATTGCTACCAGTGTGAGAAAACGCATTTAGGGCAAGAAAATACAAAAAAACTCCAATCCGTTTAGGAGTGTGGAGATTTCCAGAAACTCTGGGTTCTAGGCAGAACGCATAGTTGCTAAAAATCCACAAACTCCAATGGTGGGGCGGAGTTTTACGCCCATTTTAGTCAAACACCGCTTTTCCTATGGAAAGTAGGTCCTAACTATAACTAGCTACTGACGACCCCTGGAGCTGGTAGTAGAAGATCTAAACATTCTAAGAAAAAATGTGATAAAAGGAGGAACAAAGAAATAATAAGCCCAAAGATTGGAAGGGTAATGACATTTTTAAAAGAAACACCTCTTTAATCAACAAACAATCTGACAAGGGGAGCAACATCATAGTGATGGAGAGAATGAAGTATCTAACTGAGGCAAAATGGCAGCTGGGAAACACCAGCAGCAGTTCAAGTACTATGCTGGGATGCCGACAGACCGAGCGAGTCCTCTTCCCTGAGCTGTCACCAGGTTGAGATGTGGCCGCTTGTCCAAGAATATTTGGTACAATTAGTGAAATCGAGAAAAAAGAAAAGAAAGGATTACTGGTTTGATATCATAAGCACATTTTTCTCTCTCTTTTGGCAGCAGCAATACCTTTAGGTCCTGACAAAAGCCTTGATACTGTGTTTAGATCGACTTGGCTGAAACATGTAGACCGTCTTTTCAAATTAAGCAGTTTAAATCGATACTGCTATTTGCACTGACTTTTTAATCCTGTCAATAGGAGCAAGTTATCAAAATTTGTTTTGTCCCTACTAGGCAGTTTTAACCCTCACTACCTCACTCATTACATGTTATTTTGCTCTGTGTCCTCACTATACCTTGACTCATCTGTGGGATTTAGTGTCCTTGATAAACTAGTAACATCTTAAAACATCCTTGAGCTCCTTCTTCTCAGAGAAGAAGTTGTAGCCCTCAGTTGTGACTAGGTCTTCCCACTAAGAGGAGATACCCATATGATGAAGTATGCCACCTATGCTGGGTGAGAGTATTCATCCTGAAAGGGATCTCTCCCAAGTGGGGATTGTGTGAGAAATTAGTCTGTCACTTCATAGGCACTTGTGTGCACTGATATACAATGTACTAAAAAAGAAAGGTTTCCCTTTAGTGTCCTTTAACAGAAAGGCCAATCATGCATCACTTATCCACTCACTTAAAGCAGGCTTCATCAAACGAAAGTAATAATAATAAAGCACTTACAGAGAAAACAACAATTATATTCAAAATATATCACAGAATGTATTTGCCATTAAAAAACAATAATCCCTCATACACAAATTCATTAAATAATTGTATACATAAAACTATTTATAAAAAGGCACACAATATAAAAATATTATCAGAAAAAAGGAGACATTTAGACAACAAACTTTGTCTTGATACTGCTAATTCAGATACACTTGGTACAACAGAGGGCAAGAGTTTGAATTCCCAATCACCATAGCACTGTTGACCCTTCCGAATTTAACAAGGAATAAAGCGTTGACGCGTTTCAGTGGTGTTAGATCGATAAAACCACCTTCTTCAGGACAAGTTAAAATATTTATCTCCTTTTGACTGGTGTCACCTAGTTCAAAGTAAAACAAAACATTCATTTACCCTTCAGTAATACAAACAAAACTTGAAATTTTTTTGCTGAGTTCATAAAATTTATCAAACAACTACAGAGTAGTCTAATCATATACATTCACTTTGCTGTAAATCTAACATACTCCTCATTGCAAACATAGTTAAAACATAATCAGACGTGATTCCCTACGGATCCAGATCTTTTCATTACAACAACAAGGTCTTTACCCCTCCTAATTGTCCATTGTTCTTTGTAAGTGCTCTGTTCTTAAACATGTTGCAAACAACAACTGCATTCATCCTTCCAACCTTATAGTTTCAAATTTCATAAACCATGAAACTCACCCGTGCAATTGCACATGTGTGACACTCCTCCTCACTTTAATTAAAAAAGGTAGGGTGCTGAGATGTCAAATTTAAAAATCTGTTGAATACAGTAGAATCAATGTTAGGCCTCCTGATGTTGTCATGTAAGGGGTCTTAAAGGTAACAACTTAACTATAGCGAATACTATATAGTGGGAATTACCTTATCCTAATGAAAAATCTAATTTTTAGGTTGATCCCCATGTGCAATCAATCAAGCCACAAAAAGGTCAGCCCTATCAAATAAAAGCACAAGTATACAAAATGTTCCTACCAAGACTCACTCACTGTTATGTACACTTGAGCCACTAGAACTATAGGACTCCATTTGTTTAATTATGAGGTTACCTTCTTATTTGTAACAAGGTGATTATATTTTCCACCGGAAGGGATCGATCTGTCCCCAATGTTCTCAAAGAGTTCACCTTACACAATGTAGTGATCCCTTGGATTGAAAGGAACACTAGGCCGGGGTGGTAAGATCCGCTCTGCTCACTGAGATTTTCCCAATCCATACTCTGCGTAGAGCGGGGAATTACGCCAAACTCTGCTGTGCGGGGTGGAGTTTTACTCTCTCAAGGCTCATCAATGTTAAGCGTGAGGAGGAAAATCCAATGCTGTACCACCTCCGGGTGAGAATTATCACTGCAGGTTGTCACTACAGGTCACTAAGGCTTCCATTGAGGCATTGAGAAACCTGCCACTCGCATTGAGTAAGCTGCTGCTCAAGTAGAACAGAAAGAAGCTGGGCCTTATTGCACTGCACCCGGGGCCATTTGCACTGATTTTATAGCACGGGACAAATGCTCAGTGATAAAAATCAGCATGAGCAGTGCGACCTACCTCACTCTGCCTCTTACGGAACTCCACTGATCATGGTGGGGGTTTTTTGTCACCACAAGGAGTTATGCTACTCTGTCCAGACCTAAGGAACACCATTATCTTCGAACTGCACATTCAAAAAATGCCTATGATATATTTCCTTCCAAAGTTACATAAGAACATAAAACACCACCGGGTAGACCAATACTAAGCTCGATTGGATCCCTCCTAGAAAACATCTAGATATATTTGCATTGATTTCTACAACCATATGTTACATGGCTACCATCATGCTTGAAGGATTTCAAAGACTTATTTAAGAAAATAGATGGCATACCCTGCAGATCTGAATGCATCATGGTCATTCTGTATATACTATCATCATACACATTGATCAATCAACCGCAATTTTAAGGGACAGACCGATTGGACCTTTAGAACACATGCAGATGATGCTAGAAATGTTACAGTATTGTCTTACACACAATAGATTCACCTTTGATGGAAATATCTACCCACAGCAACAGGTCACAGCCATGGGTACCTCCTTCATCCTCACCAATGCAACTTTATTCATGGGATGGAGGGAGAAAAATGTAGCCTAGACAGAAGAAAACAAACCATGCATGAGGGATGTTGTGCTCTGGACGTGTTTTATCGACAACTACTTTATTGGAAAGGGGCGACCATTCGGTCCCCCCGAACGTATGGTTGAGTACCACGATCCCCCCGGGAAGCCATTTTTGGGCGGGAGGCGAGCCTCGGCTGGTATGCCCAAAGCGGCGTAGCCGGGGCGCGCGTTTTTCCCGCCCTAGAGTGGGCTGGCCTAGACACTGACGCGGACGGCCACGCCCTTAGGGGCAGGCGGGGGCGGGTTGACGCCCGCCCTGAAGACGGATAAAAGGAGCAACAAGCCAAGAACGCATCCTCTTGTTCCTGTGCTCTGAAGCTGCACCCCCTCGCTGCACGTGAGCTCGAGACGGAACGAAGAGCCAATTTTGAGTGTGGTAATCTTTCTTGTTTGTCTTACAGATACTCTGTTGGAGAATGCCTAAGAAAGTCGGAAAGCGAATGACTACCGACCAGATGCTGCGTGTTCTTATGAAGGAGGTGACCGACCTAAAGAAGCGAATGGCGGAAAAAGATGGTGAAGAGGGGCCGAAACGTCCGTTGGCTGGAGCTGCTCCGGGAGGAAAAGGCAAGAGGCCCAGAAGGGGAGCAGCTGGAGGGGACATCCCGGTTCCCTGTGCCCCGCTCCAAGAGCCAACTCCGGTGCCGGCAGAGGGGAATCCGATTCCCGTGGTGGTCACCCCTGTGTCCGGCGAGGATATGCCGCCCGAGCTGGCAGCACAATTAGCAGCGTGGTTGGGTAAGAATAACGAGGGCGCCACGGCTTATGACGCACGGGTTTTGATGAGGCAACTGCGTGAAACAAGGGAGGCGGCGAAGGCAGCATCGCCAGTTATCACGCCGGCCGCGGCAGGAGGAAAGCCACCTGGGATAGGCTCAGCCGCAGATACAGCTTCTGGTTCAGGTAAGCGGCCATTGCCGATTGCGAGGGATGAGTCTGCCTCGTCACAAAGGGAAAAGTTGGGTCAACATGTCCCTCTAGCTATTAAGGAGAAGATATGGGCTGATGAGTATGTAAACATCTTCTCGTTGCTTACCGATCATTATGAGATGGAATATGTTAAGAGCCAAAAGGAGCTCATGCATCCGGGTGTTTGGCGCGCAAAGATGGCCGCCTTCAAGGTAAATGAAAACATTGGCAATTGGGGCAAGGCGTGGGGGATTTTTACGTCCATCCTGGGCGAACGTAGGCCCGAATTGCTGTCCGAATTGCCGATTTATCAGTCACGGATCATGGGGTATTCTGTGTCACATGGGGGCAATCAGTGGTTCTGTTACGATAATATTTTCAGAAAAGCGAAAGAGCATGATAAGAACTTAACTTGGGATTGTTACGATTCTGTGTCATGGTCAAAAATGGCGGATACTGGTATGTTGAATTTGCCATTAGTAGGGAGTAGTGTGGGGGAATCCTCCCGCCAAAATGCTGGGACCCCCTTTCGATCAGGTGCGAATAACGAATTCCACTCCAGGCCGAACGGCACCACAGGTAAAAAAGGGAGTTGTTGGAATTTTAACAGAGGCAAATGTACGAGGCCCCAGGGGTCATGCAAATTTAGGCACGAATGTAGTGGGTGTGGGCAAGCCCATCCTGAGTCCATGTGCAGAGCCAAAACGGGTGATAACGGGGGTAGAGGAGGCGCCAAACAGGTCTGAAATAGTCCGAGGGGCGCCTTTACCTACTCCGATTGATACCATGGCAATGATTCCTTGGCTCAGCGAATACCCGGATCACGCTTCCGCTGGGGTGTTGCGAAACGGGTTTTCGTATGGTTTCCGCATCCCAGTGGGGGAGTTTCAGGGTTTAGCGAAATGTAAAAACCAAATATCAGTCTTGCAGCACACGACCGTGGTACAGGAGAAGATTGGGAAAGAGGTGGCTCGAGGTAGAGTCGCCGGTCCGTTTAACGTTGCACCGGTCGCTAACTTTGTTTGTTCCCCTTTAGGGGTAGTCCCCAAGAAGGACCCGGGTGAGTTTCGGCTGATACATAATTTGTCGGCCCCACGGGGTCTTTCCGTAAACGATGCGATTGACCCGGCAGTGTGTTCAGTACGGTATGCATCTTTCGATGAGGCCGTAGCCATATTGAATCGCCTGGGGCCCGGTGCGCTGATGGCGAAATCTGATATCGAGTCAGCGTTCCGGTTGCTCCCGGTACATCCAGACGATCAGCGTCTTCTTGGTTTCATGTTTCAGGGACACTATTACATGGATAGATGTATGCCAATGGGGTGCTCTATATCATGTGCCTATTTTGAGCAGTTCAGTTGTTTCCTGCAATGGGTCTTCACAAGGAAGACGGGGTTTCATCAGGTTATGCATTATCTCGATGACTTTTTGTTTCTAGGGGCAGCCGGGGATCCGGAATGTGGCCAGGCCTTGAATGAATTTTGTATCTTAATGAATCATTTTGGTGTGCCATTGGCCCCTGGTAAGACGGTGGGTCCTTCGACTTGCCTGGAGTTTCTGGGGATCGAGCTCGACTCGGATGAAGGTTGTTTTCGTTTACCAAGAGAAAAAGTGCTCAAGTTCAGGGCATCCTTGGAGACGTGTATTAGTCAGTCTAAGGTTAAGTTGCAGCAATTACAACAATTGGTGGGACAGCTGAACTTTGCTCTGAGAGTAATACCGATGGCCCGCCCCTTTTCTCGCTCGATCGCTCAGGCCATGATCGGCCTGAAGGAGGGTCACCATCGCACGAGGCTCTCGGCCGAGGTTCGCCAGGACATGCGCATTTGGTTGGCATTTCTGGCGGATTTCAATGGTCGAGTTGTCTGGAACAAACCGGCGGTGTCCTCTGAGGAGCTGGGCCTGTGGACAGATTCAGCAGGAAGCATGGGTTTTGGAGCCATATTTGGCACACAATGGTCAGCTCAAAAATGGCCGTCATGGTGGCATGAGGGTGGGCTGACGAGTAACATTGCTTTTCTTGAACTGTTCCCCATCCTGGTGGCACTGAAAACTTGGCCGGAGGGGTTTAGAGATCACTCTGTGGTATTCTGGTCTGATAACATGACCGTGGTTGAGTGCATCAATAGCCAGGCGGCACGATGCAAGTGGATCCTGAGGCTGCTCAAAGAGATTGTTTTGTTGTGTATGCAATTGAATGTCCTATTTAAGGCGAGACATGTGCCAGGGGTGATGAACCAAGCGGCTGATGCGCTTTCTCGTTTTCGTATGCAGGCCTTCTGGGGTTTTCTGCCCACAGCGGACCCGGAGGCGGCACCCTTTCCCGAAGCTCTCTGGTCTCTCGGTGCCCCGAACTACAAAACCTCGTGGGAGAGAGTTTAGCACCCAGGACAAGGAAGGCATATGAAGGGGCGTTCCGTTCCTATTTGGCCTTTTTGGGGACTGCTGGAGGGGAGCTTTGGGGCCAGGAGGAGTGGGTAGTAAATTTCCTGCTGTCTTTACATCAGGCAGGGAAATCTGTGGCTACGGCCCAGAGGCATCGGGCAGCCATTTCCTTTGTGGCAAGGGCTTATGGGATCCAGGACCCGACAGCGTCTTTCGTTGTGCAAAAAGCGCTACGTGGGTGGCAACGCCTTGAGGGTCGCAGAGTAGATGACAGGCGCCCGATAGGTCTGGATAGGCTGGCCCTGTTATTATCTGTACTCCCTTCAACATGTTCATCCCAGTATGAATCAGTATTATTCCGAGCCGCTTTTGCGCTGGCATTCCATGGGGCTATGCGGGTAAGCGAACTAGTGGCGAGGAACAAGCGGGATGTGACGGGGGGATTGTGCCGAGAGCACGTTCAGGTCAGAGGGGAGACAATGTCCATCTCGTTTGTCAGGTCCAAGACCGACCAGGGTGCGATGGGGGACTGCATAATCATACAAAGGATTCCCGGGTCCTCCATGTGCCCGGTAAGTTGCGTAGAGGAATATTTAGCGCAAAGGGTGGCATCATGGGGGGGGACCTTGTTGAGACACGCTGACACCACCCCACTGACGAGGTTTCAGTTTCAGCGGGTGCTTGCGATGTCAATTTCCGCTGCGGGCCTGGACCCCGGCGAGTTTGGGACCCATTCCTTTCGGATAGGGGCTGCTACAGAGGCTACGGCCAGGGGTCTGAATGTCGAACAAGTCAAACGTGTGGGGCGTTGGTCCTCGAACTGTTATAAAAGGTATGTGCGGTTGCACATGTTGTGAAGCTGTAATGATGTACTCACGCTTCTTGTTTTTGTTTGGTTTTCAGTTGCGCAAGCCTACGAGGCGGGGCGGACTGTGCAGTCGACCCAACACCGGGTCAGCGGTCAGACATCACCGGCTGTGAAAAAGGAGGTGTGGGTCGTGGGCCACTCATACGTGAGACGGGCCGCGGACGTATTCAAAGCAGGTGACATGAATCACGTGGCTGGGGAATACGGGTACAGTGTGTCCTTCTACGGAAAGGGCGGGCTCTGTATTGACCAGTTTCAATCATTTTTTGAGGGTTTGTTAGGGCGGACGAGGTCACCGCCGGCTATAGTCATAGTACATCTTGGGGGCAACGATTTGGTGTCCACTGGTAGACGACTACTTCTTGAGGCAATGCTTTCCACTGTAAGTTGGTTAGCGAGAAGAGTTCCAGGGTGCACAATCGCATGGTCCCATATGATCCCGCGAAAAGTGTGGCGGGGGGCTCTTTCAGTTTCTGCTCTGAATCATTCAGTAAGGAAGATTAATAATAAAGTGAGTCGATTGTTCCGTTCAAGTACACTGCATTCTATTTCGCATGGTTGTATTAAAGGGGACAGTATGTATTTGGGTGATGGTGTTCATTTGTCCCGAATGGGGAACGAGTTACTCATAGGAGACCTGATAGCTTGGCTGGGGACCTTAAGACATGACCTTTAGGCAGGAGTGTGTGGGGGGTCCGGATAGCCGGTCAACTATCCGGCCTGTGGCGGTAAGGTCATGATCGGTGAGCACTAATTGGTAGATCCCTATGAGGGGGCGTCACCCATTACGGATGGGAGCGCTCGAGGGAGGTGGCCATTGGCCCCTCAATGGGTAGGCGGTCCCTTCTAAGGATGGGACGCCGAAAGGAAAGGAAAGGCGGTCAAGACCCCTTCCTGGGTAGGAGGGGCTACAGCCCCCTCCTGGGGAATTTCCCGGGGCCAGGATATCTGCGACGGCAGATGTGGTAAGTTGTGTGGGGTTTGGGAGGGGGTCTACGCTACCTTCTAGATACCTCACACGAGTCCTCGGACGACCTTTAAGTGGCGCCGAGTTTATTGGGGCCCCCGTCAAGTCAAGGGAAATTGGTAGTTGCACTTGAGGTACACCTCTGTGCGGTCGCCCCTCACAAGTGAGGGGGATATTTCTGGGTTAGGGATCTTGACACCGGTTACGACCTTGCCGTTGGCCCTTAAACGTTAGGATGTACAATTTCAAAAGTTCAAGTTAATGTTTTGTAGGATGTTAGTTCGGCTAGGAGAACCTTTGTATTAGAGAATATGTTAAGGGTAGCCAAACATCGCATTGTGGTAATGAAATTGTACATAATATGAAACTGTTATTTTAATGTTTTAATTTTGTTTCATATTTTAATAAATACGGCCGGGAGGGTCACTCCCTCCCGTCTTCCAAAAGTTCAGAACTGTTTCCGGTTTCCCATCCTTGGGGAGTGTGTCGAGAGGGGGTGGCGGGTATCTCGGCCATATGGAAAGGGGCGACCATTCGGTCCCCCCGAACGTATGGTTGAGTACCACGATCCCCCCGGGAAGCCATTTTTGGGCAGGAGGCGAGCCTCGGCTGGTATGCCCAAAGCGGCGTAGCCGGGGCGCGCGTTTTTCCCGCCCTAGAGTGGGCTGGCCTAGACACTGACGCGGACGGCCACGCTTAGGGGCAGGCGGGGGCGGGTTGACGCCCGCCCTGAAGACGGATAAAAGGAGCAACAAGCCAAGAACGCATCCTCTTGTTCCTGTGCTCTGAAGCTGCACCCCCTCGCTGCACGTGAGCTCGAGACGGAACGAAGAGCCAATTTTGACCCACCCACCAGCCCCTGAGGACAGCCAGTTGTTTTGAATAAAGTTTTAATGTGGGAATTCTATTTCTTGCAGGTTGTGGTGATTGTCGTGTTATTTTGAGTATGCAATAAAGAATGGTCAGCTACAGTATGTTTTCAAATAAAGTAATTCTGCACTAGTATTGATCAGTAATCATACATGAAATGGTTATGGTTGTTTTATAAATTGAGTAATTTTTAGTTAAATTGTCGTATTTATTTTTTGGTCGGGCGGTAAGGTCATGATCGGTGAGCACTAAATGGTAGATCCCTATGAGGGGGCGTCACCCATTACGGATGGGAGCGCTCGAGGGAGGTGGCCATTGGCCCCTCAATGGGTAGGCGGTCCCTTCTAAGGATGGGACGCCGAAAGGAAAGGAAAGGCGGTCAAGACCCCTTTCCCGGGGCCAGGATATCTGCGACGGCAGATGTGGTAAGTTGTGTGGGGTTTGGGAGGGGGTCTACGCTACCTTCTAGATACCTCACACGAGTCCTCGGACGACCTTTAAGTGGCGCCGAGTTTATTGGGGCCCCCGTCAAGTCAAGGGAAATTGGTAGTTGCACTTGAGGTACACCTCTGTGCGGTCGCCCCTCACAAGTGAGGGGGATATTTCTGGGTTAGGGATCTTGACACCGGTTACGACCTTGCCGTTGGCCCTTAAACGTTAGGATGTACAATTTCAAAAGTTCAAGTTAATGTTTTGTAGGATGTTAGTTCGGCTAGGAGAACCTTTGTATTAGAGAATATGTTAAGGGTAGCCAAACATCGCATTGTGGTAATGAAATTGTACATAATATGAAACTGTTATTTTAATGTTTTAATTTTGTTTCATATTTTAATAAATACGGCCGGGAGGGTCACTCCCTCCCGTCTTCCAAAAGTTCAGAACTGTTTCCGGTTTCCCATCCTTGGGGAGTGTGTCGAGAGGGGGTGGCGGGTATCTCGGCCATATATCTGGGAAGGTAAAGAGTCTGAATAGAGGAATTCATTTCATGAATGAAAGCTAATAACCTCAACATGAGGTTCCCAACACATAGCAGACAACATAGTGAGTTTCTGGACTTTGAAGTGAATATCAACAATGACAAGTTGACAACTACTATCAATAGTAAAATAACAGTGCAAACTCAATACTAAATGGCCACTGATGGCAATATAATGGAGTGTACCATATGAGCAGATGTAAAGCGCAAGAAACATCTAAGCCATAGAGGAGGAATATGAGATGGAGGTGACTAAAATGATTAAAAGATTTATTCCTCATCGGTACCCATTCGTTGTTCTCAATAATGCTCGAGAGAGAACCTGTAAAAAACAGAGGATCACTTTACTTTATGAACAAAATGAGAGATCCCTGAAAAGAAAAAGCTGTGTATAAACACAGAAACTCTTTTTGGAATACAATCAGGCTGAATTATACAATCATAAAAATCCTAAAAAAGCATTGCCACGTCCTGGAGAAAGATCAACATTTCAAAACAAAAAATATTGGCTCTGGCCCATCAATAACCTCCCACAAAACTTGATCACTAAAAGACATTCTAACACAAAGACTTTATGATCCTGAAAGAGGAACTAATTGGCTAATGGATGGTAGAAAAGGATTTGTCAAGTGCAATAGATGTAAAGCTTGTCAATATGGGCAAAATCAGAAATTGTATAACACATTTGAAGAACACACTAATCCAATACAAGATAGTAACCTGCAACATGAAATATGTGATATAGGAACTTGAATGCAATTGTGGAAAGTTTTTCATTGAAAGTACAATAAAATACAAATTCTCCAACATATTAGTGCAATAAAAAATGGTGTTAAGAACTACCAGATGTCCAACCACTTACTGTAGTATCAGGGATTTCCTTAAGGGTTCAATTACTATGGGATCAAACACATAAAGCGCACCCCTGAGGAGGTGAATGAGAAAAAGAAATGAGAAGGCAAGAATCTAGATTAAGTCTGACCTTGAGTACAGAGATACTTTAGGGCCATAATATAGACACATACATTATATTTGTAGATTTTGGACCGGAATGTGATACTCTGCATGTCATGTGTCAAAATATAATGTTTTTATTATATTTAACCATCATGCCCGATAAAGAAGAAAAAATCTATATATATCCCTTCCGTTCAAGTTCCAGATTTGTCCCACAAACAATTAGAGACAACATGGATATATTTTCGGACAGTGTCACTAACGATCTGAGAGAATGAAACCTGAAAGGAGGAAATTGTAAAAACCAGAGGAAAACACAGGAGAACCAAATATTTAGGACATTGAACAAGATTAAGAAAGATGTCAATACAATCATAAAACCCTCCAGTAAAGGGGGAAATGTGGTACTTTGGGGGAAATGTTTGTATGAGTGGGAAGCCTAATGACAGGTTGAGTTACTGAAAGGCGCAGGAACACCTGACATGGGACGAATACCAGTCTGTGAGGTAGAAACACCCGGTCATCCCTGTGTTCAACATGATCCCAAAGGTTCACAAGAACTTAAACAATCTCCTTGGGAGACCAGTAATATCTGCCAAACAAAGCATGTTTGAAAATTTTTGTTAAAATATATGGATTTTTACTTGAACCCATTAGTAAGAACACTTCCGTCATATCCGAGAGATTCAACTGATTTAAAAAAAAAAAGATACATGACATCAAGTGGGAGGAAGATATGGTGCTTTTGACATTGGACATATCAACTTTATATACAAGCATCAGGCACAAAGATGGATTAAAAGCTACAGAGCACTTCCTAAGCATGAAACCCATGACCTTTGTCAATCATAATTGTATGATCCTTAAAATGATGGAATGGGGTTTAACCAGGAATATTTTTTTGTGTGGGAAGGAGCTGTTCCATCAAGAACAGGGAATGGCCATAGGCACCTGCTTCACCCCCAGTTATGCTAATTTGCATCTGGGCTGGTGGGAGGAGCAGGTGCTAAGTGGCCGGTCACTAGAACACTGGTCAGAGAAGATTCTTATTTGGTCCAGATTTTTTGATTATGTCTTTGTGCTGTGGCTGGGCATGGAGACGGAAGTAAACAATTAATCAATGAAGTGAATACCAATGACATGAACTTGAATTTTGTGGGCCAGATAAGTAAATAATCAGTAGAATTGTTAGATATTAGGGTATGTGTGTAGAGGGAGAGACTTGAGAGTACTATTTTTAGAAAACCTACCACTGGAAATACTATCTTGCATGCTTATCAGGAGTATACCCTTGGGGAATTTTCCAGAGCCAGGAGAGCGTGTAGTACCCTTTCTGAGTATGACAAAATACAGCATGATATGGAGCATCGCTTTATAGAAAGAGGGTACTCTGTAAAAAGTTTAGAAACAGCCTCTAAGAAAGCAAGAAATGTAAACAGAAAAGAGGTGCGGCTCCAACCCTCTAGAACAACATTAAGGAAGACTACTAGAGGTCAGAGTAATACACACAGATTCATAACAACATATAATGTGAAACATAAGAAGGAGAGACAGGTTTTAAACAAGCACTGGCACTTTATCATAGAAGATCCAATATTGGTGCAAGAAGTTAAGAAGAGACCAGAAATCACTTATAGAAAATCAAAATCACTGATAGAATATCTAGTGAACAGTGAGTATGAAGGAGTAGCCCCACAGCAAAATTGGCTAAGGCAGTGAGAAAGCTTTTATAAATGCACTAATTGCAAAGCCTGCCAGCATGGGGAAAATCTTTCATCATTGCAGACAACATTTAACAAAACCATAAGGATTAGAGGGTTCTGACATACAAATCGAGTTTTGTAGTGTACATTTTAAGGTGCCCAGGTGCCCATGTGAAAAGATGTATCTGGGGAGCACCACACTACCCGTCCACAGAAGGATACTTCAGCAGAAAAAAGGGCCATTGTGAATAAGGATAGAAGTTATCCAATAGGTAGGCACTTTGAAAAAGAACATTAGGGTGATCCTATATCTATGAAATACAGCTGTCATAGTGCAAGTGCTCAAGAAAAGGAGAGGAGGAGATAGGGAAAGAAAACTGAGAAAATTGGAAACTTGTTATATCCTTGAACTGGATGCTAAGGAACCGAATGGTTTTAATCTGGACCAGGAGTTATTTACATGCCAATACTGATCAAAATTCCATTGAAATCTCTTAAAATATCTTCACCAATAAGAGCAACATAGAAGAATTTTGAAAATTATTTTAATTGTTATTCACGGAAGCACAAATTGAGCACTAGCACTTTTGAAAATTGGTATTGAGAAATTTTTAGTTAAAGGTAGTATTTTTCATATGAATTCATGTAAAGAGATAGGATAAATTAGATTTATCTCTATTTTGACAAGGGTTATTTAACCCAGTATCAATATGAGTTTTATTGAAAAGACCATGCACTTTAGAAAAATATTAGAATTGCACTTTAAACAACAGCGCACAGGAGCACTAGCACTTTATAATTATAAATATAAGAAATTTCAAAACAGAATAAGAATTTGTGCTGTCATTGTTGATGATGACTAAGAAATTATAAAAATAAATATGGTTGCTAAAGGCAGCTATTAAGCACTTGATGCACTTTAAATTAAATAATACTATAAGGAATTGAGTAATGAATAATGAAAAAAATAGATTACAATGTTTTTGGAACTGTCCGTTTTCAACCTATCAGTGAATTGGAGTAATGTGGAAAGAACATGTTCCAAGATGGCCACCACGTTTTTAACGTTAAACTACATCTTGCACAACTATGAGTATCAGGGCCGGACTGGCTACTGGGCAGTTGTGTGTGCTTCCGAGCTGGGGGCTGTTTTCGTTGATAGGGACCTGCATGTGAAAAACGAAATTCGTTTTGCTTTTTTTATTTCAATGCACACGCAGTTCCCCATCAACGAAATAAGCCCCTACCACAGAGAAATTAGCCCCCAGCTCGGCAGCACACACAACTGCCCGGGAGCCAGTCCGGCCGTGATGAGTATGATGGTCCTTTATCAGTGTCTATTCCTATGCATTGCACTTTTTTAAAGTATTTAAATGGAACTCTGTATGTGGTTCGGCATTGTGAACAAGGTCATGAGGTAACGGCTGAGACGCCTTGATGTTACACCTAATGGAATAAAAGCCAGATTGAAAAACGGCAGAGTACCAATTTTGCTTTTATTTTTGTAAAGGAGGAGGTGTTTTTTGTTTATATATATATATATATATATATATATATATATATATATATATATATATATATATATATATTTCACTTCCTTGTTGGGTGACCGGGATTCCTGTGCACACCCCCGCGACGAACTCCCGGCTAAGAGGTTGCTGCGGTCACAATGCAGGGGACTTGAGGGGGTGCTGGATTACACAACCTCTTTCTTAGACACACCTAATTTTACCATTTTCCTTCTCTGGCATTTCAACATTCTTCATGATTATCTCTTCATTCCTGCTTCCTAAAACACTTAATTTGAGTATTCAGACCAGTAGCGGTCAGTAGATCGTTTCCCACTCCCTGTATAGAATAAATGCATAATAACACTATTTACACAGGTATACTACAGCGGTCAGTTTCCTTCACTTCACCTAATGCCCTACCTGCCCTCATACTTGGAGTCTGTGCCTGCCATCGATTCCCTCTCCACGAGTGAAACCCCGCCGAGCATCTCCTTCCCGAGCTAGCACTATACCGTGGCATTCTGGGACTTGCAGTCTTTGCCTACTGGACTGCACGTGGGAGCTCAAAACCATCAGGGGCGGAGCAATGTGGACTTGTACTTACATCGAGGCAGATTTGCCTATGCCACAGCAGAGCAAGCAGATGGGAAGGAGCGCTGACGAAGGCACACATGCCGAAATGCATTCGCTGAGGACATTTCTTTTAATAAAGTGCCCCTTTGAATCCTCTGCTTGGGTCACTGTTTCTTTTCCTCGGAGGAGAATTTACGCATATATATATATATATATATATATATATATATATATATATATATATATATATATCCTCCAACACGTCCTGAATCACAGCATTACCACCGCAATACACTCAGGTACAGACCACTCAGGCGCGATAAACTCTAATATTAAAGCTGCATTTACATTGTTCTCCAGCATGACGCGTTTCGGCTGCGTCACTGCAGCCTTGTTCACATAATTATCTGATAAAAGTATAGTGTTTAAATAGTAATTTCCTGGTTGAGCATGTCACATGACATGAAAACAGAAGAAACACTATGTACAAATACGTCAGTAATAGCTCAGGATCTGTTAGTGTAAACTCATGGGTTATAAATAGTTTAAATGATTATAATTCATTTTCTAAATATACCCTCAATTCAACCAACAAAATAATATATTTAGCAGCATCACAATTAATAAAATACATATATACATAGCAGCCAAAAATTGAGTAGCAGCAGTATATAACAGCGGCTTAAATCCATATAAAAAATATTGTTACTCCACAGTATTCAAGATGTGGTGTACCCTTGTAATGCAGTTTTGGCCAAGTGGCCTACTCTCTATCTTCTTGCCGTTTCTAACGATCCTCTCTCATTATACTATGTGAAAAGTCCCATGCTCAAAAAGATAAAGTCCTAGTGCAAAAGATGTTTGATGAAGTGCGAAATAGTGCTAAATGATATTTAAAATAGCATATCACAAATCCAGGTTAAAATTAATCATAAAAAGTTGATAATTGTTGAAAGTGCATGAACGGACAAAGTGCTAAAATTCATTGCATTATAGCAAACCCTCCAAACATATATATATATATATATATATATATATATAGCCACACATATATTACCTACTGGAAGTTGCCAGTTGGTAGTTATAGTTAGGACCTAGTTATCATAGGAAAATCGCAACATTCTATTCACAGTAACTTTGACGCCGATTGACGGATCTTAGTGAACATTTCAAACACTAATTCTTTGTTGATATCATCTCCTATGTTGAACATTTGGGGGTGATTCGTCAAGGGGGGGCAGAGAAAAAAGGGGGTCCCAAAACGTGTTTTTTCTATGTTAATTTCCATAGGAAACTTTAGACAAGGCTACAGGGCGAACGGGTAAACGGAATTACAACAATTTTGGCAGGGGGAATGGTCTTGGTCTAGAAAGCAAGCTTTTGTTTATTTTGTGTAAATCCATACAGTAATTTTTGCAAAATATCGAAATTTATAGATATCGATGTTTGGGAATTCTGCCATCTGATTGACTGAGGCCTTACGAGCACAAGCTTGCTGCTGATTGGGTGTAAGCAGTGCGAGCGATTGCAACTAGGAAGTGTTGGCCGCCGTTTTGTTATTCCGTTGAAGTGAGTACCAGGAAAAAAGGGAGAAAAAGTGGGAAAGAGGAGGGTAGGAGCGCTAAGAAGTTTGTTTGGTGGTTGGGTGTGCTCTAGAGGAAATGTGAAGAGAAGTATTTACCCCTACCGGTGTGAAAGTGCTGTTTTGCCCACTGTGAGATGGTGCTGAGGTGAGGTGCCGGTACACTTGGGGATGAAACTGTGCACCTAAACTGTGAGCTGTGTGCTTTAAATTGATGTGCTCTGGGCGCTGTAGCATACTGGCCGAAGGGAAGTATTTACCTCTACTGGTGTGAAAGTGCTGTTTTGCCCACTGTGAGATGGTGCGGAGGTGTGGGGCCGGTGAACTCGTCGATGAAAGCATGTGCCTAAACTGTGAGCTGAGGGCTTTGTAGTATACTTGGAGAAGCAAAGTATTTACCCTTACCGGTGTGAAAGTGCTGTTTTGTATAGAGTGAGATGTTGTTGAGGTGAGGTATTGGTCAAGTCGGGGATGAAAGCGTTTGCTTAAACTGTGAGCTGAGTGCTGTAAACTGATGTGTTGCGGGCGCTGTAGCATACTGGCCGAAGCGAAGTATTTACTCCAACCGGTGTGAAAGTGTTGTTTTGCCCACTGTGAGATGGTGGTAAGGTGAGGTGCTGGTACACCTGGGGATGAAAGTGTATGCCTAAACTGTGAGCTTAGTGGTCTGTAGCATAGTGGCTGAAGCGAAGTATTTACTCCTACCGGTGAGAAAGTGATGCTTTGCCCACTGTGAGATGGTGGTGAGGTGAGGTGCTGGTATACCCGGGGATGAAAGCGTATACCTAAACTGTGAGATGAGTGGTCTGTAGCCTACTGGCAGAACCAAAATATTTACCCTTACCGGTGTGAAAGTGCTGTTTGGCTAGAATGAGATGGTGTAGAGGTGAGGTATCGCTAAACACTGGGATGAACCTGTACGCCTAAACTGTGAGCTGAGTGCTGTAAACTGAAAAAGTGTAGCATACTGGCTGTTGTAGCATATGTGGGCAGGTGGTGTTAAAATGCGTTTAGAGTATAGCGGTAGTGGGAAGCAAAGTACTCTACTCACTGGTACCGGTCTGAAGACTTAGCGATGAAACTGTGAGTGTAAGTAGTGAGTGTATTGTTGTGAATTTATGTGCTGTGGGTGTTGTAGGAAACTGACCGCTGTAGTATACCTGTGTAAATAGTGTTATTGTGCATTTATTCTATACATGGAGTGGGAAACGATCTACTCACCGCTACTGGTCTGAATACTCAAATGAAGTGTTTTAGGAAGCAGGAATGAAGAAATAATCATGAAGAATGTTGAAATGCCAGAGAAGGAAAACGGTAAAATGAGGTGTGTCTAAGAAAGAGGTTGTGTAATCCAGCACCCCCTCAAGTCCCCTGCATTGTGACCGCAGCAACCTCTTAGCCGGGAGTTCATCGTGGGGGGGGGTGCACAGGAATCCCGGTCACCCAACAAGGAAGTGAAATATATATATATATATATAAACAAAAAACACCTCCTCCTTTACAAAAATAAAAGCAAAATTGGTACTCTGCCGTTTTTCAATCTGGCTTTTATTCCATTAGGTGTAACATCAAGGCGTCTCAGCCGTTACCTCATGACCTTGTTCACAATGCCGAACCACATACAGAGTTCCATTTAAATACTTTAAAAAACTGCAATGCATAGGAATAGACACTGATAAAGGACCATCATACTCATAGTTGTGCAAGATGTAGTTTAAACGTGGTGGCCATCTTGGAACATGTTCTTTCCACATTACTCCAATTCACCGATAGGTTGAAAACGGACAGTTCCAAAAACATTGTAATCTATTTTTTTCATTATTCATTACTCAATTCCTTATAGTATTATTTCATTTAAAGTCTAAGAAAGAGGTTGTGTGTAATAAAGGGATGGAGTTTGAAAATTATATAGAAAGTGTCTTTATTTAAGTGCCATAATTGGACCCACTGGTGAAAGAGCTAGGGCATCCCGCTGATGCAAAGTGGAA
Organism: Lissotriton vulgaris; assembly: GCF_964263255.1. Taxonomy (NCBI): domain Eukaryota; kingdom Metazoa; phylum Chordata; class Amphibia; order Caudata; family Salamandridae; genus Lissotriton; species Lissotriton vulgaris. The sequence continues at coordinate 930,723,447 of NC_141687.1, forward strand.
CCACTTCTGCTGTATTTAAACGTAAGCTCCTGCATTGGTGAATTGCATATTACATGTTACAGTTGCATGTGAAATAAACAATCGATATTACAATTGACTGACTCTACATTCTATAAGGAAAATAAAGGTAGGATTCGATTACCACGTGTATCCTTTAAGAAAAGAAAGAAATAAAAAAGAAATTGGACAATGTAATCATCAAACTTTTTAGGTACCTTGGCAGTGCTTTTTTGTAACAGAAAATGATCAACAGTAGAATAGTTAGCAATCTGTTGTACAGTAGATTAAATGTGGTGCATGCCAGAATTGGTACTAGTTCTACCCACATTGGAACTTTGAGGATGAATACAAACATTGCGCTTCTGGGAAGCTCATTCGGTACCTTTGTAATCAAACCATACATTATTGTTATGTTATGTTATGTTATGTTATTTATTTGTTAAAGCGCAACAGCTGCCCCAGCAACGGAGCGTCCCGACGCTGACCTAACCAGTACCTGAGGTGAGGGTGGGAAAACCAACAGAAGATTAGATGACAGAAAAAAGATGGGTTTTGAGTTCCTTTCTGAAAGCAGTCAGATTGGTTTGGGTACGGATGTGTAAAGGTAGGGAGTTCCAAAGTTTAGCCCCTAGTCTTCAGCTGTTTCAAAAAAACATTCTTGTGCAGAGAGCTAAGGCATCGAGCTGAGACAAACTGCAACCACTTCTGCTGTAGTCAAATCGAATATCCTGCATCAGTGATTTGCACATTATATGTTACAGTTCTATGTGACCTACACAATAGCTATTAGACATGAATTATTAAATTGTATAATGAAACTAAATGTTGTTTACGATTACCACACTGTGCCAACCAGGTCCTAAACAAAGTCGTCTTTTTACATTTTTATCGTGAGGTTCTGTGCAGAGGCTGACTTTGAGTAATTTTGTGTGAAAGGACTTTGTGAATAACAGGCAGGCAGAGAGGCATGCATACAAAGAATAGACATGGTTTCTAAATGGGTGTAGGGTTTAGGCTAATTTAGGTAGTAAATTGCATATTTGTATAGGCCACACATCACCAATGCCTGGTTAGAGTGGAGACGTAAGGGGCAATAATGAAGATATAGTTCAAATGTTTGAGTATACTTAGAAATGTATTTTATCAAAGTAGTAGGATTGAAGTGTATTATAAAAATGTAAAGGAAAAAGTAAAAAAAGATGGAAAACAATCCATTCAAGAATAACGTGAGTTTCAAAAAAGTCTTGGAGATTCCAGGCCGGAAGTACTTCAGTGGCTTGAGATGCGTAATGTTCCAAGACGCTATTGTTGCCATCGCCTGAGAAAAGCAAAGCGATCCAATTCATATCCTCGAAGGGACAGAAATGTTCCTCAGATGTTGGAGCAGCAATTTGAATGGGCAGGCAATCTGCTATGTTGCGAAAGGTCGCACGTTGCATGAGATCATTCGCGGCTGCGCAGAAATATCATTCCACCACAATACATTTTTGCATTGCATTCGTCACTGCTCCACTGCCAGAACAATCACATTCATGGTTTTCAAGATACTGCATTACCTGCTGGATATCTTTGAACGGGTCCTGTTCAAGGTCCTGCTAATTACCTTTAGGGCCTTTCACTCTCAAGGACCAAAGTATATACAAAGGAGGTTCTTCTAATACCATCCTTCGCGCACTCTGAGGTCCTCCAATGCGAACCTGCTAACTTTCCCGGCTTTTAGACTCTGCTCGAGGGGTGGCAACTCTTTGCCAGTACTAGAGTCAAAGGCATGGAAAAAACTCCCCCGCAACTCCGTGCTATGAAACGGGAATCCGAGTTCCGAAAGGCACTGAAAACCTGGATCTTTAATCTCCCTGACACTTGCGCTAGAGCACTAGTATGAACATCCTGGTTTGACTACTGAAAGCAGCCTGACCAGTATTTAGATCTCTTCTGGTCAGCATAGTCGCCAAGATGCTCCCTGGAGTGATAGTTGTGCGCTATAAATGCCAGCTTACATTACATTACATTACATTACATATCGGGAGCGATTGTTGGGATGTTGGCAAGGCATACATCAATTCCCCAGTCAAATGGGCAAGTTTTGCAATCAAACGATGGTTGTACGCATACTGCATACGTGTAGATAAATGTTATGTTGAATCAAGCTCAAATAATAGATAGAGGCAGGTAGCCAAAAGGTTTTTCAGTTTTTTTACAGTATTGATGTAGCTTGGCGTAGAGGCATATTCTGTTGGACATAGATGTTACCACAGACAGCGTAGCCATTTCTAGAAGTAGAATTAGTTATAGGATGGCCGCAAAGAGGGCAAGAATTATGGGCACTGTTCCTGTTATTCCAGAGATGATCGAATGAATGTCAGAATGTAGTCTGGTATTAAAAGAAGAACAGTTTGAAAGCGTGTTAGAAGGCTGTAGGAGACTGTGTTAAAAAGTGTGCCAGACCTTGAGTGTGACATGTGTTGAAAATTGTGTAACAATTCACAAAGTGTAATTGGCAGTTTGTATTTAAAAGGGAGTGTATTTTATTTGAAGGTTGTGGTATCTGCAGTCAATACATTTCTTTTGCAGAAGTGAGGGAGACATCTGTTCTGAATAAAGGCGTTTTTAGTTTTTTTTGTTTCTTGAAATCTGTTTTCAAACTAGAAATTGAAGGCCAAGTTGAAGTTGGGAGTTAGTTTGTGTGGGCGGGAATAGACCTTGTCACAGGAAGTTACTGTGTTTGAAATAGTAAGGACATGAGGTATGCCAGCTCACATTCCGTAGGAGTGCATGTTATTCAGAAGCAGATAACTGTTGTTAGAAAGCTGTGGGAATGTTGGTGTGATTGTGGGAGTTGGCGTTTAAGAAAGGATGCAAGATTGGGGGCTGTAAGTTTAGAAGCGCTGTGTAGTTGGACATTCTTGGATAGTAACGAATGACTTCCATTGTGGTCGCACTATTCACCTAAGAGAAAAACTTCTGTATGCCTTTTAAGACAGCGATATGTAAATGGGACCACTGCTCGTGAATAAACATGCTACCTTATATAAGCACATTCAACATGACAAACAACATGTGCACATAGCAGACACAACAACACTACATACTGTGGGAGCCGTGGCTAGCCATGTACACAAACTAAACATGGCATAGAACCTTTACCTCACAATGCAGAATGCGGGGAGAGATGGGAGAAAAGTATATGTGAAGGTGGCATGCAATTGTCGATTCTAAGCGTATAGAATGCAAAGCCTTGACGGGATGTACCAGACAGAGTTGAGTATGCAGAGCACATACACATACATGTACATGGCACCATACACTGATGGTCTTTTGAGTGAAGTGGACAGTGGACGAAACCATGATAATACAATCAGTAGAAAGATTACGGAATGGTAATGTAACTTTTAGGTGTATGGCTATCATAGGTGGAAGGCTACTTTACAGAGCTTAAATATATATGAAAATGATGGTTTCATTTTTGAGTGTAGTGTAAGATATGTGTATATTGCAAAAGGTTTAGAACAAAGCTCTCCAAGCAGAAGAGATGTGTCTCATGAAATGCAGTACAGATATTGACTAAAATGGGTGGCGTTTTCGAACTGTGACAATGGGAAATATTATGAACTAATGAAAGGCTTTTTTATGTTCACATGGTAATTGCGCAGCCAGTGCGCAATGAGACCGCACCCGATGTGATTTTGAGAAAATATATTTACTATAATATAAGTTTATTGCAGTTAGAAATATATAACTGTTTAAAATATATTAAATTATCGCTTGCTCTCATATACACTTTAAAGTTATTTAGATACAGTTTTGAGACAAAATAAATAAGGGAATGGCTTATGCGGCGCGACATCGTACGTCTATGACATAACACAGGGTGTGGCAGCATGCATTTGTCGCGTATGGAACGCGCAGCGGGTGTCACCCCATATGTACATGACATAACGCGCTGCTTGGTAGGGGGTACTGGTCAAATACCACAGTAGCAGGTGGCACGACCTCATACGTACATGTTGTTAAGTGGGACACGGCATTATCCCCACGTGGGTGTGGCACAACAGTCATGACGAGCTCAGCTTGTCATGAGCACAGTGCGACCTTGCCTCATGACCACGGAACGGGTTAACAAAAAGGCACCTTTCTGAACCAAGGGCTACCCCTTTGCCAAATTTGGAGTCATACCGTTCAGCAGTTTGGGCTGTAGCCACGGCTAAAATTTCCTATGGAAAATTGCATGGGGAAAACACATTTTGGGACCCCCCTTTTTTCTCAGCCCCTGCTTGACGAATCACCTCCAACTTTTGGGATAGGAGTGACCCAGAGCTGACCATAAGTTTTGAAAATTTCGCGAAGATTTGTCAACCGGCGCCAAAGTTATTGCAAATAAAATGTTGTGGATTTCCTATGGAAAATAGGTCCTAACTATAACTACCTACTGGCAACCGCCAGTAGGTAATATATACATATATATATATATTCACTGAAAAAACCATAGGTTTCACACCAGTTATAGTTAGGAATTAGCATTTAAAAAACCTATTAAATTCACTGACAAAACCAGTTATAGTTAGCTGGAAATTTTACTGACATAAAACCATTGAAATTCCCACGTTATAGTTAGATGGACTCACTATAACTTGCGCGCCTGCAATGCACTGCTGATGACGTCACATATTACATCACTCATGACATGGTCAGTGACATCACTCATGACATCACTGATGACACCATCCTTGTGACAGAGTGACAGACCTAATTTCAGTGTAATGTAACACTTGAAACACATATTCAAAAATAGAAACAAACATTTTCAAAAAAATGGAGATACCCAAACCAGTAACAACAACCAATTCAGTAATTCCACCATCTATATACACATCCACTCATTCACCAACAGTTCTATATAATCACTCATATATATAGTCACTCATCATATGTAGTGATACACCTATACATCCTGTTACACATCAGCTGTCATCCAAAAGTTACTCACACACATACTCACACATGCAAATAAACTATTGAACATCCATTTATTTGCATATACATTTATACACACACTGCCACCTTACTTCTAAGGAAACTTACACATACTTACTCTCTTAAACAATCACTTATAGAAACACATACTTATTCAAACAGGAACTCCTACAATCTCTCACTATATATACTATACTCACTTATATACATCAATACTCACATATTCTAGATTAAAACATATGTTGTTACTAATGAAGACACTAGTGAGACAGTCATTCACTCACTAACACACACATATACACACTCATCCACCCATACAGTCCTGCACATATGCTATCTTCAAAACACATACAAACAGTGAGTCAGTCACCAACCCCTGCAGCCACTTATACACAAAGAGAAACACTGATACAAACATTTAAATATTTAAACAATACTCGCTAATATATGTATTCACTAAGATACACTTAATAAGCCAGTTAAACAACCAATTTTTTTTAAAAAAAACATCCATTTACACACTTATTTAAACATTTATTCTTCCATCGACCTTTACAAATACATATATAAAACAAATTTATTTTTCAGAAAGACACACATTCACTGGATGGTGTCATCAGTGATGTCATGAGTGATGTCACTGACCATGTCATGAGTGATGTAATATGTGACGTCATCAGCAGTGCATTGCAGGCGCGCAAGTTATAGTGAGTCCATCTAACTATAACGTGGGAATTTCAATGGTTTTATGTCAGTAAAATTTCCAGCTAACTATAACTGGTTTTGTCAGTGAATTTAATAGGTTTTTTAAATGCTAATTCCTAACTATAACTGGTGTGAAACCTATGGTTTTTTCAGTGAATTTCAAAGGTTTTTTAAATGCTAATTCCTAACTATAACTGGTGTGAAACCTTTGGTTTTTTCAGTGAATTTCAAAGGTTTTTTTAATGCTAATTCCTAACTATATAAGACCTGAAAGCCCACCAGGAATCTCCAGTATGCGCCAGGGGACTGCATTGCAGAGAGGTGTAATGAAGCCACAACCCTTTTTACACCTCTCTGCAACGCAGCCCCCGTGCATGTTTGTAGAGGGGGGACTAATTCCCCTTGCATACTGGGGGTCCCTGGATCATATCTGCCCAAACACCGATATTCCGAACGATTGTAAATGACTTTTCTTGAGAAACATTTGGATTTGGATTATCATGTCCTATACTTTGGAATTTTTGAAAGACTGACTTTGAGGATGCTATAAATTACTCAAGTCTGCCCGAATTGTGTGGGTAAAATTGATACCTAGTCACTTTTAATAAGAATATACTTATGTCTCGTCTAACATTTGGAAGAAATATCTAGTTATATGACAACGGGATACCGACATAACTTGAAGGAAATAAGAACGCCCTGAAGAAGTTCTGTTGTACAGAACGAAACGTTTCGGCTGGCTGTGGTACATAAACTTAAGGAAAATAAAAGCATTTGAATATACACCAAGATTCAGCGCTTCAATAAGTACTCTAAGTGATATGATTTGATTGGACTCATTGTGAAAGTGGTGCTGTGCCAAACTTTGGAATATTCTCCACTACTCTCTACTACTTACTCTCTCCTACTCTCTACTACTCACTCTCTACTGCTCTCTACTACTCACTCTACTACTTACTCTCTACTACTCTCTACTACTCACTCTCTACTACTCTCTACTACTCACTCTACTATTCACTCTACTACTCTCTACTACTCACTCTGCTACTCTCTCTACTGCTCTCTACTACTCTCTACTACTCACTCTCTACTCTCTATTACTCACTCTCTACTCTCTACCTCTCTACCTCTCTCTTCTTCTCTCTCTACTAATCTCTACCTCTCTACCGCTACCTCTCTACCTCTCTACCTCTACACCTCTACCTCTCTACCTCTCTCTACACGCACACATATAGACATATATGCATATATATATGTGCATATGCATTTATATATATGTATGTGTATGTATAAAAAAAACAACTAAACATTTTTTTTTCTAAACAGCTACTTTTAAAACTGTCATTCTTTTTTCCCATGGTACGCTCCCCGGTACGCGCACCCGTGCGCGTACCGGGCGCTCCCCCCGCGAAAATCAAAAAAAAAAAATTTTTTTTTTTGCCTTGCGGGGCCCTTTTATGGCCCCCACATCAAACCTAGGGGGTCAGGGGGGGTCTACTCTGCCCCCTTATGTTCATTTCCCTCTTTGTTTTGGCCACCTCTTGTGTCTCGATTTTACCGAGACACAAGATGGCGGCCGCTCCGGACTGTTTAGAATGTTTACAGACACCCGAGAGCCAATCAGCTTTCCTCGCGCAAGTCGCGTGGCGCGCACGGTACGCGCACCCGTGCGCGTACCGGTGCGCTGCTATAGATATATATATTTTTTTGAACCTTAATTACTCAAAATCCACTGGAGCACATATCTTGAGACATAGCAAAGGCACATCGGGCTACCAGTCCCTACAATTTTGCCAAGTTTGGTGGAAATCCATTCAGCCGTTCGGGCTAAAAGTGAAATCGACCGCCCTATGGAAATTAACATGGGGAAAACGCGTTTTGGGACCCCCCTTTTATCTCGGCCCCCGCTTGACGAATCCCCCCCAAACTTTCAGGGAAGGACCGGACCGCCATGAGACCATTTTCCTGAAAATTTCAGGCAGATTCGTCAACCGGCGCCAAAGTTATTCAAAATAGAATGTTGAGATTTAACATTGAAAATTATCCTAACTATAACTACCTACTGGCGACCGCCAGTAGGTAATATATATATATATATATTTATATATATATAATATATAATATATATATATATATATATATATATATATATATATATACATACAAAGGCTAACAGATGTTATAGTTAGGCTCAAGTGTCACTCATACAAAACCAGAGAAGTTCAACACTTATAGTTAGCTGAGGTGTGTGAGTATGAATAATTGAGTGTGTGTGTATAACTGTATAGGTGAGTGAGTGGCTGTGTGATTCACCCTATGAGTGAGTGAGTGTGTGTGTGTGTGAGTAGCCCTATGGGTGACTAACAGTGTATGAGTTTCTGTATTGGTGTATGAGTGGATATAACAGTGGCTGTATTAGTGAGTGAGTTGCTAAATGAGTGGCTGTATGGGTGACTGAGTGGGTGTGTAAGTGCTGGTATGGTTGTGTCAATGTTTTGAGAATGTCAGTGTGGAAGTTCGAGTGGGTGTATGAAAGGTTATATTGGGATGTGAGTGGATTCGTAAGAGATTCTGCAGATGATGTCATCAGTGAAGTCATTTGAGGTGAGGCCTGGGAATAGTTTCCTGGGAATAGTTTGTGGAGTTTTGCTACATTGATCTCCGCAAAGTGAAAAAAAAACTTAGCAGAGTTCCGCAAGTGGCAGAGGGCAGTGTGAACTGCCGTTCCCACTGATCTTCATGCCGCCCAGGTAGAAATTCTACCAGAGCAGCGGCCTACTGTTCATGAGAGTTAACGGGGAAAAAACCTCTGTATAATGGCTATGTCAATGGCTGAATTAGTGAGTATGTTGGTCTATGATTGGCAGTATGGGTGAGTGAGTGGATGTGTGTGTAGATCAATTAATCAGTGAGTGGTTGTGTAAGTACTGGTATGGGTCTGTGAATGGGTTTGCGAATGGTTGTGGGAGTGGCAGTGGATGTATGAAAGATTCTATAGGGGTGTGAGTGGGTGCGCCAGAGATGCTGTGGATGATGTCATCAGGGCTCACAATTAAAATTAAATCTTGATACATTGCAGAGTCCAGTAGGCAACTAACTATAAAGTCCCTAAAACCTACATAATAGCCTTTTAGTATCCTTGTTTCAAGAACTTGTTTTATATCAGCTATAGCTTTAGTACAATGACCAAATTCATCTTGCAAATCCAAAGAAACACTAAATGGCAGTCTACACTGCAGACAGCAGAGCTCACAGTTCGATTCAGTTTTGATTTATTTATTGCAGAGTGAACTGTACTCTATGTCGTTGGATTTTGTAAAGAGGAAGTGGCAAAAAGCATTCCTCGATGTCTGTGCTGACTACTGCCTTCGATCTACACTGCAGACAGCATGGCTCATAAGTCACATCGAGTCACGATTACAGATGACGCAGTCCAGTAGGCAACAGACATTTCTACCAGTGCAGTCCTCCCAGACCCTCACTGTCTGTGCATGCGCTGAATGCTTCTGATGCCCCTATCTCAATGCACTACAACTCATAGACCCTTTATAATACAATCTTTTGTGTATAATTTCAGATCTGCTGCTCCTACCTCAGTGTACCACAAGTCATAGACCCTTTACGATAGAATTTTTTTGTGTCTTTTTTCACATCTGGTGCCCTTACCTTAGTGCAGCACAAATCATGGACCCTTTATGATTGAATCTCTGTGTGATCCGATGATTACTGTTGTACTTGTTACTAGCACTAACCATTCCCTGAGGGCTGACTTACACTCACCCCACAAGCACCCAGCCCAGATGTCACTGGACATGTTATCCTGATAATAAAAAGGGGCAGAGAACACGTGCCCGTACCCAGTTCTACTTTCTATGTAACTGTGTCTGTGTGTTCATTATGTATGCATGATGCTGCCCCTTGGCCCTACCACATTACATTGTGCTGTACACAGCATATGCAACAAGGTTACCGCTGGCAGTGTGGAAAACTTTGGCTATTTACTTTGTTTCGGTCATTTTATAAGTACGTACATAGAGACTTGATCTGTAGAGTACTGCAAGGAGAGTGTATAGTGAATGTATAAGTGCTTTGGGATTGGCAGAGTGATTGTATGAGTACATATGTTGGTACAGCCTAACCCCGAGCATAAGCTTGGCTCTAATTGGCTGCCCTCCATGTGCCAAAAACTGGAATTTGGGCTTTGCATAGCCCTGTATTGCTACAGCTGCAACAATCCACCAAATGTGCAATAAACATTCATATCCACACAGATATGTCATGAGCACGATCTTTCATGTGTGGAAGTATGGATGAATGTAGGGTCAGTGATTCTCTCTACCTTCCATGTTGGCCATGTTTTGAGACTTGGGTCACAGGGTAACACATTGGTGCTTGTGACCCGGGTGACATCAGCACTACAACAATAACATACACATCAGTTGATTCCTCATATAGCCCAGGATGGAGCCACACCCATAGCTCCAGAGTCGTTCTTCACAGCTTCATGCAGGACAGTCATACGCCAGGCCAGACCTCTGCAACTCCCTCGCCACGTTCTTTCACCATAAAATCGCTGATATACATGACAGCTTTGGGCCCAGACTCCGCCTCCAGCCACCGAATCAACGCCCCCTACCACCACCCTCAGCGCTTGAACTCCCATCAGCACTGAAGACACCACCCACGTTATGAACAACATCCACTCCCGCTCTCCCTCTGACCCATGCCCTCACCACATCTTCAACAAAGCCGACACCACCATTGCACCCCACCTCCGGAACGTCATAAACAACTCCTTCACGTCTGCCAACTTCCCAGAGAGCTGGAAGCACATAGAAATCAATGCCCTACTAAAGAAACCCACAGCAGACCCTAAAGACTTCAAGAACTTCTGCCCCATCTCTCTTCTTCCCTTCCCCGCATAAGTCATCGAGAAGACCGTCAATAAACAGCTGACCGCATTCCTCGAGACAAATGGCTCCCTAGACCCATCCAAGTCCGGATTTCGAGACAACCACAGCACCGAGACCACCCTCATAGCAGCAACAGATGACATCAGGACCCTGATTGACAATGGGGAAACAACCTCCTAGACCTCTCAGCTGCCTTTGATACCTGCCTGCCATCGCATCCTAATAACCCGCCTCCAAAATGCTGGGATCCAAGGTAAAGCCCTGGACTGGATCACCTCGTTACTCTCCAACAGAACCCAGAGAGTCCGCCTCCCTCCCTTCTGCTCCGCGGCCACCGAGATCATCTGCGGCGTACCCCAAGGCTCTTCGCTCAGCCCAAACCTCTTCAATATCTACATCAGCCCCCTCACCACCATTGCACGCAAACACAACCTCAACATCATCGCCTACGCTGACGACACCCAGGTGATACTCTCCCTCACCAAAGATCAACCTCCAGGAAGGAATGAAAGACGTTGCGGAATAGATGAAGCTCAGCCGTCTGAAACTGAACTCAGACAAGACGGAGATCCTCATCCTCGGACCATCCCCATCCGCCTGGGACAACTCCTGGTGGCTCACAGCGCTGGGCACCGCACTGACACCCACGGACCACCCACACAACCTGGGATTCAACCTGGACTCCTCTCTCACGATGACCAAGCAAGTCAACGCCATCTCATCCTCATGCTTCAACACCCTGCGCATGCTTTGAATGATCTTCCGGTGGATCCCAACCGGAACTAGAAAGACGGTCACCCAGGCCCTCGTCACCAGCCGACTGGACTAAGGGAACGCCCTATATGCAGGAACCACAGCCAAACTCCAGAAAAGAAAGACTCCAGCGCATACAGAACGCATCTGCACAACTCATCCTCGACATCCCTCGCCACTGCCACATATCTGCCCACCTGAGAGACCTACAATGGCTCCCCATCAGCAAAAGGATCACGTTCAGGCTCCTCACCCACGCTCATAAAGCGCACCATGACATGGGCCCCGAATACCTCAACAACCGCCTCACATTCTACACTCCAACCCTTGGCACCGTCCCACGGATTCACAGAACCACCACCGGAGGAAGATCGTTCTCCTACCTGGCTGCTAAGACGTGGAACTCCCTCCCCACCCACCTACGACTGACCCAGGACCATCTCACCTTTAGAAATGACCTCAAGACCTGGCTATTTGAGCAGTAGCAGCACCCCCCTCCCTTCAGTGCCTTGAGACACTTACGGGTGAGTAGCGCGCTCTATAAATGTTTTGATTGATTGATTGACTCCACTTATGCTTAAAGGGAAGGACAACAAAGCTACATGTCCCAGATTTTCATTGCAGCGTTCAGCTGGTCAAAGCCTAGTTGTCAGTATGCCAAAGCCACTCCCTCATTCCTGGTATACACCCACACCACACCCATCCAGCACAAGCGTCACAGGACACGTGACCCTGCCAAAAAAAAGACCGGGCGCATATGCTCTTTGCCATTTCTGAGTTGTTCGTACCAGATGCAATGAGGCCGGCACAGGCACACCGGCACAGGATGTTGACTTTCGGTCCACTGAGGTACAGGTTCCGTAACTGCTGAGCGGTGATGGCCCGTCCCGGCGGTCTGGACAGCTCAGGTTTTGTGTGCCCTGCTGGACCACAATGTAGGCCTGAGTCATCAGATAGCGCATGCCAACCACCACGTGGCATCGCCTCGCTTGTCACAGAGTTAGTGGACCGCAAGGGCTGAGCGGGTGTGCAGCCTGCGAAGAAAAGTCAGGTGCACTGGTATGTCCTCTGCCATGGTGAAATCAAGACGCAGCACCAAATGTGAGACCTGGTGGCCTGCGGAGCAGTGCTTCATGATATGCAGGGTGCCCTGTCCGCGGGCCCCAGGCTTGCGGCATGCAGCAGCATTTGGTAGGCCCTTTTTTTCTACAGCCAGGTTGCAAAAGGGGAGCAGAGAGGCTTGTTTGCAATGCGGCGGGCAGTCATCTCCAGGCTGTGGGAGTGGATGTGGCGCAGCAGCCTGGGTGCGCAGCGGCGGGCAGTCACCTCCGGGTAGTGGGAGTGGATGTGGTGCAGCAGCCTGGGTGTGCAGCAGCAGGCAGTCACCTCCGCGCAGTGGGAATGGATGGGGTGCAGCAGCCTGGGTGCGAAGCAGTAGATAGACACCTCTGGCCAGTGGAAGTGAATGGGGTGCAGCAGCCTGGATGCACAAAGGCGGTACAGCGATTTAGGCGTGCACAGTCATATGTACTCTGCTATTACTGATTCTTTGCTATGTTTCAGATGAGTGAGCTTGAGGGCTCCACTATGTCCTGGCATGTGGTTGGAGACACACAGGTGGTAGAAAGGTGAGCTGTGAGGGTTTTGTCCACAGTGTGGGCACTCATCGTCCCTCTCCATCTCTTCCTTTCTCTCCCTCACTCTTTTTCTCTCTCTCTTCCTCTCTCTCACACTGTTTCTCTCTTTCTCTCTCTCCTCCTCGCTCTCACTCTTTCTCTCTCTCATTCTCTCTTTCACACTTTTCCTCTGTTTCTCTCATTCTCTTTCTCACACTGTTTTTCTCTTTCTTTCTCTCTTCCTCTCTCCCACTGTTTCTCTCTCTCTTCCTCTCTCTCTCACTCTTTCTCTCTGTCTTCCACTCACTCTTTCTTTCTCTCTTTCTTCCTCTCTCTCACTTTTTCTCTCTCTTTCTCTCTCCTTTGATGGACGCATGATGCACAATCTTATCACGCTTTTTAGTATAGCTGTCTGTGATTCACAGATTGACGACCCCCCGCACATGGACCTCCCGCCACAAGGCGATGACTTCAGTTCCACTGTGTTAGTGCCACCAGAGCTGAGAGCGTGTGCTGCCTGCGATGATGCTTGGCCATCATGGCAATCAACACCCACTCTGAATTGTGAGCTCGGCTTTACTGCATGTACGCAACGGCTGAGGAAGTTGCTTCAGCATGTGGTGGACCCTCTTACACACACGCTGGTGGCGGAAGGTGAGCAGAGAGGCTTGTTTCCGCAGCAGCGAGCAGTCACCTCTGGGCGGTGGGTGTAAGCACTGTCCTGGGCACACGTAATGAGGGTGTAACACTGGTTGAATGTCTCGTATTGTAGGAAAGTTAATGGTCTACACCAGAATGTTATTCACAAGTTTTTAGGTCGAAGGCCTAAAAGGCTGCGCTTGCGCAGTCTTAGGCCGGAGATTTAATGACTCTCAGTAGCGCAGAAGGTCCCTCCTTCCTGCCCTGTCTCTCCTTCATTGGCTGGCTTCCTAAACGGAGGCCAGCCATTGGAGGAGAGAGACATCCCTCCAAAGAAGCCCCGTCTTTTTCGGATTTGGGGGCGTGATTTTTTGCATTCTTTAGCCCTGTGACGTCGTCCGTCACTCAGGACAGCAAAACCACGCCCCCAAATCCTCAAAATCCGGAAGCTTGTGTCTGCCATTTTCTATCCTTCGCAGTGAAGGTAAGATTGTGTCTGTTTCCCTCTGTGCCTTCCTCCCCCTGTCTGTTTCCCGCCCCCCTCCCGGTCTCCGTGTATTTTTGCTGTTCGTTTGTGCCTTCTTTCCCCTGTCTGTTTCGGTGGGCGTCTCTGCGTCTCCCCCTGTCTGTTTCCCGCCCCCCTAAATGCGGCATATCTATAATTATGCGAACGTCGCGCAAGCACATAAAGCCAGTGGCCCTGACTATTATATGTTGGACAATCACAGCACGATATTAGCCACAGTTTCACACGGTTTTCATCAAAAATAATGATTGGTTCTACCACGTGAATGCCGTGGCGCCGCTTCTAATGCGTCCGATGGATGATTAAAGCTCTCACTAGTGGTTACCCGTCCTGCGTGTGCCTTGGTTGATTATTCGTCCCTTCTTTCTGTTTCTGGTAGGTGCTGTGGCGCAGGATTGTTTAGTAATTTTGAATGGGGGAAAGTGCTGTGGAGGGGCAGGTCAGCAACAAAACTAGGAATACCGCATACCCCTGCTAGTCTTTCTTCTATTCTGTTGAGGGCAGATTTCGCGAAGATTTGTCAACCGGCGCCAAAGTTATTGCAAATAAAATGTTGTGGATTTCCTATGGAAAATAGGTCCTAACTATAACTACCTACTGGCAACCGCCAGTAGGTAATATATACATATATATATATATATATATATATATTTATATATATATAATATATATATATATATATATATATATATATATATATATATATACATACAAAGGCTAACAGATGTTATAGTTAGGCTCAAGTGTCACTCATACAAAACCAGAGAAGTTCAACACTTATAGTTAGCTGAGGTGTGTGAGTATGAATAATTGAGTGTGTGTGTATAACTGTATAGGTGAGTGAGTGGCTGTGTGATTCACCCTATGAGTGAGTGAGTGTGTGTGTGTGTGAGTAGCCCTATGGGTGACTAACAGTGTATGAGTTTCTGTATTGGTGTATGAGTGGATATAACAGTGGCTGTATTAGTGAGTGAGTTGCTAAATGAGTGGCTGTATGGGTGACTGAGTGGGTGTGTAAGTGCTGGTATGGTTGTGTCAATGTTTTGAGAATGTCAGTGTGGAAGTTCGAGTGGGTGTATGAAAGGTTATATTGGGATGTGAGTGGATTCGTAAGAGATTCTGCAGATGATGTCATCAGTGAAGTCATTTGAGGTGAGGCCTGGGAATAGTTTCCTGGGAATAGTTTGTGGAGTTTTGCTACATTGATCTCCGCAAAGTGAAAAAAAAACTTAGCAGAGTTCCGCAAGTGGCAGAGGGCAGTGTGAACTGCCGTTCCCACTGATCTTCATGCCGCCCAGGTAGAAATTCTACCAGAGCAGCGGCCTACTGTTCATGAGAGTTAACGGGGAAAAAACCTCTGTATAATGGCTATGTCAATGGCTGAATTAGTGAGTATGTTGGTCTATGATTGGCAGTATGGGTGAGTGAGTGGATGTGTGTGTAGATCAATTAATCAGTGAGTGGTTGTGTAAGTACTGGTATGGGTCTGTGAATGGGTTTGCGAATGGTTGTGGGAGTGGCAGTGGATGTATGAAAGATTCTATAGGGGTGTGAGTGGGTGCGCCAGAGATGCTGTGGATGATGTCATCAGGGCTCACAATTAAAATTAAATCTTGATACATTGCAGAGTCCAGTAGGCAACTAACTATAAAGTCCCTAAAACCTACATAATAGCCTTTTAGTATCCTTGTTTCAAGAACTTGTTTTATATCAGCTATAGCTTTAGTACAATGACCAAATTCATCTTGCAAATCCAAAGAAACACTAAATGGCAGTCTACACTGCAGACAGCAGAGCTCACAGTTCGATTCAGTTTTGATTTATTTATTGCAGAGTGAACTGTACTCTATGTCGTTGGATTTTGTAAAGAGGAAGTGGCAAAAAGCATTCCTCGATGTCTGTGCTGACTACTGCCTTCGATCTACACTGCAGACAGCATGGCTCATAAGTCACATCGAGTCACGATTACAGATGACGCAGTCCAGTAGGCAACAGACATTTCTACCAGTGCAGTCCTCCCAGACCCTCACTGTCTGTGCATGCGCTGAATGCTTCTGATGCCCCTATCTCAATGCACTACAACTCATAGACCCTTTATAATACAATCTTTTGTGTATAATTTCAGATCTGCTGCTCCTACCTCAGTGTACCACAAGTCATAGACCCTTTACGATAGAATTTTTTTGTGTCTTTTTTCACATCTGGTGCCCTTACCTTAGTGCAGCACAAATCATGGACCCTTTATGATTGAATCTCTGTGTGATCCGATGATTACTGTTGTACTTGTTACTAGCACTAACCATTCCCTGAGGGCTGACTTACACTCACCCCACAAGCACCCAGCCCAGATGTCACTGGACATGTTATCCTGATAATAAAAAGGGGCAGAGAACACGTGCCCGTACCCAGTTCTACTTTCTATGTAACTGTGTCTGTGTGTTCATTATGTATGCATGATGCTGCCCCTTGGCCCTACCACATTACATTGTGCTGTACACAGCATATGCAACAAGGTTACCGCTGGCAGTGTGGAAAACTTTGGCTATTTACTTTGTTTCGGTCATTTTATAAGTACGTACATAGAGACTTGATCTGTAGAGTACTGCAAGGAGAGTGTATAGTGAATGTATAAGTGCTTTGGGATTGGCAGAGTGATTGTATGAGTACATATGTTGGTACAGCCTAACCCCGAGCATAAGCTTGGCTCTAATTGGCTGCCCTCCATGTGCCAAAAACTGGAATTTGGGCTTTGCATAGCCCTGTATTGCTACAGCTGCAACAATCCACCAAATGTGCAATAAACATTCATATCCACACAGATATGTCATGAGCACGATCTTTCATGTGTGGAAGTATGGATGAATGTAGGGTCAGTGATTCTCTCTACCTTCCATGTTGGCCATGTTTTGAGACTTGGGTCACAGGGTAACACATTGGTGCTTGTGACCCGGGTGACATCAGCACTACAACAATAACACACACATCAGTTGATTCCTCATATAGCCCAGGATGGAGCCACACCCATAGCTCCAGAGTCGTTCTTCACAGCTTCATGCAGGACAGTCATACGCCAGGCCAGACCTCTGCAACTCCCTCGCCACGTTCTTTCACCATAAAATCGCTGATATACATGACAGCTTTGGGCCCAGACTCCGCCTCCAGCCACCGAATCAACGCCCCCTACCACCACCCTCAGCGCTTGAACTCCCATCAGCACTGAAGACACCACCCACGTTATGAACAACATCCACTCCCGCTCTCCCTCTGACCCATGCCCTCACCACATCTTCAACAAAGCCGACACCACCATTGCACCCCACCTCCGGAACGTCATAAACAACTCCTTCACGTCTGCCAACTTCCCAGAGAGCTGGAAGCACATAGAAATCAATGCCCTACTAAAGAAACCCACAGCAGACCCTAAAGACTTCAAGAACTTCTGCCCCATCTCTCTTCTTCCCTTCCCCGCATAAGTCATCGAGAAGACCGTCAATAAACAGCTGACCGCATTCCTCGAGACAAATGGCTCCCTAGACCCATCCAAGTCCGGATTTCGAGACAACCACAGCACCGAGACCACCCTCATAGCAGCAACAGATGACATCAGGACCCTGATTGACAATGGGGAAACAACCTCCTAGACCTCTCAGCTGCCTTTGATACCTGCCTGCCATCGCATCCTAATAACCCGCCTCCAAAATGCTGGGATCCAAGGTAAAGCCCTGGACTGGATCACCTCGTTACTCTCCAACAGAACCCAGAGAGTCCGCCTCCCTCCCTTCTGCTCCGCGGCCACCGAGATCATCTGCGGCGTACCCCAAGGCTCTTCGCTCAGCCCAAACCTCTTCAATATCTACATCAGCCCCCTCACCACCATTGCACGCAAACACAACCTCAACATCATCGCCTACGCTGACGACACCCAGGTGATACTCTCCCTCACCAAAGATCAACCTCCAGGAAGGAATGAAAGACGTTGCGGAATAGATGAAGCTCAGCCGTCTGAAACTGAACTCAGACAAGACGGAGATCCTCATCCTCGGACCATCCCCATCCGCCTGGGACAACTCCTGGTGGCTCACAGCGCTGGGCACCGCACTGACACCCACGGACCACCCACACAACCTGGGATTCAACCTGGACTCCTCTCTCACGATGACCAAGCAAGTCAACGCCATCTCATCCTCATGCTTCAACACCCTGCGCATGCTTTGAATGATCTTCCGGTGGATCCCAACCGGAACTAGAAAGACGGTCACCCAGGCCCTCGTCACCAGCCGACTGGACTAAGGGAACGCCCTATATGCAGGAACCACAGCCAAACTCCAGAAAAGAAAGACTCCAGCGCATACAGAACGCATCTGCACAACTCATCCTCGACATCCCTCGCCACTGCCACATATCTGCCCACCTGAGAGACCTACAATGGCTCCCCATCAGCAAAAGGATCACGTTCAGGCTCCTCACCCACGCTCATAAAGCGCACCATGACATGGGCCCCGAATACCTCAACAACCGCCTCACATTCTACACTCCAACCCTTGGCACCGTCCCACGGATTCACAGAACCACCACCGGAGGAAGATCGTTCTCCTACCTGGCTGCTAAGACGTGGAACTCCCTCCCCACCCACCTACGACTGACCCAGGACCATCTCACCTTTAGAAATGACCTCAAGACCTGGCTATTTGAGCAGTAGCAGCACCCCCCTCCCTTCAGTGCCTTGAGACACTTACGGGTGAGTAGCGCGCTCTATAAATGTTTTGATTGATTGATTGACTCCACTTATGCTTAAAGGGAAGGACAACAAAGCTACATGTCCCAGATTTTCATTGCAGCGTTCAGCTGGTCAAAGCCTAGTTGTCAGTATGCCAAAGCCACTCCCTCATTCCTGGTATACACCCACACCACACCCATCCAGCACAAGCGTCACAGGACACGTGACCCTGCCAAAAAAAAGACCGGGCGCATATGCTCTTTGCCATTTCTGAGTTGTTCGTACCAGATGCAATGAGGCCGGCACAGGCACACCGGCACAGGATGTTGACTTTCGGTCCACTGAGGTACAGGTTCCGTAACTGCTGAGCGGTGATGGCCCGTCCCGGCGGTCTGGACAGCTCAGGTTTTGTGTGCCCTGCTGGACCACAATGTAGGCCTGAGTCATCAGATAGCGCATGCCAACCACCACGTGGCATCGCCTCGCTTGTCACAGAGTTAGTGGACCGCAAGGGCTGAGCGGGTGTGCAGCCTGCGAAGAAAAGTCAGGTGCACTGGTATGTCCTCTGCCATGGTGAAATCAAGACGCAGCACCAAATGTGAGACCTGGTGGCCTGCGGAGCAGTGCTTCATGATATGCAGGGTGCCCTGTCCGCGGGCCCCAGGCTTGCGGCATGCAGCAGCATTTGGTAGGCCCTTTTTTTCTACAGCCAGGTTGCAAAAGGGGAGCAGAGAGGCTTGTTTGCAATGCGGCGGGCAGTCATCTCCAGGCTGTGGGAGTGGATGTGGCGCAGCAGCCTGGGTGCGCAGCGGCGGGCAGTCACCTCCGGGTAGTGGGAGTGGATGTGGTGCAGCAGCCTGGGTGTGCAGCAGCAGGCAGTCACCTCCGCGCAGTGGGAATGGATGGGGTGCAGCAGCCTGGGTGCGAAGCAGTAGATAGACACCTCTGGCCAGTGGAAGTGAATGGGGTGCAGCAGCCTGGATGCACAAAGGCGGTACAGCGATTTAGGCGTGCACAGTCATATGTACTCTGCTATTACTGATTCTTTGCTATGTTTCAGATGAGTGAGCTTGAGGGCTCCACTATGTCCTGGCATGTGGTTGGAGACACACAGGTGGTAGAAAGGTGAGCTGTGAGGGTTTTGTCCACAGTGTGGGCACTCATCGTCCCTCTCCATCTCTTCCTTTCTCTCCCTCACTCTTTTTCTCTCTCTCTTCCTCTCTCTCACACTGTTTCTCTCTTTCTCTCTCTCCTCCTCGCTCTCACTCTTTCTCTCTCTCATTCTCTCTTTCACACTTTTCCTCTGTTTCTCTCATTCTCTTTCTCACACTGTTTTTCTCTTTCTTTCTCTCTTCCTCTCTCCCACTGTTTCTCTCTCTCTTCCTCTCTCTCTCACTCTTTCTCTCTGTCTTCCACTCACTCTTTCTTTCTCTCTTTCTTCCTCTCTCTCACTTTTTCTCTCTCTTTCTCTCTCCTTTGATGGACGCATGATGCACAATCTTATCACGCTTTTTAGTATAGCTGTCTGTGATTCACAGATTGACGACCCCCCGCACATGGACCTCCCGCCACAAGGCGATGACTTCAGTTCCACTGTGTTAGTGCCACCAGAGCTGAGAGCGTGTGCTGCCTGCGATGATGCTTGGCCATCATGGCAATCAACACCCACTCTGAATTGTGAGCTCGGCTTTACTGCATGTACGCAACGGCTGAGGAAGTTGCTTCAGCATGTGGTGGACCCTCTTACACACACGCTGGTGGCGGAAGGTGAGCAGAGAGGCTTGTTTCCGCAGCAGCGAGCAGTCACCTCTGGGCGGTGGGTGTAAGCACTGTCCTGGGCACACGTAATGAGGGTGTAACACTGGTTGAATGTCTCGTATTGTAGGAAAGTTAATGGTCTACACCAGAATGTTATTCACAAGTTTTTAGGTCGAAGGCCTAAAAGGCTGCGCTTGCGCAGTCTTAGGCCGGAGATTTAATGACTCTCAGTAGCGCAGAAGGTCCCTCCTTCCTGCCCTGTCTCTCCTTCATTGGCTGGCTTCCTAAACGGAGGCCAGCCATTGGAGGAGAGAGACATCCCTCCAAAGAAGCCCCGTCTTTTTCGGATTTGGGGGCGTGATTTTTTGCATTCTTTAGCCCTGTGACGTCGTCCGTCACTCAGGACAGCAAAACCACGCCCCCAAATCCTCAAAATCCGGAAGCTTGTGTCTGCCATTTTCTATCCTTCGCAGTGAAGGTAAGATTGTGTCTGTTTCCCTCTGTGCCTTCCTCCCCCTGTCTGTTTCCCGCCCCCCTCCCGGTCTCCGTGTATTTTTGCTGTTCGTTTGTGCCTTCTTTCCCCTGTCTGTTTCGGTGGGCGTCTCTGCGTCTCCCCCTGTCTGTTTCCCGCCCCCCTAAATGCGGCATATCTATAATTATGCGAACGTCGCGCAAGCACATAAAGCCAGTGGCCCTGACTATTATATGTTGGACAATCACAGCACGATATTAGCCACAGTTTCACACGGTTTTCATCAAAAATAATGATTGGTTCTACCACGTGAATGCCGTGGCGCCGCTTCTAATGCGTCCGATGGATGATTAAAGCTCTCACTAGTGGTTACCCGTCCTGCGTGTGCCTTGGTTGATTATTCGTCCCTTCTTTCTGTTTCTGGTAGGTGCTGTGGCGCAGGATTGTTTAGTAATTTTGAATGGGGGAAAGTGCTGTGGAGGGGCAGGTCAGCAACAAAACTAGGAATACCGCATACCCCTGCTAGTCTTTCTTCTATTCTGTTGAGGGCATCAGTTCTCACTTCCAAAACTTTCCGGATCCCGCCTTCCTTACATTGCGCTGATTGGTCACATTCTCTTTGAGGAAGTGCCAGCCTGCCCAACGATTGGCTGGCTGTTTCCGTATATGGGAGCTTTGCGCAGGTTTTTTTGAAAGTGGGCATTTGTGCAAGTTGGAAAGGAGGAAAATCTGCTCCCTGAGTCCATCGCTGCGCCTGTAGCTTGCAATCAAAGGAGCGCGCTTAGCCGAGTCTGCCACTTCAAGAGAGCTGATCAGATTCCGGCCAATCTGAGAAAAGCGCACTGAGAGGTTCAGGATGAACTGCCTTACCATGCCCGAGGTGACCCCCGGCTACCACAGCAAGGTCCGAGGACAGATCCAGGTACTGGTAGAGCGGGAGCTGGCATACGTCCCAGAAAAGGGATGAGTTTAGAAGAGGAAAGGGCACTGATCAGAAAAAATGGAGCTGGGATGGAGTGGTCGCCCGTGAGGGATAGTAGTCTGGCTGCTTGTAAAATACTTGGTTGAGGGTGGTCCATTACCTTTAGTTCACTTTGCCACGCTGGGTGATCTAAAATTCTTGCTGCCACTGGATTATGTTTTGAAATCTGCAATAAATCGAAATCAAAGTGAAGGTTTTAATTCATTTCTCACATTGTTTGTTGTTGTAATTTAATGCAAAACTCCCTTGATTAACGCTATTGTTTTTTTGTAATGGAGTAGTACTGATATAATTGCCGATCAGAAGGAATTGCGACGTTGGTGTGAAAATGTTTCATTTTCAATAATCTCTGTATTCGGGCTACACTATGGTACCAAGGAAATTCTGACTAGCAGGTGTAGTCTGTGCAAGGGCTGTGTTAGGGTGGGAAGGACGATTAAGTGGATGCTAGACGCTCTGCTGGTGCGGTCCTGCTTAGCATTGCCATTTACAAAAATCGAAAAGGCGTACAGACTGTAAATGGTGGATTTGCATATAATTCAGAGGGTGGTTGGGCTTAGTTTGCACCGGCACTTCTGATAACACGAATGTTAACCAAAATGATTGTCCTTCTTTTACAGGTGATTTTTGGACCCATGTTCTCTGGCAAGAGGTGAGTGGCTTGCTTCCAGTTCAGCCTCCTTGCATGGTTTCTGTTGAAAATACCCGCCATTTGTATAAGGTCATTGAGAAGCCATGCATTATGTGGCTGTGCCTCATTTGTATTACTTGGGAACTATAAACCGTTCTTTCTTGCCTATGGTCAATGGGATGGGCAAGTTACCCCATCTGGGGAGGGTGAACATCTTGCATGCACTTCCTGTTTATGGTAGCCCCCTCTGAGCGATAGAAACTATTGTTGTGTTTATCTTCCGCCGGATGGACAGACGATGTTGAGTTTTATTTTCTAACTCCACCTTCTCGAGCTGTGTATGCCATGAATGTCTTATTGCTGGCCCTATGGTTGCTGCTGGGGATAGAAATACCCCTATCTCTCCCGATTGGCACTTTTGGTCGTGCCACCTAGACAGCACTTCGGAAGGCTACCACCATTGCACAAGTGGGATGTAGCGTGGCATATGTTATGGCAAGGCATACCGTCTGAGAAACTTGATAAAGAGAACGCTTATTTTGCTGCCGAAGCCATGAACATCTTTTTAACGTGATTTCACTACCTCACCTGTTTCAGTACAGAGCTGATGCGCAGAGTCCGCCGCTTTCAGATGGCACAGTACAAGTGCCTGGTCGTGAAGTATGACAAGGATGTTCGCTATTCTGCGAATGGATTAGCTACGCATGACAGGTGAGTGTCATTTGTTCATGATTAAAGACCAGATTGTTTTGTGCTGTATAATGAATACCAGCAGTTTTACCCAACGGAACATGCGTCACAGCATACTCCCCCCCCCCCTTTTATGTGTATCCAACGATAAGGGTACTTCCACCAGTACACAATTTCTCATTTGTTTGCGTATGTGCTCTTCCTTGGTACTGTATGGGTACATTTAACCGTAACATTATTGATATGCCTGCATTTTGTTCAGACTTCTGTCCTGTCAAAGTTGAGAGATGGGAAATTGATCAAATCATCTACACTGGATGAATCGATAAACACTACTTGCACTGCAGCTTTTTTTGGATCAGGTGCCTGTAACAACATGTCATCTTAAAATGGGTGGTTAAGAAACAATGGGGCTAGGGAGGAACCAGGTTTTACTGGTAGATCCAAGGTGAAGATTGAGGTCCCCATATGAGTTTACTTAGGGCTGACGTTCCTTTGCTGGAGTTGTCATTTACTGGACCTTGATGCACAATGCTTACTAATTTGTCAACACGGTGGTTGAAATTTCTACTTGTAAAAGCTTTTTGGGGCAGAAAAGAATGCATGTGCAACGAGAATTGTTCCTGTTTGCAGTAAGGGTCTAATAAATTGTATGTACGCTATTAAGAACACGGGAGAGCACTCTAGCATCTGCCAGGGCTCAGACTAAAGTGACTAGAAATCTCACATCTAGTGGTTCAGGCATACCAGCTGTGTGGGCTGTGAGATCTGTGTGGGCTGTGAGAGCTGTGTGGGCTGTGAGAGCTGTGTGGGCTGTGAGAGCTGTGTGGGCTGTGAGAGCTGTGAGAGCTGTGAGAGCTGTGAGAGCTGTGAGAGCTGTGTGGGCTGTGAGAGCTGTGTGGGCTGTGAGAGCTGTGTGGGCTGTGAGAGCTGTGTGGGCTGTGAAAGCTGTGTGGGCTGTGAAAGCTGTGTGGGCTGTGAAAGCTGTGTGAGCTGTGAAAGCTGTGTGGGCTGTGAAAGCTGTGTGGGCTGTGAAAGCTGTGTGGGCTGTGAAAGCTGTGTGGGCTGTGAAAGCTGTGTGGGCTGTGAAAGCTGTGTGGGCTGTGAAAGCTGTGTGTGCGTGGGTGGCTCTGTGTGTGCGTGGGTGGCTCTGTGTGTGCGTGGGTGGCTCTGTGTGTGCGTGCGTGGCTCTGTGTGTGCGTGGGTGGCTCTGTGTGTGGGTGGCTCTGTGCGTGGGTGGCTCTGTGCGTGGGTGGCTCTGTGTGTGGGTGGCTCTGTGTGTGGGTGGCTCTGTGTGTGTGTGTGTGTGCAAATTTATTGTTTAGCTGTCTTTTTTAATTGATTCCTCAGGACAAAAGTGTTTAGGAGATAGTAATGTTTTGCATTTAATATGACTGTGTGTGCACATTTTACATTTCAATTCCATGTAGCGATATCTTTAGTTGACTCTAGACTTCATCGTCTGTGCTGCGAACTACAGGTCAGGGTAAATTGTTTTATATTTCAAGTTCTTTAGACGGGTATGTATGTTGTTGTTTTCGTTCAGAGGTAAGCCATTTTGTTTTTTTTTTCTAATCTTATGTTTATTCTCTCTTTTCTAGGTTCAACATGGCCAGTGGTGATTCCCTTTAGCCATGTGCACCGCTGTGCACGGAGTTGTTCAGACAGGTATGTATGTTGATTTTAATTTATGTTAGAGGTAAGGCATATTTTTATTTTTACACTGCACTGTCCTTTTACTGCTGCACTCTCTCCTCAGCCTCTCCCTGCGCCATCGCTTCACTGCTCCACTCTCTGCTCTGCCCCCCCCCATCCAGGCTGCAGCCCTCACTCCTCCACTGCACCATCACTCACTGCTGCACTCTCTCCTCAGCCTCTCACGGTACCATCGCTTCACTGATGCACTCTCCTCAGCCTCTTACTGCACCATCTCTTCACTCTCTCCTCAGCTCCACTATACCGTCTCTTCACTGTTGCACTCTCCTTAGTCTCTCACTGCACCATCCTTTCACTGCTGCACTCTCTCCTCAGCCTCTCCCTGCACCGTCCCTTCACTGATGCACTCTCTGCTCAACCCCCCATTGCATCGTCCCTTCACTGCTGCACTCTCCTCAGCCTCTCCCTGCACCGTCCCTTCACTGATGCACTCTCTGTTCAGCCCCCCATTGCATCGTCCCTTCACTGCTGCACTTTCCTCAGCCTCTCCCTGCACCATCCCTTCACTGCTGCACTCTCTGCTCAGCCTCTCCCTGCACCGTCCATTCACTGATGCACTCTCTGCTCAGCCTCCCATTGCATCGTCCCTTCACTGCTGCACTCTCCTAAGCCTCTCCCTTCACTGTCCCTTCACTCATGCACTCTCTGCTCAGCCCCCCATTGCATCATCCCTTCACTGCTGCACTCTCATCAGCCTCTCCCTGCACCGTCCCTTCACTGGTGCACTCTCCTCAGTCTCTCACTGCACCATCCCTTCACTGCTGCACTCTCTCCTGAGCCTCTCCCTGCACCATTCCTTCACTGATGCACTCTCTCCTCAGCCTCTCCCTGCACCGGCCGTTCACTGATGCACTCTCTCCTCAGCCTCTCCCTGCACCGTCCCTTTATTGCTGCACTCTCTCCTTAGCCTCTCCTTGCACCGTCCCTTCACTGCTGTACTCTCCTCCGCCTCTCACTGCACCGTCACGTCACATCACTGCTGCACTCACTCCTCATCCCCACTGCACCGTCCCTTCACTGCTGCACTCTCTGCTCAGCCCCCCACTGCACCGTCCTTTTACTGCTGCACTCTGCTCAGCCTCTCCCTGCACCATCCCTTCACTGCTGCACTCTCTGCTCAGCCTCTCCCTGCACTGTCCCTTCACTGATGCACTCTCTCCTCAGCCTCTCCCTGCACTGTCCCTGCACTGATGCACTCTCCTCAGCCTCTCCTTGCACCGCCCCTTCACTGATGCACTCTCTGCTCAGCCCCCCATTGCATCGTCCCTTCACTGCTGCACTCTCCTCAGCCTCTCCCTGCACCATCCCTTCACTGACGCACTCTCTGCTCAGCCCCCATTGCATTGTCCCTTCATTGCTGCACTCTCTGCTCAGCCCCCCCCATCCAGTCTTCAGCCCTCACTCCTCCACTGCACCATCACTCACTGCTGCACTCTCTCCTCAGCCTCTTACGGTACCGTCCCTTCACTGTTGCACTATGCACCCTCCCTTCACTGCTGCACTCTCTGCTCAGTCTCTCCCTGCACCGTCCATTCACTGATGCACTCTCTGCTCAGCCTCCCATTGCATCGTCCCTTCACTGCTGCACTCTCCTCAGCCTCTCCCTGCACTGTCCCTTCACTCATGCACTCTCTGCTCAGCCCCCCATTGCATTGTCCCTTCACTGCTGCACTCTCCTCAGCCTCTCGCTGCACCGTCCCTTCACTGGTGCACTCTCCTCAGTCTCTCACTACACCATCCCTTCACTGCTGCACTCTCTCCTCAGCCTCTCCCTGCACCATCCCTTCACTGATGCACTCTCTCCTCAGCCTCTCCCTGCACCGGCCCTTCACTGATGTACTCTCTCCTCAGCCTCTCCCTGCACCGTCCCTTTATTGCTGCACTCTCTCCTTAGCCTCTCCTTGCACCGTCCCTTCACTGCTGCACTCTCCTCAGCCTCTCACTGCACCGTCACTACGCTGCTGCACTCACTCCTCATCCCCACTGCACCATCACTTCACTGCTGCACTCTCCTCAGCCTCTCACTGCACCATCCCTTCACTCTCTCCTCAGCTCCACTATAACGTCCCTTCGAACTCTCTCTCACTACCTCACTCTCTCTCACTACCTCACTCTCTCTTTCACTAACTCACTATCTCTCTATCTCTCTCACTACCTCACTATCTCTCACACTACTACACTATCTCTCATTTACTCTCTCTCTACCTCAATCT
Organism: Lissotriton vulgaris; assembly: GCF_964263255.1. NCBI lineage: Eukaryota > Metazoa > Chordata > Amphibia > Caudata > Salamandridae > Lissotriton > Lissotriton vulgaris. The sequence goes on from NC_141687.1 coordinate 930,750,749, forward strand.
CTACCTCACTACTCAACTCTCTTTCTCACAGCATCACAATATCTCTACCACAGTAACTATCTCTCTAACACACTACTTCACAACTTCACTCTCTCTATCTCACTACCTCACTCTCTCTACATCACTACCTCACTCTATCTATTACTATCTCACTATCTCACTCTCACTGCCTCACTATATCACGACACACTCTCTCAAAAATTCACTACAACACTCTCACTACCCCACAACTTCACTCTCTCTAACTCACTGCTTCACTCTCTCTCTATCTCACTACCTCACACTCTCTCTATATACTACCTCACTCTATTTCTATCTCACTAGCTCTCTCTCACTATATCATGACACACTCTCTCTAAAATTCACTACATCACTCTCTCACTACCACACAACTTCACTCTCTCTCTAACTCACTACTTCACTCTCTCTCTATCTCACTACCGCACTCTCTCTCTCTCAAATACACTAACTTTCACTCTCTCATACACTACCTCACTCTCTCTCTAGCTCACTACTTCACAACATCGCTCTGTTTCTATCTCAATACAGCACAACAACTCTCACCCTCACTTCCTCATTCTTTCACTACCTCACTCTCTCTATCTCTCACTACCTCACTCTATATCTACTTCACTCTCCCACAAAACACAAATAACTACATCACTACTCAAATTATATCTATAACACTATCTCACTCTCTCTCTCACTAACTCTCTCCATAACATCACTCTATATCGATATCACTCTCACTACCTAACTATAGCACAAGTCACTCACTCAAAAAATAACTACAACACTCTCTCACTGACTCACTCTCTATCTCACTAGCTCACAAGTTCACTCTCTCCAACTCACTACGTCACTCTCTATCTCACTAACTCTCTCTTTCTATCTCACTAAGTCACTTTCACTCTCTCTTACACTACCTCAATCCTTCTCTATCTCACTACGTCACAACATCACTCATTGTTTCTATCTCACTACCACCAAAAATCACTTTCCATCACTAACTCACTCTTTCACTACCTCACTCTGTCTCACTACCTCACTCTATCTTCCTCACTCTCTCTCTCACTACCTCACTCTCTCTTTCTATCTCACTAAGTCACTTTCACTCTCTTTCACTACCTCACTCTATCTCACTACCTCACAAACTCACTCACTGTTTGTATCTCACTACCTCAGAACATCCCTCTACCTCATTCTTTCACTACCTCACTTTCTCTGTCTCTCACTACCTCACTCTCTATCTACCTATCTCTCACTACATAACTCTCTACCTCACTACTCCACTCTATCTCACTACCTCACTATCTCACAATTTCTCTCTCTCAAAACATCACTACCACACTCTCTCACTACCTCACTCTCTAGCTCACAACCTCACAACTTCACTCTCTTTCTCTAACTCACTACCACACTCTCTCACTACCTCACTCTCTAGCTCACAACCTCACAACTTCACTCTCTTTCTCTAACTCACTACCTCAATCACTCTCTATCTCACTACCTCACTCTTTCTGTCTCACTAACTCACTTTCACTCTCTTTCACGACCTCTTTCTCTATCTCACTACATCACAACATCACTCTATGCTTATATCTCACTACCTCACAACATCTCTCTCCCTCACTACCTCTCTCTTTACTACCTCACTCTCTATCTCACTACCTCACTCTCTATCTACCTCACTCTCTCCACTACCTCACTCTCTCTCTATTTCAATACCTCACTCGCTCTCTCTATCTCACTCTCTCTGCTAAAGCAATAGTGCAAAAAAAAAAGCTAATGCCAATACAAATGACAATGCCATCTATTTGGGGATACAAAAATAATGAGCAATACCAATAGCTCTACCTATAATATTGCCGAGACCATTGCATTGTAAATGCTTGTTTTATATTGCAACAAAGAAACACTAGGGCAGTAACCCGTGACTCTTCAGGGCCGGGGAGGATAAAAAAACATCAATATTGGAAAATCAAACAGTAGGTTGTTGCAAAACCCAGAAACGATAAATGGATGGGGGAAAAATGAAAAAAGGGGTGGGGTTTAAGAATGAATCACCATAAGTAGAAACCCTATGTAGCATGGTGAACAGAATTATAAAGAAAGGAGCTAAATGTGCAACCAGATCCCGTTGTGCCGAGATCGTGACTACGCAAGGCAAACAAAAAAGAGCAGAAAAACAAACAAGTAAACAACAAAGTAAAACAGTATAAGAACATGGTGAGTGTTGGTGGTAAGGTGACATGAAAAGGTACAGGACTAGAGTGAGATACATGTTCAATTCAACTTCAAACACAATTACACGTACACAATGGTATTTATTTGAGAAGATTGAGGCGACTAAATGTGAATTGTTACACATGCTCTATAGTTGGATGGGTGGGCGAAACAATACCACGGAACAAGCATCTTCGGGGAGAGACAAGTATATGCACAGTGGCTAAAAGGAGTTGAATGGTGAAAACAAAACAGTAGGGATAGGCTACCATATGATCAAAAGTTAACCTGTGCACGGCAAATAGCATTAAAAGAAAGTGGTGCAAAGCGGTGGGAGATAATACCTGTGTGGCTGTTCAAGGAGAAATGCAGTATCTATGGAGAGGGGATTAGAAAAAAGCACGGGTGAGGAGAATGAGCGGGATGTGTCGAAAGCGAGAAAAGTCTACATGGAGAATCAACCAATTTAATGCTCACAGCAAGGCCAGTGATAATTCCAAACCAGCAGGGGGGGTACGATGAGGACCAAACAACGGGGCCCACAAGAGAGTTCTTAGTACAATGGGGAGTAGATGTGTAAAAAGGGCGGGTAGGCCACACATTACCTGCATTCCTGATGGAGGATAAAAGGAGAGAGTGGAATAAAGTGGTGACCCACGGAGTCTAGGGAAATGTCAAACCAGGAGAATGGGTTGCTTACCTCAAAATGGTGAAAAATTGGTCTGTCGCGACGAGTAGAGGCAGCGCTCAAATCAAGCCAGTATCTCCGGGGAAGTATAGGCGGGTGCGCCGTATCAGCGAGGTATACTGGTGAAAGATAGAGTCCGATTAGTGGGACTGAAATGCTGATGCAGCTAGGTGCTCGAGCGGTTACGCTGAACAGGCATAGCATATGGTAACTGGTGTTCTGGGAGGAGACACTGGTTCCGAGTGGTAATCCGGACATGAAAGATGGAGGAAGCGGTATTTAAATAGGTGCGGTACGAAAAGAACTAGACCATGACTCGCTTGGTTCAATCAGTCCCGGCCGGAGTAGAAGTGTACTAAACATATACTAGAGGATTTATCTGTGGCTGAGAGTGTAAGAGATTGGAAGTAGTAGGAAACCAAACACACTGTAAGAAATGCCAGATAATGAAACTGAGAAAGACGTGTTGCCAATATTACGGACGAGTGAGTTAAAGGCACTAAAGAGGAAAGGTGCTAGAAATGTGCACAAGGAAACGAGGGTGTGAGGGAGTATGGGAGCTAGTGAATCGCTGGGGAAAAGGAGGATGTTGAACATGAGAAAGGTGTGATGGCAGTCTTGTGTACAAAAAGGTGAAGGGCATCAAAGGCGATGAGTTTTGACAACATAACCTGGAGGTTAACCATAGAGAGCATGTGTGGAAACATAATAGATGACCAAAACGAGATACATAAGCACTAGTTGCCCGAAGGAAGCCGCTGTGACAAATTATACTGCAATACAAACATAAACATGACAGGTAAAATACGTAATGCATATGCGTAAGTAACCTGATAGAAGCCGCTATGACATGCTATTTTAAAATAAAGGGAGACAGTGACACATTAAATATTGGTGTAGTGACATTATATACACATCTTTGTGGATAACAAGATCATCTTGGTGACAGGGGTTGTATGAGTATGCAATGTACTGATGATGCAGCAGAGACTAATAGCTCCGAAGCACCTACTGTAACTTGTTTACAAAAGAGAAGCAGTCCTTAATCATTGTGGCAGGAGCAGGTAAAAGATAGTTCAGTGTCCATAGTTCATTCATCGAGAAGGTAATGAAGCTCATGGCTCAGGGATAGTTCAGTGACCAGAGTTCATTCGCCCAGAAAATAATGAAGCTCGTGGTCCGTGATAGACTGAGTTGTGCCGTCTGGAGGGGCATGATCCATGTGGCTTGCAGACGTCTAGGCCTCAATTCCCTGTTGCCACCTCTGGCATTAGTGGCAGCAACATCAAATCTGAAGGACAGGCGTCTTTGTCAACCTTGCATGGGACTAGTGGCTGCATGTACTTCCATTGGGTATCAGAAGTCTTGACGTTGGAGTGCTCTGATATGTTCACCAATCCGTTCTTTCAATGGTCTGATGGTGCTCCCGATGTACCACTGTTTGCAGCTCCGCTATGTTCCTGACTGTTGCCTGTCGGGCCGAGTAGTTTCAGGCGGTGGTGCCACAGGAAAGGGGAGACCTTCCCAACCCCTCAAGAGATGTTGCAACACAACACCTATACTTTGAAAACAATTTCCTATGCACACACACTTACATTTAAACACTGGGTAATGTAGTTGTTAGTCCGGTCAATACATCCATACAAATTATTGTCCACTTCTTCTTGTATGAGCAATTTTTTCTTTATTGCTCGAGCTACACGCGCCAGCCGACACGTGTTTCGGCAGAGTATAGGTCGCTCTGACTCTTCAATGCTGGAATTGAAACAAAATATATACAATACTGAATATTCTGTCTAGAATGTCCAGTGCATCATCCAATTATACATGATGGAATGATGCTGTCAAAACTTCGAAAATACATGTTTTTTAGCAATTTAACATATATTCGGCAATACATCTGCCCAAGAAGAAAGGCTTGGGGAACATACGGACCATCATTGTCCATAATACGAAAGCTTGATCATTACATTGTGTTTTCTGTTAAGGAAACACTGTACTCATAGTATTGCTGCACACTTCACTCGTGTATATTACATGCACATGCATGGGAAAGGTGGCTATGTGACATATTACCCGGTAACGGTGAGCTCTTTCACGTATAAGCTGTAGTTATATATATTCATGTAAAAAGCTACACGTTTACAGAAGAAAAAAGGCAATTCACCTGGAATCGTTCATGCACAAGGATAAACTGTATTAACGTGCAGAAATATTGTGCAAAGAAAGGTGAGAAAAGTTGACAAGGATACAAGCTTATCACCGTCAGCGAGAGAATAAGGAAAGACCCTGCACTTGTGTTTTACTGTGTGGGTAAGGGTTACTATCCTTGAATGGGCATTCAGGCACATACCTTCCTTCTAATATAGGCGTGTGTTGTATTTCCTATTCAAAATAATAAAATTAAGTTAATGTCCTTGTACGACTATGATTGATTCTAACCTCTAAAAGGCCAAAAGAGTCATCTTGATGTGTCCACTTACCACTTAACCGGTGATAATTCCAACCCGGTAAGGGTGTCTTTGTGTACTGTGTAGCTTGAGATCTTCACTTATGTCTTCATCGATGTGGCACGTAGCCCGAAGTGGTATATGAAATAAAACATAGAATAGGGCCAAATAAGCAAGTGTCTCTCCAAAGTGTCTATGGTACAATCTCTTGTTTCTGTAACCCCTTACTGGTCTTGAAAACGTTCCACAAACTGTTTTAAAACACCACAAAGAAACTATACGGCCTTGCCTCCAGAATATCACTATTGGAACAATACATTTCTATCCAGTACGCCTAAGTCCGTATCCTTTATACGACAGCTACAACTGTAATGTATGACCCAAATCTGTTTTACCTCTGCCCTTCTCGAAATCTACACTCAAAGCCTTTCCTTGTTCGAGTAACTGCATGGTACAGTCTTAACACTAATAATCCACTTTCCCTGCTCTCACTCTGTAGTATCACGTTTGTTAAAAGCGCTCACCTGTACGCAAAATTTAAAACATGTTCTGTGCACCGTATCAGTTAGCTTAGCGGAACAGGAACACTCCTTTTGTTTAAATGAACAATGCCTAGAGAAACGTGTAAAAACATTTATACAGTTGAGTATCATCTCTACGTCCGACGTCATTTCATGTGCAAAAACACCCAGTAGGGCTTATGTGCTTACTGTTATGCTGGCCAAATTTCTGCGTAATAATCGTCGTGATATAGATAATTCTCTGTGATTTCACCAGAAACATCCGAATGTCCATGGACCTGCAATCACCCAATAAACGTTTTAGTGTCCACTAGCTTATCACTTAATCTAAAGTCCTTTTCAATCTATAGTACCCTCACGTACCTTCTGTTCCTACTGGCCGTGGATCCGGCGTCTCCCAGCAATGGTGTTTCCGAATGCGGAAGAAGAGTATGCAGCGTGTGTTTAAAGGGACACTCCTCCCCTGTTTGTTTATCGACTAGAACGTTGATGACCACTTCCGTTTTGCAAGAATAGCCACAACGGAAATGAGTGAAACGGTCTTATTGGTATCATGAGCTCATCGTGAAAAAACCGCAATCCGCGATATATCGGTATATAGGCGAATCCTCACCATATAAATTAATCAGCATTGAGCACTCTGGATGAAACGCTGAAGGGCTATACAACGGTATTACGTCCATAGGCAAATACATGGAAAAACCGGTCTCCTGATAACAAAATATTTATGTATGTGTGTAAAAGTCTATTGTGGGTATATATAGGTGTACATTCTTGATAACAGAATACAGAAAACTCCAGAAAAAGCAGAGCCCTTTATATTATCCCCTTACAATGAACAATGTATCCAGACCAACTATTTAAGGTCCTTCACAATCAAATTGTATTGTCTCATCTTGTTCCTGTATACATTGTTCATGTCACCCCGTTGTGCATTCTAAGTGACCGCTTAAGTGACATGTAATGCATGCTTATTCATCTGTTTGCATAGGTACCTTGTTATATCACTTAAGTATCATTTCAGTAATCACATGGTACATTTCCCAGTTAATTGTATTCATTGCGATTTCATAGTCTGGGCTTCACTGTCCAATAGTCACGCATTTATCCCAGGAAAAATTGCATTTCAGAATCACAGTTCAAACCCCGTTTAACCGATTCCAAACGCATTATCCACGTTGCCTCTGCTCTACGCAGTCTCAGTTTTCTGTTTCCACTTCTCGGGTTTTGATCTATCATTTCAATCCCAAAGAACGAAATCTCCTTGTGGGTGTTCTGAGCAGGGCATAGTAAAGCATGTATCGCTGCTGGATATCTCGGGTCCCCATTTTTCAAGGCTCTTATATGTTCTGTAATTTGCTCTTTTAAGGGTCTGATAGTACTTCCCACATACTGTTTGTTACATTTACACACCAGTAAATATACAACATATCTAGTAGTACAGTTAATATTTTGCCTGATTTCATACCACTGGTTATTAGGTCCTTTGAAACCTTTAACTTTGTGTTGGGCCCATTCACAGATGTTACAGAAACCACATTTGTGAAATCCCTTGGTGTGTGGAGTTAGCCATGTGTTAATCTGTGGTATTCTCGGAAGTGACGGAATGAGCCTGGTGCGTAAAGTCCTCCCTTTTCTGAACGTGATCAAAGGCCGTGCTGGTATTTCTTGTGACAAAATGTTGTCTCGCGTTAGGATCCCCCAGTGTTTATTGAGAGTTTTCCTCAGTATGTGATTCATTCCATTGTTTTCAGTGATCATGCGTACTATGGTGTTTTCCGATTTATTTGCAGTACCACCTCTTGGCGTTTCTGTTCTTGTCACTCTTGTTACTTTTTCTGCTGTTCTTGTCAGTGTGGTGGTATCATACCCTCGGTTCCTGAATCTTTGTTCCATTTCTTTAATACAATTTTTGAAATCTTAGTCATTACTACAGGTGCGTCTGGCTCGTAGGTATTCACCATACGGTATGGATCTGATTTGGTGCCCAGGATGACTACTGGATGCGTGCAGTATTGAATTACACGAAGTGTCCTTCCTAAAGAGTCTACTGTTAAGTTTATGGTTCTCCACATACAGTTCTATATCTAGGAAATATATTTTTTTAGCACTTTGTTCCATGGTAAACTGCATGCCATATTTGTTCTTATTTAGATACTCCTTGAACTCATTTAATTCATTGGTCAAGCCCGACCAAATGAGTAGACAGTCATCAATGTACCGACCCCAATAAACAATTCGATCTATCGAGCCAGATCCCTCACTTCCCCAGATGTATTCGGTTTCAAAGCAGCCTATATATAGATTCGCAAACGAGGGTGAAAATTTTGATCCCATTGCCACCCCCCTGTTTTGTTTGTACCATTTATTGTCAAACAAAAAGAAGTTGTTATCTAGGATTAACTCCATCTTTCCAATAAGCATTTCATTGTGCAACCACTGCGTAGCAGGTCTGTTACTTAGTAAGCGAGTGATTGCTGCTAAACCCTTATCTATCTCTATACTAGTGTACAAAGACACTACATAAAGGTTACTAGAAGTAAATTGGGTTGCCTTTGTAAGTCTTCCAATAAGCCCAAGATATGTTTCGAATCCTGGATGTAGCTCGCCATGGTCCGGACAATAGGGCCTATGAATAGGTCTATCTATTCTGAAAGCTTTTCAGTTGGTCCATCTATTCCCACAACTATAGGTCTACCTGGTGGAAAAGGCTTTTGTTTGTGGATGTTGGGAAGTGTGTAGAGAATAGGATAGGTGGGTCGTGTAGTTTTTAGATATGCTAGTTCGTCATCATCTAGAATCCCTTTTGTGTGCCATTTTGCTAATTCTTTGTTGATTTTTATACAGAGTGGTCCCATTGGATTGTGTCCTATTTCTTCATAACACGTCCTGTCATTGAGTTAGGACAACATCTCTGTATTGTAATCTATTAAATCCATCACCACTTCATTGTCCCCCTTGTCTGCCTCCCTAATAATGATTGTATGTTCATTGGCTATTTCTGTGAGGGCCCTTCTTTCTCCTGCACTTAGGTTGTAGTGTGTCTGTCTCTTGCTGGTAGATCTATTATGTGTGATGTATTCCAAATCTTCTAATACTCTTTTATGGAAGTCATCGATTGCATTGCCCCCTGGTAGTGTAGGCGTCCACTTGGATTTATTTCTGAACCCACTTGATAGTGTAAGATCAGTATCAATGTCAAGTTCCCCTAGTAACTGGGACATATTATGAGATGATTCTTCTCTTTCTGTGATGGACAATAGTATCCTGGTGGCTTGCACATCTTGGATAGATGGCACATCACACACAGAACCCAGATTCCTATTGCACACTTTTTTTATTTTTCATTGGATTGCACAGGAAATGCTTTTTTAGTTTTAAGGTACGTATAAATTTGTACAAGTCAATTTTCAAACTGCATAAGTCACCATCCTCAGTCGGATTGGAACTTAGCCCCCTGCTTAGAAGACTAATCATGTCCCCAGTTAAAGTCTTCGATGACAAACTTACTACTTGTACCTCTTCTGTTCTGCTAATTACTTCATCATCCCTTTGCCCGATCTTAGTTTCTGTCTGTAATTGTCGCCTACTGCCCCTGTTGCCTCTCCTGGTTTTGTGCCTACTAAAGGGTTTGTACCCATACGCCGGTTGCCTCTCCTGGCTGTTCTGACCTCCTGAAAAAAACTCAATCTTTCTAGGCTGGTACCAACTGAGCCTTCATTCTCACTTTCACTTAATGTGGGTACATTTAGAGAAGAGGTGCTGGATGAAGCTGAAGCGGACTCGCTTCTTGTGGCCTCTTTGGTTTTAGGGTTGACCACTCTTACTGCATCATATTTTCTGGCGTATGTAAATACCCTACCCGTTTTATAATCTGCCTCATCCCTCTTTAGTTGCCTCAGTTTCTTCTCCTTTATTTCTTTTTGGTGGGCGGTTAGTATATCTTTTAAGATGACATAATTTTTTTTTGTGGCATCTTTCAAGTTTAGATCCTTGATTTCACTTTCTACAATGCCTATTTCAGATTGTAAGTTAATGACCTTTCTCTCTGAGGATTCAATTGATATGTCCATAAGTGTAAAGGAATTTATATTTAGAGAATCCTCCCATTTTATTAACAAGTCATCATCCAGCTCATCATATGTTGGTAGAATCTGAGCTCTTAACCCCCTTGGAATTCTTTTTAACCTTAGATATTGTTTTAGGGTGGTGGCATCCCACCATCGGGCATTCTCCATCTTTTTTAATCTCTCCAATTTCAATAACTTGTCTCTCAAACCTTCCTTGCTATTCTTTTTTCCACTTGTTGATGTTTGGTTCATATTTGACCCATTGGTCAGGTTGCCAAATAACTCATCGGCTTCCTTGTCTCTATCCATGTTTATTGTACAGTGAAATAATATTATCTCACAACTCGCTACACTTGTTGTAATCTTAGTTTGTCAGTGCGGCTGCAATCCCTGTATACAATTAAGTACTAACAAAGGTGCAGGGTTTTTATTCTCAGGGACTACTTGCGCTCCGCTATGTTCCTGACTGTTGCCTGTCGGGCTGAGTAGTTTCAGGTGGTGGTGCCACAGGAAAGGGGAGACCCTCCCAACCCCTCAAGAGATGTTGCAATACAACACCTATACTTTGAAAACAATTTCCTATGCACACACAATTAAATTTAAACACTGGGTAATGTAGTTGTTAGTCCGCTCAATACATCCATACAAATTATTGTCCACTTCTTCTTGTATGAGCAATTTTTTCTTTATTGCTCGAGCTACACCGCGCCAGCCGACATGTGTTTCGGCAGAGTATAGGTCGCTCTGACTCTTCAGGGCTGGAATTGAAACACAATATATACAATACTGAATATTCTGTCTAGAATGTCCAGTGCATCATCCAATTATACATGATGGAATGATGCTGTTAAACTTCGAAAATACATGTTTTTTTAGCAATTTAACATATTAGGCAATACATCTGCCCAAGAAGAAAGGCTTGAGAAACATAAGGACCATCATTGTCCATAATACGAAAGCTTGAACATTACATTGTGTTTTCGGTTAAGGAAACACTCTACTCATAATATTGCTGCACACTTCACTCGTGTATATTACATGCACATGCATGGGAAAGGTGGCTATGTGACAAAATACCCGGTAACGGCTAGCTCTTTCACGTATAAGCTGTAGTTATATATATTCATGTAAAAACCTACATGTTTACAGAAGAAAAAACATAATTCGCCTGGAATCGTTCATGCACAAGCATAAACTGTATTAACGTGCAGAAATATTATGCAAAGAAAGGAGAGAAAAGATGACAAGGATACAAGCTTATCACCGTTGGCGAGAGAATAAGGAAAGACCCTGCTCCTGTGTGGGTAAGGGTTACTATCCTTGAATGGGCATGCAGGCACATACCTTCCTTATAATATAGGTGTGTGTTGTATTTCCAATTCAAAATAATAAAATTAAGTTAATGTCCTTGTACGACTATGATCGATTGTAACCTCTAAAAGGCCAAAAGAGTCATCTTGATGTGCCCACTTACCACTTAACCGGTGATAATTCCAACCCGGAAAGGGTGTCTTTGTGTACTGTGTTGCTTGAGATCTTCACTTATGTCTTCATCGATGTGGCAGGTAGCCTGAAGTGGTATATGAAATAAAACATAGAATAGGGCCAAATAAGCAAGTGTCTCTCCAAAGTGTCTATGGTACAATCTCTTGTTGTTGTAACCCCTTATTGGGCTTGAAAACGTTCCACAAACGGTTTTAAAACACCACAAAGAAACCAGACGGCCTAGCCTCCAGAATATCACTATTGGAACATTTCTATCCGGTATGCCTAAGTCAGTATCCTTTATACGACAGCTACAACTGTAATGTATGAACCAAATCTGTTTTACCTTTGCCCTTCTCGAAATCTGCACCCAAAGCCTTTCCTTGTTCGAGTAACTGCATGGTACAGTCTTAACACTAATAATCCACTTTCCCTGCTCTCACTCTGTAGTACAGGGGTCTCCAAACCGGTCCTGGAGGGCAGGATCCATGCCAGATTTTTTGGATATCCCCATTGAGATATATGTAGTAATTTTAAAAATCTGGCATGGATCCGGCCCTCCAGGACCGGTTTGGAGACCCCTGCGTAGTATCACGTTTGTTAAAAGCACTCACCTGTATGAAAAATTTAAAACATGTTCCGTGCGCCGTATCAGTTAGCTTAGCGGAACAGGAACACTCCTTTTGTTTAAATGATTAATGCCTAGAGAAACGTGTAAAAACATTTATACAGTTGAGTATCATCTCTACGTCCGACGTCATTTCATGTGCAAAAACACCCAGTAGGGCTTATGTGCTTACTGTTATGCTGGCACTCTAGATTGTATATCCCAAATTTTGAGTTGCAGGTGATGTTGCAATTAATCAGATATTGATTGCTGTGAGGTTCTTGATGCCATTCTGGGCAAATATACAGCCTCCACAACAACCACATTTGAAAAATCCCAAAGTTTGCGTTGTGAGCCATGAGTGACTAGTGTGGGGGCAAGGCACAGTGCAACTGAGTCTTGTTCTGAGAGTTCTGCCCCGTCTGTAGGTGATCTGAGGTCTCGTTGTAATGACATCTCTAACCGTAGTGTCAGCATGTAGGACACCCCAGTGTTTGTAAAGACTTCTCTTTATGGCTAGACCTATGTCACTGTAATCAGTAACAAATATCACAGGTTGCTCTTGTTTAACAACTGTGTTCTCATCACATAATGTTTAATGCCTCTCTACATTTTTTATTCTATTCTCTGCTTTGTGTATGGTGCGTGCATTGTAACTGCTGGCTTTGAGCCTATTCTTCATGTTAGAAATGCACTTTTGAAAGTCTGGTTCTTCACTGCAGTTCCTCCTAGCTCTGACAAATTCCCCATAGGGGATTCCCTGAAGCTGAGGGAACGGGTGAGAGCTTTCAGCATGCAAAATGGCATTGCATGATGTTTCTTTCCTATATATTCGACTATACACTGTGTCTGACTTAATGTATCAAGAAAGTGATGCTAGACCTAATACATTCAGTCGTAAACCTCATGTGCATATCATTGGAGTTTAAATAAATAGAGAATTCTTCTAGTGTCTTTTGGGACCCTGACCCTAGTAAGAGACAGTCATCTCTGTAGCGCCCCCAATAAATTATGCAATCGACCCATGGAGCTCCCTTGTTACCCCAGGTGCAATTATATTCTAAGACACCCATGTAAAGGTTGGCAAATGAAGGCAAAAACGTAGAGCCCATGGCTACACCTTTTGTCTGTTTACACCAAATGTTGTCGTAGATGAAGAAGTTATTATTGCAAATAATATCCATCATGGTAATCAAAATATTGGGTGGCAGGCCCATTGAGAAAGAGGCTAGTGATTGCTTTCAATCCTCCCTCAGGTTCAATGGTGGTGTAGATAGAAACCACATCCAAGGAGGCTAAAGTCATGTCAGGTTGCCATTGGACATCGGCCAAGATACTCAGGATGTGTTTAGTATCCTGGATGTGTGATGGTAAATTTCTGACCATGGGAGTTAGAAAAAAGCCTACATATTGTGCAATTCTCTTTGTAGGCCCGCCTATGCCTGATACAATGTGCCTACCCACTGGGAAATGGTGCTGAATTGTGTACAACCTGGGAAATGACGGTCTGTGTACCTTCAGATAAAGACGTTCCTGATCGTCAATAAGACCCAAGGAATGCCATTCAGATGAGCACTTATTGATCTTGATGATGAGTGCGCTCATGGGGTTATAAGTCAGACGTTCATAGCAGGAGGTGTCCTCTAATGGAGTCAAAATGTCATTGTTGTAGTCAGTCTGAATTATTACCACGACATTGCCGCCTTTGTCGGCCTCTTTAATTATAATGTCTGGATTCAAACTCAATGTTTTCAGAGCTGCCCGTTCCTCTCTATGTAAGTTGCCTTTGGTTCTATATTTGGTGCTTAGAATTTTCTTCTCATGTCTGTCGGAACTAAGTTGTAAAATGTGTCTACAGCGTTGCCCCCTGAGAGAATGGGAGTCCATCTAGACTTAGTCTTCGGACCACTATTCAGAGTCAGGTCTGTATCAATATCTAATTCCTGGAGAAGACCTTCCATATTGATGGGAGAGTCGTCCATATACGTGAGGGACAGGAGTAAATGTTTGTCTTGAATATCCTTTATACTTTGCACCCTAAATAAAATTGTCAATGCAAATGTTTTTTTATGTTCCTGGTAGTAGATGGAAAACCAGTGAAGTGTTTTCTGATCTTCAGACCCCCGATGAATTTAAAAAGGTCTATCTTGTGTCTACATGTGTCACCTTGTTCGTGGGGGTTGAAACTTAAGCCTCTGCTTAGTAAACAGATAGTGTGCAGCAACCTGGGTGCACAAGACCAGGCAGACACCTCCGAGCAGTGGGAGTGGATGGGGTCTATCAGCCTGGGTGCACAGGAGCAGGCAGACATCTCTAGGCAGTGGGAGTGGATGGGGCACAGCAGTCTGGGTGTGCATGAATGGGCAGTTGCCTCCGGACACTGGAAGTGGATGGGGTGCAGCAGCCTGGGTGCACAGCAACAGGCAGATACCTCTGGGCAGTGGGAGTGGATGGGGTATAGCAGACTGGGTGAGCAGAGGCGGGCCGACACCTCTGGGCGGCTAGAGTCGATGGGGTGCAGCAGCCTGAGAGCGCAAAGCGGACAGACACCTCTGGGCAGCAGGAGGCGATGGGGTACAGCTGCCTGGGTGCGCAGGGGTAAACAGAGAATTACACATGTGCAGTTGTATGTACTCTGCCATTACTGTTTCTATACTATGTTTCAGATGACTAAACTTGAGGGCTGCACTATGTCGCGGCACTTGGTTGGAGACACACCTGTGGCAGAGCGGGGAGCTGAGTGGATTTTCTCCCAAGTGTCAACACTCACTCTCCCTCTCCATATCTTCCTTACTGTCACTCACACTTTTTCTCTCTCTCTCACTCTCTATCTCTTCATTTCTCTCTCTCACACTCTTTCTCTCTTTGTCTGTCTTTTCCTCTCTCTCTCATTCTTTCTTTCTCTCTCTATACCTCTCTATCTCACTCTTTCTCTCTCTCTCTTCCTCTCTCTCACACTGTTTCTCTATCTCTGTTCCTTGTATCTCACTCTTTCTCTCTCTCTTTCTCTCTCTCTCACTCTTTCTTCCTTTCTCTCTCCCTCTCTCACACTCTTTCTAACCCTGCGTGGTGAACTAGGCTGCTCTCCCAGAGTTTGTGGAGTTTCGGTAACCTCGCGATTTGCGTAGAGCACTTAGTTACCAAATACTACGCAATCTGCAACGTAACGTACCTGTTTTTCTTCTTCGCACGCTCAATATGCGTTCTCGCGGGCGCGGTAACGACTTACCGTGATTCTGCATTTACCGACGAGATTTCCTATCTATTTGCGTTCACCACGAGATTTGGAATCTGCCCGTACGATCCCACGAGATTGTGCGAATGTGGACACATCACTCGGACGCGCGATCTGACTTCCGGCGGCAGTGTTGGTAAGATTGAGATCCCGAACACCCAGCAACGGCAATCCTGCTTCGACGGTCAGAGCAGGGTCAGAGAATATTTGCAAGTAGGCAACAACTCTGGAGGCACTGCTCAGGAAGCACTTACAGGGTTACAGCAGGTGCCCAAGTTGAAGTTAATTTCTTTGTAACCATTTTGTAAATGGTTACAAAGAAATTAGCTTCAACTTGGGCACCTGCTGTAACTCTGTAAGTGCTTCATGTACTTCAGTTTTTGAACATCCGTCCCGCATGCAATTTTGCAGAGATTTCAGCAATTTTGCGAGATTCACGGACTGCGAAATAGCAGAAAATTCGCAAATTCTGCGAACGGAACGGATTTTACGCCCATGCTTAAAATAAACCTCCCATCGAGATTCTCAATGTGGGGAGGTCAGGTTTCTCATTGCGAGTGGTCGCGTATGCTCGCGACCGCTCGCAATGAGAAACTACCAGTCCGCATTGAGAAAGCTGCAGCTCGAGTAGAAATCTACTCGAGCGGCAGTAAACGACCGCTTGCACAGATGCAGTTTGCACTGATTGCACAGTGCAGCAAGCATCCAGCACTGTGCAATCAGTGTGAACAGTATTTTGCTCAGTTCACTACGCAGTTTGTGTAGCTACGCTTAGCTCACATAGTGTGCAGTGCACTTTGCGTAGCTACACGTAGTGCTACTTCGCAAACTATGCCCAGGGTTACTACAGAGCTGATTCTAGAGTCAAGATCTACTTCAGAGCCTGAGGGCAGTGCGTTTGCCTCCCAGCAGTCACCAACACCAACACTACCAATAACATCAACAACAGCAAGAACAGGATCATTCACAGTACAATCTGCAACGGATTGGTTTCTACTGCAGGGGTATGGTAAGTCCTGTGCTGATGCAAAGGCAAAAGAGGCAGAGCACATCAGAGCACCCCTGAGCATTGAACGGACAGTCCAGGCCTATACAGATGACCCAACAGAGATGTTCATGGAGCCAAACCCATTGGCGTATTGGTATGGGAAAAGAAGCCAATGGACAGTGCTCAGTAGGCTGGCGATAAAGTATCTGTCTTCCCCTGTTGCAAATGGTTTCCGAGCATGTTTTCAGTGCTGCTGGTGCCATTGTAACTTTGAAAAGGACCAGTCTTGCTCAAAATGAATCAGCCCTTTATACCACGGACTACAAAATACATGAATCACCGCAGGAAGAGGAGAAAGACTTCGATGACGTAAGTAGTGGGTTACATGACCAACTTCTCTCCGAACCACCAGAGTTTGAGGATGATCTCCTCTTCCCTGACAACTAGGCTTTCAAATTGTTACTTTCTTCCTTCCTTTATTTTTGTGTGTATCTGTCTTTCTGGTTTAAATCAAATCACAACAAATCCATCACCACTGTCTTTTCTTTTTATTTCTCTATTGGAGTTGCACGTCTGCGCATTTAACTGTCCACTCCTCAGAGTCCTGCTCCATATTCCTGGCTCACCCTAAAATACATTTCCATCAAGCCAGACATTGGATGGTGAATAGTACAAGAAATGTTGCCTCTAACAGTCCCTCCATAAGAAGTGAAACGTGACTATAGTTTTCCTCCATTTTGTTTCGGAGCCGAAATTCATCACTTTCTGAAGGCTTTCGCCTCTGCAGGCATCCACAACTCTTCAGTGTCAGAACTTGGACAGGCATCCAAAAGTAAACTCATCACTGCCAGAAGGCTACAGCCTCGGCACTGGCAGGCATCCAAAGCTCATCACTGTCAGGACAGAAGGTACTTGGCAGAGAAAGACAAGACTCTTGTAGAAACTTGCTGACATTTCTGCAAACTCAATTGACCCATGACCGCTACCCAGGCCGCGGCCCATCACAGAGCTGACCATGTGAACTAAAGTGCCACAGATGAAAAAGAAGGAAACAAAAACAGTTGCCTTACCAATCCGCATCAGGCAGGCAGTGGCACCCACGGTTGATGTGCGGAGCGTCCATGGAAGGGAGGACCAAGAGGAATGACGAGATTCAACTCCACAATTTAACAAGGATAATACAGTAACTTTAGTATCATTCATCATTCATCTTTTAATTAATTTGATTCCTTTTTTCTCTTTAATCATTACACGATGTGTTGTGTTGTCGTTTGCTAATTGATCCCTAAAACTATTTTTTAATTTTCTTTGCTATCTTTAAAAGTAAGCCCGGTACACATGTAATTTGGGTTTCTCCGAGGGCCTACAAGCAAGGCAAATTGCATATTGATATACTGCTGCCCTGTACTGCCTAATTGCCTAGTAGTAGTTACTAAGTACTACCCATTAAATATCAAGTTATCTTCATCATCATGCATGCATTTCCTATTTCTCCATTTATTTATTGGATTAGATCATGGTCGTCTGCCAAAATTGTGTTTTGCTTTTGTTGTGTCCATATGTACTGTTTTTCTTTGTCAAACCTTTCCCAAAACCCCCCGGTACTCTTGGCAGATGGCCTCCAGTTTTTGGCGCCTGGCCCTGGCTGCCAACTCCTTCCGTGTTGGTTTTTCTTGGGAAGAAGGATCTATATAAGGAAAGAAGAAGAATATTGTAACCAATACTCTTAGCAAAGCAGTAACACAAAATTAATTCAACACATAGTGGCACAGTAGCACTAGCAAGCACAGTACATAACATTTGTGGTAAGTATCTATCCTCCCACTTCCTCGTCCTCTAACATTTGTGGGAGTTTCAGGCATTATACTAGCACTATGCACTCCCGTACACAGAATACACCAGTCTTCTTCTTATCTCTAGTATAAGGAAATTACATAACCTTGTTGTAGCTGGCATGCCAGCTACGTCAGCTTAGCTTGCACTAAGACAAACATATGAGTCATGACGCAGACTCACATTAGTTTTATATACTACTGTCTGCAGGTGGGGTAGCTCGTATTTTTCTATTAAGCGTGGCACTGGCCATACTCTCTCTTTTACATGAAGGGCAATTGCTCAATTTCACTTTCACCCTGCCCTGGCTACTACAAAAAGGCAGATTATATATCTGATCCAATGATCATTGCTTATATATGGAATGACGACATAAGGTCAGTAGCGGTTGGTGGTGGGAGTGCTGCCAGGCGGTGAAGTGGAGAGGGGCAAGGTCAGGGGTAGTAAACTATGGATTACGGCCAATTACAGGTAAGTTAAGATATAAATAAATAAAACTAATTGTGTTGTGCGCACTGCATCACATTTGGCATTGCATTTGGCATTGCATTTGGCTATGCAGTACTTGGCAGATGGGCCAAGGATGGGCCCGTCTGCGACTGTCCGCGCCAGACTGAGAAAGGGCAGGGCCACCCAACTGACACCTGCTATCTTCGGCATCTGGACTGTAAAACCCACTGGTACTCACATCGCTATTGACTTGACCCACCGTTGTTCTATATGGTTTCGTATATGGTTTTTAATCTGGCTGATGCAAAAGTCTGTATCAGTGTTAATTCCGCAACAAGACACATTGTTTGTCTTAAGTGGTTTACTTGCTTTAAGCTGTTTGTAGGTTATCTGTATACAGGTCCTGGTTTTATTTATACACTACTCACTCCACCAAAAATATTTCGGTAATTCCCTACATGTTTAAAAGATCATTGTCAAAGGGCCAACAAGCTGTCAATCCCGAACATTCCCCATTAGAAGAAAGTGCTAATCCCACCTTGTTAAATCCTTGCCCTTCCATAGCATCCGTCATTGATCCTGCCTTAAAAGGTACTAACAGATTTTTAACTTTAATGGAAATTATCGAGGACCACAATTATCAGCAGGGCTCTAAGGGGCTTGAAGTTGGATGTGCCAGCCTTGATATTTCAATTAGTGGAGATTCGTGTATATGTTCAGACCTATAATGGAATAAAAAAGCACAGACCAAACAATTTATGGAGGAAGTTAACCATCCTAAGGGCATTATTGATACATTTTCTACAGCATTAAAATCAGGCACTAGTGTAGACCTCCCTGCTACTGTAGCCCCGATTCAGACTCTAGTTGTGCTGGGGAGTCGTCTCTTCAAAATATAGATTGACATCTAACAGAGCCATGCTCTCCATCAAGACAACTAGTATACACCCAATATCAGTGGCCGAAAGTAATTGTCTTGGATGTTTTTTGAGCGTTGGCAGTGATGGGACGGCCTTTGTAGCAGAACTGCCCAGGCTCACTATGGTATCTTTGATTGACCAATTCAAACAAACTGACGTCCCGGTCTTAGCACAAGTGAGTTGTGATTCAGGTAAAGATATGGAGGCCAGCATGTGTAAGCTCATTGACAACCAATGCGCAACTTTAACGACTATTGCTTCCTGGAATATAGTGGACTTGTCCTCTAAGATTTCTTCATTGGATTGGTAAGATTTTATAGATAAACAGGAAATCATAGTGTTTCAAGAGACTTGGGCACTTGCTCCTGTTCACCATTCCGGTTATGTGAATTTCTATAAACCCACAGTAGGTGGCTGTAAAGGAGGATCCTCAGGAGGGTTGACAATTTGGGTTAGGCAGAGTGCTGCATATAAGATAGTTGAAATAGATTTTGATAATATTGACATTATGGCCATACTTATTTGCCCCAAAACACCCCCTAATATACTCTTTGTCAACATATGCTAGGAGTATGGTGGGTGGTAAATCCTCTAAGATAGTTATTGACCTCAATAGTTTCCTAGATTGAATGGGCGAGGGGCACAATGTAGGTTTAGCTAGAGATTTCAACACCACATTTGAGGAATACAAATCCATGGTAAAATAAAGATTCCTGTGTACATGCACATCTGTGCATGTACACAAGTGCCATGTGACAGACAGATGTGCCCTTAGGGCATGTCTGTGTGCCACATTGCACACATGCCCGTTTTGGGGGTGCTAGAGGGTGTCAAAGTGACACCCCCTGCACCCTTGACAAATTCGGTATTTACCGATTCGGTAAATACCGAATCGGTATTTGAATTGAATCCTATGGGCTTCAAGGCCCATAGGATTCAATAGCAAATACCGATTCGGTATTTACCGAATCGGTAAATACCGAATTTTTAAGGAATCAGTAAAAAATCCAGATGTTGGTACCTCCATCCCATTTACCGATTTTGAAATAACAAATCGGTAAAATTCGGCAATATTCGGTATTTCAAAATCGGTAAATGTGATTTACCTACATCTGGCCCCTGGTCTAAAAAGAGGAGTTAGGGCAGTGAATGGTCACACAACCTCTGACCGCTTAGGCTCCCTCGCATACAACAATGGCCTGAGCAGGTGTCGTATCAACTACATTTTTCTTAATGTAGCGAATTGGTCATCGCTAGTGGATATGGAGGTTTGTGTAAGGTATGAAAGTGATAACAACCCGTTGCTGTTAAAACTCAAAGTAACGGGTCAAGTAACACCACTGCCCATAGTCGTAGCGAATGAGACTGATGACGCCATATTAAGCAACGACATGAGGAGAGTCAAATGGACCCAGATAGTTGCGAACGAAAGCTCACTTGTTACAATGAAAGAAGAGGTGGTGAAAGTATTAGACTATCTTCAAAAACTTAGTAATCAGGGAGAAATTGACACTAACATTATCCAAACAAACAGGATCATGTTTGAATATATTAGGAGTATTTTTGTTAGGCCCCTTAAAACCCCCAGACGATCCATACCAAAGCATGATCATTGGTATAAAAAGGCTTGTAAGGAAGCCTACAAGCAGCTGTCCCGGGCAATAAAAACTAAAGCCATAGGTAGGATTAGAACAGCACGTAAAAAGTACAAGTCTGCACAAACCCTGGCAAAAAAGGAATGGGATGAACAATGGTAGAAGGAACTCCTTCAAGCTAGCAAAATGAAAAACATACAAACACTTTGGCAGCATGTGAAGTGGAGTAGAGGAGGCCAAGGTAGTATACCCTCAAAATATATAGCACCTGACCAGAGTGTATCCTTCTTCAAAAAACAATTTGCAGTCACAGAGAACCTACCCACCTTCCAACTTCCAAGTGTAGATACAACAATAACATTCTCCTTAAGGGCAGTTGAATCCGCCCTGAGTTCTGCACCAAAGCGTAGGGTCCCCAACCCCGATTGTATCCCAGCGGACTTATATTTATTTGATAAGGAAAACTGGCTTAACTATATTTTGATTCTTGCCAATACTATTGCAAGAGGCGCACCCATTCCTGACTCCTGGAGAGGAGCCGAAATGTACCTATCTATAAGAAGGGGGACCTTTCCAGCTCAAACAAGTACAGACCTATAAGCCTAATCGATTCTACCCAAAAGATTATGGCTAGATTTGTCTTGAAAAGAATTCAGACCTGGGTAGCAGAGAACAATATATTGTCTCCCTTTCAAGCAGGCTCTAGGGCCCTTGTAGGTACAATCGACCAAGTGTTTTACTTTGTTTCAATCTACTGACTTGCTGTACTATTAGAAGGTGGAACTAATTATGCCACCTTTGTAGATCTTAAAGCAGCATTCAATATGGTCCAGAAAAACACGCTCTGGACCGTATTGAGAGACTTAGGGTTACCCCAGAGCTTTTACAGTTTGTAGTTAAACTACATGAATCCAACTTCGCGCAGGCTCTGTGGGCCCCAAGTGAATACTACAGCTAAATTTCCAATTCATAAAGGTGTACGACAAGGGTGTGTTTTGGCCCCTACTTTGTTTTCATTGTTTATAAATGGCGTGGTTAATTATTTTCTAGAGTGTTCCATGGACGGCCCCTCTGTTGCAGGTAAAAAGGCGCCAATACTTATGTTCGCCGACGACACCCCAATTTTATCAAAAACAAAAGTAAGGTTGCAGCGAGCATTGACCTGTTTTGAGTCATTTTTATCAAGGATCACAAGCTAGTGGTAAACATGGATAAAACCAAATTTATGGTGCTGCATAAACGTAAAGTAATTAATTCTAGAGTTGTTATGAACATGGAGCCACTTGAACAAACAGATTTATTTACTTACCTTGGAATATCTATAAGCTGTAAACTAGATTGGAAACCCCAAATAGAAATTATGACGCTTAAGCATTCCGAGCTCGCAGGAGCGATCTTGAAAGAATTTAGGCTTTCCCAGACCAAGCCGGTTGGACCTGCGCTTAAGATATATAATATCAAGGTTATGGCTTCCTGTTTGTATGGTGCAGAACTTTGGGGTTTTGAAAATCTGTTCCCAATAGCCCAGGCCCGAAAAACATTCCTTAGAGGTCTGATAGGTCTTCCCCAAAGTACACCACTCACCCCTTTATATTTTGATCTGGGGTGTAATTCTTTAGCTGAGGTAGCTAGGTTTAGACCATTGGCTTATTGGAGAATACTCTGGTCCACCTCAGAATTGGCTCATTATGCTCTGGCACTTAAAGACATCAGAGATGCTGATACCTCCCACAAGATCAAACGGTTACAGCAGGTGAAAAGCTTCCTGGTAAAAATGGGGATGAGACACTTATGGGAAGACCCGGTGAACAATGATTCCCCCCAAAAGAAGCCTACAAAGAAGCTTACTGGGTTATGCTTACAACTAAGATATTTGTGTTCCATCAACTCTCCATATTTGACCAGTACTTTTCTGGATCATAAACCAGAACCGCAGTTTAAAGAATTTTGGGATATCATTGCTAAACCCATTGACAGGAAACTTTTTTTCCAGTTTCGGATAGGTGCGTTACAGACTAAAGTCTTCACAAACACCTGGCACCTTTCTCTGATAGCAAATGTATTCACTGCCAAAGTGTGGATGAAACAATCTCTCACATATTATTTGTATGCCCAGCACATAGTTCCCCACGGACCAAGCGGCTCAAACCAATTTGTCTTAACATGGGTACAAGGTTAAGTGCTACCGCATTGCGAATATTGAAAATTAGTACTCAGGAGGGAATTGTCATTGCTCTAACAACTTTCTAGGTTGGGTGTGGGTAACTCGACATAAGGCCGAAAATAGGTAGACTGCGACAGTGTTTAGATTAAACACTGTCTTCTGCTTGGCATACCCTAGATTTTATTTTATGTCTCAGGCAGTAACGGGATTCACCAGCTTTGTATTCTATATGTTCTATCAATAGATTGTATTGATTATATATTTTTTAATGTAAAAGCTTGCATAAGCCTTATTAACCTATACATAAACTGTTTATTTTTTTGGGTTTAACATATTGCCATGTAATGTTTTTGTTGAGTACTGGATTTTAGGCATACATTTTATAGTGATGTTAATTATTTATTGTCTTTTATGATCAGTATGGTCGAAATGAAGACTTAATAATAACCAATCTGATTCCAGAATACTAACTAAGCCTAGTACCACCTGATCTAGCCTATCTATTCCAGATGGGCCAATTGTTCACTAAGTCTGCATTTCCATTTTTTTAGCACTCAAAATTGCATAAATGAGATGCAGGACACATGCTTACATTTGTGCATACACCAATTTGTTGGTGTGTTGCGTCTGATGTTCTGTTACTGACTGACACTGCTAAGAATACCACTCACTACACAAACTACAAAAGGTTCTACTAAGGACTGGGGTAAGCGGCACTCAGTGACAGAGGATGTGTCACGCAGACCGCTAAAAAATTATGAAATAATACTAACTAAACCTAGTATCAATCCATCCACCACTATTTGACAGGAGGATAAAGGAAGGACAAGAGTCTCTCTAGCAATAGCATTACCTAACTTAAGTTCTCTAAAGTAAACAATTACATAATAATCAGCGCAAAGTTGCAAACAAGTAAGAACAGTGCCGAGCACCTGAATCCTACAATCACAGAAGATTTTGAAACTTAATTTACCTGCAATGTAAGCAGCATTATTCTTGTTATTTGTAAAAAAAAAATATACACAATACTTATACTACTATATATTTTAGCTACCACCAAGCCCCACAGCCTTGACATTTAGCAGGCCCAACATACCCTGCTCCTGGTCCCGGATGTCTGACCATCGGTCGGCGAGAGGGTTATGGGTGCGCTGGACCCCTGAGCAGTGAATCACTGCCCGGTGCACCTTCACCCACCAGCGGTGACGCTCCTGGGTAGGGTACCTGAAGCTTGGCCTGCTACCAAGGTCAAGGGGACGTGGAGCTGCACAAAAAAAACAAGGGCGGCTCCTCCGCCTCGCAAAAAAGCTGCTTGCCCTGACCCCTTCAGGGCGCAGTCGGCTGCAAGGCAGGCGGCTCTTGGGCGCATGCACCTTGCACTTGGAGCATTAGTACTAGTACCCTTGCCATGGTCCTGGGGTGTGTGGGAGGCAGAAAAGAAAAGTTAGAAGGAAAAAAAAAGTAGGAGATTAAAGAAGGAAGTAATATAAAACAATAGCAAAGTAAAATAAACACAGTAAAAGTAGAAATAAAATGGAAAATATAGACTCAGGGACAGAGAGAGATAGATAATATATAAAAGAAATCAGAAAAAACAGTGTAAAACACTAAGGATTGCAAAGATTGAGGGAGGATGGAAAAGCAGGCCCAGAACCATAGCATAGAGTTAAAAACAAGATGGCTGCACCCATCGTGACCGCGTGGCAAAATGTGCGTGATATTTTCCTCAAAGCACGCAAAAAGCGTTGCGAACAAGTAAACGCATCCCGTACATGAAATGTGCATCGCAAACATGCTTAATGTGACCAAGAACAGGAAATAAGGCAGCGCGAACGGGCGGGACAATTGAAAAACAAGATGCCTGCGCCCATAGGCGATGGCATGGGCAAGTTTGCAATATACTATCCCCCATGTAAACAGCGTCCCAAACACGCACAACGCATTCCCGAACAAGAAAAACGCATCGCAAACGGGCGCCACAAGCAACTACGCCTGCTCGTGTAGCTACACATAGCTGAGCATAGCTAAGCGTAGCGCTATAACAGCTTTGTGTAGCTTCGCGTAGTGCGACTACACAAATTACGCCCAGGGTTAACTCTTTCTCTCTTTCTCTCTCTCTCTCCTTTGATGGATGCTTGACGCACAATCTTATCTTTCTTTTTGTCTTGCAGGCTGTGATTCACAAATTGTCGAGGGATGACACGCCATGCCTGTACCTACTTTTATTTTGTTGTTTTGTTTAAATACAATGTTTTTATATGTAAATCCGTAGATGACTGAGATTCTTATTCGTCCAACTTCACATGCATCTTCTTTGTTATAAGTGTGTGACATCAGCAAATTTGTTACATTCCAGATTTTCTAACACTGCTGTCACATTTGTCTGTGGGGTGTAGGGGTGAGGGGGAATGGCAGACAAGGGCCTGGTGGCGGACAATGGCGGTGGGTGGCGTAGCAGTGTTGGGTGTTCGAGCTGCATGATCGTTAGCTCCATTGCATCTTTTGTCATTCAGGTGTTGCTCTGGGCTGGGCTCCCTTTCATGTTGGAGGTTGTAGTCTAACTTTACACCAGCTTAGAGCAGGTGTAAACTTCCTGCTACTAACACACCTGATCGCCTGTTTTGTACTCTCTTCAACGATCTTGCTGGTGGTTGAGAAACTTGCAAAGTGATGTGTTTGCTGCTTTTTGCACGGGAATGCCTACTCTACATCTCATTAGCAATATTTGCGGGGTCATCTGTGATAATGCTTTTTGCGGCAGCTATCACTGGTAAACTGGTGATATGGGCTGTTTGCTTCAGCTTGTGAATGGTGCGTTAAATATATCACCATTTTGGTTGTGATAAAGTGCCATTAACTCAGCAAAGTGTCCTTCGGAATATACCCCTCGGTGTTTGAAAGACTTAAGAAGTACTCAAGTGCCCCGCTTTCACATGGGGTGCCGCGCTGAGAGCCGCGCTAAAGTTGCAACTCCATAAAAAAAATCCACTTTCACTAATTTACATTTGCCTCGGGGACCCCATCCCCGAGGCATTCCGACATGTTCATTGTAAAAAAAAATCAGAAAAGGGCCGCTTTGGCCCCCTTCCCGTGGCCAATTCCAGCCTCAAGGACCCCATCCCCCGGGGCCTGGCCTCACTGTCGGAAACTGTGGGGTAGCCCCAATGCCCCCACAGTTCTGCTGGCTCACCGTGTCCTGCGTGAGCCGGCATTGCTTTTCCACATGGGGAGCTACTGACATGCAGCTCCCCATGTGGAAAAGCAATCAGCTTTGGATTTTGGAAGCGAGATCAGGTTTCCCTGCTCTCGCTTCCAAAATCCAAAGTAAGTTTGTAATGACAGGGCGGGAGCCGCCCGGCTCCTGCCTGGTATAGGAAACAGCAGTGTCCAAGGGGTAGGACCCTGGGACACTGCAGGAACATGCCCTGGTGGGGGCGGTCACCAGGGCCATCACGTGTTCCAGGTGGAGGGCCGAGCGCCCCCTCCCAACATGTGTGAACCCCCTGGGAGGTGGTTTTCCCCGGAGTTGTGGGACCCCAGCAGGCCCCCACTATTATTTTTTAAGAAATGCCCCCAGGACCTAGCCCTCTGGGGGGCCTCATTAAACTAAAATGAGGGAACCAGCGCTTCATCGTTTTTACTCAATTTTGGTGGAATTAGCGACCCCATCGCGTATTGCACTGGAAACATTTTTAAATGCTTTTTTTGGCCCTGGGGGACCGTCTGCATGCCTATGGGGTCAGGGTGTTTCTACCCTGCCCTCTTCTCTTGTTTTATATCTTTGTTTCTCTGATTTCTGGTGACTCGCTTCCACTGAGTCACAAGATGGCTGCCAACACTTCCTGGTTTAGAGTTTTGACAGCTTATTAGAATGAAGCTTGTGGTCGTGGCAGCCAATTAGAATGAAGTTCGTGGTTGGGAGGGCCCGCGACTCCATTGCTGCCCTAGATATCGAAACTTATTTTTTAAATTTCTCAGCAACTACTGAATGGAATTATACAGTTT
Source organism: Lissotriton vulgaris (assembly GCF_964263255.1). NCBI lineage: Eukaryota > Metazoa > Chordata > Amphibia > Caudata > Salamandridae > Lissotriton > Lissotriton vulgaris. Next base: position 930,777,986 of record NC_141687.1, read on the forward strand.
AAGATAAGGTTGCTTTCTGAACCAAATTTAGGGAAATTCCGTTCAGCAGTTCGGGCCGAAGCCCAACTCAAAACTTCCTATGGAAATTAACATGGAGAAAACAAATTTTGGGATCCCCCTTTTTTCTCAGCCCCCACTTAGCGAATCACCCCCAATTTTTCAGGATAGGAGCTAACCTGAATAGAATCTTTTTGGGGAGAATTTCGCGAAGATTCGTCAAACAACACCAAAGTTATTAGCAAATCAAAAAATGCTTTTCCTATGGAAAGTAGATTCTAACTATAACTACCTTAATATATATATTCCTCTACACTCTCCCTCGTGCAGCCCGAACACCACCAGAGCGAAGGTTCCGTTGTCTCAAAACCCCACGAGTGTAGGTTCTATCACATCCAACTCTTCCTTCACAACAAAGGATGACAACATCGTGTGGTTTCCAGAGTTTTTATTTTTCGGCCACCATCAAACGCGTTTCAACTGCACAGCAGTCTTGCTCACTGATAGAGAGGTATTGAGCAAGGCCATTTTTTTAAATTACTTTCTTTCTTGAGATTCTCACGTTATGTTATGTTATGTTATATGTTATATTTCATGTGTACAGCGTACAGCTACTAAAAGTGTCCCGGTACTAACTCACGAAAGTCCAATTAATCCACACTCCGAATCAATCTTAAAAGAGCAGAGTTTTTAGTTGTTTTTTAAAGAGCAGTGGGCCAGAGACACTCCTGTTCTCTAGAAACTACAAAGTGAGTGTAAGTGAAAAAAGACTCGTAGTTCATTACATCTTGGTACACAATAAATTCAGAACCTCAATGCTCATGATACGTATTTCAAATTCATGTCAGAGTGCTATTCATTTTTTCTCATATTGAAACAATTGTAAAAAATGTATAGAAGAACTTCTATTTACAACATTTACATTGTTCTCAACAACACGCATTTTCAGATTATTGCGATTGTCTTCAACATTCGAAATGCCATGGTTTCACTACAAAATATATACAGTAAAATCAAGTCTTTTAAACCTTTGGAGTTTTCATGGTTTAGATCAATGAAATTAATACAGATAAGTGGGCAGCTAACATGAAAAATATTTTACATAACACCATATCAAGCCCAAGTGGGCACTATTTTGTCTACCTCCTCACCTTTATATACTACAAGTCACTATTAAAACCTATACTTTTACACATTTAACAAAGCTCATTTATAATTCAGACCATATGCTTTTTTTTATTCTTACAGATGCATGTGGAAATGTTCTTCAATATTCAGGCCCCCTGGCTGCTTAGAGTCTAATTCTATAATGTAGCATGACTCTAATTTCCTCAATGCTTTTTGTCTGTTACCCCCTCAGATATTCTCTGACACAAAATCAATTACAAAATTAGTTAGTCCCCTTCCATCCCTGTTGTGGACCTTTTCCAAAAATGGCATGCCACATGATAAGACTGATCTTCATTCTTTGTCGCCCTCAGATGCTGTAGGATCCTTTAATGGAGTTCTAAAATTGTGCTGTCGACGTACTGCAAGTCACACGGGCACTGCAGTATGTACACAGCATAACTTGTTTTGCAGGTATACTTGGAAAATGTTAATTGATTAAATGATTTTCTTGGTCAGCCCTGGTGTATATTGCTCAGTATGTTTTCCATGTGTGCATGCCTTGCTTTTCACACATTTCACAAACCCTTTTTGTTTATTTAACCAAGTTGTTTTAGGTTGAGGTTTACTCAAATTATTTCTGACCAACGCCTGTTTAAAGGATCTTGCCCTGCGAAATGTAACCTGTGGTCTCTGGGGTATTGCTGTTCCTAGCAGTAGATAATGTTTTATGATATGCCAGTGCCTGTTTAGGATAATTTTAAGTTTGTCTTGCAGTTTACTAAATGTAGTTATAAATTTACATTGTTTGTCCTGCTTCTTTATTGTTTTTTTATCCTTCTCAAACAGAATCTGTTCTCTTGTTTTTTTAGAGGCTCTAGTTATGGTAGTATCGAGCCATTCATCTGTATAACCTCTGGTTTTGAACTTTTCTTTAAAAGATTGAGGGCCCGATTCACAGAATGAACTTAAGACTCAATCCTAAACTTACTACTATGTTGGTATTCACAGAATGCACTTACTACTTTTGGCATTCACAGAATGAACTTACTACATTTGGTATTCACAGAAGTTAGGATTTTGTCTTAAGTTAGTCTTAAGACACACTTAAGACAAACTTAAGACAGACTTAAGACAAAATCCTAACTTCTGTGAATACCAAAAGTAGTAAGTTCATTCTGTGAATGCCAAAAGTAGTAAGGGCATTCTGTGAATACCAAAATAGTAGTAAGTTTGGGATTGAGTCTTAAGTTCATTCTGTGAATTGGGCCCTGAGTTCCTTTCTTGTTTCCACCGATTCTCTGCAGTTTCCGTTTGTGCGAAGACATTCACCATAGGGGATGCTTCGCTTTAAGTTACTCGGATGGAAACTCTTTGCGAGTAGTAGTGTATTCCCTGAAGTAGGTTTTCTGTAAAGATTTGTTTCAACTCTACCTTCAACCAGATAGACTGTTAGGTCCAGAAAGTTAACACTGGAGTTACTAATTTCACTTGTGAAATTCAAATAAAGATTATTATTCTGAATTGTATTGATGAAACTTTTTGCCTCTTGCTCTGTACCTTTCCATACTAGGAATAAATCATCAATATAGCAACTCCAGTGCATTATATGGCCCTCAAATTCATTCTAATACTGCTCTCGGATCACCTGCTCCTCCCACCAGCCCATATGCAAATTTGCTTAGCTGGGGGCGAAGCAGGTGCCAATCGCAGTACCTCAGATCTGAAGGAATACTTCGCCACTGAACTGGAAATAGTTACTTGCAGTAGCGGTCGGTGGTGGGAGTGCTGCCGGGCGGTGATGTGGAGCGGGGGAGGGGCAGGGTGGGGGGTAGTAAACTATGTAATATGGCCAAATGCAGATAAGTAAACATATAAATAAGTAAATCGAATTTCGTTGTGTGCACTGCATCAAATTTGGAGATGCAGTGAATCCAACGAAATTAGCTTTATTTATTTGTAACCAGCAAGTAATCTTCCTCCCAAGGAAGGTCATAGATCTTCCTGAGGAAGTATCCTGTGCCTAGAACAAACGATTACAGTGCTTTGACCAGAGGATTTAGAAAATAATCTACATATTTGGATGTATGCTCTAAGGCAACCCCTATTGCTGAAATTATAGGGTGCCCTGGCGGGTTCACCATATCTTTGTTGATTTTTGGGATTAAATAAAAAACTGGTGTAACTGTCTGTTCAATTTTTAAAAACATGTATTCATCATGGCATAAAAGGCATTGATCGAACCATTGTTTAAGTTCGATGTTAAAACTCTCATTACTGGTAATCATCACATTTTTACATAACAGATCGTATTATGTAATTGCTTGTATGCCTCCGTTAAGTATTTTTGTCTGACCCACAGGACAATATTGCCCCCCTTATCAGCATTACTCACAATGCAGTTGTCATTGTCAGACAATTTGTTAATCAGAGCCTGATAAGTTTGTTGTTTTGCCATGCTTGACTTATTCATTTCATTTTTACCTATCTCTGGGTTTAGATGTTTTAAGTCATTGACAACCAGATCGTTGAATACATCAGTCTCATTCCTTGATGTCATAGGTATAAAACAGGAGTTTGGTCTGAAGGTTGTTGGTGCAACTTCAGAGATATTGATACCTTCTTCCCATGCCACTGTTTCTGCATCAATTCCAGTGTTATCTGTAGAATTTTCCCCATCCATATCTCTTAACTCCAACATGAGATTTATATTGATTACTGCCGGACCTTGCTCTCGGTTTTCAGGGAAATTGTCTCTTTCTCGTGTTCTGAAAGTTGGATTTGCCTTGAGCATCCTGATGAATTAAAAAAAATCTATTCTCTTTTGAACATAGTTCAAATTAACTAAGTTTGGCGATCGCCAGTAGGTAGTTATAGTTAGGAGCTAGTTTCCATAGGAAAAGGTACCGCCACCTACAAGGGGCTTAAATTAATATCAAATAGGTGTGGGGGAGATCCTGCTCCCCCTGGACTGCCCCAGAGACCACCACTTCCCTGGGGCACTAATTATTCAAATGTGGGGGTCCATAGCGTCCCCCCAGTCCTGGGAACCACCACCTCCCGAGCTTTAACAATGTAGGGAGGGGGCTGTTTGGCCCCCCTCCTGGAGCACTTGATGGCCCTTGGGAAAGCCACCCCCCAGGGCCAGCTCCTTTAATGTCCCAGGTTGTCTACCCCCGGGACATTGGTGTTTGCAATGGCAGGTTGGGAGCACAGCTCCCGTCCTGTCACAGCAAAGCAGATTTGCTTCTGGGGAAGAGGAGCTGCATGTCATCAGCTCAGTTGCCCAAAAGTAAGAACGAATCCTACAGGATTCTTTTGCCTCTTTCTGCACTTCTCTTCCTTAATTTTGCACCCCTCCTGCTCTTTCTGTACCTCTCTTGCCTCTTTGTGCACCTCTCCTACCTCCTTCTGCACCCCTCTTGCCTATTTTTGTACCTTTGTTGGTTCTTTCTGCACTGCTTTTGCCTCTTTCTGCACTTCACGTGCTTCTTTCTGTACCACTCTTGCCTCTTTCGGCACCTCTGTTAATTCTTTCCGCACCCCTTCTGCCTCTTTATGCACCCCTCTTCTCTATTTTTGCAACTCCCTTGCTTCTTTCTACACATCTCTTCGATCTTTCTGTACCACTCTTTCCTCTTTCTGTACCTCTGTTGCTTCCTTCTGCACTTCTCTTCCTTCTTTCCACGCCCCTCCTGCATTTCTGTATCTCCCTTGCTTCTTTGTGCACCCCCTACCTTTTTCTGCACCCCTCTTGCCTCATTTTGCACCTCTGTTCTTTCTTTCTGCACTGCTCTTACTTCTTTCTGCACCTCACTTGCCTCTTTCTGCATGCTTGTTCCGTTTAGCACCTTTCCTGCCTGTTTATGCACCTCTCTGGCCTCTTTATGCACCTTTGAGTTAGAGGTAGTTTACAGTGGAGGTCATGCCAATCACAGGGGTACTCCAACCCATAGTGTACCCTAGTGTATATAGGTGTTTTCACTGTATTCTAAGTGTCTTTCAGCATAGCACTAGCTCCGGGCCTGGTTAGTCAGAGTCATTTACCACCAGTACTGGTCAGTAAAAAGTTGGGGGCACAGGTTAACTTTGCAACAAGGACTTTTTCGGCACTTCTGTTGGTTCCTTCTGCATATCTCTTGCTTCTTTCGACACCTTTCTTCCTCTTTCTTCACATGTCCTACCTCTGAGGGCATAGTTAGAAATTATCATTTAAAAAACCTTTGAAATTCACTGAAAAAAACATAGGTTTCAGGGACATTATAGTTAGAAATTAGCATTTAAAAAACCATAGTTGAGCTAACTATAAATCGCGCCCCCTCAATGCACTGCTGATGACGTCACATATTACATCATTCATGACATGGTCAGTGACATCACTGATGATGTCACTGATGACATCTTAAATGTCATCACTGATGACATCACCGATGACCTCATCCTCAGAACCACTATAGAGCCACTCATACACCCAGTCACTCACCCATACAGCCACTCACACAAATAATCACTCACCCATGAAGCTACTCATAAAACTAGTCACTCGCCCATACAGCAACTCACACAGCCACACACTCACCCATACAGCAACTCCATACCCACAGTTTTGCTTATAATGCCTCTTGCACACCCACTCACTCATATAGCCTTTCAAAACAGCCACTCACTTACCCATACAGCCAATCAAACTCTCACTCATACCCACACAGCCACTTACATACCCATTCACACATCCATACATGTACTTACACATTTTCCCACTCATCCATAAAAGCAAGTTACAATTTCAAGCACTAGAGTTGCTTAATCTGGCAAAGAAAAAATAAGTACATTCACGAAAAAACATGTTATTACACATATCTTACAGGAAAATAGTATGACACATGTCAAAACATGTAGCTGTACTTAATTTCTCTACCAAAGGATGCATTTTTAACATGGCAGCAAAAGCTGCATAGGGAGTGAAGTCCTTAGAGGAGGTAGTCCAACGTAGATACACACAGAAGGGTGCAACGAGCCCCTCAGACAATACATTTGTGTACTCTCATTATATGTATGTTATTATGTTTTTTCCATGGTGCATGCATGTTCTGTTGATCACAGAGGTACCAAAAGGTCTGCCTCTGGAGAAGGACTACGGACACCTACTGAGGTCTGTCAGCCAGCCCTCGACTGTAAATCGGTGTATGAAGGCAATTTGTCTCTTCGTCGGCCTGTGCTCGTACCCATCCTTGAGCCCAGATAAATACTTCCAATGATTGGATTGAGTACTTGCTTGCGATTCCAGACTTATAAAATAATGTTGGTCTGTATAGTGACATACAGTGAAATATATGATTTAATGTTTTCTTCTAGTAGAGTCATCCCTCCATTCATTCCCACACATTACAGTATTTAAATTTGCCATGCAGCATGCCCAGGTTGTAGTGAGAGTAGGAGGGCAAATCCCTAGATTGTGGAACCACTCACCCATACAGTCATTCAGACAGCCACGTACTATCTAGTACAGCCACTCACATAGCAATTTACTTCCACTCAAAGAGCAACCAACTCACTCATACAGCATAATTACACACCCAGTCACTCACTCATACAGCCATTCAGACACCTACTCACTCAACCATACAGTCATTTACGCACCCACTTACCTACCCATACAGCCACTCCCTCTCCCACACCCATACAGCCATTTCCACACTAATAAAGTCACTCAGCTAGTCGCTCACATACAGATACACACAGCCACTCACATACTATATCTTAAAAGTCGTATCACTGATTAGTATTACACCTAGTATACTAATTAAGCTTTTGTAGTAGCTTGGTGTGTAAATATATATATATATATATATATATATATATATATATATATATATATATATATATAGATATATATATAAATATATATATATATATATATGTATATATATATATATATATATATATATATATATATATATATATATATATATATAAAATATAAATTCTTAGAAAAGACTTACCTACACTGAATGATGTCAGTCAGTTGAGATACAATCTGTGATGTCATCAGTGATGTCACTGACCATGTCATAAGTGATATATTATATGAGGTCATAAGCAGTGCATGGCGGGGGCTTAAATGATAGTTGGGTCAGGTAACTATAACTGCTGAATTTCTATGGTTTTGTACATTTAAAATAGGAGCCTAACTATAACATCACTGTAATCTATGTTTACTTCAGTGAATATATATATATATATATATATATATATATATATATATATATATATATATATATATATATATATATATATATATATATAATATATGTCATGTAAATTAAATATAGAAATACATAAAATGTAAATACAAATATTTTTATTATAAATATAATAAGTATTAACACATTTAACAGAACACCAAAAATCAAGAATAAATACCACTTGCAAAGGTGTCAGAATGACTATTCTCACTGTAATGAAGCAAACGTAGGAAAAGATTTGGATTTTGGATTGGTTAAATTTAGTATTCCCACTCCAACGTAAGTAAAAGCTGAGTGTTAATGTGACACAGCAGTTTGCGTGTGTGGTATCCTTATTTTTCGAGACAAGCATGTACCAGAATACAGAGCAGGCACTGGCCTATACTATAAGCTAAGCATCAAAGCGATGAGCATTTGGACGCTCCATTACTTATCTTTGTACTCTGCTTTCTCGATTCCACGGGGCCATTGTAACAACCAGTCCGCATATGTCGGATGGATGAATCTCACCCCCGATCAAGCGCCCAATTGCATGGCAAGTCACTTTGACTACACAGCTTTCAACCAATCACGATTGATGTGAGAACACATATGAGCTAGCAAACACGCATTGACCCGGGACATGTAAACAAACAAAACAATGTTTCCAATGTTAGTAATTGAATAGCGTGTGATGTTTTGTGATCATCTTTTAACACAGTTAAAACACCGTTTCGTAAACCATATTACGAGCACAAATTTAAATGTTTAGAATTTTTGTGGGACAAAAGTTACATGATAACTAGTGAAAACAGACTGCCATGATGATTAAATGATGATTAAATGTGCATAGTCATGTACTTGTCCACGTCATTACAGAGGGTGTAACTGTGAAACCATAGCAACAACCAGTGCTAACTAGTTTTGTTAATTGAACCCATGACATGAATCTGTATATATTTCGCACAGTTTGTAAGGCAGATGTTAGTGAACAAGGTGGGAGCAAGCTGCCGAAACGCGTCTGAGCAGAAACTGATTATGAAATAAATCGTTTGGATTGAGACTCACGGAGTCAGCGCCTTCTTTGAATGAAAGTTTGGTATGGTAAAAGATACAAGGGGTTTGAGTCCTGGAAACCCTACGCTGACCCTCCTCGATTTGGCAGCACTGTGTCGACAAGGACGTTGGATGGTAGAACTTTTGAAAAAAGACACACAGTGCCCCCCAGAACCAGAATGCGGAAAGGACCCGAGTAACCTGTGAAACCATCGGAGATCGGCTTTCTGGAGATCTGCGATCGCTGGAGAGTAGTCGGAGATTTCCAGGTAAGCCGTGACCCATTGAGATTAGCAGGGAGCGGGCGAAAGGCCGTGGTTTAATGGGAGAGTGAATCCTGGTGTGGAGCGAAACTAACACACGGGCAGTGAATCTGTACAAACGTGACATTTACCTACATTATCAGTATGGCTGCTGAGTGGGAAAGGGAAAGAGAGGAGGCAGCGCTGGATGTGTTCACTGACACGGACACGGGCAAAGGCAACAAGATCAGCATAGGGGCTCAAGTGCAAACAACAGAAAAAGATGAAACCAAAAAACTATTAAATGAATTGGAGAAAATACGTAAGAAAGAAATTGCAAAATGGTGGGACGTGAAATCCCTCACCAGATACCTTGATGGAGGCAGAATTCCACGAGGACTGAGAATCTTGGTGGCACCAACCTATGAGGACCCTGACCCGAGATGTTACAGATGTGGGCCGAAAACAGTGCAAAGTCATCGGAAAATATGTTAAAAATCCTCATAACGTTTGCGGCAAGTGATAGGGCCAAAATGATCATACACATTGAAGAAATACTAAAAGAACTGGACACAAAAGAAAACAAAGACGAAATCGCAGAGAGAATGAAAGAAATCAAAACAAGGCTGGAGAAACACGAAACAGAAATCAAGGAAAGAAAAGCGACAAAATTCCAGAGGGATAAAAACGACTACCTAAACGGGAGAATCTATACATTTGCGAGGAAATTTGATCAAATAAGAAGGCAACCATTGGGAACAATAGATAAAGGACAAACCGCGACTGTAGAACAAAGCGAGAATGAGATCAGCTCTGAGTATGAGACTGACAATGAGAGCAATCGGAGCACTGAAACGTCTGGCCCTGCACCAACCCCAGCACAAGAACTGGCTTTTTTACGGCTACAGCGCCTCAGAACACTACGTCCACGGATCCCGCCAAATCAAGGAAACGGGAGTGGAAGGAACAGACCAAACCAAAAACAACAACAAAAAGCAGGAGGAGAAAGAACAGGAGGTGGGGGACAACAAGTGCAAAAACAAGACAAACCAAAATACAGACGAAACAGACGCCGATGATGGATATAACTAAAGACAACACAGTAATCAACTTATCCAATATGGAGCTGTCACCACAGGAACTAGGAATTTTATCATTGGGGTTAACATTTTGCAGCAATACAAACTTTGATTATGCTCAAACGCGAATTGACTTGTTTTTATATGTCCGAAAATTGAAACTTCAAAAATACTTTGCCAATTCATGCCAACGCACCTCTGAGATGCCAAAGTCTAATGAACCTAACCAAATGCTAAATGTAGCACACATGGAAACGCTACAAACTTTAATCGACCTGGAACAATAAAAATGAAAATGAAAATGAAGAGATCACACCAAGCGGGGCAGCTTTGAGATCTGAGATAGACATTTATCATACAATTGAAACACGATTTAAACCAAAATCAGTGTTCATGCCAGCGATGCCTAAGGATGGGCTTGACCTTTTCGCTGAGTGCGTGACAAAAGACCTCAAGGAACTCTCCATTCTAAGCACCAAACAACGGCATTGCGAAAATCAGGACCACACACGCAAATACAATGATCTAATGGAAAAATTCAAAGCAAGATCTGACATTGTTGTAATGTGTATATCAAACAACGAGAGAGTGTTAATACAAACATCCAACACAGTAGGCAAGCAAAGGATTTGGACAGGCACTACTGGACTTTTAGAAGAGAATGTTATTATCAGTAAGAAAAGACAGAGTGCACGTGCTCAGAGACCTAGCTAAAAAGAACCCTCAGGCCCCAGTGAAACACTGGTAGCCAGTTGTCTTCATTGGGTTCTCATTATTAGCTAGGGAAGATGAAAGTGAGTTAAAAAGAGTGTGGACTACTCCTCAAAATTATTTTAATAGGAGGGTAGCTCTAACTCTATTAAAACCAGTGTTTAGAAAACGTGATAATTTTCCCGGACTGTTGAAAGGTTGTGCAAGTTTGAACCAATCAGTCCCTTGATAAAGTGAAAAAAGCAAAACTAAAAAGTGGTCAACATGTTTCTGCTCTGTGAGCACTACTCCGCTCAGCATTCATCAGGACCAAGCATGAAAATTAGTACCACTCACTGATCAGAGCACGCTAAAGCGCTCGGACCCAGTGGTGGGTGCATGAAACAATACGACCTGTACGTGTCGAAGCTCCTTTAGGAAAATCTTCCTCAATTTGAATTTCACTCCTTATTGTAGGAGAAACGGTAGTAATTTAATATCGTAAGGTGATGTGCCCCATGGGCATAGCGGCAGGAGGAAATCTTCACGTTTGGGTTTTTGTATCCAAACGGCTACCCGCTGGATAACCTACACGCGGCCACGTCCGCCGCCCATTACAACAAAACCACCACTGGGTCCGAGCGCTTTAGCGTGCTCTGATCAGTGAGTGGTACTAATTTTCATGCTTGGTCCTGATGAATGCTGAGCAAAAAAGAGGGTACTCAGACAGAACGTGCAGAATTGCAGAAGCTAAATGCAGCAGTAAAACTAGACAGGACTTACTGTTCCCGGTGAGGCCAGAAACCAACAGAGACATGCAAGAGAGACAACCTCCAAGGCTAATCACTGGTTTCAACTGATACCATGCAAACCTTCGTAAAATCCTTAGAAGGCATTGGCCACTGATTCACAATGATCCAACCATAGGGAGCACAGTGGGCGAAAGACCATTAGTATCATTTAGAAAAGCAAAATCAATGCGCAGCCAGCTAGTCTGCAATGCCCCTGTCCTTAAGAAACAAAAAAACTGGCTACAGGCCCAAAAAGGCTTCAAGAAATGCAGTAAATGCAAGGCGTGCAGCCATGGTATTAATACCACCAATGTTGAGTTACCATTCAGAAAACTGCCCTACTCCATCATGGAACACTTTACATGCAAGACTGAGTTTGCTGTATATGTGCTCACGTGTGAATGTGGTAAAAAATACGTAGGATCTACCATCCACCCAGTTGCAGGAGAATCCTGCAACACCTCCAGGCAATCGCCAATATGGACCAAACATATCCAGTGGCAAGGCACATCCAGGAGACCCATGGAGGCAAGGCAGATGGTCTGACATACTTCGTCATAGACAGCATCCCCAAAATGTCAGAGGCGGAAATCGTAAACTCGCTTTACGCCGCCTGGAGTCAAGATATATCATTCTCTTAAACCCCAAAATCCCTTCAGGCTTGAATGCGGATGAAGCCCTAAGTGTCCACATATAAACCCCTACAGTCCTGCGCCCACCTTTCCTATCCAAGTACCCTTGAACCATCTGTTGTTCACGCACTATTCACTGTAAATGCACTTCATAATTCACACTGGATTTGTGCACACATGATGTGCCATAAGAATCACCTTACTGCACGCACCTTTACCGTTTCACTAGGCATCAACACGAGTAATATTACAAGTCCTAAGGGTAGCTCTCTCCCACCTGGTTAAGTATTGGGTGACCCTTGATCGCCAACAATGCACTATCTGCCGAGTGTTAATGTGACACAGCAGTTCGCGTGTGTGGTATCCTTATTTTTCGAGACAAGCATGTACCAGAATACAGAGCAGGCACTGGCCTATACTATAAGCTAAGCATCAAAGCGATGAGCATTTGGACGCTCCATTACTTATCTTTGTACTCTGCTTTCTCGATTCCACCCGGCCATTGTAACAACCAGTCCTCATATGTCGGATGCATGAATCTCACCCCCGATCGAGCGCCCAATTGCATGGCAAGTCACTTTGACTACACAGCTTTCAACAAATCACGATTGATGTGAGAACACATATGAGCTAGCAAACACGCATTGACCCGGAACATGTAAACAAACCAAACAATGTTTCCAATGTTAGTAATTGAATAGCGTGTGATGTAATGTGATCATCTTTTAACACAGTTAAAACACCGTTTCATAAACCATATTACGAGCACAAATTTAAATGTTTTGAATTTTTGTGGGACAAAAGTTTCATGATAACAAGTGAAAACAGACTGCCATGATGATTAAATGTGCCTAGTCATGTACTTGTCCAAGTCATTACAGAGGGTGTAACTGTGAAACCATAGCAACAACCAGTGCTAAAGAGTTTTGTTAACTGAACCCATGACATCATGTATCTGTATATATTTCGCACAGTTTGTAAGGCAGATGTTAGTGAACAAGGCGGGAGCAAGCCGCCGAAACGCGTCTGAGCAGAAACTGAATATGAAATAAATCGTTTGGATTGAGACTCACGGAGTCAGCGCCTTCTTTGAATGAAAGTTTGGTATGGTAAAAGAGATATATATATAAATAATATATGTAATGTAAATTAAATATAAAAAATACATAAAATGTAAATACAAATATTTATTATAAATATTATAAGTATTAAAACATTTAACAGAACACCAACAATCAAGAATAAATACCACTTGCAAAGGTGTCAGAATGACTATTCTAACTTTAATGAAACAAACGTAGGAAAAGATTTGGATTTTGGATTGGTTAAATTTAGTATTCCCACTCCAACGTAAGTAAAAGCAGAGAAACTGTTGGACTTTGTAGGGGTTAGATTTACGATTCCCACTCCAACATAAGCAACAGTAGGGAAAGTGTTGATCTTTGAAATGATTAAATTTGCCATTCTTACTCCAATCTAAGCAACAAGTGGGAAAGTGTTAGAATTTAGAAGGTTTTTAACAATGATATTATCACTAACCCATAGAATGGATATAATAATTTATTAGTTGTAATACTACTATGTTAAAGTGAATAATATTATATACAACAGTATTGTTGACAACATTATTATATTCATGAAAAAGATATTCTTAACAGCAGTGATATTATTGTGCTCATGTTTGTGATGGGAATTCTTTCTTTGAAAATCGCTACTCTGTATCACTGGATACGACCAAGGTCCACGGTCAAGGGAATGACCCTTCACCCTCTGGCAGGTTGCTCCCCACACCGCACAGCACCTCCTGTGTGCCTGAGTCCTTAGCCCTGCTGCAGCTGCTGCTGACAGGGGTTCAAGATCCCCCTTTGTTCCTGCTCGTATTCTTGGTACTTTTATTGCATTTCACTGTATTTGTTATTGCCTTTGTTCCCCTCCTTCCCACCTGTGCCATCACGGTGTCCTTTTTCCTTTTGCCCATTGTTTTTCCTTCTGTATCCCTTGCCACTGCATCCCTTCCATTTCTTGCCACAGCATCCCTTGCGGCCACGCTCCCCCGCTCTCCCATTAACCGGCTCCCACCTCCCAGCTGCTCCTCCCTCCCACCTCCCCTTCTTATGGCAGCTGCTGTGCAAGCTGGTCTGAGCCTGTCTGTGCCTGGATCGCTCCCAGTGCCAGAACACCTGGCCCCGCAACCTCCGAGACACCCGACACCCTTACGATGCCAGCACCCTCCACCCACTCAACATTGGATGATGTCACACCTTCTTCCTGGCTGCCCCAAAGTGCACCCAAGGACCCTTCTCCTGCAGGAACTGCAGCTTCACCAGCATGTGACCTGCCAAGCCACCCACCCGGAAAGAACCCAACTACCTCAGTTGCATCCTTCTCAACACCTGCTCCAACCGCAAACACGCCGTTGAATTCTGGGACGTACTCGACTCAACCTCTCCAGACGTCGCTTTCCGGATGGAGAACTGGCTGGACCCCTACTTGGCACTCAATATCACCATAGCCATCCCGGATGGCTACAAGCTCACCCACAGAGACCGCACCAATGGAGAAGGAGGCGGAATCGCCATTGTCCACAGAAACACTCTCAGAGTCAAGACCAACATCCACGACATTCTCAGCACCGCCGAACACGTGCACTTCCAGATCCACACCAATCCAAACACCACCCTCAGAGGAACCCTCATCTACAGACCACCCCGGACCTCGACCACAGTTCAGCGACTCCATCGCCGAGTTCTTCAGTACACTTGCCCTCACCTCCACAGACTATATCCTTCTCAGGGGACCTGAACTTCCAACTCGAGAACAACAACGACCGCAACTCCACCACCCTGATTGCCAACCTCTCCAACCTCGGACTCAGACAACTCATCAAAATGCCCACCCACGCCTCAGGTCACACGCTCGACCCCATCCTCCTTGCAAGCTCCCATGTTTCCTTCAACCACACCACCGAACTCTACTGTACCGACCATTGCTGCATCCACTTCACCTTCCGGAAACCCACCACCGCACCCAACGGATCCCCCGCTGTAGCTGGAGGAAAGTCATCGAAGACCAGCTAACCACCACCCTCACCCGGGGCCCACTCGCCAACCCCACCGACCCCGACTCCGCCGCCCACAACCTCAGACTATGTGTCGAAGAATGCGCCAACACACTTGCCCAATCAAGAAACCCTCCAAAAGACACACCAGCAAGAAAGCCAGCTGATTCCCTGAAGACCTCCAGACCTCCAAGCAATACTGCTGAAAGCTAAAAAAGAAATGGCACCGTAAGTAGACACGGACAGCTACGCAGCCCATAAGAACGCCACCCACAGACACCATCACCTCATCAGATCCACCAAAGGCCCTCATTGAAAGACCGCTTAGACAAAAATGCACACAACAGCAAAGGGCCCTTCAGCATTGTGAAGGAACTCTCCAACCCCTTCTCCAACACCAACGACATCCCACCTTCGCAAGACCTGTGCGACTCCCTGGCCACCTTCTTCCATCTCAAGATCCCAGATATCCAAGCCAGCTTCAACGCCATGACTGTCCCAACAACTACTGAGACCTCCGTCTCCACGGCCACCATCCGCACCAACCCCCTGCTCTCCTGGACCAATATAAACGACGACGACACCATCGTAATCATGAACACCATCCACTCCGGATCTCCATCAGACCCATGCCCTCACCACATTTTCAACAAAGCCAGCACCACCTCCCATCTCCCTGCTCCCGGCGAAGGTCATCGAGAAGAACGTCAACAGGCAACTGACCCGCTATCTCGAGGAGAAGAGCATCCTGGACCCGTCCCAGTCCGGGTTCAACAGCAACCACTGCACCAGAACTGCCGCGTCTGATGACATGACGGCTCTGCTGGACAACTGAGAAACCGTGGTCCTCATCCTCCTGGACCTCTCAGCCGCCTTTGACACCATCTTCCACCACACCCTATGCACACGCCTCCATGACACTGGGATCCAAGACACAGCTTTGGACTGGACCACCTCCTTCCTCTCCGGCAGAACCCAGAGCATCCACCTCCCCCCCTTCTGCATCAAAGCCACCAAGATCATCTGCGGTGTTCCCCAGGGCTCATCCCTCAGCCCGACATTGTTCAACATCTACATGGCACTGCTTGCCCACGTCGCCTGTCTGCACGACCTCAGCATCATCTCCTACGAAACCCAGCTGATCCTCTCCCTCACCAAGGACCCCTTCATCGCCAAAACCAACCTCCACACAGGAATGAAAGCCATCACAGAGTGGATGAAGAACAGCCAATTACAGCTGAACTTAGACAAGATGTCAAGTCCTCATCTTCTGCTCCATCCCATCAGCCTGGGACAACTCCTGGTGGCTGACCGCATTGGATACGGCTCCAACACCCACTGACCACGCACGCAACCTAGGGGTCATCCTAGACTCCACTCTCTCTATGACAGAACAGGTCTACGCCGTCTCATCCTCCTGCTTCAACACCCTCCGCATGCTCTGCAAGATCTACAGGTGGATCCCCACCGAAACAAGAAGAATGGTCACCCAGGCCCTCATCAGCAGCAGATTGGACTACAGTAATGTCCTCTACGCAGGAGCCTCGGTCAAACTCCTGAAACGACTTCAACGCATCTAAAATGCCTCTGAACGCTTGATCTCTGACATCCCTTGCCTCAGCCACATCACACCCCACCTGAGAGACCATCCCTGGCTCCCAGTCAACAAGAGGATCACCTTCAAGCTCCTCACCCACGCACACAAGCCACTCCACAATACTGGACCAGCATATCTCAACAGCCAACTCAGCTTCGACACCTCCAACCGCCAGCTCTGCTCCGCTGAACTCACCCTCGCCACAGTCCCACGCATCAAAAGAGTGACCTACGGTGGCAGATAATTCTCCCACCTCACCACCAAGTCCTTGAACACCCTCCTCATCCTCCTATTGCAGACCCAGGACCTGCTGACCTTCAGAAAACTCCTCAAGACCTGGCTTTTCAAGCAGTAGCAGCATTCCCCCCGCGCCTGGAGACGCTCACAGGTTAGTAGTGCACTTTACAAATGGTATGATTGATTGATTAAGTGGATTCTTAATCGGGGTCAGCATTAGAACTTGTGGTGCCCAGTCCGACAATCTTTTTTGGACCCCCCAAGGACCTCATTCTTCACAAATTCCTCCTCTACTACTGCACTCTGCCAGTGTCCCTCATCTCTCCATAACCTCTCTCTCACAGGAACATCTCTACTAATAAGAATATATTTCTACCCAAATAAACCCTTTTTGTACAAATTATGATAATGAAAGATTGTGGGAAAAACATAATGTTCTAAGCTATACCATGTAGTTGCCATGCAATTCTTTGACAGTTTATAAATTACTGTGCTTTATTGGGGATGTAACTTATGAACTGCAAGTAACAAAAGGATTTCTGTGACTAAATCCTTAACCCATTGAGTGATCCATATAAAAAACAGGTCTGGGTTTGCATGGTACACATTCTTTGCAGCAGGCAAGCTAACACTCAAAGCAACTTCATGATGAGTCAAAACTGCCACTAGACTAAACTTCAGTCTCCCTCCAGAACATTAAAAAACAATGTTTTTTCTACATTTTTATTGCTGTCTGGAACCTGCTGGGCACACCAGAAACTCAGCAGAATGTGTTTTTTAAACTCATAAGTTATTTCTAAACACAGCACCCGCCCTCCCTCCAGGTCAATGCTAAGTGAGACTTCTCCAGTCGCATCACCCTAGAGCCCACTCTGTCTATAATGATGCAGAAACAATATGGCCGGGATGCCCGTCACCCCCTCCCAACACAATCGCCAAGGATGGGAAGTCGGACGCAGTCTTGAACTTTTGGAAGGCGGGAGGGAGTCACCCTCCCGGCCGTATTTATTAAAATATGAAACAAAATTTAAAACATTAAATAAAAGTTTCATAATCATGTACAATTTTACATTTATTACATTTCGATGAAGACATGTTCTTTGGTTAAATTTAACAGATCTCTAATACAAAGGTTTCCTAGCCAAGTCTAACATCCTGCAAATGCATACATTCTAAATTAAAATTGTACATCCTAGCATTAAGGGCCAACTGCAAGGTCTTAACCGGTGTCAGATCCCTACTTACCAAAACTCTCGCCCTCACGGTGTGAGTGGCGCATGCGCAGAGGACTGTACCCTCATTGCCAACTGTAAATTCCCTTGTCTTGGTGGGGGCCCCCCTTTCCACTCGACGCCATCTTAAAGGTCGTCCGAGTTCCCGTGTGAGGTATCTGTAGGAAGGACAGCGTGGACTCCCCCCCATCCCCACACTCTCTATCCGCCGTCGCGGATATCCGGCCCCCGGGAAATTAGTAGGAGGGGCATATAGCCGCCTCCATTCCCTGGAAGGGGCCTATGACTGTCTCCCCTTAGGCGACCCATCCTTAGTGGGTGCCGCCTCCCCGTGGGAGGGGCCAATGGCCGCCTCCCCTCGGGCGCTCCCATCCATACTGGGTGGCGCCCCCCTCTAGGGACCTTGAAATTACTGCTCACCGATCATGACCTTACCGCCACAGGCCGGATAGTTGACCGGCTATCCGGCCCCCCCAAACTCCTCCTAAAGGTCATGCTTGCTCAAACCCCTTAGCCATGCTATGAAGTCTCCTATGAGTAAAACATTCCCCTCCCGGGACAGGTGAACCCCATCATTCAGATACATGTGATCACCCCGAATACACCCATGAGGAATGCTATGCAACTGCGCAGAGCGAAACAATCTACCAATTTTATTGTTTACCTTCTTCACCGAATGGTTCAGTGCTGACACCGAAAGGCCCCCCCGCCATACTTTCCTGGGAATCAAGTGAGACCAGGCAATCGTGCACCCCGGGATTCTTTTTGCCAACCAGCTAACAGCAGACAAAACTTGCTCAAACAACACTCGTCTACCCAGTGTCACCAAGTCATTGCCCCCAGGTGTACTATGACTACAGATGGCGGTGACCTTTGCCGCCCTAAGAGACCCTCAACAAATGACTCGAATTGTTCAAAACAGAGCCCGTCCTTCCCATGGAAGGTCACTCTGTACCCGTATTCCCCAGCTGCGCGAGTCGCGTCACCTGCTTTGAATACGTCCCCGGCGCGCCTCACGTATGAGTGGCCCACGACCCACACCACTCTCTCTTTAGACGGTGATCCATGACCGCTGGTCTCCTGGTACTGGGTCGACTGCAAATTCCGCCCCGCGTGACAGGCTCGCGAAACTGTAATTCAAACAAAAGACAAGAAGCGTGAGTGCATGTCAATTGACTTACAACATGTGCAATCGCACATACCTTCTGAAGCAATTCGAGGACCATCGTCCCAACTGTTTCACTTCATTCGCACTCTGACCCCTGGCTGTAGCCTCAGTAGCAGCCCCTATCATAAAGGAGTGGGCCCCAAAGTTGCCCGGGTCCATGCCTGCGGCAGCGATTGTCAGTGCTAGCACCCTCTGGAACTGAAACCTCGTCAGTGGGGTGCCATCCTTGTGCCTCAGCAAACTCCCCCCCATGTAGCCGCCCTCAGTGCCAAGTATTCCTCTATACACATTATCGGGCATGTGGGGGACCCTCGCATGCGCTGCACAATAAGACTATTTCCCGTAGCCCCCTTGCCGGTCTTGGACCTGGCTATCGTGACTGCCATCGAATCACCCCTAATTAGGACGTGATCCCTGCACAAGCCTCCCTCAACGTCTTTCTTATTCCTTGCGACCAGTTCGCTCACCCGCATAGCCCCATGGAACGCTAATGCGAAAGCAGCCCAGAACAGAACTGCTTCGAATTGGGAGGAGCATGTCTCAACTAGTTTCGCCATGAGTAGGGACAACCTTTCTAAGCCAATCGGGCGCCTCTCATCTTGCTTGCGACCCTCAAGGCGCTGCCAGCCGCGAAGGGCTTTTTTCGCCAAAAAGGAACCTGTTGGGTCTTTTATGCCATGCACCTGTGCCATAAATGAAATCGCTGCCCTGTGCCTATTGGCCGTTGCCGCTGATCGGCCTTCTCGGTGTAGAGCTACCAAGAACCCCAGGAAGGATTCCTCCTGACCCCAGTTCTGATTCCCTGTCGGACCCAAAAATGTGCAATAAGAACGAAACGCTCCTTCGTATGCTTTCCTCGTCCTGGGGGCTAAGCTTGCTGCCACGAGGTCTTGTAATCCGGGGTACCGATTAGCCAAAGCGCTTCGGGGAATGGTGCCGCCACTAGGTCCACTGTAGGTAGATAACCCCTGAATGGCTTCATATGTGAACGAGAGAGTGCATCAGCTGCATGATTCAGTATGCCCGGCACATGTTTCGCCCTGAACTGTACATTCAGTCTCATGCAAAGCAGCACAACTTCTTTCAACAATCTCAAGATCCATTTGCAGCGTGCTGCCTGTTTGTTAATGCATTCGACAACAGTCATATTATCAGATCAAAATACCACAGAGTGGTCTCTAAAATCGTCTGGCCATGCCATCAGAGCAACAAAAATGGGGAATAGCTCCAGGAACCCAATGTTACCTGTGAGACCACTGGCGTGCCACCACGCCGGCCATGTTTGCGCCGACCATCGGTTACCATAAATGGCGCCAAATCCCACGCTCCCCGCCGAATCAGTCCACAAACCTAGCTCGTCTGATGATGCTGGCGGCTTGCTCCATACCACTCGACCGTTGAAGTCCGCCAGAAATGCCATCCAAATGCGCATATCCTGGCGAACCTCTGCAGACAGTCTTGTACGGTGATGTCCTTCTTTGAGACCAACCATAGCTTGTGCAATAGAGCGTGAAAAGGGGCGTGCCATTGGTATAACTCTCAAGGCAAAATTAAGCTGACCCACTGCTTGCTGTAACTGGTGCAGGGTCACTTTCTCCTTACTAAGGCAAAGCTTCAGGGAAGCCCTAAATTTGGCTACCTTTCCCACCAGCAAACGGAAACATCCCTCCACAGAATCGAGCTCAATTCCCAGAAACTCCAGTGAAGTAGATGGTTCAACCGTCTTACCTGGTGCCAATGGGACTCCAAACTCCCTCATGAGGATGCAAAAGTCATGTAGCGCCTGCGCACATTTCGTGTCGCCGGCTGCTCCCAAGAACAGGAAGTCATCTAGATAATGCATAACATGCCTATGACCTGTGGCCTCGGTGAATGCCCACTCTAAAAAACAGCTGAATTTTTCGAAATAGGCACAAGAAATGGAGCAACCCATCAGCATGCATTTATCCATGTAATAACTCCCTTGGAATGCAAAACCTAGCAAACGCTGATCCTGTGGGTGTACCGGGAGCAACTGGAACGCTATTTCGATATCTGATTTCGCCATCAGCGCCCCGGGGCCCAGGCGATTTAACATGGCGACGGCATCATCGAACGATGCGTACCGCACCGAACAGACTTCTGGGTCAATGGCCTCGTTCACCGAGAGACCCCTTGGAGCAGACAAGTTATGGATAAGCCTAAACTCCCCCTGGTCCTTCTTCGGGACCACTCCTAATGGGGAACAGATGAAATCCGCCACTGGTGGGCGCTGAAAAGGCCCCGCCACTCGCCCTAAACTGACTTCTTTTGCAATTTTCCTCTCTACCACACTTGGATTATGTTGCGCTGATAACTGGTTCTTACAAAAGGATTCCCCTCGAAAATCCCCCGCCGGGATGTGGAAGCCGTTCGAGAATCCCTTCCTCAACACCCCAGCGGAGACATGATCAGGGTATTTGTTTAACCAAGGAGTCATAGCCATGAGATCAACGGGTGTAAGCAATTGGTCACAACGATCTACCTCACTCGTGCTTGGACCCTCCCTTTCCTCCCGCCCCGTTATTTTTCGATCTACATGAACTCTCCGGGTGTGAGGAATTCCCACAGCCCGCACACACATGTCTGAACCTACATGTCCCTTGCGTTCTGTTACAGTTGCCTCAATTGAAGCCCCAACAGACCCCCCTCTTTCCACCATTCCCGCCGGTTTTTGGCTGGTGATCGCCACCAGCGCCTGCTCGAAAGGGCACCCCGGGCCTTTGGCGGGAAACCCCTGACCCACTCCCGCCTGGCGAGGATGTACCTGCCGCCCCCGGCAGGAGCTGCTTATGCCAAGAGACTGAGTCGAGGCAGTCCCATGTCAGAGAGGCATCATATTCCTTTGCTTTCCGGAATTTCATGTCATAACCTTTCCATTCCTCCCCCTCATACATTGCATAAAAATCCATTATACGAGTTTGATAACAAGACAGTTCTGTTAATACCTCGGGCTTACGTTCCCCCATAACTGCAGTAAATATTGCAAAGGCCTTTGCCCAATTCGTTATCGTTTCATCCACCCTGAACTCCGCCATCTTGGCGCGCCAGACGCTCGGGTGCCACAAATCTTTCTGGGTTTTAGCATATTCTATCTCGCGATGGTCTGTTAATAACGAAAACATATTTACATACTTGTCTCCCCATATCAATTCTTTCGTGGCAGTAGGGATGTGTTGTGCCACCCTCTCCCGCCTTGAGGGTAATGATCCCTCCCCCGCCATTGGCAAAGCGAGCTTACCCGGTTCGGTCGTTGTTCCCGCCGTTTTCTCGAGACCAACTGCCGGTCCTCCCGGTGTCACCTGTGGGGAAACAAGAGGAAGATTCGCCTTTGTGGCATCTTGTGACTGCCGCAACTGCTGGATTAGTAACTTGGCCTCTTCGGCCGTGTCTCCGGGCGCCGTAGCACCCCCTGCCTTTTTATTGAGCCATGCGGCCAATTGGGTGGCCAATTCAGGAGGCATATCCTCATCGTTAGAGGGCGTAATCACAACCGGGATCGGTTGACCCGCATCTGGGATTGGTAACCGGTCGTTAGCTGGTGTGACAGGGGTGACCGGGGGCACCTCAGGGACCGGAACCTCCCCCGAAACCGCCCTCCTCTTGACCCGCTTCCCTCTACCCTCGGGGACGATTCCTGGCAAGGCCGGGCCTATTACCTTCTTAGGTTTACCAGGATTGTTCAGTGCAGCCAGTTGCTTTTTTACGTCCGCCAAACCTCGACCGATCGCTGGGACTTGTCCTATTTTCCGCTCCATGCCAGCCATTCGGTTCACCAACATGCGTAGCACTTTATCTGTCTCGGAACCCTTTCCTGCCTTCTTGCCAGCCATGGTTTCGATTATCCACTCCGAGACGATCAACACGGTCCTGGATTCTTCGCCTGTAAGTCACTGAAAGAGAAACACAAGAATTACAAGTTCTCAAAATTGCTGCTTGTTCCGTCGAGGGCTCACGAGCAACGAGTGGGTGCAGCCTTCAGAGCACAGGAACGAGAGGACGCTTCTTCGGATTCCCGCTCTATTTATTCTTCTGTGGGAGGGCGTGTACCCTCCTCCGGTACGCCTACTGGGCGTGGCCATCGGTGTAGGTGTCTAGGACAACCCCTCTTGGGCGGGAAAAGGCGTGCCCCGGCTCCGCCGCTCCGGGCATACCAGCCGAGACACGCCCCCCGCCCAAAATGGTTTCCCGGGAGGATCGGGGCACCCAACCATACGTTCGGGGGGACCAAGTGGTCGCCCCTTTCCAGAATGCTGATGAGATACAGAAAATGTTTAACTAACCAAATAACTGGAAGAGAAAACTAATTAACTCCTTATAATTCCTAGATTTGTTTGATTGCTGCTTGTATTTTGAAAGGTCCAAGTAAGGGAGGGCAGATAGAGACAGGATAGGGATTTTGTAGGTGTGGAATGAGGGCTGAAGTAGCAGGTTTAAAATTGGAAGTTTAAATATATTAAATTCCGCATCAGAGTAGATTCAATTTCTGTCAATAACAGTCTGTGCTCAGTGCCAAAGCAACTGTTTGATAACAGTAGGGCTTCTCATTATGTACAAAATAAAAAATTGAAGGAGTCATTCACATCATTAAGATTATTCTGTTTAATTATATATGAGTCTCAGTCTGAACTGGTGATGATGATTTTTTATTATTCATTCTTCAGGATAATAGTAATTGGGAATGCTGCCATGTGGTTCGCCCTGGCAGAAAGGCCTTTGAACTTTATGAAAGCTTGGTAATCATATTAGGGCAATCTTATTTCTTTTGTTCAAAGGAGTGTCTTCTCCAAAAATAATATTTCTGGTCACATTGTTTTATTGCTCACTTAGGGCCTGATTACTAGTTTGGCGCAGCAGCGCAATGCCACCTATACTGCGCCAAAGCCGTGCAAGTACCGCCGACTGTATTACGAGTTCAAAATGTGCAACTCGTAATATGGTTGGCGGTCCTTTGGAAGTGCCCATGGCGGTGCCTTGAAAACAGGCTCCATTATGGGAGCTGCATAAAATCTCCAGCACCGCATGGACGGTGACATGCATGCCATGCTGGAACTGGCAGGAATACAGACAGGGGGGCACATGTTGTGCCCCATTTAAGTGAATACTCATGGGGCCTCCACCATGAAACGGATGGCAGTGCAGGAACTCCAAATATGTTCAGCAGGAGTGTGGCAGTCCCTGCTCAGCACAATGCTTTGTGGCATTCTTGTGCCACTGCCAGGGAATGACTGGATCAGTTGGCAGTCCACTGCTGATAGTCATAATAGGCAAAACTATGGACCACCACTCCTACGCCACCTCGAGTATGGCGTTAGCAAGACTGCCAGCCTCATAATCAGGCCCTAAGTTATTAAGACTATGTCATTTTAAAATGCTTACCTAACTTTGTGATATCAGCCATTGTATCACTGATTCAGTTAGGTGTTTATGGCCATTTTAAATTAGTTGTGTTTAATTCACTTGAGAAATTCCTGGGTGCTCAATAAACACATGTAAATATGTCAACATTTTAAATACTCCATGAAAATTTAATGGCAAATTATTCTGTGTGCGTATAACATTCCGATTGAAAGTGTTAAAGATTGAAAATATCTACACAAAGCTCCTCTTTTACTACATATGGACATGCACACTGTCAAACTCCTCCTGCTGCAATTTCCACAAAGGCACCATTTACACTGAATTGATTTCAAAACACACTTCCCAGTTTAGCAAGGGAAGAATATGGTGTTAAAATGTCTGTTTAGCCAACTCTAACTACTCTTTGAGAATGATGATGGAATAGGACAAGATGACAAAAGAAATTAATATGTCGCCTTGACCAGTCATACCTAAAAACATTAGTAAAAGATTACACCTGGGCATAGAGCTGAAGGGACAGATTTACAACTAGTTTTTGCAGGCGCAAATGGGAAGTTGAACCATTTGCAAATGCAAAATAGGGTGGTGGTATTTATAAACTCTATTTTGTGAGTCAGAATGGTATGTACCATTGTTTTGCAACCGCATTTTCGCAATTTACTGCCTCCTACAAGTAGGTGGTAAGCCATTAGCAAATGGTCTCCCTTTATGAATGGATGCGAAAATATTTTTTAGAGCAGGCAGTGGTCCCACAGACCACTACCTACTCTTAAAAAATGAAACAGAAACGGATGCATTTTTTTTTTAAACTGCTTTATTGAAGAAGCAGTCACAGGCATGGTGGTCTGCTAACTCCTGCAGGCCATCATCCCTGGGAGTGCTGGCAATTCTAAATTTGTCGCAAATTGCAACCTGCCTTGTTAATATTGATAAGGTAGGTCATTTTCGACCACATTAGGAATTTCAAAAGTGTCTAAGACAATGTTGCACATTCCATTTTGTGAGTCGCAAATTGCAAGTCTCAAAATATTGCAATTTGCGACTTGCAAACTGGAATGACCGCACATATGGCCCGTAATCATTAGAAAGTATACCATGATCGACATTGTGGAAATATTGACAAGTAATTCCACTGAGCACCTGGTGTCAAATGTCAACTATACCGTGCACCAACTTCCTGGAAAAGGTTAACTATAAAGCAGATAGTTGATTGGGCAGCTCTTACGGGGCAATAAGCTGTCATTTTTCTCATGAAACAAAGTACAAACTCTGGCTTGTCTAGTGGAGACGAAGTTGAAAAAAACATGTTTAACCAGGCAGAACTTCAGGATCCAGGATAGACAACCAATGAAAATATAGATTTGTCTACTTTCATCTTCCACTCTCATGTATGTCTGTGGATGAAGTGGATGAAGTTAAGAACTTACATTGAGATCAGAATGTCATAAAATCTCATGGTTTGCTTACACAATCATTACTGTTTGATTTGATGAGAAATGAAATACAAGTTGAACAGCTCCTATTTGAAGTTTGAAAAACAGGTATTCGAAGTGTCTGAAAATAAACTGTGCAGTTTAAAGACCTTACTTTGGAAACAATAAGATTTTTCTAACAGTTCATCAAAGAGATATTAGGTGAGATTATCTTTTCATATATGGTCATGTGACTGTGCATGGGCACCCTTACCATGATTTTGTGTGGTCTTGGGAGGATATATTCCACAGTTATTTGTTTTTCTAGATTATGTTGATGGTAATTGTTAGTCAACTGGTAGTGAGATCCCCTTTGAAAGTAAGGTCTTTAGTATCTTCGTGCAGTGCTGATAGTCTTAAATATTGCTTTTCTTGGCCCATGGGCAATCGCAATGTTTTGCTTCCAGCAGACAGGAGGACATTCCACTGATGTGTTTATTGTATGGAGGGAGGGTCAACTTTAATCAAATACTAAATTGTTGCGGGCTTGTTTGTAATATCCAGCATCACTTCTTTGAGTTTACCAACACTTTGTACCTGGTTGCAACTTGAAACTTAAACATTTTTTATTTTTGAAATTTGAATTCTCATTACTATTGCTTCATAGTGTCCATATTGGGAAACATCCTTTACAACGAAACTTTTACAACGCAGTGCTTTTACAACGCAGGTTTTACAACAAAAACCATTACAACGCATTGCACTGGGGGGCGCTCTAGGATAGGGAATAGGTTTAATTTACTATCCAACACCTTCTCTACTATCCACGGGAACTGGAGTTGGTTTAGTAAATTAAACTATTCACTATCCAGCACCCCAAAGCGCTATGCGTTGTAACAGTATGTGTTGTAAAAACTGCGTTGTAACTGCATGCGTGGTAAAAGCATGCATTGTAATGTCATACATCCGTCAATATTATCTCATGCCTATTTAAATGATCAACTGCATTGCTAGTAACTTTGCAGCATCATCTACACTACTAATATAAAGAGAGAACAGAAACCTTTTGGCAAGGTAAACTCGGGAACCACAGCTACAATCCACACACCCAATACATTGTTGGAATCCTCAGGGTGTGTAGATGGACATAGGCGACATAAAATAAAATAAAAACGTAAATTAAAAAATTAAAATTTACAAACAAAGTAGTCCCCTAAAACTAGCGCCGGCCGCGACGTAGCGCTGACCGCGACCTAGATGTGCGTGATGACGACAGGCGGGGAGGAGCGGTGACGAGCGGCGAGGAGTGGCGGTAAAGTACGGACCTCGGGGAGGAGCCGCGGTTCAGGTAAGGGGAGGTGGGAGGCGGTCTGAGCAATGTCGGGGCGGGCGGGGGCCCGGGAGTGGCGGTCAAGTCCAGAGCGCGGCTCAGGTAAGGCAGAGGCAGGAGGCGGGTGGTAGGCGGGCAGGAAACGGGAGGCGGGAGGCAGGCTGGCGGGGGGGGCAGGAGGCAGTCTAGGCAATGTCGGGGCGGGCGGGCGGGGGCCCGGCCGGGACTGCACAAAAGCCGAAAATGCTGCCCTCAGTCCCCTTCTGCCCCAGGCAACGCCGGGGCGGGCTGCTAGTTAGTACTAAAAATCCAATCACTGGGCTAACTTCACCTAAAATTAACATATGTTTCAAATCAAAACTTTACTATATATAAATTTGAATGAAAAAATTAACTTATTAAATTGTATAAATTTTTACATACAGCTCTTTTTAAGTAATTTAAATGTATTGCCATTTAAAGTGTATGTCCAAACCTACATGATTATCCTGGTATTGTCTGGCATGTTCTTTTATTCTTCTCCCACTATAATTTATGTTGCAATTGTTACATTTAACTGCAGTGTCTCTCACATGAAAAAGATGGTTTATGAGATTCTTAAAGCTAATATTGAAAACATTTTTGTATACTTCCCAAAATGATTATGATTAAGCATGGGCGACTTTTGCGAATTTGCGATCCGCAAATTTGCGGATTTGCGAATTCGCGATCCGCAAAATTCACGAATTTGTGCGAATTTGCGGATTTTTGTTTTTTGCGTGTTCGCGGGGTTTTTTGCATGTTCGCGGGCTTTTTTGCGTGTTTGCGGGGCTTTTTGCGTCTACGCGAGCCGCTTGCATAGCGAAGTTACCCATGCAGTTGTTTATGGGAGAGGGAGAGAGAGATAGATAGATAGATAGATAGATAGATAGATAGATAGATAGATAGATAGATAGATAGAAAGAGAGAGAAAGAGAGGGAAAGAGAGAAGGAGAGAGAGAACGAGAGAAAGAAAGAGAGGCCGGATCTCTGAAGGGCCAGATTCCTGAGTTGCCCCTACAGAACATACAGCTTTTTATTTTCAGCAAAATGCATATGAAAATTGTGCTGTAAAGGTCTCTTTTAGTTTAACCCCTCCTGACAACTCAAAATGGGTGTATTGGCCATCCTCTCCCTTCTTCCTGTTTTTTATATCTGTCAGTGCTTCCTGATGAGGTTTAATTCCTTGGACAGGTGCCTCGTTGCCTACTTGTAACTATTCTCTGACCCTGCTTCAAGGGTCAGAGCAGGGTCAGAGAATAGTTGCAAGTAGGCAACGAGGCGCCAGGAAGCAATTAGCAGCAGGTGTCCAAGTTGAAGTTAATTTGTTTGTAACCCTTTTGTAAAAGGTTACAAAGAAGTTAGGTTCAACTTTTGCACCTGCTGCTGTAACCCTTGCTTGGCTGAAAAATCGTCCCCGCTGATTCGCGGATTTTACCGCGATTTCGCGAGATTCGCGGATCGCGAAATCGCGGAAAATCTGCAAATTCGCCCGCGAAACGGATTTTACGCCCACCCTTAGTTATGATATTTTTCCTCTTTTTCATAACTTATTCAATAATATGTATGTGTAATTCCTTTGTTAATAAGAGCTTCAATTGTTTTCATTTGCTGCAGTATGTACACACCAACAAAAAACTTGTAAAGCTTGTACATTTGTATTTTATGCCTCATCTATTCTCACTCTTTTTAATATAGTTCTTTTCAATGAAAGAGAAAACCAATTTACCTTCAATTGATCAATCGGACCGGCTATATAGTCCTTAGTTTTTGGCATCCTTTACAAAATACTCAAATATTGGCTGAGCTTTTATATTCTGCACTATTAAAATTTCCACAATGGTGAAGATGACATTCTAAATTCTGACTAAAATCTTTAAATTCGAGCATAGAGTACTATCACTGCACTGTGTTATGTCTATTTTGGGATCACAGCCAGAATCAATTTACAGTAAAATAATATTTCACTTATTTTTTTCAACCATTATTTCCAAATCCCTCAACTATAATTTTTAAACAATTTACAGTAAAATAATATTTCACTGATGTTAATCTACCATTATTTCAAAAGTCCTCAACCAAAATTTTAAAACATAATTTTATAAAATGACAAAAATATGTTTGAATAAAGCAAGCCCTCTATAAAAGAAACAGTGTGAGATTTATCCCATCTGGTTAATCCTATTTTATCTCTTTTTTCTCTTTGCAATTTACCAAGATAGCATCATTATTTTCAGTATTTTTACATCAATATTTTACATGAAATCTAGTTGTCATTTTATTTAAATCCTAAGTGGATGAATTATGTTTTATTTCAGTACCCCGTGGGCATTGAATATCAGATGGGTTAAAATATTTAGGGTTTCAATCTGTCCTGAGGAGAGGTGTTCCACATTCCAGTACATGAAGTCAGCAGGGGTTCCGCAGGGATCCTATGCTAGTCTCTGTTAGATAGACCTGACCAACAATGGAATCCTTAGAGAAAATGTTTCAGTTAGTATGTGTGACAGCATTACCAAATCAAACAAACGTTAACAAATAAATATGTAAAGGTTCAAATAAAGCATAGGTGAGAATAGAAAGTAATTATTCTGTAAGGCTCTCCCGTAAATGGATAAATGGTACAAATATACCCCAAGAATTTAACGTTTTAGCAACAATTGCGGATACAGTATTGCTCCTTAGCTTTTCCTTCCAAATGGGGTAGGTATGCATTAAGATTATCTTATATAAGCTCTTTTTCATGAATGGTATTCTGTCAGGAATGCACTATGCTGTAATTTCATTGCTGCTAATGTAAAACTAAACGATGGTAAGTAGCTTCTGGTGAGCCAATACCTCTGCAGAAAGGATTTTCCTCCTCCAGCAAGCTCCTGTTTTGTATCTTCCTGAAGAACATTCAAGGATAATTTTACAAAAGAATCCATGATGGCCGCCAAGGTTGGGAAACTGGTCCCTGCGGGGTCTAGTAGTTGGAACAGAAACTGGTGTCAGTTCGTGCAAAAGCGGAGCGCTGCACACTTCTACTATGTTCCATGAAGTGATCAGTAGCGTCTCTCTTGAACTCCAGAAGAAAGAAGAGTTATCCTGTCAGGAAGAATCCCCAAAAAATCAAAGTCTCCAGTCCGCCCATCTGTAGCGGAACATTTATCCTCGAGTCCTGAGTACAGTCAGTTAAGTTATCGCAGAGGAAATGAGTAGCAGCTTTTCCTTGCTCCTTGCAAGAATGTTGAACACTTGAATGCTTGACCTGGACAAGGTGTCTCTTGAAAAAGACAATTTATCTAGTGACTTGGAATCGAAGAAAATTTAAACTAAGTGTTATTTGAAATAAATAAAAAAGCTATATTAAACAAAAGGTGTCAAAGGCTTCAAAGATGCAATCAGCGTAGAGAGAAGAAACAAAAATCTTTCCAAAGACATCAAATAAAATCCTACATAAATATATAGCTACAATTTTGGAACAAATAGAATGTCAGACCTTCTATTTCTTAGACAATTCACATCTCCATTTACCCAACTGGATGTCTAATGGTTCTGTCTACATATTATGAGCGCCAAGAAACCGTCTCGGTGTACGTGCGCGGTACAAATTTTTTAACATAACATTTAACATAACATTAATATGACTCATTTATCAGAGAGAGGCAATTTCTCAAAAACTGTTTGGGTTAAAATCAGGAAAATTTATATAAATATTGTGTTGTAGAATTGTTCAGTAACCAGTATATAAATGAGAGATATTGTGTGTCCCTACTAACTGTAGCCATATGTTTACCAGGGACAGATTTTGAACTTCGGTCCTGGATACTGGTGGAAGGACTGAAGACTTTTCTGCTGCTCCTGAGAAAAAGAACTTAACAGAACTTAACAGGTCTTGCCATATTTTTTAGTTCACCCATATATATGGACTTAAAATGATCTTCAGTCAGTGGAATGCAAATTGCATTCATCATTGTATTGCCAAAGAACTGAGTTAGTAGCAGAACTAGAAGCATAGGTTTTCAAAACATAATGTTTTAATGTATGTGATTGAAGGAGAACAGGAACTGCACATAACAGCTCTTAAAGCATAGCAAAAAGCAATATCAGTATTCCTTTTCCATTGAAATGAGTATGCTTTCTGATTAGATTAGACAAATTATTTAAAATTGCTGTAATGTTCGGCATGAAACAATGGTTACAAGTAGGCAAATCTGTAAAATCTTTTTATATCCTTGGCACAAGCAGGTGGAATCCAATCTATGGTAGCTTGTATCCTTCTCTAATCCATAATGATTCATTTCAGATTAATATTACCATAAAGAAATTCTGAGCATAAAATTGGTTCTGCCACAGCTGATGAAATACTTCCCTGACATGCATTAAGTGTGGTTTTACAGTCTATGAATATTTCAGGATATAATTGAGATAGTGTACAATATATTCTCCAATTATATCTCGAAAAATATGTTTCATGACTCAGTGTTGAAAATGCCCATATTTGGTTTTTATTCATCTCTACATCTTACCTGGATTAAATTACATGCACTTCTCAAAAATCATTTAGAAAATACTAGTACATCTATGGCCTCATTGAGTAAATCTGAAATAAATAGTAGTAGACAGCAATTCTCAATAGTGATGTCCTTTAACTCACAAGTCTCCTTACTTTTTATTTACAAAAAATGAAGGTGCTAAAGCAGGTGATGAGGATGAGTATAATTCAATTTTTTTTTAAAAATAATGTTTCATTTATGATCTGAACAAGTATATTTGATATTAAAGATAGTGGGCATTGATTCTCAATAGAGATGTCATTTATTTTAGTCACAATAGTTGCACAAGATCTAAGGTCTCTTGACATTTTACTTACTAAAAATGGATGTGAAGAGGAGAGTCTGTAGGGAAACGGGCCTTTAGTTGTGTGGCCTGCATAGATAATAGCTCCACATTTACCCTCTACTTGGAACCAAACGCCCTATTGTAGCGCTTTACTCTCTCAGGGTAGCAAGGCAGAGCATTCCAAGACCTACTCAATGAAGATGGTGTGGGCTAGTAATCACCATTCACTGGCAAGCAAGAATAACACTCAATGAATTATTGTCCATTCTGTACATTTTCTTTTGAACAAAGAAAAGTACATTTATTCACACACTACTCAATACAACACAGTAATTTACCAATATACATAAGGCTGATGGAATACCTTTTGGTGAAATTGCGTAATCCCATCTGACCCCCTAAAGGGGTCAGGTTCACCAAACAACATGTCAAAACTCACCATCTGAGGAGTAAATGCAATGATCAAATATATCCATGAATGAATGATCTTATTACTGATAATAAAGCATATGTACTTTGACCACTAGTGGCTGTAAACATCATTACCTCAATAAAGCATTTACAAAGAAAATCTGCATTGCTCATGGGTCTCTGTGCATTCTGGATATTTGAAACATTGAAAATGCAATCATGAAAATAGCATCACATTTTGATCACAACACATGTAACCATAGAGTTCTCCTCTCGATGGCGTTGTACAACATGTGCTCTTTTTAACAGTTTTAGGCCACAGTAATTTAAGCCATAGACTTCACTGCAGAGGGCGCTGCACTCTCAATAAGGTATACAATATAGCGCCCATTTGGCTTACGACCATGATCACATGTTTTAAATGTCTTTAATTATTAAGATCAATGTTTCTGTAGTATTTAAATAAGTAGAAGAGCGAACAAATGTCACCCAGGCTTTCATAGCATTATTAAATGGGAATTCACAATAATTGACATTGTAATGAAGTAGATATGAGTAGAATACATGTTTATGAATATCTTTTGAAAATATAAATCTTCTTGTAGGTGACTCTTGAAGCTACTATGTTTGATGATGCAAACTGATGGATTATAGAAACAATTTTATAGATAAAAATCAGGAAGCAAAACACATTTATGTTTTGTTAATCTTTTAAAATAGACTAATGTTTTCTGATCAGTGAGTGCCAATACAACTGCTAGGGTAAGATGATAAGGGCTGTAGAACGTACGATAATATAGAAATGTTTGTTTTTGTCCCTAAAAAAGACAAATTCTGTTTGGGTTATTATTAGAAAATATATTGTTCGCATATGATAAGTTAGGAAAGCATTTGAAATAAATTGTCTACTTTCTTGTGTCCCAAGCCATTTTTGGAAAAAGCATATGCACCACATATTTGATGACTGTACCATTGGATGTATTAAGAGACTGAATTTGATTAAGAAATATGCATTGATGGATGTTATAGTAAAGGATGTCTAAGTGATTCAATTGTAAATTGGATAAACATGCAATATCAGTTGTATATATGCCACATGCCTTATTTCTAAATAAGACTCAACCTAATAATGGTTTTCTGTCCGAAAATAGATTGCTTGTCTATGAATTACAAATTGCCATATTGTAAATGCACTATGTTTTTAATAATACATGTTCATAGGATATGACTGCAATACATGAAATGTTAGCTTTTATTTATTGTCCTTTATGCATTTTTTATCAACCCTAAAGATGCCCTATTGTCCTTTGAACGTAATGCGTTGGCTGTGTTTGTGTCTTACTTCTATATGACAAAATGGGAATAAAAAATAGAAATATGACTACACACGAGTACCTTTTTGTTTTCAGTTTTGACTAATTACTGATATGCGAATCACTTGATATCGCCCTGAATAAATTGGATGCTGTGATACTATTTACTGAGTGCTTCTCCCACATTTTTGAATGCCTCTTACCCATTCTGTGTCACAGGGGCCTTATTTTAAAAAGTGGACCCTGGTAGTTGACATGGGCAGTCTATTTATCATGAGTATTGTGAATGAATCACAGGTGATGAGGATTCCCCACAGTAAAATGGTGAAAACCAGGTGATCAAAAAGCAAACATCTGGGCTGATTAGATGAGCAGGACCCAGCATCTCACAGAGTCTATCAGCCAGATTCATGAAGCTAATTTGCGATCGCAATTGCTGCGAATTCGCAATTGCAAACGCAAATTGAGTAAAAGCTATTCATGAAATTGAAAATCGCAAAAGTGCGTAATCGCTAAATAAAAATAGCGAATTCGCAAATAAAATCGCAGAATCCTGAAACCTGCCAATTTGTGAATCGGAAATAGCGAGAAAGCAAGGATTCTGCGAATTCATTTGCGAAGTCGCTAAATAATCGCTATTGCCATTCATGACAAATCGTAGATTGCGAAAAACACGGAAATCGCTATTAGCGACGCGCAATTTAAGGAGAACTCAAACCAGGTGGTAAGCAGCAAAAAAAAACAAAAAACTTTTGATTAAAGTTAACTGCATACAGGTGCTGGCCTGACCAAACACACTAAAGGACATGCAGCTGGAGACTGAGGACTCTCACAATGCCAGGACTCAATATGGTGGTCAGGCGGCGTAAGCTGCAGCGAGCAGCACAGAACAGGCGTAGGATCCGTGGAGCGGATATTCCGGCAGCGGGTCACCCTTCTGGGCCAAACCAAGGAGCAAATCTAAGCCAAGTACCGGCTAAGTGGCCCAATGATCATTAAGCTGATCCAGGACCTAGACCCCCTGCTGCAGCATCCAACAAGGAGAACCAATGCCGTCCCCACCCATGTACAGGTATTGTGCAGCCTGCACCTACTGGCCTCCGAAGCTTTCAGGGGATAGTTGCTGTCGCTGGGGGCATATCCCAGACCACCATGTCCCGTTGCCTCAGTAGTTTTCTGGATGCAATGCTGACCCGGCTACACCACTCCATTTCATTCCCAACCACCTAACAGGACTTAAATGACACCAAGCTGAAATTCTACAACATTGCACATTTTCCACATGTAATTGGATGCATTGACTGTGCCCATATCCACATCTGCCCACCAGCACAAACGGAATACATGTACCGCAACCGCAAGTCCCACCACTCCCTCAATATCCAGATGGTGTGCAACGCCAAGAATATCATCACGGACATAGTGGCACAATATCCGGGCAGCACACATGACTCCTTCATCTTCCGGCACAGCGGCATTCACACACGATGGCCAGGGGAGACTTTGGCGAAGGACACCTACTGGGTTAGTACACATGTCCCCAAATACTACACTTTGATCATGTATCTGCGCAGAATAGGCACTCACCCTGTGCTCATTACCCGCAGGTGACAGCGCCTACGGTCTACTTGAGTACCTCCTCACCCCATACCTCAACGCAGCCACACCACAGGAACGGCGTTACAATGCTGCACACATACGGAAAAGAAATTGCATAGAGAGGACATTTGGCCTATTGAAGAGCCGTTTCTGCATACTGCACAAGACTGGTGGGGCCATCAAATACACACCTGAGGTCTGCTGCCGCATCGTGGCCGTGTGTGCAATACTCCACAACATTGCTACCAAGCGCAGGATACCAGTGGAGATATCTGGCAGTGAGTCTGAAGGTGACAACCGGCCACCTCCACATGTACGTCATGCACGCGGAGAAGATCCTGCTGAAGGACACAGGCGCCGCAACCACATCACTACAAACTGTTTCTAGTGCACACATTCCCCTATCACAACACTGCACCCATGCATGACGAATGTAATAATGACATGAGTGTGTATCAAGTTTGACCATTAATCTTTATTGTTAATTCACAATAAATTGGCATGTAAGTATTCAATTGACTGATGGAGAGAGTATTGCTCCATACCTCCCAATGCTGGGGTAGGGGGTTTGCAGGGGTTGACTGCATGGCCTCCCTCTGAGTGTCAGAGTCCTCACGGACGGTGACGACGAGATGCCCCAAGTCATCTCTCCGCATCCTGAGGGACGGTGTTGGCCCTACTTGCTGATGTTGGCCTGCTGCTGCGGCGACGTGCAGGCATCAGTGGCAAGGATGCGCTGCTGTTGGTTGACGCATCCTCACTTGCATCGTCAGCCCCCTCTGCTTCTTCATGGGCAGTGGCCTGTCTGCCGAGCACTGCTGCGGTGAGTAGGTCTAGTGACCTGGCCACATCCTGGCAACACTGCACCACCTGGGCCTGCATGGCGAGTGACCTTCGTGCCAGCTGAGATGTAGCATTACCAACTACATGATTTGACCTAGTGTAGGCCGATAGGCGGGCAAGTAGTTGGCGGTGGCGTCGACGGGTCATGTCCTGCTGGGATACTAGCAGCTGGTTGTTTTCTTGCACTGCAGTGGCCATCTGGGCTATGTGTTGCCCGTTTGCCTGCATTTGTGTGAGCATTGCTGCCATGTGGCGCGCCTGTGTGCGATGCACCGCCAGCATGCGGCGTTCGATGGCCAGGCCTGGATCATGTGTTTCAAGTGCCCTGGCTGTGCCTGCTGGGCCCTGGGGCTGCTGGCGCCTCAGTGTGCTGGTGTGTGACCTGGCGCCAGGTGTGCTCCTCGTCTGCCTCCGAGGTGCTGGTGGTGGAGCCTGTACCACTGCTGTGGCTGTTTGCTGGGGGGTTGGCTGCATGGCTGTGGCTGCAGGGGTGGCATTTCCGCACGGGGTGGTGGTGGTGTTGGTGGTGGTGGGTGCACTGCTGGTGGCTGTGATGGGCCGGGTCATTGGGAAGACTGGCCCTCACCCTCAGTGTCCTCCTGGCTCTCGGTGATGTGCAGCGCCTCGCTGTCCGTGCTGGCTTGCTCACCTGCACCTGTAATGTGAAAGGGTGCATGATTAAAGTTATGTATCTTGCACAGGCAATGTTGATACATGCATGCAGCCTTGCTTTCCCTGACTGGCTTTTGGATTGACTTTGCATTGAGTGCTCTGGCAGTGTTGGGCTAACTGCGTGTACATGATTACACTACAACTTCCACAATGCAATGGGGCTTTTTTGGTGAGCATGGGCTGCATTGTTGGGGATGTCATGTTGCTAGCTCAGGACTTAAGGGCATTGTTAGGGGACTGGGTCGCAGTCGCATGGCACTTACCTTCAGGTTGTTGGCTGGGTCGAGATGAGTCCAGCTGAAGGAACCCCATGCAGGCTTCTGGCGCAATGGTGTCCTCAATCAGGTCCTCCAATGGGGTGTTCGGTGTGGCTACAGGTTCCCCTCCACCGGTGGCCAGTCGTTCCCCAAGCCTCTCAGCAATCCGCTCCTTGGAACGTCCTCTCAGGTCGTACCAGCGCTTTTTTATGTCGTCAATAGAGCGCTGGGTCACACCAACTGAATTGACCTTTGCGCGGATGCGCTGCCAGATCCTGTGCTTCTCTGCCTCTGGCACCCTCCGGGAGTCTTTTCCAAAGAGCCTGGCATGGTCCTTGCAGACCCCCTCAATTAGGAGCTCCAATTCGGATTCTGAAAACTTTATTTTCCTCTTTCTCTCCTGCCCACTGCTCCCTGCTGCATCCTGGGACATCTTTGGATACTTTTTTTCAGGCTGGGGTGCTGCACAGTGTTGGTTTTGGTGCTCCTCAGTTTTCTGCTGCCACTCCCTGGCTCTGTGTTCTGTTTGTGGGTGTGGTGAGCCTACTTCCTGGTTGTGATGTCATCAGTGGGCTCGAAATGCAACTTCCCATTTTTGCGATCTCGCAGTTAGCGAGATCGCAATTTGCTATATCGCTATTTGCGATATCGCAATTTGCAATTATTTTGCGATTGCGGCAAGATCGCAATCGCCAATTGCTATCTATTGTGAATCTCATTTTTTTCTCGCATTTGTACATGAATTCCATTATGCGATTCTCAAATTGCGATTCGCAAATTTTCTCAATTTGCTAATCGCAGAATGGTAGCTTCATGAATCTGGCTGTGTATCCTTTTGGTAAATTATCTCACTTAGATGACAATGAGTATCATTTCCCATAGGGTAGTGGTTTGTCAGGTTACAGATCTTTGACTCAGTCAAACGTTCGATACACTGGTAAGGTTTCAGCTTTCTTCAGGCAAACACATTCTGAAAGGCTTAATAGCATTTGGATAGTGCTTCTTATTCAACTGGTAATGCTGCAGAAATGGAAGAATGAATAACTGGAACTTCATTAGGAGATGAATATACTAGAGCTATTCTGATCAACTCAATCTTTGTATAATAATTAGCCCTGGGCCGTAAATTCTGTTCTGCTCTCGGAATCTGCAGAATTTGGGTAATTTTGAGTTCTGCAGAGAACACAGAATTGCCCAAAATTCCACAGCTTTGCTGAATTTTTTGCTTGTTCGCACTTTCAAAATGCGTGTTCACAAGATATTTCTCCCCGAGCAGGCAAACAGCGTTAGCGAACAGGAAAAAAGCATCGCAAACGGGCAAAACAAGAAATTCCCCATGTTCGCTGAACTTTTGCGTGCTTGTGGAGATTTATTACCGTTTTGCAGAGCTTTGCAAATTCCTCCCACTCCTAATATTAATGTGTAAGCCATCACATTTCTAAAATTAGAAAAACTGT
Source organism: Lissotriton vulgaris (assembly GCF_964263255.1). Classification (NCBI taxonomy): domain Eukaryota; kingdom Metazoa; phylum Chordata; class Amphibia; order Caudata; family Salamandridae; genus Lissotriton; species Lissotriton vulgaris. Next base: position 930,816,611 of record NC_141687.1, read on the forward strand.
GGGACAGGGAAATTTCAAAATGAATATGCTCTGTTCTTGAATTTGTATGTGCAATGTAATCTTTCTTGTGTGATTTAACATCAAATGAACTGAGAGCCATCCATGGATTAACTGGTTATGGTATCTTCCTTTAACAACAGTGAAATGGAATGTTGCTGAGCTAACTACTGGTAACTATGACCTGTTACAGAATCATGTAGGTCCTCAACTTCTAAAAACTCTGATCCTCCCACCAAACATATAGGCAACATAATGTGGAAAACCAATTGACGATTGTAACAAGGAGACACCAGATAATAAGAAAATTAGACCGAGAGTGGTTCCCTTGCTTCCGAGTTTGAGGGTTTCCTGACCAGAACATTGCACAATTTTTTAACAAATGATCTTTTTAATCACAGTACATACAGAGGCTTTTCAGACGGTGGAAATCTTGTTCCTTTGTCAATAAATGCCCATCAATGTCATCAATTTATATAGGTACAGAAAGTGGTAGAGATGTTCATACAATGAAAGTGTCATCATTGTCTTATCTTATCTTTACTGTTAGTATCCAAACATCTGTGATCTTGTCACCTTTCATATAAGCAATGGTCCAAATGCAAAATTCGAGGTTGGTACCAGCTGGACAATGGCATCCAGTAGATCATTACATAGTAGATACTGAACAATTGCTATTAATCCTTCTTCATATCAGTGGAGTTCAGAGTTCAATTTGTTACAAAATATGACTTAAGAAACCACTAACAAGTCCCTTATTTAATATGTAATAGTTCTAAAATCCATTGGTAATGGTGAGATCCCCTCAGTGTGGTTGGTAGTTTCTTTTTCCTGGAAGAGTTTGGAAGAATCTGTGATGTGGACAAGAGAACAAGGAAAAACTACTATTTTGACTTAATGATTAATGTCTTTGATGGTCAATTCAACACACACCCCTTATATACAAAGTCACCAAGATGAATGTACCCCTGGCCTCAGGAAAATTAAACTTGTCTGTCTAGGAAATAGAGTTCAATTTTTAAAAAACTGTGTAAATAATCCCAAGAAAGTATTCTACCAATAACACCTGACATGATCAACTTGTAGAATTACAGCAAACAGGATCACAAACAATATGTAAAATATCTGCAGCAGTATCTCAAACACTAATAACACAATAGCAGCTCTGGAAATACAGGCCCAATTCACATGGATATACTTAGACCGGAAGTCTAAGTTTAAACCTGAAGTCTAAGTTTACACCTAATGCCTAATGGACCTGAAGTCTAAGTTTAGACCTAAAGTGTAACTCTAATCTGAAGTCAAATGTTACACCTAAAGACTAACTTTAGACCTGAAGTCAAAGGAAGACCGAAAGTATAACTTTAGACCTGAAGTCATATACTTCAGGTCTCAACTTAGACTTTAGGTCTAAACTTAGACTTTAGGTCTAAACTTAGACTTTAGATCTAAAGTTAGAATTCAGGTCTAATATTAGACTTCAGGTCTAAACCTATGGCCTGATTATGTCTTAGGTGGTGTAGAATCAGGTTGCCACACTGCCAAAGTCGTGTACACACAGCCCGCCAGATTACGAGTTATCTGGTGGTCTGTCGGGCAGAGATTTGGGGGATCTATAAGTGCTTGAGTTTTAGTACAGTGAATGGATTAGCACATACTGCTGAATGGGTTACCACAATAGTGCAACAGCAGTGACAGAGTGTTTGGTGGAAGTGTAAGGATACAGAGTGGAGAGTTGAAGATTTAAAAGACAAGTGTGCACGTGGATAGAAGACTGCATGCATACAGCATACGGTTTTGAAACAGTCCTTGACCTAAGGCCTACTTAGCTACATGAGGACTTGGATACTGAGTGAATGATTACAGTACTGTAAGGAGAATGTCTGAGTGAATCTATAAGTGTTTGAGTTTTAGCACAATGAATGATCAGTACATACCGCTGAATGGGTCACTACAACAGTGCAAGGGCAATAACAGAGTGTTTGCTGGAAGTGTAAGGATACAGACTGGGGAATTGAAAATGTGAAAGACAAGTGTGCAGGTGGATAGAAGACTGCATGCATAGTGTATAGGAGTTTGAAGCTGTCCATGTTCTAAGACCTACTTCGCTGCATGAGTATTTGCGTACTGACTGAATGATTACAATTCTACAAGGAGAGTGCCTAACTGAATTTATAAGTGCTTCAGTTGTAACGCAGTGAATGGATTAGCACATACTGCAGAATGGGTCACTACAACAGTGCAACAGTAGTGACAGAATATTTGGTGGAACTGTAAGGATTCAGACTGGGGAATTGAAGATGTGAAAGACAAGTGTGCAGGCCGATAGAAGACTGCATGCATAGTGCATAGGGGTTTGAAGCAATCCGTTTCCTAAGGCCTACTTTGCTGCATGACTACTTGGATACTGACTCAATGATTAGAATAATGTAAGGAGAGTATCTAAGTGAATATGTAGTGCTTGAGGTTTAGTGCAGTAAATATATTAGTACATACGTCGGAATGGGTCACTACAACAGTGCAAGGGCAATGACAGAGTGTTTGCTGGAAGTGTAAAGATACAGACTGGGGAATTGAAGATGTGAAAGACAAGTGTGGAGGTGAATAGAAGACTGCATGCATAGTGTATGAGGGTTTGAAGCAGTTCATGTTCTAAGGTGTACTTCGCTCTATGAGTACTTGCGTACTAACTGAATGATTACAGTTGTGCAAAGACAGTGCTGTGCAGGAACATGGGTATATACAGTCACAGGAGCACAGCATGTGCCCGCTGGATGCACCCCATGCTCAGGGGCATCAGGGGGGCCTGTGGGCCCACTTACTTTCCTGACCTCAACACTTTTCATTGTGGGCTGTGTGGAGGTCTGGAAAGTCGTTATATGCTTGGCGGTGCTGCAGCTGCACTGACAGCATATTGCTGCCCTAGACTGCTGCACCACCACCTTGGGATCCAAGATCCCAGGTGGTTGCAGCTATCCTGTGGTGGTTGGATCACCAAACTCATAATGGGGAGGTCGGACCGCCAGTGCGGCGGTTCCCTCCACACCACAGCAAGTTAAGCAGTCCGATGGACCACCAAACTCATAATCAGCCCCTTAGACTTCAGGCCTAAAATTAGGTTTAATGTCTAAATATAGACTGCAAGTCTAAAGTTAGACTTTAGATGCAAACTTAGACTTGAGGTCTAAAGTTAGACTTCAGGTCTAAGGTTACTTTTGTGAATCGGCCTAAAGTATCTGATATATTCCAGTACGAAATCTGCTGCAGTGTCACAAACACCACTGAATTGGTAGTAAATCCTGAAACAATGCATCTGGTATAGTGAACAAGCCTCTGAAATCCATTTTATGCGACCTTTAAGAGTCGCTGAACTGTAGGGAGTGAGCTTAGAAATGTAGGGGCATATTTTGAAGGATTTATCGCCACCGTAGCATCAATTTTTTGATGTTACGGTGGCTTTTTTTAATCAGCATAATTTTAGGTTGCCACAAAGTCCAGTTAGCAGCATTTAAGCAGCATTTGTTAGAATTTTTCACAGCGCCACTTCTGTTATTTACAAGGATTTCCTTGTATGTTGCTAAAAAAAGAAAAACTGCTGTTAAGTCGAATTAGCATCAGTATTTTAATGTCAGACATTACCTGGGCTTAAAATGTATGCAAACACACTTGGGGGCCCCATTAAAGGAATTTTGTTGCAGGATGGCACCACAAGGAATCCTGTGGCGCTGCCTGGTGATAAAACGAAGAGATAGAAATGCGCTCTATCAATAAGATAGGGCACATGTCTGTCTTTTTCCCAATAGTGGGGCAAAACTGCTGCCATGCACCAATGCAGGTACCCTTGCGCCATGTGTTGCAGGGCTGTTTGATTTTGTGCAGGAAGGGAATCCTTCCTGCACACAATCAATACATTCAGGTGATTTCCTCTTTCTATGTGTGCAGCAGAACACATAGAAAAAGAATAAAAAGGAAAAGAAATAAAAACATTTCTCCTCATTGCGCCTCTCTAACGCCGCCACTGGGGTGGTGTTAGATTCGGACACATTCCCAGGTTTACAGTTTCTCCTAAATCTTGGAATGCTTCAGATTTCAAGGTTTCACGTGAGAACACTTACAGCAACACCTATGAAACACCCCTTTCACTCAGCTTTCTGTGTGAAAGGGGTACACATTTACAAATCCTTGAAAAGCCATGTGAATTGGCTTTAATTGGTCTTGTAAATATGCTGTGGTACATTGCGCCACCGGAAAGTAAAAAAAGGGAGGTTCCGGCAGTACAAAAGTGCCGCTAGTATGAGGCGCTTAGATAATAGGAGAACTCTTCCAATTCATCCTTGGCAAGCTCAATGATGCCATGAACCACCTAATATTGCAGGTAGGAGCACCAGGGAGACCATCACCACCACCCATGTCATGCGTCACTCACCTGAACAACTGCTCTGTTCCCTTTGGGTGACGACTGAACCCGATTGCCTCTAAGTGCTGACCTCGGTAGCAGTGATAATAAGAACATCGCACTTTTGGAAGATTTCAAAGGGAAAAAGGAATAGGAAGGGAAAAAAAAGAAAATCCAGGTCTCTGGATCAATGTCTGGACAGGGACTGGATCAAGGGTGCAATGGATCAGGGAGCTGTGGTCTTCTGACTAGCCATCTTATGTCAGTGGAATCTAATAGTTACTATATAAGAAATGGATAGTACCCCTTGATCAAAGTGCGGTGAAATGTTCTGTACCCCCATCCAACCCATCTGAACATGGCATCAGGAGTTTTTCCAGGTAGCACGGAAGGATTGTTTGTTCCTGCTCCTAAGTCCATGAATGGAGTGCTGATGAGGTAAACAGGCAAAGAAAACCCAGTGAATTGAATACATTACCAGGAAGCACTGTAATTGATCCAATATATTAGAAGGACTATCCTGTTCGAATGTTTTAACACATTGCGAAGTTGGGGTTAAACCTAAATTGTAAAGGATATACAGTCTGAAAAGACAATTTTGGAGAAAAGAGCTCATTGTGTGTTCTGAGTCCTGAGGAGTACCCTGAAAGAAATACAATAGGGTTCGAAAAGCGACAACTGTTGTTTCAAAAATTAAGTGTTCTACGTAAGCATTTACCATTGAGGTTCATGGTGCAAATTATTTGAAATTATAACTGTGATGGTTTAGAATGAGCCCAATTGGTACACTGTTTGGCATTGCCCTTGTGTAAAGAATATACAAGCAGTGGTAACGCCAGCTTGAAGGTCATTTTTCGTTTAAAAAAATTATACATTGTTTTCATTAATACAGAACCTGAGAAGACTTCTGTATTAGGTTATTTAAATTGATGCATTGTCCAATGTAATGTTTTGTTCGATTTTTTTATTGTTTTAAAGAACCTTATAAATATTTTTTGGTGCTTCTGTATAGTTTAAAGTTTTATGACAGATTAATGTTCCAACAGATGAATAATTCATTCTGATAACTTTTGATACATCGATACGCGTTAATTAAGGAAAATAAAATATATGGTCATATCAAATGTTATGTATGATCATGATGTGTGATGGTGACTTGATATCAGTATTGGCATGTGTGTAGTTGTTTGAATGTACTGTAAATAGAGCACATCCATGGTATTGCACGGATGGTGCAATGAAAAGTGCAGCCTCACTGGTTTTCCCTAGTGATGTGCATCCTTTAATGAATGAGGCCCTTAATCTGCATTTCCGCTTTGCCTAAGACTCCAGCTCTTCGACCTGGCTGTTGGGGGAATGGGGTGTTTTTGACCTGTGCAGAACTTGGTCCTGACTGCTCCATTCTGCATTTCGGTGTGTTTACTTTTATTTTTATCCTTAGAGGTGTATTTGTGAGCTCTTTTTGTCTCAAGACGCTGAAAAGTGATGTTGGGCTGACTAGCATGTTTTTTTTATTTTTAAGGCTAAATGGCCGCCCGTAATGCTAATGTTTATTTTTCTATCATCTTGTTTCAAGTGTTAGTGACAATTTTCCCATCCACAATCTGGTTCTAACACCATGTTCCCACACTCGGTGACATTGCGTAACCTAGTCAAGATGTTGATCCTGAACTTACTTCTTTTAAACTCAAGAGCCAGCTCATGTCCCCAGTTTCACACAAATCGCTTGACACATTTGAAAATCTGGTCAGGCAGGATTTCGCTAAGCTCAACTTACACCCACGCATCAAACCCAATTTAAAAAAACATGAATTGAACATGCTACGTAAGTTGGCCAATGATGACAGGATCACTTTTCAAATGGCTGATAAGGGCGGTGCCCTTGTCATAATGGACACTTATTTCTATGATCAAAAATTCCTTCATCATCTAGCAGATACAACCACCTACAATAAATTAGACAAAGACCCAACAACAATGATAATGGATACTTTGACTGCAATTTTGGAACATGCTGAACAAATGTCATGGATTAGTAACAGCTTACGAAATTTCCTTACAGTACCACAGCCACGGAGACCCAAGTTGTACATGTTCCCGAAAGTTCACAAGAGCCTGAGCAACCCACCTTTTCAACCAATCGTCTCCGGGTGCGATTCCATCTTTGCACCAGCGGGACGCTTGGTAGATTATTTCTTACAGAGATTTGTCCAATCCTGGCAAAGTTATGTGAAGCATACTGCTCACTTTCTTAACAAATTACAAGATATTCAAGATCAGTTTTCTCCCTCTTGGCTCATGTGCACCATTGATGTGACATCATTGTACACATCGATTCTTTTGAGAGATGGCATAGACGTCTGCGAATGGGCCTTGCTCCAATTACCCACTCTGAGTGTTGAAAAAGTTTTTCTTCTTGAGTTACTTACATTCTGTCTACAGCACAGTTACCTACAGAGGAAAGAAGACTTCTACCTACAAGTGAGTGGAACCTCCATGGGTTTTTTCTGGGGCGCCTTCGTAAGTCAAAAAATTCATGGCGCAATTTGAACATGAACACATTTTTCAACAAGAACAGTGGAGCACCAATTTGGTGTTCTACACTCGATTCATTGATGACATATTCCTTATTTGGAATAACTCCAGAGATATTCTGGAAATACTAATAGTGGGTCTTAACTCTAAGCATGAGAGGTCAAGTTCACACACAGCATCAGTCAAGATATGATTTCTTATCTTGATGTTTCAATACATAAAGAAAACAATGGCTTTACGGCTTCAGTGCATACTAAGCCTACAGATAAAAACAACTTACTACTGTATTCCAGCTTTCATCCGCCACAGTTAATCCAAAACCTTCCATATTCGCAGATGCTTAGAATGAAACGAATTACCTCTGATCAAAACAAACTGGTCATTACCTTACAAGAACAGAACCCTAGATTTCAGAAGTGGGGTTATCCCGCATCCATTTTGACTCTTGCAGTCAACAAAACAGAGTCTCAGAATCGCGCATCCTTGTTGCAAACAAAAATCAAAAGTGTAAACAAGTGGCATGTTTTTGTTTCCAAATTTACAACTCGGTCTAATGTCATTAAAAATATCATTAGATCAAGATGGGATGTTCTCCAACATCATCCTGATTTTAATGGCCTGTTCAACGAGGCACCACTATTTGCCTATACCAGGAGTAACAATCTCAAAGATATATTATCCTTTACCCATCAAACAACGCAACAATTTCGGGGCATGTGCAAATGCCAAAACTGTCTCCATTGCAACAACGTAATAGTTGGTAATTCTATACATCACCCACATACTGGCAAAACTATCTTTTTCAGATATAACGGAGACTGTAACACATCTAATGTTATCTACACCATCAAATGTCCCTGCGGTCTTTTATAGATAGGCAAAACGTCACGTAAAGTTAAGATTAGGATGACAGAACACAAGAGCACCATTTGCACTAAAAATGTAAAATCACATTTTTCAGCACATTGGTCAGAACATCACCATTCAATTGCCCAATTGCAATTTATCACATTAGAAGTGCTAGCACACGGATTGGGTAGAAATACTGACAGACACCTTGCACAGAGGGAAGCCTGGTGGATCAAGTTTTTACAGACCCTTGTACCCAAGGGGCTTAATGACAGGATTGAACTTCTGTGTTTTATCTGAATGTTCCTGCATAGTGCATACATGATGGATGTAAGCACCACTCTTTGCTATCTCAACCATCCCAGATTGTGAGTTGACCTACTTCTTTTCAATTGAAGTACACACTTCTTTTTACATTGTTTGCTTTCCTTGTTACATCTATTTTCTACTCTATTAACAATTTCTCTTTGCTTTGTCACTCTAATTCTCCCTTCTTTTCTTTTCCTTTTTCTCTTCACGTTTATGCAGTCTCACTTCGGTGTGTGTTTTCCACTATTCATCTGTGTCTCAGCGTGTTCACTTTGTGTTTTCCATTGGTAATAGTCTTGTTCGTCTTCATGTTTTCACAACACTCATTTTCATCTTTTTAGTCACTCGCACCCCACCAACATTCAGTACTCTTTTTACAATTTTTGTCTTTCGTAGTTTTGACACTGTGATCCTCGAGGGGGGGGGGGCGAGCGCAGCAGTCTACCCCCGCAGATTTTCGCCCGAATGGGCAGACCTAGAGCGAGGACGCGTTAGAGCAGGGCAGCGCACTAGAGAGCTGCGTAGGCGTTAGGCAGGGGAGAGGCGCCATTTTAGGTTTCAGTTTTAGGAGGTATGAGCGTTTTAGGCGAGGCTGGGGCATTTTAGGGAAAATAAATAGTTAGGTATTTATTATACATTACCGCTCACTGCTTTGACTATGGTGACAAAGGAGGCACTGCAGGTGGTGCTCCGCATCATAGCGGCAGCAGGAAGAAGTGACCTATTAGCGGTAGGAGTGGACAGGGCAGCAGAGCCCCCTCACAGGCCACCGAGGAGACAGGCGGCGAATGGTGTGAGGAGGGCCATTGAGGCGTGCAGGCCGCTGGAGTCAGCACAAAGAGGCACAAGAAGGGCGCGCTCGGCTAGAGGAGCAAGACAGTCTGTGGTACATGCTCGTCAACTGGCGCTGTGGAGAGGTCAGTCTTCACGCTCCCTACCACCAGCGTTGCTCCGAGGGTCTGGCTGTGTCGTCAGGCGGCAGATGAGTTGGCTACCCCCATGGGTTCGAGGGTGGGGTTAGCAGAGGGCGGGCCCGGCTTAGGTCCCCTGCTCCAAGAAAGTGGGAGGGGCAGGACAGCAAGAGCAGCCTTTATTCAGTGTGCCTCAATTTGTAGAAGGCAATACAGTAAAGGGGGCTGATAAGCGCCTGCCCACAACAGCAGTTTCTGAGGCAAGGCAGTTACAGCCCCAGCCACTAGTCGACTATTCCAGTGGCAGCGAGGAGGATGTAGTGGTCATGTCTCATCAGGAAGAGCACCCCAGGGGACAGAGGGAGTTTTTGTCCACAGGGGTTACGACCAGGGAGCCAGAATTTGAGTAGGGAGGGGGTTTTTTCAGCATTGTTGAAAATACTGCAGAAGATGTTATAGACAGACAAGTACTCGGCGAGGAGGGGCTTCAGGCGCAGGTTTTTGAGGAAAGTTTTCAGAGGAGGGCAGCCAGCCTGCCAGGACAATGCCAAGAAGACTTTACTCATTATATGTATGACAATGGTTTGGAACATACCAGATTTAACTGCAAGTTCATTTTCCCGGCTGCGCGCCAGGCACCAACAGGCTATGGGCCTGAGGAACAGGATTTGGGTACTAGTTTAGATGGTCAATGGGTGTGGATAGAGCATTCCACATCTTCGGACACGCAGCAGAGTAAAGGGAGATTGGGGGCTACAAGGAGCAGGGTGCCTCTAGCGGAGGAGGCAGATAGGGTGCCATTTTGTCCAATAGTTGAGCAGGTTCAGAGTAGGAATCAGACAGGAGGCAGGCGAGCATACGTCAGAGACTTTGCGATGGACACGGCGGCCACTGAGCAGAGTGGGTATATTGTGGAATTTTTGGCGGATTCACACCAGGCGGACAGGCCTTTGGAGCGAGGGCCTGTTTTTAATTGGGCAACATATGATGGGGGTGTGGGAGGTGGAGAGTGTCCAGGAGGAAGCCAGCAAGTCTGCGCCCCACAATTTACAGGGGCAGGGAAAGAGGCATTTGTGCAAAATTTGGAGGAGTGGAGTGCGGGGGAACAACTGATGAGTTTACACAAAAGGGGCACAACTCAAACAGAGGGCAAAGGGAGGGGGATGGGGACAACAAAATCTGTTCAATCATTTCAGGTTCAAACGAAGAGGCAGATTCTGGACTGCAGAAGGAGAATCTTGAGCGGATATCTCAGGAAGATTTGAGAAGAAGAGAAGAACAGATTCCAAAGGGTAATCCGCATTGGTGGGGGCATGGGATTTTGCTTCACAGGTTGCTGGTAAAAAGGTCCAGGAGCAGGATGCTTCGGGGCAAAGTCAAGTGGTGGTTTCACAGTCAGGTGAGAAGGGTGGGAAGATTGCACACAGTCTTAGGCACGAAAGCACGGAAGATAGATCCTCTGTGCCAAACAGGTTACCGTATATGGGCATGTCGATGCCGCTAGGCACACATTTGTCACAAAAGACTAAACAAAATATATGGCAGCATGAATATGTGGACGTTTTTCGCTTGCTGCATCGAGATGTGCAAGCGAGAGAGGGGTCAATAGAGGAGGAGATGGAACTGGCAGACGCCCTAGAGTGCCTAGAAATATAGATAATTGGTCATCGGCCTTTTTAATTTTTGCTAGCATTTACTGCGAGAAATATCCGGAGAGGGCAGTATCACTTTTCAAATACATGGATGTGGTACGGAAGGCACACATGCATTTTGGTGGCTTTTCCTGGGTGAACTACGACGAAGAGTACAGGGCCAGGATGAGTATGTCTCCTGATAAACCATGGGGGGACATAGATATGGAATTATGGTTACAATGGATGTCATCCTCTCAACATACACAAACTACACATACAGCTAGTGGGTTGCCGGTAGCGTACTGGCCCTTTCCAGGGCGCGCCGCCCAGGAAGGGGCGGGGTCGTTTGCAAGGGGACATCCAAGCGGCATGGGCTCATGTTGGAACTACAAAAGAGGTTATTGTAACAGGCCATACTGTAGGTTTAAGCATGAATGTTCCCAGTGTGGAGGTAGACACATGCTCTTTTAGTGCCTTACACCAACAACAGATGCAGTTGCACATAAACCACAAGAACAATTCCAAGCAGCAAGAGGGAGGGGAGCTCCACTCCCTATTATACCAAAAGGCTTTTACCCCAATTAAATGGGAATTGTTTGTGCCTCGGTTAGACAGGTATCCGGACAGGGAGGCGGCTGCCAAACCATATTGGGGGTTTAGGGATGGATTTAGAATTGGTTACCAGGGCCCCAGAGGTAGGGGCTGGGCAGAGAATTTAAGGTCGGCAAAGGACTTCTGGGAGGTAGTGCGGAAGAAACTGGAAGAGGAAGTGCGTTTAGGTAGAGTGGCAGGCCCTTTTGAGGAGATGCCGTTTGTTCATTTTATGGTGTCACCATTAGGGGTCATTCCTAAGAAGGCTTCAGGTGAATTCCGCATGATACAGCACCTCTCATGGCCAGAGGGTAGGTCAATCAATGATTTTATTGCAGACAAGGAAACAGCGGTCTCTTACACCACAGTTGATGAGGCTTTGAGAATGGTAAAATGTTTGGCAAATCATGCTGAGTTAGCCAAATGTGACATTCAGTCTGCGTTTCGTTTGATCCCGATCCACCCCCTAGATTTTGAGCTAATGGGTATGCAGTTGAATGGCTATTTTTATTTTGAGTCTTACCAATGGGGTGTGCAGTATACTGTGTCCTCTTTGAGTTATTCAGTTCTTTTTTACAGTGGATTTTTCAACAAGAGTGCAGCGAAGGTAAGGTGTGTCATTACCTAGATGATTTTTTATTCATGGGGCAAGCGCAGTCCAGGCATTGTGAGAAAGCTTTACAATTTTTTCAGAACATGGCCAAAACCTTTGGGGTGCCGTTCGCACAAGACAAGACGGAGGGACTAAGTGCACAGATTACGTTTCAGGGAATAGAAATAGATACTGTGGTGATGGTGGCAAGACTTCCTAGGAAAAAATTGGAGGAAATTAAGTCATGTATTCAAGAGGCGCTACAGGCAGACAAATTACAGCTGAGGCAAGTGCAAAAGCTATTAGGATATTTGGATTTCGCGTGCAGAGTGTTGAGGGCAGGAAGGACATTCTGCAGGTTGTTAGGCATGGCTATGTAGGGAGCAACTCTGCCGCACCATAGAATCAGGCTAACCTGAAGCATAAAAGAGGACTTGAGAATTTGGTTATTGTTTCTTGAGGAGTTTAATGGTGTGTCTTTATTTTTCATCGAAGAAGACATGAAATGGCAGGTGCAACTTTATTCAGAAGCGTCAGGATCGAATGGATGCAGTATTTTTTGGGACGGGCGCTGGTGCGCGGAGTTGTGGCCAGAGGTGTGGAAGTCTCAGGGCCGTAGTATAGCTTTTCTGGAGCTTTTCCCGCTTCTGGTAGCTTTGCAGGTATGGGGTCAGGAGCTTAGTAACAGCACTATCCTTTTCCACATAGATACCATGTCAGTAGTTAACCTACTAAATAGGCAGAAAGCAAGTGACAGAAGAGTGCTGGGCCTTTTGAGGGCTTTCATGTTGTTGAGTCTGCGTCTGAACATAGTTTTCAGGGCAAAACACATACCAGGTATCAATAACACAATCGCTGATGCACTCTCATGTTCCCAGTGGGACAGATTTCGTGGGCTGGCTCCGGGAGCAGCAGTCAAGAAAACACCTGTGCCTCCCAGGGTCTGGGCCATAGGGGACTGAGGATCCTACAGCTGGTGCTGAATTCAATAGCACAATTCACCCAACGGAGTTATATGCTGGCATGGCATGAATTTCTAAGTTATGTCAAGACTTTCGACATTATAAAAAGAGAAGAGATGTATATCCCATTAATACTTGACTTCATTTTAACATTAATTGATGAAGGGCTTTCACATAACACCATAGCAGGAAAGTTAGCGGAGATTTCCTTTTACGGTCAAGTATATTGGGGAAGAGATCCGAATAACAATGTCTTGGTGAAAAATGTTTTGAAAGGTTTGCAGAGGGAGAAGGCTGCAATTCCACATACATGAGCACCAATAACTTTTGATTTGTTACAGCAATTGCTGCGGTCGTTACCTGAGTCCTGTTACAATTTTCATGAAATTAGGCTCTTTAGATTAGTTATGATATGGCTCTTCTTTGGAGCATTTGAGCATTTAGAGTTTCCGAACTGTTAGGTTTGAAGAATGAATGTGGGCTATGTAGCAAAGATGTTTATTTGGAGGGTGATATGTTAAAATTATGGTTACGCAAATCAAAAACGGATCAGATGGGGCAAGGAGTGTGGATACACCTAAATGTGACACAAATACAAGGTTGTTGCCCAGTAATAGAGTGGAGGGATTTTCAGTCTTTTAAAGATTTTCTTGGTGGGCCGATTTTTGTGCATGAGTCAGGTGAAAAACTTTTGAGCCACCAGCTGCTGATGATTAAGAGACGTACGCTTTTATTATTAGGTTTAAATCCCATGAAATATGCAACGCATTCCTTTCGTATAGGGGCGGCATCAGAAGCAGCTTCTTTGGGGCTGGGTTGGAGTGTAATCAAGAGGATAGGCAGATGAAATTCAGAATGTTGTGCCCGCTATGTTAAGAAATAAAAAAAAAACAAAAAAACAAGACATGAGTTGTAAGCATAAGTTTATATGGTCGTTTTGAGTTTTTTAATAGAATGTTTTTCTTTCATTCAGGTGACATTCGGGGTTTGCGTCCTGCCAAAAAACAAATTTGGATCGTAGGACATTCATTTGTGAAGTGGGCTGCGATTTTTGCTGACAATCAAATCTATGGACGGAACTTGGGCATCCCCAGCGCTGGACACAAACTTTACTGGTGCGGTAAAGGGGGCATGCGCTGGGAGAATTTGTTTCCTTTATTAGCAAAGATCAGATATGACAGAGGCGGCCCTGATATGTTAATACTCCACCTTGGGGAAAATGACCTGGTGGCATTATCAGGTTTAAGTTTGATCAAAGCCATGGAGTTAGATTTAGCTGTAATCGCAAACCATTGGTTAGGGACCAGTTTAGTGTGGACCGAATTTGTTTTTAGACAACAGTGGAGGAATGCCAGGAGTCACAGTGCTATGGAAAAAGCGAGGAAAAAACTAAACAGGGCTATGAAGATTTTCTGTGTGGGATTCGGAATTCAGACCATCGCACACAACAGCATCACTGGAAAGGAAGGCCATTTGTTTAGAGAAGACGGTGTCCACCTAACCCAATTGGGGATGGCTTATTACATACTCGAAATAAGAGACATGTTATCGAAGGTTTTGAAAGTGGATTTGTGGGTATCTTCCGCAAGGGAAGAATAAATAAAGAAATACTTGGAGCAGAACAAGAATGTTAAGAAAGGTTTTTGGTTTTGGGTGGGGGTCAGGAAAAATCCATGGTTTTTCCTGAGTGGCGGAATAGGGGGAGGTCAAGGTCTAGAGCGGACTTGATCGTCCTTCTTGAGAGAGGGTGGTGGGAGGTACAGGATGGGGGAAAAGAAAAGAAAAGATGGAAAGTGAAAGATTTTGAAACATGGGGTGAATTCAAGAAAAATGAAGTTATATTGGTTTTGGATCTGTACAGTTATAAACAAATAAGTTCATAAATAAATGATATGGTTTTGGTACAATATGCAAATTATATGGTTATGAAGATAAGTGATAAATATAAGTGTACGAAGGTTTTATGGATATTTATGAAATTGCCTGATCTTACGAATAAAGTGGCCTTTTATGCTACCAGTGATGTTTGTCTCATTGCATGGGTCTGGATTATTTTGGGCGATACAAGATGGCGGCTGTATCCAGTCCCATCTTCATGTTTAATATAGGTACCCAGTTGCGGGATTCCAGTCACACTGAACTCCTTCGTGATCAGGCTGTCGCGTTTCGTAGGTTCTACATTCCTAATATGATTCGTTTTCTTTGAGAGGTAATTCACGCACTGTTTTTACTATCATCTTTGCTAGCGTTACATGTGGCAGGATTTTAAACATTGGTTTTCTTGTTTCATATTTTCAAAGGCGTGTGGTTTGACAATTCTCCACACAACGTCCGCGCTGACGCTCAGCTTTAACTTTCACGTCAGATTAAGCTTATGGCACCCATTTAATCCATCCCAGCTGGTACATCAGGTAACCATCTTTACTTTGGTATTTACACTTCAGTTTTCTCAAGTTTCAGTGAGCATAGCTGCTTCACTAGTTGTTTTTAATGGGTTGTATCAATGCTTAGCCAGTGTTCCCACTACATTGTATCAGTCCACTAGGTTTTATTTAGTATCATAAACGAGGCTTTGATTTTTTACTCATTAGGGTCAGCAGTTGTGGATCTCCCATTCAACATTCTGCACCAGATTTCAGGACACATTTAAGTGTCCATCTGGTTTTTCAGCGGCCTTTTTTTGTAGTTCTCTTTTACCACCTTTTCGAATCTCTAAATCCAACACTCATTTCACATTCATCTGCTCGTAAGCCATTCTTGTTTTGTAGTCTTTTTCACAGCGGTGTGTGGTCTCTCCTTTCCTCACAGCAATTGATTGTGGTAGTTATATCAGGTTTGCAGATTTCTGATACCTAAGCTCCTCGGTTTTATTGACACGCAAACTTGGACGTGATTGACGCTGTTTACTAAATTTCTTTTCCGTTTCAAGACCTATATTAATTAGATTTCATGATCATCCTAGCATTTTTGGTCATATGTGGTTTACCGTTTTGTTTTCACAGTGCCCCCGAAGAAGGGATTGCATCCCGAAATGCATTGGGCATGACTTGAATTTAAGTACAATTATGTAGCAACTGAATTATTTGTGATTGTTGAACAAGTTTGTTCCTACAGACCAGTTTATTTTTTTTTCATTAACAACAACATCATGTATTTCCTTTAGATACGTTGTTTGTAATTATGAGCACTAATTGTGTATGATGTGTTTTATGATATATTGTTTTTGACACTAAAATACGGTTGAAGAAAGACTATGACAAGTTGATTGATTCATGTTTTCATGCAACTTGTATATCTGTCGTTCGTATCTTGTGTACTAACGCCATGTAGCCACGTCTTGTAAATACGTCGCAAACATAGAGTTGGGATTTGGCGATCAACAGCAGTAAAAAAATTACTGCTAAGCAACATGAAAATTGCTTTGTGGCAATTCTTGCCCTGTAGTTCTTCAAAACTGCTCTTTTGATATATCCTCCATTAGGACCCTAAATGAAAAGACATGTGACCACATGAGAAAGCCAAGGAAAGCTAGGTACCGGTTTTGTTTCTCGAGCACTTTCTAGTGAAAGCACGAGCTCCACGAGCTTATGTTTTTTTTTAAACAAATGCCACTGAAGTGTCAGTGTGAAGGGGGTCTGTGGAACAGGTGAGCACCGACAACCTTGTGATTGAAAGTTGGTTTTAACTCTAAGTCCTAGAATATTGATTTAAATGAACTTCGCTCCTGTGCTAATTTGAATACATAAAAGAAATGTGTTGCTCAGGTGTGGTAACGCTAGAAAGTAACAGGTTCTAACTGCACATTGGTTCCGTTAATAGCAGGGCAAATAATGACCTGTTAACTCTTTGGTGGAGTGAAGTAGTGTGGCTCACTGGTTAGAGGCGGCAGACCCGAGAGCAGAGGACGGCCCGGGACCAGGGTTCGATTCCCGGCGCGGCAGGTTTCTGGACCAGGGTCAGTGGACTCGATAATTCTCTCGCCTCGGTGCCCACTCTGATCAGCGATCACACTCGGCAACTCTGGGCATTAGCTTGCCTCATCTTCACTAACGGCCCCACCAGACCGCCGGGGATGCCTGGTCTCACCCTGGAGATACCCATTAAGGGACCATCTCTCAGGGAAGCCAGGAAGGGTTTCGCAGCGGTCGAAGCGCCTTGGGACCCTGCGGGTAAGTAGTGCGCTATATAAATGCCAATACATTTACATTTGGTAGATTTCTTTCTCATAGGTGAACAAGTAATAAGGACTCCACAGCCATTCTTAATTGGTATCTCTCTGGGTGTCATAATAAGTGTATTGTATCTCCACTTGAGACGGTCTCTTATAGTGTATATATGCCAACTTGGAATATAATAAAATCAAATACTTGTTTACAAAGACGTCAGAGTAGCCAATGGTGTGTGTTGATGCTTAATAGCAGCATAGCTGAACTACAAACATCTAATACTTCTGTATATAAATTCCTTCACGTTTCAATTTCCATAATTCGTGATCGTTACCATAAACTGAGGACGGAATTCAGCAACGTTTCTAGCTGTCAAACATTTCAACATTGATTTAATATTGTACAATATATTCAAAAATGTCTTATCATTGTGCAAGTCCCCCAAAACATTATGTACACTGTTGAATCGGATAACATTCATTTTGACAAACGAAAGAAAAATACCTTTATATTTCTTATTTTAGTTCAGGTCAAATCGTTTACTGATTTCTGTAATGTTCTTATTTAGTTAGGAGATGTATTACATGTTCATGCACCCAGCTGTTTTGCTGTGTTAGAGGAAGGACTCGGAACAGGTGAGTTCAATTATGAGAGACAAATAGGAAGTTGCATGTTCAATGTTTTAGAGAAATGCAGATGATTCGGTAAAGTCATATAAGTTATGTTATGTTATGTTATATGGTCTCTTTTATAAAGCACGGCTACTCCGAGGAGTGTCCCGGCGCTTTGGCAAAGAGAACTGGAAAAGAGTACACAACACAGCAACTCACAAAGTTGGTGGTAGAGTATTCCAGAACCTAGGGATCAGGGCCAAAAGCGATATGCCACTAAAATCTGTATCTGCATCTATCTGGTATTTGTAAAGTGCAAACTAATCACCCCTAAGGGTCTCAAGGCGCTGGGGATTAAGTGAGCCATTGCCCAGAGTCACGGGTTGCTGACCTGAGCTGATGCCGAGGATTGAACCGTTAGCCCTGTGCTTTGGAGTCAGCCACTCTGGCCGCTGCGCCACACCTCTCCTTCAAAATTCTGGAACCTAATGCAGGAAATGGTTGGATGAACGCAATGTGCAACAGGTTGCGAACCATATTTGATTAATTTGCATTTGAGAAGTTTGGTAGAAGCTGTAAGAACTACTTTGCGAGATGTTCACCTTTAGGAAGCAGAAAAGGCAGCTCCTCCAACGTAGACACAGTTATCGGAATATAGAGATTTTAGTGGAATATCAAATGTTTTTGAATTCTGAGGTCTTATGCACAAAACAATCAATATAATTGAGTGAAAGACCTGGGGCACCTCCCTCAATTTCCTCATAACATTCGATTAAATTATCCCATACAACATTAAAGCCTTTCTAATCTTCAATAAGCAGAGCAGAAATACAACCTTCCTAATACTTCATTCTGGTTTTACTTTCAACTTCAAAGTCTCCTGTGTCCATCTATCACAAAGGGGGTAGGTTTTACTATTCCTGCCTCCTAAAATTAGGAATACCCTTTTTCTGTTTATTTTATCTCCCTTGACATATCGATCATTCAGCGAGCATTCGAAGCCAGGTGTTTTACCTCTATCATCTCTTTTCACACAGAAGGTTTTCTCTTTCTTTTCTTAGCTGTCTTCTATTGTAAATACCAGGATACCTCTTTAAGTAGCTACTGAATTATACCAGGTTGATTTTCAATTATTCATTCGGACACCTTTATCCACAAGTCTCACCCTCACAAATCTGGGGTTGGTTTTCCCTTCATGCATACACTTTGTCTTGCCAGAATCTCCCTATACAGTGTCTTTGAAATTCTGACTGCCTGCTTGCCTCAATATCTCCCTTACACATGATATCACATTTAACATTATGTATCGCGATTCTGACCCCAGCAATCATTTTACTATTAATTTCTTCACCGGATCTTCGTAGTTGCTCCACAGAAATACGTATTTGGGAAATGAAACGTCCAAACAAAAGTGATCACCATTACCATGATATTGCATTACTCATCTATTTCCCTGACAACAATCTTAGTGGCTTATTCATACAAAAAGTAACAGAGAGTGGCGTTAGCCTTCTTGGCTTAATGCAGCGCTCCATAACTTTTGAAACGCAGGACTGCACCGTATTTACTGTCGAAAGTTAGTATTTTTGCTTACTGTGGACCACCCGGCTGTATATGCACCTCACCCTCTGACCAGGTGTGGTCAGAGACTTTAATAAACGGGAGACGACCACTCTAACACTATAATGCAGAGTGAAAGTCAATGGGACTCAGGAGTGGGGCGCCACCACCACACTGGCGATGAGGGTTGGATCAGTACCCTGCATACCACCAACAACTGAATAACTGAAGAGGTGGCACTCAAGACCGGTGTGGGTTGGACCCATCGGTCTTATTTGCTGCAGTGTGCAATACCGCGACACCCAGGCGGACTACATGACCTCCGCGGGGCTGGAAGCGCTGTGCTTGCGGCTGACACCCCTCCCTCCTAGTCAAGCGGAGGTCGAGCAAGGTGAAGTAGCCAGATACCCAGGGCAATACACACTGTCAGGCTGAAGCCTCGAGGAGAGAAGCAGCCGGCCAAGGCCCCATCCAACATGCAAGTAAGCATGTGCGTCCGGAGCGCTCCTTGACTGGGGGAAAGGCAGCACACAGCCATTTTGGTCCCTCACACGCTGGTTCCACATCAGTCTACTGCCTCACTATCTCCCTCAAGTGCTGGTACCTGCAACAAAGAGGACAATAAATAAATATAGGAAAAGAAGAGTTACTTTTGTTAAGTTTGAACACGGGAAAAAAATAGAAGCATTTCTGACAAAACCCCATCAACTGGCAGAAGGTTAAGCACCCAGAGGGGCCTATATCTAAATTGCCAGTCATGCCAGAATACAGAACAGAGCTCACATTGATTGCACAAGTCCCTAGAGCGCAGAACCTGGGTTGGCATGCCACCCACCAGCCCCTGAGACCCATACACCATGGTAGACGAAGTCCAACATTTGCAGCCACCTCCGCACAGCACGCTCTCAAAGGTGCTCCCACTGTTCAATGAACTGGCAGACCCAGCTTCTACATAACCACGGTGGAAGATATGGACTCGATGATTAGATAACTACTTCTTCACTACGAGGGAGAAAGATGGTGCTGTCAAAAGGTCACTAGTCCTCCATCAAGCAGGAGAAGAAATTTACAAGCCATTCATGCATCTCCCAGATACTGGGCCAGCCACTGACCATTTTGAGCACCAGCTGAACCCGGATTATGAAAGATTCAAGCTACGATAAGGCTGCCAATGAGAGGAGGGTTCCTCTACAACTTCTACATGATGCTATGCAAGCTGGCCAGCACCTGCACAAAGGGCAGCAAGCTCAAAGAACCCCGAGTGCAGCTGACACAAGGATGCCGAGATAAAACCCTACAAAGCCTGATCCTATGACAACCGAACATCAGCCTTGATGACATCTTGGTCCTGGCGTGATTGCATGACCTGTCTGTGGCTCGGGCTAACAAAATGGACCTGGCTACCAAACTGACCCCTGAAAAGCCAGAGAACATAAAAATCAAACAGGCCGACCCCATTTGTACCAAGGGCCAAGAGTACTCGACTAAATGAAGAAGGTCCTAGTCAGGCAAGCCACAGTACGGGTACTGTGGCCATGAAGAAACACCCAGCTAGTAACTCCTTTGCCCAAGGCTGCACCTGTTCAAATAGTGGAATCCAGAGCCACTTTGTGGCAGGCTGCAGAAAGAAGCTCAGGAACAATGGCCCTAGAGAGAACAGATCACTGTAAAAGATTAAGCTCCAACTATCCCTCACAAACATGACATGGCCAAACGAGCAAAGGCCCCAGAAAGACAAAATCTCCGCCAAGAAGATTCGATCCCAGAAGATGAAGAAGAGACATTCCTCATCTCATTCACAAGAGAACTAAAGTGCCGCAGAAGGCCACAATCCACGTGCACTGTCCAAATTGCAGGGTCAGAAGTAATAGGAATCATCGACACCAGAGCCTCAGTCAATGAAATAGGGGTACAACGGCCTCCGGCCCAAACCTCAACTAATACCATCCTACATGAAGATCTTCGCATATGGGAATGACACACCTCTACCCCTTCCGTGGATGAATGTCAGTACCAGTCCAGTCCAAAGATCAGGAGGTCACCACAACATACCACATCATCGACCAAGAAGTGGGCATGCTAATTGGCAGCCAGACAGCGGAGGATCTCGCCTTTGTGTCCTTCGCTAAGAGAGTGAGATCACACCAAATTGATGATTTGTTAGACCAGTTTCCAGAATTGTTAAGCAGCCTCAGCTGTCTCAAGCCGGTGAAACTACACATTGACCCCTCAATTTCTTCAGTGGACCTTCAACATTGCTGCTCCAGAGCTCCAGAGGCTAAAAGACCAAGGAATTTTAGAGAAAGTCTCAGAACCTACGCTCTGGGTCTCCCCAATTGTGATCGCAGAGAAACCCAAACAACTGGGGAAAATCCATCTATGTATTGACCGCTTTATGTTGCCCAACCGTACCATTAAACGGGAGCGACACATGACTCCCACTGCGGACGAGAAAATGGCAGATGTCAATGGCTCCCGCTGGTTCTCAAAGCTGGATCTCACTGCCGGTTACTACCAGCTATAACTAGCAAAGAAAAGCTGAAACACCACTACATTCAGCACCCATCTGGAGCTGCGAAGATCTAAACATATGAACTTTGGCATCACATTGGCTGCTGAAATGTTTCAGAATGCAATATATATGTAAATGTAAATTGATACTTGTATAGGGCGCTACTCACCCGCAAGGGTCTCAAGGCGCTTGTACGAATACCGCTGTGGAACCCATCCTGGCTTTCCCTGGGAGGCGTCCACTCCTGGGCACCCCCAAGGTGGAGGCCAGGCATCCTTAGCGTTGTGGGGGCCATTGTGGAGAGTAAGCAAGTTATTACCCAGAGTTGCAGAGTGAGACTCCATGATTGGAATAGGCACCAAGGGGAGAATTATCGGGTCCGTGGAATTTTTGAGCCTAAGACCCGTCGAGGCGGGGAATTGATCCCTGGTCCCGGGCTAGATCTCTGCATCAGGGTCTGCTGCTCTAATCATTGAGCCACACTTCTCCACTCCATATATACGACTTCAATGTCAGTGATGATGTACTGAGCCACTCATCCACTGCGGCCGAACATCATAAACACCTGAAGGCCACCCTCAAATGCCTCCAGGAACACGGGGTGACGCTGCACAAAGATAAGTGCTCATTCTTCCAGCCATCCATCGAGTTCTTTGGATATGTCTTTAACCAAGACTGGATGCAGTTCGACCCCTGCAAGTCACAGAGGATCAAGCAAGTGCCAGTACCCACCACCAGCTCTGAGGTGAGAAGCTTTCTAGGGATGCTACATACTGCTGGAGGTTTATCCTAGACCTGGCAACCCTGGTCAAACTGCTGCAATTCCTCATGAAGTACGACACATAGTGGACATGGGTCATTGGGAAGAGAATATGTTCCAGAAAATCAAGGAAGCCTTTCTGAGTAACATCACACTTATTTACTTTGACCCTGACAAGCGTACCAAGCTGTTGGTCGTTGCCAGCCCTATCAGACTGGTGGCCATCCTGGCCCAGGAGCAGGAGCCAGGGCAGTGGGCCACATTGGCATTTGCCAGCATGGCGTTGACACTGATGGGGGCACGATACACCAAAATCGAGCAAAAGGCCCTTGCATTTAAGTGTACCTGCAGATATTTTCACCTGTACAAACGTGGCCAACCATTCAGGGTTCTCACAGGTTTAGGATACAATTGGAGCCTGGGATCTGGACCGTTATGAGAAGTGACAGAACCATGGTGATGGCAAGCAAAGGGCAAGAGGAAATCTCGAGGAACATATTGTTTTTCAAAAGGGGGGAAAGCTCACCCCAGGATTCCCCCCAACGCAACAATGAAGAGAATACTGGTTGGTCTGAGTACGGAGAAGATGACTCATTGGGTAATGAGCCTGCAGACCGGGGACCTCAGGGTGCCACAGAGAACTGGCAAGATGACACACAAGCTGGTTCTCTCTCATGTGATCTATCCACTTACAGTCAACTCCATTGGTAAAATCTGCAACCCAATTCAAGGCCCAAGCAGCGGCTCAAAGTGTTTGCATGTCAAATAAAATAAACTCTGACTTTCAAAATCAAGTGGGGATGGGATGTAGCAGGTTATCGGTCCTGCTTCCTGTGGACCACATGGATGTATATGCACCTCGCCCTCTGGCCAGGCATGGCCAGAGCCTTCAAATAAATGGGAGGAGACCGCTTGTGGTATTACCTAGGGGTGGGCAGCCAGCTACGCTCCGTGCACGGAGTGTGCGTAGTGCCGCCTACTCCGCATTTTGCGGAGCGGGCGTAGCCAGGCGGCACTACGCACGCTCCGCAGACGGAGCGTAGCTGGCCGCCACCCGCCTCCCTCCCGCCCTCCCTAAATACTTTAAATTA
Organism: Lissotriton vulgaris; assembly: GCF_964263255.1. Classification (NCBI taxonomy): domain Eukaryota; kingdom Metazoa; phylum Chordata; class Amphibia; order Caudata; family Salamandridae; genus Lissotriton; species Lissotriton vulgaris. Next base: position 930,840,087 of record NC_141687.1, read on the forward strand.
AAGCAGTCAAATAATTTAAAACTCACTTACCTTGCCCGCCGCTGCCCGCCGCGTCCCCGGGGCTCGCTATCTTCCGTCTTCCGTCTTCTTTATTAATGCGCATGCGCGGGCGGCCGCGCATGCGCATTTTCTCGTGAGTGTTGCAGTGTGCGGTTCTGTTACTGGTGGTTCTGTTGTTCTGCTGTTTCTGTAGTTGTATGTGTTTGGTAAGAGACCTCTTTTTTGTTCAATTGTACTGTAATTGTATTTTTTTGCAAAGTGTGTAGTAAAATACGAGTATGTTTGGTTTGTGTTTGTTGTGATTGTAAAACATGTTTTGCATTTGTTTTTGATGTGTCCTTCTGTAGATGTAAGTTTTTTTTCTTCTTCTTTCTAGTGGGATATCGTTGCCTCTTTGCTGTGTCTTTGCAGAGTAGGTGCTGGTGAGTGTAGTTGTGTCTTGTAAGTGAATTGTATATATTTTCTAAATTCGTTTTTTTTTAAAAAGGCTTACATTTTTTATCTTACTTTGCGCAGTGTTGGGGTTGTTGAGTTGTTTGTGCAGACTCCTTTATTTGTAAGGATAATGGCTAGCCGCCGGATTACTGCTCAGCAAGTTGTTGGATTGCTTTTTGATTCTTCCTCTGACCATGGTCCAGAGTCTGACTCTGATTCTGAACCAGAGGTGGGAGGTGAAGATTCAGGTAGTGAGTTTTCTCTACACATGGCTTCATCTGATGATGAAGACACTCTGAGTGCTGATGAAGCTACTTTTGGTGTGGATGATGTGCCTGTGATTGCGGAGGACATTGCTGTGCCTGTGGTTGCAGAGGACATTGTTGTGCCTGTGGTTGCGGAGGACATTCCTGTGCCAATAGTGCGGCAAGAGACATCTGGGCTGCAGCCTGGGGTTGCTAGTCTTCCAGTTGGTGCAGTGAGACGAGAGGCAGCTGGGCGGCAGCCGGGCGGCAGCCTGCGGCTGCAAGACTTGATGTTGAAAGTTCTGACCTCTGGGTTGCACCAGGCATGGTGCAGCCGGCATTGCCTGAATTTACTGGTGTTCCAGGGTGTAGGGTGAACACTGAAAACTTTTTGCCTATTGATTTTTTCAAGTTGTTTATGGATGATGTGTTTGTGGCAGAGATTGTAGAGCAGACTAATTTGTATGCTGAAAATTTTTTGAGGGTGAACAGTGCCAGCCTTAAGCCCCACGCTAGAGCTACCCGGTTGACTCCCACAAATTTGGAGGAGATGAAAAAGTTTTTGGGTTTAACTTTTTTGATGGGCTTGCTTAGGAAACCATCAATGGCTTCATATTGGTCTATAAGTCCCTTGATGGCAACAGCTATATTTCCGGCAGTCATGAGTCGTGATCGGTATTTGCTTCTGCTTCGGATGATGCATTTTGTTGACAATAGTCTTGCTTTGCCACGAGATCACCCTGATTGTGACCGTCTTTTCAAGATTCGGCCTGTCATTGATCATTTCGTTGATCGATTTTCTGAGATCTTTTATCCTGGGAAAGAAATTGCAGTGGACGAGTCTTTGCTGTTGTTCAAAGGCCGCTTGGTATTTCGGCAATACATTCCTAGTAAGAGGGCACGCTATGGAATCAAACTGTATATGCTGTGTGACAGTGAGACTGGATATGTCTCTAATTTCAGGGTGTACACTGGTAAGGAATCCAGGATTAACCCCCCTGGTTGTCCGTCGACTTTTGGAGTGACTGAGAAAATTATGTGGGAACTTGGTCGTGGATTTTTTAACAAAGGCCATCATTTGTATGTCGATAACTTCTACACTGGTGTGCGGTTGTTCAGGGAATTGGGCAAAGTGGACCGTGTTGCTTGTGGCACAATCCGCTCAAACCGTAAAGGTTTCCCAAAAGAACTTGTGTGTCAGAAGCTTGCTCGGGGACAGTGTAGTGCATTGCGTTGTGAGGAGCTTCTAGCTGTGAAGTTTTCAGACAGGAGAGATGCCTACATGTTGACTACAATACATGATGAAAGCACTGAACCGGTGACTGTTTGGGGTCAGGTTGCAGAAGTGCGCAAACCTGTGTGCATAATGCACTACAATAAGTACATGGGTGGTGTTGACAGAGTAGATCAGAGGTTGGAACCGTATGCTGCTCTTCGTAAGGCTTACATTTGGTACAAGAAGTTGGCTATCCATCTTTTCCACTTGGCAACCTTTAATGCTTTTGTTGTGTTCCAGAAATCTTGTCCCCAGTCAAAGATTACTTTTGAAAAGTTTCAGGAGTCTGTAATAGGCAGCCTTGTTTTAGTTGAACAGGCAAGTGTTCCTAGAGTTGGAGTGGTGGAGGATATTGCCAGATTGAAAGATCGCCATTTTCCTGGTCAAATTCCTCCTACAACCTCAAAAGACTTTCCCAGTCGGAGATGTAGAGTCTATTGGCGAAGAGGTTTGCGGAAGGAGTTTCTTATGTACTGCCCTGACTGCCCTTCAAACCCCGGGCTGTGTGTACCTGCTTGTTATAGATTGTACCACACGCAAAATAATTTTTGGGAGTATCAATGAGTGGTAAAGTGAACTGGTTGGTCTTATTGTTCAGTTTCAAAGTTTGCATTTGTGTAGTCTTTTTAGTGTAGTTGTTGAGTTAGTAGATTTGTATCAATTTGCAATTTGTTTTTGTTTTTCTTTTATTTAAAAAAAAACTAAAGTATGATGTTGGTTTGCGTGTAGTGTCCATTGTCTGACGGTGTGCATGGTTTGGCGCTTGGCTGCCGGTGTCTGTGGACTGGTGCTTGTCTGGCGGTGTCTGTGGACTGGTGCTTGGCTGCCGGTGTGCGTGGTCTGGTGTTTTGTTGGCCGTGTGCGTGCTCTTGCGCTTGCCTGGTGTTGTGTTTGGATTTGTCCTTGGCTGGTGGTGTGCGTGGAGTGGCGCTTGGCTGGTGGTGTGCGTGGAGTGATACTTGGCTGTCTGTGCACGAAGTGGTGCTTGGCTGGCGGTGTGTGTGGAGTTGCGCTTGGCTGGTGGTGTGTGTGGGATGGCGCTTGGCTGGTGGTGTGTGTGGAGTGGCGCTTGGCTGGTGGTGTGTGTGGAGTGGCGCTTGGCTGGTGGTGTGTGTGGAGTGGCGCTTGGCTGGTGGTGTGCGTGGAGTGCTACTTGGCTGTCTGTGCACGGAGTGGTGCTTGCCTGGCGGTGTTTGTGGAGTGGCACTTGGCTTGGGGTGTGCGTGGAGTGGTGCTTGGCTGGTGGTGTGTGTGGAGTGGTACTTGCCTGTCGGTGTGCGCTGAGTGGTGTTTTTGGCTAGTGGTGTGCATGGTCTGGTGCTTGGATGGTGGTGTCGGTGGACTGGCGCTCGGCTGGCGGTGTGTGAGTAGTTACTTTCTGTTGGTCACTACACACACTGCTAGGTGAGAGACACTCCACGCAGTCCATCATTTTGTTTTGTTGCAATGTCAGAAATGTGGGCGTTTGAAAGTGATGGGCCCTTGAATGGCACTGTCTGCTGGTGTGAGTGTTGAAATGTGATGGGTCCGCGGCTGGCGGTGTGAATGTTTTGTATGTGTCACACGTACGAAAGGTGTATGAATGGCCGGTAAAGAGGTTGGTGCCTTGACGTGGCTTTACAGCTCACGAGCTGTGAGTCAGTGGTTCAGTTTATCATACTTTCAATTATACACAGTGTATTTCATTTTTTTGAAATTACTTGCGAATACAATTGTATGTACTGAATCATCACTCACCCTCGTGCCAAATCCAACCAGAATGTGTGTGTGCTTGCGGATTAGATGACTGTGCCGTAATGTTTGTCTTTTATCTCTTTCTGAAGTAGGGTGTACCTTGTCTCTTATTGTGATTGTTGTAATGTGTTGCTGTTCTTTCCGGATGGTGTCAATGGTCTGGTTTGTATCAGGTATAAAAAGGCGCGTGAATGGCCTGTAAAACGGTTGGTGCCTTGTCGTGGCTTTACAGCTCACGAGTTGCGAGTCACTGGTTCGGTTTTTATGCATTTATTTATTGACAGAGCATTTCATTTTTTGAAATATCTTGTTAATAAAATTTTATGTACTGAACCATCACTCGCCCTCGTGCCAAATCCAACCTGTATGTGTGTGTCTTTGAGGAATAGTTAGCCGTGCCTTGAATGTTTGACTTTTGAGTAACTCTGTTACGGAGTACAGTATAGCTATAAATAACGTACTAAATTTAGTTATTATTGTTAAACCATGGAAGTATATAGTCATGTCTTTCTGGTGAATTCTATTGTTGATTTTTATTCAGAATCTCCTGCAAACTTGAAATTGTCTGTCACAATTTCCTTGAATCACACGCTCACAATCACATATCACATGTCACATAAAAGAGTCAAGATATGGATGAAAATGGTTGAAAAATTTAGAATGGACTAAGGAGTGTGAATACAAAGTGCACGCAAATTCAGCGGCACATAGCTGTGCATTTGGATATGGGGCTGCGTAGTCCCTCTTCTCATATGTTTCTTAACTGATGGCAGCAGGGCATGCCTATAAATCTCATTTGCACGCAATTCAAACGAAGGATGGATTAACTGGATGAATTAAAAATGTTGGTGGAAACTGGTGTGCATCCCCCACTGTGATGAATATTCTTAACTAAAGCCCAAAAAAAAGGGATTGCACCCGCACAAAGGAATCATGACGAAAGGTGGAATATAATTTGATGAAATACACAATCGGAGCTAACATCGGAGTCCCTCGCAAGAGAACCAATCACACGTATCGACCTCGCAAGATTTCAGAATTGAGTTGATACATCTAAGTGACTTTTTAATCTTGCATGTTCATGCACAACGTTAGCCTTTTTTTTAAAAATGGTGCACTTTGGGAAATGTGGTTTACCTAGAGGAAATGGTCTTGATGTAATGGAAGGCGTTAGGACCACAGGGGAATTGAGAGGGAGAACACAGGGGTGGAGGACTTTAAATAGCGTGGGCGGGAAACGATCTGTTATACCGGTTCGAGTAATTAGGATGAGGACGGGAGACGTTAGCAGTCCGTTGAAATGGGTAAGCGTCAGGAAGAAAGAGCACTTGTTTTACGTGGCAATCTGAGTAATATATAACAGAAAAAATCGACTTTACAATTTTCAGCATGTTGTTGATAGTGAAGCATAGCTCACGTTGAACAGTTAAAACCTTGGCATCAAGCAGCGCGTAAAGTTTCATTAACGGAGGCATCGCTTTTGCAAACAGAGGGGCAAAGGAGGGTTTCTGTTTGTGCGCACGTCAGATGGGAGAGACAAGAACTGGCATAACCAGCAGGAGGACTATTATGGTGAACATTTGGTTTCATACCCCGCACATTGATAATTAAGCACATGATGACTAAGGTATAAGAAGCGTAAACACAGGAACGCAGCGCATCAGGGAGCAATGTTACAATTATCGTGAGTTAAGCGCAGTGTTATAAGTGCATTGTAACATGAAGTATTTTAGATACACAATGTGATTAATCTGTTTGTATTGTTATTGATTTGTAGTGACCCCCGAAGAAGGGCACATGGATGCCCGAAATGCATTGGGTTTTTTAACTACAAAATAAACGACCATTTGTGAAGGACTTCTTGCATTTATCGCATTCTTTCATGAAGGCCTGGAATGGCACAGTTTGAATGTCAAAGATTGAAAATTGGTACCTTACCCGATTGGTGGATTGAAACAATGAATCAAAATGTCACATAAAAGAGTCAAGATATGGATGAAAATGGTTGAAAAATTTAGAATGGACTAAGGAGTGTGAATACAAAGTGCACGCAAATTCAGCGGCACATAGCTGTGCATTTGGATATGGGGCTGCGTAGTCCCTCTTCTCATATGTTTATTTATTGACAGAGCATTTCATTTTTTGAAATATCTTGTTAATAAAATTTTATGTACTGAACCATCACTCGCCCTCGTGCCAAATCCAACCTGTAACATAAACATAACATGGGTATTTGTAAAGCGCACGTTCACCACTGCGGGCCTCTTGGCGCTGAAATAACAGATGTTTGTTGTTACCCAACTCAATGGTACTCATTTTATCGACCCCAATTGGATGAAAGGCTGAGTGGACCCGCCGGGATTTGAACCTGTGACCACGAGGTCGAACACAGGCCCCTGCAGTAGACGCATTAGTCCACTGAGCCACCAGACCCGGCCAAATCCAACCTGTATGTGTGTGTCTTTGAGGAATAGTTAGCCGTGCCTTGAATGTTTGACTTTTGAGTAACTCTGTTACGGAGTACGGTATAGCTATAAATAACGTACTAAATTTAGTTTGTAGTGTAGTTCCTAGTTTCCCACTAGGCCCTGCGCATTGGAATAACATAAACAGTAGTATCGACGTGGAACTGCGGATATTCCAGGCCTCCACTGACTATGCTAAACTTAATTGGGTTGTGTTACCAACTAGCTCAGAGGTCACTGGAAACTTTCTTCTCTGCATAGGAAGTGATCAGCTTCCTTGGCACAGACAAGAAGGGATTCAGTTTTCCAACAACCGTGCAACATGACAACTTTGCTCCTCAGATCAAGAGTCGATCTCTAGGGTCGTGTGAAACAATAGACATAGATTTCACTCAGTCAGTCTGGTGCAGTTTACTTTCACAATATGTAGAGAATAGAGAGACGGGCGTTTATCAATAAAGGTTGACATTTATTGAACAGTCTTTCTTCTCGTACAAGAGAAATGTATTGCCACAATTGCAATAACTGTTATTATAAAAAGTACGTACAGTAAGATAAGAATTGCGAAATAGAACTGTAAAAGCATTGATATGGTTTCTTAGCCATACAATGGTTTAAAAGTAATAAAACATATATACAGTCATATATACATTAGGCTAACAAACTCAACTGGTGCTTCTAACTAAGCCTACCCCGGTGTGCCTGACCTAAGCCTAACACGTGAGAAGGGGAGTAAGTAAGTAGCTTAAGTTAAGTTGGTTTTGCCAAGGTTTGTTTCAAGAATTCTCTTCTAAGGGTTTAGTCAACACCATACCTCTGAATAGAATGATGGAGGATTGGTATCTCCTTCAGGGGTCTCTCTCGATATCCCAGTCACCCGCGAGGGTAAACCGGAAGCGCCGGGACTGGATTTCTCTGCACGAGAAAGGCAGCGGCTTCTCTCAGCGCGTCGGGAGGAAGGAGGGGTGACAGCGTCCGCGGGCAGCTGGGCTGGATGTCTTCGCAGAGGACGGCTGCACGGCTCCTCAAGCGTACTGAACCACAGTTCGCGCTGTAGCGGCGATAATGGTAATCAGTAGCTTCACCACCACAGGATAGCAGGCTGCAGCGACAGAGTGCTAGTTTTTACCAACACTGGTCATGCAGGCAGCTGGCATCAGCAACAGTAGCTCTCGCTCAACAGCAGCTAGCTTCGCATTGCTTAAGGCAACGTTGGTAATATTTATACCTGACAGGTGCCGGGTTTGACGCAAGTTTGCTGGACATAAGACGTCAATAAAAGATGTCACTAGGAAGTGGCAGCTATCAGTTGCTCATTAGAGTTCTATTACTAATCAAAACATAGCAAGCGGGGATTTCCAGGTTTTGCTAAGTTTTTATCTTGTTGAAGAACTCGGAGTGTTATCTAGGAATATCAGATAGTGACTGCTGCTCTGTCATTGCACTAATTGGTTGCAAAGGAAGTAGCAGAGAGTCATGCTGGAATGTGGCTCTGTGGCTCTGCTCGTGTGAGGCCAGAGATGACTTTCCAGAAAATCGCACTTGAACGGTTATGCCAATATAGGGAATAAAGGGCTTTATAGCCGAATAGGGGCATAAGGTCACAGTATCGATCAGGAACCTAGATAAGCACATGACACCCACTCCACGAATTCATGTCCATCAAAATTACTAAAACTAAGCAATTAGATGCATGTGTAACAATGTGTAACATAGCCCACCCCAAAATACATAAATGCATTCGAAAATAGGCGTACTTGTAATACATGGAATTTAGGTACTGTACGTAGTTTTAAAAGCATAGTAATCATTCAAAAAATTATTGCATATAAAATCAATGAACGATTATGCAAAAAGAATTACACATGAAGTATCTCTGACAGAAGAAATGCGAGATAAATCATCACATAAAAATGTATTGTAATAACATGTGTGCTAGAGGCTGGTGTAATGTTGTTATGTCTCTAGAAGTGTTTAGAAATAGAAGTGTGAAGCTTCTGTTCTCTAAGAATAGTTTTTACGTTAAGCAAAGAATTGTTCGTGCCAAAAAAAGTAAAAGGGTCAATATTTGAAAAATTGTCCAATTCAAAGAAAAATCAGTTTACCAAAGCTCCTGGCAGTTTTTGTTGATCAAAACTGAAGGCCGAATCCAGAGGTCATAGGAACGCTGTGTGTCGGAAAGCTTTTCAAAAGTTATTGTTTCTCTATGGGTGAGAACATCGTATCAGACAGGCTCGCAAAGAATTGGTCTACAAAATCAGGTGATAGTTCAACCAAATTAGATAGCGCTGAAACGTGGCAGGTGTGAGAATGATTGCTGTCATCGAAGGCAGGATCAGCAATGCTCACAGAACGTTGTACCTGGATGATGTTGCTTTTGTCACTCGCTCCACTGTTACCACTTGGCTGTAGTACAGGAGTCTCCACGAATGCCGTCATCAGGATTGGTAGCCGCTGGGGACAACACAATGCGTGAGCCGTTATTGGACTTAGCAAAGTATCGGCGTCCATTGGTACTGCTGATGGAAGTGAAAGACAGATGTCCAACACGCATTCCTCGCCGCAAAGCATACACCGTAGCACAGGTAAAATGCAATTTTGCCATATCGGTCTGAATGAAAGGAACCAGGTCATGTTTAGATCTCTCAGCCTGGCCAATCCGAGGACGTTAGTTATCCTGTCCCTGTAGCGCATTGCTAGGATTGTCTCTTCCATTCCCATGGGAGCTATGTCTGAGCCGAGGCTTGCCATAACGTAGCAGGAGGGTCAAAAATAGAATCCCTGCGATGAGTCCAAAAAATAGTGGAATACCACCAAAAATGGAGTGCACAAAATTAGGAAAGATTCCCAAAATTGCCTGGAAGGGTGTTAGCAGTCCCGTAAAGACTGTCTTAAATATGCCTGGGATGCTTGTAGCACTAGACATGTTAAGGAGTTGCTCGAGCATTTGTACGAAATGCACGGGGCAATTTGTTGATAAAAGGTCATGGACTTCAGTAGCCGTCCTTGCGACTAGAAGATCATACGTCTCTTTAGATGACGTTAAAGGCACTGTTGTCTGTAAAAGCACAGATTTCATTTTGCTTAATGTATCAATTCGTATAGAATAGAGATTCAGACGAGGCCAGATGGGAGTCACTATGTCTGGAGGCCCGCTCGGGAACAATGCTTGCATACAGCATTTGACCATGGACGTTACTTCTACTAGATAACTTAGTCCGGGCGCGAGGCCACAGCACCTGTGATCCGTTCTTAGAATGTAACTCCCGTTTGCGAGTTGCATAAAGAAGGGCTCTATCTGAGTTGCAGGTGTGACTAGCTGGTGGCATGAAAGGTTGTTTGAATTTCCATCACATGCTCCGTGTAAATTAATACCCTGACACAAAAGTATACCGCTTAGTGAGTGTTTACAGTTGTCACCACTAAGAAATACATTTTTGTCACTGTCACTATAGCAAGAATGAGTGTATGGTAATTTCCATTCGGATTTAATATATCCTTTACCCAATTGTTCATACTGGCCAGCAGGTATGTACTCAAGGCACTTATGAAATCGGAAAGTTGTTATCGGAATTGTGATAATCCCGTGTATTATCCATTCAATGACAGGACTCTCTGACATTGTCAATGGTAATCTCTCGAGTTTCTCGATGCTCAAGATTGTATAGTCTGCTCCTTTCTGTGCCAAACTGATCTGTTTATCAGTAAGGTTAAAAATGGAAAATAATGACGTTGTGTTAATTAAACGCCAAGGCACATAGCCTGAACGAAGATTTTGCAGCGTCCAGCCTAGTTCTATAATAGAGCGTAGTTGAGACTGGCCATGTTGTAACATTAGCAAATCTCTGTCTATCACATCAAAGGCAGAGGATACAATATTGTCCAAAGAATATATTCTGGAAGACAGAGTCATTAACCCATTGTCTACCACAGAAAGTGATTTCTCCAAATTAATACGATCAATTTCTCGTATTTTTTCAGCAGTTTCAATTTGCTTTACTTTCCAAGCCTCGTTGTAAGCAGCATAGATACTGGTCGCTATGAAACGCTTTTGACGCTGTTTGCGTGGTCCAAGAATGAAATCGCGCAAATCAGCACCATCTTTTAATAAAGACAAGTGTTGCTTAATTTCAGCCAGTGTGGATGTAGCTAGCCATTCTAGGCAGAGTTTACCTACACTGTATGTTGTTATTATTCCTGGATGTTGTCTCTGGGAATATCTTGAGTCTAATCTGGTCATTTTTAAACCCTGTGTTTCATTCAGGAATCTATCTTGACAGCTATTTGTGTCTGTAGGCCAGATTAACCACTTTTTCCAATCAGGATGTGTTCTGTTGAAATGTAAAATGTGTGACACGTCTAACTCATTATCTGCAGTTGCATTCTCAGCTATTGGCTTTGGTATAGACGGTGTTTTCATTTCTTTGTTCTTAGCTAGGCCAAGACAAGATGTTTGGTGTACAGTGTCATTTAAAAATAACATTTGTTCTGGTATCATGCAGGTTCTAAACAGTGCTTCTAAGCCTTGCACCTGCCAATCTTTTGTACCCCAAATTGTTTTCGTTTCAATATTATTTTTCCAATAATCAAAACCAAATGTCATCATTTTGTCATAAAATGCTTCTGAATATATCAATTTAGAATTTGTCAGCATCGTTTTCATTCCTGTTTTATCTAACAGTTTGTAATAAAACGTTTCTGCATCACTGGTGTTAAACCCTGAAAAATATTTGAATTTCTCAAAAAATGCTTTAGAACTGCTTTTAGGTGGTGTAGAACAATGTTCCCATTGATTATACATAAAAACATTTCTAGGCTGTGCAGATTTATGCAAGTAATGATCCCCATAGTGGGTGTAACAGAATAACTGCTCATAACTAGATGAACCTTGTAAATAATCATGATCTGTGAATCTAGCTGACATAACTAAATCAGACATCATGTCATTAATACTGTTAAAGTCCCAATCATCAGAGAATGTACTTGGTGTAACAAAGTCACTTAAGGAAACCTTTAGTTGATGAGGATACTTCAGGATTTCGACCGGACCATAGATCTCATAGTCTGTTTTCTCCCATACTACCCCACCAGGTATTGGAATTGCTGTGACATTTACTGTTGACAGTTCTCTTTTCTTCACGTGGGATGATCTGTGTGGTTTCAGGACTAGGTTGATGTTCTGACTTGCTGTGTCCATTCAATTGTAATGAACTTCCCTAAAATTAAAACTAAAATTAGGCATAGTAGGAGTATGAATACCCCTGAGATAATCCAATGCTCAATCAACGGTGAATCCAGATATAGTTCTTTGATTTGTTGAAGGAGTCCTGTTGTATTTTCTTTAGAATACTTTTTTGTTTCTGGCATCACTTCGGGGTCGTTAAAATCTTCAGAGAAGTTGTCGAAGTTGATGAAATAACCAGAGGCAGTTCTGTCAATTGATGGGATTGTTCTTTCAATCTGTCTCTCGGTAGCACTTTCTGATGCCACATCATTGTAGACTGGTGTTGTTTCTTGACGAACTGTTTCAATCTGTGTTTCAAGAGGCACGAGTTCCATGGCATTATTGCATAGTCCTTCATTGTGCACTGCAGGCTGATCGAATGTGATGAGTCTTTCAGTTTGAACCTCTTGGATTGTTGCAAGTTTGGGTATTCTGTTGTTTCTTGGGAGTCCACTGGGCCTACTGTTGATTATAGGCCACATGCTTGTGGTTTTACCAGATCGATGGACACGATTCTGTTCTCCTTTTTACCAGCAAGGGGCGGTAGCACAACTGATCTTGTTCCGGTGACTGCCAAGACAGGTACTGCTTTTCTGTAAGAAGGCCCAAATTCCTTCTTCACCGCGATCTTTTCTCTGACTAGATCCCCAATCTTTGGAATCCAGACAGGCCTTGCTGGGGCTGTTGCGGGTGGTGCCTCGTCAGTGGTACTTGGCTGTTGCTTTAACTTTATGTTGCTTAATGATTTTCTTGTTTCATTCAGTTCCTGTAAAACAGCCAAACGGTCTTTTACTTCAAACTGCTTTGTTTCTTTTTGTACCACTGACATCTGACTATCGAGGTCCTGAACGTTCATTCTAATTCCGAACAATAGTTCGTATGGGCTGAAACCTTTTAGAGAATTTCTTGGCATGTTGTTAAGACTAGTCTGGACACTTATTAAATGTTTGACCCACCCAGCGCCTGAACCTAATACCTTCGCTGTTATAGATTGCTTTATGTCCCGGTTTTTTCTTTCCATCACACTTGTGCGATGGATAAGAATACCGCAACCCAATTCCCATGCTAGCCATGGCCCCCCTATAGGCTCGAGAGCTAAAAGCAGGACCCTGGTCAGAATGGAACGTGGTAATTGCGTATATGCCGATATGGACTCGCTAATCTTTTATAACAGTTCTAGCGTCAGCCGAGTGCTGGAGGCCTCATTATTTAAGTGTATTTCGTCTTAAACGTTGTACACTGGGACGCGCTTCTCTTCTTTGATTGCGCAGATAGACCGCCTTATGCTGTCTAGAAGGGATCCTGAAACTACACTGGCCTGTTCATTACTGCGATCTCTGTTGCAGTCTTCACAATTTTGAGCAAAACTTTGAATATCTATACTCATTCCTGGCCACCAGTACTCTGATTGCAATTTCTTCAGAGAGGCTTTGATTCTTTGGTGTCTCAGTCCCAACCCCATGTGTGCTTCCAGTAAGAGGAAGCCCCTCCTGCTCCTGTTTGGAATTACTCTATCCCCCACTCCAGGGATTCGAGCAAAAGGAACATTATTTGTATCCGTTAAGTACAAGTACTTTATCGGAAAGCCTTTTGGGAGTGTTTTCTTATCATTTTTTACTGACGCACTGACAGCTTGTAGAACATCGCTGTCTATTTTTGTTTGTGACCGAGTTATCGCGGCTACGGAAGCCGTTTGCACAGCTGCCTTCGCGGCTTCATCAGCCAATGAATTCCCTGCAACGTGAACGCCATCACGTTGATGACTCAGTGTATGTATCACGTGAGTCTTTTGTAGTTCTTTTTGTAAAAGAACTACCTGTTCCCAAAGCATTTTATGCTTTATTGTGCCACCTTTTGCATCTTTGAAACCATTTTCCACCCAATTCTGCAAGTATTCATTATAAGATTGTACGCAATAAAAAGAATCGCACACTATTAGTGTGGGGAATTCGCGATCAGTATTTTCTAGCGCCATCTTAAATGCTACTAATTCAGCTCGTTGAGCCGAGCAATCTCCTAGAGATTGTGTTTTAGTGACCAATGGTCTAAATTTTCCTTTGTGCCAGCGACCTTTAACAATCGCGCACGCAGCACTGTAAGCTTGCTTACCCCCAACTGCGGGTTGTGCTGATCCGTCAGTATATATAATACTTCCGTACTCTTCGAGAGGCAGGATTTCAATTGGCAGAGGACATTCATATTCATATTGTAAAAATTCCTGTGTTTTTAAGTTAGGATCAAATTCGTAAACTACGTCTGTTGCAGCAAGAGAATTAACCCACTGAATCCATCTCGGATGCAAAGCTTTAGCATTAGGAATGCTTGCTTTAGTTACCGCTTCTAAAGCCGGTATAGGAGTTACGATAATTATTCGTTTACCTTGTGCTAGGGGCCTTTCTTTCGCTACAGCAGTCTGAACCGCAGTTAGAATTTTCTCCGTTGAACTGAATTTTATTTCAGCCTTTGTGTACAAATGTGATTTGTAAGCTATTGGTACCTTTTCTCCCTCATTAGAGGTTAGGTACGTGAATCCGCATCTTCCTGGGATGACTCGGATTACAAGATCACGTGTGTTGTCACGTGTATCTAATTTTGTTTTTGCTAACATGTCTGTTTGCAGTGATCTCAAAATTTCTGTGTGTTTTTGAGTCCAATTGATTTGTTTTAAATCAGGTTTAATTAGTTCGTAGAGAGGTTTAACCCTCTCTGCGTAATTTAGGATGTAAGTTCTTCCGAAATTCAGAAAACCTAGTATTGATTGTAAATTCTTCAGCGTTTTTGGAGCTTGGAGTACAGCGCACTTCTCTAAGAAGTTGTCCGCTAGGCTTTTCCCTTCACTTGATAATTCGTACCCTAAAAATAGTACTGTCAGATGGGCAATTCGGGACTTTTTAAAGTTGAATTTGTAACCCTCCGCTGCGAACCCAAGTATAATGGTGTTCACTCTTTTCAAGTGAGTATCCAAGTCGTCGTCTGTGAGATAAATATCATCTACGTAAGATAATGCTTCATCATCATAGATCTGTAGTAACTCTGTTACCCTAGCTGAGAATAGTCCTGGGCTGTTCTTGAACCCCTGTGGGAGTCGACAGAATTTTTTCTGCGACCCAAATGCGGAGAAAGCGGTCAAGTATCTGCTTTCTGGTGCAATGTTTTGACAAAAGAAACCATTAGAAATGTCTAATGTCGTTTTGTATCTTTTCCTAACTATGTTATTCATTAGGGCTGCACTATGCGAGTTTTGTACTGCAAAAGTTTTGCAACATGTATTAAGATGTCTGTAGTCCAAAACTAGACGATATGAATTGTCTGGCTTGGAGACAGGAAACAAAGGATTGTTCATTTGAGAGGTGCATGTTTCAATCACCCCCTGGTACTCAAGTTGATCTAAGATCTCCCTGACCTGTTTTTTAGCTTCTTGCTTTATGGGATACTGCCGTTGGGCAGTTGGTTCACTTTTTAATTGGATTTTGTGAGGCGGAGAATCCTCATCCCATCCTACATGATTTTTATACAATGCAGGTGCCTGGGCTACTGCCCATTTCCTTGCATATGTGTATTTTTTATGAATCGGTATGTGATTCGAGAAGGCAGGCATAATTACCTCTTCGCCACGAGGGCACTCCCTGACAAACTCCGGGGGCCAATCTTTTTCAGCTAACAGAATATCATAGCCTTTTGAGAGCTTATCCCAAAATAGACCCTTAATTTTCCTAGTCTTATCACCCTCCATACGCAATGTTATTTCGTATATTTTATGGGGCTCGCTAAGTCTGGCGTCGGCAGTTTCAACCTGAATGTATTCATTCGTGTCCACTGTCTCCAGATGACTCATCAAGTTCTTGCGCGCTATACTGATCTCTGCTGCACTGTCCAACATTGTCAATGCCCACTCCCCGTTTTTCAACTGTGTCCTCAGTATTCTCGGCATGGTTGATTACTCTAATACTGGCTACCTTCTTTTTCTGAAATTGAGATTTCTTATTTTGAGCAGGTTCCTTGTCTTTGGACTTGGTGTGCTCTCCTGGGTCTGACCGTCCTCTTCTTTCCGAATTCTGTGGAAGAGATCGAGAGGGACGTGTATCAATACTTTGATATCTATCAGGTCTTTTTATATTATCCCTATTTCTAAGGTTATATCTTTTCTCAGAGGGCTCCCGTTGGGGAGACTGGCGTTCTTGAGTCGGAGTTCTTTCCCTCCGTCGAGGAGACCTTCCTCTGGACTGGAAAACTTTTTCCTTGGGAGTGGATTGTTTATTTCCATCCCAGCTCTTTTTAGGAGTATTTAAATTATTTTTAATAAATAATTTTTCAGGATTTTCGAGCAGTTGGGGCTTAACTGGTTTTCCACCCAAGCTGTCTCTACCTAATTCTTCATAGCATTTTTCTATGATTTTTGCAAGCTCAACAGGATCTTTTATATCTGTTTCCCTCAACTTCTGGCGAATCGCCACAGATGCTGCTTCTCCCTTTACATTGGCTAATAATATAGCCGTGACCTGCTTGAAGTCTTTCAGTAATTTCATACCTAGATTTAAAGCTGGTTCTGGACCGAATTCATTTTGAATCTGTTTTAGCACGTCTGGTATTACCGCCATAGACGGAACACCGTGTGTTTTTGTGTAAATGGAAGCAAAGACTGTACCCCAAGTGTCGCAGTCCTCCACGTGTGGTGCGATTCCCATAGGAAGGCAGATGGTCAAGATTCTGTGTTTCTCAATAGGGGTAGTATCAGGAAATACTGCCTCTATTTGAGTGATTTTCTGGGCTAACCAGAAAGGAATTTGTTCCCGTTTTACGGGTGTTTTACCAAGACATGACTGTATGTTCTGTGGTGTAATTTTATTTGTGTTCCCCTGATGAGGGGTCAGCTGTGGTGAATTAACAGCTGGCTGGA
Organism: Lissotriton vulgaris; assembly: GCF_964263255.1. NCBI lineage: Eukaryota > Metazoa > Chordata > Amphibia > Caudata > Salamandridae > Lissotriton > Lissotriton vulgaris. The sequence continues at coordinate 930,856,363 of NC_141687.1, forward strand.
CTGTTGCAGTCCGTATTACATATTGGACTAATTGCCTATGTATTTTTATTAATGTGTTTAGCTGTGCTAACAGCTCTTCTTTTGACATTCTTGCAATGTCAGGATGTGGTGTGTAGCTGGCTAGAACCGGCCACGTGGCTCCTGGTCTACCTAGTGGACCGAGCCTAGTTATGTGATCATTGTGTTTTAGGGCGCCATTAAACCAGAGCAGGTGCTCTTGAAATTTAAGTGGGATTTCAATCTCCTCGAAAGGAGCGTACTCTCCCGGAGGTTCCTCTATTTTGTAATAGTGAAACTCTTGTGTTATTGCGTTTACCGCTGGAAAGTTTATCCATGAATAGAATACCTCTGTCTGCCGATACTCGTGAGCCTCTATCACGAAAATTACTGTACCACCTTGAGGTGGCAGTCCGTTTTCTATAAGTTTTAAAGTTATAGATCTTCTTAACTGGACCGGGATGATAATAGCATCCGGGTCTGCTTCGAGGAGACTTGTGTCTTCCTCTATTAGTATGGAAGCTAGTCTAACTGCTTCCTCATTGTCTGACATTTTAAAAATGCAGTTTTGCAGAGTAGGTCTCCAAGGAGACAAAGATTAGATGCACAATATTTTGGAACACTGTATCCTTCAACGTTGAATAAACCGGAGCTTTACATAGGAATCTCTTCCTACTAAGGTCGGGCGGATTTTAACCTTTCACCCACTCCAGACGTCTATTGGAGTATTTACGGGAGAAAGGGGTGTGAAATATGCATGACTGAGTTACTCTACAAGTCTTACGTTAGTTTATCGCCTTACCAAACGTTGGGCGCCATGTAGTGTAGTTCCTAGTTTCCCACTAGGCCCTGCGCATTGGAATAACATAAACAGTAGTATCGACGTGGAACTGCGGATATTCCAGGCCTCCACTGACTATGCTAAACTTAATTGGGTTGTGTTACCAACTAGCTCAGAGGTCACTGGAAACTTTCTTCTCTGCATAGGAAGTGATCAGCTTCCTTGGCACAGACAAGAAGGGATTCAGTTTTCCAACAACCGTGCAACATGACAACTTTGCTCCTCAGATCAAGAGTCGATCTCTAGGGTCGTGTGAAACAATAGACATAGATTTCACTCAGTCAGTCTGGTGCAGTTTACTTTCACAATATGTAGAGAATAGAGAGACGGGCGTTTATCAATAAAGGTTGACATTTATTGAACAGTCTTTCTTCTCGTACAAGAGAAATGTATTGCCACAATTGCAATAACTGTTATTATAAAAAGTACGTACAGTAAGATAAGAATTGCGAAATAGAACTGTAAAAGCATTGATATGGTTTCTTAGCCATACAATGGTTTAAAAGTAATAAAACATATATACAGTCATATATACATTAGGCTAACAAACTCAACTGGTGCTTCTAACTAAGCCTACCCCGGTGTGCCTGACCTAAGCCTAACACGTGAGAAGGGGAGTAAGTAAGTAGCTTAAGTTAAGTTGGTTTTGCCAAGGTTTGTTTCAAGAATTCTCTTCTAAGGGTTTAGTCAACACCATACCTCTGAATAGAATGATGGAGGATTGGTATCTCCTTCAGGGGTCTCTCTCGATATCCCAGTCACCCGCGAGGGTAAACCGGAAGCGCCGGGACTGGATTTCTCTGCACGAGAAAGGCAGCGGCTTCTCTCAGCGCGTCGGGAGGAAGGAGGGGTGACAGCGTCCGCGGGCAGCTGGGCTGGATGTCTTCGCAGAGGACGGCTGCACGGCTCCTCAAGCGTACTGAACCACAGTTCGCGCTGTAGCGGCGATAATGGTAATCAGTAGCTTCACCACCACAGGATAGCAGGCTGCAGCGACAGAGTGCTAGTTTTTACCAACACTGGTCATGCAGGCAGCTGGCATCAGCAACAGTAGCTCTCGCTCAACAGCAGCTAGCTTCGCATTGCTTAAGGCAACGTTGGTAATATTTATACCTGACAGGTGCCGGGTTTGACGCAAGTTTGCTGGACATAAGACGTCAATAAAAGATGTCACTAGGAAGTGGCAGCTATCAGTTGCTCATTAGAGTTCTATTACTAATCAAAACATAGCAAGCGGGGATTTCCAGGTTTTGCTAAGTTTTTATCTTGTTGAAGAACTCGGAGTGTTATCTAGGAATATCAGATAGTGACTGCTGCTCTGTCATTGCACTAATTGGTTGCAAAGGAAGTAGCAGAGAGTCATGCTGGAATGTGGCTCTGTGGCTCTGCTCGTGTGAGGCCAGAGATGACTTTCCAGAAAATCGCACTTGAACGGTTATGCCAATATAGGGAATAAAGGGCTTTATAGCCGAATAGGGGCATAAGGTCACAGTATCGATCAGGAACCTAGATAAGCACATGACAAGTTATTATTGTTAAACCATGGAAGTATATGGTCATGTCTTTCTGGTGAATTCTATTGTTGATTTTTATTCAGAATCTCCTGCAAACTTGAAATTGTCTGTCACAATTTCCTTGAATCACACGCTCACAAATTGAAAACTTAATTCTCCACTGTACGATTTGGACCGTTTCCTGTTGCTGCCACTATGCCTACCCACGCAAGTGAGGTACCATTTTTATCGGGAGACCTGGGGTAACGCTGGGTGGGAGGAAATTTGTGTGAGCCCAGTGATGCCACGCTTTCCCATGCAAAAAAGTGTGAAAAAACTGATTTTTTTTAGCTAAAATTGAGGTTTGCAAGCGATTCTGGGTAAAGGAACGTTGGAGGATCCACGCAAGCCATACCTCCTTGAAAGACCCCGGGTGTCTACTTTTCAGAAATGTATGGGTTTGGTAGGTTTCTCTAGATGGCCGTCTAGCACGGGGCCAAAAACCCAGGTAACCCCTCTTGCAAAAGCTGGTTGTATTGAATGTCAATACCGCCAGCTTTTGCAAGAGGGGTTACCTGGGTTTTTTGCCCCGTGCTAGACTGCCATCTAGGGAAACCTACCAAACCTATACATTTCTGAAAAGTAGACACCCGGGGGCTTCCAAGGAGGTATGGCTTGCTTGGATCCTGCAACGTTCCTTTACCCAGAATCGCTTGCAAACCTCAGTTTTTGCTAAAAAAAAATCTTTTTTTTTACACTTTTTTGCATGGGAAAGCGTGGCATCACTGGGCTCACACAAATTTCCTCCCACCCAGCGTTCCCCCAGGTCTCCCGATAAAAATGGTACCTCACTTGCGTGGGTAGGCATAGTGGCTGCAACATGAAACGGTTCAAATTGTACGGTGGTGAATTTACAATACCCAAATGCAAAACAACCTTGATTTTTTGGGGGGGGGGGCACCTGAGTCTTTGGCCCGGGGCTCGGTGGTATTCTTTGGAAACTACCAAACCCAAACAATTCTGAAAAGTAGACACCCAGGGGAGTCCAGAGAGGTATGGCATGCGTAGGTCCCCCAATGTTTTCCTACCCAGAACTCCTTGCAAACCTTAAAATTAGGTAAAAATATCACTTTTCCAAACTTTTTTGCTTGGGATCTCCGTGCCGGCAAAAATGTCCTACCACCCAGCGTTCCCCTTGTTCTCCCGAGTAAAAGGATACCTCACTTGTGTGGGTGGGCCAAAGGCCTGTGTCTAAGGCAGGGGGCTTAATTTGTAAAGCTCAAATACTACTTTTTCAAAATTCATTTTCGGACTAATCTGCTTTGGGGCACCCACACAAGTGAGGTATCCTTTTACTCGGGAGATCAAGGGGAACGCTGGGTGGTAGGACATTTTTCCCGGCACAGAGATCCCACGCAAAAAAGTTTAGAAAAGTGATATTTTTACCTAATTTTAAGGTTTGCAAGGAGTTCTGGGTAGGAAAACATTGGGGGACCTACGCATGCCATACCTCCCTGGACTCCCCCGGGTGTCTACTTTTCAGAACTGTTTGGGTTTGGTAGTTTTCAAAGAATACCACCGAGCCCCGGGCCAAAGACTCAGGTGCCCCCCCCCCAAAAATCAAGGTTGTTTTGCATTTGGGTATTGTAAATTCACCACCGTACACTTTGAACCGTTTCCTGTTGCAGCCACTATGCCTACCCACGCAAGTGAGGTACCATTTTTATCGGGAGACCTTGGGGAACGCTGGGTGGGAGGAAATTTGTGTGAGCCCAGTGACGCCACGCTTTCCCATGCAAAACAGTGTGAAAAAAATGATTTTTTTGAGCTCAAATTGAGGTTTGCAAGGGATTCTGGGTAAAGGAACGTTGGAGGATCCACGCAAGCCATACCTCCTTGGAAGCCCCCGGGTGTCTACTTTTCAGAAATGTATGGGTTTGGTAGGTTTCCTTAGATGGCCGTCTAGCACGGGGCCAAAAACCCAGGTAACCCCTCTTGCAAAAGCTGGCGGTATTGACATTCAATACAACCAGCTTTTGCAAAGGGGTTACCTGGGTTTTTGGCCCCGTGCTAGACGGCCATCTAGGGAAACCTACCAAACCCATACATTTCTGAAAAGTAGACACCCGGGGGCTTCCAAGGAGGTATGGCTTGCAAGGATCCTCCAACGTTCCTTTACCCAGAATCCCGTGCAAACCTTAATTTTTGCTAAAAAAAATCATTTTTTTCACACTTTTTTGCATGGGAAAGCGTGGCATCACTGGGCTCACACAAATTTCCTCCCACCCAGCGTTCCCCCAGGTCTCCCGATAAAAATGGTACCTCACTTGCGTGGGTAGGCATATTTGCTGCAACAGGAAACGGTTCAAATTGTACGGTGGTGAATTTACAATACCCAAATGCAAAACAACCTTGATTTTTGGGGGGGGGTCACCTGAGTCTTTGGCCCGGGGCTCGGTGGTATTCTTTGGAAACTACCGAACCCAAACAGTTCTAAAAAAGTAGACACCCGGGGGAGTCCAGGGAGGTATGGCATGCGTAGGTCCCCCAATTTTTTCCTACCCAGAACTCCTTGCAAACCTTAAAATTAGGTAAAAATATCACTTTTCCAAACTTTTTTGCGTGGGATCTCTGTGCCGGCAAAAATGTCCTACCACCCAGCGTTCCCCTTGTTCTCCCGAGTAAAAGGATACCTCACTTGTGTGGGTGGGCCAAAGGCCTGTGTCTAAGGCAGGGGGCTTAATTTGTAAAGCTCAAATACTACTTTTTCAAAATTCATTTTCGGACTGTTCTGCTTTGGGGCACCCACACAAGTGAGTATCCTTTTACTCGGGAGAACAAGGGGAACGCTGGGTGGTAGGACATTTTTGCCGGCGCGGAGATCCCACGCAAAAAAGTTTGGAAAAGTGATATTTTTACCTAATTTTAAGGTTTGCAAGGAGTTCTGGGTAGGAAAACATTGGGGGACCTACGCATGCCCATACCTCCCTGGACTCCCACAGGTGTCTACTTTTCAGAACTGTTTAAGTTTGGTAGTTTCCAAAGAATACCACCGAGCCCCGGGCCAAAGACTCAGGTGCCCCCCCCCAAAAATCAAGGTTGTTTTGCATTTGGGTATTGTAAATTCACCACCGAACAATTTGAACCGTTTCCTGTTGCAGCCACTATGCCTACCCACGCAAGTGAGGTACCATTTTTATCGGGAGACCTGGGGGAACGCTGGGTGGGAGGAAATTTGTGTGAGCCCAGTGATGCCACGCTTTCCCATGCAAAAAAGTGTGAAAAAAATGATTTTTTTTAGCAAAAATTGAGGTTTGCAAGGGATTCTGGGTAAAGTAACGTTGGAGGATCCACGCAAGCCATACCTCCTTCGAAGCCCCCGGGTGTCTACTTTTCAGAAATGTATGGGTTTGGTAGGTTTCCCTAGATGGCCATCTAGCACGGGGCCAAAAACCCAGGTAACCCCTCTTGCAAAAGCTGGCAGTATTGACATTGAATGTCTGACAAAATATCGAAATACAAAAATATCGGATCAAAAATATCGAAGTCAAAAATATAGGAATCCTATCCCTAACAAGGTAAGTACAAAAATATCGAAAAATTAATATCGTAGTACAAAAATATCGAAATAAAAAATATTGTTTTTTTAAATGTATTAATAATAATGTAAAAATAATTATAAAATACATATAATGTTACAAATATTAAATAAAAATATTAAAACATAATTAAAAAATTAAAACTAATACATATACATTTAAAATAAATTAAAAACTTAATAATTTAATGTAATTTTATATTTTTTAATTTCATTTAATTGATTTAATTTAAATTTATTTTATTTTTACCCTGTACGACTGTACCCCAAAAACCCAAAACTGACCCTGAACCCTAAAAATACCCCTTTACCCAAAAACCCAAAACTGACCCTGAACCCTAAAAATATCCCTGTACCCCAAAAACCCAAAACTGACCCTAAACCCTAAAAATACCCCTTTACCCAAAAACTGAAAACTGACCCTGAACCCTAAAAATACCCCTTTACCCAAAAACTGAAACCTGACCCTAAACCCTAAAAATACCCCTTTACCCAAAAACTGAAAACTGACCCTGAACCCTAAAAATACCACTTTACCCAAAAACTGAAAACTGACCCTAAACCCTAAAAATACCCCTTTACCCAAAAACTGAAAACTGACCCTGAACCCTAAAAATACCCCTTTACCCATGAACTGAAAACTGACCCTGAACCCTAAAAATACCCCTTTACCCAAAAACTGAAAACTGACCCTGAACCCTAAAAATACCCCTTTACCCATGAACTGAAAACTGACCCTGAACCCTAAAAATACCCCTGTACCCATGAACTGAAAACTGACCCTGAACCCTAAAAATACCCCTGTACCCAAAATTAATTAATATTATTTAATTACCAATTAATTATTATTTAACAATAACAATAAAGTAAATATATTAGCACATTTGCTGTAATTAATTTAATTTAATAATTAATATTATTTTGCCCAATTAATTAATTAAGAATAACAATAAATTATATATAAAAAAATTACTATAATTAATGTAATAAAATAAATAATAATAAATAATTACCAACTAATTAATAATTATAAATATGTAAAAAATTATAATAATTAATTAACTAATTAATAGAAATTAATTACCAATTAATTATTAATTAAAATATGTACAAACATATATCAATTAATTAATTATTATTAAATTACTTCCCACCCTATTCCCCTATAAACCCATAACCCGCTACAGAACATATTTATCAATTACTCAATTAATTAAAAATAATTACAAATTAATTCTCAATTAATTAATTACTAATTCCTACTAATTAATAATTAATTTAACATAATTAAATTACTTCCCACCCTATTCCCCTATAAACCCACAACCCGCTACAGTAGTAAAAGACAATATTTAATTAAATTACATTAAAAATAAATAATAAAACATAATAAATACAATATAATATACACTAAATGTATTTAAAAATTGATATTAGTAACATCAAAGTTTTTAATTTCGATATTGTTAACATCGATATTTACAACTTCGATATTACTGATATCATACCAATATCGATATTTAGACTGTCGATATTACTTACCTTCGATATTTTTGTATATCGATATTTAAACTTCGATATTTTGGTATATCGATATTTAAAACTCGATATTTTGTCTGTGTACCATTGACATTCAATACAACCAGCTTTTGCAAGAGGGGTTACCTGGGTTTTTGGCCCCGTGCTAGACGGCCATCTAGGGAAACCTACCAAACCCATACATTTCTGAAAAGTAGACACCCGGGGGCTTTCAAGGAGGTATGGCTTGCGTGGATACTCCAACGTTCCTTTACCCAGAATCCCTTGCAAACCTCAATTTTTGCAAAAAAAAAATCATTTTTTTCACACTTTTTTGCATGGGAAAGCGTGGCATCACTGGGCTCACACAAATTTCCTCCCACCCAGCGTTCCCCCAGGTCTCCCGATAACAATGGTACCTCACTTGCGTGGGTAGGCATAGTGGCTGCAACAGGAAACGGTTCAAATTGTACGGTGGTGAATTTACAATACCCAAATGCAAAACAACCTTGATTTTTTTGGGGGGGGCACCTGAGTCTTTGGCCCGGCGCTCGGTGGTATTCTTTGGAAACTACCAAACCCAAACAGTTCTGAAAAGTAGACACCCGGGGGAGTCCAGGGAGGTATGGCATGCGTAGGTCCCCCAATGTTTTCCTACCCAGAACTCCTTGCAAACCTTAAAATTAGGTAAAAATATCACTTTTCCAAACTTTTTTGCGTGAGATCTCCGTGCCGGCAAAAATGTCCTACCACCCAGCATTCCCCTTGTTCTCCCGAGTAAAAGGATACCTCACTTGTGTGGGTGGGCCAAAGGCCTGTGTCTAAGGCAGGGGGCTTAATTTGTAAAGCTTAAATACTACTTTTTCAAAATTCATTTTCGGACTGTTCTGCTTTGGGGCACCCACACAAGTGAGGTATACTTTTACTCGGGAGAACAAGGGGAACGCTGGGTGGTAGGACATTTTTGCCGGCACGGAGATCCCACGCAAAAAAGATTGGAAAAGTGATATTTTTACCTAATTTTAAGGTTTGCAAGGAGTTCTGGGTAGGAAAACATTGGGGGACCTACGCATGCCATACCTCCCCCGGGTGTCTACTTTTCAGAACTGTTTGGGTTTGGTAGTTTCCAAAGAATACCACGAGCCCCGGGCCAAAGACTCAGGTGCCCCCCCCCCAAAAATCAAGGTTGTTTTGCAATAGGGTATTGTAAATTCACCACCATACGATTTGAACCATTTCCTGTTGCAGCCACTATGCCTACCCACGCAAGTGAGGTACCATTTTTTCCGGGAGACCTGGGGGAACGCTGGGTGGGTGGAAATTTGTTGATCCACGCAGATTCCAGAACTTTCCACCACAGAAATGTTAGGAAAATGTGTTTTTTTGTCAAAATCTTATCTTTGCAAGGGATTCTGGGTAACAAAACCTGTGGGTAGGCAGAGGAGTCACCCCATCCTGAATTCCCCTGGGTGTCTACTTTTCAAAAATGTATAGGTTTGCTAGGTTTCCTTAGGTGCTGGCAGAGCTAGGGCACAAAAACAAAAGGTAGTCTTTTTGTCCAAAAAGTGCAACATTTTACTGGGAAATTGAGGTGCGACCATGTTGTGTTTTGCACTGTTTCATGTCGCAGCCACTATGCCTACCCACGCAAGTGAGGTACTATTTTTTCCGGGAGACCTGGGGAAACGCTGGGTAGGTGGAAATTTGTTGATCCACGCAGATTCCAGAACTTTCCACCACAGAAATGTGAGGAAAATGTGTTTTTTTTGTCAAAATCTTAGCTTTGCAAGGGATTCTGGGTAACAAAACCTGGGGGTAGGCAGACGATTCACCCCATCCTGAATTCCCCTGTGTGTCTAGTTTTCAAAAATGTATAGGTTTGCTAGATTTCCTTAGGTGCTGGCAGAGCTAGGGCGCAAAAACAAAAGGTAGTCTTTTTGTCCAAAAAGTGCAAAATTTTACTGGGAAATTGAGGTGCGACCATGTTGCGTTTTGCGCTGTTTCATTTCGTAGCCACTATGCCTACCCACGCAAGTGAGGTACCATTTTCTTTGGGAGACCTGGAGGAACGCTGGGTGGGTGGAAATTTGTTGATCCACGCAGATTCCAGAACTTTCCACCACAGAAATGTGAGGAAAATGTGTTTTTTTTGGTCAAAATCTTAGCTTTGCAAGGGATTCTGGGTAACAAAACCTGGGGGTAGGCAGACGAGTCACCCCATCCTGAATTTCCCTGTGTGTCTAGTTTTCAAAAATGTATAGGTTTGCTAGGTTTCCTTAGGTGCTGGCAGAGCTAGGGCGAAAAAACAAAAGGTAGTCTTTTTGTCCGAAAAGTGCAAAATTTTACTGGGAAATGAGGTGCGACCATGTTGCGTTTTGCGCTGTTTCATTTCGCAGCCACTATGCCTACCCACGCAAGTGAGGTACCATTTTTTCCGGGAGACCTGGGGGAACGCTGGGTGGGTGGAAATTTGTTGATCCATGCAGATTCCAGAACTTTCCACCACAGAAATGTTAGGGAAATGTGTTTTTTTGTCAATATCTTAGATTTGCAAGGGATTCTGGGTAACAAAACCTGAGGGTAGGCAGAGGAGTCACCCCATCCTGAATTCCCCTGGGTGTCTACTTTTCAAAAAGGTATAGGTTTGCTAGGTTTCCTTAGGTGCTGGCAGAGCTAGGGTGAAAAAACAAAAGGTAGTCTTTTTGTCCGAAAAGTGCAAAATTTTACTGGGAAATTGAGGTGCGACCATGTTGCGTTTTGCGCTGTTTCATTTCGCAGCCACTATGCCTACCCATGCAAGTGAGGTACCATTTTTTCTGGGAGACCTGGGGGAACGCTGGGTGGGTGGAAATTTGTTGATCCACACAGATTCCAGAACTTTCCTCCACAGAAATGTGAGGAAAATGTGTTTTTTTGGTCAAAATCTTAGCTTTGCAAGGGATTCTGGGTAACAAAACCTGGGGGTAGGCAGACGAGTCACCCCATCCTGAATTCCAGTGTGTGTCTAGTTTTCAAAAATGTATAGGTTTGCTAGGTTTCCCTAGGTGCTGGCAGAGCTAGGGCACAAAAACAAAAGGTAGTCTCTTTGTCCAAAGAGCGCAAGATTTCACTGAAAAATTGAGGTGCAACCACGTTGCGATTTGCGCTGTTTCGTGTCACAGCCACTATGCCTACCCAGGCAAGTGAGGTACCATTTTTTTTGGGAGACCTGGGGAAATACTGGGTGGGTGGAAATTTGTTGATCCACGCAGATTCCAGAACTTTCCTCCACAGAAATGTGAGGAAAATGTGTTTTTTTTGTCAAATTCTTAGCTTTGCAAGGGATTCTGGGTAACAAGACCTGGTGGTAGGCAGTCGAGTCAACCCATCCTGAATTTCCCTGGGTATCTACTTTTCAAAAATGTATAGGTTTGCTAGGTTTCCCTAGGTGCCGGCAGAGCTAGGGTGCACAAACTACAGGTAGGCACTTTGCTAAAAAAGGGTCAATTTGTAACTGCAAAATTTAGGTGTCACCACGTTGCATTTTGCGCCGTGTCCTGTCGCAGGCACAAGGCCGACCCACACAAGTGAGGTACCGTTTTTATTGGGAGACTTGGGGTAATTCAGATTTGTAAATCAACTGTTATTACCAATTGATCTTTCGCACATTTCTCCCTTTCAATGAAAGACATTGTGTAAAAAAAAAAAAATTTAAAAATGACCAATAATTCTCATGCTAGTATGAGTATTCCCAATTTTGAAAATTAGCAATTATATACTATTTCTGAACTCTATAATTTGTACCCAATTCAGAAATACATAGGTGTCTTTCATACAGATTTTTCCATGTATACATTTTCCAAGACAAAGTGCTCTATACCCAGTAAATGAAGAAATTCCATTGCAAGTTGCTGCTCAGTTTTTGGATCTGGGTTCGTCGGGTTCTTTGTAAAACTACAAGTCCTATATATCCCCACAACCATCAAGGTCTAATGGATGTAATGGTATATTGCTTTCCAAGAGCTGTCAAAATTAGAAAAAGTTATAGGTGAAAACGTTGAGACAAAAGGCTATTTTTTTCAACAAAATTTCAATTATTCCAATATTTAACTGTTAGTTTCTATAAAGAAACCTTCATGGATTTAGACAAATGACCCCTTTCTGAATTCAGAATTTTGTCTACTTTTCGAAAATGTACAGCTTTCTAGGATCCATTATTGCTTTCAAACTCATTTTTACCATTAACTGGAAGGAGGTGGAAAGCTCTAAAAATAGCAAAAGTAGGCTATGTCCCAGAAAAATGCCAAAACTGTGTGAAAAATGTCAGTTCTCTGACAAAAGACTGTCATTTCCTAAAAGCTGGGAAAATGGAGATTTCAGCCCCACAAACCCTTTTTTGATAACATTTTCAGGGAAAAACCCAGAGGCTTTCATTTGCAGCCCGTTTTTCCCATTTTTCTGAAAAAAAAAAAACACTATATTTTGGTTAATTTCCGGGACCGCTCCAAGGGAATCTACAAACCCTGGGCGCCTTTAGAATCCACATGATGTTGGAAGAAAAGGACGCAAATTTAGCGTGGATACCTTATGTGGTCAAAAAGTTACAAGGGCCTAAGCGCGCACTACCCCAAATCGCCAAAAAAGGGCTTAGCACAGGAGGGGAAAAGGCCTAGCAGCGAAGGGGTTAAATCCTCACCCTATCCTTTACTGAATCTAGCAATGTACAGGCCTTTACTGAAGTCTTCTAAAACAAAATATTTCTTCGGGTTTATAAATGTCTGTGCCTCCCTCAGAATTCAATTTTCCAGGCCAATGCTTTATATATTTCTATTTATAATTTTGGACTAATGTATATGAAATGTATATAGTACCAGATTTGATGGAAAGGAAAAAATATCGTAACCTTGCAAGCTGCCCTAGCTAACACTCACCAATAGTGTCTCCAACCTGAACAGGTCGGTTAGTATCCTTGCCTTCTCCTTGCTCTCTGTATAGCTGTCCACAGTACTACAAACTAGTTAGGCTCGTAGGCGCTATAGAAATGTCGTCAAATAATAGAATATTAAAACAAACATGATTGCAACTGTGGCTTTGGTACACAGTTTCAGCATTGTTATTTTTAAAACGTAGAAAGGCAATGACCCTTTTTAAAAGAAATGATAATAATTAGAAGGAGAGGGAAAACTGAATATTCAATGGAAGACATTCGACCACATGGTGTGATACAAGTAAAAGCTTCTGAGATTTCCACCCTGATCATTACCACGCAGGAACAAAAATCGAGCAAATTCTTTAAAAAAAAACGATCATGAGTTTATAGTCCTTTTCGGATCAGTATTTCAAATTACCTTCAGCCTGCCGTTTGAAAAGGCAATTCCTTTTCAGCAAATGATATAATTGGAGAAAAAATTGATTAGGCTCTATTCAGATCTAAACTTCCATCGAATTTACTCATCCGATGATTTCATCCCTTGTCTGTAAAGACTGTTCAGCCGTCTTGCTATTGTCAAAGAAAGTTGCATACAAGCAGTACTTTAAAAAAAGTAACGCTTTCTTTCTGTTCTGTACCCACTTAGGACCATTTCTTGATTTTAATAACCAATTTACTATTATCAACGGGTCTTTTTATTCTGCAGTGGGGAAAGAAATTGCAGCAATACTTTATAATTCTCATGAGCACACTAAAGCAACTTGTTCCCTCGAGCTTCAATGCTTATAACACTATTGATTGTTTGGTTCAGCAGGAGAGCATGTAAATATGTTTTGAGCTCGCTTTATTCCTGGCAGAATGTTTAATGCTGCTCTGCCTTTCACTTTTCTCACTCTTTTCTGTACTCTTCAGTTCTTCTTGCTTCTGAAGTGTTCTCTCTTTCATTTTCGTTGAGTCTTTTATCTTCCCTTCCTCACATCCTCCAATTATTTTTCCCTGCATTGGTTATATTTTCTTTTTTTATTTTGTCTTCTTTTTTCTCTTCTGCTTTGCTTCATCCCTTCCATCCCTTCCATCTACCCCCATACCTCCCTTCAGTTCAGCAAGGCCTTCAACGGATCCATTGCATCCTTCATTCAACAGGTAGAGATTGTGTCAATGCTGTCTTTTAAGTGCTGTTCTTCATTGTTTGCTTTTTTTCCAGTTCTAGGGTCCATTTCAGAGGATACCACTTTGTTGAGCACAGGATGTGTATGATTGAGAAATTAATATGTTGAGTTGTAGACAAAGCATTAGCGTTCCACACCGAGATGGGGACAAAAAGGGTGAGTGACCTAAACACTGCTGCATACTCACCAGCTGAAGATGATGCAAAAGCCTATGTACAGTTTAGAGTATGAGTTTGGAGGCCAAAGGTGTACCCATCTCTCTATGAGATGTATGGAAGAGTAGGGGGAGATGAATAATATGTTGAAACACTGTGGGCCTGATTCACAAAAGTAAACATACACTTTTCTGTAAGTTTACTACTTTTCGGTATTCACATAGGTAAACTTAGACCAAAAGTATAACTTCATCACAATTATTGAATGTGCAAGCAGTCCGAATGCTTGAGGAGTCCATTAATGGCTTTATGGAATTCATTATTATGAGCAAGAATCAAGTTCTATTACGAACTTTGGCATTATTGGAAAGGACTACGGATCCCAGAGGGCAATGTGGATACGTTATGAGGGCCTACCTGTGGGCAATAAAAGGCACTTGTGACATCATTTCAGAGTCTGATGCTAGCTTTATTTTGTGTTTCCTTATGCCTGTGAACAAGGACACATGGAGTATCGGAAACACGTTAGGCTAAATATTGAACTTGTGTATTTGTGGATTGTGCTGCAGCCTTATTGAACGGAGGTTCACGGATGGTAGTGCGTCCTAAAAGCTGTGTGCATTTGTGAGACAGTACATATGCACGGCAGTCCAGCCGTGGGGTTCGCACCACCTCAAGAAAAGAAAGCGGCCCGCTGGGATTTTTATTTGAGAGCCTGTGATTGGACCATCTGTTATGGCAATTATTGAATGTGCAACACAGTCAGAATGCTTGGGGAGCCCTTTAATGGCTTTATGGAATTCATTATTATGAGCAAGCATCAAGTTTTATTACGAACTTTGGCATTAATGGAAAAGACTATGGATCCTAGAGGGCAATGTGGATACGTTATGAGGCCCCACCTGTGGGCAATAAATGGCACTTGTGACACCATTTCCGAGTCTATTGCCAGCTTTATTTGGTGTTTCCTTATGATTGTGAACAAGGACACATGGAGTGTCGGAAACGCGTTAGGCTAAATATTGAACTTGGGCATTTGTAGACTGTACTGCAGCCTTATTGACCAAAACTATAACTTTTCCAGTAGTTACCTTTGTGAATACCAAAAAGTAGTAAAGTTATCATTTTTTTCAAGTTTACCTTTGTGAATATCGAAAAGTAGTAATGTTAGACTTTTGGCATAAGGTATGGTTACCTTTATTAATCAGTTCCTATAGGAGATCCATAAATTTGCCACACTTTGGCACTGCATTACTTTTGCCAAATTACTTCCTCTGAATGTTCCCAAAATTATTGAATTTTGCCAATATAAATTTCTTTTATTTAGAGTTTGCCTAAAACCCCTGAGGGACTGCAAAAAAAGGCTGTACATCTGGCACTATGTTTTGTAAATTTTCCAAATGTCTCATATGTCTCATTTTACCGCTTGATATGTGAACACCTATGAACTTACTAACCCACATGCCAATGCTCATGTTAGAACTTCAGTAAACAATTTTGGAGAGTAAGCCATAAAATTCTGTCTTACAATGTGTACGTCAAATATTTTTGTCTGAATACAGCGATGCTTAAAATTTGGGATGATATTGTACAGACGAGGTCCACTCAAAGTAGGTTCAAACTGAAGATTTATTGTAACAATTCCAACACATGAGATAAGTTCAGCTTGGGAAGCCAGGAGGAGCGTCCTGTCACTGCGGTCATCAGCTGTCGTCTGTCAACATTTTGGAAAGCACAGCTGATGACAGGGGATGAAGAGGTACCAGAAGAGGCAGAAGACAAAGTACACAACAAAAGTGCACACCCTGCGCGCATGCGCAGCTGTTCATTTCAGCATATTCGTCCAGCGAGGTGATCCATATCCACACCATAAGGCAGTTGTGTTTTACTGGAGGCAGTCATTTCAAAATAGTAAGTCTCTTTCTGCATTACTGTTCACCGGTGCCATCTACGCTGATTGGCACAGCATTTCATTGTCTGCCCAGCTGTCAACTTCTGTTACACTGCACACTGCATCTTCTGTTACATTACCTCACAGTGATTTTTGCGCATTCCTCTCTTTGCTGCTCCACTCACTTCAACGCAGTACTATCCAGTTAATATTTACATTTCTGATCAACCGTCTTTGTTTCTGCTGGCACATACATGGCCACCGGGTATTTTGTTGAATCTCTCCCTTCTAAAAGCTTCTAATCAAGGAGTGGTGAATTCCTCCTCAAATGGGAAGAATGGAAGGAGCACTTCCTCAATTTTGTTTCGACTGCTGATGCTGAGGAAGAGTTTACTGCTGATAACAAATATACATTTCTTCTACATTGTCTAGGCGTGGGGTATAAAAGTTTTCAAAAGCATTAACAAAAAACACAGGGCAGCAGTTGAGTGTGACATTTTCAATAATGCCATCGAAGATTTAAATTATTACTACAAACGCACCATTTGTGTAGTGGTGGACAGGTACAAGTTCTTCCACAGGAAGCAGGGTAAAGATGAATCCATTGATGAATATGTTGCAGATTTGAAAAATCTAGCCATTAATTGTCGCTTCGCAGGGCCTCATGATGAATTCATTAGGGACCAAATAGTGATGCAGGGGTCCAATGCAAACATCCAAGACAACCTTTGGGCTAAAGGGGAGAGCCTTTTTCAAAGTGTTATCGACATTGCTGAAAGAGCAGAACTTACAGGCAGGTGTGCCAAAGCAGTCAACGCTGAGAACAAAGAAGGAAAGGTCAACGCAACTGTAGCAAAAGTAAGCGGTGCAAAATTCAAACTGTGGAAGAAGCGGTCCAAAAGCAGGTTTGGCCGAGACAAAACTTCCAGTGACTCCAGTAATTCAACAAGATGCTGTTATAGATGTGGTAATACTAATCACCTTGACAATGATATAAATTGTCCCGCCAAAAATAAAAAAATTGCATTCTGGGGTGTCATGGTTCATTTTCGAAAAGTATGCCGTAAGAAACACTCTAAGTCAGTCAAGCTAGTAGAGGTTGAGAATGACATCACTTCTAACTCTTCTGATGAAGATGATATCAACATGATTTACTTAATGTTGAAGATGATTGCATCTTACAAGTAGATAAAACCCAAACAGAGCAGAACTGGAAAAAACCTGTTTGTCAAAGGATCATGGGGGGGTTAATGTCTCAATAGTTGCAGATTCTGGTTCACCCTACACTATCATCAATCATACTGTATGGAAGGATACATTTTCACCCCTCCTAGGTGATCAGTTAGAAGCACCTGATATTTCCATCAAAACTTTCACAAGGGATGCCATTGAAGTTAAAGGGTTACAGGAGACTCAAATTTTAGTTCAAAGGCAGAACATCCTTATGCAAGCTTAATGGGCCCGATTCACAGAATGAACTTAAGACTCAATCCTAAACTTACTACTATTTTGGTATTCACAGAATGCACTTACTCATTTCAGTATTCACAGAAGGCACTTACTCATTTCGGTATTCACAGAAGTTAGTAGTCCTAACTTTAGGACTCCTAAATGCCTTCTGTGAATACCGAAAGTCTTAAAATTAGGATTTTTCTTAGTTTAGTAGTAGTAAAGTTAGGACTCCTAACTTTAGGACTCCTAAATGCCTTCTGTGAATATCGAAAGTCTTATAATTAGGATTTTTCTCAATTTAGTAGTAGTAAAGTTAGGACTCCTAACTTTAGGACTCCTAAATGCCTTCTGTGAATAACGAAAGTCTTAAAGTTAGGACTTTTCTCAGTTTAGGAGTAGGAAAGTTAGGACTCCTAACGTTAGGGCTCCTAAATGTCTTCTGTGAATACCTAAAGTCTTAAAATCAGGATTTTTCTCAGTTTAGTAGTAGTAAAGTTAATGCTTGAAATTAATAAAAAATTAATAAAATAATAAATATAATTAACTTAAACATACTTAACATTCCTAAATAACCTTAAAATAATAAATAATTAATGTAAGTAAAAAAAACATACAAATTGATTTGTTAATACATATATATATATATATATATATATATATATATATATATATATATATATATATATATATATATATATATATAAACGTAATATTAATACAAAATGTACAATATTTTTACCGTAGGATAGCGGAAACGGTAACATTTACTATTCCCACTCCAGAGAGTGCAACAGTAGGGAAAGCGTTGGATAGCGGCAGGGTAAAATTTACTATTGCCACTCCAAAGAGTGCAACAGTAGGGAAAGCGTTGGATAGTGTAGGGGTAAAAATGACTACTCCCACTGCAGAGAGTGCAACAGTAAGGAAAGTGTTGGATAGCGTAGGGGTAAAAATTACTATTCCAACTCCAGAGAGTTCAATAGTAGGGAAAGCGTTGGATAGCGGCAGGGTAAAATTTACTATTCCCACTCCAGAAAGTGCAACAGTAGAGAAAGCGTTGGATAGCGTAGGGGTAAAAATTACTATTCCCACTCCAGAGAGTGCAACAGTAGGGAAAGTGTTGGATAGCATAGGGGTAAAAATTACTATTCCCACTCCAGAAAGTGCAACAGTAGGGAAAGCGTTGGATAGCGTAGGGATAAAAATTACCTTTCCCACTCCAGAGAGTGCAAAAGTAAGGAAAGCATTGGATAGCGTAGGGGTAACAATTACTATTCCCACCCCAGTGAGTGCAACAGTAGGGAAAGTAAAGATTTAATACATCAATAAAAATAAATTAAATATCAATACCAAGAAAATATTATTTAAAATAAATTACCTATTTAATATTATATAATAATTAATCAATTAAAAATACAAATTAATATTAATAAATAAAATTAATTACCCATTAATACAAATTAATTACCAAACGATTAATACATTAACAATAAATACAAATTAACAAATAAAAATGATTTACTTAATTACAATTAAATTACTTCCCCCCTATTCCCCTCAAACCCACAACCCAATACACAAAATAAATTATTAAAATTAACTTAATTATCATATCATCAATTACTAAAATTCAATTACCTATTAAAAATTGAATAATTAATAATCAATTAACAATTCAAACTCAATACCAATAAATTAATGAACATATTTAATTAATTACTATTAAATTACTTCCCACCCTATTCCCCTATAAACCCATAACCCGCTACGGAAAATAATTAAATTAAATTAACATAATTATCAATTAATCAATTAATAAAAATACGTTACCAATTAAAAATTAATTATCAATTAAAATTAATTAATTACCAATTAAAAATTAATTAACAATTAATTCAAAATAAATACCATAAATTAACATTTTTAATTAATTACAATTACATTACTTCCCAGATTATTCCCCTATAAACCCACAACCCACTACGGAAAATAAATTAATTAAATTAAGATAATTATCAATTAATAAATTAATAAAAATACATTACAAATAAAAAATTAATTACCAATTAAAAATTCAGTAATCACCAATTAAAAAATAATTAACAATTAATTCAAAATAAATACCATAAATTAACATTTTTAATTAATTACAATTACATTACTTCCCACATTATTCCCCTATAAACCCACAACCCACTACGGAAAATAAATTAATTAAATTAAGATAATTATCAATTAATAAATTAATAAAAATACATTACAAATAAAAAATTAATTACCAATTAAAAATTCAGTAATCACCAATTAAAAAATAATTAACAATTAATCTAAAATAAATACCAAGAAATAAATTAACATTTTTAATTAACTACAATTAAATTACTTCCCATCCTATATCCCTATAAACCCACAACCCTCTACAGAATCAGATTAGGCAAAAATTAAATAACATAAAAAACACTTAATTAGATATTATAAAAAATTCGATATATTTTACTATCTATATTATATACTTCGATATTTTATCTTTCTATATTTTAAAAATAGATATTACTTACTTCGATTTTTTAACTTTCTATATTTTAAAATTCGATATTACTTACATCGATATTTTGACTTTTTATATTTTAAAAATCAATATTACTTACCTTCTATTCGATATTTTTAACAACTATATTCTGTCCATTCGATATTATGTCTATTCTATATTTCTTACTCAATATTATGTCCATTCTATATTTTTTACTGGATATTATATCTGTTTACCCTTTTCAACTTTTTGTATTTGGTTTGAAAAACAAGGAGTCCCTGATCCGGAATCAATTTTTTTTGGGCAAAAGACTCTGTACTCAAGAGTCTGCCTCAGAAATGGATCATGTGTAAAAATCAGGCATTACTGTAGACCAATGCTTTCCAATACCATCAACAACAACATAAGATATATCAGTGTGCACTGAATTATTTTAACACAAAATACATTGAAAATAAACTAAATATGTAAATAAAAAGTTTGTTTATTTTACAAAACATCTGTGCAAAACGGGATAGTTGTTGCAAATTATACTTAATTAAAAACATCTTCTCATGTGAGTAGTTACAACAGATATTATAGAGACATACATTATTACACATTCAGTACTATGAGTATGTATTAAGCAGTTTTTGATTGTGCGATTCCTTCTAAATGAACACATAGGTTTGGCTAGTTTGGTGGTACTTTTTTTGATGACTAAATACCAATTCCTCTTTATTAAATTCTTGACCTTAATGCTGATACTGGTAAAGTCGGTAACAAAAGTTAATGATAATTTCTCTGCATTTAAGTTCTTATCCTTGGCTTCAAACAGGGAATCTCTATTGTATTAATTTGCCCTTGTATATGCCCGTTTGACCAATTTATTTATTTATTTATTTTATTTATTTATTAGGAGCTTGCTATAGCACTGGCCAGTCCCCAGGGTATCGGAGCGCTTCACAACAGATTTAAGGTGGAAATCACATTAAAAAAAGGCAAAAGTGTTCGTAAAAGTTCGACGGACTCCTTGAGTTTTGCGTCCTTGAGGTAGGGAAGTCCTGAGATAGCACCGATGAGTGCACAATGTCCTGGGTTAAACCTCCTTCGAGGGGGAGGAAACGAGGAGGGGGTAGGGGAGCGGGGATGAGGTAGATAGCGGCGGAACAAAGTCAAGGGGTTGTAAAGTGCAGGAAGAGGTAGGTTGTGGTGGAACATTGTCAGGTGACAGCAGACTTCAGGTTTGCGTGTTTCATCAGCGATTCTCGTTTCGGGAACGCACCGTTGAGGTAGAGGCCCTTTAGGAGACTTTTGCATTTTATAAATGAAGGAATAGTTCTGATATTGACTGGGATGGAGTTCCTGATTTTGGGTGCATTTCCAGTTAAGGATCGTGCAGCAGATTTTTGTTTGTGTGATTTCATCGTGATGAGTAAGAGGGTGTTGGAGCTCCTGAGGTTTCTTGCCTGGCCAGCTTTCTTGAGTTTGGAGGCCAGGTATTCCGGTTTCCCTGTGTGCAGGGCTTTTTGCGTGAGGCAGGCAGTTCTGAAGCTGGCACGCATTTCGACTGGGAGCCATCTTAGTTCCCTGAGTGCAGGAGATAAGTGGTCGTATGTCATAACCCCGGAGACCATTCTGGCAGCTGCATTGAGGGTTGTTTTGAGTGATGCTAGGTGGAATTTCTTAGGGTAACCTCTCTCTAGAAACTTAGTAGTCAGCTTATCAGCTCTCATATTTGTACAGGTGTGTCTTACTCTAAGAAATTGGCCAAAGGGAACATTGTCCTTTTGACATGTTGGATGATTGCTATTATAATGAAGCACTGTGTTTCGATCTGTAGGTTTACTGAATAAATACACTTGTAGTGTACCGCTTTTATTCTTTATTTTTATATCGAGAAAGTCACAACTATTTTTATTAATAGAGGATGTGATTTTCAAATTCACAATACCTAGATTGAGCCATTCAAGAAAATCTGTTAGATGTTCTTTAGTCCCTTTCCATAGAAAGAAGACATCATCAATGTATCAGTACCAGTTGGATACATGTTCATAAAAGGGGACTGGTACACTGAAGATATGTTTGTCCTCAAAGGAGCTAATGTACCGGCAGGCTAGGCTCGGTGCACATGACGCTCCCATGCTCGTATCTTTTATTTGCCAAAAATATCCATATTAAATAAAACAATGTTATTTTTGAGGATAATCTCCATGCATTCGATAATAAAAGTAGCATGTGGAGATAGATCTTCTTCGTCATTTAGAAAGAGGACCATCTGGATAGTGTCATCCTGTGGTATGTTTGTATAAAAGGCCTCGATATCTGAAGTGACTAGCCATTGTGTCTCAATGTCATAGGGGAGATTCTCTATTTTGTGGATCATAGCTGTGGTGTCTTTTATATAAGATTTATGTTGTGTGACTAGAGGTTGAAGAAAGAAATCACATATTTACTTAGTGGTTCAAATAGTGAGTTTATGCTTGAGACAATGGGTCTCATATGAGGATTGTGTATATACTTATGGACCTTAGGTAGGCCATATAATGCCAGAATCATGGTGTTTGTATTCATTAGGAAATTGAATTAATCTGGTCATATAATGTCATCATCCCTAGCTGGATGAAGTACGTTTATTACTCTTTTTGTGAGGGCATTCTACTCATCTCTGTTTGATTTCTGATAATGCAGGTCATTGTTTAGTAGAGTTTGCATTCTTCTTTTGTAATCACTTGTATCCATAACTACAATGCTTCTCCTTTATCCCTAGGTTTAATGGTAATGTCCTTGCATTGTTCTAAGTCCGTAAGCTCTATTAGTTGTTGGGAAAGGGGTCAGGTTATTTTCCATCCAAAATGTTTTATTTAGAAGGTCATCAATACCTTTCTCTACATATCTTTGTAAGAGTTCTATATCTTTATTTGCCCTCTGCAGTGATGGTGTCCATGTGGTTTTAGGTTATAGTCCTAATTTGTTTGTGACTGGTATTTTCTACTTGCCTTCAAAGAACTTGTTTAATCTTACTTTTCTAAAAAAAACTATGTAGGTCTTTTTCTAAGTTATAACTGTCTACAGGGGAAAAGATAGCATATCCTAACCATTATTTCAGAGTGTTTATTTCATCTTCTGGCATTATCCTACTTGATACACTGATTATAGGCGCTTTGTTGTCTACTCCCAGCCCTTCTAGCTTCTTTTTTTCATGTAGGTGGGTTTTTGTGTGGGATTTTGGGGATAGAATCTCCCTCTCCTCCTTGGATTTGGATTTGGATTTGGATTTATAGAGCGCATAGCTACCCTTGGGCATCCCAGCGCTAACAAGACCTTGTTTTCCTGAGGGGAGGGGGGCGGTAAGGAGGACAGGGTTTTAAGGGAAGAGCCAGGATTTTAATTGTTTCCGGTAGGAGAGGAGGTTATGTTCTCTCCTCATGGCTACTGGGAGGGTGTTCCAAAGTTTTGGTGCGTTGTAGGCGAACAAGCGGCCGCCGGATCTTGCCTTTTTTATTCTTGGGATGCTGGCAAGGGCAAGAGAGTCGGATCTTAGGTTTTTGGTAGACTGGTGGGGTTTCATCAGGAATCTGAGGATTGGGGGGACTTTATCATGCATAATCTTGTGAGAGATGCACAGCGTCTTAAAGGTAATTTGCTCCTTCACTGGAAGCCAATGCAGGCTTTTGAGTGCTGGTTTTGCCGAGCATCTTGCTTTGGTGCCTGTAAGGATTCTAGCTGCCGCGTTCTGAGCCACCTGTAGTTTCTGAACGACTGATGCCGGGGCTCCCAGGTACAGGACGTTACCATAGTCTAACCTGTAGTTAACCAACCCCTGCATCAGTAGCTTCCTGGACTGGAAGGGGATCAGTTGGAGGATCTTTCGGGACATGCGGATAAGGCCAAAGCAGGTCCCTGAGGTTTTTCTGGCCTGGGTTTTAAAATTAAGGTCCTGGTCGAGCCAAATGCCTAGACTTTTGACCTCGGTTTTTGGGGTCTGGTAAGTTCCCATGCAGGGAGGCCAGGAGAGGTTTGTTGGAAGTTTGTTTGGGTTACCAAGGAGCAGGATCTCCGATTTGTCTCCATTAAGTTTTAGTCGAGAGTCACACATCCATCGGGAGACTCCTTCTAGACACCTGGAAAGATTTTCTAGGCTGGTATTTGATTGGTTAATGGAGACCACCAGCTGTGTGTCGTCAGCGTACATTACTGTTTTGATGCCGAAGGGGGTGATAACGTCCTCAAGGGGGGACATATAAATGTTAAAAAGTGTGGGGCTCAGGGAGGAGCCCTGAGGAACCCCGCACTGCATGGGTAAAGCTTTGGACATGGAAGTACCATCTGACACCTGAAAGGATCTTCCCTCCAGGAAGGATTTAATCCAGGCAAGGGCGGAGTCAGTGACTCCCACTAGACTTAACCGGTGGACCAGGATGGCGTGGTCCACTGTGTCGAAGGCGGCGCTTAGGTCGAGGAGGATCACTGCCACTGATCCTTCTGCGTCTATGATGCTTCTCGCCTCTTCGACCACTGCCAGTAGGGCGGTGTCGGTGCCTTGCCCCGGTCTGAAACCGGTCTGAGAGTCACGTAGCAGGTGATTCGTCTCCAGAAAATTGGAGAGTTGCTGGTTAGCTATTCGTTCGGCTACTTTGCTGATCCCGGGGAGGAGCGAGATGGGTCTGAAGTTGGAGGGGTCTGTGGGGTCTAGGTGGGTTTTTTTTAGGAGGGCTTTGACGGTAGCGTTCTTCCAATTGGCTGGAACGGTGCCC
Source organism: Lissotriton vulgaris (assembly GCF_964263255.1). Taxonomy (NCBI): domain Eukaryota; kingdom Metazoa; phylum Chordata; class Amphibia; order Caudata; family Salamandridae; genus Lissotriton; species Lissotriton vulgaris. The sequence continues at coordinate 930,880,652 of NC_141687.1, forward strand.
TCCTTAAAGGAGGCATTGATGAGGTTGGTGATGGGTGGAGCTACAGTGGTAGCTACCAGTTTTAGCTTACTGATGGGAGCTGGGTCGGATGGGGAGCCGCTTTTCACAGTTTGCAGGGTAGCTAGGAAAGTCTCCGTGGTGATATGAGTAAAGGCTCGTAGGTGTGGAGCCTCAGGTTGGAGGGGTGGTGGGGTAGCGGAGTGAGGGGAGGTGGGGATCGGGAGTGAGGTTAGTATTTTCTCGATTTTCGCGGAGAAGAATTCGGCCATTTGATTGCATCTGACGCCCTCAGGATCTGGCAGGGGTAGGGGGTCTTGGATTTTAGTGAGGAGACGTATAATGCGGTAAGATTCCTTCGCAGAATTTGCAGCTGCTGCAATCTTTCCTTCAAAGAAGGTGGCCTGTGTTCTTTTTATGGAATTCTTGTAGAGCCTGATGGGCAGGTGTTAGAGTGGGAGAGAGGTTTCTAGGGATTGATAAATCCACTCCTGTAGTTGGGCGTCTGCTTTGGAGGGATCTTGGTCGAGTTCAGGTGTAGAGGAGGATAGGGCCTGGGCCCAGGAGTTTATGTCCAGTTTATTCCATGGGTGAGAGGGGGGTTGGGGGTATGTCTGTCGGGGGCCTTGGTGGATAGATGTAATTTGAAAGGGACCAAGAAGTGGTCTGACCATGGGAGGGGGATGGGAGATTGAGTTGTTAGTCTCGGGAGGTTGGAAAATACGGGATCCAACAGATGTCCTTTGTTGTGAGTAGGTAGGTTATTTAATAATTCGAGACTGAGAGAGCCCAGGTCTGCTTTGAGGTCCGCAGCTGGTTTACTGGAGGAATCATCAAAGTGGAGATTTAAGTCTCCCAGGAGCGTAAAATTCGGTGATAGGCAAGCAAGGGAGGAGATAGAGTCAATAAGCGACTCATTAAAGCGTAGTACCGGTCCCGGTGGGAGGTACACTAGCAGCCCCGAGAGGGTGATCGAAGGTGGCCGGTGGACGGAGAAGAAGACGTTTTTGCAGTCTAAAATGGGGCTGTCTTTGAATTGACATGAGAGGTAATCTCGATATAAGACCGCTATTCCTCCACCGATACCTACGGGTCTGTTGTGGAACTTGATGAGGTATTCCGGTGAGAGAGATTGGATGATGTCTGGTTCTGAGCCGGCTGTGAGCCAGGTTTCTGTCATGAAGAGTACTTCTATATCCGAGTCCTTTAGAAGTAGATTAATTTCGATTTGATGTTTCGGGAGGGATCTGCAGTTTAGCAGGGCCATGTTGAGGCAAATTGGTTTTAACGGGGGCGGAGGACAAAACCTGTAAGGGCAGTTTAGGCAGCGGGAGTGTCCTTCCTCTGGGGAGATCGAGCCGTAGCATGTGGGAGCTGGAAGGCTTCTTAATCTTTGCAGGGTGTCGCTAGAATATTTGATGATGGTTTGAGTGGGGGGAGCAGGGGTTCTGGGCTCTGGGCGCGGTCTGGCGCGGATGGTCGCAGACGGGCTTGCCTTAGGCGCGCCTTTGGCGCGCAAACGGCGCTCCCGCTGCGCTCGTCCGCTGCGCTTCCGTCCCAGGCACATTTTATAAGGGTTTGCTGAAGGCAACTGTGAGGGGCGTGGCCTAAAAAGGGGCGTGGTCTGCGTCCTCGCGGTGCTCGTCGAGGGGGAGTTAACAATGTCAGGCAGAGCGGTAGCGTTAGGCTCCGCTCCCCGTGCCTGGTGTTCTGCTCGTGGGTGCCCTCAAAGTGGTGAGTTTAAAAAGGACGTTTTCCTGTTACAAGTGCGCAAAATATACAATTTTTAACAGTTTTTAAAACAAAGTGCTCTCCCGGCTTCCGCCTCAGGAGTGTGGTCGAGTTTCTGGTTAGGCGCTTGTATTCAGCGTATTTATCCTGGAGGAAGGGGGCGTGGCCTAAAAATGGGCGTGGCCTGCGTCCTCACGGTGCTCGTCGAGGGGGAGTGAACAATGTCAGGCAGCGCGGTAGCGTTAGGCTCCACTCCCCGTGCCTGGTGTTCTGCTCGTGGGTGCCCTCAAAGTGGTGAGTTTAAAAAGGAAGTTTTCCTATTACAAGTGCGCAAAATATATAATTTTTAACAGTTTTTAAAACAAAGTGCTCTCCCGGCTTCCGCCTCAGGAGTGTGGTCGAGTTTCCCTTCCCCTTCCTCAATTCTGGCCATTTAATCTCTCCACAACTTTTTAAATAAAATTGTTTAGTTATCTTACCAGGAGACACCTTATCCTTAGCATCCTTTGGTGTTTTTCTACTCCACTCTTTTTAGTTCTCATTAAGTACTTCTGTTTACTTTGTTCCCCTCTCTTTTCATGTTTTCTTGTCACCTTTTATTTATAATCCAATAAAAATATCTTCCTAAAAAACAAATAATGGTTTAAGTATTTTAGTAAAATGTTTAAATTAACGACATTTCAATTTTGAAAGTAACAACTAAGCACAAAATGACAATTCTTATTAAATTAATTAAAACATAAAAAGAAAAAAGTATAAAAACGAGCAAAAGAACTGCAAAACAGAAGAAAAGGTGGTCACACAGCAAAGGGGAGAAAGGAAAAAACTAAAGGTTTACAAACAGCAAAATGAAATACTCCAACAACACAGCTACTAAAAAATGTAAGAAATGCAGAAAGAATCAACAGATGTAGAGAAAGAGCCAAGATGGTTGCAGAAATAGGCAAGAGAAGTCCAGAAAGAGAAATGTAGAAAAAGGCAAGAAAAGTGCATAAAGAGGCAAGAGAGTTGCAGAAAGGGGCAAGAGGGGTGCAGAAAGAAGCAAGAGAGTTGCAGAAAGAGGTAAGAGATCTGAAGAATGGGGCAAGAGAGGTTCAGAAACAGGCAGGAGAGGTGCAGAAAGATGGAAGAGAGATGCAGAAAGAGGGAAGAGGGATATAGAAGGAAGCAATAGGGGTGCAGAAAGAAGCATGTGAGGTGCGGAAAGAGGCAAGTGAGGTGCATAAAGAGGCAAGAGCATTGCAGAAAGGAAAGAGAGGTGCAGAAAGAGGCAAGCGAAGTACAGAAAGAGGCAAGAGAGGTGCTAACTGTATGACTGCATGGTAATGCCTGAGTAAAAAGATTAGTGTAAGGCTAATGGTAGGATCATTGGAGGAGTGCTTATGTAGTGCCTAATGAAATGGATCACTAAATGGCTACTGCCTCAGTCAATAGTACAGCGCTAGAGTGGTGCCTGGAAAATTGAATCAGTGCAGTGATATTGGCTGGGTGATTGCATCAGGGCATGAATAATAACTGAGAGAAACTATGAGTACAAGGTTAAAGCATGGTTTATTGCATGAGTGTATGGCTAGAGCTTGCGATAATGGATGAGTGCACGGATACTGCCTGTGTGATTTTATCGCTGCAGAGGTAGTACCTGCATGAATGTATGAATGTATGGGAAATACCTCTGAGAAAGTATGAGTATTAAGGTAATGCTTGGACCATTGCATAAGTGCATCACTAGTGTCTCAGTGAATACATGAGTGCATAGGTATTGGCTGAGTAAATTTCTGAATGGAATAGTAGTGTCCAGGTGATTATGTGAATATATGTATGGTTAATGTTTAAGTGATTAAAACTGCGTATAAGTAGTGCCTCCTTGATTGCCTAAGTGAATAAGAATGCCTACGTGAATTCATGAGTAAAAGAGTTATATGAGCCTCTTTTCAACAGTGCACACCTAGTGCTTGAGCATATAGATGCAATTCTCACTACATTCCCAAAAGCAAGCATGCATATGTATGCACCTTTTCGTAGTGGTATCATATGTAAAAGAAATATGCAAATACATATATACCAGTGTTTTAGAGCTCTACCATCTCTATAGAGATAGCACACTTGAGAATTCATGTGCAAGTAGAAAAATACTTGAGTCAAAAGCAATGTTCCCTCTAATTGTCTTCTTTTGTGTGCTGCACATGTAAGGTCTCTGGGCGCTGCAGCCAAGGCTCTGTGCGCCCAGGAACCCAACAGCACTTGTAGACCAGGGCTTTAAGTGGGATGAAAAAACTAGGGGGCGGGTCTCTCAACTGGGTGTGGCCGATGCAATTAAGAGTGTGGCTAAAAAGCAATCAAGCTAAAAATTTGTGCTTAGCATAGTGTCCCACCTGACTGATATTTTGCTTCTTCTGTCATTGCATCCAGAAATGTAATACAAGTAACATTACACCTACAAGAACCAGGACTATTGGTTTTGTCAATGGTTGATTGTTGCCTAAAGTTGTATATAATATTGAAAATGCTTCCGCTCTTGTTGTAGCGGTTGTGGCTTTAATGCTCGAGCTGCCGACTTAGTTGACCGGTTTTGAGTCTCGGGTCAGATTAACATCCTGTGATTCTCAGCAAAATAATAAACCTCCCCATGCATACACAATAAATAAATAAATCATGTTGATCGAACTATATAAAACTAGCTGGATTTCTTTTATTAATGCAGCGTGGCTGCAGGTCTGATTGTGCCTTTTGAAAGTATATATGTTAATCACAGCGCCCATCAAGGGCTGCACTTAACATAAATACTTTCGAATGGCAAACAATTAGCCCCACAATTGTGCTCTAATTTGAAAAGAAATGCATCAAGTTTAAAAATACAACTGTGTGCTTTCAGGTGATTCTGGGTGAAGACGTTGTGTTGTATATTGTAGTGTCATGTGTGTTAGAGATAGCGGGACCTCTCAGGTCCCTGACGTACTCCGTAGAATACTGACATAAGTGTTTGGGTGCGGTTAAGAAAAGCCATGATGTAGTAAACGCAGGTAACGGTTATACTCAGATGAATAAAGAAATGTTATACTGAGCTCCGTGTTGCTGTGATTATTTGCAAGCTCCCAGTCCCAAAATGCTGGCTGTCCTGATGAATCCATCAATAGCCTTAAGGGGAAATTTGTCGATATTTTTGAGAGTTTTATTTTATTTGTTCAATTTTTTATTAAAGTAAAGCCCTGCCGGTAGTCAAATCTAGGGGTGGATCTGTCTGACAGCTTTTATTTGATGAGAATATTCTCTCAGAATAGGGGAATGTTAGGTGAGCTCATATAGATAAGGAATAGTTACACAGTGAAGAAGGAAACACCACCTGCCATTGGTTAGGCAGGGGCGTTGTCAGGGGGCAGTGTCAATGGCAAAGAAAGCAACACTGCAGACTTGTTAAAACAGTAAGGCATGCTCTTGTATCTCTTGCTATCGCTCCTATGGAAACCTATAATGAAAAACACTGGTGGTCAGAATAAATGGCTGAAGTGGCCCGTCTGGTGCTGCTCTTGTGAGGTGTACACTCCTCTTTACCGCCACTGCATCCTCAATCTTAATCTTCTTGCATTGCCTCTTTTCCTTTTGTAGGATATTCCTATCAGTGCCGGGCCCTGATTATGAAATCCACGTGTTTTGTACATAATTTTCATGTGTGATGTCTAAAACTGTACGAGTTTTGGAATAGAATCCGTTCACTGATGGTCTGTACTGGGCAGCGATTTTTGTTGGTGTTAAGTATGGGCGGTAGCCCAGCCAGATAAAAAAATCCCTCACCCTCTTTTTATTTTTGATTAAGCCTATTACTGTCTGCCTATTTGGCCCACTGTGTATTGCTGACACATGGGGATTAGAGATGGCATTGCAAGGAAAATCGCTCACTGTGCCTCGTTCTTTTTGTTGCAACAGGAGAATACTTGAGGTGCAAGTGTGGAGTAAGCACAAGCTTGAGAATAAGTGGGGGTAGTGGGGGTAGCACACGGCTGCAGTTCACCACATGCAGCTCCACGTAGGATGTGCTACAGCAGCTCACATGCATACCTTTGTGAGTCATTGTGAATACCCCAGAAATGTTGTGGGCTGATCCAAAATGTGGTGGACATCCCATGTAGCCAATGACTGAAAGGCGCTCACCCAAACAATCCTAGAGCTTTGGAGGGCTGATCCAAAGCACCTTTCTGTATGTTATGATATGCTGGGCAGGGGAGTCAACTCTATAACATCACCTGCGTTTGTAAGTGCAAGTTTACCCTTACGAGTAAATTGACACTGAATTTACAGGTGTTTACTTGAATATTCTTTTAACAATATGTATGAAGCATATCGAAACATTGCACCAATAAGACTAAGCATGCTGCATATATAACTGGGTGTCTCAGCAGTGTCTTTTAATAGGAACACATCATTAGATATGCATATTATGAAACAACACAAATGTCCAAGCAGTAAAGGGAGAACAGGCAATTAAACATGCGTCCACTATGCGGACTGTTAATTCCATAACTACCTCATGGCTTTCGGGATAACACCTAAATGTTTATAAAACTGCGCTACAACAAAACTTCAGAACTGCCTTGTAACACATCACATTTGCACAGTACTTCTTTCAAATCACACACATATATGAATTTACTGACAATATACAATGCAATAAAATTGTCCACATAGACAGGACTGGCTCCAAGACGGAGGTTTTCATCAGACACATATATGCATACCTCAGTCTATAAATATAACACTTCCAAAATGTGTGCAAACAGCAAATCTCTCCTGACACCTTCTGTAGTGAGTGCAAGAATGCACACTATAACAGCAGTAATCTCTTGTGATACACGATCAGAAGTTCCCTGACACAGAACAATACTTACTAAATGAACAAGAGGTCATTGTGGATTGTAGAACCCGAACACACATATATCCCCTTTTGTGTTTCAATAAACCATCTCTCTTTAACCTCTACTTATCATAAGACTGAATTCATTCGTTCAACACTCTTCTTCAAAGCATCAATCTGTATTGTTCAGGCGCAGTTACATTAATTGCTCTCTGTTTAATTTTATTATATTTGCATTGCTTTTTATGCTGTTTAAGCGACCCTATTATTGTCAGCATCTGTATGCTCTTCCCAACTAACACACACACTGTTTCAAAACAGATTCATTCAAAAACAATAAAAATAATCAGGAATAATCAATTACCAAAGTTACTACATTATTTATCCTTATGCCGGAAGCCATGCTGCTCAAGAAGGTTAGAGAGGCGGCTGCAGGTAATGCCTGGATGAGAGAAAAAAGCGTCCTATCCCGCTCTTGTACTGACGCCAACTGGAAAGCTGAATTTCTTCTCTTGAAGGAGCGCAGCTGGTGGCTGATTGTGGGCCAATGTGAAAATATTTAGGTTAATTGCAGCTCATGACGGTGCTATAATGAACAAATATTTTCACAAAGGCTCACAAACAGCCTCCGGCCTCGCTCCTTTAAGAAATGAATGCAGCACTTGCAGGAGGAACCACTGCTTTGCCTTTCACAGGCTTCCAGCAGACAGGAAATTAGCATTTTTTGCCCCACTCGCATTTTAAAAGTAGCGGCGAAGTGCTCTCCCAGGATGTACTGTGTGCGCGCGCTTCACACACAGCACTGCGCGGTCGGGGGAATGGCGGTGCACGGGCGCTCAGACGCGCACCTTGCTGGGAACAGTGGTCATAAGACTACAAAGTCCCTTAACCTTGACCGACTGCACTTTCCATTTTAAAGAGACATCTAAAATGATGTGGCTGAGGCCTGGGGCTCGGTGGGCATAATCGAGTCCCCGGAGCTGGGCCTGGCAAGGCCTTGTCTGCGCAGAACAGCAGCGCCGGAGAGGCCCGGGGGCCACTGCACCAGAACCCGCGTGCCCCACCATTGGAGCCACAACGCAGCACCCCCGGTGGCGGTGGGCGAAGCGGCCGTGGAGGAATAGCTAGCACATACTCGCAGTGGCTGGGCGGTGGACAGGCTCTTGGACGCCATCTTGGGGGACTATTTACAACAAGGGGTGGTGAAGGACAGAGTCTCTGAATTAAGCAGAAAGCTCTCACCCAGTCAAGAGATCAGGGCTAGATCCAACACCGTTTTTTAGCTCACTGCACCATCCCAGTTTCAGAACCTGGCTGTATGCAAATTAGTCTGTTCCTGTCCCAGTGCATGATGGGAACAGGGCAAACCAAACTACAAAAGCCAATTCTTACACTGGGAAGGAAACAAGCTCCCGGGCACCGGTTTCTGGCATTACAGCCGTCTTCGGCCCGGTTTGCTTGAATCCTGATGGTGCAATGAGCAAGGGTCTCACATCTGAGAATACCCTTCCACGCTTAGGGTGGACAAAAATATTTACAACAAGGGGTGGTGAAGGACAGAGTCTCTGAATTAAGCAGAAAGCTCTCACCCAGTCAAGAGATCAGGGCTAGATCCAACACCGTTTTTTAGCTCACTGCACCATCCCAGTTTCAGAACCTGGCTGTATGCAAATTAGTCTGTTCCTGTCCCAGTGCATGATGGGAACAGGGCAAACCAAACTACAAAAGCCAATTCTTACCCTGGGAAGGAAACAAGCTCCCGGGGACCGGTTTCTGGCATTACAGCCGTCTTCGGCCCGGTTTGCTTGAATCCTGATGGTGCAATGAGCAAGGGTCTCACATCTGAGAATACCCTTCCACGCTTAGGGTGGACAAAAATATTTACAACAAGGGGTGGTGAAGGACAGAGTCTCTGAATTAAGCAGAAAGCTCTCACCCAGTCAAGAGATCAGGGCTAGATCCAACACCGTTTTTTAGCTCACTGCACCATCCCAGTTTCAGAACCTGGCTGTATGCAAATTAGTCTGTTCCTGTCCCAGTGCATGATGGGAACAGGGCAAACCAAACTACAAAAGCCAATTCTTACACTGGGAAGGAAACAAGCTCCCGGGGACCGGTTTCTGGCATTACAGCCGTCTTCGGCCCGGTTTGCTTGAATCCTGATGGTGCAATGAGCAAGGGTCTCACATCTGAGAATACCCTTCCACGCTTAGGGTGGACAAAAATATTTACAACAAGGGGTGGTGAAGGACAGAGTCTCTGAATTAAGCAGAAAGCTCTCACCCAGTCAAGAGATCAGGGCTAGATCCAACACCGTTTTTTAGCTCACTGCACCATCCCAGTTTCAGAACCTGGCTGTATGCAAATTAGTCTGTTCCTGTCCCAGTGCATGATGGGAACAGGGCAAACCAAACTACAAAAGCCAATTCTTACACTGGGAAGGAAACAAGCTCCCGGGGACCGGTTTCTGGCATTACAGCCGTCTTTGGCCCGGTTTGCTTGAATCCTGATGGTGCAATGAGCAAGGGTCTCACATCTGAGAATACCCTTCCACGCTTAGGGTGGACAAAAATATTTACAACAAGGGGTGGTGAAGGACAGAGTCTCTGAATTAAGCAGAAAGCTCTCACCCAGTCAAGAGATCAGGGCTAGATCCAACACCATTTTTTAGCTCACTGCACCATCCCAGTTTCAGAACCTGGCTGTATGCAAATTAGTCTGTTCCTGTCCCAGTGCATGATGGGAACAGGGCAAACCAAACTACAAAAGCCAATTCTTACACTGGGAAGGAAACAAGCTCCCGGGGACCGGTTTCTGGCATTACAGCCGTCTTCGGCCCGGTTTGCTTGAATCCTGATGGTGCAATGAGCAAGGGTCTCACATCTGAGAATACCCTTCCACGCTTAGGGTGGACAAAAATATTTACAACAAGGGGTGGTGAAGGACAGAGTCTCTGAATTAAGCAGAAAGCTCTCACCCAGTCAAGAGATCAGGGCTAGATCCAACACCGTTTTTTAGCTCACTGCACCATCCCAGTTTCAGAACCTGGCTGTATGCAAATTAGTCTGTTCCTGTACCAGTGCATGATGGGAACAGGGCAAACCAAACTACAAAAGCCAATTCTTACACTGGGAAGGAAACAAGCTCCCGGGGACCGGTTTCTGGCATTACAGCCGTCTTCGGCCCGGTTTGCTTGAATCCTGATGGTGCAATGAGCAAGGGTCTCACATCTGAGAATACCCTTCCACGCTTAGGGTGGACAAAAATATTTACAACAAGGGGTGGTGAAGGACAGAGTCTCTGAATTAAGCAGAAAGCTCTCACCCAGTCAAGAGATCAGGGCTAGATCCAACACCGTTTTTTAGCTCACTGCACCATCCCAGTTTCAGAACCTGGCTGTATGCAAATTAGTCTGTTCCTGTCCCAGTGCATGATGGGAACAGGGCAAACCAAACTACAAAAGCCAATTCTTACACTGGGAAGGAAACAAGCTCCCGGGGACCGGTTTCTGGCATAACAGCCGTCTTCGGCCCGGTTTGCTTGAATCCTGATGGTGCAATGAGCAAGGGTCTCACATCTGAGAATACCCTTCCACGCTTAGGGTGGACAAAAATATTTACAACAAGGGGTGGTGAAGGACAGAGTCTCTGAATTAAGCAGAAAGTTCTCACCCAGTCAAGAGATCAGGGCTAGATCCAACACCGTTTTTTAGCTCACTGCACCATCCCAGTTTCAGAACCTGGCTATATGCAAATTAGTCTGTTCCTGTCCCAGTGCATGATGAGAACAGGGCCAACCAAACTACAAAAGCCAATTCTTACACTGGGAAGGAAACAAGCTCCCGGGGACCGGTTTCTTTGGACTGGGTAAGAGTAGTCTGTTTAACTCAGACACTCTGTTCATCACCACCCCCTTTTCTAAATCGTTTTGGGCCACTATAGGTGTGGCAGGGTATACTCAGACATGAGTCCCTTTCTCACTGCTCCATCAGGATTCAAGCAAGCCGGGCCGAAGAAGGCTGAAATGCCAGAAACCGGTCCCCGGTAGCTTGTCTCCTTTCTGGTGAAGAATTGGCTTGGTAGTTTAGTCTGCCCTGTTCCCATGATGCACTGGGCCAGGGACAGACTGATTTGCATATAGCCAGGTTCTGAGCTGGGATGGGGCAGTGAGATAAATAACGGTGATGGATCAAGCCCTGATCTTTGGACTGGGTAAGAGTAGTCTGTTTAACTCAGACACTCTGTTCATCACCACCCCCTTTTCTAAATCGTTTTGGGCCACTATAGGTGTGGCAGGGTATACTCAGACATGAGTCCCTTTCTCACTGCTCCATCAGGATTCAAGCAAGCCGGGCCGAAGAAGGCTGAAATGCCAGAAACCGGTCCCCGGTAGCTTGTCTCCTTTCTGGTGAAGAATTGGCTTGGTAGTTTAGTCTTCCCTGTTCCCATGATGCACTGGGCCAGGGACAGACTGATTTGCATATAGCCAGGTTCTGAGCTGGGATGGGGCAGTGAGATAAATAACGGTGATGGATCAAGCCCTGATCTTTGGACTGGGTAAGAGTAGTCTGTTTAACTCAGACACTCTGTTCATCACCACCCCCTTTTCTAAATCGTTTTGGGCCACTATAGGTGTGGCAGGGTATACTCAGACATGAGTCCCTTTCTCACTGCTCCATCAGGATTCAAGCAAGCCGGGCCGAAGAAGGCTGAAATGCCAGAAACCGGTCCCCGGTAGCTTGTCTCCTTTCTGGTGAAGAATTGGCTTGGTAGTTTAGTCTGCCCTGTTCCCATGATGCACTGGGCCAGGGACAGACTGATTTGCATATAGCCAGGTTCTGAGCTGGGATGGGGCAGTGAGATAAATAACGGTGATGGATCAAGCCCTGATCTTTGGACTGGGTAAGAGTAGTCTGTTTAACTCAGACACTCTGTTCATCACCACCCCCTTTTCTAAATCGTTTTGGGCCACTATAGGTGTGGCAGGGTATACTCAGACATGAGTCCCTTTCTCACTGCTCCATCAGGATTCAAGCAAGCCGGGCCGAAGAAGGCTGAAATGCCAGAAACCGGTCCCCGGTAGCTTGTCTCCTTTCTGGTGAAGAATTGGCTTGGTAGTTTAGTCTGCCCTGTTCCCATGATGCACTGGGCCAGGGACAGACTGATTTGCATATAGCCAGGTTCTGAGCTGGGATGGGGCAGTGAGATAAATAACGGTGATGGATCAAGCCCTGATCTTTGGACTGGGTAAGAGTAGTCTGTTTAACTCAGACACTCTGTTCATCACCACCCCCTTTTCTAAATCGTTTTGGGCCACTATAGGTGTGGCAGGGTATACTCAGACATGAGTCCCTTTCTCACTGCTCCATCAGGATTCAAGCAAGCCGGGCCGAAGAAGGCTGAAATGCCAGAAACCGGTCCCCGGTAGCTTGTCTCCTTTCTGGTGAAGAATTGGCTTGGTAGTTTAGTCTGCCCTGTTCCCATGATGCACTGGGCCAGGGACAGACTGATTTGCATATAGCCAGGTTCTGAGCTGGGATGGGGCAGTGAGATAAATAACGGTGATGGATCAAGCCCTGATCTTTGGACTGGGTAAGAGTGTCTGTTTAACTCAGACACTCTGTTCATCACCACCCCCTTTTCTAAATCATCTTGGGGGACTGGCCTGCAGAGCAGTAGCCCCAGGTGGGTGGCAGACGGCACACAGACATGGCACAGCAGGGGCCCAGGGGCCGGGCCCCGGTCAGAGCTCTCGGAGGTGAAGTGGTCTCCCCGTGGAATGTCCATCGTCTGGACAGGTTGTGATCAGGCCGGGAGGCATCCCTCCCCCGACCAAGGAATTGCTCTAGGGTTGAGGCGGAGATCAGCGGTGCCCCAGGACAAAAGACATCACGTGACAGGATAGTCCCTCTGTGGCCGCGGGGAGCATCTGTACAGGCACGGGATGCCAGAGCAGTGCCGCGGAGCACACGTAACCGGGAAGGGACACGCTGGGGCCGACGCGGGCACACACGGAAGCACCGGGGGGACTCGAACGTCCCACACGCAGAACCGGAGGCGGCGCAGTGGACATCATGGCCGGACTCCGAAAGAAGGGGGACCGCACGCTCCCGGAGATTCTTGCCAAGAACCAGAATAAGACTGAAAAGGGGCCACCCTCCCCCGAAGTACCAAAGCACAACCGGCCCCCTCTGCAGACAATGTGCCTATCACCAAATCCTTTTTGGAGTCGCTATTTAACTCCCTCAGGGACGATTTCAAATCACTGAAACAGGATGTAGCCAGTGAGGTCAGGGAGCTTAGGCGGGACGTGGAAGGCCTTGGGGAACGCGTGGTTGCTATTAAAGAGGCCGATCGAGCCCGGAGTGAGAAGGTCGAGCAGCTACAACAAGAAGTCCTGCGGCTCAAAGACCAACACCTGGACCTGCTGGCCCACGCGGAGGACTTAGAAAACCGGACCCGTCGAAACAACATTCGGGTCTGTGGGGTCCCTCTTCAGACAGAGGGGGCGGACATCACTGCCTACCTACTAGACCTTTTCAGGGACATACTGGGAGAATCCGCCGGTTTTGGACTCAGGATAGACAGAGCCCACAGAGTGGGGCCCCCCGGCGTTCATCTGGCCCGCCTCCGGACATTCAGGCCTTCCTCCCTGACTTCCCACTCAAGGAAAAGATCCTCCGCGAAGCCCGGCGGAAACAACCGCTTCAGTTCCGCAGCCATCCCATTGCCCTTTACCAGGACCTTTCGACAATCACTTTGCAGAAATGTAAGACATTCAAGATAGCCGCAGACTTCCTTCATCAACGCGAGATTCCGTACTCCTGGGGCCATCCATTCCAACTCATTTTCAAATGGAATGGAGCCCTGCATCAGCTGCGCTCTCTCAAAGACACTTGCAAGTTGCTGGGCATGGAAATGGAGGAGGAGTCCTCGCCGCCGAGGCCGGAACGAGGACAATGGCTGGCACACGGTCGGCCACAGGCGTTCCCCGAAGCCGCGCTTGAAGCCTGAAGCCCACATCATCTCGCAGGCGAGAGCAAAGGCCCTCCTAGAGGTGGCCAAAGAAACAGACACTTCTGAGTGATTCTGTCCCTGGGGTGGGACTTCTTTGCACGTTTTCATTAGCAGCGGGGGTCGGGCGGGGGGCCACAAAAGCTGTCACGGGACAGTGCTCCTACAGATCACACTACCACAGCCCTGTGTTGTTCTGACAGGACTGGGACCCTGGACTCACACAGTTGGGGAGTTGGGGTACGGATGGGGGCGGCGGAGTAGGGGTTTTTGGGGCCTAGGGTTGGGGACTGGGGAAGGGGGTGGAGGGGCGGGGTCCGGGGAGAGGATGGGGGGCAGTTGACCGGGGGGGTTGTTTTTGGGGGGGAGGTGTCCCCCCTTGTCCACCTATTTTTGTATTTTCTTTTCCATTCCCGCACCTCGCTCAGAGCCATGCAGATCCTGCTGATCACACATGATGTCCCTCCAACTGAAGATCCTCTCTCTTAATGTGAGGGGACTTAACAACCCAATCAAGCGCCGGGCGGTACTCTCCCTCCAGGAGCACTCCACAGCAGATATCTGCCTCCTACAGGAGACGCATTTGCTACCGAAAGATCACCACCGGCTTAAGTCCCGAGCCTTCCCCTTGCAGTTTTTCTCGTCCTCATCGAAGAAGGTGGCGGGAGTAGCGATTCTAGTGTCCAAATCCTTTACTGGTCAAGTTCTGCAGAGGGAGGTAGAGATCAAAGGAAGGTTGCTGGTACATCGCTTTCTGATCGCCGGACAGACAACTTTTGTGGGCTCCATATACGCACCTAACGAGGGACAGAAGAAATTCCTACACACGGCCATGGTGGCAGCCACGGCCAACACTAACCCACATTTACTGCTAGGTGGTGACCTCAACTTAGTTTTCCATAACACTGCGAACCTCTCCTGCCAACGCTCGGGGCAGGTGGGATCCCTTTCCAAGGCGGGGCATGCACATCTTGCAAACTTAGGCCTCACCGATCTGTGGCGGCACCTCCACTCACGCTCCATGGCATACACCTATTACTCCGCGGCTCACAAATCCTACACTAGGCTTGACTACCTTCAGTGCTCCTCGCAACTGGCGCTCCGAGTGAAGGATGTTGACATCCTCCCTGCCTCCCTGTCGGACCACTCCCCGGTACTGGCCACTTTCCTCTTTCCAGCCGCTCCTGCCCCACCTCGTCATTGGCGCCTTCGGGATGCTTTGCTCCAGGCCCCTACCATAGTAGAGCGGATTAAAATTGCCATCGTGCAGTTCTTAACCTACAATGCCAACGCTGACACCTCTAAGGCCACACAGTGGGCCGCGCTCAAAGCTGTCCTGCACGGAGAATTCATCTCCATCGCTACAGCCAACAACAGAGAACCCACTCAGAAGAGAGCTGAAATAACCCAACGCGTAGCGGAGCTGGAACAGATGTACCAACTCACAGGGGCAGCTCGGGCTTGGCGCCAACTCTGCACGGAGAGAAATATGTTGACCGCCCTAGATCAGGACATGGCGGAATATGCAGCCCTCTGCCTCTGGCATGCGTATTATAGTGGGGGTGACCGTTGTAGGAAACTTTTGGCGAGTAAGTTGAGAGAACAGCACCAAAGCCAGGGCATAAGATCCATACAGACCAGACGGGGAGACCTCGTGGTCGACGGCGCTGACATAGCCGTAGCATTTGGGGAATTTTACGAAACTCTATATACAGGTGACCCGCTCGACCTGCAGGCCGGACTCGCATACCTAGGAGCCTCGCACCTCCCGTCCCTAAATGCGGCTCAGGCAGAGTTTCTCGACCAGCCCATCGGCCTAGAGGAGGTGATTTTGGCGATATCTCACCTCAAACTAGGGAATCCCCTGGCCCGGACGGTTACTCGGGGGGCTTTTATAAAACGCTTTGTCATCAGGTGGCCCCCCTTCTCCAGTCTGGCGTGATCCCTGCGGACCTCCTGGAAGTGGCGTTAACAGTCATACCAAAGCCCGGCCGGGACCCCACACGTTGTAGTTCCTATAAACCGATTTCCCTCTTAAACCTGTACCTCAAACTGTACATGGGCATCCTCGCTAGCAGGATGGCACCATATATGCAACAGCTGGTGGAACCTGA
The DNA here is from genome assembly GCF_964263255.1 of Lissotriton vulgaris. NCBI lineage: Eukaryota > Metazoa > Chordata > Amphibia > Caudata > Salamandridae > Lissotriton > Lissotriton vulgaris. The sequence continues at coordinate 930,896,353 of NC_141687.1, forward strand.
CCAGGCGGGTTTCATACCCCAACGGCAAACCAGTGACAACACTAGACGGGTTCTCCACCTTATTGAGGCCGGGTCGCGGACACGGCCGGATTGCATGCAACTTACCATCGATGCCGAAAAGGCCTTTGATAGGGTGCACTGGCCCTACCTGGAACAGGTGTTACAACATTTTGGTGTGGGAGAAGTTCTTCGCAATCGTATATTGAATTGCTGTGGCTGACCCAACGCCACAGTCCGTATTAATGGGCACACCTCCCCGCGCTTTCAGATTGGTAGGGGGACCAGGCAGGGGTGCCCCCTCTCCCCTATCCTTTTTGCTCTATATATGGAGCCCTTAGCGCAACGGGTCAGGCAACATAACCTTATCAAGGGCATCCCCTTTGGTGGCGACGTGCACAAGATCAGCCTCTATTTCGATGATATATTACTCTCCCTCACTGAGCCGATGCAAGCGCTTTGAGCGCTTTTTATTGAACTACATACCTTTGCATTGGCTTCTGGGTTCAAGATTAACGTTGAGAATTCGGAGGCCCTTAATATCTCTCTATTACTGGAGACACTCATCAAGGTACAAGGGGAATTTGACATGCAATGGTCAAGCAATGGTCAAGCACCACGATCCCCTACTTGGGAGTTCTGCTGGGAGCAACCCTCCCGGTCACTGCAGTAGCGAACTATACCAGGCACCGCTCGCGCCTCAGCGACGAACTCCGGAAATGGAAGCACCATTCTCGCTCTTGGCTGAGGAGGATAGCAGCTACTAAGATAACCTTGCTACCCTAAATTCTTTATGTGGTCCAGACTCTCCCACTGCGCCTGCCGGTAGGTTGGCTTCAACGGACACAGTCCGGCCTGGCGCGCTAAATCTGGAATGGTCGACGTCCACGCTTCAAGCATGCGATCACGGTACTCTTGCCCGCTCAAGGCGGAGTGGGGTTCCCTGACCTCCTGCTATACTACCACAACTTCGCACCCTGGTGGAATGGCACCAGCTGGAATCGGGCAAGAACTGGCTTTTTCAGGATCAAGCAGTTGCGTGAGCCTGCCCCTTCAGGGGGTTCCCTTCCTTCCCACGCGCCACCGCCCCCCCGACCTCTACGCCTCACAGATTACGAGCACCGTCCTGGAAGTGTGGGACCGAGTTGCTGTCCGCCACAAGCTTACGTCCTTTCCCTCCCCGATGACCCCGCTCTTCGCTAACCCCAACTTTTCCCCGGGTTTGGACTCCAGAGCATTTGCAGCCTGGAGATATTCTCCCTGCAGAGCCCTGGGGCATTTATTCAACACACACAGTATCCTCTCCTTCCAACAAATAAGGGAGGACTATGGTATACCAGAATCCGATCGCCTACCTTATCTGCAGGTCTGCCACTGGGCATTACAGACGGAGGTCAGACCAGGCGCACAGCGTTTCCTCACTCCGTATGAAAAGGGGTTGGTAACCCGCACCTCCGATAAAAAATCTCCTCCTCACAACCACCTACACATACAACGTGGGCAGGACCAGATGGGAGCGGGACCTGGGGAGGTCACTCACAAACAAAGAATGGGGCGCCATATATCATAGAGCCAGGCACTCTGCTTACCACACGGGACTCACGGAAACTTTGACTAAAGTGGCCACCTACTGGTACCATACACCTGAACGCCTACATCACTGGGACCCCCGCATTAGTGACCGCTGCTGGAGAGGGCGTGGGGGGTTGGGTACACTGGAGCACTTACTCTTGAGCTGCGATCGTTTGCAGGCCTATTGGGGTACGATTTTGGACGACATAGACTCCCATCTTGATACCCAACTTCCTAGATTTCCTGCTTACATCCTGCTAGGACTCCCTAATGCTTTAATGTACCCCTTGAAATCTAGGAGGGGAAGGCTCATAGCGATTGCTCTGGGGGCAGCCATGCAAAACATCCTGGCACATTGGAGGACCACACAACCCCCCCGCCCATAGGTTGGTTCCATAGGCAGTGGATGATACTGGGTATGGAGAAGTTGTCCTTGGCGGGAACGGGGAAGGGAGATGAGTTTGCAGATCTCTGGCGGCCCTTTTTAACTTTACTCATGGGGGAGTTCAGGGAAGTGAGCTGCCCACGCTACCTGCGCCTGCTCCGCCTAGCAGATACCCTGATCGGGGAACAGATGGCTCCGAGGCGCAAATGCAAAGTGCAGAGCTGAGTATCGATTTCCAACCTCTTTACATTGGCTTGATGAAACCCTTTTTCCCCGTTCTTTTGCTTTGTGTTCAAGGGGGAGGGTGGGGGGGGGGGGGGGGGGGTTGGACAACGCTTCCCCTTCACAAGGGCGCTTCAAATCTTGCATTGTCGTTATTCTCACTATTGTGCCCTTTAGTTTGTGTCATGCAGGAAGAAGGCAGCATTGTTTCATCTACTGGGCAGCGGGGTCTGTTTGTTTTTCCTGTTTTGAAAACTCAATAAAAGATTTTAACCATAAAATTATGTGGCATATTTGATGTATGCATTTCCATAAACCAATACAAACTAACCTAATCACTAATCCTTCTATCAACCTCCCTTTTGGGCCTCAGCTTCACCATTTAGCAACTACTCCAACAGTTGGACCTAGCCAAATACAAAGCAGGAACGTATTCAATCTATTTGTTAAAAGTCTATGTCTTTGAGATTTCTTCAATGCAATTCATTAACCATTTTTGAATTGCGAAATCGCTATTTTTGGCCGCTATTTACCGCGAAGTCTGACTTCGTGGTAAATAGCGAAAACTTTGAAAAATGCACTTTAGTGAATTTTTCAAAGTTGTATGTTACACACACACATGTCCTTTGGACATGTGTGTGCGCAACATCAGTCTACATTTACATTTCAGGGGTGCTACAGGGTGTCCTTTGGACACCCCTGGCACTCTTGAAATCGCATCCTTATTTGCAAATAAGGAATGACTCCCCATGCATTCCTATGGGTCTCTAGGCATTCAACACGGTATTCCATCACTCACTTATTGAGAGACTGCACTACATTGGGATCCAGGTATACTCCCTCAAATGATTGCATCATTCCTCACAGGACGAACTCAGAGAATCTGACTACCTCCCTCCATCTCAGAACCAAAGACCACCATTTGTGGCATCCCTCAAGGTTCATCCCTCAGTCTCATCCTCTTTAAAACCTATATGCCTCCTCCTAAATTACACCTCTAGCTAACATCATCAGAACCCAGGGTCTCAACATCATATCCCACAGTGACAACACCCACCTTATCCTCACGCTCTCACAACAACAGTTGATGGTCAGAATGCAGAACAATGTCATACATTCACCCCAGTATAGCGATCTGGGCCTAAATCCATCGTTTTTTTGCACTCCACACCACCCCAGTTCATACATGGCCATATGCAAATCTGCCTTGACCCTGTGCCTCATGGGAACAGTCCAGCCCGAACTGCCAAGCCATGTCTTTCATGGACCGGAATCAAGCATCCTAGGACCAGTTTCAGGCTATCAGCCGTCTTCAGCCAGGATAGCTTGACTCCAGTGGTGTGGAGAGCATAGGACTCACGTCTGAGCATATCAATCCCACTCTGGGTGACAAAATGCAAAACAACGGTTGATGGACAGAATGCAGAACAATGTCATACATTCACCCCAGTACAGAGATCTGTGCCTAAATCCCTCATTTTCTTGCACTCCACACCACACCAGAACTCATACCCCATCTTGTTAGTCCCTTTCCCCACCACACTCCTTGAGAAGGACATCAACCAGCAGTTCTCTGAACAACTGGAGAGAAACAACTAAGCATGGGTGGAAAATCCGTTCCCCTCGCGGATTTTGCGGATTTTCGGTAAATTCGCAATCCGCGAGATTCACGAATTTCCCGAAAAATCCGCGAGCGGAAAGGATTGGGTCAAAAGTTCAAGCTGACTTTTGTAACTCTCTTAGAATGGCGCCAGCAAGCTGCCAGAGCAATTCTAAAATAGTTACAAAAGTCGGCTTTAACAGGAAACTCTAATAGATAAAGTAAAGCAGGTGCTCGAGTTGAAACTCAAATTCAGTTACACATTCATTAAACACCCCAAACTTGGGGTGATTAATGATTGTGTAACTTAATTTGACCTTCAACTCGAGCACCTGCTTTACTTTATCTATTAGAGCTTCCTGTTGAAGCTCTTTGTAGCTATTTTAGAATAGCGTTGGCAGCTTGCCGGCGCCATTCTAAGTGGTGCTGAGGACAGAAGGTCACAAAAGTGGGACAGAGGGCAGAAGGGCACAGAAACGAGTGGTACAGCGGGCAGAAGGGCATAAAAAACGAGAGGGTGGCAGTGATTAAGCAGGCAAAAAAAAAACGCGAACACGCAAAGTGCCCCGCCAACACGCGCAAACACGCAAAGTGCCCCGCGAACACGCAAAAAAAAATCCGCAAATTCGCACGAATTCGTGAATTTTGCGGATTGTGAATTTGCAAATCTGCAAATTCGCGGATTGCGAATTCGCAAAATTCGCCCATGCTTAGAAACAACCTGCTCCAAGGCTCTTAATCTGGTTTGCACACCAACCACAACACTTAGACACTCCTAATCACTGACCCTGATGACATTGCCACCCTCCTCGTCAGAGGAAAAATGTCAGTCCTGATCCTCCTTGACCTCTCCACAGCATTCAACTCTGTATTCCACCACTCACTTATTGAGAGACTGCACTACATTGGGATCCAGGTAGACTCTCTCAAATGATTGCATCATTCCTCACAGGACGAACTCAGAGAATCTGACTACCTCCCTCCATCTCAGAACCAAAGACCACCATTTGTGTCATTCCTCAAGTTTCATCCCTCAGTCCCACCCTCTTTAAAACCTATATGCCAACTCCTAAATTACACCTCTAGCTAACATCATCAGAACCCAGGGTCTCAACATCATATCCCACAGTGACAACACCCAGCTTATCCTCACGCTCTCAGCAGACACCACCACCACGACTAACTTCCACAACTGCTTGAACAATGTCACTGCCTGGATGAAGGCCAACTGTCTCAAGCTCTACAAAGACATGCCGAAGAGCTGATCTTTGGGAACAATGCCGCCTCTTGGAACAACACCTGGTGTCCTTGCTGCATATATTGAATTAATAGTATAATACTGTTGCTTTAAATTGTTTCTATCTGTAGTTTACCATTGAATTTCGTGTTGCTATAGAATTGTTATGTTCTATGTTCCAAGGAATGATTCTCATGAGGAACATTTAATTGAAGTTTGTACGCATTTAGAATTACATGGCATCACTCTCAAAAGCAATAAATGTAAATTGTTTCGTGATTAAGAAGAATATTTAGGGAACACACTGTCTGGGAATGGTGTTATTCCCCAAAAATCTCTTGTGGATGCTATTATCAAAGCTCCTCATCCAGATAATAAGTAGAAACTACTATCTTTTGCTGGGTTATGCGAATATTATAGTAAGTTCATCAAGAACTTTGCAACAAAAATGGAGCATTTGAGGTAGCTCACTAGAAAAAATGTTGAGTTGTGTTGGAGGGAAAAGCAGGAATCAGCTTTTCAACTGATCAAAAGTGAAATTGCTCATTCTCCTACATTGAAGCCATTTTTTGTCAAGAAATTGTGTGTTGTTACGGTTGATGCGAGTGAGTATGGACTTTGAGGAGTTTTATCTCAGAAGAGTGGTAGTGAAGAATGGTGTGTGGCGTGTGCCTCAAGGACTCAAAATGATACAGAAAGAAGATACTCTGTGATAGAAAAATAACTTTTGGAATGTGTTTGGGGTGTCGAGCATTTCCGGAATTCTTTGTGGGGTAGTTGTTTTCTTTTGAGGACTGACCATAAGCCGTTGGTTGCAATTTGATCTCCAGGTGGTGGTCATAATGCTACTGCTCGCATTGGGAGGCCCTTGTCTAGACTGCAAGAGAATAATTCTTCTATAGAGTATGTCCCTGGAAGAGTAAATGTTACTGCTGATTGCCTTTCCAGGTTACCATGTATTCCTGATAAAGGAAGTGAAGAAGTTGATCAGGTGGAAGTGGTAGCTTCTTTAGGAGATTTTGTTGCAGAATAATTTTCTGCCATATCTGAAGAGCAGTGGAAGAGCTTTTCTGTAAAAGATAAACATTGGGAGTTATTAAAGAAATTTATTTAGGAGGGTTGGCCTAGAGTCAACATGGTTCCTGCTGAATTAAGGTCTTTTCATCAAGTATTGAATGATCTGGAAATTGACAATGAGGGAATGCAAGATGACATTCTTAAACTTGCTCATGATGGACACTTAGGTGTGTCATCCATGAAAAGATTAGTGAGATCTAGTTTTTGGTGACCAGGCATGGATAAGATGATTGATAGGATTGTTGTTAGGATTGTTAGAATATGTCCTATTTGTATGAATAGTGAAAAGATGTTGAAGGTCCACCCAGCTCCTTTAGTACCTGTTGCATGGCCAAAAATGGCGGAAATTAGCGTTTGACATTTCAGGTCCTTTCTATTGTATTCCTCAAGATGCACGTTTTGCCTTGGTCTTAATTGACTATCACTCGAAGTGGCCTGAAGTAAGGTTTGTTTCGCATGCCTCTTCACTGGTAATTGTTGAGTTTTTCTGAGAAGTATTTGCTTGTGAAGGAAGTCCAGAAGTTCTTATTATGGACAATGAGGTACAACTTAAATCTAAAGAAGTGGAAAATGTCCTTGGTTTTTGTGGCATCAGACATGTTACTACTCCATTGTACGAACCACAAGGTAATGGCCAGGTGGATAGGTTTAATCGTGTGCTGAAAGAATGTGTGGAATGGGCCAGGAAGAGTGGAAGTGAGTGAAAACGTGTTCTGCGAGAGAGGCTGTGGATGTATAGAATTGCTCCTCATTCAATAACTGAACTTAGTCCTTTTCGCCTATTGAGGGGAAGAGAACCTGTTTCAAAATTGTGTCCTTGGTGGATTAATACTTCTGTGTCTGCTGACAGTAACAGTACATCTTTTAGAGTCAAGCGTCATCAAGATAAAATGAAAGAGTATCATGATCTTAAACATAATGTAAGAGTTCCTTCTTTTAAAGTTGGTGATTAAGTAAAAATCCGTAAACCAGGTTTCCTTTTCTAGGGTTCATCAAAATATGGATCCATACGCAAAGTGGTTACAGTCAATCTTAATAGTGTAATCACTAATGATGGTAAAGTGTGGAATGTCAGGCGTGTTGTCCTTAGTTCTTCCTGAGAATGTGTCGCGTCCTATGATGATTAGACAGAGCTCTGGGTGTGGTTTCTTATTCTACAGATTTAGTTCATACCAGTTCTGTGGCTTCAAGAGTTAAAACTAGTAAAATAATTATAAACTCCCCTGTTAGATTCAGAGACTATAGTTGATTTGTTTTGTTTAGTTCTTTTTCATTCCTTTATAGGGATAAAATGTGTTGTATATATTAAATTAATAGTATAATATTGTTGCTTTAAATTGTTTCTATCTGTAGTTTACCATTGATTTTTTTGTTGCTATGGAGTTGTTAGGTTCTATGTTCCAAGGATACGAGTTGACTGGTTGCTGTTGGGAGCAGATGTGATACTGTGTTCCTCTTCAATAAACCAACCTATTTTTGTATTTTCTGGACTTATTTCTAACAGTCCTGCCAAACGCAGACCCACTCCCACATTGACAGACCACTCCTACAACCTCAACATCATCGTGGACAACAAATTTGCCATGAAATGACAAATCAAGGCAGTCTCCCCCATCTGGTTCCGCACTCTCTGTATGCTCCAAAGAATCTTCAAATGGCTCCCAATTGGCACGAGGTAACAAAGTCACTTAAGCCCTAGTCACCAGCTGTCTGTCTTACAGCAATGAACTGAACAAAGGAACTATCACCCAACTCATGAGGAGACTCCAGACAATACAGAACTCAGCATCCAGACTCATCTGCAACATGACCAAATGGAGCCATATTATCCCTCACTTTAAAAACTTACATTGGCTCCCCGTCCAAAAAAGATACCAATTCAAGATGTTGACACGCCTATAAAGCCCTTCAAAACCAAAGACCAGCATACATCAACCACTGCCTGATCTTCCACTAGCCCGCCAAAGACATTTGCTCTGCCTCCCTTACCCTCACACAAACACCACAGATCTGCCTAAGCCACAGTGAATGCTGTTCCTTCTCTTACATCACTGCCAAGTCCTTGAATTACCTTCTTCTTCACTTCTGGGCATCATCCTCTCTAGCAGAATTCAGGAAGACACTCAAGATCTGACTTTTTCTCTGAGCCCAGCAACCTAGTGGCTGGATACCCTTACAGGTAAATTGCTGAGCTGTAAAAATACATATTTGATTGATTGAGTGATATGGGGATTAGCCTTGCTCAGTAGTTTTTTGTACATGCCCCTGGTTTCCTACTCAAATTGGGTGCTTGTGTTATGTTATGTTAAAATTATTTCTACTGCGCACAGTCACCAGTCGGTTTCATGGCGCTCATAGACAAAAGCAGAGGGGGCAGGCAGCAGGGTTACACGTAAGCTAGCTGGAAGAGATGCGTTTTGAGTAGTTTACGGAAACAGGTGTAACTGGGACAGAGTCGGATTGTAGTCGGGAGGGAGTTCCAAATTGTGGGGGCAAGAAAGGAGAAGCAGGAGCCACCGTGCTTTTTGCGTTTAAACCTGGGAACGGTTAGGAGGTTATGTGTAGAAGACCAGAGATTCCTTGAGGAGATGTGACGCTTGAGGCTGAGGGAGGTGAAAGCTGGGGCAAGGGCGAGGAGTGACTTGAAAACAGTGCAGCCCAGTTTGAAAATGCATCGCGAGGCTACTGGGAGCCAGTGCAATCTCCTCAGCAGGGAAGAGACATGTTGGTACTTAGGCTGTTGAAAGACCAGTCTGGCCGCCTGGTTTTGTACCAGTTGAAGCCGATGAAGATTGTAAGCAGGAATCACCACGTACAGAGAGTTGGCGTAGTCAATACGGGAGGTGACAAGGGCCATGATGACAAGTGTGAGAGCCTCAGTAGTGAGAAACCTGCGAATTTTGCAGATCCTGCACAGATGGAAAAAACAGGAAGAGGTGACAGCATTGATTTGAGGCCTCATAGATAAATCACTAGAGATGATAACACCAAGGCTCTTCACCGTATTGACGGGACAGGGTGGGGGGCCAAGGGAAGGAGGCCAGAAGCTGGAGCTCCAAAGGTTGGTGGACCCTCCTGTCAGCACCAACTCCGTCTTACTGGGATTGAGCTTCAGCTGGCTGAAATGCATCCACTCAGAGATGGCAAGCATGGTGGATTGGAAATTGGCACAGGAGGAAGGGGAGGAGTCGATAGGAAAAATTAACTGTAAATCATCCGCGTAATTGAAAGTAGTGACAGCGGTGTGATGGAGGGGAGCTATAAGAGGTTGCATATAAAGATTAAATAAGAGGGGCAAAAGAGCAGAACCTTGAGGGACACCACAGGAGAGTGAGGAATAGTGGGCAGAGAAAGTGGACAAATGAACCGACTGGGATCGCTGGTGCAGGAAGGAGCTGATCCATGTTAGAGCCAAGCCCTGGATGCCCGCGTTTTTGACACGGTCGATCAAGATGACGTTATCGACCGTGTCAAAAGCAGCCGACAGATCTAGTAGAACGAGAGCTTGGGCCAGGTTCTTATCGGCGCCTTGCCTCAGCACATCCATTACAGCCACGATGACAGCTTCCGTGGAGTGGGCCGGTCTGAACCCGGCTTGCTGGTCATCTAAAAAAGAAGACTCTTCAATGAAAGTGCTGAGGCAGCGGGTGACATAAGTCTCCAAAACCTTCTCCAGATAGGGGAGGAGGGAGATCGGCCGATAGTTACTCAGGCCAGATGGGTCAGCACCGTGCTTTTTGAGTATAGGGACAACAACTGCCTATTTGAAAGCATCAGGTACAAAACCTATGGCAAGCGAGTTATTGAGGAGTGCTAACGGGGAACCCGGACAAGCCAAGAAGGCGGCTTTCAGGATTTGAGGGGGACAACAGTCGTTAGGGGAACCTGAGCTGACCGCATGTAACAAGGAAGAGAACTCTCCAAAGTTCCTGTCCCTCTGGAATGTGCATTATGACAGCTGCTGCCTTACATTCTGTGTGAGTATGAGAGAGAGAGTGAGAGAGAGAGAGAGAGAGAGAGAGAGAGAAATGGGTGAACTTCAGGAGATTATCTTGCAATGAAAAGTGACGACTAGAAAGTACTTTCAGCAATGGCCAATGTAGGTGTTGGGTAGTGTCAAGAAGTGCTGGTTCTCCACAAGTCAATGAGCGTCCATATGTTTGTCTTTATAAGCAGATAGTTTCATTCAATGTTTGTACTTGTAGTTCTCCTGTGTATTGCACTGGAGCCAAACAGAGAAATGACGGCTATGATAAGTCCTGCCAACCGCAATCTGGACGCCGTATGGGTAGTTCTCTTTCTCCATGTGTGACACACAGAGAACAAGATACCCCCATTCCATAACAAACAACTCTTTGATCTAGAGCACACTTAAGTCAAACAACGGCTAGCGTAGGGGTTGGTTGCGCAGTAAAATTATTTATTGGAACTGGTGTGAGGTGCAGAACTAGAGGTCCGCTATTGCTTCGCTGTAAATTATAGTTTCTTGGGTATTTCTCCTTTTTTAACCTATATTTTAATCAATTTATTATAATTATCTGCGTAAAGCAAATTACTGTATGTGTACATGCAGATTATTTATGATCTGTGTTATATGCCTGTCAATATTGCACTAAAGTCTTTTTAATTAAACTAATAAACATTATTTTAACTAAACTAAGCAGTTCCATGCTCAATGCCAGAGAGAGCGGATCTTGAGAAGACAAGATTAACTCAGATGTTCCTCCACAATGTAAAACCCCCAAAAGTATCCCCTTTGCACTGTCATCTTCAAAGCATACAGTAGTCAGATATGTTCTGAAAATTAGAGTGCAAGGAAATTGGGGTACAGTCAATGCTTCTGCACAAAGCTTGACTTACCAGATAAGTGGTCTTGCCAACGACCACTTATGCATTGCTCAGATCTCCCAAAAATACACTATAGGCTTTTTTATCAATGCAGAGAAGACCTTTGATCTAGTTGAATGGGGATATAACTGATGTAAATATGTCTATCCTAAAGTTATTGTCTCTGATAGCTGAAGATTTCACATTCTTGAGTTACAAGGTCAATTTGAATAAATGTGAGCATAGGTCCAGAGTCATGACAAGAGCAGCCATGCCCAATATTCAGATGGGTACCATATAAACATAAGTGTCTGGGCATCGTTATCAATAAAAACATTCAACACATGATAGCTGATAACCTAACCCTGTTATGAGTAAAAACTGCTCAATATGTCCTCACCTTCCACTTTCACCATGAGGCCAGATCCAGACAATAATAGTGAGAGTGGTCCCCTGCATTACTTACCTAATTGGGTCGTTTCCCCTCTTAAACTCCATGAAATTGCTTATTTACTCTCAAACTATTATCATGACTTCTCTTGAGTCGGGAAAGACTGCATGAAAGCATACACATTTCAAGCAGAAACTCATGCCAGTGGACGTAGACTTCTGCACATTGTACTGTAGTAGCCATCCCACACATTGTACTGGCTAATATACTTAAATGCCCAAGCAGCACCATCACCATTATGGGTCAGACTTGGAAATCACAAGTTCATGATCCCTGTTCTTCACTTGTCTTACCTCCTAGCTGCAGCAACTATAGTGCATTCTCTTATGTGTTCATTCTTCCTTATTGGTGAATGAATAAATAGTACCACGATTTTAAAGTATGGATTGCTTCTCCAGGAAACAAATCTCAGGAATCTGATGATCTTCAATCTCAATTACATGAACCAAACCGGATGTTCCCGTTTCTAGAATATATTTTGTCTTTTCTGTTTGTCCTTTAATACCCACTTGATAGAGAGAAACATCTTCAGAGTCTGATTACGCATAATTACTCAAAATGTAAATTTGCCATTTTGCGCTATATTGTAGGGCTCAATGTGTCAATCCTTGGCACAAGAACTTATTGTGCACTAAAAAAATACTTCAAAATACAAAAGCATCATGAACAACAATCATTCGCAAACTGGTGTTAGTTTGTTTGCTGTACATTTCTATCACATGATGTGTTCACAATACATTTTTACAGTGAATAGTGTGCAGTTATGCAAAGTGGAGTAATGGTGTCATTTCGGTAATTTTGCATAACAAGTGTTACCCAAAATTCCCGAAATTTCACCCCGCCTACTGAGAAGCAATATATAAATTCGTAGAATGGCTAGTAACTCTATAACAGGAAGCAAGAGGCCGTCCCATTTCTGTAACCCGTGTTTAAGTGGTGAAGGAGGACATTTACAGCCACATGAATCAAAGGAAATTGCATTCGCAAACGGTGCTAATCGCAAAATTCGGCCGTTTGCGAATGCAATTCCCATTTTTGGGATGCATGAACATTTTAGTAATTTTCGCAATTTAAGAATTCGCAAAATTGCAATTTCTTAAATTGCGATTGCATTTAAGGAATCTCAAATTGAGATTCCTTAAATGCAATGCATCAAACTTAAAAAATTTGAGAATTCGCAAATAAGGGGAGCAAATTACCATGAAGTTGACCTTCAAGGTAATTTGCGAAAACTTTGAAAAATGCACTAAAGTGTATTTTTCAAAGTTCCATTTTACACACACACATGCCCTTGGGCACCACTGCAGCCTTGAAATTGCATTCTTAATTTGCGAATTTTCAATGGTGAATTGCAAATTAAGAATGTCTTTCCATTCAATCCTATGGGCCTCTAGGCCCATAGGAATGGATGGGGAAGTATTCCTTAATTGCGATTCTCAATTAGAGAATCGCAATTAAGGAATTTTAAGAAATCGCTATTTTTATAGCGATTTCTTAATGCATTGCAGTTTGCAATTCCTTAATTGCGATTCCTTATTTTTCGCAATTAAGAAATTGCAAAATGCAATATTGATGCATGTGCCTCTTAGAGTCTACAACTCAATGGCTGATGAGTTATACTTACCACTCTAACTTAATTATTTACAGACATATATATATATAAAATGGTGAATAGACATGATATGGGTCTTATTAATGTTCATTAGGGAACCAATTACCATGCCTTCCACAGTCACTGTATTTTCGACTGTTGAAACTGGTAAATTTGGATTCAATGCCAGGACCGGAGGTGAGCATTATGCTTTATCTTTCTCCACTTTATTGAATAGCAGCCATTTTTTATTCACAAAAAAACTAAAATTTCCATGGAACACTGGGAATAGAAAAAAACAAATGATGTCCAACATTCCCACAATGCAGTAGGTGTCCTATCAATTTAGTCCTTTGCCTCTATCAAGTGTTTTCTCATCTTCTCTCTGTATTACATGTTCTGTTTTCTTATTGCTCGTACAACTGTGCATGTCTTGTTTGCATTGGCGGAACTTTTTGCACTCCTACGCAACCATACCATATACTCCTGGTTTTGGCAGAATGCTAGGGCGGCACTGTGGGAGTGCCATTTCTTTTTAAGTTCAAAAGAATTTTATTTGATAGTAATAAAAAGAGAAAATCAGGTGTCAAAACAAAATACAATGGAATACAAAGTTAAAGACTCTTAAGCAATAAAAAAAAGAACATAAGTATACAAATGCATTTGCAATAAGAGATAAATCTGGGTACAGATTGAAAAATAAGGAAGAGATATAGGAAAAATACATGAGCATAAAATATGGCAATCGTAAAAACATTGGGAAAATTGGAGAGAATGATACAGTGAAGGATAAATGGAATGTATCGGGCGATTAAGGGGGTTTGGGAACTTCTTGTTGTGGAGGCAGAGGATGAAACAAACGTTTACTGCAAGAGTCCAAATAGAGTGTAACTGGAGTCCATAAGTCCATGCGTTTGACAGCCAAACATGCCGGGAAAACATGAGTGGTATCGAGCCTGTGGTTATGGCAGACATTAAACCACCATGCTTTGAAAGAGATTTTGGAGAAATCCTTCCAGTTAACTGTTACTTGTTGGAAAGCAGCAGCAAGTAAAAGGTCAACAATTTGGGGTTTCAAGTCAACATCATCCCAGCAAGGGGAAAGGCTACCCATAAAAATATGTGTGTGGGAGAAAGGGATAGAAGTATGGAAAATCACATTAACTTGAGCCCAAACCTGTAACCAAAAACTACGAACATGAGTACATAAAAATAACATGTGGAATAAGTCAGCTTGTGGAGATGAGCAAGACCAGCATGTGTGAGGAGTGTTAGGAAAGCGCTTGTGCAAGTTAGAGGGTGTAAAGAGGAGTCTGTTATAAATAAAAAATAAAGTCTGAGTGAGTGTTGCTGCTCTTGAAGATTTGCGGAGTTTGGTCCAGATTTTGTCCCAGAAGGGAACTGACCAAGAGACAGACAAGTCATGCTCCCAGGACTCCTCGACTTTGGATTTAGGTCTTGGAGTCTCACTAGCGTGAAGGTATTTATAAATAGCAGTAGCTTTTGGTGCAGTGCGTAAGAAGGAGTGGAGTGAGGAAGTGAGAGTGGATGGGGGAGAAGGAGGGTTGGGTTGAGTGAGGAGATCGTATTTCAATAAAACTGCATTTTTAAGGGATTGATATTTACGTGCAAAGGAGGTGGGTAAGTCATAAAGGATGCGAAGTTCATGAAAAGATAAAAAAGAGGAGTTGGAAAAAAGTTGGGAAATCCATTGCAGACCTCGAGTATGCCAAGATTTCCAGAAAAAGGGTCTGTCCCGGATGAGTAAGGAGGTGTTATGCCATATGGGGGAGGATAGGAAATCGGCAATAGTGGTAGGGGGTGAATGAGAGGAAGAGAGGAGTATTTTTGTGGTAAACTTATGAATCGGAGTAGAAACAGATGCGGGTTTGCGAGAGAAGGAGAGGTATTCGGAAAAAGAGAAGGGAGATAGAAGAAGGCGTTCGAGTTTGGCCCATAATGGACATGGAGTATCAGGATCTTGGAGCCAAAAAGAGGCTTGTCTCAATTGGAACGCCTTGTGATAGGCTGGGAAATCAGGGAAGTTAACCCCACCCTCTGATTTAGGACGAATCAAGCGCGCCAAGGACATTCGTGGTTTCTTTTTGTTTCAGAGAAAGGAGATTAGAATGGAGTTGATCTGTTTGAAAAATTTGGATGGGATAGGGACCGGAATATTAGAGAGCGTGTATAAAACAATAGGGGATAGCATCATTTTTATAGTGTCTAGGCGGCCCCACCAGGAGAGGTAAAGAGGATGCCATTTAGACGTGAGATCTGTCAATTTTTGAATACACTTGGACATACACAGGGTAACGGTATCCGGAATGGCGGGGGAAACATGCATTCCAAGGTACTTGATATGGGAAGGTTTCCATGTGAAGTTGGAGGCAGCAAAATCTGGCTTGAATGTAAATTTGGTTAAAGGAAGGATCTCGCATTTGTCATTATTAAGTTTATAACCAGAGATTTGGGAGTAAGCATGGACTTCGGTAAGAAAAGCAGGAATGGAGAGAGAGGGGTTGGAGACAAATAACAGAATGTCATCCGCATAAGCAGCTAGTTTGATGTGGGAATCTGATAGTTGGTAACCATGGATGGATGGGTTTTGACGAAGCTTGGAGAGGAAGGGTTCTAAAGCCAAGTTAAAAAGAAAGGGGGATAGAGGACATCCTTGACGAACACCTCTTTTTAGATCAAAAAATGAAGAAATTTGACCATTGGCACAAACCGCTGCGCGAGGGTTAGAATAAAGCAGTGAAATTAAAGACATAAAGACAGGAACAAAACCGAACCATTGGAGGGTATGAAACAAATAAGTCCACTCAACCCTATCAAATGCTTTTTCAGCGTCCAAAGCAATGGCCGCAAGAGGGTGAGGTAAAGGGCGGGATTTAGAGAGAATGTTAAATAGGAGTCTGGTGTTGTCAGTGATAAATCGGCCTTTGACAAAGCCGGACTGTTCTTCACCCAATAAGTCTGGAAGGAGAAAGTCGAGTCGAGCTGCAATGGGATTTTGCGAAAATTTTGTAATCAATATTGACCAGAGAAATCGGCCTGTAATTTTTGCAATATTGAGGATCCTTCCCCTCCTTGGGTATGAGGCAGATATGAGCGTCTGAAAAGGAGCCGGAGGAAGAACCCAAGGAAAGGAAGGTGCCAATAAGGGAATGGAGTCTGGGTATAAGAAGCTTTGAAAAGTGGAGAAAGAATTCTACTGTGAAGCCGTCGGGCCCAGGGGCTTTATCTTTTTGGAGGGTTTGAAGTGCTTTGAGTAATTCTTGTTGGGATATATCGTGTTCTAATTGAGAAAGGTCAAGTGGAAAATGTGATGGTTTTTGTATGGTGGAGAAAAATGTGTCCAGTGAATGGGAAGATGGTTGAGTTTCAGAAGAATATAAGGTCTTATAGAAAGTAGAGAATGTAGTGAGAATGTCTGCGTCTGTGCGTTTAAGGTTCAAGTCAGTGTCGTAGATAGATTCAATGTTTAGTTTGTTGTGTTTCACCTTCAGATAATTAGCCAGGATCTTGCCAGCCTTATTTTTGCCCCCATAGAACTTGGCACTAGATTTTAATAAATATAATGATGCATCATCTGTAGATTTTTTGTTAAATTTCATCTTAGCGCTGATAAGGGTGGTTAGAGTTTGCTGTGAGCGGGAGGTAAAATAAGAATGCTCCAATTTCTTAATATCTAGAAGGATGTTTTTAGTAGCTTCTCGAGCAGCTCTACGTTTTTTAGCAACAAAGCCAATGATAAAGTCCCTCGCCGCAGCTTTAAAAGCATCCCAAATAGTATGTTTAGGAACAGGGGAGTCATCGTTTAGGGCAAAGAATTCATGGGAGAAAGAGGCGAAGGCGGTAGTAAATTTGGGGTCTAGTAGAAGAGAATTGTTGAAACGCCAACGTTTGGGGCCTATTGATTTGGGTAAGAGATCCAATTGAACTAATGTAGGGGCATGGTCAGAGAGTAAGATTGGACCTATTTCTGCATAAGAGAGAGTTTGGGCAATATTGTGGGTAACAAAAATGTAATCGATTCGAGATTGGGAATGATGACATGGGGAGTAGAAAGTAAATTCTTGGAGATTTGGATTACAAAGACGCCAAGCATCAGTGAGTTTATGTTGGGAGATGGTTTGGGAGAAGGATTTGTGAGGTTTGTTAGGAATGAAATGTGCTTTGGAGTTCCTGTCTAAAAAGGGATCTAAGGGCTGATTGCAGTCACCCGCTAAAATGAAATTATCATCAATGAATCTGGTGACGTGCTGGGAAAATAAATGCCAGAAAGTGGCATCCCCAGTGGTAGGGGCATAAACATTTAGAAGAGAAATTGGAACATTCTTAATAGCAAGTTTAACATAAGTCCAACGGCCCTCAGTATCTGACTCTTGAGTAATCATAGAAGGAGAAAGAGCTTTGTGACATAGAATAGCAACTCCATTACGTTTACCATCCCCAGGGGAAAAATAGACATCACCCACCCAGCTTCTTTTCAACTTAACAGATTCTTCAGCAGACAAATGAGTTTCTTGCAAAAAAGCAATGTCCACATTTAAACGCGAAAGATGAGATAAGATTCTTTGTCGTTTGATAGGTGAGTTGATGCCCTTAACATTCCAAGTAATTATTTTAAGAGACATATCATATCAAAGAAGAGGAAAAAAAGAAAAGCATAAGAAGATGAGAAAATTCGAGAGGGACCCAGAGGAGTAAGAAAAGCAAGGAGAGCGAAAAGGTCAATGAACGTCAGTACATGATAATAATGAGCAAGAAGATGAGGAAGGTGGGAAAAGCATGAGGAAGAAAAAGATAGAAGTGGCAGATGTAGAAAATCCGGGAGGAGTAAGGTAGAAATAAGTGGCGTAATAAGAGGAAAGAGAAAATAGGATGGGGAAAAGGAAATAGTTAGAATGATAGGTAGAAGACAGAAATAAAAGAGTATTCGAAAGCCAAGAAAGAGAGACACCTGTGAAACAGAGAAAATTGAGGGACTCAAAAATGAAAAAGATACAAGGAGGAAAGTGAACAATCGGAAGGAAAGGGAAAACATACTTACGAAGGGTAGAGATGGGGAGGGTTGATCACCAGGGAAAGGATACGCAAGGAGATGGATGGATTAGGGGGGAGCGCCAGGCAAAGGAAGCAAGCGCCCAATGCAAACGAACCAACAGGTCGGGGTAATGACGCCATACATAATGTAAAACCTGCAAGGAAAAGGGAGGAAAAACAATAATGAATGAGACGAATGAGAGAAGGTGAGAACAAGACAATAATGAGTGTCAGAAAGGTACGTAAATAGGCGGCAGTAAGCAATACTAATTGACGAACAAGGATAGGAGAAAAAAACGATGAGGATGGAGGGGAAGAGCAGGAGAACAGAAGAACAGAAGCCGCCGGAAAAACGTGGCAACAACAAACAAGAATACATTCAACAATGCACGACAAGCATGCAGATTAATTCAAACTTCAATGCTTTATCCCGCAGAAATCATGGCGGGAAAGCTGATGAGGAGCTGGAGAAATCCATATCAGAGGTCTGAGTTGCATTCAAAAAGCTTCGAAGGCGAACAGGGTCTTCATATGTCGTAGTTTTGTTGTTGTAGGTCACTCTGAATAGGCAAGGGTGGAAAAGGCCGTATCTGGCTCCAATGGCACGAAGTTCTGGTCGCATGTCCAAAAAGGCCTTGCGGCGAGTAGCTGTGGCTTTTGCATAATCCTGTGCAAAGAAAAGATTGGAGCCTGACCATTGCAAACGAGGTGAGGCACGAGCCACTGAGATCACTTTGAGGAGGTCAGTATATTCTAGGAAGTACATGATGACACCTCTTGGTCGTGAGGAAGGAGATGAAGTAGAAGGGGGGCGGCCCAACCGGTGTGCACGCTGGATGTTAAGCGTGGTATCCTCAGGTAGATGAAGAAGCTTGGGCAGAAACGATTTGAAGAAGGCAATAGGATCCGTCCCCTCACAATTCTCCCCCAGGCCGTAGAGACGAAGATTGTTGCGCCTGTTACGGTTCTCCAACTCTTCAACCTGCTTTTGAAGAGAAGAAATTTGAGACTGCATATGTGTTACTTTGGAGGATGACTCCTGTAGAGCAGTTAGGGAATGTTCTACTGTAGTCACTCTGGCATCCATCTGAGACCAGTTGTCAGTAAGAACCTGCAATTTAGAGTTAGTTTCTTCCATAAAGGGTCTGAGGGCGCGTATTTCTTCCAACAGCAGCTCCATGGAAACAGCTGATGTGGACCCCGTTGGCGATGGAGGATCTTTTTTGGGGCGTTTCGTCGTGACCTTCCCTGGAGGTTGGATGGGCCGCTCCGTGTTAGACTGCGACATTTGAGTGATAAGTCCTTGAGAAGCCTCGAGGTGTGCCAGTGCAGAAAAGACTTTGGAATTTTTAATGAAGACACGACGCGGAGGTTTGGAGGTGCGCGAGGATGCCTTCTTTTCCATGAAGAGGAAGAACAGTATTATCCACTACTAGTTCAGAGACAGGGAAGAGTATGCTTTGGAGTTCCTATCTGAAGAACTGCGCAGGATGCAAATATGCCATGAAGTGAGGAAAATAGGTGGGACAACAACCAAGTCTCTAATTGAAGGAGTTAAGACAGTGGTGACAAAAGTAGAGAGCCATCCTGGTGACGAAAGATAGAGAAATGGTACCTTGTGGAGCAAAGGAGGTCCGTCAAGAAGAAGACATCAGGAATGCAATGGGAGCAGGTAAAGGAGAACGTATAAAAAACCGTGCTCAAAACTGCCCCAAATTGTAAATAGCGTCAAACATATGAACATGAGAAAAAGCAGCGTATTTGGCATGGAAGGAAATCAGTCCGAATGTACCTGCAGGGCACCTGAGGAGATAAAAGTTCCTTTGCTGAAAATGGCCGCCTGAGAGAAAAAAGCGTGAATTAAACTTGCCAAAATCCGTTTAGAGGCAGCATATGGCACACACAGGCAGCAGTGAAGCATATATGCCAAAAAAAACACCTCACCATGAAGATTTAGCGTTGTGCAGGGCTTCGTGGAAAACTCGCATTATTGTAGAGCGAGAGCGCCACAGTCCGCGCTAAGAGAACACAAGATGGCGGGCGCGACTTTCACTCAGCCGCGTCCACTGCGAAATTAGCAAGAGCGGCCATTCCGTCGCTCGAAAGGGACCGTAAGTAAGAGCCCTTTGTCCGCTGCAGTCTCCGGTCGCGGAAGGCCAGCCTTGCAGGTGCAGGTATGATTATAAAAGCGGCGAAATTCCTTATCGACCGGGAGCGCTTACATTTGCACTGTCGACCTCGCCGGGCGCCAAGCCAAGCCCCTCGGGAGTGCCATTTCTATATAGCTCATTGCACGTTTTTGGAAGTTCTGTCACTGGAGATCCGGAATTGCACTGTTTAACTGAGACTCTACCTGCTCCGTATGAGTGATGCCCCTACCTGGGGTATGTACAGGCTTGCTAGCTTGAATTGGTTATTTACCTGATGCCCTGAAGGGTCGGTAGTAAGTGCCTTCTTGACGCTGCCACATGGGTCTGTATGATTCACAGGTGGAGACGCCCGTAGGGGAAACGCACCCAGGTGGCTTCAGTACCCCGTTGTTGATTTAAGAGCCAGGGGGATGGTGTGCCTGGAACGTGGACTCCTCTGAACAAGAGCCTCTGCTCCCTATTGGCTTGCTGGAACCCAGAACCCAAATTAGTAACGCTTCCATATTGGAAAGGTGCTAATATAGTGCTGCGCTTGGGTGTCCACTGTGATTCCAGTACTAACCTAGTTATATAACTTTGCACTGCGCTGTCCCCAGTTCCCAAGAGCTCCAGGTAAGGCTGCTCTTTTGTAAACATAGCGGAAACTCTACTATCACTGTCCCTCTGTATTGTGCCCACTAATCACTGGCCATGGACCAAGAGGGTGATGCTCTTTATGCAGTTGAATCTTTAGCTGTCCTCCCATGGGATGATGAATTGTAGGATGGTGTAGACGCATCCATTTAATGCACTGTAGAAAGTTCCAAGGCTCCCATGGAGCAGTGCCTATCCCAGCAAATTGCGCAGGAATGCACAAAGTTGGCCCAGAGACAAGGCTCTTTAGTCCCTGCCTCCCCTCCGGCCGGCAGCCCCCTGATGGGGATCCCATACTGGCCAAGTGCATCATGTAGGAAGGGGTGGATCACAATGCCCTTGCGCACCTCAAGGAGGAATTCCTGAATCAGGTTCCACCGGCCTCCACGCTGGAGAGTCTGCATGTGGGTTAGTAGACCTCAACATCATCCCTGCCCTCAGATGAGGATGTGCAAAGGGACACAGATGAGAAACACAGGCCTTCACACCTATGGCATCCTTCCTCCATGCCCCCAGCCATGGAACCCAACCCTCAGAATGAAGGGTCCGATTTGTTAGTTTCCGAAGAGCTCATACACCTCTGTTCTGCTTAATGGACACCCTCCTCTAAGGTGGCAACTTATGAGGCAGAGTGGAACCCTGCTATGGAAGGATGCCCGCAATTTCCTTAAAGCAGAATGCCCACAGGCATCCTTAGAGGGCAAGGCAGCCCTAATCCCTGAACTATACCCGAGAATAGCCACTTTTCTGTCAATTTTTTTTAAAGACCCCATGAAGGGCATTGAATGGTCCTGGTGGGTGTGCCAGGATAAACTTCCAGATGCCATAGGTCCGCTCACCAGAAGCCTGGTCATGGCAGAAGATGCCATGGTTTTGGGGAGCCTTATATTCCCACAGGCCCTGTGGGCTCAACAAGCATTGTCCCTTATGGGCAATGCCAATTGTGCTCACTCCAGAGAGAGGAGACAATCCTTTCTTACTAAAGTAGATCCAAAGTTCAGAGACCTGGCAGTTACCTATGCTGGGGCAGTGGCCCATAGAGGTCTTTTTGGTGAACCATTTATCAAGGAGCTGGGAAAATTTGTCAGTACCTTTACTTCACTTGAAAAGTCCCAATCCTCCATGAAGAGGGGCTACATTCACTCGATTTCTGAGGAACGGGCCGAGGCAGATGCTGCTCGGCCAACCGCTCCTACTCCCAAAATGCTCCTAGAGGCCAAAGCTCTAGACACGGGCAGTATCAAGACCAAGCCCTCTTTGGCAACTTTTATAGGACCCTCAGACAAAGGCTGCATTGCTACGTCCAATGCCAGTGAGTTTTCAACCTTCTTCTCTAGTGCGAGTGGGTGGTCACCTTGCATCCTTTTTATAAACTTGACAATTCATTACAAGCGATTCATGCATCTTGCAAACAATTCAGGGCTTCTGCAGTTTTCATGCCACAAGGCGGATTTGGTGGATGCCAAGATTTCTACAACCTTCTTCTTTCTGCCTCGCCTAGCCGCTTTGTTTTCGCGGTAGGCGGCGGCGGGCGCCATCTTTGGTGTGGGCTGGGGCTGCGCTCTAGTCGCGCCGGCCTCCCGCCCTCCCAGACTACTTAGCTGGGCGTTTTTCTGTCGCTCGCTGCCTTCAGAGCTCTCCCTAGTTGGGAGTACTAGGGCTGCGAGCTAACTGTGATTACTCTGTGAATTGCTGCATTACTGTGTTCGTGAAAATACTTTTTAAGCATTTTTAAACTTATGCGCTTGATTTTTCTTGGGGGCTTTTAACCTTACTATTTTAATAAGGGAATTCAGACTAGGCACACTAACACGTTCCTCACACTACAAACTTCTTCTTTCTGCCTCGCCTAGCCGCTTTGTTTTCGCGGTAGGCGATGGCGGGCGCCATCTTTGGTGTGGGCTGGTGCTGCGCTCTAGTCGCGCCGGCCTCCCGCCCTCCCAGACTACTTAGCTGGGCGATTTTCTGTCGCTCGCTGCCTTCAGAGCTCTCCCTAGTTGGGAGTACTAGGGCTGCGAGCTAACTGTGATTACTCTGTGAATTGCTGCATTACTGTGTTCGTGAAAATACTTTTTAAGCATTTTTAAACTTATGCGCTTGATTTTTCTTGGGGGCTTTTAACCTTACTATTTTAATAAGGGAATTCAGACTAGGCACACTAACACCTTCCTCACGCTACAAACTTCTTCTTTCTGCCTCGCCTAGCCGCCTTTTTTTCGCGGTAGGCGGCGGCAGGCGCCATCTTTGGTGTGGGCTGGGGCTGCGCTCTAGTCGCGCCGGCCTACCACCCTCCTCACGCCCTATAAATTTAGTACTATGTCCAGACGGCGCAGCGGGCTGGCGCAGCGGGCGTGCGCCAAAGCCGTGCCAAAGCCAAGCCCGTCTGCGCCCGTCCGCGACCGGACTCGGCCAAGGGCCACCCCCCCTGGTCCTTGCCTGCGCTACTCAACACAGCAACTAAAACTGTTGAACTCAGGTATTTTACATCAAGGTTGCAATCTTGTACCTCTTACCACTGCTGTGGGTGTTACCCCCCTCTTGCCCTGGGTGTAGTTACCAACTTCTACAACCTCATCTGTTAGATCATTTAACCCTTAATAACACTCTGTCTCATGATTTGGACAATCCCTCCTTCCATGGCTGTGGAGCAGCGCTCATTAACACGCGCTCTCTTCCTTGCCACAGCCTCCAGATCTGCGAGTTTATCCTCGCCCATGACCTGGATTTACTTTTTGTCACTGAAACCTGGGGAGATGCCGGATCAGGACCGGATTTTTGTACTGCCACCCCAGAAGGCTATAGTGTAGCTAGACACGATAGACCTATAGGAAGAGGTGGCTGACTCGCCATTATTTATAAGAACAAATACCGTACTACCTTTGAGCCCATAAACTCCGTCAATTGTGAAGCTGTAATCTTTGCTATCAACCTCAATCAGAAACAAGCCCTTAAAGGAATTTTGTTATATCGCCCTCCCCGCCCCCGAAGTCCCTTTCTTTCCACTCTTTTGGACCTCACCGACCATATTATAAGTTCTGCTGAATACATTATATTGGGAGATTTTAACTTCCATTTGGAAGAGCAAGATAATTATGAAACCAGCCAACTCATTACTGATCTCTAAACCTTGGGACTTTATCAATTGGTCAAGGGAATCACACACCAGGCAGGACATACTCTAGACGGTCTGTTCAGTGTTCACTAATAACCCCGATATTTTGGTATTGGATACTTTTCCCATCACGTGGTCAGATCACAGGGCCATTATCTTTGGGATACATACCCGGACTACAAACCCCCTTCCCCCCAGGCCACGAACCAGGATTAGGACTCGTGCCTGGAAGAATGCGGATATCCCTCAGATGCTAGATCGCTTGGCTTCTTCTTGTCCCAAGGGAGGAAGCAATCCTACACTACTAGCTTCCGATTTCCAAGACTGGATTCGGAATGCCGCCGATCAAGTAGCCCCGGAGAAGATCATGAGACCTAATAGAACGTCTCCGTCGGTGGCCTGGTACACTGAAGATCTCAGAGTCCATCGGCAATATTGCAGGAGCCTGGAAAGGCGTTGGAGGAAAGCTTACTGCCCCATAGCCAAGCAAACCTATAAAGATGCCCTTATAATATACAAAAAGGCGATTATCGCTCGAAAAACTGTCTTTTTCTCGGCCCAAATAGAGAATGCCAAAAACTCGGTTAGAGAGCTGTTCTCTGTTGTCACCACTTTGTCCACTCCCGCTACGGGCCCCGGGGTTGAACCCTCACAGACCTTCTGTAATGATCTATCCACCTTCTTTACTACCAAGGTGGCAGACATATACTCATCCTTTGAAGGGGAGACAAGGACTAGACTTAGAGTTTGCACTGAGGAAGAAGTAACCTCTGATCATGATCATGATCGCCTTCCCTGTTTTGCTTCCACTACGCAAGACCATATTAGCAGACTCCTTTCTACCATTAAGTCTGGTTCCCCCCTGGACCCCTGCCCTCCATCTGTGATGGTAAACCTTACAGAAGTGATCTCACGGCCACTTATGGAAATCTGCAATACTGTTTTCCAAACCGGTCAATATCCTAGGTCATGGAAGAAGGCTGTGATTAAACCACTTCTGAAAAATCCCTCCTTGGATCCTACAGCTGTGGCCAACTATAGACCCATTGCGTGTCTCCCCTTTCCTGCCAAAAAATGCGAATCTCTGATGAACAAGCAACTCTCAGAGTTCTTCGATACTCACCAACTTCTTGACGAAACGCAGTTTGGTTCAGGAAAGGGCATGGAATGGAGACCGCATTAATAAAGGCCTCAGACGAGATCAGAGCTATTATGGACCAGGGAGGTGCGGCCGTCCTGATCCTTCTGGATCTGTCTGCAGCCTTTGACACGGTCGACCATGTTATTTTGGTCGACCGTGTCACAGCTCTGGGGATAAACGATACGGCCAGGGATCTTATTTCATCTTTCCTGGAAAACCGTACCCAGACAGTGAGGCTGGGTGATTTCTACTCCCCTATCTCTGCACTCCCTTGTGGAGTTCCACAGGGCGCCTCGCTAAGTCCCACGTTATTTAATATCTACGTTGCTGACTTAGCGAGGGTAATAAAGGCCCATGGGGTACGGCTAACATCCTACGCAGACGATACCCAGCTGGTTCTGGCAATCCATAGAGACGGCCCAGCTGTGGCAGCCAACTTCCAAAAAGCCATTCTTGCGGTCAGTACCTGGATGGCCTCTAACTGTCTGAGGCTTAACTCGGACAAAACCGAGATCATGACTTTCGGCAGGCTTTCCCCGGAATGGTCTACTATCTGGTGGCCTGCACAGTTGGGCCCTCCTCCTGTCCTGGTAGTAAAGGCCAGAAATCTGGGAGTTATTTTTGACAGTAAACTATCTTTTGGCCTTCACGTCAACAAGGTTGTGTCATCAGCATTCTTTATTTTAAAAAAGATCAAGAAGTTACTGCCTTATCTCCCTATTTCAGCTGGGAAGACTTTGGTCTCCACGTTAGTATTCTCAAAAATAGACTACGGGAATGCCCTCTTCTTAAACACTCAAAAGTGTGTTCTAACGAAGCTACAGTTTATTCAGAATGCGGCTGCAAGGATTCTGCTTGATATCCCCCGCCGCCAAAGTACCACTCCCGCCATTCGTCACCTCCACGGTTGCAAGATTCTTTATTTCCCCAAAAATATTCTTGTTCTCTTAGTGATGTTGTTTGTATCTTTTATACACATGTTTTCAAAGCTTCAGAGCACAAAATAATCCTAAAATTAGAGATGATGGCAGTGCTTTATTAGCAATTGTGTATGCAATGCTAATATTCAATAAAAATAATGACACCAAAATCAGCGGCGGCCGGTACTGGTAAGTGCGGTGAAGTGCGGCAGGGCATACAACTCAGATGGGGAGGGAGAAGCTTCCTGCATTATGCAACGAAGGCATAGAACCAGCTCCCAATTTCAATCAAGAGCTGCCCCTCACTACTTTCCTTTCAGAAAGAGATAAAAACTTGGTATTCAGTTTGGGATAGTCGTGCTCCGGCCTGGGCAGTTCGGTCAAGTACTCTTTTTAGCGCCAAGACGCCCATGAGCATTCGCTACGCTTTACAAATCCATAATCAAATCAAATCAAATCAAATCATGGTGAGGGGGGAAGTCGACATACAACGGAATAGGTATTATTTATTTAATTAATTATACGTATTCCATCTGTCGACGTCCCCCCTCACACCCGCCCCACTGCGTTTACCTGTGCCAGTCGTCACTGATTAAGATAACTGGAGTGGACACTATCATACATCCTTCCATTTCAGATATTACAATGAGTTCGTAGGCTAAAACCAGAACCAAATATGTTGCGAAAAGTATACCAGAAGTACACATGCTGCCATGTCCTTTAGTGCAAAGTGAAGGAAATACATTTTTTGTTTAGCTAATATATTTAGACACAGCTACAGTCGAAAAGGCAGGAATGATTTACACCAAATTTGTCTGAAAGCTCGATCCAGGTCCAGAAAGTGTTTTTTTGCTGGTGTAAATCTGTTCAGTAGTTTTGAGAATTTAACGGTTCTGCAGTCCCGACAGATCTCATGCTGAGATCTGATTGGCAGCTGCCACATCTTAGGACTCAGGACTCAGTGCTACAATAAAGATTACAAAAAGACATAAGGGGGCAGGGGAGCAATACCCTGGTGGGGGGAATTCAAGAGGGACCCGGCCTTTGACCAAAAATAGTCTGTGCTACTATTACCCCCCGCTGTGGACCAGCGACCAGGGAAAGCTGAAAACATATTTGGGGTAGGGGATTTGTGGTCCCCTCATCTTAATAAAAGATAAAGGCCTCCAGGGATGGGGTCCCCAGGGCCAAAATTGGCTCAGGGAGAGCACTGTGCATCTCTTCCCCCTTTAAAAAAAATGCCCCAGAAGACGGGGTCCTCGGGACCTGAAGTTCCTTGGGCTGGAAGGCTTGGAACCTCTCTTAAAATATAAAAAAGTCCCCAGGGAATGGGATCCCCCAGGCCTGAAGTGGCTTGAGAGGGGGCTGCATCAATCGGTTGGGATTAGGGCCTGGCTTCAGGTGAGGGGTATGCGGCTAGCTCCAAACCATGCACAATCCAAGCCTGTGCGCATTCTTGGGATGTTGGTCCGGCGCCTCTTAGAGGGTGGAGGTCGAGGTTGTGTATCTTTAAGTCCTTGCGTCCTTGTGGGAGAAAAGAAGGGTTTCTCGTCTGCAATGATTTACGAAGGAGTTCTCCGACCTTGGTTGGCGGCGTGTGTCATTGCGGCCCAGGTTTCGTGAAGGGAGTGCTTGAGTTGAACTCCGTATACGAGGCGCGCTGTCCAAGGACAGTCGATGTCCACAGTGCGAGGCTTCTAGACAAATGCCTGGCGTTCGTCTAGAAGCCTC
This sequence comes from Lissotriton vulgaris, assembly GCF_964263255.1. Taxonomy (NCBI): domain Eukaryota; kingdom Metazoa; phylum Chordata; class Amphibia; order Caudata; family Salamandridae; genus Lissotriton; species Lissotriton vulgaris. Next base: position 930,924,051 of record NC_141687.1, read on the forward strand.
GCACTGTGGACATCGACTGTCCTTGGACAGCGCGCCTCGTATACGGAGTTCAACTCAAGCAACCTCGACCTCCACCCTCTAAGAGGCGCCGGACGGTGCACATAGAGAATCAAACCTTTGAGGTGCCGCCCCCTGTCCACCGATCAGTTCTTAGGAGCCTGATAATTACAGACAACTCACAAAGCCCTGATGAGGGTTCGAACACGTTTGATTCGAACCTGAAACGCATCGGCACTCCGCAAGAGCGCATCAAAACATTAAATGTGCTTGTGCTAATGAATGAACGCTGTAATAGCTCTTGCTTTTTCACTTCGCTTTGGTTGTCTGAAAACAGGAATTCATTTGTAACCATATATCACTAAATGTGTTAATATTTTTTGTCTTGTGTATTTACGTATTTCATGAATTGTTGTTTTTCAAAAATTGTTTACATTTGTACAATTATTGTGTTGATTGTGTTGGTATATCTTTTTCTTGGTCTTAAAAACTTTCAAAAAAACATAAAAGATTATGAGTAGTGGGTATAAATAAAAGTACCTATACATGTGTCATTGAGTTACACTTGTACTCTCTTTTTGAATTAATTTCAATCTATGAGGTGTGGGCAGTCTCTATTTTTCTGCATTATATTACGGTCCAGCCCCCCCTCAGTCCCGCCAAGGACCTGACTCCTTCTGTTTGCCTATCAGCAATTAATATTTACAACAATGGGTGGTGAGGGACAGAGTCTCTGAATTAAACAGAAAGCTCTCACCTGAGCTGGGATGGGGCAGTGAGATAAATAACGGTGATGGATCAAGCCCTGATCTTTGGACTGGGTAAGAGTGGTCTGCTCAATTCAGACACTCTGTTCATCACCACCCCCTTTTGTATATCAGCAATTAAGGCAGAATTACAGAGATTGATTACTCAAAAGGCGATAGGGGAATATCAGGCCACCAGAACTAAGAGATATGAAATGGGAGAACATGCAGGTAGAGCCCTAGCCCTTCGCTTACGGCAAGAGAAATCAAAAAATGTCATCCTAAAAATAGTGGAGAGCGGTAGAAAATTCACAGAGGCTAAAGAGATCCTAGCGGTGTTCAGAAAATTTTACCAGAAACTGTATGGTGGAGAGGTTATGGATAGGAGACAAGTGGATGATGTTTCAGATATAGGACCCCGACTGGACAAGTCATTTCAGGAGGAGCTGGATAGGGATATTACGGAAAAAGAGATTAAGGCTGCCCTACAGGAGCTAGCCTCTGGGAAGGCTGCCGGCCCAGACGGCATTCCATTAGAGGTGTATAAGCGTATTGAACCAGAAATCATGCCGCTATTAATAGATCTCTTCAATGGGGTTATATGCACCGGGCAGATTCCAGATTCCTGGAAAGAAACTAATATTGTTATATTCCACAAAAAGGGGAAGCCTAGTGAGGATCCTGGGTCTTATAGACCAATCTCACTGATCAACGCCGATACCAAGCTTTATTCAAATATCTGGGCCTTGAGGTTGGGCAGGATTATTGGCGGTCTCATTTCCCCTTGGCAGCATGGGTTTGTCCCCGGGCGTGGCACTACGGATCATACTAGCAGGGCAATAGCCCTATTTGACGCCCATGCTGCCACGGGAGGTGAGATGGCCATGATCCTGCTCGACGCAGAGAAGGCTTTCGACCGTGTGGACTGGAGCTTTCTCTGGGGTATCTTCGAAGGCAGAGGGTTTGGGCAGAAAACCATCAGAGCACTCAGGGAAATGTACTTAGAGCCTAGGGCCTGAGTCACAGTTATGGGTGAGAAGTCTGACCTGTTCTCCATAGAGAGAGGAACGCGCCAAGGGTTCCCGTGCTCCCCGATCCTTTTCTCTCTATATATTGACCCCCTCATTCAAGCTATCCTGGGCTGCCCTAGGCTAAGACCAGTGGTTTTTAATGGTTTCGAAAATAAAATTCTAGTGTACGCAGATGATCTCGCGGTTTTTTCTACAAACCCCCAACAGGCAATGGTTGTTCTGTCCGAGCTCAGCAAACAGTTTGGTGCTTCCTCAGGGTATTTATTGAACGAGGCAAAGACGCAGATTATTTGTACAAAAAATATAGACTGATTCCAGATTTGTTGATGCAGCAATCTATTTAGGAGTGCAAATTAATGGCTCAGTAGGGAAAATATTCTGAAGTATTTTCCAATAAATTATCTTCTTAGTCAGAAAGAATAAAGTTGATTCTCCTCCTCCTCAGAAAGACTTATGTTGGGATCTTTTTCCTCAGTTTCAAGCAGACTACGCCAGTGAAGTATTTTCCAATAAATCCAAGATGAGGAATGGTTCATAAAATGAAGTTTAATCAGGAATAAAAAATCCCATCCACATACAATGCCAGCAGACATCAACTGACTGAAATTAGAACATTGCCATGTCAACATAGGGTGACATAGCTAATGATGTCCTTACCATTCTATTAAAGTTACATAGTTACATATTACATAATCCCTCCTATCCTCTTAGCCCCCCTCTGTCCTCATTTTCTCCTCTGTCTCCTAATGCTTCCCCATCTTTTGATACTCCCTCCTCTGACCTCTTAATCCTCACTCTGTACTCATATGTCCCTCTTAGCAATTCCCCAGTCAGTATATATAGACTGCTGCATACACTCTTGGGCAGATTACTTACTTGTTCTAGTGTGTCACATTTTTGGATGTAATGTTTGGAAAAACTAATGCAGCAAATTAGAAATGTTTTTGCAAAATGAGTCAGGGCTGTCCACTGAAATGTAGTAGTTATATACATGGAATGTGTTCAGTCACTTAAACGTTTTAGTGTAGTAAATGTGTTTTGGTAAAATGTATAGTTTTAAATATTTTGTCTAGAATCACACTGAGTGTCTGTGTATATTAAGGAATTATACTTGCCCCTTTCTCTATAATCTCTCCTGTCTCTCCTCACAGTCTACCTCTCTCTGCTTATACTGTCCCTTCTCTTCTGATATTTCCCCTCTTTCCTTATTCTCTTTTGTCTTTCCTTATAGTGCTGCTTGTTCTCATAGACCCTCCTGTCCTCTTGGTCCCCCTCTGTCCTCATTTTCTCATCCGTCTCCTAATGCTCCCCCTTCTTTTTATACTCCCTCCTCTGACCTCTTAATCCTCCCTCTCTACTCATACTTCCCTCTAAGCAATTCCTGAGTCAGTATACATAGACTGCTGCATACACTCTTGGGCAGATTTACAAGCCCCTTGGGCCTCTTTCTTGTTCTAATGTGTCACATTTTTGGATATAATGTTGGCAAAAAAATAATGCAGCAAATAGGAAATGTATTTGCAAAATGAGTCAGGGCTGTCTACTGAAATGTAGTAGTTATATATGTGGAATGTGTTCAGTCACTTAAACGTTTTAGTATAGTAAATGTGTTTTGGTAAAATGCATGGTTTGAAATATGTTGTCTAGAATCACACTGAGCTTCTGTGTACATTAAGGAATTATAATTGCCCCGTTCTCTATAATCTCCCCTGTCTCTCCTCATAGTTTACCTCTCTCTTCTTATACTGTCCCCTCTCTTCTGATATTTCCCCTCTTTCCCTATTATCTCTTTTCTTTCCTTATAGTGCTGCTTGTTCTCATAGTCCCTCCTGTCCTCTTAGTCCCCCTCTGTCCTCATTGTCTCCTCTGTCTCCTAATGCTCCCCCTTCTTTTTATACTCCCTCCTCTGACCTCATTATCCTCCCTCTCTCCTCATACCTCCCTCTTAACAATTCCCCAGTCAGTATACATAGACTGCGGCATACACTCTTGGGCAGATTTACAAGCCCCTTGGGCCTCTTTCTTGTTCTAATGTGTCACATTTTTGGATGTAATGTTGGCAAAAAATAATGCACCGAATTGGAAATGTATTTGCAAAATGAGTCAGGGCTGTCCACTGAAATGTAGTAGTTATATAAGTGGAATGTGTTCAGTCACCTAAACGTTTTAGTATAGTAAATGTGTTTTGGTAAAATGTATGTTTTGAAATATTTTGTCTAGAATCACACTGAGTGTCTGGGTACATTAAGGAATTATACTTGCCCCTTTCTCTATATTCTCCCCTGTCTCTCCTCACAGTTTACCTCTCTCTGCTTATACTGCCCCCTCTCTTCTGATATTTCCCCTCTTTCCTTATAGTGCTGCTTGTTCTCATAGTACCTCCTACTACCGCTACTTACCTTGCTGACACCACGCTGCACCACAGAGGGAGAAGCCGCCACCGCCAGGAGTCAACCGCCCGTAGAACTCCGCGCCGCCGCTCCGGGAACCACAACACCCGGCAGGCCTCGCGGCGGCGCGTAGAGTGACGCACACAGGGAGCGCGAGCTGGGTTAAAGGCGGGCACGAACCGGCAGAGCGGGGGAAACCGCTACTTACCTTGCTGACACCACGCTGCACCACAGAGGGAGAAGCCGCCACCGCCAGGAGTCAACCGCCCGTAGAACTCCGCGCCGCCGCTCCGGGAACCACAACACCCGGCAGGCCTCGCGGCGGCGCGTAGAGTGACGCGCACAGGGAGCGCGAGCTGGGTTAAAGGCGGGCACGAACCGGCAGAGCGGGGGAAACCGCTACTTACCTTGCTGACACCACGCTGCACCACAGAGGGAGAAGCCGCCACCGCCAGGAGTCAACCGCCCGTAGAACTCCGCGCCGCCGCTCCGGGAACCACAACACCCGGCAGGCCTCGCGGCGGCGCGTAGAGTGACGCGCACAGGGAGCGCGAGCTGGGTTAAAGGCGGGCACGAACCCGCGTCGCGGGACGCGAGCGGGACGCCCGGGGCTAAGCCCGGGCAAAGGGCGGGCCCTCTTAGGCCCTCAGAGGCCCGAGGAGCCTGGCCTGTGCCAGGCACCCTGATCGGTTGCGATCAGCCAAAGGAAATCGAGACTGCTTAACTGTAAGTTGGCTGCCACACATAATTGAACCGCTTGTTACACGGGGTTTGGTCCGGTAATTGATAATAAGTTGTATATATCTGTTTAGCGTGCCATATATTGGACCTGCCATGAATCACCCAGAGACTAGAAGTATGGCTTTAGCTGGGGCAAAGAAACTTACTGGCACCCTAGATGATTTCATAGTGCGCACGCATGCCCTTATTGATGAAGGGATCATACTGATGGACAGAAGGGTGTCCCAAGACCTAGCCATGGCAAAGCGTTCCTCTCTGGGTCACATTGCACAAGCTTGTACACCTAATAATGTATCTGTCTCAAAGTCACTTGTAATGGTTCACAAAGACCAGGGCAGCGATTTACCTGCCACACAGGAAGGTCTGGAGGCAACCCCAAATCTTTCTTTGCTACTGGAAAATGGTCCGGTGGCAACAGAAAATGAAACCATAGATAGTACCCTAATAGAAAGGGGGAGGAAGGAGGGGGCTATCCCTAAATTAAAGAGTAGTAAACAAAAGTCGACTAAAACCACTACTCGCAAAGGGAAAAAAGCCCAGACTGGTAAGATCCATGACCCAATCCAGCCGGATCCCACCCTATTAAATGTATGCACAAACCCAGACCCTCACACTAATACTAATGGTGCCGCGGGTGGCCCCCGGGTAAGGTTGGGCATAACATTAAGTTTGCCAGATGAAACTATCTTGGATAGCAGTTTGGAGGGGATATTGGAACTAAGTGGGGTAGTTGATAATCAAGCTGGAGGGAACGAAGACAGCAGTAGCCTAAGCATTGCTAATAATAACATCTTTGCAATGCTAAAAATTCTCTTGGAACCCATTGAGGTCAGGCTACGATGTCTGGAAACAATATTGACTAATATCCATAAAGATATTAGTGCCCCTAGCTTCAATTTGAACAATAAAGTTCCTGAAAAGAAATCAACTACGAATAGACTACCCACAGCCGCTAAAAGCGATGGTAATACCAATCTATCTTTAAAAACTACCTCTATTCCACCTCCAAAACCCACCACTAACCCACCTCCAAAAGTTATACCAACACCTAAAAATCCCACCGTCATTGACCAAACAGCGCCACCCACGCAAATTCCTAAGGATAAAGTTAATGAAGAAAAGAGGGAGACACGTAGAAACATACATTTACCACCAGAAGCCTCAACATATGTTGTGGTCCTTACTGGAGTACCCCAACCTGCTGATAAATCATATGAAAATAATGGGGGACTAGTAAATAAAACAATACATTGGCTAAATGATAACTATCCTCTCCCCCCGGCCTTCAAAAGTAATATCCTTATGGTTGAAAGGGCTCCTTGGGTGGGGTACAATAATAATAAAAAAAGGATACAAGGTGACTGTGTGGTAATAACATTTGAGAATCCCCGCACTGCAGAATTTATTACATCAAGGCCCCCAAGAAATTACGGTTTGTCAGTTGTGGCTAGGCCATTATCCTATTTTTACCCGGAGGGTGAACAACCGGACAATAGGTGGAGTTGGACCAGGGAAAATCGACGCCATGGTGGTAATACTGGCCAGTTCCCTGATAACAACTACCACAATACACTGTGGAATGGGAGGCATGATGATGGCTGGAACATTGTGAAACACAAAGGCAGGCCTCCTTATTTTCACCCACAGGGTTATGATCCAGGATGGACAGGCAATGTCCAAATTCCCCCGTTTTTCCCATGTTATAATCGGTTTGACTGCTTGGAAGCAGTGGACTGACTCCCCAAGATTAAGGAAGATAACTGGCTACCTATTAATCCCGTAGTCCAGGATTCTACAAGCTGTCTTGGGGATGAGGAAACCACAGAAATACAGGGGGGGAATGAGCACATACAAGAGAGCCAGGCCAACAGTTTAGGGGATACGGTAGATACGTCCTCTGTAGATAAAGATTCCTGTACGGTATTATTTTGGAACGTGGCTGGGTTAAAACAAAAGATTATAAATCCAAGCTGGGATGAGGCCATTACCGACGTGGGAATACTAGCCCTTCAAGAAACTTGGGCTACCACGCCGATACACCTTAATGGCTACAAGACATATTTTACCCCTGCGGTGGGCGGAGTATACGGAAGACCCAAGGGGGGGTTGATTGTATACATATCTAATCTTTTAGTATATGATAAAATTGTTTTTTCCCCTGGATCCAGCTATTACCAAAAAATTGTGATACATACTAGGAAGGGTCCAAAGATGGTTCTTTTTAATTTCTATAATAACTGTTCAGATAGCATGATTAAGGATGTACTTGACACACTAGCCCTAGAAATGCAAAATGAATTTGATAAGAGTAAGAGGGCGGAAGTTATGATATTATGGGGGGGTGATTTTAATTGTACTCTCTGCAAAAAGGGCCAAAAGGGTATTTGTGGTCTAATGCTGGAACAAGACGTCAATTTGACGCATTTTGAACACACCCTACTAGGGGACTTACTGAATGAAATGATTTTTAACTTTAACCTTGGCTTTGTAAACGAATTAGCACACCACACAACAACGTTTGCCCCAACCTTTGTCGGGCGAGGTGCTTCAACCATTATTGATTTTAGCCTATGCACACTTAGCTCTGCAAACAGATTGATTAAAGCAAACATCATGGATCTACCATTGAGTGATCATCTGCCACAGGTATTAAAAATGGAAAACTTATTTACCGTAGCTGACATCAGAGAATGTCAGAACCAAATGGTCCAGGACGTAAGGGTGGGTGCTCAAAATGGTTATAACCTTAAATGGAGCAGACTGGTCCCAGATGATTTCCTGCATAAAATACTGACTAACTGCATGAGTAGCTTTTCTATCTGTTTAGATGAATATGCAGAGAAACGTGAAATAATAACCCATTTTAGCATTATTTCTAGTAAAATTAAGGAAGCACTGTGGGTTAATAGGAAAAATTCCCTAAAGTCCAATAGGAAATGGTTTGATAGGAAGTGCACTAAGGCCTTAACAAAGCTTAGATATGCAATTCATAATAGACCAAAGGACGTAAACCAAATTAGAATTGCAAGGAAGGACTATAACCTAGCATTAAGGGATAGGAAGACCTCGATAAAAAGGGAGGCATGGGATAACCTATGCGACGCCTCAAAATCAAAGGATCCGGCGGCTTTTTGGAGGGTTATCAACACCCCCCTCCTATATGAACAAAAAGCACGCATGGAAATTGCCATCTCAGAAGATGAGTGGGTGGCCCATTTTTCCTCCCTTTATATGGCTGTGGAACTAATCTCTGAAGTAGGCCAGGAGATGGGGTCGCTAAATCTAGATACATCTAGAACCTTGACTGTGACCCTTCCTGAAGTTACAGCAAGCTTAAAGGCGACCAAGGGGGGCAAAGCAGCAGGACCAGACGGTATACCAGCCGACCTCTATAAGGCTAACATCGAATTATGGGGGCCACTGTTAGTTCAGCTCTTTAATGCCGTTCTGGCAAATAGCCCAATACCTACCTGGTTCACATCAACAATAGTCCCAATATTTAAGAAAGGGGACAGGCTAAGTTGTACATGCTATAGGCCAATCTCCTTATTGGACTCTTCTATAGAAATTCTGGGAAGAGTGATTTTAGCTAAACTACAAAGCTGGGCCGATGAAACTGGGGTGTTAAGTGACTTTCAATTTGGGTTCCAAAAGGGCCTAGGGACCATAGAGCAAGGTCTGAATCTCTTCACCTTGCAGCAGAAGTATATAAAGGTCAAAAAACAACGTCTATACCTCACATTCGTTGATCTATCATCAGCCTTTGACTGTGTGTCACACATTAAGTTATGGTCAATCATGGCTGACTTGGGGGTAGACAATGCCATTATATGTTTTCTGAGAGAGCTGTATTCTGGGGCCACTGCCAGTGTAAGATTTGGGAAAAACGGTGAATGCAGTAGACAATTTGGGATCGGTCGGGGTGTGCGCCAAGGGTGCGTCCTAGCCCCCTTCCTATTTCTGTTGTACATAAATGGAATGGAAAAGCATCTCGTGCAGGAGGGCAGGGACATGCCCATGGTGAGAGGAAGGCCTGTCCCTGCACTGATGTACGCTGATGATGCTGTCCTAATGGCGCGCACCCCAATGGCTTTACAAAGCTTGGTTACAGCCTTCAACACCTTCATGCTTGACTTAGATTTGAAAATTAATTGTTCTAAAACCTTATCTATGTATTGCGGGTCCAGAACAAACAAGCATGTGAAGCAAATCTTTGTAAACTCCAATTCCTTAGAAAGGACCCCCACCTTCCCTTATCTAGGGATATTATTTCATGAAAGTGGCTCATGGACCACAGCAATTCACGCTAGATCTCTGTTATTCTCTAAGACTATCATGGCCCTAAAATGTTTTATGAAAAAATTAGGTAAAAAACCCATAAAAGAGATTTTAACCGTTTATAATGCAACTTGTATATCGGTAGCCATCTACGGGGCAGGATTATGGGGTTATTCAAACATCACCTCAATTCAAATCCTGGAAAATAAGTTTTTATGTCACATTCTGTCTGTACCCCAAAGTACTGCAACAATGTTATGCCATGCTGAATTGGGAATATCTTATGTCACTGACATTATCAGAATTCAGCCAGTTCTTCTTTGGCATAGGGTCTGGACAAATGAAGAATGTGTTGTCAATCGGGCTATTTTTAAGGACATCATGGTATTGGACAACATCAGGGACTACAAATGGATAGGCTATGTCAGAGACTTTCTTGAAAAAATAAGTTGCCCCCAATACTTTGAGGATCCACAATCAATGGAATACATATCTAGAAGAGACTTGAAATATTTGTGTATGACCTACCTCAAGGAAAAGAGAAATATAGAGGAGGCAAGAAAAAAGACTGTCTCTGCCCACCAGGATATTATAAGTGGAGAGAATTTGCAGCCATATCTTTCACTGTATATGTCTAATCATGAACGGTACCTTTTGACCCGATTTAGATTGAATATAGTTTTCAGGACACTATCATTCCCCGTGATGAATTGTTGGCTGAAGGACTTATGTTTTTGTCCATGCGATGATGTTTCCCAACAATCGGATATACATATTTTATTTTTTTGTAAATTTTATACCTTTCCCCGAAAGAAACTTATCATCCCTATTCTTAAAGATCTAAATGTTTACAGATGCCGCCTAGCGTTTACAGAGTGCCAGAAAATGGATACTGTTTTTATGGTTGCCTCTATTGCAGAATTTTTAAAATTGGTTTTTAAATGTCGTAAATCTATGCAAATGGATTGATCTTTTTTATTGTATACATGAACTTAATACTGCTGATATGGATTTAATTTTGTTGTTTTTCTTATTTTGTGATTTTAAAGGAAAAATACTTACTCTACCTTTTGTAAATTGCACCTTACATGCTACTTTTATGGTTATCTTGTCTTTTTAACCGAATAAAGTACTTTTGAATCTTGAATCTTGAATCATAGTACCTCCTGTCCTCTTAGTCCCCCTATGTCCTCCTTGTCTCCTCTGTCTCCTAATGCTCCCCCTTATTTTTATACTCCCTCCTCTGACCTCATAATCCTCCCTCTCTCCTAATACCTCCCTCTTAGCAATTCCCCAGTCAGTATACATAGACTGCTGCATACACTCTTGGCCAGATTTACAATCCCCTTGGGCCTCTTTCTTGTTCTAATGTGTCACATTTTTGTATGTAATGTTGGCAAACAATAATGCACCACATTGGAAATGTATTTTCAAAATTAGTCAGGGCTGTCCACTTAAATGTAGTAGTTATATACGTGGAATGTGTTCAGTCACTTAAATGTTTTAGTGTAGTAAATGTGTTTTGGTAAAATGTATGGTTTGAAATATTTTGTCTAGAATCACACTGAGTGTCTGGGTACATTAAGGAATTATACGTGCCCCTTTCTCTATAATCTCTCCTGTCTCTCCTCACAGTCTACCTCTCTCTGCTTATACTGTCCCCTCTCTTCTGATATTTCCCCTCTTTCCTTATTCTCACTTGTCTTTCCTCATAGTGCTGCTTGTTGTCATAGTCCATCCTGTCCTCTTAGCCTCCCTCTGTCCTCATTGTCTCCCCTGTCTCCTAATGGTCCCCCTTCTTTTTATACTCCCTCCTCTGTCTTCTTAATGCTCCCTAGGATATAGTAGTACATATTAATATGCAAGGTGTCATTTTTTTTGTTTAATATCACACTGTGTCTCTGTGCATATTAAGGTATTATATTTGCCCCTTTTCATATTTTCTACACTCTCTTATCATACTCCCCCTTCTATCCTCTTTCTCCTACCTCTCTGATTGTACTACCTCCTTTTCTTATATTTCCCTCTCTCTTTATACTTCTCTCTTCTCTTCATATTTGCCTTTCTTTTTGCAAAGTTCCCCTACTCTTCATAATCTCTCCTGTCTTAATATTCATCCCTGTCATCATAGTTTTTACTGTCTCCTCATAGTACTCTCTCTCTCCTTATACACTCAGTCTTCTCTTATATTTCGTTTTTCTCCACCTTTTATCTCTCTCTCTCTTTTTATTCCTTCTTTTTTTCTCATATATACATTTTTTTCCTTATATTCCCCCTTTCTTCTTATTCTTGCTCTTCTTTGCACATACTTCACAATCGTTTCTCTTATTTTTGTTTTTCTTCTCATACTCTCCTCTCTCTGCTCACACTTCTCCTCTCTTGTCTTATACTCCCGACTCGGTCCTGATATTCTTCTCTTTTCTTATTGTCATATTCCGCTCATCTATCTACTATCTGTTTATACTCCTTCATTTGTCCTCATAGTATTTCCTCTGTTTTTGTACACCCTTTTTCTTCTTATGCTCCACTTTTCTCACATTATCCCTGCTCTCCTCTGGTACTCTTCTGTCTCTGGTTATATTCACCCCTCTTTCCTTATATATTTTCTTTTCCTTATAGTAGTGCCTGTTTCCACATATTCCTTGTTTTCTGTATATAGTCCTTGTCTCTCTTATCATACCACTTCCCTGTCTCCTCACAATCTGACTCTTTCTTCTAATACTGTATTTTCTCTCATCATACTGCCACCTTTCTCCTCATACTCCTTCTTTTCTCTTCATACTTCCTAGTCTTTTCACAGTCTCTTTATGCCCTTATACTGCAGTGTCTGATAATATTCTTTTTTCTATTTAAATTTCTCGTTGTCTCATAGTCTTCTTTCTCTTGTTATAACTTCTTCTATTTTCATACTCCCATGTTTGTTGTGATAATTTCCCTTCTCTTCTTATCAGTAATGTAATAGTGTATTTCATATATTTATTTTTCTAAACTGATATATATTTTTTATAATAGATTCTTTTGATCAACACTGAAAAAAGTCATCATGCCTTCAAAAATTGAAAAGAAGAAACAACGTAAGAAAGCAGTTTATTTAAAGAGAAGTCTTCTACAAGATTTACCTGAAGAAGAATTTGTTAATAAAAAGAAAAAAAGTCCTGGTAGGAAAAGTATGACTTTTCTGCGAAAATTGTTAAACACTAGGAGTAGTGTGCACAAAGACAAAAATAGTATTACTGTATCTGGAACTAAAAGGAAAGAGAAGAACCATGGAAAATCATCCTTTGAAAAAATCGTTTATAGCAAAAGTGGGAAAAAACAATATAAGGAAATAAAGAAGAAGATGTTCTATAATAGAGTATTGACTGATTTGACTAAAGTAGTAAAGAATTGTAAAAAAAACTGTATTTTATAAGAAAAAGAAATGTATTGAAAAAGTCGTTGAGAAAGCTTTTGAATTGAAAAAAAAAACTTTTTGTTTTAGTCATCAATAGAATTCGATCACTAGATAAGCCAATCCATTTAATGAAGGCGAGAAGTAACTGGAGAAGAGTAATTAACAGAAGTATTTTTTTTGAGGTTTTTTGGGTGAATGGAAATATAGTTCAAGTTCTGAGAATTTTTTTAATTAAGAGAGTTATCTTCAGAGTAATTATTTGATGCATGCAGTTGACGCTACTGGTCGTGCTTATGAGGTTAAAAATGGTTGTCCTATTGAGAAAGAGAAAATTGTTCCTAGAAATGTAGAAGAGGTGTTAGCTGATGAAGTTTTAGAGAGACGTCATAAAGGTCCAGTGTACACTTGGAATTGTGGTAGTATTTGTAGTGTACGGCAGGAATCTATTGATTTTATTACACAATTTCTTACGTAACTATACTAAGAAAAGTGTTAAACAAAAGATTAAGATGTTGCAAGGACAAGACCCTTGCAGAGTGAGAGAAAATACTAGTTTGCAAGGTCATTCTCTGGCTTGTCTTTCTAAAAATGTATGTTGAAGTATTTTTCAACATACCACAGTGCCACCGTGTAGTCTGCTGCTATTGAGGGCCTGTGTTACTGTTCTTCTTTTTGTTAGGTTCCACTTGTAAATGTTGCGGAGCATGTGGAGGGTGTTATAGCAGTATGAGGAGATGCTGCAGACTTGCTTACACATGGAGAGGGAGGAGTTGAGGATGAAATGTGCGTTGTGTACATGGTCGGTAGGTGTTGGTACTGTTCACAGTGTAGTTTCCCAGCAGGAGTCATCCGAAGCTGAGGGGGTGGGTTTGAGGATGAGTACCTCCATGTTGTGCGAGTTCAGGTTTAGAGAACTGTTCCTTATGCAGTTGGTGACATTCTTAATTGTGTAGTGGAGGTTGTTTTTTTGTCGTATGTGGCTCCTTGGTGAGGAAGAGGATGAGCTGGGTGTCATCGTCGTAGGAGATAATGTTGAGGTTGTGATGGCGGGCCACTTGTGTGAGGGTGACCATTGAGAAGTTGAATGAGGCTGGGAGGCAGACGCTCAGGGTTACTATTGAACAACTTTCAAACCAAGAATTTCACACTTACTATTTGGCCATGGGTAAAAGTATGTGAAAATTTTTGTTGTATATTTTGTCAGCATATATTTCTAAATAACATTATTTACGGTGTATGAAAATCAATGATAGTGTTTTGTTATTTTAAGATTGTTTGACATACCTCATAGTTACGTAAGGAATTGGTCTTAGAAAAAAACATTTAACATATGTTTTATTTCTATTTTTTAGATTGGTATTGAGAATGTTGAATGGTTTTTTAAAGATAATCTTCTTGATTGTCTTTTTTTGCCCCCTTTTATGTGATGAGTACTAGTGAACTCACTGTTTCTAGTAAAATTCAATATATAGAACAGCAAAAAAGGCAAATAAAATACTTTACAAATTATTTTGTGTTGCAAAAGATATATTGTAACTGTATTTTTTTGTCTTATACAGATGCTAATTTTATAATATATTTTTTTTAATTCATTATTTTGAAGGTAAGAATAAGTAACTGTTAAAAATGATCGATGGGATGTACTTCTACAGAGCTGAAGTAACAGAACGTGGATGGAGTACATAAGTGTGTAAAGATGGTTTGTATCTTTTAAACACATTTGAAGAAATTAATAAATATATATACTGAGTGTACCTGTATTCTTTGGAACGTGTAAGGTGAATAGATATATTGTACTTTTTTTAGTACTGAATTTTATTATAATAGCCTTAGTTTTTTCCTATAGTGGTAAGGAGTGACTGGTTTGAAAATGTAAGAAAATTTTATACCTAAAAATTCATATAATAATTTTATTGATATAATCTTATAAAGTAGTTGAGAATGGTATTTGCATAATATTTTTAAAGGGCAAAATAGTTGATAAAGCTAATCTTGTATTATGTATTAGGAAAAATTATAATATGAAGTGTTTATGTTTTTCTACAAGGATCTACAACATAAAAAAATCACTATGGAAGAAGAACAGAACAATATAGTAGATTGTTTCAAAATTAGTAACACTCTCATAGAAGAGCTAAATATACCTTTCATGAGGAGCGAGAATGAAGATGAAAATATTAGTGCTGCAGATTTCAGCTGTGATTTTTTAGATGAAACATTGGATGATGATTTTGTGCAAGCATTAGAGGACATCGAGTTTGATCATATGACTTTTGAAATTGATTATCAAGAAAATGAAATCCCTAATGAAATTATTTTAGAAGCTCTATTAAATTATAAAATGTTACAAGAATACATTTATAATTAATAAATAATATTGGTTTGAGAGATTCTCCTTGCAGAATTGTAATCATTCAGCTAGTATCCAAGTACTCATGGTGAAAAGTGGGCCTTAGGGCATGGACTGCTTCAAACCCCTATAGATTATGTATGCACTCTTCTATGCACCTGCAAACTTGTCTTTTATACCTTCAATTCCCCAGTCTCTATCCTTACACTTCCAGCAATCACTCTGTCATTGCTGATTCAGTTTGTACTGAGGTATTCATCAGAATGTCCTTATGTATGCATTGTGCTAAAAATGAAGCTCTTATAAATTCAGTCACGCAGTCTCTTTGCAGAAGTGTAGTTATACAGTCAGTACCCAAGTAATTATGGAGCAAACTAGGCCTTAGGCCATGAGTGCTTCAAACCCCTATAGACTATGCATGCAGTCTTCTATGCACCTGCACACTTGTCTTTTATACCTTCAATTCCCCACTCTATATAATTATACTTACAGCAAACACTCTGACATTGGTGTACTTATCTATACACTGTTCTAAAAAAGAAGCAGTTACACATTCAGCTTGACACTGCTTGCAGAAGTCTTATCATCCAGTCAGTACCCAAATATTCATGTAGTAAAGTAGGCCTTAGTATATGGACTGCTTCAAACTCCGGTTTACTATGAATGTACTCTTCTATGCACCTGATAACTTGTCTTTTAAACTTTTAATTACCCAGTCTCTATCCTTATACTCTGTCCAAACACTTTGCCACTACTGTTTCAGTATTGTACTGAGCCATATTGCAATATATGCTTGTCAACACACTGTACAAAAAGTGTAACTGTTATACATTCAACTCTACACTCTCCATGGAGAAGTGTAATCATTCTGCCACTATCCAAGTAGTCATGCTGCAAAGTAGGCCTAAGGGCATCGACTGCTTCAAAGAGCTATAGATAATAAATGCACTTTTCTAAACATCTGGAAACTTGGCTTTTAAACTTTGAATTGAACAGTCTACATCCTGACATGCCCTCCAAACATTTTACTACAACTATTTTGATATTGTAGTGAGTTATACATAATTATGTTCTTATGTATGTACTGTTCTAAAAGTAAAGGTGCTATATATTCAGCTAGACAATCTCTTTGTAGAAGTGTAAACATTCAGTCGGTTTACAAGTAGTCCTGCACCAAAGTAAGCCTTAGGGCATAGATTGGTTCAAATCACTATAGACTATGCAGTCACTGTTTTATACACCAGCAAACTTGCCTTTATACCATTAATTGCCTAGTCTGTATTATTACACTTTCACTAAACACTCTCACACTATGGTTTTATTATTGTTGTGAACCATACAACAGTATGTGCTTTTCTATACACTCTTGTAAAAGTAAAGCTGCTATACATTCATCCACACACTCTCCTTGCAGTATTGTAATCATTCAGCTAGTACCTAAGTACTCATGGTGAAAGTGGGCCTTAGAGCATGGACTGCTTCAAACCTCTATAGACTAAGCATGCACTGTTCTATGCACCTGCAAATGTACCTTTTATATGTTCAATTCCCCAGTCTTTATTCTTACAATTACATCAAACACTCTGTCATTCCTGTTATAGTTTTGTAGTGACTCATTGATCAGTGTGTAGTAATCCATTCACTACATTCAAACAGTAATCAGCAGATGTACAATAAGTGGTACATCCACAGAGATATGCCAGCTAGGTGCACTGTGACATCACCACAATGGATGCAATGTATTTACAATGTGGTGTATTATGGGACAAAAAACGGCACAGATAGGTGATGTATTTGTGGTGTTGTAGGTGGCGCATTGTTTGACTTGCGTTGCAAGCACAACGCAGCTCCAGCAAAGCTCTTGGGGACCTATGCTTAGAATGCTGTGTCAATCCTTACACCTGTTTCAAGCAGATACAGGGTTATTGATGTAGCATAAGCCTAAAAGTGACTGAATGAAATCTTATAGATTTCACTTATTCACTTTTAGGAGGCGTTCCTGCGCCAGAACACCTCCACCTTCCCCTGTACATTGGAAAGCCTCCTTCTGGTGCAGGGCTTTAAAATGTGATGCACCTTCCATATGCATCTCATTGTAAATATCACACACCATGGCACATCTTTTGCACCACCACTGCATCACAAAAGTGACGCAACGGATGTGTAAAAGAGGCACAAGGGGATTGTAAATCAGCTCCTAACACATACCTATTCACCCAGGCAGTTCCACCAGCAGTGCAAATTGAAGCATAGATTTGTAACATATTTAAATGCATATGTTACATTCAAAAGCTTCGGCGATACTACAGTATACTATAGGTAAACACCTTATAGATTTATGCTGTAGCACTTCCTTATAGTTCTGCACTTTCACATTCACCATACATTCAGACAAAGTTTTACACACTATCATTAAAATATAGCTCTTTCTTTGACCAGTGGAGGTAGTTCTGAAAATAACAGGTTTTTTTGTCTTTGTACTTTTCTATTTTTTTGTATTTGTACAATTCGAGTACATACGACGTAGCAACGCGATTTGCGTAATTGCTTTTAAAAGTAATATACGCTTATTAAAAGAAAAAAAAAACTTGTTTCATGATTATCCCAGATAATGTCTTCCCTCAATATGTACAATAAAAACATAAATATATGTTTTTGAACAATTAGAAACTTTCGCGGCATGCGGGGCACCATACATGATGTCACGTGGAAGCGTAGATGCATTAAAGCGAATCCGTAACGTGTGCGTGGGTACACGCAGAGGACGATTTACTGGACAAAGTATGGTACAATCACCATACGCATACGGTGCGATTACCCAAAAAAAAATGAAAAAGAAATTATTTAGAATTTAATTTTAATATATTGAAAAAAAATCAATTAATAATAAAAAAATGAATTTCGTTTTGTTATTATTTTACATTAAGAATATGAAATTTAAATTAAAAAATAAAATAAATATAAATATTTATAATAAAAATGTAAGAAATTAGCATAAAAAGAAAGAAATATAATAATTAGTACATTTGAAAACTATACTACATTTGAAAACTATCATTTACAAAACCTTTGATATTCACTGAAAAAACCATAGGTTTCACACAAGTTATAGTTAGAAATTAGCATTTAAAAAACCTTGCAAATTCACTGAAAAAACCATAGGTTTCAAACACGTTATAGTTAGGAATTAGCATTTAAAAAACCTTGCAAAAAAAAAAAGTTTTCACACATGTTATAGTTAGCTGGACATTTCACTCATACAAAACCATTGAAATTCCCCTGTTATAGTTAGTTCAGCTAACTATAACTTGCGCATTGCGCATTGTGCAGTGATGTAATTTGAGATGTCATCAGTGATGTCATGAGTGATGTCACTGACCATGTCATGAGTCATGTAATATGTGATGTCATCAGGAGTGCATTGCGGGTGTGCAAGTTATAGTTAGCTGAACTAACTATGACTGGGGGATTTCAATGGTTTTGTATGAGTGAAATGTCCAGCTAACTATAACATGTGTGAAACCTATGTTTTTTTCTGTGAAAAAAAATATTTATATATATATATATATATACATATATATATATATATATATACATATATATATATATATATATATATATATATATATATATATATATATATATATATATATATATATATATATATATATATATATATATATATATATTTTACCTACTGACAGTCGCCAGTAGGTAGTTATAGTTAGAACCTAGTTTCCATAGGAAGAGCACTTTAAGATTTGCTAATAACTTTTGCTTCGTTTGTCAAATCTTCACAAAATTGTCCCAAAAAAATGTCTATCCAGGTTAGCTCCTATTGTGAAAGTTTGGGGAGATTTGTGAAGCGAGGGCTGAGAAATAGGGGGGGTCCCAAAAAGTTTTTTCTCCATTTTAAATTCCTTAGGAAACTTTAGCCAAGGCTACAGCCTGAACTGCTAAATGGAATTACACTAAATTTGGCAAAATGGTAGTGCTTGAATCAAAAAGTGACTTTTATTTTTATATGGTGTAAATCCGTTCAGTAGCTGCTGAGAAATTTGAAAAATAAAAGTCAAAAAATCAATTTCCCATAGAAAACTTTAGCCAAGGATACAGCCGAACTGCTCAACGGAATTACACCAATATTGGCAAACAGGTAGTTCTTAGTTCAGAAAGCGACCTTTTTTAAAACGGTGCAAATCCGTTTAGTACTTGTGAGAAAATCAAAAAATCAAATTATCAATATCTAGGGGCACGGTGGGTTTGTGAACCCTTCCGACCACACGCTTCATTCTAAATGGCTGCCAACACTCTAAAGCAGGAAGTGTTGGCAGCCATCGTGTGACTCGGTAGAACGAAGTCACAATAAAACTGTGAAAGAAAGTGAAAAACGAAGAAAAGGGGGCAGGGTAGAAACACCCTGACCCCCTAGGGCTGCTCTGGGGGTCCCAAAATGACCCCTCAATTATTATTTTTTTTAACGTACGAATGCGCAATGGGTGTACAAATCTGGCTGACAATTTTTTTGAAAAAAATTAATCGGTGGCTCTCCTACTTCATTTAAATGAGTCCCCAGGTGGGCCAGGTCCCTGGGGCAATCGTATAATTATACTGCTTCCTTCTCGGGCTATGTAAATTAGGTGCAGGAGTGCATAAGGCCATCCCATAGCCCAAGGACCACACCACCACCCCGGTGTGTGGTAGAGCGAGAGTGGCTTCACGGCCCCCCTCCTGGAGTGCTTGATGGCCCCGAGGACCGTCACTGCCCAGGGCTGGGTCCACCCCCAGGACATTACCATTTGCTATGACAAGGCAGGAGCATTGCTTCCATCCTGTGATAGCAAATCCTGGTTTGGTTTGTTGAAGCGAAAGAAGGAAACCTCGTCTCGCTTCAATAAAGGAAGGAGAATTGCTTTTAGGCAAGGGAAGCAACATGTTAGTAGCTCCTGTTGCCCAAAAAGAATGCCGCAAGAGGTGGTGAGCTGGCAGGACCGTGGGGGCATTGGTGCCCCCCCACAGTCCCTACAGAGGGGCCAGGCCCTGGCAGAAGGGGTCCCCGGGCCAGAAGTGACATCAATGATTTCATCTCAAATGACATCATTGATGATATCATCCATGTGATAATTTTATGAACCTCGTCACACCCTAATATGAGCTTTAATACACCCACTCTAAAATATGGATACCATTTTTTAAATCCTAGACAAACCAATAATAGGTACTACACACCCACTGACTGCTTCCTAGGTATATATACACACATCCATTCATTCACCCATACCGTCTCTCATACATGCAGTCACTCATCAATACAGCACTATCATAGACACTCACACACTACCACTCATCCATAGAGTTATTCATCTGTCCAGTTTCATGGAGATGAACATCTGTCTGGATGTGGCTCAGTTCGGCTTCAGGCCGGGTCACGGTACTGAGTCAGCATTGGTGGTAGTTCTGGATGACCTATGTTCGCGTGTCGACCTTGGCCGGGCAGCCTTTTTAGTGCTGCTCGACATGTCGGCCGCGTTCGATACGGTCAGCCACGCCATCCTGGTCAACAGACTGGAGGAAATCGGGGTGGCGGGTTTGGCCCAGGACTGGCTGGTCCCCTATCTCGGTGATAGACACCAGGTGGTAGCCCTGCCGCCCTATAGATCTGTCATCAAAAAAGTGGGACAGGGCGTGCCACAAGGTTCGGCCATCAGTCCTATTTTATTTAATTTGTATCTCCGCCCTCTGGTCAGGTTGATCAAGTCCTTTGGTATAACAGTCACCAACTACGCTGATGATATGCAGCTCATTTTTTCTTTTGAAGGTAGGGATGCGGTATCCCAGGAGACCTTCCACCGCTGTATGACAGTCACTGCGGAATTGCTTTGTCAAAACTCCTTGCAATACAACAGCTCAAAACTGAGGTACTGCACTGTTCCTTGGATCGTATCCCACGGCCTCTGCAGTTGGATTTTTGTCCGTCTCCCTCCCAGGGTACTGTTATGGCGGCAGATTCTGTTCAGAATGTGGGTGTGATGTTTGGAGCTAATTTACAGCGGGATGTGTTTGTGAATAAAACAGTGGCCACCTGCATGATGTTGCTTCGCACATTACGCAAGATACTCTCTATGCTCCCGGTCGATGCCCGCCCAGAGGTAGTGCGTAGTATCATCTTAAGCAGGCTTGACTACTGCAACGCACTACTTCTGGGGGCGCCAGCTACTCTGGTTGGTAAACAGCAGTGAGTACAAAACATGGCTGCTAAACTGGCCCTCTCACGGCCGCGATCTGACTCTTCCTCTCTGGCGCTTTCTGATCTTCATTGGCTGCCAATTCACCAGCGCATCCATTTTAAAGCAGCATGCTTGGTTTTTAGGGCCCTTCATGGGCAGGGGCCTGTCCCGCTGCAGAAGCTGTTTTCATGGTACATGCCGACCAGAGCGCTACGCTCTTCATCAGCATGCCTGGTGGCACTCCCCAAGATTGTGAGGACTCGGATGGGCGGGCGCGCCTTTAGATTTACTGCGGCTAAACTGTGGAATTCTTTACCTTTTTTCCTGAGAATTGTCGAGGATTTTTCTTCCTTCAAAAAAGGTTTAAAAACGTATCGCTTTCCTAGGACAGTGTAATTTCCACTGCAGCATAACATCACGTATGGTGTTCTAAGTGTCAAAGCGCCAGTATACCCTTTGGGTGACAGTTCATGCGGTACAAATAAGCGGTACATACGTACATACTTGCCTAACCAGTCTTGTAAAGAATCAATAACACTGCCATTTACTCACCTATACAGTTATATATTCACTACCTAACCTATTCATACAGATACTAACATATACTTACTCTCTTACACAATCACTGACACAGGCACGTCCAACAATCCACGAGGAGGAGCGGCGGAGAACGGAGACCATATTATAGGTACCATCGCATACTAACGCATCACATCTACCTTTCAAGCCGGTCATCCTACCGAGCACTCTGACCCCCCTCCGCCTTGGAGTTCCCCTAAGGGGTCCGGAATCAATATACTTCTTGAATCGCCAAAGTGATACTTTCCAGCTAACCGGGGGTCTCGAACTACCATTCCACTTGGAATTGAGTGTGAAGCTTTTTCAGGAATACATCGTGGTCTATTATGATCATTCTTACACATCAACTTCCTAGGAGGAACCTCATCTAGGATTATCGCATGGACCTGACTATTTAGTACATGCCCTGATGAAATTCCCTAGGCACGAATGGGAATGAAATGCGTTGGCTGTGCCGTTGTATGTGAAAATAAAGAATATATTTAGAATAAGAACAGAAGATCTACACTTTTTATGGACTCTCTTATAACACTGACTTCATTGAGTGCGCCTCTCTACTCTTCTATACAATCACTGACACAGGCACACACTCATTTATACAGCCACTCTCACAATCACTCACATATACTGCATTTCACATATGTAGATACTCACACATATACCACTGAGACAACGATTCACTCACCAACACACCCATGCACACACTCACCCACCCATTCAGCTATTTCCACATGCACTCTTGAACACATGCACTTAGTGAATCATCCACTCACACATGTATGCAGAAAGTCACACACCCCCACCCACCCACGCAAACACTGAGGCACCCATACAGATACTCATGCAACCAATAAATAACCCATATAGATACTCATGTATCTACTCACCAACCCATACAGCAGCTTGCACAACAACAGACAGACTGATAAAGAGCTAAGACGCCCACGGGCAAAAGCGCGCTTTATAAAACGACAAATCAAATCAAAGACATTCACACAGTTTAGTCCCTAACCCATGCATTCAGTAAGACACAAGCAATCACTCACTTAAACAGTCAGTCAAACACCTATTAAATCCGCCACCCAGACACTTATACACCCACTCATTGTTCAATGCACCTTGGCATATATATAAAACATATTTAAACTTTATAGAAACACACAGTCACTGGATGATGTCATCAGTGATGTCATTTGAGATGTCAAGAGTAATGTCATGAGTGATGTCACTGACCATGTCATGAGTGATGTAATATGTGACGTCATCATCAGTGCATTGCGGGGATGCAAGTTATTGTGAGCTCTACTCACCATAACGGCCACATTTTTCTGGTTTTGTATGAGTGAAATGCCCAACTAACTATAACATCCCTGGAACCTATGGTGTTTTCAGTGTCTTCATATATATATATATATGTAAATTCATGAATTATGAATTTTAATAAATATTGTAGACATCAGCTCAGGAGCAATACACAATTTAGCTGTCACCTATATGTACCATCACATGAATCAAGGCTTTACCTTTTATATTTTTGATACTGGATTACAAACTTGTACAATGAGCACTAGGCACTTTATGTCTGTCTAATTTGGACTACTGCATTCAAGCAGAGATTTTTCCAGTACCGGTTACTTTTATAGCTCGCAGGTCGGGTGTTTCTGCATTTAGGCAGTTATGATATTTGATAGGCCTGTAAAGAGATTTGTGCAATAACACCTATTGGGAAAAAGACCATGTTCATAATGATATATGTACATTTTGTTTTTTAAACATTACGACTGAATTTTTGATGAATTGGTTAATTGTATTTTTGTATATAATGTATTATACACTATATGCATAAATAGTCCATTGTTCAATTAACATCATCATGATTTGTGACTTCACTATATTTTCAGTTGTTTGTATTCCCTGTGTTTAATGTTTGCACTCTTTTCCATTTCTATGCAACAGTCATGTGATACACAACAGGAGGTGTGGCCCTTAGGAAGGGTCAAGGAAAAAAAGTATATAAATTGGAAGGCAGACTGTTTCCAAGGTGTGTGAACAAGAGTATGTGGCACTCGAAACGCGTCACTTGAAGGGTCTTGAATAAAAAATCATCCTGCCTGTAAACGTGGGGTCTGCCCTCTTCTTTCGCCGCGCTTCGCTGTCGGCGTGGAGGTTCGAGGATTGTGCTACATATATATATATATATATATATATATATATATATATATATATATATATTCACTGGATAAAACATAGGTTTTAGGGGTGTTATATTTAGGTGCACATGATTTCACTCATACAAAACCATTGAAATTCCTTCAGTATAGTTAGTTGTACTCACTATAACTCACGCACCCGGAATCCACTGCTGATGCTGTCACATATTACATCATTCATGACATGGTGAGTGACATCACTGATGACATCACTGAGCATCACCCTCCCGCCCTGTCATAGCAAACTGGGGTTTGGGTTTTGGAAGAGATAGACGGAAACCTGCTCTCTATTCCAAAATTCAAACCACATTGCTTTTCCACACGGGGAGCTGCACGTCAGCAGCTCCCCATGTTGAAAAGCAATGCCGGCTTCCTTAGGACGCAGGGGGCTGGCAGGGACTGTGGGGGCATTGGGGTACCCCCCACGGTCCGCAACAAGGTGGCTAGGCCACGAGGATGAGGTACCCGGGGCCATAAATGGCAAGGGAGGGGGGCCACACAGCCCCTCCCCGATAATAATTTTTTTTAAAACATGCAAAGGCCAACCCCGGGGGATGTGGTGCCCAGGGCCATAAATGGGCTGAGGAGGGGGTCCACGCAGCCCCCCTCGATAATAATATAAACAAATGTGGCCATGCCTCAGGGGATGGGGTCCCCGGGGCCCAGAATTGGCCACAAGAGGGGCACCCACATGGCCTCCTTAGCGTAAAAGATTTTTTTTTTATTTGGGGGTCAGGCCCTGGGGGATGGGGTCCCCAGGGCCCCAAAAAAGTGAAAAGAAGGGGGTCAAAGAGCCCCATTCCCCCAAAAAATAAAAAAACCTAAATACGCGTAATCGTGCCTAGGCACCGCCCCTCACAGAAATACTCTACAAACGCACCCTGTGGCGCATTTTAAATTGGGAATTAATTCCCCTTCAATAATGGGGGTCCCTGAGTGGCAACTAGCCCACCAGGTACCTCCAGTTAGCGCAACAGGCCTGCCTTGCAGACAGGTGGTCAAGCCAAGCCCCATTTTACACCTCTGTGCAACGCAGCTCTGTGTCGCTAACTGTAGGTACCTAGTGGGCTAGTTGGACACCAGGGACCCTGAGGTTTGAAGGGTGTTAGACCTGACATCATTGGCCCAAATGCAGGGTGCATTGTAAGTATAAGGTAGGACATGCTCTGATGTGTGTAGCATGTTCTAATAGTGAATTACAACCATTTTTGTTTTTCATTATTGAAGGCTACCTGTTCTCATAGGCTAAAATGGGCAGTTACATTATTGCATTCTTATAATCCTAATTGACTCAGGGAACATGATAGAAATTTGCATTTAGTATGCCTGAACCCAGAATAATAAAGTACATCTTTTAGTAACGTTTATTTTAATATTCTGTGTTTGCAAATACCACTTTTAAAAAGCAGGTATTTGCTTGCCTAACCATTTGAGCCTGCCTCTGCTGTGTTGTGTATTCCTTGTCTGGGTTTGTGTGTGACATGGCTTGGGAATTCCAGGAAACAGGCTGGGGCAGCCCAGTGGTGAATAGAGAGATCTGCATCTAGATGGGAGGGAGTGGTTACACCTGGGACCTGAATAGGGCTGGGCCTTCCCTCTACAATGCTGGCTCTACCCCCTGTGGCTTGTCTGATGTCACTGCCCTACACAGTGAAAGGAAGAAGAGAGTCATGCCAGCAGAGTGCACAGGAACTGGTTTGAACTAGGCAGAGGCCTCTCTGCCTTTAGTGAACTAATGATTTTGGGGCACAAATATTGGGACCCTGATCCCAACGAAATTCGATCACGTCTGGAACATGAAACCTTTCTGCCAAGGAGAAGAGCCAAGAAAGCTGCAAGGAGTTTAGACTGCCCCTCTGCCAGTGTGCTGTTTGATGGGTTGGCCTACAGTGGTTGCCTTTTTGCCAAGGGAAAGGAGAAGTAACTTTGTAAGGACTTTCATCTACAGCATATTTTCCAAGGGCTTGAACTGTGCTTGCCTCCTGCTGAAGTCTCAGGGACAAAATACTTCACCTCCAGCTCCCTCCTGAATTTCCTTGCTGGAATTTCTGACTCCACACACTTGTGTGCCGCTGGGACCTGGAAGCGCGACACATCAAGAAGAAGTGTGTCGCCGGCGCTGCCGCAGCTGAAATCATTGCAATACCGGAGAAGCAAGCCTTTGCCACATCTCTCTGGAAGCGTGTGTTCATCAAAGCTGGCTGCTGTCGCATCACCGGAGAAGCGTGACGCCATCGAGATAGTCACCATCGCATCAGCGGAAAAGCATGTCGCAGGGCCTGTCACAGCTCCAAAGTACAGAGTCGTCGCAAGGCTGCCAGGGCATCATCGCATCGCCATCGATTTGCCGCATCAAGGGCGCCATCTTCTCGCATCGCAACCGGATCATCACATCATATCAAGGCACCATCTTGCGCACCGCAAGGCCCGCAGGCCGAGAATCTATGCATCACCTCGGCACCGGTAAGGCTCACGACGAGTCCCTTACTCTGCGCAAGCATTGAGGAAGGACGCAACCATTCCCCCGGGTCACGGAACCGACCTATCTCCCCTTTTGCGACCCTTTTGTTCACTTTGCGTTACGCATCCAGGTACTTTGTTGAGAACTTTGTCGCATTTACCATCAACTTTAACTAAGAGACTTTAATCATCCTTTTAAGTAATCTTACGTGTAGTATTGGGGATTTTTGTCGTTTGTGGTCTTGTGTTTAAGTCTATATAAAGAATGCTTATTTTTATAAAACCTGTGTTCGTGTCCATCTGTAGTGTTATCACTGTATTACTGTGTATATTCACAAATGCTTAACACACTGCGTCTGAGATAAGCCTGTCGTGCCAAGCTACCAAGGGGGAGAGCAGGGGTTATTAGGGAGTGTAATCCCCATATCCTGACTTAGAAGTAAGGGTCCCTATATGGACAAAAGTGATAACCATTGCCAACTAGAGACCCCCAGATCTAACAAAGTGGAATTAATTCCCCCAACTTAAAACGCTCCACAGAGCGTGTTTGTACATATGTCACCTCAGGCCCCCGCCTCCCTTGACCACTGTGCAAACGCACCCCATGGTGCATTTCAGGAGGTAGTTTTAATCCGCCTGCCCTATTATGTACTAGGGCCTTACAGAGGAGGTCATGCTAATCACAGGGGTACCCCAAGGCATAGTGTTCCCTAGTGTATGTCGGTGATTTCACTGTATTCTAAGTGGATTATTTTTCTTTCTTCACATGTTCAACATCTGTAGGCATAATTAGAAAGTAGGTTTTTCAAAACCTTTGAAATTCACTGAAAAAAAACATAGGTTGCAGGCACGGTAAAAGTAGAAATTAGCATTTAAAAAAACCTTAGAAATTCACTGAAAAAACATCATCCTTGTGATAGAGTGACTTAGATCCTCTCACCCTAATATAACCTTTGATACACACACTCAAAAATACAAACTAACACTTTCAAAACAATGGACATACCAATACCAGTTACAATACACCTTTTCAGTAATTCTAAGATCTATACAAACATCCACTCATTCACCAACTTCATATACAGTTACTCATACATGTAGTCACTCATCATATCTACTCATATACCAATACATCCTCTTACACATTGCCACTCATCCATAGAGTTACTCACACACATAGTCACACATGCCAACAAAGCATCAAACATCCATTTACTTGCATATATAGTTATACACACACTACCCCACTTACTTCTACAGAAACTTACACATACTTACTCCCTTAAACCAGTACTTATAAAAACACATACTTATTTATACATGAACTCTTCCAATCTCTCACTCTTACATATACTCACTTATATTCACAAATACTGACATATACTAGTTTAAAACATATGCAGTTACTTATAAATACACTATTGAGACCATCATTCTCTCACTAACACACCCATACACACACTCATCTACCCATACAGTCCTGCACACATACTGTCTTCAACACATACAAACTGTGACTCACTCATTCATGCATCTATGCACTAAGTAATAACCCCAGCAAACCACACAGACACTCACACATTCATACTGATACTAAAAAAACAACCAATAACACATATAGATACTCATGTAGCTACTCACTAACCCATCCAGTCATTTATACACAAAGTGAGAGACTGATACAGATATTTACATATTTAAACATTACTCGCTAACCCATGTATTCACTAAAATACACTTAATCAGTCAGTTATACAATAAATTTTACAAAACAAAATGATCCATTTAGTCACTTATATACCCATTTATTCTTCCATCGATCTTATGATAAACATATATAAAATATATTTCATTTTCAGAAAAACACCCATTTACTGGATGATGTCATCAGTGATGCAATTTGAGATGTCATCAGTGATGTCACTGACCATGTCATGAGTGATGTAATATGTGACGTCATCAGCAGTGCATTGCAGGCGCGCAAGTTATAGTTAGCTGAACTAACTATAACGGGGGAATTTCCATGGTTTTTTACAAATGAAATGTCCAACTATAACGCCCCTGAAAGTTATGGTTTTGTCAGTGAATTTCTAAGGTTTTTTAAATGCTAATTTCTAACTATCACATGCCTGCAACCCATTGTTTTTTCAGTGAGTATATATATATATATGTATGTATGGATTAAAAAATTAATTTGTGAAGGGCTGTATGGGTGAGTTAGTGTGTCTACGGTTGTGTTGGTGAGTGAATAAATGTCTCAGTGGTATATCTGTGACTAACTACATATGTTTTAAGCCACTATATGTGAGTGTTGGAGTGTATAAATGAGTATACGTGAGACTAAGTTATTTGAAGAGGGGGTGTATAAATAAGTGTCTGCTTCTATCAGTGATTTTATAAGACAGTAAATATGTGTTAGTATCTGTATATATAAGTGATGTGGAATGTCTATAAATAACAGAGTTGGTGTGTATAACTGTATACATGATTAAATGGGTATATGATTGATTCTTTGCATTACTGGCTAGGTGTGTGAGTAACTATATGGATGACTGGCAGAGTGTGACTGCATGTATAGATATATGAGTGCATATTATAGTCTTGTATTGATGAGTAACTACATGTAGAAGTGACTGGATATGTGTGTAGACCTAGGAAATCGTGAATGCTATGTAGTATATGGCATTCTTCTCTGTATGGTTTCAAAAATAGTAGTCAGCATTTTAGAATGGGTGTATCAAACTTTATATTAGAGCATCAGTCTGTGCATCGGATTGTCACATGGATGATGTCATCAGTGATGTCATTTGAGATGTCATCAGTGTTGTCATCAGTGATGTAATATATGACATCATCAGCAGTGCATTGCGGGCTTGTATAGTTATAGTTAGCTCAACTAACAGGCAAATTTTTTATACGAGTCAAATGTTCAACTAACTATAACGTCCATGAAACCTATGTTTTTTTTACTGAATTTCAAAGATTTTTTAAATGCTAATTCCTACCTATAACGTCTGTAAAACCTACGGTTTTTTCAGTGAATTTCAAAGGATTTTTAAATGTTAATTTAATATTTTAATGTTCAACGTGAAAAATTATGTAATGTTTTCAATATTCCCTCAAAAATATTTATATGTTTTTGGGCAAAAAACTGCACTCCCATACCGGTAGCGCGCCAAGCTCCATCGCCACACGAATCCTATCCTTCATATTGCTAAAGTCATAAATAATGCGCATTTCGTATTTGAGACACAGCATCCCGCGTAACATCCTATAAGCATGAAGTCACCCCAGGTGCTACAATTAGTATCAGACGGGTACGCAGTATCAAGTCACGTGTTATGTCATGTACGTATGGGGTCGCGCCGTACTAGTACACACTGCCAGGCCCTGTGTTACATCACATACGTATAGTATGGTGCCTGGTACACCATTCCCTTTTTTTGTCTCAATAGTATATCTAAATAACTCTAAACAGTATATGATAGCACACGAAAATCTAAATTATTTTAAACATTTATATATTTCTAACTGTAATAAATCTATATTATGGTAAATATTTTTTTGTCAAAATCACATCGGGTGCGACCTTCTTTCGCGCTCGGTACGCAATTGCCATGTGAACTTTAAAAAAAAAGCATTTGATTGGTTCATATCATTTCCCATTGTAACAGTTCAACGACCCCACCCATTTTACTCATTCTCTCTATAGCGTTTGATGAGAGACACCTCTTCTGCTTAGATAGCTATTTTGAAAAGTGTTTTCCTGTATATACATATCTTATACTGCACACAACATGCAGCAATCATCTTGATCAATATTCATGCTGTGTAAATTAGCCTTCCACTTGTAATTGCCATGCATCTCAAACGTTCCATCAAAAAACAAATACTTGTTACACGATGCCCGTGGTGTGTGTGTGTGTGCACATTATTCTGCTCCCTTTCGGCCTGTGTATTCGTGGCTCTAAGAAGTATCAGGAGCCACGGGCAGACTGCAAATCATAGATCAGATGTAACAAACAGTAAACAGTAATGTATAGATTTATATTTCTGTACTCTGTGTTGTCAGGCTTTACCAGTATAGTAGTGTGTAATTTGTGAAACTTTCAGATTCACCTTTGACATACATTGCTTGACTGTAATGAGCGTTATCACTGTGTATGACGTAGCCTCACTGCAGAACCTCCCTCCATCCGAGCACATTCACATGTGTACACTTCGCGATAGCAACACTTTCAATAATCCCACACACCATTGACATGCGTGCCTGCGCATATCCACAATCTTGACAATGACATGTAATGTTCACCATTAAATCCTTTCAAACACTATCTCATTAACGATAGTTTCCGCCCTCCCGATACATGCTACAGTAATCTAAATTGCACACTCTACGAGGTCAAACCTACAAAAGAAACACACATAAGTACACTGCCTGGCCAGACAGGAACTGAGCAACGCCCAGGTTCCCGGAACAATTATTTACACCCCTACGCTGGCCTGGCGTACGCAAGCCAAGGCCAATTTGCATACATATAAATAGGATAACTACAACGCCACACGTCCCTCGTCTCCACGCTAGCTAAAATGATATGCAGCATCCACCTTACATATCACAATGTGCAATTAAAAAAAGAAATGGATCCATGAGGTGTCCACCTCCTGGCCATCAACACGGGCCCTAAATTGTGAGCCCTACTGCCCGTCATCTACGAAAGGGATCCATGAGGTGTACCCTCTCCTGCAATCAACACTCCATCTGAATTGTGAGCACTGCTGCCCCTAGTGTTTGCTCACACAACAATGACAGCAGGTAAGCAGAGCAGCCTGGGTGTACAGGGCCTCCAATTGAGCTCGGTGTTGCGGGAGGTGTGGGATGCATTAGCCAGATTGCGCATGTGTGAATTAGCGATCACGTCATGTGTTATGATGTGATTTCTGACTTCATTAGGTGACATCTCTGTCTCGTTTTCAAGACCTGCTGTACCAGAAGGTAGGCCTGAGCCTACGGGCAGCGCTGCTCTACAGACACCTGTTGAGCGCGATGCTGAGGGAGGGGTGGGGTGCATCACCCTGAGTGCCCACGTGCGAAAAAGTAATGTTGCTGTACGTATCGATGTGATCTCTGACCTCATTACGTCACATCGGTCTCATTTTAAGGACCTGCTGGACCGTACTGTAGGTCTGTGCCAGCAGGAAGCCCTGCCCTACAGACATGTGGCATTGGCTTTTAGGACACTGTAGTGAGCTCCCTACTAAGTGTACATGCACACAGGCTCAAGCCATTGCATTACACACGCACATTATGCTTCTAGCATGTGCTCTGTTCCTTTGTATGTGAACATTGGTATAACATATAACTATTTAACCTAGTGTTTTCTTGTGCACTCCAACTCCTCTTTAAACCACGATTACCACACACACTTGGTAGATCGTACTTCAAAAACGAAGGATGCACTCAACTCCTATTTTCTATCAAGCTTGAAATAAACCTTCAATTACCTCCAGACGTTTCCACCATTAAATTATTTCTCCCTTTTCAAACATTCTATTGATTGCCTCAAGAAGGGCGGAGTGGGAGCTGATCCCTCAATGATGTCCTGGCATTATGACACCTTCCATCGTGGTATCAAGACACCGTCCCAAACCGGAGACCTGGTCTACCGTACAAACGTACCCCGGCCTAGGAGCTTGCACCAAAACATTGTGGGACACACCAGTGGTAGGAGGTGAACAGTGAAGCTTCGGTGTGCACTGCACGACCTACTGCAGTTTCCTGCCGCTAAAGCGGAGATAATGTTATTGCCCTTCCATGATAATATGGCTCATAATCTCTGGCCTTGTGTATTTAATTTTAAGGACTTGCTGAACCACACTTTTTCTCTCGGACCCCAGCGTCCTAGACAAATGGGTGACGGGAGTGTAAACACTAAGGGCTGGATGCAATAGGCTGACACTCTGTCTCCTCCTTCCTCTCTTCTTTTGACTCTTTCTCCCCTTCTCCCTTCCACCCACATCCCCTCCCTTCCAATCTCACTATGGTCATTTCATTTGGACTACCTTTCTTTACCTCTTCCACATAGCACACAAACTTATGTTTCATTTTTGTCTTGCAGGTTTCCTACTCTGCTTCCACTGGAGTCCAACCCACTTTTTTTTATTATACTGTTTCTATTAAAGTTACATTTCTATTAATTTGTGTTTTAATAAAGGTTATTAAAAAAAAAAATAACTGAGTGTATACGTCTTCTTTTTCTGACAGCACTTGTCTATTATTTATTGTAAAAATCATCTGTTTATAGGGAATTTTAAGGACAAAATTATTTAATATAAGAGTGCACCTACCAAACAAAATCTAACTGACTACTAGACAAATGAAGCCTGGGTAATTGTGCAACTGCAAGAGTTTAATGAGTGTATCACTTTATAACACCATAAGTACTGGCCTTGTGTTTACAGAACAAATAAGGCACGGCCTATGACCACTGAGGCTTCAGGGACTGCAGAGGCCCACCCTGCATATTTAAATAAGGACCCGGAGTGTGGCGATCCCCGTACTTCAGTTGGCCTCGAACCCCCAGAACAATTAGTAAACAATACCCGGTGGCGCTCCCCTAAGCTGCAAAATGTCTCTGTGCCCTTCCGCGCCTAATTTACATGTGACATTAAGATCCCCAGTCCTACAGAGACCCCGCAATATAATAATTGGATTGGCCATGGAACATTACCCACCAGGGGTCTCATTTAAAAGAAAGGGTGAGACCCCGCTTTTTTTTTGTTTCTTCTATTCTCTCCATTTTTACCATCTGCATCCCCTCTATTACAGCTATACAAGGTTTTTCTCCTCTCGCTTCAAGTAGTTGAACAAGTATTTGCTATCACAGGGTGGAAGCTATGCACCACCCTCTAATAGCAAGCACAAATGTACCACAAATGCACACCCTGGGACATTGTATGAGCTTTGCCTGAGACGTCGCCTTCCCTAAGACCATGATGCATTTGTTAGTATAAACGCATACTAACACTACTTACACACGTGTAGTACAGCGACCAGAATTTAGTCAAGAAGCAGAGGAAGTGCAACATCTAAAAATATAAATCCTACCAGAAGTCGAATGACAGTTCAATGAGCCGATGACCCTGGCATGAGTAGAAACAGCTACACAAAGAAAATGGGTCTTCAGCACAATGCAAGCAATTTTGAAATATTGGGGACGGGCATAAACAGGAACTGACCTTTGCTTTCACTGGCGGGAGAAGGACCTTGCAATACCGGCCGGTAATCGCTGAGGCAGCAGAGCAGTTGGGATGGCGAGACACCTGAGAGCAGCTGGGATGCCGTGACACCCGAGAGCCCATGACTTCATTTCCCAGGGAGCCTCGCGGCGCGCAGAGCCTCTGACGCATTGGTAGGGTGCCAGAGGCCAATAAGACCGGCCGGCCCTCCCGCGGCGCGGAAAAGGCCGGGCTGGGCAACATCTCTTGGCTTTGTTCCGGGATCTCAAGTAAGCAAAACCGAATACCTTTGACATTGCTTACAAGGGCTGGCATGATTGCTGAGTCACTGCTCCCGCTCCCATAAGCACCGCAGCAGGATGACTAGGTACCCAGCACGAGCCCGAACCTTCTTCTATTTTTACCAATACCCAGGTGTAGACAATCAGACAGGTTATTTAAACCCAGCCGGCGGCCCCTTCATTTCACTCGGGCAGCGCAGAAGGACGACAGGTCCAAGGAAGATCCAGACCGGCAATTGCGTGAGTAAATCCACCAAACGACCGCTACGAACGGGGTAAGCTGCTGAATCTTTTTCCCTACAGGTCGGATTTAACCACACGATTTCCTAAACTTTTTTCAGTGTCTTTTTCTCTGCCAAATGACCCAAGGAGGCTTTTACAGACCACTAGCCTATGTGAGGATAATGTACTTTACTTACCTGTACCTCACCCTGCTAATATCCGCTGTTTAGCCCACCACCACAACAATCGTTTCAAATGATAAAAACCCACGCCAGTTATGTCATTGACATGACCACACTTTAGCTTCATATAGGTCAAGCACACACTTTACCAGCCGGCAAATGTTGTGCAATCAGCATACTATGCTAATATGACTCTACCCTGTACGTCTGTCTATGTCCTATATGTTTTATGTGTAGTAAATCAAGAGGGAATCCCCCTCTAACATATAACGCACCTTAGGGAGTGCGACACATTTATTAAAAAACAACACAATCACTATAATTTAGTATTTTATTATTTACTTGCACTTTTTTCACATACTCAATGGTCCTGAGGAAAGCCAGTTTCAAAAGGCCTGGCTGAAACATGTAGACCACACAGGACGCAGGAGGTCATAATCCGCACTCCAGCACGTCCGACTGCCTTTTAGTTGCTAACAGGGGCCCAGTGATTAAAGTTTATCTATTTACCCTTGTGTACTGGGACCCACTGTATAGCTTTTAAAACTTCACTTACTCACTCATTACGCCACACACTCAGCAATCATACTAGCTCCGCTGTATTCCTGGCGTTGTAGCACACCCACTGTGGTGGGCCCGATGATGAAGCATGCCACCAAATAGGTTGGTGGGTGAGGGCTTCATGAACAAACCAAATGGTTTACTAGCACACATACCTAATTGAGTCTTCCTCTCACTATTTATCTAGTACTTATTGATATCTACATATAATCCTGGGGATCCGGACTAGCTTACCTAGTCCTCTCTCTCTCCTTTGATTTGGCGATTGCTTACAAGGGGACATGAAAATTACATTAAGACTCATTTTAACCACATGGCTGCTGCGGGGATTTTTGCCCTGTGCTGCAAAATGCCATTTTGCTGTTTCCATGACGAGCTCAGCTCGTCATCAGCACACGACACCCGTGGGTGATGATGAGCTGAGCTCGTCATCAGCAGCGAAAGGGTTAATAAACGTGAAGTGGGGCTTTCAGGGGGTCAACCAACGGGACCTAACACTGTGCATTTTAAATCTTGGTAGTAATTTAATATATATCTTACTAATAACTAGGCTGGCAGCTCTCTCACTGTGCTTGAGGTAATATACATTTTTATGGTCAATTGTGTCCCCTAACGTGAACCCCACCGTCTCCATGTACGAGCTTAAAGTGCATGTAACTTCCCTCCTCGACCTGCTATGAAGACACAAATACATTTGCGTCCAACGTTAACATGTCCTCTTTCAGATCCACCATGAATGGATTGATAATTCAGTTCCTAAGTATGCCTTGCCAACGTCTTTTCATGGTGTACTTCCACGTTTTCCTAGCCCTGCAGAGCTAGGCCCTGATTTCTGCCATTGAGCCCTTTCTGTTCTTTGCCTCCTGAAAGCTGCAATGTGGGATACATCCCTGACCTCTGTCCTACTCCCTGCGTGGCGAGCGGTGCCCGGCTCGGCCTGCTTGCCTGCCAAAGACAGTATTTTGCCTTCAAGTTATCAGTATAGCCGAGTTCAGCTCCTCGAAAACACATTCCAGTCTAGCAGAATAGATAAACATTTCCCCGGCTGCAGAGCAAAGGACCCGGTCTCTCTGTCTCCATGCAAGTAATTCATTGCTCCCGTTACCATGGTAGGCCCATGGCCCCTCGCATTACACGCAGACACGTAGTCACATATGCACGCATTAATAGTCAGTATAGAGTAGCCTCTGCCCAAGAGACCTTTCCTTCTAGATAATATAGTTCTCTAAACACAAGATATCAGATATGATTTAGGAACGAGTCGATCTGACATGCCAGACTTCTGTCTCTTTCCTCTAGTGCTAAATGTCAAGTCCCCTGCACCCTCCAGCCTCACGTCAGTCACACGTCATGCTGCTGCGCGCGCATCCTTGCTACAGATTTCTGCTGACATTGCAAGATTCTACTATGTATCCACCCACTTGTGACACATTCATGTGACGTTTCTAGCACACACCTCTGTGTACGCCCTCGTGCACGCCTTTCTGTTACGCACATGTGTTCTTATCTCGTTTCTCTCAGCTGTTACGCCTTCTGTATCCATCACCATTATATGCATTTACTATAAATATTGTATTCTGTCAATAAAGTATTGTCTATCCCTTCCTGATCCTTGATGGTGAAAGGAACATGATACCCTGGTTCGAACCATTCCATTTTATGGAATAAAACCCTTTTAAACTCAGATATCACGGATTTTGCCTCTTATTTTCGATTGAGTTATTTTATTGAACTTTACTGCATAGAAATTCCGACGGTAAATATTTATTTACCACATTCATTTGGCGCCCGAAGAGGTACTCCTCCCCCACCTTACGCGCCGGCGGTGCGTTGCAGGCCTAGCCCCCCTGCCACAGCCGAGACGGACAATTACGCGTACCCGCAGGATTTCCTGTATCTCCCTCAGGCCAGCGGAGGTGACTGAGACTGCGATCGACACCCAGACGAGGCGGTGAGGAGTGTGGAGGATCCCGACCAGAGCCCAGCCAAGAGAGCAAGATCCGAGGTGTCTAGAGGCCCACCAGTTCCGATGTGCCTGTGACGTCACGAGTCGAGTCGAGTCGAGTCCAGTCCGGTCCAGTCCAGACGAGTTTTCCGAGGCCTTCCATTCCGTGCTTCCCGGTGAGTACCGTTGCTGGGGACGCATCTAGACGGGTGCATTACTATGTATCGGGTCAAGACGGGTTTGGGTACACAGACCCGGTCTGCACTGTTTTAGCAGTGTATCTGTACTGTTTAGCAGTATATCAAGTAATTAGTGTCTTCAACAGTCCGATTTTTGTTTTCGTTATAGAATTCAAGTATAGTTAATATGTGTTCAAAATGTTTCTATGTGATTAATGTCGTGGTGTGAGTGACTGTTTGATATACATTACTGTGTTTCTGTGTCAAAAGTGTGTTCAGGTTCGAGTAAGTATCAAGTACCAAATATCAAGATGCCATTGTTTTCCAAATTAAGACAGATAGGAACTAGGAAAGGGATACTAGAGGAAGCGATTCCTGTCCCACCTAGGGACACTCCCGGAAATTTCATGTACCATAAGCATGGCTTAGATGCCATATTATATCTAGATTTATGGGCCGATTATACTAAGAACCTAGACGAGAAATATAGATGGCCCGTTACAGGGACATGGGATGCAGATTGCATCATGAGAGTAGAAGAAGCGCTATGGAAAAAGAAGGCCAGACAATCTCAGAAAGACGCCATAGAATTGTGGCGTAAAGAATCGCATAGACGTACAGAAAAAGAACTCAGAAAAGCAGAGAAACATAGAGAAGATTCAGACAAAGCCCGAGAAAACGTACTAGTTGAAGAAGGAATACGAGTTAAAGCAGAACAAGTAGACCGACAACGAAACACCCTTGTGAATGGTATGTATCCTCTTTTGGCCGAGGGTTTACCTAAAGCCACTCCGGAAATACCAAAAGATCTGCCCCCTCCATTGGTTCCGACTAAATTACGTCACAAGACTGCAGCAGACATTTTTATTTCTTCCTATTTAGACGATGTAGCTCCTACATATACTACTGCACCTGCCCATGTACCCATACCACCTGCACCTCCTACCCCATGATCATCCGCCCCCAGGTCCGCAACACCAGATCCCTCCAGTTCCGCTACCCGCACCCGTTCCCGTTGTCCCCCCTGGTATCCAACAACTGCATCCATTAAATCCTTTTGGGACTGGCGTGGTCCAGGACCCAACTCAGCTACAGCAGGTACCGACCCTACAGCCAGGTTATGCTCAAGCCTCCGGTTCAGGAGGTGCTACAGGAGGTTATCAAACACCCCCACAGATACACCGAGTTACAATGAGAGATTTTGCAAAGGCTCGGACACCGAAAGGCGTTTCGACCGAACAGCTTAGAAGAGAACTTACAGATATGACTCAGTGCCTGGTACGTCAGGACCCATGTTGTTAGCGTCCATACGTTTGAGACGCGTTACAGATTATTTGATGCTACTACCAGAAATGCCGGAACATCTAGACAAATTGTATTATTTTATCAGAACAGGAGAAGGACCGGAGTCTGTTGCTGACGCCATGTCACGTTAGAAAGTTGAGACTAAAGGTTTACTAATGCGATTTTTGGTTAATTGTTTAATAAGAGAACAAGATCAGGCAGGCTTTCCGCAAAGTGAGATGAAAAGACTGATTAGATGGAGCCAGAATATGTCGGAGGGTAAACATGATAAGGAGAACAGTATACATATTATGGTTAAAAAGATCCGTAAAGAAATAATAGACATACATGCCCAGCGAGCACCTGACGAAGATCTTGAATTAGACGATCCACCTTCCTCGCAAGAGGAGGAGGAAACAGAGGATCTAGCAGAAACCTCGCAACAGTCAGACAAAGAGATGATAGCATATGTAGGTAAGGGAAAATACCTTAAGAAAACAATACGTCCAGAAAGCAAAAGACTTTTTCTCTCTGCTATATCAAATCCGAGTTCTCCTGAACATATGTTTCAGGCTACCGATAAAATACTTCAAGATCGAATGGGGTACCATGTACTCAATTCCATGGATGAACAAGAACTAGCCCGGTCCGCAGTACAATGGGCTAACAATTCCAGTACATATAATGATGATGCAGTAGCACAAACATTTTTGAACCTTTCCCCTGATGAACAAAAATTAGCTGGTATATACATGATTCAGCATCTCATTACGTTGTTTAAAAGCCAACATTCTGATCCAGGTCCCTTACCGGATATATTAGTAGAACTGCTCTCTAATAGATGGAGAGGCCTAGGTACTGATTTAATTAAAGAGATTCTAGAACATAGACACAAGTATAGTGCTTTTCTGAAACCACCGTTTATGTCAGCTCCACCACCCTCAGAAAGAAAAATGTTTTACTTTGACAGACAGAATCCCTTACGGGAAGTACACCCGGTCAGAAAAGACGATAACACACTAGAACGTGTATTCGTATACACACCCATAACTAAAATGGAATTATTGGAAATGAAGAAAATAGTGCCTAGTCATGATAAAGACCCTGCAGGTTTTCACCGAGAGATTAAAGATATGTTACTCATGAACGATTACACGTATACAGATATTATGTAAATGTTAAAAGTACTGTTGCCTGCTGGAATTTACGAGAAAATAAAGGAGAAAGAATGGGAGGCACAAAGATTGATTGGGCTGCATTAGAAGTTGAAGAAAATGGACGTACCGCAGGTTTAGGCCTTGGGGATAAAGCTAAAGCATTACCAGGTTTATTAGTACAGGTTTTGCCTAGACTGTTAACAACTAAAAAGGAAGACTGGGACGCAATCTCAGCCTGTAAACAGAAACACGATGAAGACACTAGTGATTTTTATTCTAGATTCGAGAAATGTTTTATTATTAACAATGGCCTGAAAACAAGTAGCGAGTCATACCCACACCTCTTTGTATCAAAATTAGTCGAGAATTCCCTGCCTCAAGTTAAGAACCGTGTTTTGAAAGTAGAAAGTACATGGCAAGCAAATACGCCGTCCCAAATGTTACAAATGTTACAGTACCACCAGAATAGAATTAGGGAAGAACAAGACCACAAACAGAGACGTATGAAAGACACGAAAATGAAAATGTTAGTTGCTCAGTCAGTTCCAGCTGACGGTCAGAAAAAAGGTATGACACAGTCAAATAATACGGCGGCTCCCGTTAAAGGGACATGCAACTATTGTAAACAGCCAGGTCACTATGTGAATGAAGGTACGGTTCTGAAATACAATATAGCAACAGGAAAAACTAAAGAGAGACCACGTCAGCCTAGACAGGACCAGGTCCAACACCAAGTTCAGCAACATATTCCACAGAACGTACAGCCAATGCCTGCTCCACAACAAACAGGACAGACAGTAGCGGTACCACATGCACAGCCCATTGCCGCGACACAGCAAGTTTCACAGCAGATGTACCAATACGCACAATCTGATTACCCCGATTATCAGCGATACTCATGAAACAGCCTAGAGAGGGAGGTTGGCTTGCCTCTCATTGAAGTTCCTGTAGATCAAGAGGGTCCTTATGTACATAGTCAAGTATTAGGAAAAGATAGAAAGTTTTTGATTGACACAGGGGCAAGTCGAGCAACA
Source organism: Lissotriton vulgaris (assembly GCF_964263255.1). Classification (NCBI taxonomy): domain Eukaryota; kingdom Metazoa; phylum Chordata; class Amphibia; order Caudata; family Salamandridae; genus Lissotriton; species Lissotriton vulgaris. The sequence goes on from NC_141687.1 coordinate 930,964,538, forward strand.
ATAAGTCACAACGAGGTTCCAGGGGCACCCCTCTCAGGCTCACAGAATGTTTCCCTTGGATTTTCAGGACAGCCTATTGTTAATGAAGTATCGAAACCTGTTCCCCTAGCAGTTGGTCCATTATCACGTACTACAGACTTATTGCTCACGAAGTCATGTCCAGAAAACTTGTTAGGTATCAAGACACTGAAAGCTCTAGGAGCTGTAATATGTTGTTCTCCGGAAGGAGTTAGACTGTTTTTGCGTGACTTTAAAGGTCACTATGTATTACGAGATTTTGATGTCCGATTGAATAATGTACCTAAACATTTGTGGGCGCAAGGCCCAACTGATGTAGGTTGTATGCACATTACCCCATACCGAGTTACACTCAAGCCAGGAGTTGTACTGCCCCGAATCCGACAATACAAGTTACCATCCGATGCTGTAGTGGCTTTACTGGAAATCATTGAAGAGCTCATTGCACAGGGAGTGGTTGTAGAAACCGACTCCAATCTATGTAATTCCCCTATCATTCCGATTCTTAAACGTACTGACCCAAATGCACCTCCCGTTTATCGGTTGGTGATTGATCTACGAGAATTAAATAAATGCATTGTACCACAGTATCCTGTGGTCCCCGACATCTCATCATTATTGACTGCTATTGATTCGGAGGCGACGTTCTTTACTGTAATTGACCTCAAGAACGCCTTCTTCAGTGTAGCAATTGATCCGGAGAGCCAATACCTTTTCGGATTCTGTTTAAATGGCCGTAGCTTCAAATTTGCACGCGCACAGGATTCACAGAAAGCCCCAGCATCTACAGCCAAGCATTGAAAAGACAACTTGACAGTAGTCACATGCCAGTTAACACTGCCCTACTCCAGTACGTCGATGATCTGTTGATCACCGCCCGTAGCGAACCTGAATGTGAACATGCATCACTGACGGTTTTGCATTTCTTAGCTGACAAGGGACACAAGGTGTCCCCTTCAAAGTTACAATTCTGTGTTCAGCAAGTGGTGTACCTTGGGCACTTGCTGTCCAAGAGGGGGAGACAGCGAACACCTGACCGCATTGAGTTAATTGCACACTTACCGCAACCCAAGACACAAAAGGAAGTGCGGGCCTTCATTGGCCTCACCTCTTACTGCAGGCAATGGATTCCCCAGTATGCATTTCTAGCCAAGCCACTTATACAGTTGACAACACAGGAGGCAGCGACTTCGACTGTCCTCCCTTGGACTCAGGAACACACACAGGCTTTTGATGAATTAAAGAAAGCATTATGTCAAGCACCAGTTTTAGCAACACCATGTTACAGCAAACCTTTTACACTTTTCGTTACAGAACGTGATGGCACAGCATTATCTGTCCTCACACAAGACCAAGCAGGTTCACATAAGCCTTGTGCTTATTTTTCGAGTACATTAGACCCAGTAGCCCAGGCCCTGCCTGCGTGCTTAAAATCAGTTGCAGCGACAGCCTTAGCAATCCGACAAAGTGATTCCATAGTGTTAGGACATCCCCTGACAGTACAAGTTCCACACTCTGTGGAAGTTCTTTTAAACAGAACACAGACTCAACACTTGACTATAGCACGACTGACAGGTTATGAATTAACATTGTTCCAGCCACACATAGAAATCAGACGCTGTAATATACTCAATCCTGCCACATTGTTACCTTCGAACATAACAGATCCAGCTCCACATGACTGTATAGAGATCATTAATGCAGTAACAAAGCCCCGACGAGACTTGACAGATGTTGCACTGACTAACCCAGACCTGACACTTTACGTGGATGGTTCATGTATGAGAACAAGCACAGGAGAATTAGTGGCCGCATATGCAGTGACCACTGAAACTGAAGTCAAAGAAACACATCGTATTGATACACTGTCTGCTCAAGCTGCAGAGCTTATTGCTCTGACCCGAGCCTGTATAGTAGCCAAGAACAGGAATGTTAACATATACACAGATTCACGTTATGCATTTGGAGTCGTACACGACTTCGGTGTACTCTGGCAGGAAAGGGGTTTATTGACTTCTCACGGAGCCAAGATCCAACATGGTCCCCTCATTCAAGAATTATTGGAAGCAATACATTTGCCATCAGCCATAGCTATCATGAAGTACAAGGCACATACTAAAGTTACAGATACTATTTCCCAGGGTAACGACCTGGCCGATCGAACCGCGAAACACACAGCTCTGACTCATACACATGCAGCTGATATGACAAAGACAATAGTTCCGACACCGACACATTGCATGACCGTTAAGGATCCCGCACTAGATGTAATTGACATACAGACACATGCTACTCCAGACGAAATAAAGAAATGGACTGAACTAGGAGGGATCCAGACAGACCAGGGATGGATGACGAAGGGAAAAGCCACATGGTTTCTCCCCGACTCTATGGTTCAAGTTATGATTAACACCGCACACAGTCCAGCACACTTAGGAGAAAAAGCCATGTTAGACAGTTTACAGAATCTCTGGTACAATAAACATTTACGAGCAGCAGCAAAACAGAAAGTGCGTACTTGCATGATCTGTTGTCAGTTCAACCCAGGTAAAAGCATTCCTGTAGAGCAAGGTGGATTCAATCCTCCCGATCACCCTTTTGAAGTCCTCCAGATGGATTATATCCAGATGGAACGATGTCGAGGATTCAAATATGTCCTCGTAGTTGTATGTGCACTTTCCCGTTGGACGGAAGCATATCCAGTCCCAGATTACACTGCTCCGACCACTGCCAAACAGTTGGTTCGTGAATTCTTCCCACGGTACGGTTTGCCTCGTGTTGTGTATTCAGATAATGGCCAGCCATTCTCGTCTGAGCTAATGAAGCAGGTATCACTCCTGCTAGGATATCAGTGGAAATTACACTGCGTCCGACATCCCGAGGCAGCAGGCCTCGTGGAACGCCACAATCAGACACTGAAAACACGTCTTGCTAAGATTTGTGCCGAGAAAGGGGTAGACTGGATAGTCGCCTTGCCAGTTGCATTGTTTTACATGAGAATGGTTGCACACTCTAGAACAGGGCTATCCCCGTACGAGGTGGTCTTTGGTAGGCCACCGAATATGTGGGGGACGCCTTTGCCTCGTAAGATCACAGATGTTGACTGTAATATGCTGACAGATTACCTTGCCTCCTTGATGTCTGCACTACAATCTTGTTGTTCACAGGTGGCTGCAGCCTTTCCCGACAACACCGAGGTGAAGCCACACGAGATTGTTCCGGGGGACCACGTCTTTGTTAGGAACTTCGACAGGAGGAGTCCGCTGGAGCCCCGCTGGCAGGAGCCGAAGCTTGTTTTATTAACTACAAGGACAGCAGTGAAGGTGGAGGGCCGCAAGGGCTGGCTCCACTCAAGTCATATAAAAAAATATCATGGACTACCGCCAGAGTCAGACTCCCAGCCCGGCCCCATCCTAGAGACTGATACTAAACTCCCACTGGTAGAGAAAACTCCTCAGCAGGAGTACCGTCTAAAGTTGAGGTCTAGCAAGTCAGACAGTTTAATTGTTTAAGTCCTCCCCTAGGTGAAACGGTTAGACAGGTTCCTGACATGTACAAGCCAGACCCCAATAGAGAGAGATAGACAGAAACAGCTCAAGAAACGAGAATATTGTAAATCTCTTCGTAGTCATTGCATCGTGACATTATTGATTATGTTTTTTCTGAGTCTTACGATTATTGCTGCAAGTTTATTGCTACACATGTATTTCCCTATTTCCATACATGCACATTTTTTTCCAAATAGCACTGTCGAGCATACCTTCAGCGAATTACCCCCGCACGAGTTATCTTACCGGCTTGCGCTGCGCAACAATACTTTTATCAGTATGTTACATCATTCCCATCAGACCAGCAATGCTACCAATTGTTGGATATGTGGCCGACTTCCTCCCTATCAGAAATACAAGGGTGTCCTGCCCCTCTTCCCGTATCCGTTCACACATAATGGTTCCTGTGGTGCCTGGTTTAGTTTAATAGATTCTTTAGACTCTGATTCCATAGTCTACAAAGGCAGTTGGTTATGGGGAAATCTGAACACAGTTCTGCATAAAGCATGTTACCCTAACAAGGAGGGTCTTCCACAAAGGACATGGACCGATCTAGAAAATGAAGTATATGGATTAGGTAATTATACACTTAACCTCATGATTCTGAATGTCCAGTCCGATACAGGACCAGACTTACCCTCTATGTCAGTGTTACCAGTCAAAGGCGAATTATGTGTCAGAAAGAATGGTTCGGTACCCCTAGGTCATAGTAAATGTACTACTGTGATCGAATTCAGTGATAAAGGCAAGTCTACATTCAAAGCTACCCGCCATTCCTATTTCATTTGTGGTCATACAGCCTATATACGTTTGCCACTAGATTGGGATGGGACATGTTACATTGCATTCTTTCTGCCACCTGTTTTTCTAGCTCCACCTGATTATCATAAGAACTCCCGTCTAGTACCTAATAGACCCAAGAGAGACCTCCCGATTGTCGACTATACTGAAACGGCATGGGAACAATATACAGATTTCAATAAAGGTTTCTTTCCCTATTTAGGAGCTATCTTCAATAGCAAATCAATACGTCACTTGACCAGAACCCTTGAAGCAGTGGTAAATGAAACTACTTCCGCCCTAGGCAACTTAACAGAGGAACAGTCTGCTATGAGACTTGTTGTCCTTCAAAATCGTCTTGTTCTTGACGTCATCCTGGCCGATAGGGGCGGAGCCTGTAGAGTCATCGGATCGAGTTGCTGTGTTTTCATTCCAGAAAACGCACCGTCAGTATATAAAGCCATAACGCGTCTCCATAAGATTGCAAGTCAGATACACCAGAATCCAGGCACCTGGACTTGGTCCGGTTGGTTCTGGAGCGTGTTATCAGCCTGGGGTTGGAAAGTCCTATCCTTCCTCGGAATAGCCCTTCTCATAGTGTTCAGTTGTTGCCTATGTATACAATGTGGGCCAGCGATTTGCGGCTTGTGCGCCACATCATGTTTTCCTCATCCAAGTCCACGTTCTAAATCCCGCCTGAAAAAGGAAGAGCAAATGATGTTATATGAACAAATAGATGGACTAATGAAGATTGATATATCATGAAGGGTCCGTAGGGGACAAGGAGGGAATGAGGTAATATAAATTTTTATGGTCAATTGTGTCCCCTAACGTGAACCCCACCGTCTCCATGTACGAGCTTAAAGTGCATGTAACTTCCCTCCTCGACCTGCTATGAAGACGCAAATACATTTGCGTCCAACGTTAACATGTCCTCTTTCAGATCCACCATGAATGGACCGATAATTCAGTTCCTAAGTATGCCTTGCCAACGTCTTTTCATGGTGTACTTCCACGTTTTCCTATCCCTGCAGAGCTAGGCCCTGATTTCTGCCATCGAACCCTTTCTGTTCTTTGCCTCCTGAAAGCTGCAACGTGGGATACATCCCTGACCTCTGTCCTACTCCCTGCGTGGCGAGCGGTGCCCGGCTCGGCCTGCTTGCCTGCCAAAGACAGTATTTTGCCTTCAAGTTATCAGTATAGCCGAGTTCAGCTCCTCGAAAACACATTCCAGTCTAGCAGAATAGATAAACATTTCCCCGGCTGCAGAGCAAAGGGCCCGGTCTCTCTGTCTCCATGCAAGTAATTCATTGCTCCCGTTACCATGGTAGGCCCATGGCCCCTCGCATTACACGCAGACACGTAGTCACATATGCACGCATTAATAGTCAGTATAGAGTAGCCTCTGCCCAAGAGACCTTTCCTTCTAGATAATATAGTTCTCTAAACACAAGATATCAGATATGATTTAGGAACGAGTCGATCTGACATGCCAGACTTCTGTCTCTTTCCTCTAGTGCTAAATGTCAAGTCCCCTGCACCCTCCAGCCTCACGTCAGTCACACGTCATGCTGCTGCGCGCGCATCCTTGCTACAGATTTCTGCTGACATTGCAAGATTCTACTATGTATCCACCCACTTGTGACACATTCATGTGACATTTCTAGCACACACCTCTGTGTACGCCCTCGTGCACGCCTTTCTGTTATGCACATGTGTTCTTATCTCGTTTCTCTCAGCTGTTACGCCTTCTGTATCCATCACCATTATATGCATTTACTATAAATATTGTATTCTGTCAATAAAGTATTGTCTATCCCTTCCTGATCCTTGATGGTGAAAGGAACATGATACCCTGGTTCGAACCATTCCATTTTATGGAATAAAACCATTTTAAACTCAGATATCACGGATTTTGCCTCTTATTTTCAATTGAGTTATTTTATTGAACTTTACTGCATAGAAATTCCGACGGTAAATATTTATTTACCACATGCTAACCAAGATCATGAGCAAGATTGTTCATAAGAGGGAAACAGGGCAGGTGTTGTTGGCACACTGGATGTTTTCCTTGTTAGGGCAGAGAGTCTGCTAATGCATGAAATATAGATAACGGAGCGGAGCCTTTCTTTAGAGCAGAGACCTTCACTGCCTCCGACAACACCGTCTCCCACAAGTGAGGCAAATACAACTTTAGCAACATCCTCTAACCCAAAAAACCCTTCTACAACCATTTCCGAACAGGACACGCCAGGGGCTTCAAATATTCCTGTCCCCCCTGCCCTAATATGGCCCCTTCTTCCCCACTCACACGTTCTGGGCAATCTAAATCAACATATGGCACCATAAGGAAAGTCCAGTCCAGGAAAAAGAAGGCGGTTAGTGCCCCTAAAACGAGCACTCAGACTTCGAAACAGCCAAAGAATAGGAATCATGCACCCAACCTAAGAAGCCCTGTGGTGATACATAAATCCCTAGACGGGCAGGGGGAAGAAATAAACAACATGAATACACCTGTGGCTGTACATGGGTCAGATTGCTCATATTCACCATTAGATATAGTTGATATGGTTGAAGGAAGGTTGCGATCATTAATTTCTCCCGTTATGGCGAAACTTGAAGGCTATCTCCCAGAGACTGAACCGGATTGAGAAACGCCTATCTGAAAATATATCTGCCCACCAAGGAATCACCCAGGGAGCCAGTGATAGCATTAGGACAAGGGATAAGGCATTACCACTCCCAAATAGTTCGCAAAGCAGGCATGCAGGGGGACGGCGGGTCCAAAGGGTCCCAGAGGCAAACTTAGGAGTGATGGGGAGGAGCTGCTTGATAGACCCTCCCTACATCACCAGAGGCTACGCCATATACAAATATCCTTGCTAATCCCTCAAATTGTGTCGACAGTGAAAAGAAGCATTGGTCTACTTTAAAGCACAAATCTTTACATTACCTAAAACAGAAAACTGTGCTTAGTAACCATCTATTTGAACAGTTCATGATGGTTAGAAGGATCCCATGAGTAGGCCAATCCAAGAAGAGTTTTGAAGGAGACTGCATCGTCCTTAGTTTTAAATCACCAACTCTGTTTAGGGGATAATGGATAGGGGAGCTCAATTTATATCTACTCAGGAGGGTATTAATATCCTCCCACTGGGCTTCTTCTATAACCCTGAAGAGCATAGAAGACCCATTCATCACATACAATTTGGTGAAATGCCAAGTGAAAACCCAATGGTAACTGGGGTGTCAAATAGGTATGAGGTTCTGAGCACCCTTGATGTGAATGATTGACTGTGTAATTCCATAGTCAGTAAGAACCGGGGAACAGTCAATCAACACGGCAAGGGTGAAGCTGATACCATAAGAGAAGAAGACACCGCCCCCACAACCTCTGGCCCATTGGAGCACCATAGTGATGTTTATTGTTATGGGAAGGCTGCTACGAAACTTAGTGCCCCCCCCCCCCAGTGTACGGAGTCTAATTCACGATGCCCCAGATACAAGCCAGCTGTCTAACACTAATGTATCTCAAGGTTGTCTTCCCCAGACCGATGGTTGTGCTAACTATTCGCCTAGAGCACAATCTATGGTATCCTGGAATATTGCAGGCCTAAAGAATAAACTAACATCACAAGATTGGCTGGTTTATAGATAACTATCACGTTATATTATTCCAGGAAACGTGGCAGATAGAACCCCAATTTAGACAGGGTTTCTTGAACTTTCATAGTCCAGCCATGCCAAGTACAAGGGGAAGGCCTATGGGGGGCCTGACGATCTGGGTCAGACCGGATGCCAGGTATATAGTATCTCAGTTGGCTTCTAGTAGCAGCGACATTTTAATTATTAAAATACAGAGTCCAAAATCTAGAGATTTGTATATATTTAATATATACACAAGGGGTAAACCGGGGGGAAAACAATCAGAGACTGTTTCTTTGTTGGATTCCCTTCTCAGTTACTATAATGGTAAAGGGAATATGTTGATAGCTGGAGACCTCAATTGCTGCTTCGAACCCTTGAATAACAACAACATCGAATTAGCAACTGAGGAAGACCACACATTGGATAACCTGCAACTGACCATTCCCCCCATAGAGAGATGGACGCAAGCTGCATTGCAGCTAAAAACTCTATGCCTCGAGCATGGGCTAATTGCAGCCAATGGTAGAATTATATCTGATAGAGATTGCGACTTTACATTCAGTAACGGGGCCCGTAGTAGTCGGATAGATTATATCCTTTTTAATCTAGAGTTCTGGTCATCGATTAAAGACATGGTTATTAAAAAACAGGTGGAAAGTGACCACAATCCACTTATATTAACAGCGGAGTTGTACAGTGGAATGTCGGTAGATCCAAGACCCACCTCTGTTGATATATATCCCTCAAATGATACCAGGAGGGTAAAATGGGTGGAATGTCTACTCAAAGGGGAACATTTAGCGACAATGGGAGTACTAGCGGCAAAGGCCACAGTCAAGCTCCAGGAGTGTACAATGGACCAAGACTTTTTGTCCAAGGTTCTTCCTATCCATACAACTCTTTTTAATAGGTTAAGAGTTTTTTTTACTTAGGAGGTTAGTGGTCCTAAACAAAAATCTGAAACCCAGGCAGATTCATGGTTTGGCAGAAGCTGCAGGGACACATATAAATCATTAGCTGCGGCAATTAGATCCAAAGACAGGGATTGAATTCGAGTTTCAAGGGGGACGTATTAGAAAGTGCAACGGGAAGCAAAGTGAACTTGGGACGACCAATATTGGTCAGAGTTATACAATGCTAGCAGAAACAGGAACATGGTGGCATTCTGGGACCTGGTGAAATGGGGGAAGGGGCACCCCAAGGATCACCCACACAATCATGTCCCCCCAGACGCGTGGGTCTCGCATTTCAAGACGCAGTTTGCCTGCCCGCCCCTTGATTCTGGGATGAGCCCTGATAGCTTCATCTGTGCTGTAAACTTCACGCCAATAAATTTTAGTTTAAAGGATGTCGAACACGCTCTTAACTCTGTCCCAAAGGGCAGAGCGCCCGGGCTGGATAGTGTACCGGCGGACCTCTTTTTATATGGAAAAGGTGTGTGGGCACCTTACATTCAGTCTCTGGTAAATGCCATCCTCTTAGGCTCCCCTATACCTGACACCTGGAAGGGAGCAGAGATAATTCCCATATTTAAGAAGGGGGGCCGCTCCGACCCCACAAACTACAGGCCGATCAGCCTGATAGACTGTGTCCAGAAGGTGGTAGCAAGGCTCGTGTTGTCAAGGATCCTGAACTGGATTGATGAGGCCGATGTCTTGTCTCCTCTCCAGTCTGGATTCCGTGCACACACGAGCACCGTAGACCAGGTCCTAAGACTTGTTATGATCTACTGGGGGTGGGTTGTTCTTGGAGGCACTCTATACACGGCATTCGTCGATCTTAAGTCGGCTTTCGACCTAGTGCCACGTCATAAGATGTGGAGCCTCTTCCAAGAACAAGGTATGCCACCGGAGGTACTCTCTTTTCTAAATAAACTATATGATGAAAACTTTGCTCAGGTTCGATGGGGAGAACAAGGCCAAGTAACAGATAGGTTTCCGATTCGCAGAGGGGTTAGACAGGGGTGTGTTCTGGCCCCAACGCTGTTTTCGCTATACATTAACTGGTTTACTGACTATTTCAAGGACTATCCTACGGATGCCCCCAAGTTGAATGGAATGTCGGTACCCCTGTTAATGTTTGCAGATGATACTCTTTTAATTTCGAAGACGCAACAAGGGCTACAGAAGTCCATTGGGCGTTTTGAAATATTCTGCAAAGAATATGGTCTTACCATTAACGTGTCAAAAACCAAATTCATGGTCAGCAACAAACACAAGTTTGTGAAAGGGTGTGTCAGTATGAACGGTGAACCGCTGGAACAGACCGAATCTTTTACCTACCTTGGAATTACACTGGATTCCAGGCTTGAATGGAAAGCGCACATCAACCATCTAACCACCAGACATGCCCAGCTAGCAGGAGCATTATTAAAGGAATTGCAACGTTCAGCCACAAAACCCATCGCACCAGCACTTAAAATTTATAACACCAAAATAAGTGCTTCCATCTTGTATGGGGCCAAACTTTTGGGGTTCGGTAACATCACTCCATTAGCCAATTCCCAGAATAATTTTGTGAGGGGATTAGTCGATCTACCATCTTCCACGCCTCTCCTGCCCCTATATTACGACCTAGGATGCCGACGACTGGAGGATGTGGCGAAGTACCGACCAGTGGCATACTGGAGGAGGCTCTGGGTAACACCGGAACTCTCCCAGTATGCCCAGGTGCTCCTGGAAGTCCGGAGCACTGATACAGCTAACAAAATCCCATGGTTTAGAGAAGTCAAGGCTGTCTATGTTGCCATGGGCCTAGGCACACTGCGGGAGAATCCAGCTGCTAACACCTTCCCGCCACACAAGGTCCTAAAAGAGAACTACTGGTCAATGGTGTCAATGCGTAACTTTCGAACGTGCATTAGCCCATCATTAACAAGAGACTTTTTAGAGCTCAAGCAGGAACCAGCTTATGAAGGCTATTGGGACACTATCACAATTCCTGAAGACAGGAAACGGTTCCACCAGTACTGGGTGGGCACTCTTCCAGTTAATTCCTTTACAGGCAAATGGCTTCCAGGAAAAAATGTATCATGTCCATTCTGTTGTACTCAGCTGGAGAGCATAGCACATATCTTTTTCATCTGTCCAGAGTACAAACATCCACAACACAAGTGGCTAAAGTCTATATGTTTGTTGAAAGGCATCTCCAATGGGACAGTGGCATTAAGAATTTTTAAAACAGATTGTTCTGAAAGTATTGTCATCTCCGTTTCTAAATTCTTGCACTGGATGTGGGCCATAACGAGGAGAAAGTTGTACTCTAACTGAACCTGGACTAATCCATCTAACATAAAGTACTACCACTACTGTGTCGCGAACTGCCTAACGACCTCTAACCCCCCCTTTTTTTAAATTAAATTATTGTCTAGGTTTTAAATTGTACAATATCTTTTTTTTAAAACAAATATAATTCTGATCGCATTTTAAAGGAAAACCAGTAGGTTTTTGGTAGGAAGATATTCTTGAGGTTCTTTGTTGTGTCTCTGTTCATTTTAAAATCTGTATACATAAATGTTTCAGTCTTTTATGACATGTGTCGAAATAAAGACTTATTTGATTGATTAATTGAAATATTGGTGAGTGGTGCCTTCTTTTTACTTTCTCTCGCTCATCGCCAAATTTATGTAGTGAAGAGGCAGACAGCAGTGCATCCAATAAGTAGATTTATTACAAGAAAACAAGACACCTGAAACAACCACCAACAGGAGCAGACCACAAGGGCAACCGTCTAATCCAGCATTGTGTACAAACCCCTGGAAGGTTCCCCTCATGACAGCCCTACATTCTAACATTACATACTTAGATTCTATTAGAATTACATACTTACATTCTATTATGACTTACATTGGAATACTACACAGAGCACATGACATTACAGCAATGAGCTCATGGTAACATCCACAAGTCTTGAGACCAGTAGGGGTAAATATTTTGCTTCGCACTCCCTATATTGTATAAACATAAACTAACTCCACTTCCACATGTATGCTACATCTCCCTGAGCACATCACTTTACAGCAATGAGCTCACAATTTAGGCTCACGGTTTAATCCCCAAGTCTTCACACCAGTAGGGGTGAGTAGTTCACTTCCTACTCCCTATATATTATAAACACATACTAACACTACTTACACACTTATACAACAGCGGCTAGTATCTTACAGCGCCAAGAGCCCATCTCTTTCCAGCAATCTGCTCGATTTCATCCCCACATTTTCATACCAGTAGGCGTAACTACGTTGCTTACTGCTTCCGTTATACTATCAACACAAAGTAGTTTGCTTCCCACTCCCTGTATGGTATAAACGCCTACTAACACTACTTGCACACGTATGCTACAAACACCAAACCACATCACTTTACAGCAATGACCTCACGGTATAGACTCTTGGTTTCATACCCGAGTTTAGCACCATATCACATCAGCACCATACCACTGTGAGCAACATCGCACTTTCAGGCTGGTAACAGTGATAACTACCTACTGGCAACCAATCAAGTACAAATTGCAATAGTTACTTGATTCTTTTAGCTTTCAAAACTTCTCTCTATTACTGTCTTTCTACATTTTCACATAAACAGTTTTTTTAATATTCAAGTACACATTGAAGTCAGAAATGCAACATATTCTATCAACACACTTTCTAGAACATTCTACAACACATGGAGGTTCATTAAGTTTTTTTAAACCTAACAATATGTTTTTGCAACATTTTCTCGAACCTTTAAGGGCATGTGCAGGTTAAAAGTTCACTATTATTTTAAGTTTGAACAGTGCCTTCTAAATGCAAGTAGCAGGTGTGGTTGAGTTGAGCAAATTTGATCCTATAATGTGTACTCCACGTTCAAACTGCTTTTTCTTAACCAATCACAAAGATACTTTTCAACAAAACAAATTTGCACCCTGCTTTTAAAAAACAATGCTTTTCATCTCCCAATCAGGTAACGTTTTGTATGCCAAAATAAACTAGTTCCCCATCTTTAAACATATCCCTTATTCTACGAAGGTACTGTATGAGCTACAGACATCTTTCCATACCTTCCAGCCATACTTTCAAAATGCTAGTGTGGATCGTAGGACATAGCTATGTTTTCTGGTGCAAGAGGTATGCAGAACAGAGACATATTGACTTAGACCTACGGTTTATAAAATGTGGACATTAAATGGTTTGGACAGAGAGAATTGAAGTGGCACCAATTGTTGCCTTTGGTTAAAACCTGTTTGCATATCCAACACCCTGACCTCATGATTGTGCACTTTGGTGGAAAGGACCTAGGCACATTGACTTGGGTAGGTTTGGAAATGCTTATGAAGGACACCTTTGGACAATTGATGTTACTTTTGCCTCAAAATTTCTTTTTATATTCCAATATATGCCAAAGAAAGAAGTAGAAATGGTCCAAACAATTTTGTCCTCAGATTAAAAAATCTCGGAAAAATGTCAAAAAAGTCTGCATACCTCAGAGACCATAAAATGAGCTCCATCTACAACAACAGTATACGTTTTGATATGGCAAATATACATAGAAGTGATGGAGTACACTTCACAGATCAGGGAAACCTAGTTTTCCTGAATAACTTGAAGCTGTGCATCCATACTTATATGTAGTTCCAACTAATAAACACAAGGGCTCTTTTTAGAGCCACCCTATACCTTACAATTTAGGCCCGCTGTTGTAGGGCCATATAACGGCAACTCCTGCACCCTCACCAACATTTATTCTCCACACAGCTGTGGCACAGCGGTCAGACCATCTGACTTTGCAGCACAGACCTCTCACTTTAATCCCCAGCTCTACTCACCCATAATACCTTATTGATTTACCTTCGCATTCCCTATACAACACCACCTAAGCACCATATACAAGCTACAATGTTCTAAACAATAGTTCATCCAAGTAGCTGTAACTACATGCTGACACTACTTGCACAGATGTGGCACAGCGGCCGGAGCATATAACTTCACAGCATATGACACATAGTTTGGGCTCACGCTTTAATCACTGACTCCGACAGCAGCTCAGCTTAGCAGTATGGGACTCTAGACAATACCTCACATATATTCAATACCCCAGGACTTTCAGACCAGTACGGCTCATTAGTTTGTCCTAGTAGTTATAAACACATGCTGACACTACTTCCACAACTGAAGTAGAGCGGCCACGGCACATGACTTCACAGCATAAGACACACAATTTTGGCTCACGCTTTAATCCATGAGTACCGCACCAGCTTATCTTACCCACATCAGAACCTACACAATACCTCACTTAATTTCCGTAGCCCACCACTTACACACTGGTAGGGGTGAATAATTCGGTTTGTACCCCCTCTATAGCACACCCTAAATACCCCACTGATGTTACTGTGCTCATTGCCTCCGATTTCCCCCTTTTTTCCCCTTACTCGTGTCAACGGAAGCACAAAATGGCGGTCAACACTTCCTAGTTGCAACCGCTTGCACCGATCTCAGCCAATCAGCTGCAAGCTCGTGCTTGTAACGCCTCAGCCAATCAGATGGAAGAATTCCCAAATATCGATATCTGTAAACTTAGATATTTCTCAAAAACTACTGAATAAATTTACAACAAATTAACAAAAGCGTGCTTTCCATACCAAGATCCTTCTCCCTGCCATATTTGGGATAATTCGGTTCACCCGTTCGACCTGTAGCCTTGTCTAAAGTTCACTGTGGAAATTAACTTGGAGAGAACAAGTTTTGGGACTCCCTCTTTTTTCTCAGCCCCCCGTAACGAATCACACCCAAAGTTTCGACATAGGAGCTGATATCAACAAAGAATTAGTTTAGACAATGTCGCCAAGATTCGTCAATCGGTGCCAAAGTTATTGTGAATAGAATGTTGTCATTTTCCTATGGTACCTAGGTCCTAACAATAACTACCTACTGGCGCCCGCCAGTAGGTTATATATATATATATATATGTATATATATATATATATATATATATATATATATATATGATCAAGTCCGGGGGTTACCGGACGAAACGTGTCATGTCTGCATAAAAGGGAAAATAAAAGCACGTTAATATTGACTTGCCGTGTGGTCCGCGTCCTGATTTGGAGCCGTTTTGGAGCGGTGGAGTTGGGAGTTCGTTTTGCATATATATACATATATACATCTATACATCTATATATATATATATATATATATATATATATATATATATATATATATATATATATATATATATATATATATATATATATATATATATACATATATATATATGTATATATATATATATATTCACTGAAAAAAACATAGGTTATAGACCATATATAGTTAGGAATTAGCATTTACAAAACCTTACAAATTCACTGAAAAAACCATAGGTTATAGACCATATATAGTTACGGATTAGCATTTACAAAACCTTATTTTACTCACACAAAACCATTGAAATTTGCATATATAGTTAGTTGCACTAACTATATATCGCGCACCCGCAATCCACTGCTGATGATGTCACATATTACATCATTCATGACATGGTCAGTGACATCACTGATGACATCACTGATGACATCATCCAGTGACTGTATGTTTCTGTAAAGTTAAAATATGTCTTACATATTGAAGAATGAGTGGATGTATAAGTGTCTGGATGAAGGATTTAGTAGGTGCATGACTGACTGTATGAGAGAGTGATTAAATGTGTCTCACTGAGAGCATGGGTTAGTATTGTATTGTATTGTATTGTATGTTGGATTTATATAGCGCTTATCACCCAGGGGTCTCTAAGCGCTTGCCTTGGGAACCCGTCCTGGCTTTTCCCTGTGAGATAGCCCCTACAGGGCATCCCCAAGGTGAAAGCCAGGCAAGCTTAATGCCCAGAGTTGCAGAGTGTGAACCCATGATAAGGTCAGGCACCGAAGTGAGAATTATCAAGTCCGTGGACATTTGAGCTCAAGACCCTGCCGCGTCGGGAATTGAACCCTGGTCCCGGGTCTGACCTCTGCTTCAGGGTCTGCCTGCTCTAACCAGTGAGCCACACTTCTCCACAGTGACTAAACTGTCTTAATTTGTGCATCATTATATCTGTTGTTCTGTAAACTGCTGCATGTGTTGATCAGTAGCTATATGATTCACTATATGGGTTATTGATTGGTTGCCCAAGTGTTTGTATGGGAGAGTGAGTGTGTGTGTGGGTGGCTGGGAGGTGTGTGCATAGATGTGGGAACAGTTGATTCACTAGATGTATGGGTTTCAAAACTGCATGTGGAAACAGCTGTATGGGTGGTTGACTGTGTGCATGAGTGTATTGGTGAGTGAATGGATATCTCAGTGCTACATGTCAAAGTAAGTACATATGTAAAACACAGTACATGTGAGAGTTGACATATATAAATTACTGTGCATAAGAGCCAGTGAATGTGTGAGTGGCTGCATGGATCATTGAAAACTTGTATCAGTGATTGTATAAGAGAGTAAATATGTGTTAGAATATGTTTGAATAAGTAAGGTGTATAATGAGGAAATGGAGGTGTGATTGATTCTTTGCATGACTGACTAAGTGTATGAGTAACTCCGTGGATGAGTGACAGTCTGTGAGTATCTGTTAAAACTGAGTGTATCTAAGGTTATATTAGAGTCTGAAGAGGTTCATCGTATTATCACATAAATGATGTCATCAGTGATGTTGTCAGTGATGTCATTTAAGTTGTCATCAGTGATGTCATCAGTGATGTCACTGACCATGTCATGAATGATGTAATATGTGACATCATCAGCAGTGGATTGCGGGTGCGCGATATATAGTTAGTGCAACTAACTATATATGCGAATTTCAATGGTTTTGTGTGAGTAAAATAAGGTTTTGTAAATGCTAATCCCTAACTATATATGGTCTATAACCTATGGTTTTTTCAGTGAATTTTTAAGGTTTTGTAAATGCTAATTCCTAACTATATATGGTCTATAACCTATGTTTTTTTCAGTGAATGTCAATGGTTTTTTAATAGCAAATATAAAAAGCTGTAAAATGTATTCTTATTTTAATGGAAAAATATATTTTATATGTTTGTAATATAATTTTTGTATGTATATATTTTTTTTTAATTTTTTTTTTGTTTCGCTACCGGTCCGCGCACCGGGTAGCTTCCCGTTAGCTCATTTTGGTGCCGCGACCCGGTCCGCGAACCGGGAAACGTTCCGTTAGCGCAACTGCCACACAAGAAAACAACATCGTGACGCGTCGCGTAAGCGCGACGTATCGCATTGCCGCGTAATGCGTCTTATGACGCGCCGCATTAGCGCACCCGGAAGTGCTCCGGAGCGCGAACCGAGGCGCGAAGTGCAGCGCCCCGGAAGCGCTCCGCGTGCGTAGCGGGACGCGTAATGTAAACATAACAGGTCATGTGACTTGTTCATAAAACTTTTCATTGGTTCATTTTACTTTTGGTTTCCTAATGATGTAAGGCTAGGGCATGTGACCTGAAAATAACACTTTTCATTGGTTTATTAAATTTTTTTTTCACAAATGATGAAAACCCCACCTTTTTTCCTCACTATGACTTTCATTTTTATGACAGAAAGACCTACTTTCGAAATTTGGAAAAATGGCAAGTGTAGTTGCTGCAGCTGCTGGAGCCACTCCACCACCACCACCAACACCACCAAAAAAGGATGGACCACCTCCTCAGGTCCTCATAAATCAAGAGGAGGAAGAAGAAGAAGAAGAGGAAGAGGAGCAAGTGAGGAGACCGTTTTTGCAAGAACCAAGGAGGTCCCATGTGAAAGTAAATTACATCTGGCAATTCTTCACATATCCCCGGGGACAAAAAAAGTAAATGCCCGTTATGTCACATGTTTGATCTGTGACAAAGAACTATCCAGAGGAACAGATAAAAAGTACAGCTATGCCAATTACACCATGCATCGCCATATGGACAGGTGGCACCCTATTAATTACAGTGCTGCACAGGTACGTGACCTACATGAAAACCCCCCTCCTGTGGCCAGTACATCAGCTGAACAGGCAGTGACGGGACCAGAGGCGAGGGATACGGTCCAAAACATACAGATGAACTTTGGTGATATGAAGCATACCTGTATTTTTTGCGGCAAATTGATTTCCTATGGAGAGAAAAGTATAACTCTCATCAACCTAGCTTATGAAAATTACAAATGTACAAAATGGCCCAGAAAGTAAATTATCTTTTTTTTTTTGTTGCTCCTTTTTAGCCCTTTATAATGACTGATTTTCGTTTCCCCCCCCCCAAAAAAACAAAAAAAATATATAAAAGTTCTTAAAATACAAAAAAAGTAAAAAAATGTTCATAAAAATAAAAAAAATGTAAAACAACAAAAACAATAAAAAAAAGTTCTTTTCAGAACTACCTCCCATTTATAAAAAATTGCTAGAATGTTTAGCACTCTGGCAACCTCTTTTCCTTTTTATTCGCTTCCCGGTTCGCGCGCCGGTACGCGAACCGGAAGCGAAACAAAAAAAAAAAATTTAAAAAAGGAAGAATGAGTATAAGGGAAGGAAACAGAGAGAAAAGGAATGAGGGAAGTAGCAAAGGCAGGAAACTGAGGGTTAAAGAAATGAAGCAGTGGAACTAATAAAAGTTAAATGTGATAGAGATGTAACGGAAAAAGTACTAAACACTTACATTATAATTGACGTTAACTTAGGCACTTGTTATTTTTATAGTTTCAATCTGTGAAAGAAAGAACAAAAATTTTAAAATTGATAGAAGGTAGTAAAAGATGAGTGAGCATGAGACAAGATGAGTACATATTAAAAATCACAATTCAAATTACAGAATTAATTATACATATTAAATGGTTTATTTTTGCTGTTCTCAGAATATATCAAATTTCACTAAAAACAGTGAGTTGAAGGTATTCATCATATAACAGCGGGGGAAAAAACCCATATAATATAACCAATCAGAAATCAGAACTCATCAAAAGTAACTTACTTTCCATGACGTCAAAGGATGTCATATGAACAGCTTATACTCTGTTGTGCTGTTATTATTTTCTGCCCGCCACTTTCTGAAAGAAAAGCTCCATCGTTTTAACAAAAATGTGACATTTAAAGCAATTTAAAACAGCACACTAAATTATATCAACACATAGAATCATTATAGTCCAGTTACCTACCCTAAATTCTCACTTCTGAAAACAAGTCAAAAGGCAGCATTGCTTCATAGTCAAATGGTAATCATTGCCGAAAGACCAGCCTTTTTTACATTTCAAATAAGCTGTGTAATATCCTGATGTTGTCAAAGGACGATCATGTCATATAATAGCTGCAGTTACAAATGTTCTTCCTGAAATCGACGACTGTGTAGCCAAAACATTTTTAATTAGACTTGACAACTTACTTTCATCCGGTTTATATAGTTGAAATTGTAAAATTACATTTCATCCATAAGTTTCTATAAATAATGTGGACAGCATTGCAGACTTACATTACCTCTACTCCTTGTTTTGATCTGCTGCTTGAATTAGCTTATTAAAACAAACAGTTTTCGCTCTGTACTACAGTTTTCCACAAGGCCATATAGTGTAGGAGCCATTAGAACCTCTTGAAATTCCTCAGAGCAAATCCCGAGATTCCTTCCCTAAAATTTTGGTTGTAAGAACACCAGGTAAGAATTTTTAAGGTAAAAAGGAAATCTTTTTTTGAAAGTTAAAACAGAATCATTGCAGAATGACCAGCCGTTTCCAGACTTCAAATAAGTTGTGTAATGTCCTGATGTTGTTGAAGGACCATCATGATATATAATTGCTGCAGTTAGAAAAGTCCTTCCTGATATTGACAACGGCGAAGCCACAAAATTTTTAATTAAAGTTGTCAATTTTGTTCCATTAGGCCTACATCGTTGGAACATTAAAATGACATACTGGCCATATCTTCGTATAAATAATGTGGACAGCATTGCAGACTTACATTGGCTACACTCCATGTTTTGATCGGCTGCTTTTACTAGCTTATTGAAGGATACTGATTTACTGTCTGGCAAAGTTAAATATATAAATCTTTCTGAGTCTACACTAGTAGTACTTGATAACATACAATTCTCGCAGTCATGCTGCCATTGATAAGAAAGGCCAAACAGATGATCTACATCTACACCTTCATCTTGCAATACACTAAGCATATACATTAAAAACTCCTGACAATCTTGCTGAATATTTTGAGAGACTTGTGTTTGACCTGAACATTTGTCTAACAGATTTCGAATTTCAGACACACTTTCTACTCTTGTTCTATCAGCGCTACATTTCTCTAACACAGAATTCAACAAACAGCAAAAACTTTGTTCCAAATTGATCACAATGTGTTCTTTTAAAGTTTCTAGAGAAAAGACAACATTAACCACTACATTAGCATAGCAGTTGACACCACAACTATTTTCAAATTGAAAACCAACAACATCTTCAACAGAATTCATTCTCTTTCTGCTTACATTTTTGGGTTCATCGACTTTTGGTCTATTTGCTACAACCTCCCTACTATTGGTGACATTTGTTCGTTTCCGGCCTACCACACGTTTCTCAAACAAAGGATATTGAGGCAAATGTGGCGCATACTCTCTTCTTAACCTATTGTATTCCTTAACACAATCTAGATCTGCACAAATGTTTGTGACATCACACTCAATCAAGTACAATCCCGATAAAGTTCTGACTCGTGACAATGCTACATAAGCCATACCCTCTTTGAACACAGAACTGCCAATATTCACCAAAGCACTGTCTACACTTAAACCTTGTGATTTATGGATTGTCACCGCATATGCCAAGCAAACAGGAAATTGCTTACGGCGAACATATAAGTCTTTTACAAGCAAAAACCTAGCAGTGCAACGCCCAATTAGCTGTACTTCCTCAATGCCATCAAATTTAATTTTTAAAAATTCAATTCCATCTCTATTTCTGTATTTCTCAAAATCAACAACATTACCCATTGATCCATTTACCAGACCTCTTTCAACATGTAAATTCCTTCTCAAAATGATACGGCAATTTAAGCACACATTCAGAGTCTTTTCAAAACCAGCAGTTTTAGATATAGTCTTCTCTAATGAATCCAACTTAGATTTCAAATTCTCAGACAAAATAATTGTTGCTCCCATATGCTCTATTCTGTCAATAGCTTCCAGTTTCACAATCTCTTGGTTTTCTAAATTCAACATTTTGTTGTTGAAGATGGAACATTCTGCAAGAGTTGGCATCAAACATATTCCAGATTTCTTCTCAGTAATTTTCTGAAAAATATTCCCTGGCAGAACGTCTTCTTCTGGATACAAATTTGACAGTAATCGTGCATGTAAAGCTTCTTTCCCACGCTCGGTCACTTTCCCGATTCTAACATCTTGTAGAATATTCTTGTAATCTTCATCCTTCGCCTGACGCATATTTTCACGCAGCTCAGTATAATTGAAGTTTAACCATATGTTAACGTTGCCAATGCTCCCTAGGCACTTCCTGGTATCTTCATGTGTAAGCAGTTTAAACACTGGTTGTCCTTTCACTGGTGTCAGCTGCAGAAGATCACCGAAAACAATGATGTGTTTGCCACCAAATAACACATCATACTCTGTTTTAAGAACTTCCTGCATTCTCAAATGCACAAAGGCAAGCATGACATTGGAAACCATGCTTACTTCGTCAATGATAAGAAGTTTCATCTTCTTCAGGACTCTAGATACTTCACAACAAGCATCTCCTGATATCTTGTAGTATTGTAATTTGTTATCATGCTCCACTGGCAGCATCAGTAGCCGATGCAAAGTAATACCTTTAATGTTATGTGCTGCCAGTCCAGTTGGAGCGGTGACAACACAAGACAGCGATGACTCAGTCCTTTTCTGCAGATAACATGAAATTGCTTTAATGAGGAAACTTTTTCCAGTTCCTGCTTCTCCACTCACGTACAGTCGGACAGGCTTCAACGACGCACATGAGCACTCTTTCTTTTCATGACTTAATCCATGATCAATTTGGCTGGTAACTTTGTCATATATTTTCCTCTGCTCAACGTTGAGTTGTCTTTCCAAATCTTCTAAGTTAACCGCATCCTCCTGAGCATATGCCATGGCTCTTTCCACTTCAATCATGGCAGCGGCAGCTTCATTTTCGATAACTGGTCCTCCTAGTGGATCCTGACTCAATGAAACAGAACTCTGACTGTCCTGAGAACTGTCTTTAGCAATCTCGGCTGCAATTGTTGGTTCCTGCTCGATTTCTACATTCAACATTTCTAGATATTTTGGAAAAACAAGACATTCTATGGACTCCTTGGCTGCATTGAAAGAGTCTTCGTAACAGAGGAAATCTCCAAGCAGTTCCTCTTCTGCATGCCAAGGCTTGAAAAGTTGCAAAAGAGCTAGGTAGAAAAACTCTTTTCTTTCTGGAGATTCGCAATCCAATTTTCGATGATTTACCAGTAGACATTTTCTTTGCTTGACCAGACATCCCTCACTTCCAATTACAGCATACACTCCTTTATCAATATCTTCTTTGATGTTCCTCTTGAAAATGTAATTTTGTAGAACCTCATACAGACAACCATTCTCCAGGTGACTGCTTCTATTTGGATAATATGTATCCAACATGTTGGTCTTCAAAATATCTGTACTGCTTGGCTCCTTCTTGGCCAAATACTCAATTTCCCGTACAGGTTTCAGAACTCGATTACGCGTTGCAGCAAATCATACTCCTAGATTTGGCATAGAGACTTGCAGGAGATAACCGGTCAGAACATTCGTAAGCTCCGATTTCTCGATGCGACAACATCTTCAGACTGAAACTGTACAACTTCTTACTGAGGCTCTTTTCATGGGAAATGTCCTCCCACATATCCTTGAGGTCTGTCTTTTCTTTTTTTGTGATGTACGACGTCACATACTGAGCCACAGCCATACAGTTGTCAGCCACAAACTGTATATCCATGTTAGCATTCCACATGGACAAAATCACTGGGTTGTAGTTGTTGATGTTCTTGGACTCTTCGTTTCTTTTCAAATTGTATGTATTTTTGGGTGATTTCCTCGTCACATTATGTCGCAGCGAAGACATCAAATTGTTCACTCTTCCTTTAGATATCACCGATCGTGGAAATCCAAAACGACATTTTGTATAGTACTTGTTCTTGTTTCTCAATTTACGACCACAGTACTTTCCACAACGATGGCTTTGAAACCGTAAAACTTGTTCTCTTAGACTTTTGTCTTCCTTTGTCTTTGGAACAGCACAGTAAGAATACTGTTCTATGAAATTCATCACTAAGTCATCCGGATCTGTTCCAAATTTGGGTGCATCTTTGATTCATAGCAGCATATGTATATGAGGAGCACCTCGTGCTTGATACTCCTTTCTCCGGAAGAAATCCAACACCTCTCCAAGAGGTGGATTTTTCTTGTTCGTGATGAAAGACATCATAGCTTCAAATCTATGATTGAAGTGCCTGCATACATTCACTGGATCCAAAGAGCACAGTTCTCCGGGTGTCTTGAATTCAATATTTTCAATGTTTCCATTTGCCTCTCGTAGAAATTCAAGTAAATCTTCCCAGCCATACTCCGCACAGCTGAGAGTGAGGAACCATGTGGGAGTTCCTAAGTTCCTCAGCATACATTTTAAGTCACCATGACGACGGTACCAATACTCATTAGTACCACGCTGACATGCCATCAGATTATTCAGATGAGAATCCAAAATACTGTCTTGCACATTCACTTTATCCATAAAGTCCCTTGCTGAGATATTTCGCAGTTGTACACCACTTTTCAGGATGTGGTTCACCGAATAAGACAGTCCAGACAGATCACTTTCAAACAGTAGATGAAACAAATAGGGAATGCATTGACGAAACCTAGGATCTTCTGCATACAATCGTAAAGTCCGGTATTCAGAAGCAGGAATTTGATCAGGTCGCTCATCATATCGTCCTCCTCGACCTGTGGGAAATAACTGTGGAAAACACCGAGCTTCCAAAACTTTCCTCCCAAACACTAATGGGACTCCCTTTGGCTTGTTTAATTTGAAACAACTCAATAGCATTCCCCATGACTTCCTTGGAATGCAAAGGATGAACACTATAATGTTCATATATTTCTTCATTTTTAGAGGCTTCTACTTTCTCAATTTGTCCAGCACACAATTCGCTGTCTTCTTCTTCACTTACTTCCTCTTCTGCAACACATACATTCTTGTAGTACTCATTGTTTTTTATCAAATACAATGTTGCCTTTTTGACTTTCCTAACATCCACTAAATCTTGCCGGATTTTCTTACTCTTTGTCGGAACCCCATTAACTAGGATAACCAGATGTTCCTCTTCCACTTTCTCTACTCCAATTGTATTAATGTTTTTCTTCAAATCTAAAGGCAAATAAACAACTCTTCCCTTTAATCCTCTCTGTAAATCTGATGGAGGCAATTTCCCTGTCTTTCGCTCCATTCGTACAATAGCCTGAAAGGGATGCACACTTTGAATCAAAATAGATTCATAAGTATTTAAATCCTTCAATTCAGAAGGAATGTTAACCAATTCCAGATTATTATGAACCGCTCTAGCAGGCATCCGGTTTTGGTTTAATTTGTTAAAACAATAATACATTGGTCCGATCCCAAATCAAAACAATTTTCCACCATCAAGTATGTGGCAAAATTCTTCCATTCACTATTGTTTTCCATTTCACTTTTTGCATATAAATCCACTAACTATGTCTGATTCTTATAATAAGTCCGTCGACAACACACACAAGTGAAATTAGGCCTCTAACTTGATTTCACCTGAAAGATGAAAATTTCCTTGTGAAACTTATCTATGTTAGAAATCTGTACACTCTCCTCCACATTACCTTCTTCTACTGGGTCAATTTCAACATTGTTCTCTTCACTAGCAAAGTAACAAAACTCAATTTCTTCACAAATATTCTTCACATGTAGTTCTGAACCATGCAAAAGAGCACTGCTCAATTGTTTAAGCATAATTGCTGGACTCTTAGCATAATACAACATTCTCACTAATTTCCTCACTTTATTATGATGCACTGCTAGCATCCTGAAATGATGAAAAACACTCTGGCATACTCTTCTGGAAAGACAAGCCAATGAATGCCCATGCAAACCTGTTACTTCTCTCACTCTGCAAGGATCTAATTCTTGCAACAACTTAATTTTCTGTTTTAAACTTTTCTTATTAAATGTACGAACAAAATCACAAAGCAAATTGATGGAATCCTGTCGCACACTGCAAATAGTACTACACTTCCAGGTGTACACTGGTCCCTTAGGACGTCTCCCTAAAACTTCATTACCTAACACCTCTTCTGCATCTGCAGACACAAGTTTTTCTTTTTCAACCGGACAACCATCTTTCGCCTCACATGCTCGACCACTAGTGTCAACTGCATGCACAAATCATTGTCCTGGAAGTAACTCTCCTCATTGAAAAATGCCTCACTACTTGAACTATGCATCCATTCTCCTGAGAAAACTTCCCAAAAATTACTACGATTAACTACTCTCTTCCATCTACTATTTGATTTGAAATCATAAATTACCTTGTTTAGTTTCCTAATTCTATTGATTACCAAAATAAATAACTTTCGCTTAATTTCGAAAGCCTGATCAATATTTTCTCTACATTTTTCTTTTTCTTATAAAATGCCACTTTCTGTTGGCCTTTCTTAATATTTTTCAACAAATTGACAATTATCCTGTTGCGGAACATTCGCCTACGAATGTCCCGGAACTGATTTTCCCTTCTACTGCCACGCACAGAGTTATCTCCTACTCTAGCAGAATTTTTTTTGACGGGCCTTTCCTTTTCCTTTAAATTGTCTCTCTTCTTCTGCACTAAAACATGTTCTATAGTGATATTTTTTTGTCTGCAAATTCTTTTTAAAAATGATTTCATTTTCTTACCCGGAGCTTTTTTGGCGACTTGAAACGATTTTATAGTAGAGGACTGCTGCAAATCTTTACCAAGGTGGAGTGTAAGTCGCTTTGCTTCTTTTTGTTTCCTCTGCCTTGAGGGCATTTTAAATTTTTTCAAAAGATCTTCAGTTAAATCTGTGGAATTTTTTTTTTTTAATTGTTATTAACCACTATTACCAAACAGTAAACCAATAACAGTAGGCAAACAATTAACACACTAGTTGTCAATTCTAGCTAAAGTAATTTAACAACATAGACAAATTTAAAAATCTCAAATAGTAGAAATGGAATGGAATGCTGCTACATATGACCTGTGCTCTGTTATATGTTAATCTCAACTAATTTTGCGACTCTATTTCACAGTTATATTAAAAACACTTCACATAGGGTGTTTTTGAAAACTTTTTTATAATTTTAAATCAACATCTACAGATTGTTCCTCATCTAGAGATTGTTCCACATCTAGAGATTGTTCCTCATCTAGACATTGTTCCTCATCTAGAAATTGTTCCACATCTAGAGATTGCACCACATCAGACATTGTTGATGTTATTGTTATTGACTTAAAATTGCCAAGCACACATGAAGGCATATTTACAAGGCCCTTGCACCAGGGGGAAGTGACTTAAAATTGCCAAGCACACATGGGGGCGTATTTACAAGGCCCTTGCACCAGGGGAAAGTGACTTAAAATTGCCAAGCAGACATGAGGGCATATTTACAACGCCCTTGCACCAGGGGGAAGTGAGTTAAAATTGCCAAGCACACATGAGGGCGTATTTACAAGGCCCTTGCACCAGGATGAAGTGACTTGAAATGGCCAAGCACACATGAGGGCGTATTTACAAGGCCCTTGAACCAGGGGGAAGTGACTTAAAATTGCCAAGCACACGTGAGGGTGTATTTACATGGCCCTTGCACCAAAATAAGGTGTGGCCTATCCAGAGGTATGCTGGATTGTCTGGCAGCCATGGTAAAACCAAGAAATATCCTGGAGCAAAAAGGCAGGTCTTGCTGTCACAAAAGTTTGTTTGAGGTGAGGCCTACTCAGGGTTGCAGATGAAATTTAGGCTTGTTGAAGAGTACAGAGGAGATAATACATGTGCAGGCCTTCAGATGAAGTGAATCATGTCCACTGCACTCTTGAACAAAGGCCAGACCTCCTCTGTCTCCCTGGACAGGCCTAAACCTCATCTGCACAATGTGATTAGTAATGTTAGGAAACACAGGTGATGTAATTGAAAAACGTGCAAATATTTTTGCTCATTTCACAATCACATCACCTGTGTTTTCTCAGCTTAGGTATCTCATTGAGCAGATATAGTCTAGCATATCCAAGAGTACGCAGAAGGTGAGGACTGTATGCAGCAGTGCAATGTACATAATTATCCTCCTTTGACAATTACAGAAGCCTCAGCATATCCATGCCCCCTAAACAGTCCTAAATGTATATCATTATTATCATAGTGACTATGAAACTCTAGCAGTACATATTGTAAAACCTAAATGACTTCTAGAAACAAGTTTTTAAACCGACAAACAAGCAAATTATTCTCCCATATTCATGTTGGGAAGAGAAATATTTATTTAAAAAAGCAGACCCCATGTTGTCCTTCTCATAAATGTGAAAAGTATTTCTTTTTTTTTTAAAACGATTTTCTGGTCATAATTTGAAAACACAGCACAGCTCCTATGTACAAGCACACCCTAGCTGGCTTCCTTATTTTCTCCAAAAAGCATACTAATCTCTTTCTAAATTGAAGGAATCTTTTGTCTCCTTAGCACAATTTTTAAACACATCATGTAAGCAAATTAGTCTCCCAGATTCATGGGAAAAGTAACTTAAAATTGTCTAGCACACATAGGGGCGTATTTACAAGGCGCATGCACCAGGGGAAAATGACTTAAATTTGCAAAGCACTCATGAGGGTGTATTTACAAGGACCTTGCACCACCTTTAAAGTCACTTTTAAAATGGGGAAAATGGCGTGACTGTGGCTCATAAGCCTTGTAAATATGCCCCCATGTTGACTATGTAACTCTTGCAGAACATATTGTGAAACCTAAATGACATCAAGAAACGAGTTTTTAAACCAACAAACAAGCACATTTTTCTTCCATATTCATGTTGGCAAGTGAAATATTTATTTTAAAAAGCAGACACCATGTTGTCCTTCTCATAAATGTAAAAAGCATTTCTTTTTTTTAAAAAACAATTTTCTGGTCATAATTTGAAAACACAGCACACCTCCTATGTACAAGCACACCCTGTCAGTACTAATACTTCACATTATCTATAATTATAATTTGTCAAAGAAGCAAAATCTTTTTTGAAAAGATAATGAAAACACTTGACACAAAACAACATTTTAAATGCACAGCTGGCTTCCTTATTTTCTCCATAAACTATACTAGTCTCTATCTAAATTAAATGAATTTTTTCTCACCTTAGCAAATGCTTTTTGAATTTCAAAACAGTCTCAGACACACACCAATTTTTTCTTTAGCAGAGCAAAGGGTATGCACTCCAGAGGCTGCAACCAACAAAGGCACAGAAATGCTGTATTTCATCACACATATCTCTCAAGTCACCCAATCAAAACTCTTCCCTCACTTTTTTCAAATCAACAGCCTTCCCCCCTCTGCCCTTTCTGCCCTTTTTCCATAGCAACTACCTCCTGAAAGACCTCTCATGTTTACAAGTTCACACAACAATGTTTCAAATGAACTCTGAACTCTCAGTACACCCTACTAATCCACTGCAATGTTTCTTAAAATGATTTTTTCTTAACCATTCAAATTACCTCTTTCAAAGAACACATCCATGCACCCTAACTTTCTGTTTTCAGAAATGGAAATCCACCAATCACTGCTAGTGAATCATTAGCACTGAAACTCCACATTTTTTTTTCTTTACAAACTCCTACTGTTTCAACTGCCATTTCATTCCCACACTTCTTCTGACTGCAGCAGAACCTCCTCTCAACATGTTTTCTGTCTGGATTCTTGGACATAGCTACATCCACTGGGCTCACAGGTATGCTGATAACAGAAATGTACACAACCTCAATTTACAAAATGTGGAAATCAAATGGATTGGCCACAGAGTATTGAGATGTCACCAATTGATACCATTGGTGAAAACCTTTTTGCATTTGCCAAACCCTGACCTCATAATAGTGCACTGTCCAGCCTCTCTGGCCAATCCACTTGATTTCCACATTTGATAAATCAAGGTTGTGAAAATTTCTGGTAGCTGCATACCTTTGAGCCCAGTGGATGTAGATATGTCCAATAATCCACACAGAATACATGATGAGAGAAGGTTCTGGTGCAGTCAGATGAAGTGTGGGAGTGAAATGGCAGTTGGAACAGTAGGATTTTACAAAAGAAATTGTGGAGTTTCCCTGCTCTTGAATCACAAGAAATGATTGGTGGATTCAGATAGTTGAAAACTGAAAGTTAGGGTGCATGGTTGTGTTGTGTGAAAGAAGCAATTTGAATGGTTAAGAAAAAGTCAATTAAAGCAATAATGCCCTGGATAAGCTGGTGTTCTGAGAGCTCAAACATCCTTGCTGACTTAATTTGCAACATTGTAGAATAAACTTTTGAACCTGAGAGTTCAGTTAGGAGGGAGTTGCTATGGTAACAGGTAGAAAGGTCTGAGAGGGGGAAGGGTGTTGGTTTGAAAATAGTGAGGGAAGAGTTTTGATTGATTGAATTGAGGCATATCTGTGTAGAATTAGAGGTTTTCTGTGCCAGTCTTGGTTTCAGTGTATTGACTGTTCTCAGTCTCCCAAATCATTTGTAAAGGTAAGTAATTATTCATTTAATTTAGATAGAGACTTATTTGCTCTATGGAGAAGATTTGTAAGCAGATAGTGAAGTTTCAGTAGTAAAATTGAATGCGTGTACATAGGACGTGTGCTGTGTTTGTAAAAAGTTATTTAAAAAACGATTTTGGGGTAAATGAATGGCTTTTATTTTTTGAGAAGCAATTATTAGTGTCTGCCTCTGTAAAGAAATATATTTGAATGTTTTAGAATTATGTCACCTGTGTTACCTCAAATTAGGAAGCTGATTGAGATTCTTTCTTGTTGGTTTGTGGCATGTTTTTTGGAAATGCTTGATATTTACATATGCAAGATAGAGGATTTGTATTTTGTAAAACAGTGAGGTTTCAGTAGTGAAATTGAATGCTTGTACATAGGACCTGCGCTGTGTTTCTAAAATGTTATTCAGAAAACGATTTTAGGGGCAAATCAATGGTATTTACATTTGGGCCTTATTTATGATTGCCTTGTGCCGCCGGTGCGTCACTTTTAACATGGGAAAAAAGTGACGCACCGGTGGCGCAAGGCCTTCATAAATAAGGCCCTGAAGTTCTTTGCTTTTGGTTTGTGTCTTGCTTTTTGATAATGCTTACTATCAAGATTTGCAAGATAGAGGATTTGTATTTTGTGAAATAGTGAGGTTTCAGAAGTGAAATTGAATGCTTGTACATAGGATCTGCGCTGTGTTTCTAAAATGTTATTAAAAAATCGATTTTGGGGACAAATCAATGGTATTTACATTTGGGCCTTATTTATGATTGCCTTGTGCCGCCGGTGCGTCACTTTTAACAGGGGAAAAAAATGCCGCACCGGTGGCGCAAGGCCTTCATAAAAAAAGGCCCTGAGTATCTTTGCTGTTGGTTTGTGTCTTGCTTTTTGATAATGCTTGCTATCAAGATTTGCAAGATAGAGGAATTGTTTTTGAGAAATAGTGAAGTTTCAGTAGTGAAATTGAATGCTTGTACATAGGACCTGCACTGTGTTTTTAAAATGTTATTCAAAAAACGATTTTAGGGGCAAATCAATGGTATTTACATTTGGGCCTTATTCATGATTGCCTTGTGCCGTCGGTGCGTCACTTTTAACATGGGAAAAAAGTGACGCACCGGTGGCGCAAGGCCTTCATAATTAAGGCCCTGAGTTTCTTTGCTGTTGGTTTGTGTCTTGCTTTTTGATAATGCTTGCTATCAAGATTTGCAAGATAGAGGATTTGTATTTTGTGAAATAGTGAGGTTTCAGGAGTGAAATTGAATGCTTGTACATAGGATCTGCGCTGTGTTTCTAAAATGTTTTTCAAAAAACGATTTTGGGGGCAGATCAATGGTATTTACATTTGGGCCTTATGTATGATTGCCTTGTGCCGCGGGTGCGTCACTTTTAACATGGGAAAAAAATGTCACACCGGTGGCTCAAGGCCTTCATAAATAAGGCCCTGAGTTTCTTTGCTGTTGGTTTGTGTCTTGCTTTTTGATAATGCTTGCTATTAACATTTACAAGATAGAGGATTTGTATTTTGTGAAACAGTGAGGTTTCAGCAGTGAAATTGAATGCTTGTACATAGGACCTGCACTGTGTTTCTAAAATATTATTCAAAAAACGATTTTAGGGGCAAATCAATGGTATTTACATTTGGGCCTTATTTATGATTGCCTTGTGCCGCTGGTGCGTCACTTTTAACATGGGAAAAAAATGATGCACCGGTGGCGCAAGGCCTTCATAAATAAGGCCCTGAGTTTTTTTGCTGTTGGTTTGTGTGTTGCTTTTTGATAATGCTTGTTATCAAGATTTGCAAGATTGAGGATTTGTATTTTGTGAAATAGTGAGGTTTCAGTAGTGAAATTGAATGCTTGTACATAGGACCAGCGGTGTGTCGCTAAAATGTTATTCAAAAAACGATTTTAGGGGCAAATCAATGGTATTTATATTTGGGCCTTATTTATGATGGCCTTGTGCCGCCGGTGCGTCACTTTTAACATGGGAAAAAAATGACGCACCAGTGGCGCAAGGCCTTCATAAATAAGGCCCTGAGTTTCTTTGCTGTTGGTTTGTGTCTTGTTTTTTGATAATGCTTGCTATCAAGATTTGCAAGATAGAGGAATTGTTTTGTGTGAAATAGTGAAGTTTCAGTAGTGAAATTGAATGCTTGTACATAGGACCTGCGCTGTGTTTGTAAAATGTTATTCAAAAAATGATTTTAGGGGCAAATCAATGGTATTTACATTTGGGCCTTATTTATGATTGCCTTGTGCCGTCGGTGCATCACTTTTAACATGGGAAAAAAGTGCTGCACCGGTGGCGCAAGGCCTTCATAAATAAGGCCCTGAGTTTCTTTGCTGTTGGTTTGTGTCTTGCTTTTTGATAATGCTTGCTATCAAGATTTGCAAGATAGAGGATTTGTATTTTGTGAAATAGTGAGGTTTCAGAAGTGAAATTAAATGCTTGTACATAGGATCTGCGCTGTTTTTTTAAAACGTTATTCAAAAAACCATTTGGGGGGCAAATCAATGGTATTTACATTTGGGCCTTATTTATGATTGCCTTGTGCCGCCAGTGTGTCACTTTTAACATGGGGAAAAAATGACACACCGGTGGCGCAAGGCCTTCATAAATAAGGCCCTAAGTTTCTTTGCTGTTGGTTTGTGTCTTGCTTTTTGATAATGCTTGCTATTAACATTTACAAGATAGAGGATTAGTAGTTTGTGAAACAGTGAGGTTTCAGTAGTGAAATTGAATGCTTGTACATAGGACCTGCGCTGTGTTTCCAAAATGTTATTCAAAAAACGATTTTAGGGGCAAATCAATGGTATTTATATTTGGGCCTAATTTATGATTGCCTTGTGCCGCCGGTGCGTCACTTTTAACATGGGAAAAAAGTGACGCACCGGTGGCGCAAGGCCTTCATAAATATGTCCTGAGTTTCTTTGCTGTTGGTTTGTGTCTTGCTTTTTGATAATGCTTGCTCTCAAGATTTGCAAGATAGAGGATTTGTATTTTGTGAAACAGTGAGGTTTCACTAGTGAAATTGAATACTTGTACATAGGACCTGCGCTGTGTTTCTAAAATGTTATTCAAAAATCGATTTTAGGGGCAAATCAATGGTATTTACATTTGGGCCTTATTTAAGATTGCCTTGTGCTGCTGGTGCGTCACTTTTAACATGGGAAAAAAGTGACACACCGGTGGCGCAAGCCCTTCATAAATAAGGCCCTGAGTTTCTTTGCTGTTGGTTTGTGTCTTGCTTTTTGATAATGCTTGCTATCAACATTTGCAAGATAGAGGATTTGTATTTTGTGAAATAGTGAGGTTTCAGAAGTGAAATTGAATGCTTGTACATAGGACCTGCGCTGTGCTTCTAAAATGTTATTCAAAAAACGATTTTGGGGCCAATCAATGGTACTATCTAATCCTTGTCAATAATGTAAAACCAATTCATGTGCTCAAAATATTTTTTTCGAATAACATTTAAAAAACAGAGATAAGGTCATATGTATAAGCATTATAGTGTTTATATTGTTTACTTATTGTCATTGCTTTGTTGTTTGGTAATAGTGGTCTATAATGTGTTTTTTTTTATCACAGATTTAAATCAACATTTCAATTGTAAGGAAATATGCCCTCAAGCCAGAGGAGAAGGAAAGATGCTATGCGTAAAAAAACAAAAAGAGCAACGAAATTAAAGCAGTGTCCTACAACAAATACTACAAAAAACATCAAAAAAGCTCCTGGTAAGACAACGAAGTCCTTTCTTCTGAATATATCTCGATCAAAAAAAAATGATAATGTACATGTGAATTTACAGAAGGAGAGAGCAAATTTGAATAGAAAGGAGAGGCCCCCCCAATATCTTACTATTGCAGCAGGAGACAATAATATGTATAGGAATAGAAGGCAATATGAATTTAGGGACATTCGGAAACAAATGTTTCGTAATAGGGTAGTTTTAAATTTATTAAAAAACATTAAGAAAGGTACACAGAGAGCTGCTTTTTTATAAGAAAAAGAAAAATGTAGAGAAGATTGTGGATCAAGCTTTTGAAGTTAAGAACAAACTATTTATTTTAGTAATCAATAGAACTAGGACACTTAACAAGACAATTGATGTTTTCAAATCAAACAGTAGATCCAAAAGAGTAATTAATCGAACTAATTTTTGTAAAGTTTTTTATGGAGAATGGATGCATAGTTCAAGTTGTGAGCCATTTTTTAATGAGGAGAGTTACTTTCAGGAGAATGATTTAGTGCATGCAGTTGACACCAGTGGTCGAGCATATGAGGTGAAAGATGGTTGTCCGATTGAAAAAGAGAAACTTGTGTCTGGAGATGTAGAAGAGGTATTAAGTGATGAAGTTTTAGGAAGACGTACTAAGGGTCCAGTGTACAATTGGAAGTGTAGTAGTATTTGTAGTGTGCGACAGGATTCTATCAATGTGCTTCGTAATTTCTTACATACATATAGTAAGAAAAGTCTAAAACAAAAAGTGAAGATGTTGCAAGACTTAGATCCTTGCAGAGTCAGAGAAAACACAGGTTTGCATGGACATTCATTGGCTTGTCTTTCTAGAAAAGTATGTCAGAGTGTTTTTCATCATTTTAGGATGTTAGCAGTGCATTGTAACAAAATGAGATAATTAGTGAGAAGGTTGTATTTTGCAAAAAGTCCAGCACTTAAGCTTAAACAGTTAAACAGTGCTCTTTTGCATGGAACTGAATTAGATGTGAAGAAGATTTGTGAAGAAATTGAGATTTGTTATTTTTGTGAAAAAAAAGGACAGTGTAGAAATTGACACAGTAATACAAGATAATGTGGAAGACAATGTACAGTTTTCAAGTACAGAAAAGTTTGACCAGGAAATTAGCAAGTTTCAGTTGAAATCAAGTAAAAGGCCTAATTTTACTTGTGTGTGTTGTCGACGGACTCATTATAAGATTCAGACTAGGTTAGTTAATTTATATGCAAAAAGTGAAATGGAAAATAATAGTGAATGGAGGAATTTTGCAACTTATTTGTTGGTGGAGAATTCTTTTGATTTGAGTTTTGATCAGCGTATTTGTAAATATTGTCATAATAAATTAAATGAAAACAGAAGGGAAAGGGGCGACCACTCGGTCCCCCCGAACATATGGTTGGGGGCCCGGATCCTCCCGGGAAACCATTTTGGGCGGGGGCGTGTCACGGCTGGTATGCCCGAAGCGGCGTAGCCGGGGTGCTCCCCTTCTCCCGCCCAGGAGGGGTTGTCCTAGACACCTACACCGATGGCCACGCCCAGTAGGCGTACCAGCGGAGGCTTCACGCCCTCCCGAAGAGGAATAAAGAGAGCGGGAATCCGAAGAAGCATCCTCTTGTTCCTGTGCTTGGAAGCTGCACCCACTCGTTGCACGTGAGCCCTCGACGGAACAAGGAGCAATTTTGAGAACTTTTAATTCTTGTGTTTCTCTTTCAGCGACTTCGAGGCTAAGGATCCAGGACCGTGTTGATCAACTTGGATCGAATATTCGATAATAATGCCTGGCAAGAAGGCAGGAAAGAAGTCCGGGACTGACCAGATGCTTCGCATGCTGGTAAGAGATATGGCGAACATGAAGAAGCAGATGGCTGCGATGAACAATCCGGGTAAACCAAAGAAGGTAATAGGCCCGGCATTGCCGGGAGTTGCCCCCGAGGGTAGGGGGAAACGGGTCAGGAATAGGGTGGCAGGGGGGGAGGTCCCGGTTCCCGAGGTACCCCCGGCGAGCCCGGCCAGTCCAGTCGAGGCCCCGGTACCAATCCCGGACGCGGGTCAACCGATTCCGGTTGTTGTTACGCCCGCCAACGAGGAGGACATGCCTCCAGAATTAGCCGCCCAGTTGGCCGCATGGCTCGGCAGAAAAACAGGGGGTGCTACGGTGCCTGAAGACATGGCCGAAGAGGCCAAGTTACTAATGCAGCAGTTGCGGCAGTCGCGAGATGCCGCAAAGGCGAATCTCCCTCTTGTCCCCCCACAGGTGACCTTGGAACGACTGGCAGCTGGTGTCGAGAAAACAGCGGGAACGACAATGGAGCCGGGTAAGCAGGCATTGCCAATGGCGAGGAAGGGGTCGCTGCCCTCAAGACGGGAGAAGGTGGTCCAACATATACCGTTGGCCACGAAAGAATTGATATGGGCTGATAAGTATGTAAATATGTTTTCTCTGCTGACTGACCATCGCAAGATGGAGTATGTGAAGACGCAGAAAGATTTGTGGCACCGGAGTCTATGGCGAGCAAAAATGGCGGGATTCAGGGTTGATGAGACAATCACAAATTGGGCCAAGGCCTTTGCGATGTTTACTGCAATTATTGGGGAACGTAAGCCCGAGGTTTTGCCCGAATTGTCTTGCTATCAGGCACGAATAATGGATTTTTATGAAACGTATGAGGGCAATGAGTGGATGGGTTATGATATGAAGTTCCGTAAGGCCAAGGAGTACGATTCATCTCTGACGTGGGATTGTCTCGACTCGATTTCTTGGCAGAAGCAGCTCCTGCCGGGCGCGACGAAGTCGTCCTCGCTAGGCGGAAATGGGTCGGGGCCTTCCCGCCAACAGCCCTCGGTGCCCTTTCGAGCGGGCCCCGGTGGCGACCACCAAGCAAGGACTGGTGGGAATGGGGGTAAGAGAGGGGTCTGTTGGAATTTTAACAGGGGCAATTGCACCAGGCCACAAGGGACATGCAAGTTCAGACATGCGTGTGCAGGTTGCGGGAATTCCTCGCACCCCAAGAGTTCGTGCAGATCCAGGAATAGTGGGACGGTGGGTAGAGGAGGGTCCAAACAAGACTGAGGGGGACCACTGTGTACCGCTACCTACCCCCGTTGATATCATGGCAATGATCCCCTGGCTAAACGAATACCCTGATCATGTCTCCGCTGGGGTGTTGAGGAATGGCTTCTTATATGGTTTCCACATCCCGGCGGGGGATTTTCGTGGGGAGCCACTTTGTAGAAACCAACTGTCGGCTCAGCATAATCCAGCGGTCGTGGAGAGGAAGATTGCAAAAGAGGTTGCCTTTGGCCGGGTTGCTGGCCCATATAGGCACCCGCCAGTAACTAATTTCATCTGTTCCCCGTTAGGAGTGGTTCCCAAGAAGGACCCGGGGGAATTTAGGCTGATCCATAACTTGTCAGCTCCGAGGGGTCTCTCGGTGAACGATGCGATTGACCCGGGAGTTTGTTCGGTGCGGTACGCATCCTTCGATGATGCCGTCACCATGTTGAATCGCCTGGGGCCCGGAGCGCTGATGGCAAAGTCAGATATCGAGTCGGCGTTCCGGCTGCTCCCGGTACACCCACGGGATCAGCGTCTGTTAGGCTTTGTGTTCCAGGGACGTTACTACATGGATAGATGTATGCCAATGGGTTGCTCCATCTCTTGTGCTTATTTTGAGAAATTCAGCTGTTTTTTGGAATGGGCATTCACCAAAGCCACTGGCCATAGCCATGTTATGCATTACTTAGATGATTTTTTTTTTTTCTTGGGGGCAGCCGGCGACACAAAATGTGCGCAGGCGCTACAGGAATTTTGCACCCTCATGAAGGGATTCGGAGTGCCATTGGCGCCAGGTAAGACGGTCGGACCATCTACTTCACTCGAGTTTCTGGGAATTTAGCTCGATTCTGTGGAGGGATGTTTCCGTTTGCCAGTAGGGAAAGTAGCGAAATTCAGGGCTTCCCTGGAACTGTGCCTTAGCAAGGGGAAAGTTACCCTCCATCAGTTACAACAAGCAGTGGGTCAGCTTAACTTTGCCCTAAGAGTGATACCAATGGCCCGCCCCTTTTCCCGCTCTATCGCACAAGCTATGGTTGGTCTCAAGGAAGGACACCACCGCACGAGACTGTCTGCAGAGGTTCACCAGGACATGCGCATATGGTTAGCATTTCTAGCGGATTTCAACGGTCGAGTGGTGTGGAACAAGCCGCCAGCGTCTTCGGACGAGCTGGGTTTGTGGACCGACTCGGCGGGGAGCGTGGGATTTGGCGCAATCTTTGGTAATCGATGGTCGGCGCAAACATGGCCGGCGTGGTGGCACACCAGCGGTCTCACAGGTAACATTGGGTTCCTCGAGTTATTCCCCATTTTTGTGGCTCTGATGGCATGGCCGGATGAGTTCAGAGGTCGCTCTGTGGTGTTTTGGTCCGTCAATATGACTGTTGTTGAATGTATAAATAATCAGGCAGCACGCTGCAAGTGGATATTGTGATTATTGAAGGAAATTGTACTGCTTTGCATGAGACTGAATGTGCAATTCAGGGCGAAACATGTACCGGATGTACTGAATCAGGCTGCTGATGCACTCTCTCGTTCACACATGCAGGCTTTTAAGGGTTATCTACCTTCCGCGGACCTAGCGGCGGCACCATTTCCCGAAGCACTCTGGCTACTCGGTGCCCCGGATTACAAGACCTAGTGGCAGCAAGCTTAGCCCCCAGGACGAGGAAGGCATACGAAGGAGCGTTTCGTTCCTATTGTGCATTTTTGGGTCCGGCAGGGGAGGACAAATGGGGTCAGGAGGATTGCTTCCTGAAGTTTCTGGTAGCATTACACAGGGAAGGCCGATCAGTAGCCACGGCCAATAGGCACCGGGCCGCCATTTCATTCATGGCGCAGGCGCATGGCATCAAGGACCCGACTTCGTCCTTTTTGGTAAAGAAAGCCCTTCATGGCTGGCAACGCCTGGAAGGTCGTACAGTAGACGAGAGGCGCCCGATTGGGTTAGAAAGGTTGTCCCTGCTTATGTCGATACTGCCCACGACATGTTCCTCCCATTTCGAAGCAGTTCTGTTCCGGGCCGCTTTCGCATTAGCGTTCCATGGGGCTATGCGGGTGAGCGAACTGGTCGCAAAGAATAAGAAAGATGTGGAGGGAGGTCTGTGTCGGGATCACATCCTGATTAGGGGTGATTCAATGGTAATCGCAATAGCCAAGTCCAAGACTGACCAGAGAGCTATGGGAGACAGTTTTGTTGTCCAGCGCATGCGAGGTTCCCCCATGTGCCCGGTAAAGTGCGTTGAGGAATATTTGGCGCGAAGGGCGGAAACATGGGGGGGAGCCTGCTGAGACACATTGATGCCACCCCACTGACGAGGTTTCAGTTTCAGAGGGTGCTAACAATGGCGATCGCAGCGGCGGGCTTGGACCCGTGCAATTTTGGGAACCACTCCTTTAGGATAGGGGCTGCTACTGAGGCTACAGCCAGGGGTCAGAGTGTTGAAGAGGTGAAACAGTTGGGACGATGGTCCTCGAATTGTTTTAAAAGGTATGTGCGATTGCACATGTTGTGAAGTCAAGTTACATGCACTCACGCTTCTTGTCTTCTGTTTGATTTACAGTTTCGCGAGCATGTTATGCGGGGCGGAATTTGCAGTCGACCTGGCACCAGGGGACCAGCGGTCAGAGATCACCGGCTGAGGAGAGAGAGGTGTGGGTCGTGGGCCACTCATACGTGAGGCGGGCCGGGGACGTATTCAAAGCAGGGGACGCGACTCACGCAGCTGGGGAATACGGGTAAGAGTGACCTTCCACGGAAGGGGCGGGCTCTGTATTGACCAGTTTGAATCTTTTGTCAAGGAACTCTTAGGGCGGCAGAGGTCACCGCCATCTGTAATCATAGTACACCTGGGGGGCAATGACATGGTGACACTCGGTAGGCGAGTACTACTCGAGCAAGTTTTGTCTGCTGTTAGCTGGCTGGCGAGAAGGATCCCGGGGTGCACGATAGCATGGTCCCACATGATTCCCAGGAAGGTGTAGCGGGGGGGCCTCTCGGTGTCAGCACTGAACCATTCAGTGAAAAAGGTCAACAACAAACTTGGTAGGTTGTTTCGCTTGGCGCAGTTGCACAGTATTTCGCATGGATGTATTCGGGGGGATCACATGTATCTCGATAATGGGGTCCACTTGTCACGGGAGGGGAATGTCTTACTCATAGGAGACTTCATAGCATGGCTAAGTGGTTTGTGAAAGCATGACCTTTAGGAGGAGTTTGTGGGGGGGCCGGATAGCCGGTCAACTATCCGGCCTGTGGCGGTAAGGTCATGATCGGTGAGCAGTAATTTCAAGGTCCCTAGAGGGGGGCGCCACCCACAATGGATGGGAGCGCCCGGGGGGAGGCGGCCATTGGCCCCTCCCACGGGGAGGCGGCACCCACTAAGTATGGGTCGCCTAGGGGAAGACGGCCATAGGCCCCTTCCAGGGGAGGAGGCAGCTATATGCACCTCCTACGAATTTCCCGGGGCCCGGATATCCGCGACAGCGGATGTGATAGACAGTGTGGAGTGGGAGGGGGAGTCCACGCTGCCTTCTTACAGACAACTCACACGGGTCCTCGGACGACCTTTAAGATTGCGTCGAGTTAAAAGGGGGGGCCCCCACAAGACAAGGGAAATTGGAGTTGGCACAGAGGGTACAGTCCTCTGCGCGGCCGCCACTCACACCGTGAGGGCGAGAGTTTTGGTAGTAGGGATCTGACACCGGTTGCGACCTTGCCGTTGGCCCGTAATGCTAGGATGTACAATTATAATTTAGAAAGTATGCATTTGCAGGATGTTAGACTCGGCTAGGAAAACCTTTGTACTAGAGATTTGTTAAGGTTAGCCAATGAACATGTCTTCATCGAAATGTAATAAATGAAAATTGTACATGATATGAAACTTTTATTTTAATGTTTTAATTTTGTTTCATATTTTAATAACTACGGCCGGGAGGGTAACTCCCTCCCGCCTTCCAAAAGTTCAGAACTGCGTCTGTCTTCCCATCCTTGGGGATTGTGTTGGGAGGGGGTGACAGTCATCCCGGCCATATGGAAAGGGGCGACCACTCGGTCCCCCCGAACGTATGGTTGGGGGCCCGGATCCTCCTGAGGAAACCATTTTGGGCAGGGGGCATGTCACGGCTGGTATGCCCTAAGCGGCGTAGCCGGGGCGCGCCCCTTTTTCCCGACCAGGAGGGGTTGTCCTAGACACCTACACCGATGGCCACGCCCAGTAGGCGTACCCGCGGAGGGTTCACGCCCTCCTGAAGAGGAATAAAGAGAGCGGGAATCCGAAGAAGCATCCTCTTGTTCCTGTGCTTGGAAGCTGCACCCACTCGTTGCACGTGAGCCCTCGACGGAACAAGGAGCAATTTTGACCCACCCACCAGCCCCTTATGGCAATGTTAGTACTGCAATAAAGTAATTTTCTTTGATAACATCTTCTTCCCTTTGTTTAGCGGTATATAAAGGTCTAGTTTAGTGATATGATGAATGTCTGAAGGTACTGTTTTCTTGTAGTATAGACAAATATTGCAAATAAACAGGATAATTTTCTCCCTTAGTAGGTAATCAAATGTCGTATTTATTTTTTTGGTCGGGCGGTAAGGTCATGATCGGTGAGCAGTAATTTCAAGGTCCCTAGAGGGGGGCGCCACCCACTATGGATGGGAGCGCCCGGGGGGAGGCGGCCATTGGCCCCTCCCACGGGGAGGCGGCACCCACTAAGTATGGG
Source organism: Lissotriton vulgaris (assembly GCF_964263255.1). Taxonomy (NCBI): domain Eukaryota; kingdom Metazoa; phylum Chordata; class Amphibia; order Caudata; family Salamandridae; genus Lissotriton; species Lissotriton vulgaris. The sequence goes on from NC_141687.1 coordinate 931,005,795, forward strand.
TCGCCTAGGGGAAGACTGCCATAGGCCCCTTCCAGGGGCGGAGGCGGCTATATGCACCTCCTACGAATTTCCCGGGGCACGGATATCCGTGACGGCGGATGTGATAGACAGTGTGGGGTGGGAGGGGGAGTCCACGCTGCCTTCTTACAGACACCTCACACGGGTCCTCGGACGACCTTTAAGATGGCGTCGAGTTAAAATGGGGGGCCCCCACAAGACAAGGGAAATTGGAGTTGGCACAGAGGGTACAGTCCTCTGCGCGGCCGCCACTCACAACGTGAGGGCGAGAGTTTTGGTAGTAGGGATCTGACACCGGTTGCGACCTTGCCGTTGGCCCGTAATGCTAGGATGTACAAATTTAATTTAGAAAGTATGCATTTGCAGGATGTTAGACTCGGCTAGGAAAACCTTTGTACTAGAGATTTGTTAAGGTTAGCCAATGAACATGTCTTCATCGAAATGTAATAAATGAAAATTGTACATGATATGAAACTTTTATTTTAATGTTTTAATTTTGTTTCGTATTTTAATAAATACGGCCGGGAGGGTAACTCCCTCCCGCCTTCCAAAAGTTCAGAACTGCGTCCGTCTTCCCATCCTTGCGGATTGTGTTGGGAGGGGGTGACAGGCATCCCGGCCATATGCCTGCTAGAGCTGTTTATAATAATTTGGAGTTGGTAGACATTCCTTCTGAATTGATGGATTTAAATACATATGAATCTATTTTGATTCAATGTGTCCATCCTTTTCAGGCAATTGTTTGCATGGAGCCTTTGACAGGGAAATTGCCTCCTTCAGATTTACAGAGAGGATTAAAGGGAAGAGTTGTTTATTTGCCTCTAGATTTCTAGAAAAATATTGATATAATTGGTGGAGAAAAAGTGGAAGAGGAACCTTTAGTTATTCTAGTTAATGGGGTTCCGACAAAGAGTAAGAAAATCTGGCAAGATTTAGTGGATGTTAGGAAAGTCAAAAAGGCAACGTTGTATTTGGTCAAAAACAATGGAAAGGGGCGACCACTCGGTCCCCCCGAACGTATGGTTGGGTGCCCCGATCCTTCCGGGAAACCATTTTGGGCGGGGGGCGTGTCTCGGCTGGTATGCCCGAAGCGGCGTAGCCGGGGCGCGCCTTTTCCTGCCCAAGAGGGGTTGTCCTAGACACCTACACCGATGGCCACGCCCAGTAGGCGTACCGGAGGAGGGTACACGCCCTCCCACAAGAAGAATAAATAGAGCGGGAATCCGAAGAAGCGTCCTCTTGTTCCTGTGCTCTGAAGGCTGCACCCACTCGTTGCTGGTGAGCCCTCGACGGAACAAGCAGCAATTTTGATTTGAGAACTTTTAATTCTTGTGTTTTTCTTTCAGTTACTCAAAGGCGAAGAGTCCAGGACCTCGTTGATCGTCTAAGGGGCCGATAATCGAAACCATGGCTGGCAAGAAAGCAGGAAAGGGTTCCGAGACGGATAAGGTGCTACGCCTGTTGATGAACCGAATGGCTGGCATGGAGCGGAAACTCGGACAAGTCCCATCGATCGGTCGAGGTTTGGCGGACGTCAAAAAACAACTGGCTGCACTGAGCAAGCCTGGTAACCCTAAGAAGGTAATAGGCCCGGCCTTGCCGGGAATCGTCCCCGAGGGTAGAGGGAAGGGGGTCAAGAAGAGGGCGGTTTCAGGGGAGGTTCCGGTCCCTGAGGTACCCCCGGCCACCCCTGTCACACCAGCAGACGACCCGGTACCAATCCCAGACGCTGGTCAACCGATCCCGGTAGTGATTACCCCCGCTAACGATGAAGATATGCCTCCTGAATTGGCCACCCAGTTGGCCGCATGGCTCAATAAGAAAGCAGGGGGTGCCAAGGCGCCCGGAGACACGGCCGAAGAGGCCACGCTACTAATCCAGCAATTGCGGCAGTCGAAAGATGCCGCAAAGGCCAATCTTCCTCTTGTTTTCCCACAGGTGACACCGGTAGGACCTGCAGTTGGTCTCGAGAAAACGGCAGGAACAACGACCGAACCGGGTAAGCTCGCTTTGCCAATGGCGGGGGAGGGCTCATTACCCTCAAGGCGGGAGAGGGTGGCACAGCACATCCCTATGGCCACAAAAGAGTTAATATGGGGAGAAAAATATATCAATATGTTTTCTTTATTAACTGACCATCGCGAGATGGAATATGCTAAAACCCAGAAAGATTTGTGGCACCCGAGCGTATGGCGAGCAAAAATGGTGGAATTCAGGGTGGAAGAAACGATAACGAATTGGGCGAAGGCCTTTGCAATATTTACTGCAGTTATGGGGGAACGTAAACCCGAGGTGTTAATTGAACTGTCTTGCTATCAAACTCGTATTATGGATTTTTATGCAATGTATGAGGGAGAGGAATGGAAAGGTTATGACATGAAATTCCGAAAAGCGAAAGAATATGATGCCTCTCTGACATGGGACTGCCTCGACTCGGTCTCATGGCATAAGCAGCTCCTGCCGGGGGCGGCAGGTACATCCTCGCCGGGCGGGAGTGGGTCGGGGGTCTTCCGCCAAAAGCCTGCGGTGCCCTTTCGAGCAAGCGCCGGTGGCGATCACCAGCCGAAAACCGGCGGGAATGGTGGAAAGCGGGGGGTCTGTTGGGGCTTCAATCGAGGCAACTGTAACAGACCGCAAGGAACATGTAGGTTCAAGCATGTGTGTGCGGGCTGTGGGAATTCCTCACACCCGGAGAGTTCATGTAGATCGAAAAATAACGGGGCGGGAGGAAAGGGAGGGTCCAAGCAGGATTAAGGGAGAATGTTGTGACCAATTGCCTACACCCGTTGATCTCATGGCTATGACTCCTTGGTTAAACAAATACCCTGATCATGTCTCCGCCGGGGTGTTGAGGAAAGGATTCTTGCACGGCTTCCACATCCCGGCGGGGGATTTTCGAGGGGACTCCTTTTGTAAAAAACAATTATCGGCGCAACATAATCCAAGTGTGGTAGAGAGAAAAATTGCAAAAGAAGTCAGCTTAGGGCGAGTGGCAGGGCCTTTTTATCGCCCACCGGTGGCGGATTTCATCTGTTCCCCGTTAGGGGTTGTCCCGAAGAAAGACCCAGGGGAGTTTAGGCTTATTCATAACCTGTCTGCTCCAAGGGGTTCCTCGGTGAACAAGGCCATTGACCCAGAAGTCTGTTCGGTGCGGTATGCATCATTCGATGAGGCTGTGGCCATGCTGAATCGCCTGGGCCCCGGGGCGCTGATGGCGAAATCAGATATCGAGTTGGCGTTCCGGTTGCTCCCGGTACACCCGCAGGATCAGCGTTTGCTAGGTTTTGCATTCCAAGGGAGTTATTAAATGGATAAATGCATGCCTATGGGTTGCTCCATTTCTTGTGCCTATTTTGAAATGTTCAGTTGTTTTTTAGAGTGGGCATTCACCGAGGCCACAGGGAATAGGCATGTAATGCATTATCTCGATGACTTCCTGTTTTTGGGGGCAGCCGGCGATACGAAATGTGCGCAGGTGCTTCACGATTTCTGCATCCTCATGAGGGAGTTTGGAGTCCCATTGGCGCCAGGTAAGACGGTTGGACCATCTACTTCACTGGAGTTTCTGGGAATTGAGCTCGATTCCATGGAGGGATGTTTCCGTTTGCCGATGGGTAAGGTGGCCAAATTTAGGGCTTCCCTGAAGCTATGCCTTGGTAAGGAGAAAGTGACCCTGCACCAGTTGCAGCAAACAGTGGGTCAGCTTAACTTTGCCTTGAGAGTGATACCTATGGCCCGCCCCTTCTCACGCTCTATCGCACAGGCGATGGTTGGTCTCAAAGAAGGACACCACCGTACGAGACTGTCTGCAGAGGTTCGCCAGGATATGCGCATTTGGTTGGCATTTCTGGCGGACTTCAACGGTTGAGTAGTGTGGAACAAGCCGCCAGCGTCTTCAGATGAGCTAGGTCTGTGGACTGACTCGGCGGGGAGCGTGGGATTTGGCGCCATTTTTGGTAATCGATGGTCGGCGCAAACATGGCCGGCGTGGTGGCACTCCAGTGGTCTCACAAGCAACATTGGGTTCCTGGAGCTATTCCCCATTTTTGTTGCTCTGATGGCATGGCCAGACGATTTCAGAGCCCTCTCAGTGGTGTTTTGGTCTGATAATATGACTGTTGTCGAATGCATTAACCAGCAGGCAGCACGCTGCAAATGTATCTTGAGATTGCTGAAAGAAGTTGTGCTGCTTTGCATGAGACTGAATGTGCAGTTCAGGGCAAAACATGTGCCGGGTGTACTGAATCATGCGGCTGATGCACTCTCTCGTTCACATATGAAGGCGTTCAGGGGTTATCTACCTACGGCGGACCTAGTGGCGGCACCATTCCCCGAAGCACTTTGGCTAATCGGTGCCCCGGATTACAAGACCTTCGTGGCAGCAAGCTTAGCCCCCAGGACAAGGAAGGCATATGAAGGAGCGTTTCGTTCCTATTGCACATTTTTGGGTCCGACAGGGAATCAGAGCTGGGGTCAGGAGGAATCCTTCCTGGGGTTCCTTGTAGCACTGCACAGGGAAGGCCGATCAGCGGCAACGGCCAATAGGCATAGGGCGGCCATTTCATTCATGGCGCAGGCGCATGGCATAAAAGACCCAACGGGTTCCTTTTTGGTAAGAAAAGCCCTTCGCGGCTGGCAGCGCCTTGAGGGTCGCAAGCAAGATGAAAGGCGCCCGATTGGCTTAGATAGGCTGTCCCTACTCATAGCGAAACTAGACAAGACATGCTCCTCCCAATTCGAAGCAGTTCTGTTCCGGGCAGCTTTCGCATTAGCGTTCCATGGGGCTATGCGGGTGAGCGAACTGGTCGCAAGGAATAAGAAAGACGTTGAGGGAGGCTTGCGCAGGGATCACGTCCAAATTACGGGTGATTCGATGGTGGTCACGATAGCCAGGTCCAAGACCGACCAAGGGGCTATGGGAGATAGTGTTGTGGTGCAGCGCGCGCGAGGGTCCCCCACGTGCCCGATAATGTGTATAGAGGAATACTTGGCACTAAGGGCGGCTACATGGGGGGGGAGTTTGCTGAGGCACAAGGATGGCACCCCACTGACGAGGTTTCAGTTCCAGAGGGTGCTAGCACTGACGATCGCTGCGGCGGGCATGGACCCGTGCGATTTTGGGACCCACTCCTTTAGGATAGGGGCTGCTACAGAGGCTACAGCCGGGGGTCAGAGTGCGGACGAAGTGAAACATTTGGGGCGATGGTCCTCGAATTGCTTCAAAAGGTATGTGCGATTGCACATGTTGTAAAGATCAATTGACATGCACTCACGCTTCTTGTCTTTTGTTTTAATTACAGTTTCGCGAGCCTGTCACGCGGGGCGGAATTTGCAGTCGACCCAGTACCAGGAGAGCAGCGGTCATGGATCACTGTCTAGAGGGAGAGTGGTATGGGTCGTGGGCCACTCATACGTGAGGCGCGCCATGGACGTATTCAAAGCAGGTGACGCGACTCGCGCTGCTGGGGAATACGGGTACAGAGTGGCCTTCCATGGGAAGGGCGGGCTCTGTTTTGACCAATTCGAGTCATTTGTTGAGGGTCTCTGAGGGCGGCAAAGGTCACCGCCATCTGTAGTCATAGTACACCTGGGGGGCAATGACTTGGTGACACTGGGTAGACGAGTGTTGTTTGAACAAGTTTTGTCTGCTGTTAGCTGGTTGGCAAAAAGAATCCCGGGGTGCACGATTGCCTGGTCCCACATAATTCCCAGGAAAGTATGGCAGGGGGGCCTTTCGGTGTCAGCACTGAACCATTCGGTGAAGAGGGTAAACAATAAAATTGGTAGATTGTTTCGCTCTGCGCAGTTGCATAGCATTCCTCATGGGCGTATTCGGGGTGATCACATGTATCTGAATGATGGGGTTCACCTGTCCCGGGAGGGGAATGTTTTACTCATAGGAGACTTCATAGCATGGCTAAGGGGTTTGAGGAAGCATGACCTTTAGGAGGAGTTGGGGGGGCCGGATAGTCGGTCAACTATCCGGCCTGTGGCGGTAAGGTCATGATCGGTGAGCAGTAATTTCAAGGTCCCTAGAGGGGGGCGCCACCTAGAATGGATGGGAGCGCCCGGGGGGAGGCGGCCATAGGCCCCTCCCAGGGGAGGAGGCGGCTATATGCCCCTCCTACTAATTTCCCGGGGGCCGGATATCCGCGACGGCGGATAGAGAGTGTGGGGATGGGGGGGAGTCCACGCTGTCCTTCCTACAGATACCTCACACGGGAACTCGGACAACCTTTAAGATGGCGTTGAGTGGAAAGGAGGCCCCCACCACGACAAGGGAAATTACAGTTGGCAATGAGGGTACAGTCCTCTGCGCATGCGCCACTCACACCGTGAGGGCGAGAGTTTTGGTAGTAGGGATCTGACACCGGTTAAGACCTTGCCGTTGGCCCTTAATGCTAGGATGTACAATTTTAATTTAGAATGTATGCATTTGCAGGATGTTAGACTCGGCTAGGAAACCTTTGTATTAGAGATCTGTTAAGGTTAGCCAAAGAACATGTCTTCATCGAAATGTAATAAATGTAAAATTGTACATGATTATGAAACTTTTATTTAATGTTTTAAATTTTGTTTCATATTTTAATAAATACGGCCGGGAGGGTGACTCCCTCCCGCCTTCCAAAAGTTCAAGCCTGCGTCCGTCTTCCCATCCTTGGGGTTTGTGTTGGGAGGGGGTGACGGGCATCCCGGCCATATGGAAAGGGGCGACCACTCGGTCCCCCCGAACGTATGGTTGGGTGCCCCGATCCTCCCGGGAAACCATTTTGGGCGGGGGGCGTGTCTCGGCTGGTATGCCCGAAGCGGCGTAGCCGGGGCGCGCCTTTTCCCTCCCAAGAGGGGTTGTCCTAGACACCTACACCGATGGCCACGCCCAGTAGGCGTACCGGAGGAGAGTACACGCCCTCCCGCAAGAAGTATAAATAGAGCGGGAATCCGAAGAAGCGTCCTCTTGTTCCTGTGCTCTGAAGGCTGCACCCACTCGTTGCTCGTGAGCCCTCGACGGAACAAGCAGCAATTTTGACCCACCCACCAGCCCCTTATGGCAATGTTCGTTTTGTAATAAAGTTTTGCTGTGTTAAGCCCATTTTTCCTCTGTAGAAAAGTAAAGGAATGTTTAAGTTGAGTATGTGTCTTCTGTCTGTAGGATACTGTTTTTCTTTTTTAGGAGTAAAGAGTCTTGATACAATTAGGCATGCGGAAGATTTTCCTTCCTTAGTAGGTGAACAACTGTCGTATTTATTTTTTGGTCGGGCGGTAAGGTCATGATCGGTGAGCAGTAATTTCAAGTTCCCTAGAGGGGGGCGCCACCCAGAATGGATGGGAGCGCCCGGGGGAGGCGGCCATTGGCCCCTCCCACGGGGAGGCGGCACCCATTACGGATGGGTCGCCTAAGGGGAGACGGCCATAGACCCCTCCCAGGGGAGGAGGCGGCTATATGCCCCTCCTACTAATTTCCCGGGGGCCGGATATCTGCGACGGCGGATAGAGAGTGTGGGGATGGAGGGAGTCCACGCTGTCCGTCCTACAGATACCTCACACGGGAACTCGGACGACCTTTAAGATGGCGTCGAGTGGAAAATGGGCCCCCACCACGACAAGGGAAATTACAGTTGGCAATGAGGGTACAGTCCTCTGCGCATGCGCCACTCACACCGTGAGGGCGAGAGTTTTGGTAGTAGGGATCTGACACCGGTTAAGACCTTGCCGTTGGCCCTTAATGCTAGGATGTACAATTTTAATTTAGAATGTATGCATTTGCAGGATGTTAGACTCGGCTAGGAAACCTTTGTATTAGAGATCTGTTAAGGTTAGCCAAAGAACATGTCTTCATCGAAATGTAATAAATGTAAAATTGTACATGATTATGAAACTTTTATTTAATGTTTTAAATTTTGTTTCATATTTTAATAAATACGGCCGGGAGGGTGACTCCCTCCCGCCTTCCAAACGTTCAAGCCTGCGTCCGTGATTGTGGGATTGTGTTGGGAGGGGGTGACGGGCATCCCGGCCATATAAGTACTTCAAACATGTATGTGTTGAAGCAGAGGAAATAGTTGCAGAAGAAGACAGTGATTGTTCAGTCGGCCAAATTGAAAAAGTTGATGTGTCTAGGGGTGAAGAAATATATGAACATTATAATGTTCATCCTTTGCAATCCAAAGAAGTAATGGGGAATGCAATTGACTTGTTTCAAATGAAAGCAGCAAAAGGAAGTCCTATTAGTGTATGGGAAGAAAGTTTGGAAGCTCATTGTTTTCCACAGTATTTCCAACAGGTCGAGGTGGACGATATGACGATCGACCAGTTCAAATTCCTGCTTCTGAATACCGGACTTTAAGATTATATGCTGAAGATTCAAGGTTTCGTCAATGCATTCCATATTTGTTTCATCTACTGTATGAAAGTGACTTGTCTGGACTTTCATATGCAGTAAATCATATACTGAAAAGTGGAGCACATCTGCAAAATGTTTTGGCAAGGGGCTTTATGGAGAAAGTCAATCTGCAAGATAATATTTTGGAATCTCATCTAATCAATCTCATGGCATGTCAGCGTGGTACAAACGAGTATTGGTACCGTCGTCATGGGGAATTGAAATGTATGCTAAGAAACTTAGGAACTCCCACATGGTTTCTCACTCTTAGCTGTGCTGAGTATGCATGGGACGACTTACTTGAATTTCTATGCGAGGCAAATGCTAATATACAAAATATAGAATTGAAAACACCAGAAGAACTGTGTTCTTTGGATCCAGTGAATGTATGCAGATATTTCAATCATAGATTTGAAGCTATGATGTCTGTTATTACCAATAAAAAAAATCCTCCTCTTGGAGGGGCTTTGGATTTCTTTTGGAGAAAGGAGTATCAAGCGAGAGGTACTCCTCATATACATATGTTGTTGTGGATTAAAGATGCACCCACATTTGGATCAGATTCGGATGAAACAGTGATGAGTTTCATTGAAGAGTATTCAACATGTGCTGTTCCAAAAAGTACTGAAGAAAACAATTTAAGGCAACAAGTTTTACGCTTCCAATCCCATCGTTGCGGGAAGTGCTGTCGTCGAAAATTCAAAAACAAGGAAAAGTTCTACATAAAATGTCGTTTTGCATTTCCACGACCAGTGATTTCTAAGGGAAGAGTAAATAATTTGATGTCATCTCTATGACATACTGTGACGAGGAAATCACCCAAAAATACATACAATTAAAAAAGAAACGAAGAGTCCAAGTACATCAACGACTACAACCCAGTGATTTTGTCCATGTGGAATGCTAACATGGATATTCAGTTCGTTGCTGACAACTCTATTGCTGTGGCTCGATATGTGACATCTTACATCACAAAAAAAGAAAAGACAGAGCTAAAGGAAATGTGGGAGGACATTTCACATGAAAATAGTCTAAGCAAGAAATTATACAGTTACAGTCTGAAGATGTTGTCGCATCGAGAAATTGGAGCATATGAATGTTCTGATCGGTTATCATCAGCAAGTCTCTATGCCAAATCTAGAACAATCATTTGGGTGAGTCTAGGTCTTGCTGCACCCGAAACCGAGTTTTGAAATCTGTAGTAGAAATTGACTATTTGGCGGAGAAAGAACCAAATAGTACAGATATTTTGAAGACAAACATGTTGGATACATACTATCCAAATAGAAGTAGTCACCTTGAGAACACTTGTTTGTATGAAGTTCTGCAAAACTATAGTTATAAAAGGAACATCACAGAAGATATCAATAATGGAAAACATGCTGTCATTGGAAATGAAGGATGTCTAGTGAAGCAGAAAAAAGGCGATTTGATTAATCATCGAAAATTGAGTTGTGAATCTCCAGACAAAAGAGAATTTTACTATTTAGCTCTTTTGCAACTCTTTAAGCCATGGCGTACAGAAGAGGAACTACTTGGAGATTTTCTCTGTTACAGAGATTCTTTTAATGCAACCAAGGATAGCATAGAATGTCCTGTTTTTCCAAATTATCTGCAAATGTTGAACGAAGAAATAGAGCAAGAAGCCACAATTGCTGAAGAGATTGCCAGAAACAGTTCTCAAGATAGTCAGAGTTCTACTTCATTAAGTCAGGATCCACTAGGAGGACCAATTATCCAAAATTACGCTGCCACTGCCATGGATGAGTTAACTTAGAAGATTTTGTAAAGCAACTAAACGTTGAGCAGAAAAAGATATATGATGAAGTCACAGAACAGATTGAACATGGATTCAGACATGAGAAAAATGAGTGCTCATGTACATCATTTGAGCCTGTCCGACTGTGCGTAAGTGGGTAAGCAGGGACAGGAAACAGTTTTCTGATTAAAGCAATTGTAACTTATCTGCAGAAAAGGACTGATTCACCGCTGTCTTGTGTTGTAACCGCTCCAACTGGACTGGCAGCACATAACATTAAAGGGATTACTCTTCATCGTTTACTGATGCTGCCAGTTGAGCATGATAATAAATTGCATTACAACAAGTTATCTGGAGATGCGTTTTCTGACGTTTCCAGAGTCCGGAAGAAAATGAAACTTCTTATCATTGATGAAGTAAGCATGGTCTCAAATCTAATGCTTGCTTTTGTGCATTTGAGAATGCAAGACATTCTTAGAACAGAGTATGATGTGTTATTTGGAGGAAAACACATTATTGTTTTTGGAGATCTATTGCAGTTAACTCCAGTAAAAGGACAACCAGTGTTTAAAATGCTTACACATGAGGATACCAGGAAGTCCCTTGGAAGCATTGGAAACGTTAATATATGGTTAAATTTCAAATGTAAATGTGGCGTATTTGTATAGCGCGAACAGTGACCCGGAGGCATCCCGGCGCTTGTACTCCTACCACAAGGGATCCCCTCCTGGCTTTTCCTTGTGGGGTGTCCACTCCTGGGCATCCCATGGTGAAACCAGGCATCCCTTGTGTATCAGGGGGCCTTTGTGGAGACTAAGCAAGCTATTGCCCAGAGTTGCAGCGTGGGACCCATGCTTAGAATCAGCACTGAGGCGAGAATATCCGGTCAGAGGAATTTAAGCATGAAACCCGCCGAGGCGGGAATCGAACCCTGGTCCCTGGCCAGCGTTCTGCATCAAGGTCTGCTGCTCTAAGCATTGAGCCACACTTCTCCACTATATATAAATATACAGAACTGTTTCAAAATATGCGACAGGCAAAGGATGAAGATTATAAAAAAATTCTACAAGATATAAGAATCGGAACAGTAAGCAAGCATGCGAAAGAAGCTTTACATGCATGATTAATTTCAAATTTGTATCCAAATGAAAACATTCTTCCAGAGAATATTTTTAAGAAAACTACTGAGAACAAATCTGGAATATATTTGATGCCAACTCTGCAAGAATGTTCCATCTTCAACAACAAAATGTTAGAGTTAGAAAATGAAGAGATTGTGAAACTAGAAGCAATAGATAAAATTGTGCATAGGGGAGCAACAATTATTTTGTCAGAAAATTTGAAATCAAAATTGGATTCATTAGAGAAGAGTTTATCTAAAACAGCTGATTTTGAAAAGACTCTGAATGTGTGTTTTAATTGTCGTATCATTTTGAGAAGGAATTTAAATGTCGAAAGAGGTCTGGTAAATGGAGCAATTGGTCATGTTGTTGATTTTATGAATTATCAAAATAGAGATGGAATTGAATTTTTAAAAATTAAATTTGATGGCATTGAGCAAGTTCAACAAATCAGTCGTTGTTCTGCTAGATTTTTGCTTGTAAAAGACTTATATGTTCACAGAAAACAGTTTCCTGTTTGTTTGGCATATGCGGTGACAATTCATAAATCTCAAGGTTTAAGTGTAGATAGTGCTTTGGTGAACATTGGAAGTTCTTTGATTAAAGAGGGTATGGCATATGTGGCATTATCACGAGTTAGAACTTTATCTGGATTGTATTTGATTAAGTGTTATCACACAAAGATTTGTGCAGATCTGGATTGTGTTAAAGAATACAATAGATTAAGAAGAGAGTATGCTCCACATTTGCCACAATATCCTCTGTTTTAAAAACGTGTGGTATGCCGAAAAAGAAGAAATGAGAGTAATTGTACTGAGGTAGTAGCAAAAAGACAAAAAGTAGATGAAAATGTAATTGTAAGCAGAAAGAAAAAGGGTTCTGTTCAAGATGTTGTTGGATGTCAAATTGAAAACAGTTCTGGTGTCAACTGCTATGCTAATGTAGTGGTTAATGTTGTTTTTTTTCTTAAAACTTTACAAGAACAGATTGTTGAAAATCGGGATCAAAGATTGTGCGGTTTCTTGAATTCTGTGTTTGAGAAATGTAGCAGTGATAGAGCAAAAATAGAAAGTGTAACAGAAATTCGAAATATTTTAGACGTGTTCTGGTCAAGAAAAATTTTCACAGAACATTCAGCAGGATTGTCAGGAATTTTTAATGTATATGTTTGGTGTTTTGAAAGATGAAGGTGTAGATGTAGAAAATCTTTTTAGCCTTTCTTATCAATGGCAGCATGACTGCGAGAATTGTAGTTTATCAAGTACTACTAGAATAGACACTGAAAGATTTATATATTTGACTTTACCAGACTGCAAATCAGTACCATTTAATAATCTAGTTAAAGCAGTTGATCATAATATGGTGTGTACCCAATGTAAGTGTCTAATGCTGTCCACATTATTTATACAAAGTTATGGTCAGTATGTGATTTTAGTTTTCCAACGATGTAGACCTGATGGAACTAAATTGACAACTTGTATCAAAAATGTTGTGGCTTCTCAGTTATCAATTGCAGGAAGAACTTTTACAACTGTAGCTATTATTTATCATGATGGTCCTTCAACAACATCAGGACATTATACATGCTACTTAAAATGTCAAAAAGTTTGGAGTTACTGCAATGATTCTCATTTGACTTATAAACAACGTTTGCCTTTTGACTTAAAAAATTCTTACCTAGTGTTTTTAAAACCAAAATTTTAGTAAAGGTAATTGGCCTATGAAGACGGGTGCAGTTAATTAAATTTAGTTACTTAGTTAGTCTAATGTTTAAAATTATTTATCTCAAATAGGTACTGTAAGTTAATCTCATAGTAAGTGATATCAGCATTATAGGAAATGTTGAACATGAGTGATCAAAAAAGTGAATATGAATTTTTAAAGATTGTGAAAATGTTATATGAGCTTTTCTTTGAAAACTTCGGGTAAACGGTAATTTCAGAGTTTAATTAGAGAAATTTCAAAATATACTCATATATCTGACACTATTTGGCCGTAAGGAAAGTTGAAGGTATGAGCAATAACTTATAACTTAACACAAGGAGGAAAATGAAAACGTTGAGATTTATTTCAGATGTTCTTAGAGCTTTTTTTATAGAAAGTTGATGAAATGGAAGTTTTAGAGAACAGCAGAGTATTTTCCAACGAAAAAGACCTTCACTATCTACTATTTGGCATCATGGAAAAGTAAGTGAATCAAAGATTAGTGTACATATATGATTTGTAAGTTTATATGGCTTTTTTAAAACACAATCTTTTAGATTGTGTTTTTTTTCCTGCTGTTATATGATGAAGAGTTTGAACTCACTGTTTTTAGTGAAATTCAATATATTCTGAGAACAGCAAAAATAAACTATCTAACATGTTCTATAAGTTATTCTATAGTTTGCATTGTGTAATTTATATTGTATTCCCATTGTCTCACACTCATTTTCCATTTTTCCACCCTTTTTCAGCTCTCTTTACTGACTTACACTGCCTTTTTTCACTTTGTTTCATCGCTGTTCCTTTACTCCACTTCTTTCACAACCCCTCAATCCAATTTCAACTGTCTGCATTTCCTCTCTCCCTTGCACCACTTTTCAGCTTTCTTACATTCTCTCAGTACCACTGCTTTAGTTCTCTTCCCCTCTCTTTCCTTGTTTTGCTCCTTTACTCTTTTTCCTTTCTTCACTCATTGTACTGCACTTCACTCAGTCCTTCCCTTAGTCTTTCTGTGTAGTTACTTCCTCACTCCTTTTTCCACTATTGTTCTATACTAACCTCATTCCCTTCATCTCTTCACTCTGTGACTCCCCTGCAGTCACTCTCAGTCATCTTCCATTCCTCTTTCTTGTAAATAGATCCTCATTTAGACTCCTTTCCCTTTCACTCATTTTTCTTTTACTTACTTCTCTTTCCTGATTTCGTTTTGGTATGTCACATTCTTTTAGTATCTTACTTACCTTCAGTAATTTGTTCTCCTTTTATTTCTTTTTCCCTCTTTTTTGTCTTTCTACATTACTTCATTTACGTTTCTCTATCCTTCACTCTTGCTTTATTTCTTAGTACACTTTTTTAATTTTTTTACCTCTTGATCCTTTTCTTCTATTTTAAAATATATATTTTACTAATTATAACTTTTTTTTCTTTTGTCTTTCACAGATATAACGTGTAGTTTAAACATGCAAGTAAGTTTTCATTGATTATATGGTAACTGTGACTAAAAAATGTAGTTTGTCATCACCCTTTGCTTTAACCTCACTACTTTTCTCACACCCTACCTCACCCCTGTTTCCTTAATCTGCTTCCCTCACTTATTCTTATCCTCCATGTTTATTTCCCTTTTCCTTACTTTCCTAACACATTCAACTTCTTTCAGTCTTCCTGCTCACCCACACTCCCTCACTTTCCTTTCTTTTTTGGTTAACTCAGTCCCTTTCTATCCTTCCTTCCTTTACTCTCTCTGATCTTTCTCTCTGTCACTCCCCATATCTTACCCTTATTCACTTTTATCTACTCTTTTTCACTTCTCTTTACTTACACTCACTGCTCTTTTCTTTCCCTTCGTTACGACTGTTCCTTTTCTCTGGTTCCGTCACTACCCGTCATTCCCCATCCTTTACTTTCCTTCCTTTTACTTTCATCACCCATTCACATTCTCCCAGAACCTCTGCTTTAGTCTTCTTCCTCTTTCTTCTCTTCTTTTGCTCCCTTATTGATTTTCCTTTTCTCAGTTACTTCCACTTATACCTTTTCTCTGTTTTACTATCTATTACACAGTCCCTATGTGTTCTTCCTTCTAGCTCTCTTTCTCTTTACACCACTATCTCTGTCCCCTTTGCTCATGCTCACTCCTTCATTATTTTATTTTATTTTATTTTTTTTTGGTACGCTACCGGGACGCGCACCGGTACGCGTACCGGGAGCGCTCCAAGATTAAACATAAAAAAAATGAATATACTTAAAAAAAAAGGTATTATATTAATATACATATATATTCACTGAAAAAAACATAGGTTTCACACCAGTTATAGTTAGAGATTAGCATTTAAAAAACCTTTGAAATTCAATGAAAAAACCATAGGTTTCACACCAGTTTTAGTTAGGAATTAGCATTTAAAAAACCTATTAAATTCACTGAAAAAACCATAGGTTTCACACCAGTTATAGTTAGCAGGAAATTTTACTGACATAAAACCATTGAAATTCCACGTTATAGTTAGTTGGACTCAATATAACTTGCGCGTGTAATGCACTGCTGATGACGTCACATATTACATCACTCATGACATGGTCAGTGACATCACTCATGACATCACTCATGACACCATCCTTGTGACAGAGTGACAGACCTCCTTTTACTGTAAAGTAACCCTTGAAACACATATTCAAAAATAGAAACTAACATTTTCAAAAAAGTGGAGATACCCATACCAGTTACAACAACCAATTCAGTAATTGCACCATTTATATACACATCCACTAATTCACCAACAGTTCTATATAGTCACTCATACATATACTCACTCATCATATGTAGTGATACACCTATACATCCTGTAACACATCAACAGTCTTCCAAAAGTTGCTCACACACATACTCACACATGCAAATAAACTATTGAACATCCATTTATTTGCATATACAGCTATACACACACTACCACCTTACTTCTAAGGAAACTTACACATACTTACTCACTTAAACAATCACTTATAAAAACACATACTTATTTAAAGAGGAACTCTTACAATCTCTCACTCTCACATATACTCACTTATATACATCAATACTCACATATACTAGATTAAAACATATGTAGTTACTGATAAAGACACTAGTGAGACAGTCATTCACTCACTAACACACACATATACACACTCATCCATCCATACAGTCCTGCACATATGCCATCTTCCAAACACATACAAACAGTGAGTCAGTCATTGATGCATCTATGTGCTAAGTAATACCCCCACTAAACCATACAGACACTTATATTGATACTAAAATAAACATCTAATAACTCATATACACACCCATGTAGCTACTCACCAACCCATGCAGCCACTTATACACAAAGTGAAACACTGATACAAACATTTAAATATGTAAACAATATTCGCTAATATATGTATTCACTAAGATGCACTTAATAAGCCAGTTAACCAATCAATTTTTTTTAATAAAACATCAATTAACATCCTTATTTAAACATTTATTCGTCCATTGACCTTTACAAATACATATATAAAACATATTGATTTTTCAGAAAGACACACATTCACTGGATGGTGTCATCAGTGATGTCATGAGTGATGTCACTGACCATGTCATGAGTGATGTAATATGTGATGTCATCAGCAGTGCATTACACGTGCAAGTTATAGTAAGTCCAACTAACTATAACGTGGAATTTCAATGGTTTTATTTCAGTAAAATTTCCAGCTAACTATAACTGGTGTGAAACCTATGGTTTTTTCAGTGAATATATATGGTGCCCACTGTGGTGTCAGGAAGGGATAGTCCCTTGTCGCTGTTTACCAACGCTAGCGAACTTGCATTTATACTCGAACTGCATGGTACCAGTAAGAAACACAGAGGAAGGCGGAAGGCTATCGCCGAAACGTTTGTTTGCTGAATAAAGCTGTGTCCTGTTAACTGCCGGAGTGCTGTCTTTCTTATCGAAGCGGATAAGGATTTGTGAGCGTTATATATATATATATACATATACATATATATATATATATATATATATATTATATATATATATATGTACTTATACACATATATAAAATATGTTATTTTGTTGTGCTAACCATCATGAACAGCTGACAGTTATTGATGACGGTTGGCACATCAAATGTGAATTGCATGATTGGAGTTTGTGGCATTCTTTTTTTGAAAAGTACACAAATTGTCTGAGGGACTGTCCCCTCAAGCTGCTGCACTCGCCACGATTGAGAAAGGAGTACACACAAAAAAATATATAGTTAGATAGATAGATAGATAGATAGATAGATAGATAGATAGATAGATAGATAGATAGATAGATAGATAGATAGACAGACAGACAGACAGACAGACAGATAGATAGATAGATAGATAGATAGATAGATAGATAGATAGATAGATAGATAGATAGATAGATAGATAGATAGATAGATAGATAGATAGATAGATAGATAGATAGATAGATAGATAGATAGATAGATAGATAGATAGATAGATAGATAGATAGATAGATACATAGATAGATAGATAGATAGATAGATATAATCCATCATATATATATATGTTATTCTAGTAGCTGCGCCTCTGACGTTGTATTGACAACTATACATTCGGTTCAACAATTCCATACTCCCATTGTTCTATGTATTGCCATTGTGGCTTTGTAGATAATTTCGGACCCGTATGTTGTGGATGCCAAATAAATAAATATAGAAATGAATGTCTCAAAAAATATAATACCCATTAACAGGAAAGAAAGATAGGAAAGATAATACCTTTAGCTATAATTACATTATCACCCTGTCATCTGATAATAATTAAAACATTCTCCACGATGTTTCTGAAAAAGCGGCGACGTAATTTATTCATCTTCCCATCCATATTACTGACAAGGCTTCTAATACAGTCAATGGAAAAAGTGCATTTTAGTAACTTGGAATAAGTGTAACTTGATTGCAAAGGTGTTTCGAGTTTCGGTCACAATGATATTGTGCTGCTTAGGCACCCCTTTATCCTTGCTGCAAGCATATTTCATAGCATTCACAGAAACCTGGTGTCTTCTTGTGCCCATTCGTGGTGCTGCAGTAAGGCAACACCATATGGTGACCTAATTGCATCACTGGACTAGGATTAGAAGGTAAATGAATATGCTTATAAAAGGGAGAGTTAGAACTGAAATATATGTAGGCACCAGAGAGAATAAATCTTTTTGGTGTTTCTGATATTGAATTATGCCAGTAAACATGACAGCTTTGCAGACGAATATGATGTGCATAAGCACTCAAATTGTGCAAAGCTTTTCTGTTGTTTGAACAAAGACTGCTCTTTATCATTCAGGTACAATTTGTTTTCTCAACAAGTGGTTAATATTGAGCAGAAGATATGAATGAATGATCGGCAGGTGGAAGTATTATAATTATCCTGTTATTTCCCTTCTAGGTATTCCCCTTTTTATGTTTTATAAGTTAATTATTTTAACTGTGAATAGAAAACATAGAATGAATATTTGCTTAATGTTGCTTTTAATTGCAAAGTGATGATCAAATAGGTTCTAACATATATATACAGTATTTAATTTGAGTTGCCCTCTCTGTTCTAAAATGATTGTTATTGAGTTGTAAACAAAGTTTCATGCAAGATAGTTATTTAATTTCTAATTTCCTAATATAATTCCAAGAGCACAGTCTTACAAGTTGAAAATAAGAAAAATTGTTCATTGCTAATTGTTCGCTCTAAAAGATTAAAACTGGCCAGGTGATGTTAGATGAGTTAAGGAAATAGTGTGAATAGTTGGAGAGAAACTTTGTGCCAGGATACTGAGGCGAGACATGCCATGTTAGGTTATGTGTATTTGTAAAGCGCACTATCACTGGTGAGGGTATAATGGTGCGGAATAGGGGGGGGGGGTGTATAGCCTAGCATATGGTTGGTTGGTTCAGCTTCTAGTGGAATTCAAGAGAGAAGAGGGCGCTCTGCTGTGGAGTGGGAGTACATTCCATGCTTTAAGAATGATCTAAGAGAATGCCCGTCCTAAGGATCTGGTTCTGTGTATATATGAGATAAGCATGAATAGGAGTCCTGTAGAGCAGAGGTATCTGGGTGGTTGGTGGAAGGAGATCAGCTGTTCAAGTAGGTGCAGACTATGTTTCCTAGTACCTTGAATTTGTGTGTGAGGAGTTTGAAATGAGCACGCTATGTATTGGGAGCCAATGGAGTACCCTGAGTTGTGATGTGATGTGAGTTCTGTGTGGGAGATTGAGGATGAGTCTGTCTGCCGAGTGCCTGGTTGCAATCCAACTAGTTTTCTGTCTCGTCTTGAAATATTCACAAAGTTCTTAATGTTGGGGGGGACTAGAAAGTATATTACCACGGAGTGTTCGGGAAGGATCTAGAATTCAGACAGTTATCTTTCCTTCCTCTATGAGAACAACAATGTTACATTGAAGTAGGCCTCAATGTTCCTTTTTAATACACTCATGTCACACCTTGGGTAGGCTCTAGGAAGCCGTAGAGCTGAGTGCATTATATTTAAAAAGTTGAACATGTACTTTTAAGTTTGACATGTCCTGGTAGTGAAAAACTCTTAGATTTGTTTTTTACTACTGTAAGGGCTACCTCTCCTATTGGATAATATTAGATTACTTTATTTCATTTAATAGGTGAAAGCGTTTGTTTGAGAAAAGGTAGAACTGTCATGTTTGGTCTCTATGAATTGTAATTTACAACCCTCTTAAATGGTGAGTTTAAGTCACAGTTCTTAAAACGCCACTTTTAGAAATTTGGCATTTCATGTCTAAGCCATTTGCTGCCTGCAGTATATATCCTTGATCACATGACTAGGTGTAGTTGGGAGTTAGCCTTTGTGTATTTTTCCAACACAGTATTCCAAAAGGGGAACTGTGTGTTAGCAGAATGGGCCATTCTCATCTAATAGGAGGGGCAGAGATGTCACCAACCATACTTGCACTTCAAAGGAGCTGCCTTAGCACGCAAACACAATAACTTCACACTTGCCTTTTCTGACTCCAGACATCCTTGTACCAGGGCAGGGAGCAAGAAAATTCCAGAACCAGATGTGAGGGAGAAGTCTAAAAAATTCCCCAACTTCAAAGCTGGCACCGGTATAAATATTAGACCCTCAGGCCACCTCTTCAGATAACGTCTTGACCTGTTGAAGACTCAGAAGAAGGACTGCTCTGCTGCCATGCTGCTGGAAGGTGTGCCCTGCTGCAAGAAGGCCTGCCCTGCTCCCTGAGGAAGAAAGACTCAACCTGCTCTTTGACCCCAGTACCACCAGAATGGCACCAAGGGCTATCTGTCTGACCTCCTGTTCTGTGTTACAGGGTCATAACAAGCTCCAAAGACTTCTCCTACTTCTGCCTAGCAGGTGAGGCTCCATTTGACCTGCCTGTGTCCTGCTGCAGGCCTTTGTTGGAGTGAGTCCTGATCTCCAAGTGCACCCCACGTCTAGTATCAGAATGTACTTCTCTTGGCCCAACTGTGGGTTCCCTCAGAACCAATGCAGTGTTATGCAGCTTGATGCAGGACCTCATATCGAAGCACCTTGCAGTTCCTGATTGGCAGCCTCATGAGAATCAACGCAGAATGGCGTATCTCGATGCAGGACTTCACATCAAAGTACCTCGCAACTCCTGATCGGTGGCCTCATCGGAACCAACACAGTCTGACACAACTCAAGTTGGGACTTGAGACTTTGTTCTGGTCCGGCATGACTAGATAACCCCAGTTGACACTTTGCACTGGTTTGAAATAGTTTGATCTAGGACATTGAAATTGAATATCTCCAGTTCTACAGAATGATACCAGAATGTTGTTCTGGTATCATTTTATTTATTAATATTTAGTCTATTTTTTTGGATTAGTGTGGGATTATCCTTTTGTTGATTTTTTACTTTATTACTGTTTGAGTGCTGCGTACATAATCAACATATTGCCTCTAAGCTAAGCCAGTGTGTCTTTGTGGCAAGCTACCACAGGGTTAAGCACAGGTTAATTTAGTGACTTCTTGTTGTTTACCCTGACAAGGATTGTTTTTGTTTATTGAGAATGGTGTCACCAGCTACAGCCAGTACCCCCATTTCTCACAATCATTAGCTGAGTGAAATAATATTACTAAACATTAACAGGACTAGCAAAAGGTGTGGAAATTATTATTGTCATTGATTAACATCACAGCTACTTTATCTGTCAACACTCTTTAACTAGGTTTTTCAGGGGTTCCCTGCATTGGCTCATTAGGGGAGAGCCATATTACATGTTAAGGTTATCCTCATGAGAATTTACATAAAGTTAATGGGAACTATTTCGATAACCAGTTCACATCAGGAATATGTGATGTGGCACCACCCAGCACTCTGGTGCTTACGCGTCCTTGGTAGGAGAGTAGCTTTTAAAGTCTACTCTCTCTCTCAGTTCAGAAAGGAATTGAAAGCCCAATCCAATTAACAGTTTCCAGTTTCACACCTCCTCCAAAATCTGATTCTTATGTACCAATCCTTAGATGCTACCCTGGTTCAAGCTAAGGTAAAGGGTGTTAGTCTCTCCCATTACATCTATATCCACTTTTCCATGACCTGAGAATTAGAAAATTAGTTGTGTGGCCTTCACAAGTAATAGGTAAAAATGGGCGAAATTTGTGAATTTGCTTTCTGCGAATTTGTGCGAAATCGAATTCACAATCCGCAAAATCTGCGAATTCGTGCAAATTTGCGGATTATTGTTTTTTTGCGTGTTCGAGGGTTTTTTGCGTGTTTGCGGAGTTTTTGAGTGTTCGCGGGGCTTTTTACGTGTTCGCGGGCCGCTTGCATGGAGAAGTTACCCATGCGGTCGTGTATGGGCACAGCACCCTCTGGTTCACCCCTGCCACCCTCTGGTTCATCACTACTACCCTCTGGTTCAAGACTGCCACCCTCTGGTTCACCCCTGCCACCTTCTGGTTCACCCTGCCACCCTCTGGTTCACCACTGCCACCCTCTGGTTCATCACAGCACATCTGGTTCACCACTGCCACCCTCTGGTAAACCACTGTCACCCTCTGGTTCAGCACTGCCACCCTCTGGTTCACCACTGCCACCCTCTGGTTCACCCCTGACACCCTCTGGTTCACCACTGCCACCCTCTGGTTCATCACAGCACCCTCTGGTTCACCCCTGCCACCCTCTGGTGCAGCACTGTAACTCTCTGGTTCACCACTGCCACCCTTTGGTTCACAACTGCCACCCTCTGGTTAATCACAGCACCTCTGGTTCACCACTGCCACCCTCTGGTTAACCACTGTCACCCTCTGGTTCAACACTGCCACCCTCTGGTTAACCACTTCTATCTCTGGTTCACCACTGCCACCCTCTGGTTCACCCATGCCACCCTCTGGTTCACCACTGCCACCCTCTGGTTCACCCCTGCCACAATCTGGTTCATCACTGCCACCCTCTGGTTCACCCCTGCCACCCTCTGGTTCAGCACTGTCACCCTCTGGTTCACCCCTGCCATCCTCTGGTTCATCACTGTCACCCTCTGGTTCATCACGGCCACCCTCTGGTTAACCACTTCTATCTCTGGTTCACCACTGCCACCCTCTGGTTCACCCATGCCACCCTCTGGTTCACCACTGCCACCCTCTGGTTCACCCCTGCCACAATCTGGTTCATCACTGCCACCCTCTGGTTCACCCCTGCCACCCTCTGGTTCAGCACTGTCACCCTCTGGTTCACCCCTGCCATCCTCTGGTTCATCACTGTCACCCTCTGGTTCATCACGGCCACCCTCTGGTTCACCACTGCCACCCTCTACCGAGACCTTTTGTGACGCAGCAGCAGCACAAAAGATGCGCCATGGTGCTGGGTGTTAACAACATGACGCATCTGAGAGATGCGTCACGTTGTAAAGCCCTGCACCATCAGGAGGTGTTCCGGCGCAGAGGAGGGCGTTTCTGCGCAGGAACGCCTCCTAAAAGTGGCTGAGTGAAATCTACAAAATTTCACTCAGTCACTTTTAGGCCAATGCTGCGTCAAAACCCGGTGGCTGCTTGAAGCAGGCGCAAGGCTTGATGCAGCATTGGGGAGATAGGGCCATGGGTGGCGGAGCTACGGCGCACAATAACTGGCGCATCCCTGGGGATGCGCCAGTTATTGTAAATCTGCCCCTATACATTTAGCCAACGAGGGAGCACTTACTGATTAGACAGTAGAAAGTACTCCAGTTGATTAGAGGTATTGCACAAAAAGATGGCATCTTCCTGGACAAACACGCAGCACGGGATTCATTCTGCCCCCTGCTAGACTTGTTTTTTGTGCCCTTCTGCCCTCTGTTAGACTTGTTTTTCCATTGTTTTTGTGCCCTTCTGCCCTCTGTTAGACTCGTTTTTCCCTTGTTTTTCTGCCCTTCTGCCCCTTGTTAGACTGGTTTTTTGTACCCTTCTGCCTCTGTTAGACTCATTTTTCCCTTGTTTTTGTGCCCTTCTGCCCTCTGTTATTCCCTTGTTTTTGTGCCCTTCTGCCCTCTGTTAGACTCGTTTGTTGTCCCCTCCTGCCCTCTGTTAGACTCGTTTTTGTGCCTTTCTGCCCCGTTAGACTCGGTTTTTGTGCCCTTCTGCCCTCTGTTAGACTAGTTTTTCCCTTGTTTTTCTGCCCTTCTGTTCTCTGTTAGACTGTTTTTTTTGTGCCCGTCTGCCCTCTGTTAGACTCCTTTTTCCCTTGTTTTTCTGCCCTTCTGCCCTTTGTTCGACTGCTTTTTGTACCTTTCTGCCCTCTGCATCACCACATCATCACTCAGCGCTACCCCAACATCACTCAACACCACCACATTATCACTCAGCACCACCACATTATCATTCAGCACCACCACAGCACCACTCAGCACCACCACAGCATCACTCAGCACCACCACAGCACCACTCAGCACCACCACATTATCACTCAGCACCACTACAGCACCACTCAGCACCACCACAGCATCACTCAGCACTACCACAGCATCACTCAGTACCACCACAGCACCACTCAGCACCACCACAGCATCACTCAGCACCACCACAGCACCACTCAGCACCACCACAGCACCACTCAGCGCCACCACAGCATCACTCAGCGCCACCACAGCATTACTCAGCGCCACCACATTGTCACTCAGCACCACCACAGCACCACTCAGCACCACCACAGCATCACCCAGCACCACCACAGCCTCACTCAGCACCACCACAGCACCAATCAGCACCACCACAGCACCACTCAGCGCCACCACAGCATCATTCAGCACCACCACAGCATCACTCAGCACCACCACATTATCACTCAGCACCACCACAGCACCACTTGGCACCACCCCAGCATCACTCAGCACCACCACAGCATCACTCAGCACCACCACAGCACCACTCAGCACCACCCCAGCTTCACTCAGCACCATCCCAGTATCACTCAACACCACCACAGCACCACTCAGCATCACCACAGCACCACTCAGCACCACCACAGCACCACTCAGCACCACCCCAGCATCAATCTGCACAACCATTCAACAACAACTGGTTCAAATATGTTCTCTCAATGTTTCAAACTTTATTACAAATGTCACAAAAAGTTGTTAATATTTCACTTCTGTTCTTGGATTTTCATCACAATAAAATACACTGAACATAATCTTCACAAAAGTTACTTCAAAAGTTTAAGCTATTGCCATTATAAATTAAAATCACTTTTATTTAAGTATTAATTATTAAAAAAAATTAAAAGCCAGTGTAATTTGTAATATCAATACAGCTAAGTCACATAAATACAAAACATCTTGCATTACAAATGCTATAGGTGTCACATTTGCAAAAGTTATAACTATTGGCATTGTAAATGACAAAGCTATTAATTTAGCTATTTTCAAAACCAACACATAAATAAAAAAAATTGTCATTTACAAGACCAATAGCTCAAACGTTCCTAATGCGAGACCTATTGCATTGCAAATGCTTGTTTTTATATCTGTCAGTGCTTCCTGTTGAGGTTTAATTTTGTGACAGGCGCCTCATTGCCTACTTGTAACTATTCTCTGACCCTGCTTCAAGGGTCAGAGCAGGGTCAGAGAATAGTTGCAAGTAGGCAACGAGGCACCAGGAAGCACATACAGTCTTTCAGCAGCAGGTGCCCAAGTTGAAGTTAATTTCTTTGTAACCTTTTGTAAAAGGTTACAAAAAATTAGCTTCAACTTTTGCACTTGCTGCTGTAACCCTGTAAGTGCTTGGCTGAAAATTCGTCCCCGCTGATTCGCGGATTTTACCGCGATTTCGCGAGATTCGCAGATCGCGAAATCGCGGAAAATCCGCAAATTTAACGAGCGGAACGAATTTTCAGCCCATGCTTAGTAATAGGTCCATATTTGTCCTCTGTTGGGAACTAAATACATTGTAGCACTTGACTCTCTCAGGGTAGTGAAGCGGACCAATCCAAGGCTTACTCAAGGGAGGTGGTGCAGGCAAGTAATCACCAGTCACAGGAATACAATAACAACATTCAATAAATGATTGCCCCGTCTGTGCTTTTTCTATTGAAAAAGGAAAACGTACTTTTATTACACATGCACTACTCAATACTGTGCCGTAATTTACAAATATACTTAATTTCTTGATGACATTGCGTAATTACTTTTGACACTTCCAAAGGGGTGACTTATTCTACAAATCTTTTAAATGCAATAATTGAATATAACTTGAATGAACTGCACTTTATACTGGCAATAAAGCAGATATACAGGCTATCAGTGTCATTATTTCAACAATGCAGTTACAAGAAAATAGGACCTGCGGGTCTGGATGATATGTGTACTCATAATAATTTTTAGAATGAAAATCCTAATTGAAACATGACGCTCCT
Organism: Lissotriton vulgaris; assembly: GCF_964263255.1. Taxonomy (NCBI): domain Eukaryota; kingdom Metazoa; phylum Chordata; class Amphibia; order Caudata; family Salamandridae; genus Lissotriton; species Lissotriton vulgaris. The sequence goes on from NC_141687.1 coordinate 931,031,671, forward strand.
AAAGGGCATCACCTTTATACCTTCACCCTAGAGGGTGACACAGCATGCACTCCTAACAAAATTTAACAGGAAGTAAATACTTTAAACATACTCCCTTAAGGACATTAACTTTATAATCACAACCCCGTCTAATTACAGATTTTCGCCTCTAGAGGGAGTACAGCATGAAAGCTCACATTAGACACCATGAGACTGTAGTCATAGATGTGTCCCTAGGGTACACTACACTTCCAGCTGAAGAACACAATTTCCAGCCTTGGGAGTGCATGAAACTCAAAGAAATCCTGGAGAGTTTTTTCTTTTTGAGTCCCATCAAACTTAGGGTGAGGACTATTTAAATCCGTTTTGGGAAGGCTGCGCTGCTCCTGCAGCTCCCCCTGCACCTGTGCTACTTTTGGTGGTGACCCCGACATCCAGGGCCACCACCAAGTCAAAAATGACTGCTTTTGTAATGGAATATGAGCAAGCCGCACAAGACACTGTGGGGCTCTACTCCCAGGTTCTCTTGCATATCAGCAGCTCTCTCACTGAGGCAGGGAGAGCAGTGTCTTTTCGTTTGATTTTTCTTTTTCTTTGTTTGCAGTCTCTCACTGCGCTGCCAGCTTTGGGGTGCCTGGTCTCACCCAGAAACTCTGTGTGCATGTTCCCTCATTGGGGCAGCTCGGGGGCCCACCCTAGCTGCCTCCACCAGCTCCCCGAGTGGCCAGCAAACTGGTGTGCTGCTGTGGGAGCCAGCAGCAGTCTCCTGCCCTGTCCAATCCTGCAGGCAGGCGTGTTGTTGGTGGCTAGCCTTCCTGATCCCCAGACATGGACATGGGCAGCGGGGGGCCAACCATGCAGGGGAGTGGGGCAGCACTCCCCACTCACCTGTTCTGACACCAGTGCCCAGGGATTGCAGGTGAGCATGATGAGGTCCTGGGTCTCTCTCGACCTAATGGGAGAGCGCAATGGTGTTCCCTCATCTTGTCTTTGGGACCCAGGTGATGGAATCCTGGGTCCCTGACCACCTTGGCAACGACACCCTTTCATCTGTTTCTTCTTCACGGGAAAGATATGTAATCCTTGACCCCTCTCTCATATCGCAGGGGAGTGTGATGGCATGTCCCTGCAATTTCTTATTCTGGGGTGTGGCCTCGAGGCATTGGCTCACCCTGAAGCCAAGGCAGAAAATAGCAGCAGAGTCTCACGCACTATGTTCAGGAAAAGGAAAAAGGTCGAAGGTCACCAAAACTAACAAGAACATTTCTTGGGCCCTGCTGGGCCAATTTTTACGTCTTTTGCCTCAAAGGTGATGAACCTTGCAGGGCGATGGTTTTAAAGGCTAACTGTGCCAGCCTTGCACTTTGCTCTTTCTCTGGGCTTCTCTTCTCCTTGGTGCAGAAGTCCAGTCTTTCTGCCAACTAGTTCCTGGTGGGTGGGGGGGGTTCAGGGGACCAGCTTCCCTGTTTCTGGGGAGAGCCGCTATTGGTCATTGGGTCATTTGAAGTCAGGATCCCTAGTCCAGGTGGACGTCAGGGTGTTCTTCCTTCCAATTGTCAATGGCATTAGCCGCCTGTCCCAGTGTCCAGCAGAAAAGAGCAGCCAAGAGAGAATTCTCCCCCTGAGAAGGACCTTTTAACTGCTGGTCGGAGGTTCCTTCAGGGATGCACCTTTGGCCTATCCTGATGTGCCAAATCACCCTTTTGCCCAGTCCCAAACTCCACACACAGCCTGCTTGGATACTTCAAGATGGCGTCACCCATCTGTCACTTGCCACATGTGCTCTAGGGGTCTTAGCGCCACCACTTGCTGACATTACTGCCAGGGACTCCCCCAGCAAAACCTCAAAGGAGCCACCTTCCTTGTTTGGATCCAGGGGTCTGGGCTTCCTCCCTTTCTTCAGTTGGCTTGGGCCAGTTCTATTCATGGCTTATGGTGACAGCTGGCTAATAAATGCAGAGTAGTCCACCTCACCCTTTTCACCTCAAGAGCTGACTTGAGTGCAGTTAATTGTTCATTCTGTGGGGGAGTCCTTTGTTACTCCAGCTAGAGAGAAAGAGAAATTAACCGAGCCCAGCAGGGTGAGAAAAGGCAGCAGCTCTGATCCTGAACTGAGCCAGAAAAACATGAAATTCCTGGATGATCCATAAGATGTACAGATATGCCTTTGGAGTTTGCAGAATTGATCTTATCACACAGGTTACACTGTAAATCAGTATGACTCTGGTCTCTGTAGTCTAAGGGAAAGTGAAATTGCACTCTAAGGCAGCCTTCCCATAAGTGTATAAAGGAGAGTAACTCAGACAAGACAGTAAAGCACACTGACTTTCCCTATCTGTGTACAACAACATTATAAGGCATATCCCAGGTGAATACCCAACCATGCAGAGTCCCATCTGCACTAGGCTACCTATGTGCAGTTCCTGGGCTGTGTACGACAGGAATCTCTCAGGTGAAGCCCTCACAAGTGTGCACATGCATGAGCACATAGATTCACGTGTAACCAGCATAGTGCCCCTCACTCTTGCTGCTTCACAGTAGCCTTATCTTAAAAGGTAGCAAGAAACACAGTTGATGGACAGAATGCAGAAAAATGTCTTACATTCACGCCAGTACAAAGATCTGGGCCTAAATCCATCGTTTTTTTGCACTCCACACCACCCTAGGTCAGACACTGGCTATATGCAAATCAGCCTTGACCCTGTGCCTCATGGGAACAGTCCAGCCTGAACTACCAAGACATGTCTTTCCTAGACCGGAATCAAGCAGCCAAGGACCGGTTTCTGGCTATCAGCCTTCTTCAGCCTGGATAGCTTGACTCCAGTGATGTGGAGAGCCTGGGACTCACGTCTGAGCATTCCCAGCCCACTCGGGATGAAAATTGCAAAAAACACAGTTGATGGACAGAATGCAGAACAATGTGCAGTTCCTGGGCTGTGTATGACAGGAATCTCTCAGGTGAAGCCCTCACAAGTGTGCACACGCATGTGCACATAGATTCACGTGTAACCAGCATAGTCCCCCTCACTCTTGCTGCATCACAGTAGCCTTATCTTAAAAGGTAGACACTGATGGTAAACCCACACAGTCCAGTTTACCATGAGTTAACCTTGGGTGAGTCACAGGTTATGAGGCTCTCCCAGAGTAAATGGTCAAAACCAGGAGATAGAAAAGCGAAAAATCCAGGCGGATTGCATATGCAGAACAACCTTCTCACATTGGCTATGTGTTTTGCCTTGCTTCAAAATAGTCTGTGTTCAGCATGTCAAGCGTTACATTGTCTGTTGTGTTAAGTTGTACCATAAAATACACTCTTCATACAAAAACGAAATACTATGCCCTACATTTGATAAGCTTGGAGATCCCTCATTATAGTACACCATGAATTCCTCTGGTTAAAGGTTTTCCTGAACTTGTGGAACAATTATTATAAACACCAGAGCCCTGGGAAGACGTTCATCTATCCTACTAGTTAAGTTTGAGTACATTTGGGTTTGGCATCTGAGAAACTCACTTAAAAACAGATCCCTTTATTTTCTACTCACAGATAAAAAGACCAGTTTAAAGATGCTGAGCAACGGATGCTGGACTGCTAACGGGAAGGGAATTTTACCAGCATGTAGACAATTAGAAAAAGTCCAAAGAGATGAGTTAGCATTCGAGAGGCCCTCCCACTTAGGAGAACTACCGACACAGCAGGAAGCCGGGGGCCATCTGTAGGATGGGCTGTTTCACCCTGGGGACTGGTTGAGCCATGGGCACTTGATTGGGCCAGGTTGAGCGCTCTCCTAGAAGCACTAAAGTGCTTCCATGATTGCGCCGCCCAAACCCTGCCCCTACTTAGGCCCCTACTTAGGAGCCTCTTTGATCATCTGAAGGAAGTGGCCTGATTAGGGTCACCCGGGTCACTCACGACCACCTCTCAGCCTTCCATACCAAATGAAGAGTCTGTCAGACAGTAGAGACCAATATCTGTTTATTCAGGTACACTCAGAGTGGAGCCCAGTCGACCCAGTCACTTGGGAGTGCTGCAGAGGGACTGACTTCAGCAAGCATAAAGATATATTATGTACATTTCAAAACCAATAAAGGCACGCTCACTGTGGAATTTTGCAAGCAGATGAAGGAAACCAGTGAAGTACAGAAAATAAGTTTTGATTCTGAGGCCGGGCACACACTGTCTATTACTCAAGGTGGCTCTGCTCGTGCCTGCCACTAGACAAGTGGGAGATGGTCTCTATCTTGAGGGAAAGGTATGCGCTAATAAGAATAGTGTATTCTTTAGTGAAGCAAAACTTAGCCTTGGAGAAACACAACTCAACAGAGTCCTTTTCTCGGAAATAGTTTTGATTATAACTCAAAATGGTGCCGACCGAAGAAAATGGCGCCGCGAATGCTGACCTACATAGAACAATGTGCAATCATGATTTTTTCTTTTCTAACAGACTCTCCTTTTAGCATGAACTAAACATTTTCTATAAGTAGCAAAGAGCACATAAATAGTAAAACAGAAAGTCATAGGTAACATTTTTAGGAGGACTCCCTGTTGTCAACTTTAGGAAGGGAGAGTTTAAGGAGAGAAAAAGTTTTGAAAATGCCCTCATCTATCTGCATGAGGTCATTTATCTCCTGTTGAACCATAAATGCAGCATTGGTGTCATGAATCGATATTTTCTTCTTAGGATTGAGAAGAGTGGTGCAATAAGAACAACAGAAGGAAAGATATTGAAAAGGAAACGCAAGAGACCAAGATCACAATCAAATAAATCACCTTTTCAAGGATCCAACCCCAGCTGCCAAAAAGAGATCAACGCCAGTTCCCACATTCCATTCTTTTAACATTTTCTAGGATTTCTAAAATCTGTTGGGTAATATTCTTTTCCATGTGTGTGATCCTGAATACACACTGGTCTCCTACTACCGCACAGACACCATTCTCTAGCTTTCTGACTCCGGCCTCAGCAGTACCACTAAACGTAATTTTGGAGGAAAGGATGTATCCAAAAGTAATACCATTACTATAATTAGTGATTTCAAGATCTGTCACTCTGTCACAGAATTCTTTGGTCAATGTCCTTTTAACCCATTTTACTTTAGGCTTTGCATGTTTGCAACGTACACCCAAAGGCAGTACCATCCCAAGTGCCACATCATCCGTACCATTATGGACATTCAAATAAATCCCATTAGACAAAGAGAAAAATCTTGGGTATGTATACAACGGTCTATAATAATCTACTGCAGAATACCTGGAATTCCTCCCAAAGGTACTGGAGTCCATTGGATTTACAAAAGAGTACTTGCCCTTACGCAATACTATTACTGAACAATTGACATACAATATAGTGTCAATAAAATTGATAAACAAGCAGGGTAGTAACCAGCTTCTCTGGGAACTGTCATTTCGTTATGCTAGTAACCCACCAGAGGAACATTCCGTTTTTCCATATAGAAGTTGTCTCAATAAGTGTTGTTGTCAATCCCAGACTAGGACCTGGATAGCCAAACCCAAATACTTCTTGCACTTCTACGAGTCAAGGGGCGGAGTATAGGTATAGTTGACAATTGACAATGAATATGCTGTCCATAGACTAGTGACAAAATCAGTGGGGTACCAAGATATCCCTTCTCCAAAAAACCTCATGTGTGTATCTAGAAACACATTGCTTGGGGCTGGATCACTGAGAGAATATTGACGGCAGGAATATCGAGGTACACAAATATCATGTACAGAATATCGATGTCAAGGATATCAACCTCCTCTCTCTACAAAGGTAAGTACAAAAATATCAAAACCAAAATATTGTTGTTTAAAATGTCATTTTTCAAAATATCGTTTTTTTAAATGCCAAACAAATTATAAAAAATAAATTAAATAATAAGTATAATTAATAAAAACATAGTTACAATTATTAAAACATGTTAACATGTATAAATATTAAATGTCTTAGAAAAAATAATTTAAAATATATATATATATAAATGATTATACATATACTTACTTCATAATATTGATACATAATTATTGTATTAAATTATAAAATATTAGAAACATCATAAAAATTATAAATACACATATATATATATATATAATACACACTTATATATATATATATATATATATATATATATATATATATATATATATATATATATATATATCACACTGCTCCTTCGTTTAGAAAGAAGAACGGGCGCACTCCTTTTGCGTTTTCTCCACAATTCCATTTATTTAAATGCAAGAAAAGAAAAGGAAAGCATTCGATCCACGCGTTTCGATACCCCCAGCATCTTGTTCACGATCGTTCTTCTTTCTAAACGAAGGAGCAGTGTGATAATTGTGAACGGCGTGGTTCCGCCGTAGGTGAACGCACCCGCAAGGAGCGCCTGCATGGTTGGGGAAAGGTGAACCAAAGAGTGGAGATATATATATATATATATATATATATATATATATATATATATATATATATATATATAGATATATATAGATATATATAGATATATATAGATATATATCTGGTATGCTTCTCCCTCCACAGAAAGAGCAGGAGCCCAGGGGGACAGTTCAGAGAGGCTTTATTGAGCAAACAATTGCTACGGTGGCGGCGAATGCATTTCGGACCTTGCCTTCATCAGCACCCAACACCGTCTCCATGCATCATCACAGTAGTCCTTTCTCGCTGCCTTTGAAGTACTGCAGGCTGGACCGCTCCTCCCCCGCTGGTGAATGCACACACCTGTTGTAGTCCGTCTTAATCCTTGGAACACAGCACCCACAATGCCGCGTTGCAGCAGTGCAGGTAGGTGAAAAAATAGCGGGAGTAGATAGGTGAATTCTTTTTGCGGTCCCCGATATCAGCAGACTTGATGGTACACAGCGCTGATTGTCCGCTCATCTGGTCTCCCCTTGTGTCCCCCGATACTGCTGCTCGCCTCAGAACTAGGTGTCCGATGTGCATATATATATATATATATATACATATGCCTGTAACATAAATATAAAATATTATATATATATATGTATATGTATATATATATATATATAATTCACTGAAAAAACCATAGGTTATAGACCATATATAGTTAGGAATTAGCATTTAAAAAACCTTTTTTTACTCACACAAAACCAATGAAATTCCATATATAGTTAGTTGTACTAACTATATATCTTGCACCCGCAATCCACTGCTGATCATGTCACATATTACATCATTCATGACATGGTCAGTGACATCACTGATGACATCACTGATGATATCTCAAATGACATCACTGATGACATCACTGATGACAACATCCAGTGACTGTATGTTTCTGTAAAGTTAAAATATGTCTTACATATTGAAGAATGAGTGGATGTATAAGTGTCCTGATGAAGGATTTAGTAGGTGCATGACTGACTGTATGAGTGAGTGATTAAATGTGTGTCACTGAGTGCATGGGTTAGTGCCTAAACTGTCTTAATTTGTGCATCATTATGTCTGTTGTTCTGTAAAATGTTGCATGTGTAGATCAGTAGCTATATGAGTAACTATATGGGTTATTGATTGGTTGCCCAAGTATTTGTATGGGAGACTAAGTGTGTGTGTGGGTGGCTGGGAGGTGTATGACTCTGTGCATAGATGTGTGAGCAGTTGATTCACTAGATGTATGGGTTCAAAAGTGCATGTGGAAACAGCTGTATGGGCGGTTGACTGAGTGCATTGGTGAGTGAATGGATATCTCAGTGCTACATGTCAAAGTAAGTACATATGTAAAACACAGTACATGTGAGAGTTGACATATATAAATAACTGTGCTTAAGAGCCAGTGATTGTGTGAGTGTCTGTATGGATCATTGTGAACTTGTATCAGGGATTGTATAAGAGAGTAAATATGTGTTACTATATGTTTGAATAAGTAAGGTGTGTATAACTGTATAGTTGAGGAAATGGAGGTGTGATTAATTCTTTGCATGACTGACTAGGTGTGTGAGTAACTCCATGGATGAGTGACAGTCTGTGAGTGTCTGTTTACCCTGAGTGTATCTAAGGTTATATGAGAGTCTGAAGAGGTTCATTGTATTATCACATGAATGATGTCATCAGTGATGTGATCAGTAAAGTCAAATGAGATGTCATCAGTGATGTCAGCAGTGATGTCATTTGAGATGTCATCAGTGATGTCATCAGTGATGTCATCAGTTATGTCATTTGAGATGTCATCAGTGATGTCATTAGTGATGTCATCAGTGATGTCGTTTGAGATGTCATCAGTGATGTCATTTGAGATGTCATCAGTGATGTCATCAGTGATGTCACTGACCATGTCATGAATGATGTAATATGTGACATGATCAGCAGTGGATTGCGGGTGCGAGATATATAGTTAGTACAACTAACTATATATGGAATTTCATTGGTTTTGTGTGAGTAAAAAAAGGTTTTTTAAATGCTAATTCCTAACTATATATGGTCTATAACCTATGGTTTTTTCAGTGAATTTTCAAGGTTTTGTAAATGCTAATTCCTAACTATATATGGTCTATAACCTATGGTTTTTTTCAGTGAATTTCATTGGTTTTTTAAAAGCTAATATCTGTAGCTGTATTCTTCTTTAAATCCAAAAATATATTTTATATGTTTATTAATAATTTTTTTAAAATATTTTTTTGGTTCGCTCCCAGGTCGCGAACCGGGAAGCTTTCCGTTAGCTCAATTTGATGCCGCGACCCGGTCCGCTAACCGGTAAACGTTCCGTTTGCGCAACTGTCGCGTTAGAAATCAACATAGTGACGCGTCGTGGAAGCGCGACATATCACGTTGTCGCGTAATGCGTCTTATGACGCGCCGCGTTAGCGCTCCCGGAAGTGCTCCGGTACGCGAACTAAGACGCGAAGCGCAGCTCTCCGGAAGCGATCCGGGGCGCGTCGCGAAAGCGCGACGTATCGCGTTGCCGCGTAATGCGTCTTATGACGCGCCGCGTTAGCGCACCCGGAAGTGCTCCGGACCGCGAACCGAGGGGCGAAGCGCAGCACCCCGGAAGCGATCCGGGGCGCGGCGCGCAGCACGTAACATAAGCGTAACAGGTCATGTGACTTGTTAATAAAACTTTTCATTGGTTCATTTCACTTTTGGTTTCCTAATGATGTAAGGCTAGGTCAGGTGACCTAAAAATAACACTTTTCATTGGTTTAGAACTATTTTTTTTCCCAAATGATGAAAGCCCCCACCTTTTTTCTCACTCTGACTTTCAACTTTGTGAAAGGAAGACCTATTTTGCTCAGTGGAAAATGGCTTCACTAGTAGCTTCAGCTGGTGGGCCCCCACCACCATCACCTCCTCATAGGAAGAGAGGACCACCTCCACAGTTCCTTGCCAACACAGAGGAGGAAGAGGATCAAGAAGAGGAAGAGGAAGAACAGGCACCACAGTTTTTACAAGAGGAGCCCCGGGTATCTCATCATAAAAATAGTTTCATTTGGCAGTTTTTTTCATTTCCTGAAGGACAGAAAAAAGTTAATGCTCGGTATGTGACGTGCCTAATATGCAAAGAGGACTTATCTAGAGGCACAAATAAGAAGTATAGTTACGGCAACTATAACATGCACCGTCACATGCAGAGGTGGCATCCTCTAAATTACAGCCGGGCAGAGATGCGTGACCTGCAGGACAACCCACCAACTCCTGTGGCCAGGACATCAACACAGATATCTCTGTCGGGGCCAGAGGCACGGGAAACAGTGCCAAACATACAGGAAAACTTTGTCCACATGAAGATTGTCTGTATATATTGCGGTACCTTACTTTCATGTGCCAATATGAGCATTAACTTAGTAAACAGAGCATTTGAAAATCACAAGTGCTCTAAACGCCCCAAAAAATAATTTTTTTTTTGCTCCTGTTGAGCCCTTTCCAATGCCTGTTTTTTGTTCTTTCCCCTCCAAAAAAAACAAAAAAAACATAAAATTGTTCAAAAAATACAAAAAAACAAAGAATGTTCAGAAAATTAAAACAATATATAACACAACAAAAACATTAAAAAAAAGTTCTTTTCAGAACTACCTCCCCTTTATAAAAAAATTGCTAGAATGTTTAGCACTCTGGCAAGCTCTATTTCTTTTGGTTCGCTTCCCGGTTCGCTCGCCAGTACGCGAACCGGGAGCTAACAAAAAAATGTTTTTTTTAAAAAAGAAGAGTAGGTATAAGGGAAGTAAACAGAGAGTAATGTTAAAAGAAAGACAGCTATAGGGAGTAAACCAGAGATGCTGTTTAATAGATTTATTTACCGAAGAAAAGATGGAAGAGGATATAATTGTGAAAAACAAAATAGATAAGGAAGTGAAAGAATCAAGCATTGAAAATGCAATAGGTCTCGCAATAGAAGAGTTTGACCTTTTGTTTTTGAAAAAGGTAAGATGTTGTTTTATAAATTTGAAAGGAGAACTATGTTATGCACTTTAAATTAATTTGGGAAAACATTTTTAGATAGTTATATACTGTCCCTCTGTAACAGTTACACATTGAGAAAGGCTTGTTTATTATAATTATGGATTGATTTAGGTTTCTATGATATAATTATGAATTTACTTAGGCTTCTTCACAGGCACTTTTTAATAGTACTACATCACGCCTGAAACCATACAGTGCCCAAAGATAACTTCTCTGTTATAAACTCACAAGTACCTCTCTGAACTTAAACCCAACAGTGCCCTATCTCTACTGATATATTTATTTTTTATGCAATTTACAGCAAGAAAATGGAAGCACAACAGAATGAATTTAAAATTTCATTTCAAATTAAGATTGAAAACAATCCTAACGAAGAAAAAGAAGAAACAGACTTTTTGGATGACACTGTAGACGAAGAATTAATTAAATGTGTTGAAGAATGTGAATCATGAAATGAAAATGACGACATACCATATGAATTAATGTTACAAATTCTTTTAGATTTTGAAAAATCAGAACAATAAATTTAAATTTTATAAGTTAAAATTGTTTGAGACATTATTCTTTTTTATTTGAAAATGCTGAAAAAGTACCCAAAAGATATAATATAAAATGAGACTTAAAATATACTGTGCAACTTTTTTGTGTTACATAGTAAATAAAAAAAAATCAACAAAACAAACAATCAATTAACATACAATATTTGAAAAGTCTATCATTCTTTTTTCCTCATAGTACGCTCCCCGGGCCGCTTCCCAGTTCGCGAACCGGGAGCTTCCCACGCAAAAAAAAAAATAAATAATTTTTTTTGCCCCGCGGGGCCCTTTTAAAACCTCCACATCAAACCTTGGGGGTCAGGGAGGATCTACTATGCCCCCTTATGGTCATTTCCCCCTTTGTTTTGGCCTCCTCTTGTCTCTCGATCCTACCGAGAGACAAGATGGCGGCCGCTCCGGACTGTTTAGAATGTTGACAGACACCGGAGAGCCAATCAGCTTCGCTTCGCGAAGTTCCGTTACGCGTCAAGTACGTGAACCGGAGCGCTGCCCGGAGTGCTGTTACAGATATATATCTTTTTTTGAACGTTAATTTCTCAAAATCCACTGGAGCACATATATTGAAACCTAGCAAAGGCACATCGGGCTAACAGTCCCTACAATTTTGCCAAGTTTTGTGCAAATCCATTCAGCCGTTCGGGCTAAAAGTGAGGCCAACTGCCCTATGGAAATTAACATGGGAAAAGCTCGGAAACAAAATGTGCCATTTTCCTGAAAATTTCAGCCAATTCCATCCACAAACGCCAAAGTTATTAGACATAGAATTTTCAAAAATCCCATAGAGAAAAAATCCTAACTATATATACCTACTGGCGACAGTAGGTAATATATATATATACATATATATATATATATATATATATATATATATATATATATATATATATATATATATATATATATATATATATATATATATATATATATATATATATATATATATATATATATATATATATATATATATATATATATATATATATATATATATATATTCAAACAAAGAGTTTAGCCCTCAGTGGAAGAAGCCACAAGAATGGTAAAATTTGGATCCATTTCTTTAAGGAGCAGCTGCAACAGGAGACGCAGGGAGAACAGTCACCATCTGTTTGTGTACAGCCAGACCGGTTTCGGGAGTCTATCCCTTCTTCAATGGGTCCTGCTTGGCAATGATGATGCAGTATGCACTCGTGATATTAAATCCTGCCTTCAAGGGCGTGGTCAGATGAAATGGCCTTCTGGATCTTGTAGTGCATACACCATTTAAATTGTGTGAGTTCATCATTGTGGCAGTTAATAAATGTACGATTAAAACCCATGTGGGCTGGTGAGCATGTGGCTCTGGGTGTCCTCTTGTCTGTGGTCAGCTGCTTCTGGACACCACTCCCCCGTATACTGATCGCACCGTTGGGCGCCATCACGGGTCCGCAGCAAGCGGCAGGCTTTGCTTCCGTGACTGGGCTCAGCCTCAAAATATTCAAACAAAGAGTTTAGCCCTCAGTGGAAGAAGCCACAAGAATGGTAACATTTGGATCCATTTCTTTAAGGAGCAGCTGCAACAGGAGACTCAAGGAGAACAGTCACCATCTGTTCGTGTACAGCCAGACCGGTTTCGGGAGTCTATCCCTTCTTCAATGGCTCCTGCTTGGCAATGATGATGCAGTATGCACTCGTGATATTAAAGCCTGCCTTCAAGGGCGTGGTCAGATGAAATGGCCTTCTGGGTCTTGTAGTGCATACACAATTTACCTCGGGTGAGTTCATCATTGTGGCAGTTAATAAATGTACGATTAAAACCCATGTGGGCTGGTGAGCATGTGGCTCTGGGTGTCCTCTTATCTGTGGTCAGCAGCTTCTGGACACCACTCCCCCGTATACTGATCGTACCCGTACCATTGGGCGCCATCACGGGTCCGCAGCAAGCGGCAGGCTTTGATTCCGCGACTGGGCTCAGCCGCAAAATATTCAAACAAAGAGTTTAGCCCTCAGTGGAAGAAGCCACAAGAATGGTAAAATTTGGATCCATTTCTTTAAGGAGCAGCTGCAACAGGAAACGCAGGGAGAACTGTCACCATCTGTTCATGTGTGTACAGCCAGACCAGTTTCTGGAGTCTATCCCTTCTTCAATGGCTCCTGCTTGGCAATGATGATGCAGTATGCACTCGTGATATTAAAGCCTGCCTTCCAGGGCGTGGTCACATGAAATGGCCTTCTGGGTCTTGTAGTGCATACACCATTTACCTCGTGTGAGTTCATCATTGTGGCAGTTAATAAATGTACGATTAAGACCCATGTGGGCTGGTGAGCATGTGGCTCTGGGTGTCCTCTTGTCTGTGGTCAGCTGCTTCTGGACACCATTCCCCCGTATACTGATCGCACCGTTGGGCGCCATCACGGGTCCGCAGCAAGCGGCAGGCTTTGCTTCCGCGGCTCAGCCGCAAAATATTCAAACAAAGAGTTTAGCCCTCAGTGGAAGAAGCCACAAGAATGGTAAAATTTGGATCCATTTCTTTAAGGAGCAGCTGCAACAGGAGACGCAGGGAGAACAGTCACCATCTGTTCGTGTACAGCCAGACCGGTTTCGGGAGTCTATCCCTTCTTCAATGGGTCCTGCTTGGCAATGATGATGCAGTATGCACTTGTGATATTAAAGCCTGCCTTCAAGGGCGTGGTCAGATGAAATGGCCTTCTGGATCTTGTAGTGCATACACCATTTACCTCGTGTGAGTTCATCATTGTGGCAGTTAATACATCGACGATTAAAACCCATGTGGGCTGGTGAGCATGTGGCTCTCGGTGTCCTCTTGTCTGTGGTCAGCTGCTTCTGGACACCACTCCCCCGTATACTGATCGCACCGTTGGGCGCCATCACGGGTCCGCAGCAAGCGGCAGGCTTTGCTTCCGCGACTGGGCACAGCCGCAAAATTATCAAACAAAGAGTTTAGCCCTCAGTGGAAGAAGCCACAAGAATGGTAACATTTGGATCCATTTCTTTAAGGAGCAGCTGCAACAATAGATGCAAGGAAACAGTCACCATCTGTTCGTGTACAGCCAGACCGGTTTCGGGAGTCTATCCCTTCTTCAATGGCTCCCGCTTGGCAATGATGATGCAGTATGCACTCGTGATATTAAAGCCTGCCTTCCAGGGCGTGGTCAGATGAAATGGCCTTCTGGGTCTTGTAGTGCATACACCATTTACCTCGTGTGAGTTCATCATTGTGGCAGTTAATACATGTACGATTAAAACCCATGTGGGCTGGTGAGCATGTGGCTCTGGGTGTCCTCTTGTCTGTGGTCAGCTGCTTCTGGACACCACTCCCCCGTATACTGATCGCACCGTTGGGCGCCATCACGGGTCCGCGGCAAGCGGCAGGCTTTGCTTCAGCGACTGGGCTCAGCCGCACAATATTCAAACAAAGAGTTTAGCCCTCAGTGGAAGAAGCCACAAGAATGGTAAAATTTGGATTCATTTCTTTAAGGAGCAGCTGCAACAGGAGACCAGGGAGAACAGTCACCATCTGTTGGTGTACAGCCAGACCGGTTTCGGGAGTCTATCCCTTCTTCAATGGGTCCTGCTTGGCAATGATGATGCAGTATGCACTCGTGATATTAAAGCCTGCCTTCAAGGGCGTGGTCAGATGAAATGGCCTTCTGGTTCTTGTAGTGCATACACCATTTACCTCCTGTGAGTTCATCATTGTGGCAGTTAATAAATGTATGATTAAAACCCATGTGGGCTGGTGAGCATGTGGCTCTGGGTGTCCTCTTGTCTGTGGTCAGCTGCTTCTGGACACCACTCCCCCGTATATTGATCGCACCGTTGGGCGCCATCACGGGTCCGCAGCAAGCGGCAGGCTTTGCTTCCGCGACTGGGCTCAGCCGCAAAATATTCAAACAAAGAGTTTAGCCCTCAGTGGAAGAAGCCACAAGAATGGTAACATTTGGATCCATTTCTTTAAGGAGCAGCTGCAACAGGAGACGCAAGGAGAACAGTCACCATCTGTTCGTGTACAGCCAGACCGGTTTCAGGAGTCTATCCCTTCTTCAATGGCTCATGCTTGGCAATGATGATGCAGTATGCACTCGTGATATTAAAGCCTGCCTTCAAGGGCGTGGTCAGATGAAATGGCCTTCTGGGTCTTGTAGTGCATACACCATTTACCTCGTGTGAGTTCATCATTGTTGCAGTTAATAAATGTACGATTAAAACCCATGTGGGCTGGTGAGCATGTGGCTCTGGGTGTCCTCTTGTCTGTGGTCAGCTGCTTCTGGACACCACTCCCCCGTATACTGATCGCACCATTGGGTGCCATCACGGTTCCGCAGCAAGCGGCAGGCTTTGCTTCCGCCGCAAAATATTCAAACAAAGAGTTTAGCCCTCAGTGGAAGAAGCCACAAGAATGGTAACATTTGGATCCACTTCTTTAAGGAGCACCTGCAACAGGAGACGCAGGGAGAACAGTCACCATCTGTTCGTGTACAGCCAGACCGGTTTCGGGAATCTATCCCTTCTTCAATGGCTCCTGCTTGGCAATGATGATGCAGTATGCACTCGTGATATTAAAGCCTGCCTTCCAGGGCGTGGTCAGATGAAATGGCCTTCTGGGTCTTGTAGTGCATACACCATTTACCTCGTTTGAGTTCATCATTGTGGCAGTTAATAAATGTACGATTAAAACCCATGTAGGCTGGTGAGCATCTGGCTCTGGGTGTCCTCTTGTCTGTGGTCAGCTGCTTCTGGACACCACTCCCCCGTATACTGATCGCACCGTTGGGCGCCATCACGGGTCTGCAGCAAGCGGCAGGCTTTGCTTCCGCGACTGGGCTCAGCCGCAAAATATTCAAACAAAGCGTTTAGCCCTCAGTGGAAGAAGCCACAAGAATGGTAAAATTTGGATCCATTTCTTTAAGGAGCAGCTGCAACAGGAGACGCAGGGAGAACAGTCACCATCTGTTCGTGTACAGCCAGACCGGTTTCGGGAGTCTATCCCTTCTTCAATGGCTCCTACTTGGCAATGATGATGCAGTATGCACTCGTGATATTAAAGCCTGCCTTCCAGGGCATGGTCAGATGAAATGGCCTTCTGGGTCTTGTAGTGCATACACCATTTACCTCGTGCGAGTTCATCATTGTGGCAGTTAATAAATGTACGATTAAAACCCATGTGGGCTGGTGAGCATGCGGCTCTGGGTGTCCTCTTGTCTGTGGTCAGCTGCTACTGGACACCACTCCCCCGTATACTGATCGCACAGTTGGGCGCCATCACGGGTCCGCAGCAAGCGGCAGGCTTTGCTTCCGCGACTGGGCTCAGCCGCAAAATATTCAAACAAAGAGTTTAGCCCTCAGTGGAAGAAGCCACAAGACTGGTAAATTTTGGATCCATTTCTTTAAGGAGCAGCTGCAACAGAAGACCAGGGAGAACAGTCACCATCTGTTGGTGTACAGCCAGACCGGTTTCGGGAGTCTATCCCTTCTTCAATGGGTCCTGCTTGGCAATGATGATGCAGTATGCACTCGTGATATTAAAGCCTGCCTTCAAGGGCGTGGTCAGATGAAATGGCCTTCTGGGTCTTGTAGTGCATACACCATTTACCTCGTGTGAGTTCATCATTGTGGCAGTTAATAAATGTATGATTAAAACCCATGTGGGCTGGTGAGCATTTGGCTCTGGGTGTCGTCTTGTCTGTGTTCAGCTGCTTCTGGACACCACTCCCCCGTATACTGATCGCACCGTTGGGCGCCATCACGGGTCCGCAGCAAGCGGCAGGCTTTGCTTCTGCGACTGGGCTCAGCCGCAAAATATTCAAACAAAGAGTTTAGCCCTCAGTGGAAGAAGCCACAAGAATGGTAACATTTGGATCCATTTCTTTAAGGAGCAGCTGCAACAGGAGACGCAAGGAGAACAGTCACCATCTGTTCCTGTACAGCCAGACCGGTTTCGGGAGTCTATCCCTTCTTCAATGGCTCCTGCTTGGCCATGATGATGCAGTATGCACTCGTGATATTAAAGCCTGCCTTCAAGGGCGTGGTCAGATGAAATGGCCTTCTGGGTCTTGTAATGCATACAACATTTACCTCGTGTGAGTTCATCATTGTGGCAGTTAATAAATGTACGATTAAAACCCATGTGGGCTGGTGAGCATGTGGCTCTGGGTGTCCTCTTGTCTGTGGTCAGCTGCTTCTGGACACCACTCCCCCGTATACTGATCGCACCGTTGGGCGCCATCACGGGTCCGCAGTAAGTGGCAGGCTTTGCTTCCGCGACTGGGCTCAGCCGCAAAATATTCAAACAAAGAGTTTAGTCCTCAGTGGAAAAGCCACAAGAATGGTAACATTTGGATCCATTTCTTTAAGGAGCAGCTGCAACAGGAAACGCAGGGAGAACTGTCACCATCTGTTTGTGTGTGTACAGCCAGACCAGTTTCTGGAGTCTATCCCTTCTTCAATGGCTCCTGCTTGGCAATGATGATGCAGTATGCACTCGTGATATTAAAGCCTGCCTTCAAGGGCGTGGTCAGATGAAATGGCCTTCTGGGTCTTGTAGTGCATACACCATTTACTTCGTGTGAGTTCATCATTGTGGCAGTTAATAAATATGCGATTAAAACCCATGTGGGCTGGTGAGCATGTGGCTCTGGGTGTCCTCTTGTCTGTGGTCAGCTGCTTCTGGACACCACTCCCCCGTATACTGATCGCACCGTTGGGCGCCATCACGGGTCCGCAGCAAGCGGCAGGCTTTGCTTCCGAGACTGGGCTCAGCCGCAAAATATTCAAACAAAGGCCTAGATGTAGGTAATAGCAATTTACCGAATGGTAAATACCGAATTTTACAGATTCGGTATTCACTATTCGGTAATTGCTATGTAGGTAAAATATTCGGTAAAAATACCGAATCTGTAAGATTCGGTATTTACCGATTCTGTAATTACAGAATCGGTATTTGCCATTGATTCCTTTGGGCCTTAAAGCCCATAGGAATCAATGGCAAATACCGATTCTGTAATTACAGAATCGGTAAAATTACCGATTTTGCAAGGGTGACAGTGTGTCACTTTGACACCCTGTTTCACCCCTGTTTCTGGCTTGTGTGCCATGTGACACACAGACATGCCCTTAGGGCATGTCTGTGTGTCACATGGCACAGTTGTACATGCACAGATGTGCATGTACACTGGAATTCGTTATTTACCATGGATTAGTATTCCATGGTAAATACTGATTCGGTAAGGGCTTGTGGCACTGATTACAGTGCCACCTACATCTTGATTTACAGAATCGGTATATTTACCGATTCGGTATTTTACCAATTCTGTATATTTACTGAATCGGTAAATATACCGATTCTGTAAATAAAATGCCCCCTACATCTCAAAAGCCAAATACCGGTCGGAAACGGCCGAAATCGGCCGTTTCCAACCGGTATTAAGGCTACTACATCTGGCCCAAAGAGTTTAGCCCTCAGTGGAAGAAGCCACAAGAATGGTAAAATTTGGATCCATTTCTTTAAGGAGCAGCTGTAACAGGAGACTCAGGGAGAACAGTCACCATCTGTTCGTGTACAGCCAGACCGGTTTCGGGAGTCTATCCCTTCTTCAATGGCTCCTGCTTGGCAATGATGATGCAGTATGCACTTGTGATATTAAAGCCTGCCTTCAAGGGCGTGGTCAGATGAAATGGCCTTCTGGGTCTTGTAGTGCATACACCATTTACCTCGTGTGAGTTCATCATTGTGGCAGTTAAAAAATGTATGATTAAAACCAATGTGGGCTGGTGAGCATGTGGCTCTGGGTGTCCTCTTGTCTGTGGTCAGCTGCTTTTGGACACCACTCCCCCGTATACTGATCGCACCGTTGGGCGCCATCACGGTTCCGCAGCAAGCGGCAGGCTTTGCATCCGCCGCAAAATATTCAAACAAAGAGTTTAGCCCTCAGTGGAAGAAGCCAAAAGAATGGTAAAATTTGGGTCCATTTCTTTAAGGAGCAGCTGCAACAGGAGACACAGGGAGAACAGTCACCATCTGTTCGTGTACAGCCAGACCGGTTTCGGGAGTCTATCCCTTCTTCAATGGCTCCTGCTTGGCAATGATGATGCAGTATGCACTCCTGATATTAAAGCCTGCCTTCAAGGGCGTGGTCAGATGAAATGGCCTTCTGGGTCTTGTAGTGCATACACCATTTACCTCGTGTGAGTTCATCATTGTGGCAGTTAGTAAATGTACGATTAAAACCCATGTGGGCTGGTGAGCATGTGGCTCTGGGTGTCCTCTTGTCTGTGGTCAGCTGCTTCTGGACACCACTCCCCCGTATACTGATCGTACCATTGGGCGCCATCACGGGTCCGCAGCAAGCGGCAGGCTTTGATTCCGCGACTGGGCTCAGCCGCAAAATATTCAAACAAAGAGTTTAGCCCTCAGTGGAAGAAGCCACAAGAATGGAAAAATTTGGATCCATTTCTTTAAGGAGCAGCTGCAACAGGAGACGCAGCGTGTACAGCCAGAGCTGTTTCGGGAGTCTATCCCTTCTTCAATGGCTCCTGCTTGGCAATGATGATGCAGTATGCACTCGTGATATTAAAGCCTGCCTTCCAGGGCGTGGTCAGATGAAATGGCCTTCTGGGTCTTGTAGTGCATACACCATTTACCTCGTGTGAGTTCATCATTGTGGCAGTTAATAAATATACGATTAAAACCCATGTGGGGTGGTGAGCATGTGGCTCTGGGTGTCCTCTTGTCTGTGGTCAGCTGCTTCTGGACACCACTCCCCTGTATACTGATCGCACCGTTGGGCGCCATCACGGGTCCGCAGCAAGCGCCAGGCTTTGCTTCCGCGACTGGGCTCAGACGCAAAATAATCAAACAAAGAGTTTAGCCCTCAGTGGAAGAAGCCACAAGAATGGTAACATTTGGATCCATTTCTTTAAGGAGCAGCTGCAACAATAGACGCAAGGAGAACAGTCACCATCTGTTCGTGTACAGCCAGACCGGTTTCGGGAGTCTATCCCTTCTTCAATGGCTCCTGCTTGGCAATGATGATGCAGTATGCACTCGTGATATTAAAGCCTGCCTTCCAGGGCGTGGTCAGATGAAATGGCCTTCTGGGTCTTGTAGTGCATACACCATTTACCTCGTGTGAGTTCATCATTGTGGCAGTTAATAAATGTACGATTAAAACCCATGTGGGCTGGTGAGCATGTGGCTCTGGGTGTCCTCTTGTCTGTGGTCAGCTGCTTCTGGACACCACTCCACCGTATACTGATCGCACCGTTGGGCGCCATCACGGGTCCGCAGCAAGCTGCAGGCTTTGCTTCCGCGACTGGGCTCAGCCGCAAAATATTCAAACAAAGAGTTTAGCCCTCAGTGGAAGAAGCCACAAGAATGGTAAAATTTGGATCCATTTCTTTAAGGAGCAGCTGCAACAGGAGAAGCAGGGAGAACAGTCACCATCTGTTCGTGTACAGCCAGACCGGTTTCGGGAGTCTATCCCTTCTTCATACCACATGGATTTTAATCGTACATTTATTAACTGCCACAATGATGAACTCACACGAGGTAAATGGTGTATGCACTACAAGACCCAGAAGGCCATTTCATCTGACCACGCCCTGGAAGGCAGGCTTTAATATCATGAGTGCATACTGCATCATCATTGCCAAGCAGGAGCCATTGAAGAAGAGATAGACTCCCGAAACCGGTCTGGCTGTACACGAACAGATGGTGACTGTTCTCCCTGCATCTCCTGTTGCAGCTGCTCCTTAAAGAAATGGATCCAAATTTTACCATTCTTTTGGCTTCTTCCACTGAGGGCTAAACTCTTTGTTTGAATATTTTGCGGCTGAGCCCAGTTGCGGAAGCAAAGCCTGCCGCTTGCTGCGGACCCGTGATAGCGCCCAACGGTGTGATCAGTATACGGGGGAGTGGTGTCCAGAAGCAGCTGACCACAGACAAGAGGACACCCAGAGCCACATGCTCACCAGCCCACATGGGTTTTAATTGTACATTTATTAACTGCCACAATGATGAGCTCACACGAGGTAAATGGTGTATGCACTACAAGACCCAGAAGGCCATTTCATCTGACCACGCACTTGAAGGCAGGCTTTAATATCACGAGTGCATACTGCATCATCATTGCCAAGCAGGAGCCATTGAAGAAGGGTTAGACTCCCGAAACCGGTCTGGCTATACACGAACAGATGGTGACTGTTCTCCCTGCGTCTCCTGTTGCAGCTGCTCCTTAAAGAAATGGATCCAAATTTTACCATTCTTGTGGCTTCTTCCACTGAGGGCTAAACTCTTTGTTTGAATATTTTGCGGCTGAGCCTAGTCGCGGAAGCAAAGCCTGCCGCTTGCTGCGGACCCGTGATGGCGCCCAACAGTGCAATCAGTATACGGTGGAGTGGTGTCCAGAAGCAGCTGACCACAGACAAGAGGACACCCAGAGCCACATGCTCACCAGCCCACATGGGTTTTAATCGTACATTTATTAACTGCCACAATGATGAACTCACACGAGGTAAATGGTGTATGCACTACAAGACCCAGAAGGCCATTTCATCTGACCACGCCCTTGAAGGCAGGCTTTAATATCACGAGTGCATACTGCATCATCATTGCCAAGCAGGAGCCATTGAAGAAGGGATAGACTCCCGAAACCGGTCTGGCTGTACACGAACACATGGTGACTGTTCTCCCTGCGTCTCCTGTTGCAGCTGCTCCTAAAAGAAATGGATCCAAATTTTCCATTCTTGTGGCTTCTTCCACTGAGGGCTAAACTCTTTGTTTGAATATATATATATATATATATATATATATATATATATATATATATATATATATATATATATATATATATATATATTTGGGATGTCATCAGTGATGTCATTTGAGATGTCATCAGTGATGTCATCAGTGATGTCACTGACCATGTCATGAATGATGTAATATGTGACATCATCAGCAGTGGATTGCGGGTGCGCGATATATAGTTATTGCAACTAACTATATATGCGAATTTCTATGGTTTTGTGCGAGTAAATTAAGGTTTTGTAAATGCTAATCCCTAACTATATATGGTCTATAGCCAATGGTGATGACATCACTGATGACAACATCCAGTGACTGTATGTTTCTGTAAAGTTAAAATATGTTTTACATATTGAAGAATGAGTGGATGTATAAGTGTTTGGATGAAGGATTTAGTAGGTGCATGACTGACTGCATGAGAGAATGATTAAATGTGTCCCACTGAGTGCATGGGTTAGTGACTAAACTGTCTTAATTTGTGCATCATTATTTCTATAGTTCTGTAAACTGCTGCATGTGTTGATCAGTAGCCATATGAGTAACTATATGGGTTATTGATTGGTTGCCCAAATATTTGTATGGGAGAGTGAGTGTGTGTGTGGGGGTGGCTGGGAGGTATGTGACTCTGTGCATAGATGTGTGAGCAGTTGATTCAGTAGGTGTATGGGTTCAAAAGTGCATGTGGAAACAGCTGTATGGGCGGTTGACTGTCTGCATGAGTGTATTGGTGAGTGATTGGATTTCTCAGTGCTACATGTCAAAGTAAGTACATATGTAAAACACAGTACATGTAAGAGTTGACATATATAAATAAATGTGCATAAGAGCCAGTGAATGTGTGAGTGGCTGTATGGATCATTGTGAACTTGTATCAGTGATTGTATAAGAGAGTAAATATGTGTTAGTATATGTTTGTTTAAGTAAGGTGTGTATAACTGTATAGTTGAGGAAATGGAGGTGTGATTGATTCTTTGCATGACTGACGGTGTGTGAGTAACTCCATGGATGAGTGACAGTCTGTGAGTGTCTGTTTACACTGATTGTATCTAAGGTTATATTAGAGTCTGAAGAGGTTCATCGTATTATCACATGAATGATATCATCAGTGATGTGATCAGTAATGTCAAATGAGATGTTATCAGTGATTTCATCAGTGATGTCATTTGAGATGTCATCAGTGATGTCATCAGTGATGTCATTTGAGATGTCATCAGTGATGTCATTTGAGATGTCATCAGTGATGTCATCAGTGATGTCACTGACCATGTCATGAATGATGTAATATGTGACATCATCAGCAGTGGATTGCGGGTGCAGGATATATAGTTATTGCAACTAACTATATATGCAAATTTCCATGGTTTTGTGCGAGTAAATTAAGGTTTTGTAAATGCTAATCCCTAACTATATATGGTCTATAACCAATGGTTTTTTCAGTGAATTTTCATGGTTTTGTAAATGCAAATTCCTAACTATATATGGTCTATAACCTATAGTTTTTTCAGTGAATTTCATTGGTTTTTTAAAAGCTAATATCTATAGCTGTAAAATATATTCTTTATTACATGACATATCACGTAGCCACGTGAGACACCTCATGACGCGTCAAATAAACGTGACGTATCGTCTCTGCAGCGCAAACAAAACCCGTAACGTAAGTGCGCCAGAGCACGCTTACAGATATATATATTTTTTTAACCTTAATTAGACAAAATCCACACGTGCACATATCTTGAGGCCTTGCAAAGGCACATCAAACAAACAGTCCCTACAATTTTGCCAAGTTTGGTGGAAATCTATTCCTTTAAATTTTATTTTACTGTTTCTCTTGGTTTTCCCCTTGTTACGCTTACGGGAACGCTACCCGGTACGCAAACCGGACGCTCCAAAAACACAAGATGTCGGACTCCCGTTACGCTGCCGGTTAGCTGCCCGGTTGGCATACCGGGAAGCGCCTCTACCGCGAAAAATCGCAATTTTCTTTTTTTTTCTTTTGCGCCGCGGGGCACTTTAATATCCCCCTCATCAATCCTAGGGGGTCAGGAGGGGTCTACCTTGCCCCCTTTCCTTCATTTCCCCCTTCGTTTTTCACCACCTCTTGTCTCTCGATCCTACCGAGAGACAAGATGGCGGCCGCTCCGGACTGTTTACAATGTTGACAGCCAATCAGCTTCTCCTCAGACTCCCGTTACGCTGCCGGTTAGCTGCCCAGTTAGCTGCCCGGTTCGCGTACCGGGACGCGCCTCTACTGCGAAAAATCGCATTTTTTTTTTTTTCCGCGGACCACTTTAATATCCCCCTCATCAATCCTGGGGGGTCAGGAGGGGTCTACCTTGCCCCCTTTCCTTCATTTCCCCCTTTGTTTTTCACCACCTCTAGTCTCTCGATCCTACCGAGAGACAAGATGGCGGCCGCTCCAGACTGTTTAGAATGTTGACAGACACCGGAGAGCCAATCAGCTTCGCTTCGCAAAGCTCCGTTACGCGAAAAGTACACAAACTGGTGCGCTATCCAGGACGCTGTCACAGATATATACATTTTTTTAAACGTTAATTTCTCAAAATCCACTGGAGCACATATATTGAGACCCAGCAAAGGCACATCGGGCTAACAGTCCCTACAATTTTGCCAAGTTTCGTGCAAATCCATTTAGCCGTTCGAGCTAAAAGTGAGGCCAAACGCCCTATGGAAAAATGAATGGGAAAATTGCGTTTTGGGACCCCCCTTTTTTCTCGGCCCCCCCTTGACGAAACCCCCCCAGATTTTCAGGGGCTGATCGGAAACTAAATGTGCCATTTTCCTGAAAATTTCAGCCGATTCCGTCCACAAACGCCAAAGTTATTGGACATAGAATTTTCAAAAGTTCCATAGAGAAAAAATCCTAACTATATATACCTACTGGCGACCGAAAAAGGCCTCTGTGCAGGTCGAAACGCGTCTCTCTTACCTGGGATTGAGGGCGACATGAGTGATTAAAGTGATGCCTGATCCTGTTACCACCTTGTGCCTGTGCCTTCTTCCGTGGAGTTTATCTTTTTGGCTTTTTGGGAGCTGGATGTTTCGTGCATATATATATATATATATATATATATATATATATATATATATATATATATATATATATATATATATTACATTCAAATATTAAAATAAATATTTAATTCTGAAACAACATTTTAAACTACATTAACTAAAACAGTATGGAAAATATTGGATAGCATAGAGGATAAAATTACTATTTCCACTCAAGGGAATGCAAAAGTAGGGAAAGTGTTGGATAGCGGAGGGGATAAAATTACTATTCCCACTCCAGCAAGTGCAACAGTAGGAACGTGTTGGATAGCGGAGAGGAATAATTTACTATTCGCACTTCAGCAAACGCAACAGTGAGGAAAGTGTTGGATAGCGGAGGGGAAAAGTGTACTATTCCCACTCCACGGAGTGCAACATTAGGGAAAGTGTTGGATAGCAGAGGGGATAAAATTACTATTGCGACTCCAGCAAATGCAACAATAGGAAAGTCTTGGATAGTAGATGGAAATAATATAATATTCCCACTCCCGCAAGTGGAACAGTAGGGAACGTGTTGGATAGAGGAGGGGATACAATTTCTATCACCACTCCAGGAAGTGCAACATTACGGAAAATGTTGGATAGCAGAGGGGAACAATTTCCTATTCCCACTCCAACAAGTGCAACAGTAGGTAAGTGTTGGACAGTGGAGGGGAATAATTTACTATTCCCACTCCAGGGAGTGCAACAGTAAGGAAAGTGTTGGATAGCGTAGGGGATACAATTACTATTCCCACTCCAACAAGTGCAACAGTAAGGAACGTGTTGGATAGCGGAGGGGATAAAATTTATATTTCCACTCCAGCAATTACAACAGTAGGGAAAGTGTTGGATAGCGGATTGGAATAATTTACTATTCTCACTTCAGCAAAATAATAAACATTAATTAACAAATACTTAAATAATAAAAAATAATTTATCCCCCACCAAGTCCCCCTTTAAATACACCACGAAAATTGTAAAACATGACACAATTAACATAATTGCTTAACAATTGATGAATTAACTAATAACAATAAACAATCAAATAAAAAACAATCAGTAATATAGTAGTTCACACTATTAAGACTATAAAATAGCTAAAAATAAATATGATATCAAAAATATGTAAAAATATATTACATTTTAATTACTTCCCACACTACTCCCCTATAAATCCAAAACCCGCACCTAAAAAATGACAAAATTTACATAATGAACAATTAAGTGTTAAAAATTAATTACCTATTAATAATTATTTAATAATTAATTATTTAACGCAATTAACAATATAACATATTAAATACACAAGTATTCATTTATAACCATTGGAATTAATTAATTATAAATAAATTACTTCCCACCCTACTGCCTAATAAACCCACAACCTACTCCTAAAAAAATGACACAATTAACATATTTACCAATTAATCATTAATAATAATAACCAAGTAATAACTAATTATTAACAAATTAATTAACACAATTAACAATATAAATGCTTAAATGCAAAAATATTAAGTAATTACAATTATTAATTAGTTAATTATAATTCAAATACTTCCCATCTTATTCCCCTAAAAACCCACAATGATGCTACAGAACTAAAATTCAATATTACATTTTTATAACATAAATACATTTGAAAAATTATTAATAAATATATTGTCATTAAATTGCTTGCCACCCTCTTCCCCTATAAACCCCCAACCCACTACTAAACTAAAATATGCAAACATAATTATCAATAATTAATTATTTCTAAAAATTTCAAACGTACAATACAAAAATAAGCTATACTTACTCAAAATATTTAAATCACATACTTTTTACACATATACTAAAATACAGAACACTAAAATAAATTGTTATATTATTAACAACAATATTTTTCCTAACGATATTACTAACTTCGATATTAAGTACAACAATATTTCTTACCTGCATGTCAATATTCTATTTGACGATATTCTTGCACCAGATTGATATTTAAACGTCGATATTCTGGTATATCAATATTATGTCTTCAAACCCTTGGGGCTGTCCTTTTACTTTCTCACTTGAGAGACAACCTTATCCTTACTATGTAAAGGTACTCTTTGATCACTTTACAAAACCCATCATATCCCACATAACATGATTATTAGCAAAATCACAAGGGCAATACATGTTAACTTTTGTGTACGGGTCCACACTGCATTGTGCTGGGCAACAAGAATAACTGACTGCTCATCCTCAGCAACCATTCTACCAACGGGATGCATAACAAATGATGAAATAGGGACAAAATACAAGGAAATACACAAGTTCCCAGTGTCAATCAGAGCCTCACTGGTACAGGCACCTATTGTCCATCAATACATTGGTACTCTTGAGCATCGGTGGTGGAGCTTGCTCTGTCCTAAGCTCGTATCCCATGTCGACCAGGATAATATACACCCAAGGTACTATAGCAAAGTACGTCCTGACTCACACAGTCTAATCCTAACTAATCTTTTTTCTCTTTTGGTGCACCTTTGCTCAGCCAAGGGTGCAAATTGTACCTAGTGGCCCCAGGCACAGAGTGGTCAACAAACAGGGGCTCCTGGATAGCTCGTAGTACCGGAGAAACTGCTGCATTCAACACGTCATCGTTTTCCTTGTCTGTTTGTGTCCTGGTCAGTTTGGCACCACTGAAGGGGACAAGCTGAAGTACCGTCTCACACTCGGAGTCCCCCACTCAATCCTTCACACACTGGTCGTAGGGCAGTGGCAAAGGAATCCTGCGTCAATGAGTCACGTGAATCCAGTTCTTGCGGCCAGTGACTTTTACTGCAGTGCGCGTTGCTAACAAGATCTCTTAGGGACCCTTCTAATGCAGCTCCAAACTTTTCTTCCTCTGGAAGTTTTTAATCAAAACGAAATCGCCAGGCTGAATGTTGTGTCCGAGCCCCTCTGGTGCAGCTGGAATGGTATCCCGGACCTGTTGGTGAATAGAACGCAAACTTTCTGGTAACTGGACAAGATAATCAAGCAACAATGAGTACTCAACATCAGAAAACCGCTGAGGTCGCAGGACGCACTAGACATTTGCCGGGCACGCGAACACGATCTCATACGGTGACAATTCTGTTCTAGAATGTGCTGTCATTCTTGTTGACAAAAAACCTAACAGTGAAGCATCCGGCCACTTTAACCCTGTTTGAGTTTGAGCTTGAGAGTACCATTGTACTTCTCAACTAAACCTGCTGACTGTGGACTAAGTATAGGTGAATTTTGCGAATTCGCGAGAAAATCGCAAAGAAATACGCGATTTCGCGAATTTCCCCACAAAATCGCGGATTGTTTTGCGATTTTGCACCATACTTAACTGGAGTACTTTCTACTGGCTAATCAGTAAGTGCTACCGCGTTGGGTAAATGTATAGTGCTTTTTCTGCACTACAGCTGCGTAGGGCAGAAGAGTTGCCTCAGTGACCATGTGTGTGTAACATGTCCATCGCACCGAAGGGCGCCGGGGTCCTTCGAGTTCGAGTTAGCTGTCCATCATAGTGGGTAAAGGGCGGGAAGACGGTGCACACCGCTAGCATGTGGGGGGGCGAACGGGGGGGCTTGTTTGTGAGTTCACATGCCTTTTGTATGTATAAAAGGTCAGGCACCGATCAGAGCAGTAGATGGGGAGAAAGAAGCTACTGGTTACAGGGACTGCACAGGGATTGCACTCGTGAAAGTCAAGGATGCAAAGGCCTCCATCAAGCATCATAGCTAATTTTCGACTGTAGATATGGGGAGAAAGCACACCTGCCCAGCCTCAACAAAGCGCATGATTTTTTGGGGCTGATTAACTTTGCCATTGCGCTGAAGGGCGCCGGGGTCCCTCGAGTGAGCTTTCCATCATAGTGGGTAAAGGGCAGGAAGACGGTGCAAACCGCTAATGTGTGTGTTTGGGGGGCAAACTGGGGGGCTTCTTTGCGAGTTCACATGCCTCTTGTGTGTATAAAAGGTCAGGCACCGATCAGAGCAGCAGATGGGGAGAAAGAAGCTCCTGGTCACAGGAACTGCACGGGGATTGCACTTGTGAAAGTCAAGGATGCAAAGGCCTCCATCAAGCATCATAGCAAATTTTCGACGGTAGAGATGGGGAGAAAGCACACCTGCCCAGCCTCAACAAAGCGCACAATTTTTTGGTGCTGATTAACTTTGCCATCGCACCGAAGGGTGCCGGGGTCCCTCGAGTGAGCTGTCCATCATAGTGTGTAAAGGGCGGGAACAAGGTGCATACCGCTAGTGTGTGGGGGGCAAATGGGGGGGATTTTTTGCAAGTTCACATGCCTCTTCTTGTGTGTATAAAAGGTCAGCGGTACAAAGGGGGTGGTGATGGACGGAGCATCTGAATCAATCAAACACTCACACCCAGTTAAAAGATCTGGGTTTAATCCATCACCGTTCTTTAGCCCACTGTGCCAACCCAGTTCAGACATGGCTATATGCAAATCAGTCTGACCCTGTGCCTCATGGGATAAAAGGTCAGGCACAGATCAGAGCAGCAGATGAGGAGAAAGCAGCTACTGGTTACAGGAACTGCATGGAGATTGCACTTGTGAAAGTCAAGGATGCAAAGGCCTCATCAAGCATCATAGCTACTTTTTGATTGTAGATATGGGGAGAAAGCACACCTGCCCAGCCTTGACAAAGCACACAATTTTTTGGGGCTGATTAAGGAGTTACTTAATTTGACCTTCAACTCGGGCACCTGCTTTATCTATATCTGTAAGTGCTTCCTGTTCACGGAGCCTCGTTGTCTACTTGTAACTATTCTCTGACCCTGCTTCGCGGGTCAGAGCAGGGTCAGAGAATAGTTGCAAGTAGGCAATGAGGCACCGCTCAGGAAGCACTTACAGGGTTACAGCAGGTGCCCAAGTTGAAGTTAATTTCTTTATAACCATTTTGTAAATGGTACAAAGAAATTAGCTTCAACTTGGGCACCTGCTGTAACCCTGTAAGTGCTTCCTGAGTAAAATTCGTCCCGCTCGCGAATTCGCTGATTTTGCCGCGATTTCGTGTGATTTGCGGATTGCGGAGAATCCGCAAATTCCGCGAGCGCACAAATTTTCCGCCCATACTTACTGTGGACCTTTTGCTTTATGTGTAAACCATCACAAATTAAAGGATCACTTTTGCATTAAATTGACTTATTATCATTCCAAATCCATCTGAGCAAGCCAAAACTTGAAAATAAATCCTTCAGAAGTTCCTTTGCAGTCGTAATGTCTGTATTATCTTTAGTGGGATAAGCCTTAGCCCATTTACTAAATGCACAGACAACCTTTTCTATTCTTCAAATTAATGCATCTTTTTAGTTCAATATAGTGCTTTTGAAGGACTTCAAAAGGAAAAGTGGGTGGTGCTAAATTAACAGGCGGTGTTGGGGGTACCCTTTCCAGGATAGTGCATCATGCACACCATACAGTCCTTCACTAAATGTGCAGCTGTCTTAGGGATATTGGCATTCTGCCATACAGGGCAAATACCCTTAGCACTAATATGGGCTGAACCATGGGCCTTCGTAACCACTGTAAGAACTTATGCATCGGGCAACATCCATCTCTGCTTCCCTGACTTATCAATCCAACATTCCTCATTCTTCAATTGTGCTGTACTTTCTTGCCATACTGCTAAATATTCTACTGTGGCTTCACTTTGTATCTCTTTTAAATTCTCAAGGGTGTCTTCGAACATTACAACCTCAGGCACCCACCTAGCCGGACCTGCTACAAACATTTTGTTCATCTTTGTCAGAGCGTTTTCTGAGCTGTCTGATCTACAAAAGGATTTCCCCAACCTACCTCATTAGTGATCTTCCGGTGAGCGCTGCACTTCACTATTGCCAATTTCTTGGGGAGCATTGAAGCAGACAAAAGCTTCAATATAAGGTACCCATGCTGGATTCTGCTGCCATGGAAAGTAAGGAACCCTCTCTCAGCCCAGAGTCGCCCAAAATTAAACTCGACCTCAAAGGCATACTGGCTGTCAGTATAGATATTGACAGCCAGTCCCTCACTCAATCACAAGCTCAAATAAGGGCAGCAAGCTCAGCAGCTTGAGCCAACTGATAAGGGACTAGTGATGTCTCTACTACTGAACACAGTGTGATAATAGCATATGCCGCAGTTGTAGTGCCATGTGGTAATTTGAAACAAGAGCCATCAACATATAGTTCCCCTCGCGGGTCAGATAAGGGAACGTCAGTCAAGTCTACCCATTCTTTCATCTCTTCTTCCATCCGGAAGATACAGTCATGTTTGTCAACTTCATCACTCTCGGAAGGGAGGGGGAGTAACGTGGCTGGATTCAAAGTAGGACATCTGTTGATTGTGATATGTTTAGCAAATTATGTCAATTCATAGCCAGTAAGACATGCACTGGGGAGGTGCTGTGTCTTTGTCTTATTCAGAAGTGTATTCACAGCATGGGGTACGATGACTTTAAGGTCACTTTCCAGTATAAGTCCAGCCGATTGTCTGATCGAAGTGGCCACGGTCGTGATCACTCTTAGACAACTTGGGAGGGCTCTCATGACTGGATCAATACAGCAGAGAAATACGCACACGGCTGCTGCTTATCTCTAAATATTTGTGTTAGGACAGACAGCGCACAATCAGCAATCTCATGCACGTACAACACAAACGGTTTGCTGTAATTAGGGGTGCCAAGTACTGGAGCCAAACAAAGCGCAGTTTTCAATTGCTCCAAAGACTGCTGACATTCAGGCTTCCAAGGCAAAGGCTCATGCACTTCTTTCATTGTTAAGGCAAGCAAGGGTTTGATTAGTAGGTTGTAGTTAGGTATCCACTGCCGACAATAGGAGTGATACCTATAAAAGCACGCACATCTTTCCATGGAATAGGCATTTAAACAATGGTAATGATGGGCTCAGGGGCCAGCCTCCTACCCTCATATGACAGTAGGTGACCAAGTAGGTGACCTCCTATTGACAATACTGAAATTTAGAAAAATAAACCGTATGTCCATGTTGAGCCAAATGCAACAATACTTTATCTGTACTATCTTTACACCCCTGCTGTGTATCAGAAGCAATAAGGAGGTCATCAACATACTGCACTAATACATTTCCTGCAGAAAGCAAAAGGGAATCCAACTGACTCCTTAAAGCCTGACAGAAAATACTTGGACTCTCAGTGTAGCCCGGAGGAGCTCAACAGAATCTAAAGCTTCTACCAGATCATGTAAACCCAAAAAAGTACCGACTATCTGAATAAATAGGAATACAAACAAATGCGTTTTTCAAATCAATCACACAGAAGAATTTGGCAGTGGAAGGAATCATCATCAAAAGTGCAGTAATATCTGGAACTTCTGGAAACTGCGGAATCACTATTTTATTAACTTTGCCCAAGTCAATAACAAAACGGTAAACATCATCTTGGTCATCAGAAAAACCTGAGGGTGCCCTTTTGAGAATCAGAAGAAGGGACTATTACAAATATTGGTAGACTTCTTTTCAACCACTCCTTTCTTAATTAAATTCTGACTTATTAGCAGTAAGGCTCGCTCACCTGCCTGTGGTATTTTATACTAAGAAATATGCGGCAAAATAGCATTGTCTTTGACCGGTTTTGAAACCAGTGGTATATGCAGCAGCACTACGTCTGTATCCCCTGTCGCCCACAAAGTTGATAGCACGTAAGCAAATTCAACAGGAAGAGGCGTATAGTTGGACAAATACTGCTTAACACCTACTATATCTGGGTCCATTGTCATGTAGACACCTGCTGGAGAACAAGAAATAGTGGCATGCAATTTCTTCAACAAATCCAAACCTATCAAATTCTCACCACAATTAGATGTCAACACAAATGGAGAATCCACTGTGAAAGGACCAATAGTCAATGCAAGGGGTCTTGAAATGGGGCTCACAAACGTTACACCTGAAAAACCTACCTAAACATTATTATGGCCAGGCAGAGCCGCCCCAGGGACAATATTTCAAGAAACATAACTTTTTGTCACACCTGTGTCCACCAAAAATTCTTGCAGGTCCGCTGTTACATAAGGACCACATTGGTCTAAAGGTATCGGAACTGATCCCCCACTCTGTCCCTTTATGTCTTAGCTATGAGACATTCCTGTTGCTTCATCCATATCATAGTCATCAGGGTTGTACTGCGCATTGCGGGGGTCATCAAAATAATTATTAACAGAATAACCCTGTGAGGCTGTGGCGTTCTGAGCCCTATCAGCCCCACCAATACCACAACTCCGTTCAGGCAAACCTCGTCCTCTAATGACTACCACCTTCTGATAAAGCACGGGACACTCGGTACGCCAGTGACCCTCCTCCTTACAATTTGCACACTGATTTGGACCCAAAGGCATCATATTGAGCTGCCTACTAGTGCGTAGAAGCTGTCGGCCAGGACCACCACATCCCCTACCATTCCCTCTAAATGCCTGCTGCAACAAAACCTATGTCTTCAAATCCATATGCTTTCTCTCCATCCTCTCGTTCTCCTCTTGGTCCCGATGTTCATAATATTGAGCCATATTCAAAATAACATGAGGGGAAGAGGTGGAACAGGTACTTTGAGAAGCCTGTAAATGAGTCGCAATTTTGGGGAGTAAATTAGAAAAAAACCTGTCGACAAACAACCGAACACCTGCTTCAATAAGACATATCCTGCCCACTGTCATACAAAAATGTATCCTCAAACTGGGTAAAGAAATCAGACACACTCTCATCTCTCTTTTGTCGACATGCAACAAACTTACTTTCTTCGGAGGGATAAGAGAATGCATATATGTAATAATGCATCCTGGCAAAGCAAGTATCTCTGCTAGGGGCTTATCACCTGGCTTTCTTTCCTGATCCCATACTTTCATTTGATCCCATGTACCACCCAACTCCACAACATGATCTTGATTATGAACCTGCTTCCAGATATCAACCCAAACAAGAAGACTAAGAAACATTTCAATATCAGCAAGAGTCATTACCGTTGAAGATGCAGCTTCAGTTAGTTCTTTATAAAAAGCAGTAGGGTTTTTCCTAGGATCAGGCAAATGAGTCTTAAGGGATAAAACCTCATTTCTTTTACACGGAGTATAAACCCATTGCTCCTGGAATTAGGCTGCTACACCTGCTCGAGTAACATTACCTTGCTGATCTGTTAACTCTGGTATCTCTGTGTGATATATGGGATGAAGTTCTTCTATCTGAAACTGAGACACCGTGGTAGGACTCTTCTCATGCAACCTGCCCCTATAGGCAACCAACATGGTAATCTCCCAAAAACTTGGCCGGAGTCCAAACCACTGGCATAAATGCAATCTCTAATATGTAATAAAATGTGTTGTTCGTTGCCCCCAAAATGATGCTGCCAAAGGCCAATCAACGTAGAGGACATATGTTCAAGAGAATGCTGCTGCAAAAAAGGCTCATAATCTTTCATCACACCCCAAGCATCCTCCACACTGTAAACTGGATTATGGGCCAGCAACCATAACTGAGCTCCTGGGGATAGAATTGTACTCCACTGCAAGCATCTCTAAACTCCCCCAGGAGAAGGTTAGGGTGTTCACAATGACAATGGAGGAATTTCTGGGAGCCAAGAAGGTGTCACTACTTCAGTTGCAGGTGGTAGTTGGGCAATTGCATTTTGCTCTCTGCAGCATACCCATGGGTTGTGGATTTTTCAGGTCAATCATGCAGGCCATGTCTGGGATGAGGTTGAAGCACTATCAGACTACGCTATCATGTGAGGCCCGCCAGGATATGAGAAAATGGCAAGATTTTTGAAGAATTTTAATTGGACAGTGGTATGACCAAGCCCCGCCAAGACCAATAAGGATTTAGGTACATTTAAAAATTGTGCAGGCAGCACAGGCTTTGCTGCTATTTTGGGTGGATTTTGGTGTGGACAGTGATGGCCAAAAAGCTGGATGGAACCTGGTTTGGTGGCAAACATTTGCTTCCTAGAACTATTTCGCATTTTGGTGGCCCTCACAAAATGGCCAGAGCAGGTCCGCAGTAAATCAGTGGTATGCTGGTCAGGCAATATGACTGTGGTGGAATGCATTGATCAGCAAGAGGCCAAGTGTAAGATAGTCTTGATTTATTGAAGGAAATCATACTGCTATGTTTAAAACTGAATGCTGATTTTAATTCAAAACATGTGCCTAGTGCATTTAACAATGCAGCAAACGCTTTTTCTCATTTTAAGATGCAAGCTTTCAGGTATCACCACCCAGAAGCAGTGGAATTCTCTTCACAGTTCCCGGATCAACTATGGCTGTTTGGTATCCCAGTCTACAAAAACTCGAGGTCGTCAGTTTAGTGCTTAGGACGAGGCATGTCTATGAGGGGGCATATTGCATGTATCACAAATTTCATGTAGTCAAAGGACTGGGAGAATGTTTTCGCCCGAGTCAGTAATCGCATTCCTGGAGGCCCTGAGATGGGAGGGGCGTCCTGAGTCATATGCCAAGTGACATAGTGTGCCAATTTCCTTTTTTGCAAAAATGCTGGGGTACACCGATGGTTAAAAGGGGTTCTTGGTTCAAAGAGTATTGAATAGCTGGGAGCGATTAGATGGGTGGAGGGTAAGACTCAAGGTGCCCCACGGGCACATTGGAACTGGCAACTTTCATGTCCAGCACTGACAGGATGTTCCAGATTACCATATGAGGTTCGCCTATTCAGAGCAGCTTTTTCCCTAGCATGTTATGGGGCATTGAGGGTGGGCGAGTTGGTAGCGAAGAACAAGAAAGACATGAGTGGTGGTCTGCAGCTAACGGATATTCAGTGGCCACATGGCTCCCTGGTTGTCACCATTACCCATTCTAAGACCAGCCAGCTAAGTAGGGTGGACCACATACTGCTCAAACAGGCCCCAGGGAATGAGTGCTGTCCTCTGGGGAATCTGGAAACCTTTATAGCCCACTGTATACAAGGGACGATAGGCTCCATTTTGGTACACACAGATGGCATACCACTCACAAGGTTTCACTTTGCCAAGGTGCTCAAAAAGGCCCTGGTGTCCGCTGGTTTGGATCCAGTAGACTATAGATCCCATTCATTTTGGTTTGGTACAGCCCGTGATGTGGCAAATTGGTATGGGGGGACAGGCAGTTCTAAGGATTGGCAGATGGAAGCCTGTTTGCTACAAGTGTTAAGGGAGATTGAACATGTTGTGAATGTCCAGTTTTATAATGTTTCCATGTCTTACTGTCTTCTCCTGTCCTCGCTGGTAGAAGACATGTTAAGGTGATGTGGCAGCTGAATAATTCATTGCCCCCTGTCAAGACAGGTGCAGAGAGTTGTACAGATATGGTGGTGTTGGGCCACTCCTACATGAGTAGTGCAAAGATCTTTTATTCTGTATCTGACTATGTGAGCAAAGAAAGCCGGATATCAGCTGACTTTCTTCTGTCAAGGCTGGGCAATGCTTGTCCCACTTGTGGACTGCATTGGACAGAATGATGCCCCAGAGGCTTCCGCTTCCAGGGTTCATAATTGTACACCTACGAGGCAATGATTTGACGGAGCTAGGTCAGAAGAACTTATTTTCAGTCATTGTCTCGGAAATGTGTTGGCTTTTATAGAAGTTCCTGCAGGCCATAATTACGTGGTCCAATATTGTCTCATGGTTGAGTTGGATGGGACAGAAGTTGGTCAGGGCTCTCTACGAATTGGTGAAACAGTTGAACTGAAAGGTGGGCATGTTGTTTAGGACAGCTTGTTTGTCAGCCATACCTCATGGGTGCATCAAGGGTGAACAATGTTTCTTATAGGATGGAGTGCACTTGTCAAAAGAAGGTAATGCACTATTTATTGAAAATGTGCTAGCCTGGCTGTGTCAATGTGCACTGTGCATGGGGGGAGCAGATAGTAGGTGACATGGAAGTGTGTATGGAATGGTAAGTACCCATGAGACAACAGTGATTCCCTGGCCATATTCCTGAGGCTCTCCCACTCCGAAAAGCCGACGGTATAGTGGGAAGCAAAGGGGCCATCTGTAGGATCGGGGTGTTTCACCCTAGGGCATGGTTTAATCATGGGTACTGATTGGGCAAAGTTGTGCGCTGTCCCGGAAGACCTAAAGTGCTTCCCAAACCACACCTCTACTTAAGGAGTGGCGCAGAGGAGAGCAGGTCTCTTTGATCCTGCTCATCACCGAGGACATGCTTCAATTTTCCATGGTCCCCAATGCCCCCAAACTCCTGCTCCACTGGATGGAGCTTAACTGGCAGCTCCACCTTAACACTCTGCCAGGAGCCGCACGGGCTAGAGAGCTATCCCCACCCTCCACCCCCAGAGCATGGTGTCCAAGAGGGGTGAGGGGGTATGGTGGCCAGATGTTTTGGGAACTAAGGCATAGGATAAACTTTCGTTTTTCTTTGGCAGGAATTGAGCAGGTTGTTGGTTTTATGTCATCATAGTAATGCTTAATACTTTTCTAGCACTCAATGTATTGTGTTTTCACTGATTTGTCGTATTTAAGCCAGATGGTGGATGAAGTCATGGTCGGTGGGGTCTTCAAATTGGGGAGGATCCCCTAGGTGGGCCTTAACTGATCCCAAAGGGGTGCCAGGCTATGGTTAAATGAAGCATCATGTTGATAGTAGTGTTTTGTATTAAGCTGAAACATAATCAGCAGTAAGCCACTCTGTAGTGGGCCATTACTAACATATTTTGTCATTTATATCTCTGTCTGGAGTAAGTGTCAAAAGGGAAACACCTCCAAATGCTCTTCAAACCTCCCCTCCCCCATTTGGATAAGCACACTGTGGATACTTTTACATGTCAGTAAGGTCTAAGGTCTAGCTAACAAGAATAGTAGTTTGGCAATCTTGTATTTAATTGCATTTCATTTTTATAAGTTTTAACATAACTGTAATGTTTAAATAAGTCTAGACATAATTGAACAATGCAAATTTAATAGAATAATTGTGAAAACTTGGGGGGAGCAAAGATTTTTTTTGTTATACTGGGGGGTGATGCTGAGGGGCATGGCCTTAGGGGACTCGCAGGTTACTTGCAATCACCTGCTAAGCCCTCCCAAGATTGAAGAGTCGGTCAGACAGTAGAGAATACAAATAGTTAGGTTATTAGCAATACTCTGCAGAGGAGTCAATCATGACCTGCACCCTAAGATGTCTGCTGAGGGACTGGCCCCCCAACAGCCTACTGTGGATAATCATTCCTCTCGTGCAGGGTCCAACCACGGCCACCATGGAAAACTACTGGCATAGGCCGAACATGAACAAAGAGGCACAGTGGGATGAGCTATCACCTGCCGGATGGGTACACGTTATCACGGGCTCAAGGCCACGGTAATGGGTCTCTGCATCTTCTAACATGGGAACAGAAACTACACATTCAGATTGGCATGCAGAGGCAGATTAGCCCATTCGTTAGCAAGTCTGGAAAACAGCCTTAGACAAAAGAGAAAATAATAATGAAATACAGTGTTCTGCTGAGGCAAGTAATATGAACAGTGAGGCCTAACTCGAGCACAGTCTAAGCAGCCTAATATGGGTTACGAAATGCAAAATGGAGTCACACTTGCTAACTGAAGCCTAAACATTATGAGGATAACTCAGTGGGTTGCATAACGTGAACACCAATGTCTTTTATTTAGCCAGGCACTGCTAACTTAATGAAACAAGTGCATTATAGGAATGCGGATTTGAAACCTAACAACGCATTAACAGGTTTTAAGACCACTTCTTTACGGTATTCTTTTATGCCAGATTAATATCAGTATTGCTGGATCCTCCAAGGGGTGCTAGCAGCAAGTCGAAAGGAGGGTGTAGAGGTGCAGAGGGTTTGGGGCCGTCACTGACACGTGGTCATTACCTATCAACCACCCATGCAGATGCTGTTGGCACGAGCTATCACTGGCCCTTAAGGGACGAGGAACTTGAGTGTAGTTTTGCCTGCAGTAGGTATCCTAATGGCAGCTGGTGCCCATCCACAAGAGATACCCCAACTCAAAGAGAGGGTGTCATGGCGTTGTCATTGACATGGATGTTTGTATGGAATGGTAAATACCCATGAGATGTAGGCAACTGCTTGGCGATAGAACCTTAAGGATACAAATTTCATAGACACAGACGAACATAGGAGGCAGAAGGAACATGACATGGCTGAAGAAGATGCTTGTAAGTGGTAATCTTATATGGAACACAACAAGGGCACCCAAACGAGTCAACATAGGACCTCGGGGAACATATGAGTGAAAACAACAGTGGTCCTATGCAAGGAAAGAGTATACACAAAGGATAAATATAGACACAATGGATACTATATTCTCAGTTGACTTGCCCAGCAGTGGTCTAATATTTAATTCTTAACACAGTTTTTGTAAAATACCTTCAACAATTTCTTGGAGGAGGGCACAAGCCTGTACCCAAACGTTTACAAATTGTCATGGTTAGCAGAGTGGATAGAAAGTAGAAAAGAGTTTTTAGGCAAAAAGCTATTATGTTTCTGTGCATATAGCAATAACAGAATTCGCTTTCACACCATTACTTGAGTTATAGTGATTAGTACACAAAACAGTATATGGTGTAGCAATTGTCGACGGCGTTTCGATCCCACTACACAGTTACAGGGATCATCATCAGGACTGAATAAAGCCTAAATATTCCTAGCCATGATAGCCGCGATGGGAGGGAGGCACGCAGTGGGTACCGGCCGGTACACGGTGAGGGCTGCAATAATGACCCGTAGAAGAACAGTCCGTTCTCGTACAATGGGGCTATTGTCAATTTGGAATACAATGCGATGGCGGGTTAGCCGTAAAGGAACAATCTCCCCATGAAAACAGCGACGCGCCAACAATGGGCTTAGTCGTCAGAGGGAGCCTTCACATCAGAATGCAGTCGCTTCCCTGGCCGGTGCCTGGCATTATTGCAGCCCTCACCGTGTACCGGCCGGTACCCACTGCGTAGAAACGGGGGTGCATGGTCAAGTACAATGCAGTTCAGCCATATACCACCTTATCAAACTGTGGCACTTTGAGCAGTAACAAAAAATGTCAGAGACACTGCTGTTTGCATGATAAACAGCAGGGCAGCCACCTTCCTCCACTAACCCTGGGGGTTGGTGGACACCTGACCTCCCACCCTCCTGCAAAAGTGAGTTCGTGGAATCCTTACATTGATAGTTGTCCCAAATGATTTTGAACAGGAATACAGTCAGATCTATCTCATTTGCCTAATGTTCATCCTTAAAACATCGCATAAAATATTAAACAAAAAAAATGGAAAAGCGAGTTGAACATTTTTGCGAGGACCACATTGTAACTACAGAGAATAGAAAATGAGTTCGATCCGATTGGACTAGCAGAATATATGTACCATAAATTTCTGCCATTTGAAATCTAGCTGAAAAGGCACATTTCCCTGACACCGGAGCACCTATCGCCGTGGAGGTTACAGATTTCACATTCATAGCGAGCAAAAGCCGCAGTGAACTTCTTGTCAAACTCTTAATAGAATCCTGATGCGCAGTTCCAAGGTTTGATGCCCAAAACTTTTATCAGAATTGCCAAGCTGATTACATCAATTACTTCTCAGAACATGGTTTTGATCCCTGCTACTGCTTCACTGGATCAGCAAATGGAAAATGCTCTCCGAGAAAATAGCATTTTTATAACCTTGGTAAAAAGACTCATCCTGCTGACGAGACGAACCACCCAGAGAGCGCGGCGCTGGCGCGTATGATACATAACTAAGACGAGGTGCAATTTTCTAAATTGAAAGTCATAATGTTTGTCGTTTGAGCTAAATATTAACAGTGTATTTAGTAGCAACACCACCCAGGGGAGCCACCTGCATTGCTGGATGCGGCTATCATATTAACACTGCCTGATTATATTTTGTCGCATCCGAACAGCACGCCGCTCCGTACATACATTATTATTTAAAAAACAGTGCTCCTTTGGGAACGTAAAAGGCAGGGCAATTCTTGCAATGCATTCTACCTGTTATTTGAAAAGGCATTTATATGACATGCTGGATTAGTAGTACAGAGTTTTTACAAATTGCTCGTGTCATGAGCCGGCCCCCGTCCCCCGGTCGCACCTGGGTGGATGCAGAGCATGTAACAAATATTAGGCGTCGGCCCTGTTGCAGGTATCAATGGGGTTGGGGGGGAAGAGGGGCGTGGCTGGTTCTCAGTATAATGAATAATTGATTGATGAGTCTGTTTATGGATTTCTTCAAGCCTAGAACTCCATTACACTTCCCGTGCACGAATGCAAGATACTGGCCTCTGAATGCACATCACTGACTAAGAACTAAGAACTGATTAAGCTGGAATGAGCATTTTTGACCCCCGCAGTCCTTGTCATCATGTTTCCACACACGGGGTTTTTCACCTGCATTTTTTTTATTAGTGTGAGGATGCTTTATTGAAAAAAAATCAACGTGCAATGCAGACAAATATGCAGATATACTTAAGAATGGGACATATCATGGAGAAAGCAGTGTAAAAAATGGAGGAGAAATAAAGTATGGATAAAATACAATTACAAAGGCAAAGTAAATAGGACACATCTCTTAAGAAAAATAAGAAAGCAATTTTACATTGTAATACTAATGGGAGTTTATACATTTTTTATAATTTGCAGAAAAGAAAACATGAGGAGAAAAAGAAATGGAAGGGGGAGAAACTATACAGTATAAAACCTATGAAAAAAATACGAAGAAAAAGGAGGATAACAAAGGAATGGCAGTAATATCAGAGCAAGTGGTATACAAAAGGGTACATAGTGGGATAAGAATTAATTGAAGGGGAAACCCAGAAAAAATTATAATCAAGGAGGTTTGGAGGCTTCAATTGTTTTAACATTAATAGGAAAAGTGTGTGAAAGGTAAGGAGTAAAGGGAAGTCATATCAAATCTCTCTTAATGGCTGTCTGTAATGAGGAAGAGTGAGCGGTATCCATTCTATGATTATGACATATCAAGTTCCACCATGTTAGGTAAGACACCCTGTCAAAATGATTCCAATTAGATGTAATAACCTGAAAGGCAACAGCCAGTAGAAGATCCACAAACATGCCTTTGGTCTTGTCGCCTGACCATATGTACGGACAACCACCAAGAAATAGATAGACTATGCAGAAGGGGATGGAATAGAGAATAGTTGAGACATTTTATGCCATACTTGTTGCCAACAAGTTGAGAGCTTGGACAAAGAAGGAACATATGAAGAAAGATACTGTTAGAGGCGCCACAAGACCAACAGTCATTATTAAGCAGTAGTTTCATTTTGGACATAGCAGAAGGAGTTGGGAACAGCCTATTGTAACACAATATT
This sequence comes from Lissotriton vulgaris, assembly GCF_964263255.1. Classification (NCBI taxonomy): domain Eukaryota; kingdom Metazoa; phylum Chordata; class Amphibia; order Caudata; family Salamandridae; genus Lissotriton; species Lissotriton vulgaris. The sequence goes on from NC_141687.1 coordinate 931,073,821, forward strand.
GGTCTAAGTAGTGCTGGCTGAAAGAGAAGTATTTATCTTTTTCCACAATTTGTTCCATAAAGTAATTGGAAAAATAGACTGAAGGTCCTGCTTATAGGCAAGTTCAGTTTTGGTTTTGGCCCTGTGTGGATCTGGGAAAAAGGCTGTTTATATATGAAAGCAGATTTAACTTCTGTAGAGAAGTCATGAGAAGGTGTAGGATTGCGGGGAGATTAGACTGAGGGAGAAGAGGGATCAGTAATATTTTGTCAATGAATGTCCAAGAGAAGAGAATATTTGTGTCAATGAGAAAGAGAAATATGAAAACGGGTATGCAACCCTTCGAAGGATATAAACTAATTTTTGGAAGTGATTTGGGAAATTGATGTATTACCAGACGCAAGCCATGAGGGCCATTTAAGGAATTTGTTAGATAGGGTGATATAAGGATTTTATCAAATGGGGGATAATAACGAAAGTTGGGATGGAGAATATACTTGGGAGATTAACTTTTTGGCAACGTGACTAGAATGGTTTAATAAAGGAGAAGACATATGTCTAGGTTTTTGAGAGATGAGGACAAATTTAAGAAAAGAAAAGGGAGAAATTAGAGAAAGAATTCACCAAAGTGTGGATGAAGTAGAAACACCTAGGGGCAGATTTACAAGCCCCCTATGCCACCAGTACGTCACTTTTTGTGACGCACTGTTGGTGCATGTTACTGCTCCATATTTACAAGGACAGGAAAAGCCACCCAAAGTGGCTTTTCCTGTGCTTGTAAATAGGGCCCCTTTACATGCTTCTCTTTGCATGCACAAAAACAATCTCCCCATGATGCAGGCATCCTTGCACCATGGTGCAAACGTGCCTGTGCCGGCGCATGGCAGCAGTTTGTGCGCCAGCGCAGGGGACAGCACAGGAATATGTTGCATTCATGTACTTTGGAAGTGTTGCAGCATGGCACAGCCAAAGAGCTTGCAATACCGCGCTGCAGCACTTCCATGTAAATCTGCCCCCCAGAGAGAACCAAATCTGCTTGCGCACCAATGGCAAATTATATTGTGAAAACTCAGGGAAAGCTGACACAACTGTTTATTTCCAGCTTCTTCACATTGGATATGAAAATCTGAGCCTGACGCTAATTCCATAAGAACTTGAATAATCAACTAACAATGGACTGGAACAAGGCGTAAGAAAGCCGAAGATGGAGCATCTGTAAGTAAAAGTTAATGATGGACAACAGCATCATTTTAATTGTGGCTCATTTTATGAATTAGGAAAGATAAAGAGGTGACCTTTTGGCAGAAAGGGAGGTAATATTTTATTTTAAAGCATCTATATTGGCCTTCATTGTTTCTTTGATGAATAGGGAACATAGAATCCCTAGTCACTTAAACCTGGAGGAATTCCATAGGAAACCGGCATCCTTGAACATATCCTTGAGTCAAAATTTGTTAGGAGGCAAAACTTCAGATTTGTCTATGTTGAGTTGCTAACCGTAACCGAAGAGTAACGAGACAGAAGATGAATGAACTCTGGGATAAAGAAAGAGGGGTTGGAAACATAGTAAAGTTTTGTCAGGATAAGCAGTAAATGTAATATCATGTTTGTTGGTATAGCCAAAAAGAGCTTGGGATCAACGTAGGGATTCCAAGAATGGTTCTAATGCAAGTGTAAAGAGTAATGGTGATAGGAGCAGCCATGTACGGTGCCTGTAGTGAGGGGGAAATAGGGGGACTGGAGACCGTTAGTAAATACCAAGGTGGAGGGGAAAGAGTGGATAGTTTTAAAATACTGTAAAAAATTGAGACAGAAGCCTTGCAACTTGAGGGATCTAAAAAAGAAATCCTAATTGACTTAGGGCCATATGTATCATAAAAATTCCCATTCGCAAAGGCCGAAATTCTCAGAATATCGGACTTTGCGAATGCGAATTTGCTAAATGGGATATATGTCTGGAAATCCGGTGCAAAATAAGGAATCGCAAAATTTGCGATTCCTTATTTTGGAATTGCATTTAAGGAATCGCAAAATGTGCGATTCCTTAAATGCAATGTATGAAGCTAAAAAATTGCTAATTGTCCCTAAGGAATCGCAAATTACCACTAACTTCAAGTTGGTGGTAATTTGCGAATTTCTGGAAAAATGCCCATTTTTGCATTTTTCAAAGTGCCATGTGACGCACATACATGCCCTTAGGGCATGTATATGCACCACTTGTGCCCCCAAACTTATTTCAGGGGTGCAACAGGGTGTCCTTTGGACACCCCTGCACCCTTGAAATTATTCTCAATTTGCGATTAGCAAATTGCAAATCGCAAATTGAGAATAAATTCCCTTTCCTTCCTATGGGCCAGGAGGCCCATAGAAATTAATGGGAAAGTATTCCTTAATTGCGAATTCGCAATTTGAGAATTCACAATTAAGGAATCCTAAGAAATCGCTAATAAATTGCGATTTTTATGATACATACCAATTAGCGATTCTGACATAGCGATTTCTTAAAAAACGCGATTACAGAATCGCTAAGTGGTATCTTGATACATATTGCCCTTAGTTAACAGCTTTTCCCACATCCAAGGTTACAACAGCTAGGGGTATTTGACTTTTGTTAGCTCCATGAGTAATATTTAAGAAGGTTTGAGAATTATCGGAGATGTTACGATCTTTGATGATACCAGACTTCTCGATTGCGACTACAAGAAGGATTAAATCATTAGCCTGGAGTGGCAATATTTTTGAAAATATTTTGCTGTCTGAATCTACATTGGAATCAGCCTATAGTTCTTACATCTACCAAATCTTTATCTTTCTTAGGGATCAGGCAAATCACGGCTTCTGTAAAAGAGTCAGACTTGGTATCAAGAGATATAATGAGGTGAAAGAAAGAAAACATATGAGTAACAAAAAGAGATGAGAATTTAGAGTAGAATTCAACAGTAAAAGCATACAGGCCCAGTGCTTTATCCTTTGGTAGTTTAGAGATTGCCGTACGTATCTTAACAAGAGAAATGTCTAGTGGGGAGAAATCAACTAAAGGAGCTTGTAGTTTTCGAATTGTGTTAAAGAAGGATTCAAGAGATCCTCAGAGGGGAAGGTGTCCTTAGTATACAGACTAGTATAGAATTCTGCAAAACGGGTCATCATTTCCTGATTTTTAAATAATTTTTTACCGAAGGCGTCATGAATGACCTCTATCCCAGATCTCTGTTTTTATTTTAAAGAGTTGGCCAGTAACTTACCTGAACTGGTAGAAGTGATATAGTACTTAACATTGTTTTTTTATAGAGCATTGCTAGCATTGGTAATGGAGGGTCTTTGAAAGTAATGTTTGGCTTGAATGGGATGGTGTAGAACATAATTTCTGTGTATGCTATAAAAAAGCAGAGGAATCTCTGGCAGCAGGCTTTTTATCGCACAAAAAAAATGTATAACATAAACTCTCACTGTCGCTTTAAAAGAGTCCCAAACATGGTAATTATATTTTTAAAAAAATCAGTTATGAACTTCTCAAAAAGCCTGTGCCAAACTGCTGAGCTTTTAAAAGCTAATTGTTCAAGCGCCATCTGTTAGAGTGAGTGGAAGGCTTAGCAGGTTCTAAATCAATAATGATCAGAGCATGGACCGATACAACGATGGGGCCTCATTCAGCATGTATAAGATGTTGTGATAGGTTGTTATCCAGAAAAATATAGTCTATTCCAGAGGAAGAATGGTTAGTAGGAGAAGAAAAGTGTATTTTAAAAGACCAGGATTTAAAAAATGCAAAGCCAACGCCAAACTAATCCTCTTTGAGTGATAGTTCTGTGAAAAGCCTTTTGCGTTTTGTAATGGATATATTTGAAAGCAGATTTTCAATCTAAAAAGGGTTCCAGAAGTTTGTTACAGTTGCCCCAAAAACAAAGTTGGCATCCATTACTGACATTACAAAAAAGTGTATCTTTCCTAGTGGGCCCATAAACATTATAGCAGTAGTAGCGAAAGCCATTAATGTTAGCAAGAAGAAGTAACCATCTACCATTAATATCAGTTTCTTGTTTAAAAATGGTAACATTTCAAGATTTATGAAGCAAAATGATCACACCATTTTTATGATGGACAGCAGGAGAACAATAAACAGAACCAACCCCAATTTTTTCTACACATGTGGATATCCTTTTCGAGGAGATGTGTTTCTTGTAACTTAATAATATGACAAGACAAATTAGGAGGGTGAGTAAGAACTCTATGTCTCTTAACCCCTTCACTGCTGTCCCGTTTCCGCCCCTGTGCGGTAAACAAACGAACAGGGGCGGGCCATGACGAACCCCAGCCGTCATCAGCACACGAGCACCGTAGTGCATGACGGCTGGGGTTCGTCATCAGCATGGAAGGGGTTAATGGCGCCCATGAAGTTCAAAGAATCAATTCTAAGACTATTTATAAGGAGTTCAGAAAAACATCACACACACAAAAGGAACAACCTCTCTTAAATAAAACAAAACATCATAACTGTATATCATACAATACACCCAATGGAACATATAAACATGAAGTAGAAATCGAAAAAGGGAGCACATAAAAGGACAAAAAAAATGGATATGAGTCTGAAAAAACCAATAGGCCGAGAAGCATGTATGTCGGAACACTTTTTGCATTTAAATGCAGCCAAAACAGGAATTTTTCTCTTTGGTGCTGCTTTAACCTCGTGGTCTCCTGAGTGGTGGCCGACAGCATAAGGCCCTATCCCCTCTCCAATCTTTGTGGCAAAAAATCTAGGGGTCCGGATGGATGTACTGTTGTCCATGAAGAACCAAGTCATGACCACTGCAGGGACCTGCTACCATACTTTGAGCCTTTTGCGCAGAGTGTTCATGTGGCTGCCCCTCACTGTATGTAGAACCTTAATTCAGGCTTTGATCATTGGTCGCCTGGACTATTGTAATGCTTTATTGGCATCCGCGAACAAGTCTCTTCTCAGCAGATTGCAGTTCATCCAGTATGTGGCTGCACATCTAGCTCTTAATAAACCACCTTGCACTTCCACTTGGCCATTACCGAAATTTCTCCATTGGCTTCCAATCCACCAGAGAATTAAGTTCAATCTCTGTTGTTTCGCCCATAGAGCTCTTTATGGTACAAACTCGAGCTATATGGCGGATAAGTTCAAAGTGTACTGCCCTAACCAGTGTCTCAGATCGGAAGGTAAAGGGTTTCTGGTGGACCCTCGCTTTAAGAAAATACGATCTGGTGGCAAAACTGTTTCCTATTTGTCTCCTAAATACTGGAAATCTCTGGCAGAGGTTTTACATAAATGTCCTAGTCTGGCTCGCTTCAGGAAACTCCTGAAGACGGATTTATTCAGGGCTTAGGTTATGGGAGTCTGTGCCTGTCGGACTTGTTTTCTATGCTAGCATTGAGATTCCCCTTCAGGGGTGATTCCTGCACTTTATAAATTCTCTACATACATACATAACTGTACATTATCAAATACACCCAAACAGAACATATAAACATGAGGTAGAAATGGAAAAAGGATCACATAAAAAGAAGAAAAAGGGTATGAGTCTGAAAGAAACCAATAGGCCGAGAATAAATAGAAGGATGGCTAAAGATTGAAAAGACCAGAGCAATAGGGAAAAAAGAGAAAGAGAAAAAGTAATGAATGAAGCACAAAAAGATACCATGAGGGATAGACCAACTAGGGAACCTGGTTTGGAAACTAAATGGAAAGGAGAAGAAGAGACTGTAGGATAAGGAATAAGAGGGAAGTAAATGAAGTACTGCCATAGAATAAATAACTGACCCATGAAATAAACAAATATCTTACCTATTCAGAAGGAGACATGAGATTGACCTTCGGTTAGTGAAAGACCAGACAACTTGTGGATAACGAATATTAAAAAGACGCTAATGGTGACAAAAAAGGGACTTGGGGAGTAAAAAAAGAGAAAATTCTACTAGTAAAATAAATAAATAATAACACAATATAAACAAACCAATCATGAATTAGAATAGAAATGGAAAGAATTCAGAATATGAATATAACTTCAGGAGGCACCATTGTCCATATATTCTCTCCTGTGAAGGTGGATACATTCCTTTACTTTTGGTGGAGAATCGAAATAAGTGGTCCTATCATTGTAGGTGACCTTAAAAATGCATGGATGGAGAAGACAATATCTGGAGTTCATAGCGTCCAGTAAGGAGCATATTTAGGAATTCTTTGCATCAAGGTGCTGTGAAACAGGAAGCATCCTTTAAAAGAAAAATGCCGAGGGCCAGATCATCTGTTTTTGCTGCTTTGAGACTGCTAGAACCTACAACAAGTCTGTGTATTGGAGACAAAGAATAATTATGCCTTTGGGTTTAGAATTAGAGTTAGTGGCCTTAAGATATAGGATCCAGATGATAGGATAGTTGAATGTAAAATGATGAACCGCTGGAAAGTCCTACTAACTTTCGAAGGTTCATCTGTAGGAAAGCAATCATGTTGCCTCCTTCCACCTCCTCCGGAAAACCAAAAACATGGAGGTTATTCCTCCTGTTATGATTTTCTAAGTCTTCAATCTCTCGTTTGAGCGAGGCTATTACCTGAACCATGTTGGTGACTTAAGCGGTGATGTTTTGAGACTCGGAAATTTGTGATTCAATGTCCAAGACCCTAAACTCAAGAGATGACCATTAATATTAAAGATTTTGAATAGTAGAAGTAGTTTTCAACATGAAGGGTTTCAGTTTTTTCAGTTAATCTATTAGGTCCTCCATAGTAATAGGGAGGGGTGATTTCCTTGGAGAGGCTGGGTATTTTTTAGGCATTTGTTACCTCCACCAGTATTCTCCTTGCGGGAGACAGAAACTCTGCTGTTAGGAGACATTTTTTGAAGGAACGTTACCGCCCTCTGCCATCTTGAAAGTATGCAGAACTAAAAAGTAGCACAGCACCACCAGCTGTAAAGCAGTGGTGAAGCAGCTAGCCTCAGGTGTCTGACCTATAGGTTTAGCAATGTTAGTTATGAATAGATGACAAGCAGGTCTGATAACAGGGGGAAAGTTTCCATAGGCCTGGTTGAAGAGTCTTGTTTATTAGCTTCTCGTTAACAGAAGGAAAGTTATATTCATGCCTAATCTGGTGTGGGAAGATGTTTGATAATGATGACAGTAGGATAATACTGCATCTGTAGAATATGCATAGTTAGCCTGAAAAGAGTTTTAGTAGGGAAGTTTAAAACCTTTTAGTATCTGGCTAGGAGTTAATCAAGAGGGAGAATATAGCACCTCTTTTTCAGATAAGACCATATGGAATCATCCAGTCATGGATTGCACTTTGAGTGAAGGTAATGTGGTGAGCATCCTGGGAATTAAAACATAATTTGGGTGTTATCAAACAACATGAGAAGTTAAAAGAGGAGAAGGTGTAGAAATAATAAAAGGGTGTTTCTACGACTAAGTCCTAGTATTGTAAAGTTGGAAGTCAGGTCAGATTTAATAGCATGGTATCATAAATGACAGAAAAGGAGTGTTAATTGAGCATGGTAAAGAGCTATTTGTTATCCAAGAAATGACTCTCAGCTCAATTAGTGTGACTGTCCACCTATGCATGAGATTTACACCAAACCTGTAACACTCACACCTTATATGAAAGACAACACACCAGGGGCAGTATTATGGAAAGTACTAAGGGTGGGTGGAAAACTCCACTCTGCTGGCCGAGTTCACTGAGTTTGGCACTCCGCTCTACTTAGAGAGCAAAGTAAGCAAAACCTCTGCCTACTGGCCCTGTCCTATTTTAAACTCTGCTGAGTTTCATGTTGATACTTTACCTTGGAGGTTAAAGATGTTTGTGCAGCCCTATTTGCAACTTTTGCACATGCTCAGACTGACACTTGCTCCTTGGGCATGCTTAGTCTCTTGCCTCTGTGGAGGCGCAGGACAAAGATCATGGCGGCGCAAGCAGCAGGAAAGAGACAATGAACCATGGCCTCCTTTGCCCTCTCCCTGCAAGACCTCATTGCTGTTCGAGAAGCCTCTCCACCACCACTGTGCAGCCAGGAGCTTCTCTTCATTGCTGCTCTCCGGTGAGGTTCGGAATTGAAACTTTGCATTCACAACCCATGCACGGAGTGGATGGAAAGTGATCTACTTGGTGAAGTTAAACTTCTATGGTCAGTGGAGAAAGTGCGCAATGCAAAGCAGTGTTTATGTAATATTAACTTGTGTTACTTACTTGATGTTGAAGTGATTTAAATCGGTCACGTCACTTTTACCTTTATGAAAAATGAAGCAGCAAGGTCATTTATGGATGGGAAGGAAGGCCGGCATTATAAATGTCACTTGAATTGTGGTCAACTCCTACCAATGTGGTATCTTGGTACTCGAGTTTGGAGTAACAGATTTGCAGGAAATAATCTTGCTTCATTAACAGATTTAATTAAGCCATTTCATTTCCCGACAAGAGAAATGGTTAGTTCTTGATTGTTTAAACTACTGATGGCTGCGTGCCAGACTGCCTGAGCCGCTGAGATTCCAAAGAAATCACACAAAAGTATACGCTGATGTAAAGCATTCATGTTCTATCCCTCATTCCTCTTCTTTGCTCTACTTCCCTATGTGCAGCAACCTAACTTGACAAGGTGCATGGGGCATGCCTATGATCCCAAGCGCCCCCACCGTCAGGTAGATGTACCGATGGGGGGGTTAGGATACTGATGTTGAGAAAGCCCCAGGTCCCGCCATGGTTTTGAATTGGCATGAGAATGGTTGCTACATTTAACGTCGGAGAGAGGCAGGCCCAGCTTTCCAGTGCCTGAAACGAGAGGTGGTAGCTTTCATGGACTGCCGTGCAGACCTCACTTGAAGGAGAGGTACGGCCTTATTATAGATGTGATGGGAGAAGCTGAATTCAATAGGATTGGGCAGCATTTCACTGAACTCTACCGTACATGGAAGTCCACAGAATTTGGCAGAGTTTTTAGAGAACTCCGCCGATTTTCGTGGTGTAGAACTCCGCCCACCCTTAGAAAGTACCCCAAGAGTGCAATGGGCATATGCACGCATCTAGAGAATCCCCAGGCACTTTCATATGACAGGAAGGGCAGCACAAGCATGTCCTTTGGTAACACAGGTAGTGCTAGCGCACATATTGCGCCAGCGATATCCTCAGAGGGCGTTCCCTCATTTGCATATGGCTGTGGCCCCTTGCAAATGATGCAACCACTTTGCCTCTACACCTACCAGACATCCCCTTGCAGTTTTGTGCAACCAATCATTGTACCCACCTGCAAGATGCTCTCTTACCCCTCTTGAAAAAGTGCAGATGGGCTTTCCACAGCACCATGAAACATGTAGAGGCTGCTTCAAAGCTGCTCTGTATTTCACTTGAATGCGCTACCCTCACGGCATCATAAGTTCCCTTCTTCCCTTGGGGCAGCATATTCAATATAATATGGCGCATTCTCTGTCTTTGTGCTGGGCACACCTTAGTAAAGGGGAAACTGCCACCCACATCCTCCTCGACCTATCAGCCGCATTCGACACGGTCTGCCACCGCACCCTGACAACCCGCCTCCACCACGCCGGAATCCAAGGAAAAGCCCTGGAATGGATCACCTCCTTCCTCTCCGACAGAACCCAGAGAGTCCGTCTCCCGCCCATCCGCGCAGAAGCCACCAAGATCATCTGCGGCGTACCCCAAGGCTCCTCGCTCAGCCCCACCCTCTTCAATGTCTACATGAGCCCCCTCGCAGCCATCGCACGCAAGCACAACCTCAACATCATCTCCTACGCAGACGACACCCAGCTGATCCTCTCCCTCACCAACGACCCCACCACCGCCAAAGCCAGCTTCCAGGACGGAATGAAAGATGTCGCGGAATGGATGAAGCTCAGCCGCCTGAAACTGAACTCAGACAAAACGGAAGTCCTCATCCTCGGCCCATCCATCTCCGCCTAGGACGACTCCTGGTGGCCCCCGGCTCTGGGCCCCCCCCCAAACCCACGGACCACGCACGCAACCTGGGCTTCATCCTTGACTCCTCCCTCACGATGACCAGGCAAGTCAACGCCGTTACACCCTCCGCATGCTCCGTAAGATCTTCCGCTGGATCCCCACCGGAACCAGGAAGACGGTCACCCAGGTCCTCATCACCAGCCGCCTGGACTACAGGAACGCCCTCTACGCTGGGACCACGATCAAACTACTGAAAGGACTCCAGCGCATACAGAACGCATCTGCACGTCTCGTCCTGGACATCCCACGACACAGCCACATCTCCGCCCACCTGAAGGACCTGCACTGGCTCCCCATCAGAAAGAGGATCACGTTCAGACTCCTCACCCACGCTCACAAAGCTCTCCACGACCTGGGCCCCGAATACCTCAACAACCGCCTCATGTTCTACACGCCTACCCGCCAGCTCCGCTCCGCCAGCCTCACCCTAGCCACCGTCCCTCGGATCCGCAGATCCACCACCGGAGGAAGATCCTTTACCTAACTAGTGGCCAAGACTTGGAACACCCTCCCCACCCACCTACGATTAACCCAGGACCATCTCTCCTTCAGGAAGCACCTCAAGACCTGGCTGTTCGAGCAGTAACGCCCCCCCCACAAGCACCTTAGGACCCTCACGGGTGAGTAGCGCGCTCTATAAATGTTCTGATTGATTGATTAAAAGGAGTGCCCGGCAATAACAAGGAAAACGCACAGCATTCTATATTACTGCCACTGATGAACAAAGTAATCCTGGGTGGTAAACTCTGCTCCATGGGTGGAGTTTATGGAGTTTGTGCTACTCTGCACTCTGCTTGGAGGGCGAAGTTCAGCAAAAACTCTGACTGTGCAGCAGAGCGGAGTTCACTGGTGCAGGGAGACATACCTCCCTCCCAAATCGGTGTCCCGCTGTCCCGCTGCTGAGCCTGGGTGAATTACAGGAAGAACTGCAGTGTGCATGGCATACTGCTTGAAAGCATGCCTGACCCTATCAAATCACATCATAGGGTCAGGCATGACTTCACGTAGTACGTCATGTGCATTGCAGTTTTCCTGTAATTCAACTGGAGCAGCAGAAGCCGAGTGAAGCCAGGCCCAGCAGCAGCATGAGCAGGACACCGATGGAGGAAGGTAAGTCTCTTAGTCTTCTTTAGTCTATTCTTTTGCTGGCCTTCTACTACGCGGGAGGGCGTGGGAGGCTGGGGCTATAGCTGGAGGGGCTGTGGGGTGCTGGGGCTTTAGCTGGAGGGAGCGGGGGCCTGCGTTTAGTGGTGGGGTGCTGGGGTGGGGTAGAAGCAGGGGGCACTCTGCCAGGCCATGGAACTCGTCCGAATTTTATGGAGTTTTCCAGTAACTCTGTGAAATTCCGTGGAGTACCACTACACAAGCTGAGCCCACCCCTAAAATAAACCTACTGGCTTCAATTACTGAGTCCTTTTTGCAAGACCTAAAACCTACGGTCACTCAGTGATTCTGTGCTCCATGACTAAAGACGTGCACTTGATGAGTGAAACTGGGACGAGATTTGCACCCATACATATAAAGTGTGTAGACAGTCATGAAAGAAGCACCCCATGAAAGAAACTGTTCGCCAAGTAATTTAAATGTCAGCAAGTAAGTGAGGTTGTGTTGCATGAACTGAAACTTTCAAACAATGAGTGAAAATGGGCAACAAACGATGTGACTCGCTACGAGTGACTGTGCTTGAAAGTTTGAGATTCACACCCTGTTTGCAAGGCTCCTTTGTGCTCCCTTTTTATACTCACTGTTGTTTTAACTTTTGACATCCAATGGACATCTGCAGTCTCCTCCTATTCTCTGTCCCTAATACAGCCATTCATCCTGTGAATTTTACTCTCTTACATGAAGTTTTGATCTCTGCTTATGTGACATCATTGTGAACGCCTATTCAGTTAATTTACCTTTCCAGAGTCCGACCTCTGCTTCTGTTGGTAGTACTCTGACTCAGTTCCACATAAAGTAAAGCATAATAGAATAACTCACAAGGAAATGTAATAATATGATAAAATTATGTCTCCAACTGTATGTGACTCTGAATAAAAAATAATACAGACCACAAAATCCACAAATGCATTAGCCAAAAACAAGACTACAAATGTAAAATGGACAATGGCAATTGATTCATGAACATATCATGATAGCTTCACTCTTAACCATATGCTTATCTTGTGTACCTCCTGCCATCTAATAAAAACTAATCCACAATTCCTTAGTTTGGTAAAGTGGTAAAGTGGGAAAGCCAGAAATCAAAACAGGTCGGTTTATGGAGGTCTGGTCATGTGACCCATGGAGAATGCACTCTATTGTTATGGGTCCTGCTGGTGGCTTCACCAATTCCGCTGCATTCCACAGGTCCCTACAGTGCTTCTCTCATTGGTTACATCTAGTTTATTGAGGCCTGAGTCTGAAGCAGCAGCTAGAATGTTTATGAAAATAGGACAGGGATGCAAACTCTACATCAGATGCAATGGTGATTCAAGGTGGTGATGGATTTAGCAGCTCTTCTGTGAGAGTAGTCCTGGTGGAAGTGTGAGACAGTCAGTGCACACTTATATGGAGTGGAGTGGGACAGACATACATTTGTGTCTGACCAGTGGATAATAAGTCTAGGCGTTGATACCATGCACTTTACTTTTTAGTTTTCCGGGGATCTGCGACAGTACTCACCGCTGAGGCACCCAGTCTCCATGTCTTAAATTGAGTTCTTGTCGCATTCAAAGGATTTCATCCTCTGTATGAATTTTAAAATTTCTTCTTATAAGTCCACTGCCCTAACAAAACACCTCCCTGGTTAACAATACATCCATGGGTATGATATTGTAGATTCTGCAGCTCTCAACACCTACTCATCAGTAGCTGTAAAGTGTTTTACTATATCTTGGAGCATTACCCAGGAGTTTCTGATTGAATTTGAAGTGGGATGGTCAATTTTTTCACTTTCTCTTACTCGTAATCCAATTACGGATAATTGTTGTTGCCATCTGTAGATTTTACAGAAAGCCACAATTCCCCCATTTCCCATTCTCCATACTTTCCAGCACCTTGTTAAGACAGTGAATGTGGAGAAAAAAGCACATTTTTTCTTATCCAACTGCAAAGTTTGCCTGGAATGAGTAAGTCCAACGCAGGAGAGTGAAGATAACCACACTTTTAATGGAAAAAACGGCAGAAGAAACAGCACGCAGGTACCACGCTAGAAGTAAGTCCTGTGATAACGCCCGATGCGTTTCATGTTGATGAACATTTCTTCAGGGGCTCACAGTTGCAACAGAGTTACTGGGCACAGCAGTTTAAAAAGGCACATTAATTGCTTCGTCCTGCCCCGATGGAGGTGGCCACAACCGTGGCCTCCTGGGTCATGTAGTGCCTAATATTTTCACTCCAGTGAGCCGCTGTGCACAGGCTCCAAATACCAGCAAATTGAAACCCAAGTGGGTAGTGATGGTTTTCCCACGCCGCTTCTGCTGCTCAAATGTATAAATCCATTGGGAGTCTCCTGCCCTTACGTTTCAGCATCCATCAGAGTCACAACAGGACTGTGAAAACACAGCGGGGCTAAATTCACGGCTCAGGCTGTGCCGCTACATATCCAACTGCAAAGTTTGCCTGGAATGAGGAAGACCAACACAGGTGAGTGAAGATAACCCCACTCTTAATGGAAAAAACTGCAGTAGAAACAGCAGAGAGGTACCACGCAAGAAGTAAGTCCTGTCCACCTTGTACCACATCCCTGGGGCTACTATATTTTTATTAGGGGGCCTCCCAATGCCCCCAGGAACCACCACCTCCCTGGGGCCAAAGTGAAATTGCATTGGGGAGATTCAGGGACCCCCCAGGCCAAGGGGACCCCCACCTCCCAGGGGCCACCTTGTTATACAGTAACTTGAAGGGGGTGGCAGAGACCCCGGCGGGACCGCCACCTCCCCAGGGCAATCCATAGAAATTAGAAAGGGGGCAGCGTTGCCCCGCTTTTGGAGCCATAGATGGCCCAGGGGACTGCCAATACACAGGGCCAGCTCCTGTTATTGCTTCGTGGGAACTTTACCTCCCCGGCAAGCCATAGCAAACTATCTTCCACTTCTAGCAAGTGAGAGCATAAAAAGTGATCTTGCCTGCTGGAAGCAGAGCACAATTGCTTTTACAGAAAGGGATCTGTATGCTGAGCAGCTCCCTCTCTGTAAAAGCAATGCCAGCTGGGCTGGGCTGGGCAGGGAGCCAGAAAGGACCACTGAGGGCCTTCAGGCTTCCCCCGCAGTCCCCAACAGATGTAAGTGGGTGCCCTGGGTGGGACAAGGTCATCCATAATAGAGGCTGGTCCCTCAGTTATGGGATCCCCAGGACCAAAATTGGCCAGTAATTGGTTGGGGGATGAAGTCCCTTTGGATGTAGAGAGTCCTTGCGGGCCAACAACCACTCCTGTTACCTTCAGTAAGTCCCACACATGGGGATTGCTGAGAGGTCTTCAGAGCCCATGCTCCCTTTCTCCACCACTCTGCAAACAAGTCTCCTAGCACACTGTTGGTTGGGGATGAAGTTCCCTTGGATGCTGAGGGTGCTTGGGGGCCAACAAGCCCTCCTGTTACCTCCAGTAAGACACAAAGAGCACAACTGCTGAGAAAACTTTGGAGTCCACGGCCCATTTCTCCACCACTCTGCAAATATGCCTCCTCATGAATTGCTGTTTTGGAGATGAAGTCCCTTTGGCTCTTAGCCTGTCCTTGGGGGCAAAAAAACCCTCCTGTTACCTCCAGTAAGTCCAACACAGCAAGACTTTTAAGAGCTGGTCAGAGTACGCCCCTCCTTTCTCCACCACTCTACAAAAACAACCACTGATGACATCTAAAATATCATTGATGACATCATCCACAGAACCACTCACATTCACACCCCATACAACCCCTTGTGCTCATACTCCCACACCATCATACACATCCATTCACAGACTCAAACCAGTACTCACTCACCCACTCACTCTTTTATACAGGCAGTTACACACCCACTCACTCACTCATGCAGTCACTCACACAACCTTTCACTCACCCATACTGCCACTCATGCAACTGATCACTCACCCATGCAGCCACTAATATAGCCATTCACTCACATATACAGCTACTCACACACCCACTTATTTACCTACACAATTACTCAAACGCCTACTCATTCACTCATCTAGGGCCCGATGTAGGTAAACGGGATTTTCCGATTTCAAAATACCGAGGCGGGCCGAATCGGTATTCTGAAATCGGAAAACGAGATGTAGGAAAAAAATACCGAATGAAAACCGATTCGGTCGGCATCGGTAATGAGATTCGGTACGTTCCGATTCAGCTCGGTCCGAATCGGAAATTACCGAATCGGCCAACAACGAATCGGAAAACACCGAATCGGCCAACAACGAATCGGAAAACACCGATTCGGCTACCACCGAATCGGATATTTCCGATTCGGCGAATACCGATTCGGTAAAAGCCGATTCGGTAAAAACCGAATCGGCAATCATAGACCCATGGCGAAAAAGCCCATAGGAATGCATTGCATGAACCGATTCGGCTTTTACCGAATCGGATAATACCGAATCGGATTTTACCGATTCGGATTTTACCGAATCGGTAAAAGCCGACTCGGCAATAGGCGATTCAGCCAATGAGGTGGCTCCCCCTCCCCCACCCAAACAGGGAGTGGCAACCCTGGCAGGTGCAGCCAATTAAGAAGTTTCTAGAAGTTTCTGGAAAGCCTGCCTGAGCCCAACACACAGTTAGCAGCAGTGGGAGAAGGAGGTTGCAGACTGAGCAGGAGCAGAAGAAAATGGCAGATCAGGCAGGAAGCCAGAAGTCCTCCCAAAAGAGGAAGCCCAAATTCACAACCACAGAACTTCAGGTGCTGGTTGAGGAGGTGGTGAGGGTGCACCGCCAGCTCTTTGGCAAGCTGTCCCTCAACGTGCCAGACAGCACCAAGAGGAGATTGTGGGCAGACATCGCCCAGAAGGTCAATGCTGCTGGAGTCACCCCCAGGTCCATTGAGGAACTTAAGAAAAGGTTTTATGACCTCCGCAGCCTCACCAAGAGGAAGCTGGCCGACCTCCAAAGGCAGGCAGGACACACCGGAGGAGGCAAGAACCCGGCGCCACCCCTCACCGAGCTGGAGGAAATTGTCTCCAGCACCATCGAGAGGGAGAGCATCGTAGGGATCGGGACCCTGGACAGCACTGCGATGGCCACAGCTACAGGTAAGAAGCATGCGCATCATGACACACCCTACCAGACACCTCCCCATTAGACACAATGCATAGGCAAACACCAGCACTGTACTGTCACCAACATACAAGAGACAAGCATCATGGTACATGTAGTCAGCAGAAGTTAGCCAAATATGTCAGTGCAGAATCACAAGACAGGAAACAGTGTGACACGGTGTAAGGAGATGCAAGGACATGTGGAATGCCATAATTGTACTGACTGTAATACATCGGCACTCAGTTTACAAATGCTTCTTTGTACCTAGGGGCACCATCAGGCGGCACCACTGTGGCAGCAGAGGGAGCTTCGACATCACATACTGCAGTGGCAGGGCCGAGCACCAGCCAGCCTGGCCAGGAGGAGGAGGATGAGGATGAGGAAGGAGACACCCCAGGGCTTGGAATGGAGGGAGTCCTGGTGATTGATTTCCAGGCAGTGCACTCCCCAGTACTGCCCAGCTCACCCCCCTTGCAATTTTCACCATACAACTCCCCAACAAGGCAGACCATTCCGCCGACAACAGCTCCTGCCACAACCGTGGCCTTGCCACCCGTCCTACCTGTCCTGGGAGCAGGGGCTCCGGGACCGGCCAGCACCACACCACCACCAGTGGCACCCCAGCCCACTCAGCAGGCCGGAGGCAGCAGTGCCAGACGCCGTGCCACCACCACCACCACCACCACTGCTGCACCAGCACGGGAGGGCAGTGTGTTCCTGGGCCTGGAGGGCCAGATGGTCAAAATCCAGCGCCAACAGGCCAGATCCACCATGGCCTGCCAACGCCAGCTCCTGCAGCACAACCTGCAGATGGGGGAGTTGGTGAAGGGGTTCCAGGCTGTTGTGGACAGCAACAAGGAGGTGGCAGCAGGGTTGGGCAGGCTGACCACTGCCATCACCCACTCCTCTGCCAGGCAGGAGGAGCATGAGGTTGCGCGCAGGAGGGATGCCCGGGTGCTCAACCGGGCCATGGCCCGCCTTGCAGCGGCGACCGCCCAGCTGTGCCATCGAAGCGCAAATCAGGAGTCGGTGCAGAGTCAGCATACGGCTGAGCTGACCAGGGGGATGGCCAGGATCACCACGGCCATGGAGGCCATGTTAATATCAAACGCCGCCTCCAATCCTGCCCTGGACCTGGGTGATGCTGGAGACAGCAGCAGCCGCAGCAGCCCGGCCAGCGCTGCATCAGAGCCAAGGAGGAGCACCAGGCGATCCGCTGATGCTGCAGGCCATTCGGAGGGGGCCGAGGGACACCCCAGTGGGTCTGGAAAGCGGGCCAAAAAATAGGCTGGCAAGGGGGGATGATCATACCAGAACCCTGGACTTTATTTGTTTTGACAGACTCCATTTTTTGATGCACTTCAGTGATGTAACTGTGGTGCATCACTATTAAAAATTTTATTTTCCAAGCAACATTTAGCTGTCTTTGCATCTGTACTCAGTCAGAAATAGTTCTCAGTGATCTCCTCACGTCTGTATCTGCCATCACATGGCGTACACACCCCAGCTGGCTGTGTCAGTGGCACAGCTTCGTCGTCGTCATAGTCCTCGTAGTCAGACAACTCCACCTCAGTGCCCTTCTTGACCGCAAGGTTGTGTAACATTGCACATACAGCTATGATCTTGCAGCAGGTGATGGGGGTATACTGCCTTGCACCTCCACTCTTGTGCAGGCATCTGAATCTACTTTTCCAGATGCCAAAGGTCCGTTCAACAACATTCCTGGTGCGTATGTGGGCCCGGTTATACCTCCTTTGGCTGGGTGTGGAGGGGTTGAGGTAGGGGGTGAGTATGAATGAGCGGAGGGCATATGCACTGTCGCCTGGAAGAGAAAGGGGTCACATTAGACACATGCATACATGTATTACACCTACCTACTATGTGTTATGGGGGTCTGATGATGTGTCTCACCTAGGAGGTATCCTTCTCCAAAATCGCCAGCCATCAGCCGTGCATATATGCCGCTCTGTTGGAATATATATGAGTCATGGGTACTTCCTGGAAATTTTGCTACCAGGTCTGTGATGGTGCACTTGGCATTGCAGATCACCTGCACGTTGATGGTGTGTGTAGATTTCCGATTGCGGTATATGTATTCGGTGTCCGCTGGTGGGCAAATCGGAATATGCGTGCCATCTATGCAACCGATGACTTGGGGAAAGTGTGCCATCTGGTAGAAGTCCGCTTTGGTTTGTAGCAGTTCTGCGTGGGTTGCAGGGAATGAGATGTATTGGTCCATCCTGTCTATCATGGCGTCAAGGAATATGTGGAAGAACCTTGACAGGCTGCTCTGGCTCACCCCTCCTGCTGCTGCTACTCCACTTTGATAGCTGCCAGACGCTACCAGGTGTAGGCTGCATAGCACCTGGACGTGCGCAGGGATGGCGTGTGCCCTTGGGGTGTGGTGGTCCAAGTATGGCTTAAGGTCCCTGATGAGCTCAAGTATGGTGTCAGAGTCCAGCCTGTATCTCTGTAGGATCTCAGCCTCAGTGAGCATGAACAGGGTTATCCTCTGTCTGTAGACCTGTTCATTTCTTAGCCATTCCCTCTGTCCTTCCTGCTGTAGCCGTAGCCGCCTCGCAATGACATAGAAAGCTGCCATCCTGCAAGTTGCAATGCATTTTGGGACTGTTTATATGGGTTGGAGTTGGTTACCACCTGATTGCAATCCATGGTAAATACCGAGTGAATTCTACCGATTTTGAGCCGATTTCGGTGTTTCTGTGCCTCCCTACATCTCCCCAACTGTCGGAATCGGGGAATTTCCCGATCGGAGATTCATACGAATCGGCATGTTTTCCGATTCAGATCATGTCCGAATCGGTATTTTTTCCGATTCGGTACATGGACCGAATCGGTGATTTTCCGAATCGGTGTCACTAACGAATCGGTAGTAGGACCGAATCGGTGAATTTCCGATTCGGTGTCACTAACGAATCGGTAGTAGGACCGAATCGGTGAATTTCCGATTCGGTGTCACTAACGAATCGGTAGTAGGACCGAATCGGTGAATTTCCGATTCGGTGTCACTAACGATTCGGTAGTAGGACCGAATCGGTGAATTTCCGATTCGGTGTCACTAACGAATCGGTACATGGACCGATTCGGTCTTTGTAACCGAATCGGTGTTTTTTCGATTCGTTACATATCCGATTTTCGGTATGTACGTATCGGATTCTTTCACAATCGTTACACATTCCGAATCGGTTTTCTATCCGATTCGTTCTGTTTTTGGGTCCCTACATCTCGATGGCTGTTTACCGATCGGTAAGGGCCAAAAATCGGTATTTTCGGCCGATACCGATCGGTAAAGCCCTACCTACATCGGGCCCCTAGTGTCTCAAACAGCCAATCACCCATACAAGTTCTCACAAACCTACTCAACCACTTACATACCCATTCACACATCCACATAAACACTCACACACCCATACAGCCATTCACAGAGATAGTTATTCTCTAATACAGACACTCACACACCAACTCACTTAACCAAAACACCCACTCAAACAGCCACTCACTCACCCATGCAGCCACTTACACACTGAGTCACTCACTCATACAGACATTCGGATACCCACTCACATACCCATACAGTCACTACACACCGATGTGCACACCCATAGAGCCACTCACACTGCCACTTACTCACCCATACAGCCACTGACATACCCACTAACTCACCAATACACCAATACATCCACTCATACAGCTACTACCATACCCCCTTATACACTCATGCAACCACTTAAACACCATACACGCATGGATACATACAGTCACACAGTCACTCACATACGATAAGTTAGAAGTAGTATCACTCAGTAGTAGTGCATCGGATATACTCATTTAAATTTGTAGTAGGTTAGTATATATAACACCCATAAACTCTTAAAAGCACACTCATTTGACAATGTCATTAGTGGTGCCATCAGTGATGTCATTTGAGATGCCATCATTGATGTCATCAGTGATGTCACTGACCATGTCATGAGTGATGTGAGGTCATATGAAGTGCATTGTGGGGTGTAAGTAACACTCCCAGTTTTCCATTTAAATTTATTTTTTACATTTAACTACAGATGGAAAATATTTATTCCTTTGTCTGTATCTTTAAATAGAAACTGAAAAATACCTACTAACCGGTTTAATGGAGTCTATGTGCTCCTCTGGAAAATCAGTGTCTGAGGCGCACAGGGGTTAAGGAAAGAAACCTGAAACTGCTACTTTGATGATCTGCAGATTATTCTCCCCTCTGCATCACCCCCCCTCCCGAGTCTGAGCTAAGCACTCTACTGCCAAGTAAGACCGATCTGTTAATGACACAGCCTCTCTAATTCACAGACAGCAGCAGCCCGGGAGCACTTATCGGCCTTTATCAGTACATAAGACATGTATAGACCATGGCACGGTGGTTAATGTGGCAGCTATTGCCCCCCAGACATCCTGTTAACACTATGATGTTCATCTGTTGTCTCACCATCAGCTAATAGGAGCTGCCTGTCCAGAGGCACATTTTAAAGTGTAAATAAATGGGCAAGCAGCGGGACAACTTAGCTGACTTTTTAGGCTGCAGAGTAGCTCTCAACATGTAAAAGCTGTAAAGATATATAAATGTTTTCTTTGAACATTTCTGTAGCCCGATCTCTGACTGTATTGAAAAAGCTGGAGCCCATTCTAAGTACACAAGTCTTGGTGGCCTTAAGTGTCAACCGGTGGGATCTTTCTTTACATTTCTTTTATTAATTATATTACAATAGGTGTACACATCACCCAAAAAGGTGGTGAGTGGAGAAAATGGGAGTAGCATATTTGGAGGGACTTGAACGTTTTGGTCAAATAGAGCTAGTGAGGAGTACAGAGAGTGAACCATCTGATTTGCTTTGTCATCACTGCTGTGGGAGACACAGGAAGAAATCAGGAATCTAAGAGTCCTGTTTGTGTTCCTTGATTTTCAGTCAGCTTTATTTTCTTAGCTGCACAGCAGGAATTAAGTGACGTCTGTGATGGAAAAATAATTGTGATGTCACTTCCACTAAGCACTGTGGTGAATTAATGTTCATGGACATACATAACCAGACTCAAGTCTCCGGTATGGCTCACCATACCATGATTCTGGCCATATCCCGTAATTTACGAGTGTCTGTAAAAATTAAAATTACCTTGTGTAATCAAACAGGTGCCCATGTATAGCACTTCAATACCTTTGGTGCAAACTCGCAAAACAAAAGAAACATCAAAAAGTGTGCATTGTCTATTTAAATAAATGTGAAAAAGTACTAGCTGTAGCGTCTTCTTTTACTTGCCACAAAAATAAATGCAGATAAATAGAGATAAAATTATAAAACAAACTAAATAAGGATCAATACAGATGGAAATGTGAAAAAAAAATACCATAAACCCGGGAGCCCTAGGTGTAAGTTATAGTTATCTCAGGTAAGTTATAGTTAATATAGTTGAATTATATCATCCCTGCAACCTTTGGTTTTTTCATTAAGTACATATATACATACACACACATATAAATTCCTCGTTGTATGTTTCTTTTCAGAAAAAAACGAGTGTGGAACCAATTTGTGCTTCAAAGTTGTTTATTGCCACCAAGTTAGTCTGCCATGACGCGTTTCGGCCGTCCCATGGCCTTCATCACATGACACAGCTCATACTGTTATAATCGTTTTTATAGTAATATTATATATATATATATATATATATATATATATATATATATATATATATATATATATATTATATATATATATATATATATATATATATATATATATATATATATATATATATATATATATATATATTCACTGAAAAAACCATAGGTTTCACACCAGTTATAGTTAGCTGGACATTTTACTCACACAAAACCATTGAAATTCCCCTGTTATAATTAGTTGTACTCTCCATAACTCGCGCGCCCGCAATCCACTGCTGATGATGTCACATATTACATCCTTCATGAAATGGTCAGTGACATCACTAATGACATCACTAATGACATCTCAACACCCTCAGCACCCTGCGCGCACGTAAAGTCATGTGACTTGAAAACAGCACTTCTGATTGGTTCACAGTAGTTTCTTTTCCAAATCTTAAAAAACCCCACCCACTTCCCTCACAATCTGTTTCACTTTCCTGGGAGAAGCATCTATTGAGATTTCTTCGTGCTTTACAGCATTGGAAAATGGCAGAACAGCAGCAGCCACAGCATTCTTCTTCAGACTCTGATGTGGAGTTTCTGCCAGAACAGCCTCCACAAAAGAAAACTATAGAGTCTTTTGTGTGGAAGTGTTTCACTTATCCGGAAGGCCAAAAGAAGGTAAATGCCTCCAAGGTGACATGTAAGATATGTGACACCACCCTTTCAAAGGTGATGCCTCAAAACATTACTCCTTTAACATAGCGAGTATGACTCGTCATCTGCAAAAACTACATCCGAACAATTACGCTCGGACATCCACACAACAGCTCAGGGACAATCCTCCAGATGCTGTCCCCAGCACCTCGTCTTCAGCACCGGGCGCATCTCCATCTTCAGCTGCTCCAGATATCCGGCCAGATTTTGCGGACGTAAAGATACTTTGCAACTATTGCAACACACTTTTATGCTATGGAGAGCAAAGTATTGATTTAATCGTGCAAAAGAAGAGGCAGCACAGATGCTCCTGCCATTAATTTTTTTCTTTTATTATTTTTGTTCCTGTTCCTGTTGAGCATTTCTTGGTTACCTGTTTATTTTTTTGTTACCGAAAATCCCCCAAAAATATAAAATTGTTCAAAAAACACAAAAAAATGTAAAACTAAAAAAGACAAAAAAGGGGGCATGGCCAGCGACAGAGGAAGATGGTCGCTGCCTAGAAGAGCTCCGTAGGCCACCGACATATCCCCCATGAATCCTGGCATTAATCCTTACCTCTCAGCAACGAGGTATGTGACACTCGACACCTCACTGCTTCCGATCCCGACCGGTGAAAACGAGACGCTGGTGCGAGTTGCAGAAGCCAACCTGGATCACGAGTAAAGTCGTGGCTTGGTTTCGCTGGTGCAGCCGGGAGCCACAGTGATAGCGGGGCCGCACGCAGAGATGACGTGGGCGGCATAGCATTGAAGCGAGTGTTAGCGGCATAGGTGGCATAATACAGAGATCCAAGCAGACTGCTGGTCCGGACGTGCCCTTGGGTGGGAACGGAGGGCTGGAGCGGACCCCTGCCAGTGTCTTACTAAAGGGTCCTAGTGACGCAAATCAGAGGAAAGGGCCGTGATCGCCTGCGTCCCACCATCCCCCCGGGGACTCGGAGTGCTGGACAACTGAGTTGGAGTGGTGATGCCTCGGCGCGGCTGTCAGCCGGTAGGAGCTGCATCGAGCCCGACCCACGGCAACACGAGGCACAGGCACATGACAACATGGCGGCTGGAGACCAGCAGGAACTGTGACGAGCTGTACTACGCGAAGGGTGACGTAAGGGCGTAGGATCCTATCGCTGGCACAGGCGACTAACCACCCTGCTGCAAATGCAGACATCAATTGGCTCTATATCCAGTGAGGTGACACTGCTAAGAGCCAACTTTTCCAAAATGGGATCGAGAATGACGGGCGTCGAAACCACGAAGAAGGCCCTTACCGCGGACACCGCAACTCTGCAGGAACAAGTGTGACACCTAGAGCTTGTGCAAAAACAGCTGGTTGAGAAACTCGACGACCAAGAAGGGCGCTCTCGGCGCAACAATGTGCACCTCGTATGTGTGCCAGAAACGGTCCGGGGCCCAGCGCTGGATCTATTCATCGAGGAGTTGGTGCAGACTCTGTTGCCCCTCGGTTATGGAATGCCCTCCCCTTGGAGATTAAGTCCCAACCGTCTCAGGCCCTCTTTAAAAAAGCGCTCAAAACTTGGTGCTTTATCAAGGCCTACCAGTAAGGATTCACATTTGTTCCATCTAGCATTCTTTTTTGGTTAGGCGCCTTGACGCCCATTGGGCTTAGTAGCGCGCTACAAATCGGATTTCATTCATTCATTCATTCAGACGCAACTCTGCCCCCGTGGCCTATCAAAATTCTTCTCGGTGGAAAGGGCACATAGAGATCCGGGTCGATGGCCCAAGCCAGGGGCCCCCCCGAGACCTATCCTGGCACGCATTTTCAACTTCAGAGACAGGGATGC
Source organism: Lissotriton vulgaris (assembly GCF_964263255.1). Lineage (NCBI taxonomy): Eukaryota > Metazoa > Chordata > Amphibia > Caudata > Salamandridae > Lissotriton > Lissotriton vulgaris. The sequence continues at coordinate 931,098,195 of NC_141687.1, forward strand.
TATCCTTCAAGCGGCCAGGACGGGCCCACCTCTCCGAGTAGACGACAGTGTAGTAAACCTAGATCCGGACTACACAGCAGCCGTGTCGGCTCGGCGACGCATGTTCACAGAGGTCCAGTGGGAGCTCCGCAACAGAGAACTCAAATACGCGATGCTGTACCCGGCAAAGCTCAGAGTGGAGGCCGCGGTGAAAACGTGTTTTTTTGAGTCGCCGGATGACGCTCGAGAATGGCTAGATGGCTGGAGGCCAGTGAAGGGGGGCCGCAGACAGAGACCAGGATGACGGGGCGTTCCCCACAGGAGACTTCGAGCGAGCATGAGAATGAGACACAGGACCACCAGGAGGACGCAAGAATTGGCAGCGAGGTGGAGTGACACTACAGGGGGTGATGGCGACCGGATAGATTGCCGACCAATTGACTGGCTCTGGTGATAATGGGCCGACCAGATGGTATGGAAGTTGGCAGGCCATGGATAGCCGGACTGTGACCCCAGAGGAGGGTCCGAACTGAAACTGACATATTACCTCAACAGGTTGCAATGAGGATAATTTCTAGGGGACAATGGTCTGGCGGGAATGGACTCTTCCCCCCTGTTTTCACGCAAGTACACAGTTATGGGATTAAAGCGCTCTGCTAAGTTGGGGAGACGGATAGTTTCAAATCCGCTGGGCAGGGAGGCAGGGAGGGGGTTGGGGGAGGGAATAAGTTTGCCAATGTTCTTTGGGTTGGGGACGGAGGCTTCCTTAATGTTGTTTTAAAGCAGATGATTGTGGAGCAAAACGTGACAGGATATTTCAGAAGAGGCCGTCCAGGACGCCACTCACTAGAGCATACTGCCAAATATGAGCCAGGGTGATAGAAACACAGATACGCAGCACCATAGTATCCAGGGACAAAGATCACAGATGTCTATAGTCTCCTGGAATGTAAATGAATTAGGGGACATAATTAAATGAGGTTTAGTCCTACAGTACTTGAGGCGTAAGAATGCTGCGATAACACTCCTCCAAGAGACACACCTACTGAGGAAGGAAGTCCAAGCCCTAAATAGATGGGGATACAAGATGGTAGTCCACTCGGATTTAACATCTGTATCTAGAGGGACAGGGGTCCTCATAAATAAGCGATTCCCTTTTATAGTCACTAACACAAGTCGTGATGACCAGGGGCGCTTCGCGGCACTCACGGGTCAGTGGGATGGCAAATCTTACAATATAGTGTCGGTATATATCCCACAGACGCTGCACCAAGGCGCCTTTGCTGACCTGGGTAGGTTCCTGATGGCGCTTCCTGGTGGTGAGCTGATAATTGGAAGAGATTTCAACGCGGTTATGGACTCTACATTGGATAGACACCCTCCCAGAGACACAGGTGGGACGTCCCACAGATTACAGGACTTTATAGAGTCGCTAGGACTGATGGACACATGGAGAACCAGTTGGCCAAGGGGCAGGCAGTTCACATTCCACTCGGGCGCTAAATAGTCTCTTTAGAATCGACTACATTTTCACACTAGCCACCGGAATATTGGGGATGACAGAAGTTAGACACTTGCCTAGAGGTATATCAGACCACTCACCGGTCCTCATCACTTACTCACCATTTACCCCACAGACCCGTAGAATGTTCCCAATCAGACCCGGCTATCTTCAGGATCGTAGATTACGCAAATAACTCCTACAGATCACAGAGCACTACTTTGAAGAAAATCGACAATCAGTTCCCTCACGACCACACTATGGGAGGCCTATGAGAGTGTACTTCGGGGGTGCGCCATTTCACTTATCACGGGTAAGAAGAGAGAACACCAGAAATACACAGATGACCTAGAGTCCGAGGTAGCAAGGGCAGAGGGGGTGCACGCACGCAATACTACGGAGGAATTTGCCCACTCACTACATGTGGCCCAAAAGGCATATAGAACATATGTGCAGGAGGAGGCAGCTGCCAGGTTAACTAGTACTCAACACAGAATATATGGTCAGGGAGACAAAGCAGGCCGGTTACTGGCATGGCTGGGGAAAAAGGAGAGGGCTAGCAACTGGATAACACAAATAGGCACTGGTAGCGGCGCCTTAGTGTCCACACCACAACAGATCTCTGAAGCACTGGCGCAGCATTACCAAAATGTCTATACACCAGTCGCTCTCATGACGGTGGCAGAGAATCTGGGCTTTTTACAGGACATTCATCTGCCCACGTTAGATACTGACGTGATGACTGCCTTAGAGGAGGATATTGAGCCCGAGGAGCTTACGCAGGCAATAAGAGCGCTTCACACTGGGAAAGCATTGGGGCCCAACGGGATCCCGATCGAATTTTACAAGTTAGGTGTCAAATACATTGTGCCCCATTTACTGGCTATGTATACAGACAGTTTCACAAATGGGATCTTACCGGAAGACCAACGCCTTGCTACCATAGTGGCAATTTACAAGGCTGGTAAACCAGCGACTGAATGCACATCCTATAGACCAATCTCTCTCCTCAATGCGGAGACGAAAATACTGGCAAAAACCCTGGCAAACAGACTACAGCCACATTTGCTAGACCGTGCACACGCCGACCAGTCGGGGTTCATGCCACACCGTAATACGACACTTAACCTGCGAAGGCTGTTCGGAGTAATAGAACGTAGGACAACTATAACGGAGGACGCAGCAATACTTTCATTGGACGCCAGAATGGCGTTCGACCTAGTGGAATGGCCCTTCCTTTTTGGGGACCTGCAGCGTATGGGCTTCGGGCCAAAGTTCTGTACATGGGTCCGCCTGCTGTATACTAGCCCAGTTTGTATAAGAAAATAATTACCAACTTCACCTTATTTGACACCTCCAAATTTTGGAAAACAAACCAGAATTACTATATGGTCTGTTTGGTATATTTACTTAATACCTTTTTGTTTTTTTATTTCATTATATTCGCAAAGTTTTAGGTACAAAAAAGACACTTAGATACATTCAACAATTTCAACATAAATTTTCAAAACAGATTACATTCCATATTAGATATATAAACACCACATAAATTGACATTACATATATAAACACCGTATTTACTTTTGATCAGCAATTAGACTCACATATATGATCTCTAACTAAACAAAGGACAAAGAAAGCATTTAAATACTAATATTTAACAAACAGCAAATTAATGCATTTCAATTTGTCAAAGTCATTAAATGTACTGCAAATGAATGCATTCCTGATTCAAAAGCCGACGCGTTTCGAACCCATTCTTGTCACTTTATGGGTTCTCATCAGGGCTCTGTCTCTTTTATTTATCTACAGGATATATATAAAAAAAGAGAGAGAATGGAATTCTATTTTAGTATGTGGGTATATTTCTTGTCAATCACCTCTCTACCATTCGCCAAATGACAAAACCTGTACCTGAATCGTTGCTGGTCGTGTGCTCTAGTATTCACTTTCTAGATTGTGTGTTTCTTTATCTATAATGTAAAGTATCATTGTCAGGATTTTTATTTAAGAGCTTGGGAACTCGTTTGCAAAAGCATTGCTGTACAGCCTACCTTGTATGATCTCTTTCCTCATGTTTGCACCCTTATCGTTTTTGTATTTCGTGATATATTCAACTACTGTGAATAAAATGGAAACATTTAATTTAGTATGAGTTTTCCATTAGGTTTGTTTATCTACTTATCCTCCCATGAAGGCGATTTGAAAAGCATACCTCGTTTTACTTCAGTGCCTTCATGCGCGGGGTGCTGCACGTCTCGGTTTTATTTTATGCAATAGAAGGGATGATCCTCGTATTCCTACAAGTTATTCAAAGACAAACGGGGGAGAATTCTGTCACCCATCCGAACTCATTTTATAAGTATGTTTCTAAATTGTTTCTCGATCAGTTAGGCATACCTGCTTTCTTTAGGAGCGCGGTCCCGCGCTATATTTCACGTGCGTCTTGTTTTACTTCGCAACTGCACTGTTCGTCTCCATCGCTGGTCTCCTGTGATTACACGGAGACATGAATTAAGTATCTGATACATGTAACTTAGTGTCTATTCGCATCAATGTGTCACGTGTCTTACCTCCTAGTCGCGTATGCCGAGTATGAATCCGCTATGTCCATTGACATCGTGGCTATCTTGTAACGTGTTATTTAAGTATGTGCGTGCTTTCAGTGGATGGGGGCCATCTTGCAACGGGATAGTAGAAAGCTACCAAGTTTGCTAGTGTGTTGTATTGATGAAACCACCGTTTATCGTTTAGTAATCTGATGGTTACCCATTACCATTAAGGGCTCCCTACTTTTCAGTGCACATATAACAGTCTACAGTAGTTAGTTTTTCAGATTAGTTCGTTGATCAGACATTCATTATAGTCGCGAAACCTCGGACAATGTATTCAGTCCGGTTAAAGCGCTATTAAATTTCAAAAGCAGATAGGCTTCTTTGAGCAGAAGTAGCTTTTCTGAGTCATTGGGACATTTTAGCTGATTTACGGTGTACAAGACTGACCATTTAAAACCTGTCTCCCCATGCTGATTATCAATAAAGTGTTCGACCATAGGGGCTGATATCACCTTGTTTTTAATGCGTGACCTATGCTGTGTTATTCTCACATTTATTTGCTGGTTAGTCTTCCCTATGTCAATTTTTGGATAAGGGCATGTGACTACGTACACAACATTTTTTGTTCAACAATTGGAAAAACCATCATGTTTCCATTTGATGTTATTATGTTCGAATTCCTTCCCCTCGATCGTGTTAGCACAGGACACACAGTTTCCACACTTATGGTGTCCTGCAATAGGTTTTAACCCCCATTTAGTTAGTAGGTCGCTTTTAGGTTTAGGCAGAGTGATTTCAGCACGGACTACTGTTTGGCCAATGCTTTTGTTCTTTTTATATGCGAACAATGAACGAGGGAAGGGGCATTCCAAGTTCTCTAGGAGATGCCAATTTTTTAAAACCATTTGTCTGATCTTATGGGTGTCAGACGGACGTAGTCACACAGACTAATCAATTCAGTTCCTGTTTTTCTTTAACTTCCAATAGGCAGTTCGCGCGGTGTACAGTGAGCCCTCTTGTAAGAATATTTTAACATTTTGCGTGGATAGCCTCTGTTCTGCATTTCCCTACAGAATGTTTCTGCATAATGGTCATACTCTCCAATTTGCGTACAATTCCTCCTGATTCGGAGTAGCTGACCATAAGGCAGGATAGCCTTCAGGCTCTTGGGGTGAGCACTACGATGATGAAGTATCATATTTTTGTCAGTTTTCTTCTTATATAGTGATGATTGCAGGCAGCCGTCAACACATATAATTTGTACATCCAAAAAAGTCATTCTTGTATCACTTGACTCTATAGAAAATTTTATGTCTGGGTGCCTCGAGTTGAGCCATTCATGGAACTGCATCAACTCTGTGTGGCTCCCCTGCCACAGGAGCCACACATCGTCGATATAGTGCAGCCACTGAATTATGTGTCCCATGTGTGGATTATCATTATCCACAAACTTCCTTTCGTATTCGGCCATGAATAATACGGCCATTTCTGGGGCATAAGGACATCCCATAGCTATACCTTTTGTCTGCATAAAGAACTTGTCATCAAATTTTAAATATTTTTTTTCAAGGTGATTTCTGCTAAGTTAAGGATAAATTGAGTGGGGACTCTATGCGGTCTTTCTCGAGCATCTAAATAGAGCTCCATCCCTTCTAGCGCTTCCTCCTGGGGAATCTGAGTATATAAGGACGTAACGTCCATGGTTACCATCAGTTGAAGGAACCTCGTTCGATCCGATAAATCAACTGATGTCACTGACCATGTCATGAGTGATGTAATATGTGACGTCATCAGCATTGCATTGCAGGCGCGCAAGTTATAGTAAGTCCAACGTGGGAATTTCAATGGTTTTATGTCAGTAAAATTTCCAGTGAATTTAATAGGTTTTTTAAATGCTAATTCCTAACTATAACTGGTGTGAAACCTATGGTTTTTTCAGTGAATTTCATAGGTTTTTTAAATGCTAATTCCTAACTATATATAGGGCCTCAAACCTATGCCCTCCGAACACCTCTCTGCAACTCAGCTCCCTGGCGCATACTGGAGGTACATGGTGGGCGAGTTGGCTCACAGGGGACCTCAGGATTGAAGAGGAATTAATTCCCCAAACTAAAATGCGCCACAGGGCATGTTTGCACACATGCCACCTCAGGCGCCGCCCCCTTCCTTCACTATTGAGCGAAATATTCCTCTAAAATCAGTCGAACTACGAATTCCAATTGACTCACCTGTTATCATGAGAGACGTCAGTGCTTCATCTTTGAGCACAGTACGGGCCCTGAAAAGTAAATTTAACCATACTTACAGTAACTTGAATCTCCTTCCATAGGCTAACATTGACTTGTTTCCCTCTGAAATTTTTCTAAGTGTGGAGTTTTGAAAGTTAAAAAAATTCCTTTAAAATTAGGCGAACTACGAATTCCGATTTACTCACCTGTTATCAAGAGAGACCTCAGTGCTGCATCTTTCAGCCCACTACTGATCCTGAAAAGTATTTCTAATCATATTACAGTAACTTGAATTTCCTTCCATAGGCTAACATTGACTGGCTTCACGTGGAAATTTTTCTAAATGTGGAGTTTTGGAAGTTTAAAAAATTCCTCTTAAATCAACCGAACTACGAATTACGATTTACTCACGTGTTATCTGGAGAGACCTCAGTGCTGCAACTTTCAGCTCATTCTGTTCCTGAAAAGTAAATTTAACTGTACTTACCAGTAACTTGAATTTCCTTCCATAGGATATCATTGCCTGCTATATAGAATATATATACATTAAAAAAATATAAAATTAAAATAAATAAATATTACAATTTTAATATTTAATTTAAAAAAAAAATGTATATAAAAAATATATAATGTAATTTAAAAAATAAAATATCTAAAAATAAATACTTTAAAACAATGTAGTAAATTAGTATAAAAAAATAACAATTAACACATTTAAAAATTATCATTTACAAAACCTTTGAAATTCACAGAAAAAAACATAGGTTTCAGCCACATTATAGTTAGGAATTAGCATTTAAAAAACCTTAGAAATTCAATGAAAAAAACATAGATTTCACACATGTTATAGTTGGCTGGTCATTTCACTCATACAAAACCATTGAAATGTCCCCGTTATAGTTAGTTCAGCTAACTATAACTTGCGTGCCCTCAATGCACTGCTGATGACGTCACATATTACATCGCTCATGACATGGTCAGTGACATCACTCATGACATCTCAAATGACATTACTGATTACATCACTGATGACATTATCCAGTGAATGTGTGTCTTTCTGAGAAATAAATATTCTTGGCTCAAAGAGGCGACCTTTTTTTCAAATGGTGTAACTCCGTTCAGTAGTTTTGGTGAAATTCAAAAAATAAGAGTTAAAAAATAATTTTCCCACAGGAAACTTTGTGCAAGGCTACAGCTGAAACTACTGAACGGAATTACCCCAAATTTGCCACAATGGTAGCGCGTGGGTCAGAAAGGGACCTTTTTTTAAAATGGTGTAAATCCGTTCAGTAGGTACTGGGAAATTAGAAAAGTAAAAGTTTCGATATCTGGGCTGCACCTAAGTCGCATACGCGACCTTCACTGTGATTGGCTGTTAGAAGTCCAAACCAGGAAGTGTTGGAAGCCATTTTCTGGCTCGGTAGAAGTGAGTCACCCAAAAACAGAGAAATAAAGGTATAAAACAAGGGAAGGGGGCAGGGTAGAAATGTATTTTTTTTATTTTTACAACTGCAGAATTCATGCTAGGGTGGTGCGTTTTAGTTTAATGAGGCCCTTGGGTTGGCTAGGTTCTGGGGGCATTTCTTAACAAATAGTAGTTTGGACTGGCAGGGGTTGGGGTGGCCTGCTGGGGTTCGCGCAGCCCGGGGCTTCAGTCATGTTGGGAGGGGGGTTGCGTGGCCTCCCTCCTGGAGGCCTGTATGTGCTTATAACTTTGGCATCATTTGACAAATCTTTATGAAATTATCCAAAAAGCTTCACTTTTTTTGATTAGGTCCTAAATTGAAAGTTTGGGGGTGAATGGTATAGGAGGGGCTGAGAAAAAAGGGGGTCCCAAAACATGTTTTCTCCATGCAGTTTCGATACAACATTTTACAGAAGACTACAGGTGAAACTGCTGAACGGAATTACGGCAGGGAGAAAGGTGATGGTTGAGTAAGCATGCTTTTCTTTAAATCATGTAAATCTGTTCAGTAGTTTCTAAGAAATATCAAATTTTTGGCTGAGGGGTTACAAGCATGAGCGTGCAGCTCATTGGCTGTTGGAAGCAGGAAGTGTTAGCAGCCATTTTGTGATTTACTCCGTTAGCTTGCATGCTTCCGTGTAGAAGCCTTTGGGTCTGCAGTTTTACCTCTGAGAGGCAACACTGGCACCTGTGTGAAATTTCCTTTCACGCTGCGTCTCCTCATATCACTAGGTTGCGGCTATGGCTTTAGAAGCCCGTTTGTCCGCTCCCACCTCTCTACGTTTGCAAGCTAGTACATTTCTGTGGGGCGCAGGTGTCCCTTTGCGAGACTGGGTGCGAACTGTTGATAAGTCACACTATATGAGCATTGAAAAGCCATTTTGTGATTGAGTCTATCAGCTCCCAGGCAACTCTGAAAACATACACCCAACAACCTTATTGGGCGCCAAGTCTGCCTCTGCGAACTAGTGGTGGGCTTGCAGCAGTTTCGGTGGGACTTCTCGGGCAGCAGTTGTATTTGTGAAGTCAAGACTGGAAATATACTACAGCTCTCTCTCTGTGAGATACCCTTTTCACGCTCCCTCTGCCCAACACCACCATTTTGCTGATATGCCTTTAGAAGCCAGTATGTTGGCTCGCAGTTCTCTACCATTGCGAGCTACTACGCTGCTGTGCCTCTACCTCTGCGAGCTACTACGCTGCTGTTCCTTTGGGAGCAGACGGCCCATAGTTCTCCCTCTGCAGGTCAAGCCCATGGGCCGTAGCTCTCCCTCCACAAGTCTGGATGCGAACTGTTCATAAGTCACACTGCATGAGTATTGAAAAGCCTATAGCAGGTAACACACCCTCTTCCCACATCACCGACTCTGCCGGCAGCCCGACTCTGCCGGCTTTTCCCTGAGCGGATTGGAAAGTTAATACTTTGGCTGCATACCATGCCCCACCACGAGCGCTGAATTTACTTCTGCTCCAACGTTGGACTTTCTTGCTGATTAGTTCCTAAAGATTGATTGCATGCCCATGACGCTGCTATAGGGATTCCTGACTTGATATCGACCTCCTTGCCAGACAGAGCACTATACCTAACTCTTGTAACCATCGTCCTGATGATGACCTCAAGTTATAGAGGTTGAAATGCCGTCGGCCCTGCAACGTCATTTGCGGCCTCCCAATGGTCACTTGCAAAAAATGAAATTTTGTTTGTTATTGTGAAAATATTTGGTTTGACCTTCGCCAACTTCCTTTCACTTGCGCCGCTTCACGTTGTTTATAATCACATGTGTCACTGCGCTGTTCACTCACTTATACACTGCCAGTACACATCTGGTTGTTATGGTCACTGCAATTTACTTGTATTTTTGTGCTTCTATATGCAAATATTAACCTTCGTACTATCCTTTGGTCTCCTTTGTTTTTTTCCCTGTGCTATGTGATTTTTCTCCCTTAGAACTGTCCTCCAACGTGATATTCCTGTTGACACAGCTGAAACTCAGCACCGGACCCTTGGGCAATGCACCAGTGCTCGCGTTAACAATCCGACTCTGTGGCTGAGTATATACGAGTGCGTACACCTCAATTGCTCTGCCGTGTTTCTGCATCCAGGCTGCTGCACCCCATCCACTCCCACCGGCCAGAGGTGTCTGCCCTCCGCTGCGCACCCAGGCCTCACTGCTCAGCTTTTCGCAGTCAGGGCACCCTCCATACCATGCAGCTCCGTTCTGCAAGGTAACAGGTCTCACATTTGGAACTGAGTCTTAATATTGCCATGGCAGAGGACATACTAGTGCACCTATCATCATCACAGGTTGTACACCCGCTCAGTGCTTGCGGTGCTACTAAATCATTGAGAAGTGCGGCCACGCACTGTAAACTTTAAAATGGTGTAGAGCACGTGCGCCTGTTTTTTTATATTCGTAGGGTCACGTGTCCTGTGACGCCTGTGCTGGATTGGTGTGGGTGTATACCAGTCGTGAGGGAGTTGCTGTGGCATCAGTGTTGCTACATTGGGTTAGATCACGAACAATTGGGCTATATTTTTCGGGTTGCGTGGTAACATTTTGGTTTGTGCTAGGTGCCAGATTATAAATATATATATAACGCTCCAGCAAAGTAGTATGTAGAAGCGCTATATTGGACAAATATTTACTTGGTATACTGCTGCAACATCAATTCCAATGCATTTACACCCTGCTCGTTGCTGTTCCTGTCCCTCCTTCCCTAAAGTAGCAATATTGGGCTAGTTTGGGCTACTTTCCAGTTGGCTTTGGGTTATAGAAAGGTGAAGAAATCTGACAACACTGGATGCTGGTGTCCGTGTTGGAGTGCTACAGTCGACCGGGTTGCAAAAGCCAAAGTATCAGTCTGTAAGCCAAGTCCCAAAAAATGGCCAACATGGAAGGTATAGGGAATTACTGACCCTATATTCATCCATAGTGCCACACAAGAAAGATGGTGGACATAAGATATCTGTGTAGATATGAATGTTTATTGCACATTCAGTGGAGTGTTGCAGCTGTAGCAATACAGGGCCATGAAAAGTTGAAGTTTTAGTTTTTAGCACATGGAGGGCAGCCAATTAGAGAAAAGGTCGTTGTCGGAGGTAGGCTGCGCCAACATATGTATTTATACAATCACTCCGCAGATCCTCACGCACTTATAAATTCTTTATACACTCTCCTTGCAGTAATCTAATGATGCAGTCTCTGCGTACGTATTTGTACATTGACTGAGACAAAGTTACATAACTAAAGTTTTCCCCTACTGTCAAAGGTAAGATGGTTGCATACACTGTCCAGAGCACTATGTAATGTGATAGGGCCTAGGGGCAGCATGTTGCTTACATAATGAACACACTGACACAGATAGATAGAGGAATTGGGTACGGGCACATGCGCTCGACTTCTTTCTATTAACAGGGTCACATGTCCAGTGATGTCTGTGGTGGATGCTTGTGGGGTGATTGTAAGCCATCCCTCCGTGAATGGTTGGTGGTGGCAACAAGTACAACAGTAATCATTGGATCAGATACTTAGATTCAATCATAAAGGGTCAATGATTTGTGCTGCACTAAGGTACAGGTACCAGATATGAAATCATACAGAAAAGATTCTATCGGAAAGGGTTCATGATTTGTGATACACTGAGGTAGCACAGCAGATGTGAAATTATACACAAAATATTGTATCAGAAAGGGTGCATGAGTTGTGATGCACTGATGTAGGGGCTTTAGAAGCATTTAGCATGTGCACAGTCATCGATGATGCGTGGTCTGGGGGTGCGGCACTGGGAGCAATGTCCCTTGCCTTTTGGACTGCGTCATCTGCTATTGCGACTCAATGTGAATTGTGAGCCCTGCTGTTCGCAGTGTAGGTGGATGGAACAATAGATTAAACATTTATGAAATACACTGTCGAAATATGTAGGTTTCAGGGACGTTATAGTTCAAATTGTGAGCTCTGCTGCCTACAGTGTAGACTGCCATTCAGTGTTCATTTAGACTTGCAAGATGAATGTGGTCATTATAGTAAAAGCTATAACTGATATAAAACAAGTTCCTGAAGCAAGGATACTAAAAGGATATTGTGTAGATTTGAGGGACGTTATACTTAGTTGGGATTTTTACCAGAAACTACTTTAAACTTTGTTATTTCTTTTTGAAACTTCACATCACTATTATCTTCCATCTCTTCTTCAACACGTACACTCATCAAACTGTTATTTTCTGTACACTTCTCTTGTCTTCCAAAGACACGTAACTCTATATCATCACAAACTTGTTTTATATCATTTATAATAAAACTCCATTTCGTGCCGCAGCAAGAGCTAGACTTATCCAGATGATTCTGCTTGACTTGGAATATAAACTTGCAGATGTCTATCGATTCAAACATTCGTAGGATCTAATTTCTCGATGTGAAAGCATCTTTAAGCTGAAGCTGTACAATTCTTTGCTGAGTGTCTTCTTCTGTGAATTTTTTTCCCACATTTGTTTCAATTCTGTCTTCTCATATTTGGTAATATATAGGTGACATAGCGAGAAACAGCAATTCAGTTATCTGCAACATATTCTATGTCCATATTTGCATTCCTCATCTTCTAAATCACCGCATTGCAATCAATAATGTACTTTCATTGTTCTGTTCTTTTTATAATATAAGTATTTTTTGGTGATTTTCGAGTGATAGTATGCCTCACTGCTGACATAAACCTGTTCACTCTTCCTTGCGATGACTTATGGTGCACTGAGTTAGTAGAACATTTGGCGCTCAGCGTGTACATACCCTGCGATGATACGTGGTCCTGGGGGGCTGCACTCGGAGCAATGTCTTTTGAATTCTGCCTTAATAAGGCCATGTGATGATGAAATGTGGTGCACCGAGTTAAAGGGTACCTGAAGTACTGAGCGTGTGCGCACCCTACGATGATGCGTGGTCTGAGAGGGCCACACTGGGAGCAATGTGTCTTGCCTACTGCACTGCATCATCTGCAATCGCTACTCCATCTGAATTGTGAGGCCTGCTATCTGCAGTGTAGATCAAAGGTAGTAGTCTGTACAGATATAAGTCTACGGTGCTGTGCCACTGGGTTCGCAGGGGGCCTGTATCGAGGAGGCCCGCGGTCATGGCGGGAGCCACGTGGCAGGGTGCGGCCAGCCACTCTGGCAGACGTGTTGGCCTTCACACAAGTGAAGCATGCCCAGAGCCCAGACTATTTATTCATACTCGTATGCTGGAGTGGTGTACGTTGGACCAGCCCACTCCGCTTCTGCTTCTGGGGGGGACAACACAGCAACATGACCGAGATCTTCCCCACTGCCTGAGGTAACATGGTTGCGTCCACTGTGATCAACACTACAAGCACCAGCAGTATATGTACACATGGAGAGGTTTGTGTTCTGCATAGTGAGGTCTCTCTAGCACATCACGGCTACACTTGGTATTGTGTGCATATTATTGATGGGTGACTTGCGTCCTTCACACATTCTTGGTTCCCACATCTCCCAACACTTAGCTATTGTGCAGCTGAGGGGTCATGGTGTTTTGGGAAGGGCCGTTGTCCTGTCATGCGCTGCCTCGGTGGTAGTAGGGTGGGGTATGGTCAGGGAGTAGGTCCTGGGGGTGATGGCGGTGGGTGTTGAGGCCTTCTTGGGTGTAAGAGCTGCATGATCAGTAGCTCTGTGTAAAAAACTTTTTGGCATAATGTCAACACAGTGGGAGGGAGAAATTGCACAAAGGAAACACAACTCAACGATTATAAAAAATTATATTTCATTTAATAAGTATATAAATATTCATATTAAAAACAGTTAATAAAAAGCATAAATTTAAATCAATTATACAAAAAACAAGTTTTCTTACAGTACATAAAACATACATATAAAAAAGTTCTATAACAGTGGCAATCAATATTATTCGACGCGCGTTTCGGCGTTAGGGGAAATGCCTTCTTCAGGAGCCACAAATAGTATCTGAAAAACACAGTTAATTCATAATTATTCAAAACACGTATATGACAATTTTATTCAGAGGTTACATTCTAGGTTACACCAAAGTATAAAAACCAATAATAGCAAAAAACAAACAAAACAATGCCTAAATGACAATAACTCCCTACTTGTATAGCTGATAAAATGCAGCTAAACAAGGTACAGACTAGCATACCTATATTTGAGCAGTAGTAATTTTGGGAAGGGATAGTTCCTATAGAGCAGGCCAAAGGTGATAACCCTGGGGATGATCTCTTCTCAGTGAGCCAAACTAATGAATGAGCTCTAACTGTAGGTAGAAGTATGTATCCTTCATAGGTAATTTGGTATTACTAACACATTCGGCGTGAGTAGGTAAATAGGAAAGTATGGGATCGTATGTCGCAAACCTATCTCACTGACAACCGTGAATTGGATGGAATATTCCTACATGTGCTATCTGAGTATGAAATCATAAGTCACAAACCTATCTGACTAACAGCCGTAATTTGGGTGGAATAATCCTACATATGCTCTTCTAGCTGTTGGGATATCAGATAAAAAGTGTCCAAGTAAGATGAAGACTGATCTAACCAATTGGTCTATTCAGTATAAGGCCTAAATGGTCATTGGACCTACACCAGGGAGGCGGAGAGTCACTTACCCAGTTACAGATGGCGAGGGCAGATGTTGCAAGGTCCATTGGTCCAGATACATAGACAACATCTTTTTTATCTGGACCAATGGGAAAGACTCCCTCCTTGAGTTCTTAGAGTGGATCAACTTGACTGAGGGCAATCTGAAATTCACAGCCCAATATAACAAGAATCAAGTTGAGTTCCTAGATCTTTTAATTCAAGTTAACAACAAAAAATTGGAGGTGGATCTATTTGTGAAATCAACAGCACGTAACACACTACTACATCTTAGTAGTTTCCACCCCAAATGCCAGCGGGAGAGTATCCCCTTCTCCCAATTTCTAAGAGTACGCAGGAACTGCACTAATTTGTCCGATTACGACAAACAAGCGGCAATTATGCGTAAGAAGTTCCTGGATCGTGGGTACCCACACAGGCTAATAAGAAACTCTTATAAACGGGCATGCTTCTTTGATCGCGATGCCTTACTAGCTCCTAAAGAACAACCAGTGAAGAACCAACTTGTGTGTGTGACTACTCATTCAACTATGAACGAACGGATAAGACAGATCATCAATGCCAACTGGCACATCCTTAATTGCAACCCAACTTCCAATTCTGTACTACCAAAACCTTTATGTGCTCACAGAAGGAATAGAAACCTTAAAGATAAGATGGTTCACTCTAAGTTCAATGTTAAACACTCGAACATCAACCATATGCAACGATCCTTAGTGACGAATCTACCGGTCCGAGGGACAGTCCCCTGTTCTTCTTGCAAATCGTGTAAAAATATTCTAGGCGGTGAGGTATTTACCCACAATGGCTTTACAGCTAAAGCAATTAAATTATGGAACTGCAAAACCACAAATGTGGTCTATTTCATCAGCTGCCCTTGTGGCTTAGGCTACGTTGGCGAAACTTGCAGGTCGATTCAAACGCGCCTTACTGAACACAGATCAGCAATAAAAACGAAGAAACTAAATGCACCTTTAGTAAAACACTTCCTCGATAAAAAACACAAACTGGATGATTTCCACTGGCGCATCTTAGAGAAAATAAAAACATCAGATAACAAAGGTGGATGCGCCATCAGGAAAAAAAGAGAGGTCTATTGGATCTTTGTCTTGGACACATACAGAAGGGGACTTAACAGTGAAATTCCCTGGGAGAATGCTATACAATAACGATTCTCATTTTGTGTCCATACATTTGGACATTGTTCAGATAAGCTTTATGAGTCCGATTTAGACTGTAGATAGCATGTTGAATTTCCTGTAGTATACAATGGTTCCTTATTTACGAAGAGACCTTCCAGTTGGCCTCATTTTAAATATTTAACAATGGTTTAATTAACTGTTCCTATGGTGATTGCCGTTGTTATATGGTAATTATCACTAGTACACCCTAGGTCTCTTTTGAGATTATTTTACCTTTATTAATCATGATTATTGAGATTATGGGATACAAATACGATATTTTTACCTGAATTTGAAAGATCGTCCTCCCTTGAGAACTTTCTCTTGACTATCTATCGCCTGTCAATATATGACTTCCAAGAGGACATCCATAAATAACTTTTTCCGGTTGTTCTCGTTTAGAATCTCATTATTACAGCATTTGCGATCATTCATCCAAGTGCCTCCCACAATATCTTGGTGGGTGTTATGTAAGGATATGACATTTTTTAGTACCTTGACCGCCAGATTCAAATATCCCTTTTGTGCGACCTTTTGTTTACCATCCGCCCCTTTAAATAAAGCTTGTAGGGAATCTCCTCTTACAAGAGGCGTGCCTTCATCACTTATACGTCACCCATTAGGCGTTCCCGCCTGTTACTCGGCCCTCGAATTTCCAAGTTTAGGGGATTCTCCTTTAATAGTCATGCACGAAGTAAATCGAGTGGTCCATACATAAGGAGACGTATGCCGGCACGCTAGGTTATTTCACTTTCCCAACGGCTGCGGGACGCCAGCAGCCATCTTCTGTGCGGCTCCCGTAGGTTGATATATATACGGAACAGGAACCCTTTTTTCCGGTAAGAACTTGGCTCTCGCTTGAGGCTAATTCCTTTTTGCCTTAAAAAATTATATATCCACAAGTTATTTAGAACTTAAATGGGTTCGTTGTATCTACCCCTATTTTTAGCAGTGCGAACTCGGCGTGGTGACACACCCTCCCACGGCTTTATAACGACGGCAGGCTCCATCTGCTTTTCCTAAACATTAAACGAAAACGGCAGCAGTAATCTATTCCTGCCTCCGGTAAGGAAATACGATCAACTTTAACATGTCTGATATTCTGAGCACAGTTTAAACTGCGATTTATTTTAATATTTCTGAATTCGTGAGCATAGTATTACTATCGCTCCTCGTTTTTGAAATCTTGGGCACTGACCTCTCTATGCGGTCCCTTTCACTTTTTAGTATCTCTACGGACATTCCTTATAAACGTTTTTGAAGAGGACACGTAAATGATTTCAATCCCCTGATGTCCTCCAATGTGGGTTTTAGAATACAGAAAATGTATCACTGATTCTACTTACCGGTAGGTCTCTTTTCTGTATGACAAGTTACTAGACCTTGTTATGTATAAGATACAGGGTTTTTTTAGATAAATATCTAAACATCATGTCACGGTTGAAGACAACTAAGATACCCCTGTGCATTGTCTATTTTTCATTTTAATGTGATATTTCAACCGAAGTAAGGTTTTACTTGAAGGACAAGTTTTCTTGTTTCATCCCTTGTTGAAATATCACTACATTTCCCTATTTTTGAATCCTAGCTTTGAAGATAATCTGTATGCAAGCCAGTCGTTCGGTTAAAAGGATATAGTATCGTTTAATCCAGAAAGGTTTTCTTCATTGAGAGAAACTAGCGATTATGTACCTTGGTAAGCACAAGTTAATAAATATGCTGCACATTGCATTTAGTTGATCCTTCCATTTAGGATTCCTTTACATTATAACTAAACCATGCTCTCATAGCAGAAAATTCATGCACGCCCACCTAGTTATCTCTTATATGAAAAATTGTTTTGTACATCATCTATAGGCTGGCCCTACAGCAGCAAATATAAATAATGTGTCTGATAAACAGAGAATTATTTTTTCCACCTCTCTCTTTTTTTTTTAAATAACGAATTTCTTCTGTAGTTACCTTTTTGTTACATTTCACTTGAACTACGGTAACTAGTATTGATAGTTTTTATCAATTTTTTCTTTTTCCACTGTAATACCCTATTCAGCCTTCAGTTTACGGACATAGATATAGAGAAAAAGATAAGCATTGTCCTTGCAACATCTGCCCTCGCCATCTGTAACTGGGTAAGTGACTCTCCGCCTCCCTGGTGTAGGTCCAATGACCATTTAGGCCTTATACTGAATAGACCGATTGGTTAGAACAGTCTTCATCTTACTTAGACACTTTTTATCTGATATCCTAATAGCTAGAAGAGCATATGTAGGATTATTCCACCCAAATTACGGCAGTTAGTCAGATAGGTTTGTGACTTATGATTTCCTACTCAGATAGCACATGTAGGAATATTCCATCCAATTCATGGTTGTCAGTGAGATAGGTTTGCGACATACGATCCCATACTTTCCTATTTACCTACTCACGCCGAATGTGTTAGTAATACCAAATTACCTATGAAGGATACATACTTCTACCTACAGTTAGAGCTCATTCATTAGTTTGGCTCACTGAAAAGAGATCATCCCCAGGGTTCTCACCTTTGGCCTGCTCTATAGGAACTATCCCTTCCCAAAATTACTACTGCTCAAATATAGGTATGCTAGTCTGTACCTTGTTTAGCTGCATTTTATCAGCTATACAAGGAGGGAGTTATTGTCATTTAGGCATCGTTTTGTTTGTTTTTTGCTATTATTGGTTTTTATACTTTGGTGTAACCTAGAATGTAACCTCTGAATAAAATTGTCATATACGTGTTTTTTGATTAATTATGAATTAACTATGTTTTTCAGATACTATTTGTGGCTCCTGAAGAAGGCGTTTCCCATAACGCCGAAACGCGCATCGAATGTTATAGAACTTTTTTATATGTATGTTTTATGTACTGTATGAAAACTGTTTATCTTGTTTTTTGTATAATTGATTTAAATTTATGCTTTTTATTAACTGTTTTTAATATGAATATTTATATACTTATTAAATGAAATATAATTTTTTATAATCGTTGAGTTGTGTTTCCTTTGTGCAATTTCTCCCTCCCACTGTGTTGACATTATGCCAAAAAGTTTTTTACACTGTTTATTTCCCTGTACCACAAATTGATTTTCCCTACAGGGGGTCCTTGTTATTTACATGATCAGTAGCTCTGTGACATGTTGGTCTTTAGTTGTGGTTCTATGTTGGGCTCCAATTTGCACTGTAGATCGTCATCATCCTTTACACCAGTTAAAGGCTGATGTTAAATTCTTACTCTGAACTTGGCCTGCTTCTTGGATCGCATCGCAGATTCGGCTGGTCATTGAAAATATGGGTAAGTGGTGTTTTTCTGATTTTTTTGCATGGGAACAACTACTCTACATATCATTAGTGATTTTTTTGGCGGAAGGTATCGATGGAAAAGTGATAAGATTTGCAGTTTTTACCAGCTTGAGAATGGGATGATAATTTAAAAACACAGAAAAAAAGATAGGTTTAATGAACATTATAATTAGAAATTAGCATTTAAAAACACATTGAAATTCACTGAAAAAAACCATAGGTTTCAGGCACGTTATAGTTAGTAATTAGCATTTAAAAAAACTTTGAAATTCACTGAAAAAAACATAGTTTCAGGGACGTGATTTGGACATTTTACTAATACAACACCATAGAAATCCCTCCGCTATATGCACTGCTGATGACATCACATATTACATCATTCATGACATGGCCAGTGACATCACTAATGACATCTCAAATGACATCACTGATGATATCATCAATGTGAAAATGTAATGCACCTTCTCACACCCTAGTATAACCTTTTGATTCACCATATCCAAAATACAGAATACCATTTTTAAAACCATAGATACACCAATACGAATTACTGCATATGTAGTCACTAATATTTAGGTCCACACATACATCCACTCATTCACCCATAGAATCACTCATACATGCAGTCAATCATCAATACAATACTATTATATGCACTCATAAACCTACACAGACATTCATACACCAGCACTCATCCATAGTTACTCACGCACCTAGTCAGGCAAAGAATCAATCACACTTCCATTTACTGACCTATACAGTAATACACACAACCTCACTTATTCAAACATATACTAACACATACTTACTCAATTCACCTCAATTTTGTCTTTATTCAATAATTTTTCAATCATAAAAGACACATATAAGAACATTATATAAAACCAAGTGTGCCACACGTTATAGAATACAATTATTATTAAAAAAAAAAATGAGTTACATTAAAAAACAAGTAAAATTTACATTCATTGCAAAGCATAATTATGTCAGGAGGGAGCCACATAAAAAGAAGAAACAATATTCCCACATAGCCATCAGAGAAAAAACACATTAAGCACAATCCTCTTCATTAATGCAAAATGGAGACTGCATAATCTTTAAAACTACTCCTTCTAAGGGCCCATGACCCGCTCAATAATTTTGCCATAGCTATGATTACAGGTTCCCTTGTGTCTTTAAGATACGCAATGCTGTTTTGGATGATCTTGTACCAATATTGAGGCAGATCGGCTTAATCCATTTATTAAGGGAGACTCTTATACACAGGGCACACAAACAATACATGGAGTATGGACTCATCCTGAGATGTACATACACTGCATTTTGTATCGCCATCTCCCTATTTTGCAGTAAAGGTTTTCAAGGGGAGGGTACCCACTCTAAATTGGTGATACAGTTTCCTGTCACCAGGTCTTCTGATGACAACCCAATAGACCTCCAACCTACATTCATACTTTTGATTTAAAAAATGGCCGGTCAGGGATGCACCATCCACCAGTGACATGGACTTAAGACAAACCATGTCCTAATAAAGAGATTTAAAATAATTTTTAGATGGGAACGGTTTCCCTTCTGGGTCCTTCCACAAGTGCCTAAGCCCCATGCCGACCAACATGAACTTAATTTTGTCCAAAGCGGTACAAAAGGGGGTGGTGATGGATGGAGCATCTGAACCAATCAAACACTCACACCCAGTGAACAGATCTGGGTTTAATCCATCACCGTTCTTTAGCCCAATCTGCCACCCCAGTTCAGACATGGCCATATGCAAATCAGTCTGACCCTGTGCCTCATGGGAACAGTCTAGTCCGAACTGCCAAGCCATGCCTTCCCTGGACCGGATTCAAGCTTCCTAGGACCGGTTTCTGGCCATCAGCCATCTTCAGCCAGGATAGCTTGACTCCAGTGGCTTGGAGAGAACGGTACTCACGTCTGAGCATACCCGTCCCACTTGGGGTGACAAATGCAAAAACAACAGTTGATGGACAGAATGTAGAACAATGTCATACATTCATCCCAGTACAACCACTGATACAAGTACGCACTCATCCATACAGACACTCTCACAATCCCTGACTCTTAAATATAGTAATTTGTATTCACCAACTCTTACATACACTGCCTTTTACATATGTACTTAGTTGGACATGTACCACTGAGACATCCATTCACTCACCAACAGACCCATACACACACTCACCCACCCATACAACTGTTTCCACATGCACTCTTAAACTCATACACCCAGTCAATCAACCACTCACACATCTATGCACAGAGTCACATACCCCCTACCCAGCCACACACAGACTAAGTCTCTCATATAAATACAAGGGCAAATAATCAATAATCCATATAGACACTCATGTAGCTCCTGACCAACTGATGCAGAAGCTTACACAACAACAGACAGACTGATACAGACATTGACACAGTTTAGTCACTAACACATGTATTTAGTGATACACATTTAATCACTCACTTAAACAGTCAGTCACACACCTACTAAATCCTCCATCTTGACACCTAAACATCCACTCATTGTTCAATACAAAAAAACACATTCACTGGATGATGTCATCAGTAATGTCATTTGAGATTTCATCAGTGATGTTATCAGTGATGTCACTGACCATGTCATGAAAGATGTAATATGTGACATCATCAGCAGTGCATTGCGGGGGTGCGAGTTATAGTTAGCTCAACTAACTATAATGGGGGAATTTCTATGGTTTTGTATGAGTGAAATGTCCAACTAACTATAACGTTTGTGAAACCTATTGTTTTTTCAGTGAACTCCAAAGGTTTTTTAAATGCTAATTACTAACTTTAACGTGCCTGTAACCTATGTTTTTTTCAGTAAATATATGTGTATATATTTCAACATTTCACCTTCTGCCAAACACTCTCACAATCGCTAGCAGATGCTTGGTGTGTGAGGGCAGACTCATGCAAAGTGTCCACGCTGGAGAAACTAATCACCAGCACTTACGGGGGGCAAATCCCTCTTTGAATTTAATAGCACACAAAAGTCTGAGGAAGGCGTACTTCTGAAACGCGTTTGTTCTGTTAATTTTGTGTGCCATTTAATACATAGAGGGATTTACCCCAGTGAGTGCTGGTGATTATTTTCTCGAGCGTGGATATTTATATATATATATATATATTACCTACTGGCGACAGCCAGTAGGTATATATAGTTAGGATTAATTCTCTATGGAACTTTTGAAAATTCTATGTCTAATAACTTTGGCGTTTGTGGACGGAATCGGCTGAAATTTTCAGGAAAATGGCACATTTTGTTTCTGAGCAGCCCTTGAAAATTTGGGGGGGTTTTGTCAAGGGGGGCCGAGAAAAAAGGGGGGTCCCAAAACGCGTTTTTCCCATGTTAATTTCCATAGGGCGTTTGGCCTCACTTTTAGCTCGAACGGCTGAATGGATTTGCACGAAACTTGGCAAAATTGTAGGGACTGTTAGCCCGATGTGCCTTTGCTGGGTCTCAATATATGTGCTCCAGTGGATTTTGAGAAATTAACGTTTTAAAAAATGTATATATCTGTGACAGCGTCCCAGATAGCGCTCCAGATCGCGTACTTTTCGCGTCACGGAGCTTTGCGAAGCGATGCTGATTGGCTCTCCGGTGTCTGTCAACATTCTAAACAGTCCGGTGCGGCCGCCATCTTGTCTCTCGGTAGGATCGAGAGACAAGAAGAGGTGAAAAACGAAGGGGGAATTTAATGAAAGGGGGCAAGGTAGACCCCTCTTGACCCCCTAGGAATGATGTTGGGGTTATTAAAGGGTCCCGTGGGGAAAATAAAAAAAATTTGATTTTTCACGGTAGAAGCGCTTCCCGGATCGCGAACCGGGCCGCAAACTGGTAGTGAAACGGGAATTCGCCATTTTGTGTTTCGATTTAATTAAATTACTAGGTATAAGGGGGTACGGGAGACGTATCCTGATCCCTTATGTTTTCTGAGGGTGGCTGAGGAGGCTCATATATGTTGATACATGTCTTCCAGCGGCTGTGCGTGAGCGGTTTTTTTTTTTGCTGCGTGACGTCTGTTAACGTTCGATTCGATGGAAATCAGGAAGTGTTGACCGCCATTTTGTCACTGCGATAAAATATTTTGTTATAAATTAATCCTTATTGATAAACATTGTCTGCGCCATCTTGCCTTTTTTCCAATGCCACAATTTTGTCGTGCACGGCAGCCATTTTAGATGCCTTGACCAGACCCACTCTCTGCACGCCGTCGATTCTCAGCACGGCTCCCCACCCTCGCAAGCATCTCCCCCATGCACTGGTCACCCCCGCTCTCTCTCTCATGCATGGGCCATAAACCTCCCCCCATCTGCGCTGCTCTTCCCTGAGAATCACACCCCGTGCCCGCCCGACACCTTCCTTTCACCCTATTCACTACCGCACCCTCTGACACTCCTCTTCCTCTGTGTCCGATTGTCCAGGCCGGTCCCAGGCTATCACCTAGCCCTGCAGATGCAGTTTATGGCCCCAGCTGTAGAGAATCCAGACATGCGAACCCTCCCGATTCAGGCGTGAGACTACCGATTTCAGTGCTAGTCTCCCGCCTCCCGATTCCTGCAAGCAAAAACCCGATTCCTCGGGGGTTTCAGCTGACAGGGCTTGGTATTGTGTAACGTGCTAATTCTTCCAGGAAACATCAGAGGGCCGATGCAGGAGCTCTAGAAGGGATGATAAACCATTTAAGCCTCATTAACAAGCGCATGGTCTTTTAAAGATCTGTGAAGTACTCGGGGCGGTGGTGTGTGTGCCCTGTTTCAGGAGCGGGCGGGGGGTGGGTGGGTTGGGTACTGCCAGCAACTTGCCAGGCCAGGCAGTGTTCAACACTTGCATCACCCTTTCTCTGCCTGCTATTGCGCTCCATGCTTCAGAAAGGTGAGTTTGAAATGTCCGATCCTGCAGTAGCACACTTCCAAAGCCCACACATGATAATAACCCGATTCAAGGCCCCATTCTCCCGATTTTTTTTTAAAATCTCCCACTTTGCTCTTCTGAAATGTTGGCATGTATGAGAATCACCCCTCTTCAAAGGAGTTACAGTAGATGAAGGCCCCCACCCCATGAGATCCGTCACACCATACGGGTTCCTACTATCTGATAACCATCCTGTATTGTGCTTGGGGAGGGGATTCTCACTGTGAGGGTGTGTGGGACCGAGCCTGAAGCGGAAGATTCCAGGGATGCCTCTTTGTACATCAAAGTTTTTACAATTATGTGTCACATTAATAATATATAGCACTTCAACAAAGTAGTAGAATTATAAAACTTTAATAACTTATAAATATATACAACGCAACAAAAACAGTAAACACATTTAAACATTTTTTTGTAAAAAGAAGCAACAATGGTCAGTAGCTGTGTTTTGTGCGAATAGTCCCAAGGCAGCACAACGAGCTGAGTTCTGGACGGCACCCAGGTGATGTCACCTGGGTGCCGCACTGGTTTTTGGTATCCTACAATGCAGCTCCGAAAAATGGCGTGGGGCGTCCCTGGGGAGGCCTTGTCAGTAGCGGTCTGTTGTGCGAATAGTTCCAAGGCAGCAGAACGCGCTGAGATGTGGATGGCACCCAGGTGATGTCCAGTAAACTGCCGCACTGGTTTTTGTATCCTATAATGCTGCTCCGAAAAACGGCGTGGGGCGCCCCGGGGGAGGGGGGGGAGGCGGCGTGAACGGGCCTCCCCAGGTGGCAGCTCGTGTGCTGTAGTGGGGCGCCCCTTTACCGTTTCAGTTGCCATTCCGCCCGCTTTTTGTACACTGTGCCAAAATCCGCCATTCAGCGGAGTTGCGCCTACTCTTGCAGTTCAGCGATAGGCGGCTGCCACAGGACTCTCAAAATGGCGGCAGGCTCTTTCCTTTTTGGGCCTGGTCCACTAAAATGGCCCTGGGACACCTTGGAACTCAGACGCTTGTCTGCTAGGTCTTGGACCCCATTCTTGAAAGCGTCCCCTCAGCCGTGAAGATTCTACAAAAGTCTTGGAGGCCCTCGACTCCTGCAGGCTTCCGGTGGGGAGCGGCTGCCATGATTGCTCGTGGAATGACCACGACGGAGCCACGAGATGGTGGTGCTTTCATGCCGACGCCAGCTTCAGTCGGAAACATCCAGAAACAAGGTGGGGCTTTCATCGTTTTGGAAAAAAAAAATTTCTAAACCAATGAAAAGTGTTATTTTTAGGTCATATGACCAAGCCTTCCATCATTAGGAAACCAAAAGTAAAATGAACCAATGAAAAGTTTTATAAACAAGTCACATGACCTGTTATGCGGCATAGGGCTATAAAAAGTGTAGAAAATCCGTTGGCACGTGAGGCGGCGTCAGTAGCGGACCGATGTGCGAATAGGCCGAAGGCAGCACAACGCGCCGAGATCCGGATGGCACCGAGGTGGTGTCCAGCAAGTTGCTGCACTGGTATGGCTATCCTACAATGCTGCGCCAAAAGTCGGCGTGGGGCGCCCCGTTGGCCTGTGAGGTCGCGTCAGTCAGTGGGGGCTGTTTGAGGATCTGACTGCATTGGAAAGCAATTTGATGCTGTGCGTCGCCCCCAAGATGGAGGCTCCTCGGCTGCAGTGGGGCGCCCCTTGGTGTTTCACTCGCTATCCAGTTGAGTTGCGTTCGCACTTGCGGCTACAGTAGGCCGAAGGTAGCACAACGCGCCGAGATCTGGATGGCACCGAGGTGGTGTTAAGCAAGTTGCCGCACTGGTGTGGCCATCCTACAATGCTGCGCCGAAAGTGGGCGTGGGGTGCCCCGTTGGCCTGTGAGGTGGTGTCAGTAGCGGACCGATGTGTGAATAGGCCAGAACCAGCACAAGGCGCCAAGATCCGGATGGCACCGAGGTGGTGTCATAGTTGAGAGTTCTGAGCAGTGCTTGTAACACTGTCTGAAGCTTATTTGCACCTGCTGCAGCTTCACTATCGCCCTGGTGTGGCCAAAGATCGCCCATGACATAGGCGGCCGGCTCCCGGGGTCTGGCAGAACTTTTTTCCTTTTCCTTTCTGTATCTTGTCCCACAATCCGTTTGACCTGAAGACACGACCAGGTCCCTGAATGTGTGCAGGGGGATGTTATTGTTTGAATCAAAATGGCGGCATCACACAAAGCTGAGTCAAGGGTTGCTGTTTATGCTATACAGACACAAATTGGTTTTCAGTTTGTACATTCTTCAGGATTTTTTTTCCATCCAAGTCTGGTTGAGAGTTTGTAGAACAATGGCTTCAGATTTTCAACATACTACTCTTCAACATTCTTCCTAAATGTAACAATGTGAGACTCACTAGGAGAACGGCTGTTTATCTTTCCTTTCAAAATGCTGCCAACAATATTTTCTGAATGGAAGACACCATCTTGTAGCATAAAGGGCCGAAAGGGGTTCTGGTCCGGCCGCTGGTTGGTGGAGACATTTTGACTATATCCTGGACCTGCCCGGCCTCGCCCAAAATGGCGCCGGTATAAATGGGACTTGTAACTCCTTGTTGTGTACTGGTTGAACAACCTTGATATCACGAGATATGAATGCAGTTTTGAAGCACATGGCGGGCGGGGATGAGAATTAATTGAATATTTCGACATCCCTATTGATATTAAGTTCTGATGTGTTATTGATTACTGTACTATTGAAAGTTCGAATTAACGTCACCCATGGTACTTGCCTGCAAATGTATATCTAGATAATTTTATTGAAAGTGGCCCTGTCGTATTTTAATTACAAAATGTACGTCCACCGATTCCGCAACTGTTAGACACCTTAGTTCTTGCAACCTAATGGCCCGCTCGTTACGTTCCTCTACAATGTAAATGTCTCCTCATCATATACGATTTCAGTTTGCTCCGTGGCCGGCCCACGTGGTTATAGGCCCGTATTTGTATACTGACATTTTCACAATAAAGGTTTTAAAAACAAAACATGGTAGTAGTATTTACATTGGTAAAGTTTTTAATTTTAGTCACTGTTTTCGAATCAGTAAAAGGCAAGTGAAATAAAGCAGTCCAATTACATGACGGATAAAAGGTATAATACGCAGGAACGCAGTAAAGATAAATGGTCAAGGGCAGTTGTGTTTTCCACTCCTGCAACATAAAGTGATCGATAAGAATCTGATAATCAGGCGTATCAGTGACTAAGACAGCAGGCCGAGCCTCTTTTACTCAACGGCTCCGTCATGGGACGAAGAAACACCCTTTTTCTCGAAAAAGGAATATATTTTACTTGCAGGACAGTTGTAAATTTTCCGGGAAAGTACATTAGCCTGGAACATTATAACATATATGTTTAAGAAAAAATAATGTTCGAAACCAATAAAAAGCGTAATTTTTAGCTCATATGACCAAGCCTTTCATCATTAAAATAACAAAAGTAAAATGAACCAATGAAAAGTTTTATTAACAAGTCACATGACCTGTTATGCTTACGTTACGCGCTGCGCGCCGCGCCCCGGATCGCTTCCAGGAAGCTGCGCTTCACGCACCGGAGCACTTCCGGGTGCGCTAACGCGGCGTGTCATATAACGCATTACGCGACAACGTAGATCCAGAATATAGTCAAAATGTCTCCACCAACCAGCGTTCGGAACACAACCCCTTTCAGCAGTCTAAAAAGTTCTGTTAAATGACAACAGAAGGGACAGGCAACAAGAACCATCAGTCAAAGAGGGGAGGGCAAGTTCTTCTCTACCGGGTCATGTTGGGGCGCTACCGGAACTGATCGAATTGGTAGTCTACAGTGTTTCTGGATGTTTCAGACTGAAGCTGGCATCAGCATGAGAGCACTACCATCTTGTAGCTCAGTCGTGGCCATTCCACGAGCAATCATGGCAGCCGCTCCCCACCAGAAGCCTGCGGGAGTCGGGGGCCCCCAAGACTTTTGTAGAATCTTCAAGGCTGAGGGGACGCTTTCGAGAATGGGACCCAAGCCCTATCAGGCAAGAGTCTGAGTTCCAAGGTGTCCCAGGGCCATTTTAGTGGACCACGCCCAAATCTGAAGAGCCGGCCGCCATTTTGAGAGTCCTGTGGCAGCCGCCTATCGTTGCATCGCAAGAGCGGGAGCAACTCAACTACATGGTGAGCGAGACGCTGTAGTCGCAAGAGCGGGCGGTAAACAGCTGAATGGCGGAAGAGGCACAGTGTAGCAAAAGCGGGCGGAATGGCAACTGAAACGGTAATGGGGCGCCCCACTACAGCGTGTCTTCAGGTCAAACGGATTGTGGGACAAGGTCCAGAATGGAAGAGTCATCAAAAGGCAAAAAGTTCCGCCGGACCCCGGGAGCCGGCCGCCTATGTCGGGGGCGATCTCAGGCCACACCAGGGCAACCCGACTTGGGGAGGGGGCAGGAGCTAAGTGCCATCTCACCGCCCCTCGGGGGCCTCCGTCAAGCGGTTCAGGGAGGCACCGCATCACATTGTTTAACAATGCAGTCAGGTCCACAAACAGCCCTCACTTATTTTGAGAATAGTGAAGCTGCAGTAGGTGCAAATAAGCTTCAGACAGTGTTACAAGCGCTGCTCAGAACTCTGAACTATGGCACCCAACATCCAGGACTTATGCCATTTGAGCATGGCAGTGACATCGAAGCAACTCAGGGACCAAAACCATGAACGTACACTCACGTATGAAAATCTTACTTGGGGAGGGGGCAGGAGCCAAGCGCCCCCTCCCAGTCCGCGCCACCACACCGTATGTTGAAAATCTGAAGCCATCGTTCTACAAACTGTCATCCAGCCTTGGATGGAAAAATCTAGAAGAAAGTACAAACTGAAAACCAGTTTTGGTCTGCATAGCATCAGCAGCAACGCTTGCTATCAGAGTGCATGAGTTTCATGCTCGATCGATTGAGCTAGCCGGATCGGGCAACAAAAAGTATAAAATAGTTATGTAAATAGTTATTTAATAAAATGTTTTACCCTGTTACTTTGCTGGTGTGTTGTATATATTTATAATATTTGCATAGGGTTTGTCGTTATTTTGGGTGGGGTGGGGTGGGCGGCAGAGTCGAGCTGTCTTGCAGCCATCATGGTGTGGAGCTAAGTTCATCTTACTAGTTTCGTATTTCTCATGAGGGGTTGTTCTTAATGTTTCTATTTTAGCGAGGTCAAAAACAGATCCCATTAGTGGCCTACTGATTTTGCTCGATTCCTTTTGTTTTTTTAAACAATTTTTCACTATCTGCAAAGACTAAACAGAGTATTGCGACTCTGTGCTTGTTTGTAAATACAGAATGAAACAAAGAGAACCAATTCTAAAACAGTAAATGCTTGGATAGCAATCAATCAAATAGAGAGAGAAGCAGGCACGACGGATTACAACGGGGGCAAAGGCCTGCGTTAACTACCCTTCACTATCTGCAAAGAGAGAGTACTGCTAAGAGAAAAGAGGGGGGATGAGGGGGGGGCAGCGTTCAAAGCACATCAGCGTGCATAAACACGAAAATGTTTTTACCTATCATGTACTTGACATTTGACAGCATTTGATAATTGGTATTAAAAAACCATTGAAATTCACTGGAAAAACCATAGGTTTTAGGCCATATATAGTTAGGGATTTGCATTTACAAAACCTTATTTTACTCGCATAAAACCAATGAAATTCGCATATATAGTTAAATGCGCTAACTATATATCGCGCACCCGCAATCCACTGCTAATGATGTCACATATTACATCATTCATGACATGGTCAGTGACATCACTGATGACATCACTGATAACAACTCAAATGACATCACTGATGACAACTCAAATGACATCACTGACAACATCACTGATGACATCAATCATGTGGTAATACAATCAAACTCTTCAGACTCTAATATAACCTTAGATACACTCAGAGTAAACAGACACTCACAGACTGTCACTCATCCATGGAGTTACTCACACACCTAGTCAGTCATGCACTGAATCGATCACACCTCCATATCCTCAACTATACAGTTATACACACCTTACTTATTCAAACATATACTAACACATATTTACTCTTTTATACAATCCCTGATACAAGTTAACAATGATCCATACAGCCACTCACACATTCACTGGCTTTTATGCACAGTAATTTATATATGTGAACTTTCACACGTACTGTGTTTTACATATGTACTTACTTTGACATGTAGCACTGAGATATCCTTTCACTCACCAATACACTCGTACACAGTCAACCACCCATACAGCTGTTTCCACATGCAGTTTTGAACCCATAGATCTAGTGAATAAACTGTTCACACATGTATGCACAGAGTCACACACCTCCCAGCCACCCCCACACACACACTCACTCTCCCATACAAATACTTGGGCAACCAATCAATAACCCATACAGTTACTCATATAGCTACTGATCAACACATGCAGCAGTTCATAGAACAACAGATATAATGATCCACAAATTAAGATAGTTTAGTCACTAACCCATGCACTCAGTGAGACACATTTAATCACTCTCTCATACAGTCAGTCATGCACCTACTAAATCCTTCATCCAGACACTTATACATCCACTCATTCTTCAATATGTAAGACATATTTTAACTTTACAGAAACACACAGCCACTGGATGATGTAATCAGTGATGTCATCAGTGATGTCATCAGTGATGTCACTGACCATGTCATGAATGATGTAATATGTGACATCATCAGCAGTGGATTGCGGGTGCCCGATATATAGTTAGCGCATCTAACTATATATGCAAATTTCATTGGTTTTATGCGAGTAAAATAAGGTTTTGTAAATGCAAATCCCTAACTATATATGGCCTAAAACCTATGGTTTTTTCTGTGAATATATATATATATATATATATATATATATATATATATATATATATATATATATATATATATAATATATATATATATATATAGATTTATTTATTTATATATATATATATATATATATATATATATATATATATATATATATATATATATATATATATATATATATATATATATATATATATGTTTAGGTAGTTATATTTAGGACCTAGTTTCCATAGGTAAACCCACGGCTGGCAACACTGTGTTGCACGCCTCTAGCCACCACCCAGCCCATATAATATGCAGCATCCCCTATGGGAAGATGTTGCGTATCAGGCGTATATGCAGCACCGAACAGGAATGCCTCGCAGCTCAGCAAGCCAGTAAAATCAGGTTTTTAGCTAGAAGCTACAAGAAGAGAGACATCAGTAAGACCATAGCATTCCCCAGACAGGAGGTTCTAACTTATAAAAAAGGCAGGAAAAAGGTCGAAAGTGATTCCAAACAGCCTACCAGGCTAATTTGGACATTTAACAAACAACATGGATCTCTTAGGAGAATTGTCAACAGACGTTGGAGTCTGATTCGCAATGATCCAGTCCTAACTATAACTACCTACTGGCGACCGCCAGTACGTTATATATATATATATATATATATATATATATATATATATATATATATATATATATATATATATATATATATATATATATATATATGTGTGTATCCAGCCCGTCTGCACGAGTGCTTCGCTGCACAGAAAGGCACCCAGACCAAAAATCAGCACGCCCAGGCGAGGTCAGATATCCAACTGTTTTTTATTGTTCATCGTGTGGGTGAAAAGCTGTCATCAGACGCGTTTCGGGTACGTCCGTGCCCTTGCTCACTGACAAATGACAGAATGAAATAACACACTATTTAAAATCATGTCAGTTACACATTTTTGCGCCAAGAGGGTCAAAAACATAGCAAACGGATTCATAGTTCACTTGCAACGTTATTTGGTTACAAATGTGGGCGCCATCTTAAGACATGCAAAATATGATGTGAAAAGTCTATCGATGAACATCGATGTGTGACAAAGTTGGGCTCTGCGAATAAATGATACTCTATAATACTGTTCAGTATGAGTACATTAATGTAATCCTTTGATTCAAATATCCGATCTTAGCTGGCCTTCAACAAGAATACCATCGATGTCAGTCAGTACAACAAATAATTCATACCATAGACGTTGGCCCTTTGTTACCCACTAGCTAAAATGTACACTTTAGATATTACATTGTTAGAATTTGTACATTTCCAAATTTAACGAGTTTTTAACAATCATAATGATAGCAATGAGGGTCCTATGATCTTATATTCGTATTTAATGTAAAACCATCCATTTCAATGAATTGATATATTTTATCATATAAATTAATGTTATAAAAAGCAGCTAATGCCGTAGTTATATATATATATATATATATATATATATATATATATATATATATATATATATATATATATATGAGTTAGAAGACTGGTATGGTCCTATATGTAGAAACCAGAGTCGAGGCCCAAATTGTGTTTTCAGTGCTCAAGGTTTAATTGGCAAAAAAATAAACAGCCCCAACGCGTTTCGAGGTAAGCCTACCTCTTGGTCACGGGTGGAGTAACATCATTTCACCATTCTTTTAAAGTAAACAACGAGATGCATTCCGTCATGCATCACGTGCCCATAGACAATGAAGAGATACTGCAATCGGGCTACAATGTATCATTGAGTTTGTTTACACAGTCGTTTCAGTTGTTAACTACTATACATAAAATGCATATTGGCTTTGTGGCTACATGTACAGGCAACTAATTAACATCGTGTATCACATTTATTAAATGAAAAATAAATGTCAGAAAATTATATAAATGCCTGTTCTGCATAATTTGTTTCAAAGAAAATCTCCGCCCAAGTGGGCTTTTAGCCACCACAATAATGTTCATAGTGCCGAGTCCTAATTCTGCCCAAGTGGGCGTGCAGTCCTTTCCTGAAAAAAACCAAACAAACCAAATTCAGCCTGTGTACTCTCATCATGTACTGTGCAAATAACTTTAACAAGTGCTATTAAAAAAATTTTTTCAACTTACTTTAAAAGATTCTACATTGCTCAAAAGACGCGACAGAGATCACTTAATTCCTTAAAATTACTCATACAGGTGTACTGCTAGTTCTTCTCCAAGGTTGTGCCCAATCGGTTGAATGGTGTTATATTTAATTATATATTTGGACTCAAGTTTCCGTAACTCTAGCCATCTGTTTCCACCTCTCTCTTTGTTTTCCACACAGTCTAGCACTGTAAATGTCAGCAGATTGGGGTTCTGGTTGTGTACTGCCGCAAAGTGCCTTGCTACTGGGTATTGGTGGTTCAAGTTTTTTATTGCTCTTAGATGTTCTAGTACTCTGAGTTTAGCCTGCTTCGTGGTGCACCCAATGTAAAATTTGTCGCATGGACAGTGTAATGCATAAATAGCATGGTCAGTCGTGCAGCTAAGATGTTTTGTGATCTTGTGTGCCTCCTGATCTTTGGAAATCACTATTGATTTACAATTTTTGCTGGTCTTGCATGCTTTGCAACGTTTACACGGAAAAAATCCATGTATTGCATTAACTTTGGGACATTCTCTGATTAATGTCGTGCTCAGTGTGTCCCTTAGTGATTTTGCCTTCATGTAAGTCACTGATGGTGTTTCATGTATGGCCTCACACAAATCTTTATCCAATTTAAGGATATCCCAAAATTTCTGTAAACTCCGTCTCACTTCCCAGGACTGACTGTCATACCGGGTTATGAATCGGATTTTGTCATCTGCAGGACGTTCTTTAGGGATCAGAAGTTCTTTTCTTTCCTTTTGATCTACCTCTCTTTCTGCATGGTTGATAATTTCATTCGAATATCCCCTTTCACGAAACCTTGCTATCATGAGTGCTTTTTCCTTTTCATAGTGTGGCCCTGTGCTGCAATTACGCTTCGCCCTGGTTAGCTCTCCCAAAGGGATGCTTCTTATCAGTGTGACAGGGTGACAGCTTTCAGCGTGAAGGAGACTGTTCCCAGCTGTTTTTTTGCGGAATAAGGAGCTTGTTAAAACTCCATCCCTCACCTCCAGATTGACATCCAGGAATTCCAGTTGTGTCTTACTCATGCAACTGGTAAATTTCAAATTGAGACCATTATTATTGATGATCTTTTCAAATTCCTGAGCTTGTTCGCGGGTGCCCTTCCAGACACAAAAGATGTCATCAATAAAACGGAGCCAGAGGACGGCGTGGGTACTAAAGTGGGAGATGTTGCTCACCACTTGCTCCTCCCACCAGCCCATGAAAAGGCCTGCAAAGCTGGGAGCAAAGCAAGTACCCATCGCCGTCCCCCGTATCTGTCTGTACATTTTTTTATCAAATATGAAAAAATTATTTTCAAGACATATCTGCATCATTTGCAGTATCATGTTGGTGCAAATGATGCAAATATGTCTTGAAAATAATTTTTTCATATTTGATAAAAAAATGTACAGACAGATACGGGGGACGGCGATGGGTACTTGCTTTGCTCCCAGCTTTGCAGGCCTTTTCATGGGCTGGTGGGAGGAGCAAGTGGTGAGCAACATCTCCCACTTTAGTACCCACGCCGTCCTCTGGCTCCGTTTTATTGATGACATCTTTTGTGTCTGGAAGGGCACCCGCGAACAAGCTCAGGAATTTGAAAAGATCATCAATAATAATGGTCTCAATTTGAAATTTACCAGTTGCATGAGTAAGACACAACTGGAATTCCTGGATGTCAATCTGGAGGTGAGGGATGGAGTTTTAACAAGCTCCTTATTCCGCAAAAAAACAGCTGGGAACAGTCTCCTTCACGCTGAAAGCTGTCACCCTGTCACACTGATAAGAAGCATCCCTTTGGGAGAGCTAACCAGGGCGAAGCGTAATTGCAGCACAGGGCCACACTATGAAAAGGAAAAAGCACTCATGATAGCAAGGTTTCGTGAAAGGGGATATTCGAATGAAATTATCAACCATGCAGAAAGAGAGGTAGATCAAAAGGAAAGAAAAGAACTTCTGATCCCTAAAGAACGTCCTGCAGATGACAAAATCCGATTCATAACCCGGTATGACAGTCAGTCCTGGGAAGTGAGACGGAGTTTACAGAAATTTTGGGATATCCTTAAATTGGATAAAGATTTGTGTGAGGCCATACATGAAACACCATCAGTGACTTACATGAAGGCAAAATCACTAAGGGACACACTGAGCACGACATTAATCAGAGAATGTCCCAAAGTTAATGCAATACATGGATTTTTTCCGTGTAAACGTTGCAAAGCATGCAAGACCAGCAAAAATTGTAAATCAATAGTGATTTCCAAAGATCAGGAGGCACACAAGATCACAAAACATCTTAGCTGCACGACTGACCATGCTATTTATGCATTACACTGTCCATGCGACAAATTTTACATTGGGTGCACCACGAAGCAGGCTAAACTCAGAGTACTAGAACATCTAAGAGCAATAAAAAACTTGAACCACCAATACCCAGTAGCAAGGCACTTTGCGGCAGTACACAACCAGAACCCCAATCTGCTGACATTTACAGTGCTAGACTGTGTGGAAAACAAAGAGAGAGGTGGAAACAGATGGCTAGAGTTACGGAAACTTGAGTCCAAATATATAATTAAATATAACACCATTCAACCGATTGGGCACAACCTTGGAGAAGAACTAGCAGTACACCTGTATGAGTAATTTTAAGGAATTAAGTGATCTCTGTCGCGTCTTTTGAGCAATGTAGAATCTTTTAAAGTAAGTTGAAAATTTTTTTTTAATAGCACTTGTTAAAGTTATTTGCACAGTACATGATGAGAGTACACAGGCTGAATTTGGTTTGTTTGGTTTTTTTCAGGAAAGGACTGCACGCCCACTTGGGCAGAATTAGGACTCGGCACTATGAACATTATTGTGGTGGCTAAAAGCCCACTTGGGCGGAGATTTTCTTTGAAACAAATTATGCAGAACAGGCATTTATATAATTTTCTGACATTTATTTTTCATTTAATAAATGTGATACACGATGTTAATTAGTTGCCTGTACATGTAGCCACAAAGCCAATATGCATTTTATGTATAGTAGTTAACAACTGAAACGACTGTGTAAACAAACTCAATGATACATTGTAGCCCGATTGCAGTATCTCTTCATTGTCTATGGGCACGTGATGCATGACGGAATGCATCTCGTTGTTTACTTTAAAAGAATGGTGAAATGATGTTACTCCACCCGTGACCAAGAGGTAGGCTTACCTCGAAACGCGTTGGGGCTGTTTATTTTTTTGCCAATTAAACCTTGAGCACTGAAAACACAATTTGGGCCTCGACTCTGGTTTCTACATATAGGACCATACCAGTCTTCTAACTCATCTCAAGGATCGGCGATCCTGTCGAGCGCCCGCCGTGCAAGCGGCAGAAGCACGCCACCTTTTCGTGTTTTATATATATATATATATATATATATATATATATATATATATATATATATATATATATATATATATATATATATATATATATATATATATATATATATATTCACTGAAAAAACCATAGGTTTCAGCCACGTTATAGTTAGGAATTAGCATTTAAAAAACCTTTGAAATTCACTGAAAAAAACATTGGTTTCAGCCACGTTATAGTTAGGAATTACCATTTAAAAAACCTTTGAAATTCACTGAAAAAAACATAGGTTTCAGCCACATTATAGTTAGGAATTAGCATTTAAAAAACCTTGCAAATGATTGAGTACATGTATGAGTGACTATATAGAACTGTTGGTGAATGAGTGGATGTGGAAGTAGATGTTGGAATAGGTTGTTGTAACTGGTATGGTATCTCCATTTTCTTGAACATTTTTGTTTCTATTTTTGAATGTGTATCAAATGTTATATTAGAGTGAGAGGAGGTCTGCCAATCTTTCACAAGGATGATGTCATCAGTGATGTCATTAGTGATTTCATGAGTGATATCACTGGCCATGTCATGAGTGATGTAATATGTGACGTCATCAGCAGTGCATTGCGGGTGCGCAAGTTATAGTTAGCTGAACAAACTATAATGGGGGAATTTCAAAGGTTTTGTATGAGTAAAATGACCAGCTAACTATAACTGGTGTGAAACCTATGTTTTTTTTCAGTGAATTTGCAAGGTTTTTTAAATGCTAATTCCTAACTATAACGTGGCTGAAACCTATGGTTTTTTCAGTGCGCGGGGGCCAAGAAAAAAGGGGGTCCCAAAACGTGTTTTCCCCATGCAATTTTCCATAGGGAACCTTACAGCCTACAGCCCGAATGGCTGAACGGAATTACACGAAATTTGGCAGAGAGGTAGAGTTCTGTTTGCAGATTGTGCTTCTGGAAAGCGGCGACCACTCGGTCCCCCCGAACGTATGGTTGGGTGCCCCGATCCTCCCGGGAAGCCATTTTGGGCGGGGGGCGTGTCTCGGCTGGTATGCCCGAAGCGGCGTAGCCGGGGCGCGCCCTTTCCCGCCCAAGAGGGGTTGTCCTAGACACCTACACAAATGGCCACGCCCAGTAGGCGTACCGGCGGAGGGTACACGACCTCCCGAACAAGAATAAAGCGAGCGGGAATCCAAAGAAGCATCCTCTTGTTCCTGTGCTTGGAAGCTGCACCCACTCGTTGCACGTGAGCCCTCGACGGAACAAGGAGCAATTTTGAGAACTTGTAATTCTTGTGTTTCTCTTTCAGTGACTTTACAGAGAAGAGTCCCGGACCGTCTTGATCGAACCCGGAGTGAAAACATCGAACCATGTCTGGCAAGAAGACAGGGAAGGGTTCCGAGACAGACCAGGTGCTTCGCATGTTGGTGAATAGGATGACGCGAATTGAACGGAGCGTCGGTCAGGTTCCAGCGCTTGGTCGAGATATGGCGGGGATTAAGAAGCAACTGGCCGCAATGAACAAGCCTGGTAACCCGAAGAAGGTAATAGGCCCGGCATTGCCGGGAGTCGCCCCCGAGGGTAGAGAGAAATGGGTAAAGAGGAGGGCGGCATCAGGGGAGGTTCCGGTCTCAGAGGTGCCCCCGGCCGGCCCTGCCTTACCAGCGGATGCCCCAGTACCAACTCCAGACGCGGGTCAACCGATTCCGGTTGTGATTGCGCGCGCCGTCGATGAGGACATGCCACCCGAATTGGCCACCCAGTTGGCCGCGTGGCTCAACAAAAAGGCAGGGAGTGCTACGGCGCCCGGAGACACGGCCGAAGAGGCCAGGCTACTAATCCAGCAGTTGCGGCAGTCGCGAGATGCCGCAAAGGCAAATCTCCCTCTTGTCTCCCCACAGGTGACCCCGGAAGGATCGGCAGCTGGCACCGAGAATACGGTGGGAACAACGACCGAACCGGGTAAGCTCGCTTTGCCAATGGCGGGGGAGGGCTCCTTGCCCTCAAGACGGGAAAGGGTGGTTCAACATATCCCGTTGGCCACGAAAGAATTGATATGGGCAGACAAGTATGTTAATATGTTTTCACTGTTGACTGACCATCGCGAGATGGAGTATGCTAAGACACAGAAATATTTGTGGCACCCGAGTGTCTGGCGAGCCAAAATGGCGGGATTCAGGGTGGATGAGACGATAACAAATTGGGCCAAGGCCTTTTCAATGTTTACTGCGATTATTGGCGAGCGTAAGCCCGAGGTTTTGCCCGAATTGTCTTGTTATCAGGCACGTATAATGGATTTTTATGAAACATATGAGGGAAATGAATGGATGGGTTACGACATGAAATTCCGTAAAGCGAAAGAGTAAGATCCCTCTCTGACATGGGATTGCCTCGACTCGATTTCTTGGCAGAAACAGCTCCTGCCTGGCGCGGTGAAGACGTCCTCGCCGGGTGGGAATGGGTCAGGGTTTTCCCGCCAGCAGCCCGCGATGCCCTTTCGAGCAGGCGCCGGTGGCGATCACCAGCCGAGAACCGGCAGGAATGGAGGGAAACGGGGGGTCTGTTGGGGCTTCAATAGAGGCAACTGTACCAGACCGCAAGGGGCATGTAAGTTCAAACATGCATGCGCAGGTTGCAGGAATTCCTCGCACCCGAGAGTGCATGCAGGTCGAAAAATAACGGGTCGGGGGGTAGAGGAGGGTCCAAACAGGACTGAGGGGGATCATTGTGTACAATTGCCCACTCCCGTTGATCTCATGGCTATGACTCCGTGGTTAAACAAATACCCTGATTATGTCTCTGCTGGGGTGTTGAGGAAGGGATTCTTATATGGCTTCCACATCCCGGCAGGGGATTTTCGTGGGGAACCTTTTTGTAAAAACCAGCTTTCAGCACAACATAATCCAGGTGTGGTAGAGAAGAAAATCGCCAAAGAGGTGACCCTAGGCCGAGTCGCTGGCCCATTTCAGTGCCCGCCAGTGGCGAATTCCATCTGTTCCCCATTAGGGGTGGTCCCCAAAAAAGACCCGGGGGAATTTAGGTTGATCCACAATCTGTCTGCTCCAAGGGCCTTCTCAGTAAACGATGCTATTAACCCTGAAGTCTGTTCGGTGCGGTACGCATCATTCGATGATGCCGTCACCATGTTGAATCGCCGGGGCGCTGATGGCGAAATCAGATATCGAATCAGCGTTCCGGTTGCTCCCGGTACACCCACAGGATCAGCGTTTTCTAGGTTTTTCGTTCCAAGGACATTATTACATGGATAAATACATGCCGATGGGTTGCTCCATTTCCTGTGCCTATTTTGAAAAATTCAGTTGTTTTTTAGAGTGGGCATTCACCGAGGCCACAGGGCATAGGCATGTTATGCATTACCTAGATGACTTTCTGTTCTTGGGAGCAGCCGGCGACACGGAATGTGCGCAGGCGCTACAGGACTTTTGCATCCACATGAGGGAATTTGGAGTGCCATTGGCACCAGGTAAGACGGTCGGACCATCTACTTCACTTGAGTTTCTGGGAATTGAACTCGATTCTGTGGAGAGATGTTTCCGTTTGCCAATGGAAAAGGTAGCTAAATTTAGGGCTTCCCTGAAACTATGCCTTAGTAAGGAGAAAGTGACCCCCCTGCACCAGTTACAGCAGGCGGTAGGACAGCTTAACATTGCCTTGAGAGTGATGCCGATGGCCCGCCCCTTTTCACGCTCTATTGCACAAGCTATGGTTGGTCTCAAGGAAGGACACCACCGCACGAGACTGTCTGCAGAGGTTCGCCAGGATATGCGCATCTGGTTGGCATTCCTGGCGGATTTCAACGGTCGAGTGGTGTGGAACAAGCCGCCGGCGTCTTCGGACGAGCTAGGTTTGTGGACTGACTCGGCAGGGAACGTGGGATTCGGCGCCATCTTTGGTAATCGATGGTCGGCCGAACGTGGCCGACGTGGTGGCACACCAGCGGTCTCACAGGTAATATAGGGTTCCTCGAGCTATTCCCTATTTTTGTTGCTCTGATGGCATGGCCGGACGAGTTCCCAGACCGCTCAGTGGTATTTTGGTCCGATAATATGACTGTTGTCGAATGCATTAACAATCAGGCAAATGGATCTTGAGATTATTGAAGGAAGTTGTGCTGCTTTGCATGAGACTGAATGTACAGTTCAGAGCGAAACATGTGCCGGGTGTACTGAATCATGCGGCTGATGTACTCTCTCGTTCACATATCCAGGCGTTCAGGGGTTCTCTACCTACAGCGGACCTAGCGGCGGCACCATTCCCCGAAGCACTCTGGCTAATCGGTGCCCCGGATTACAAGACCTTGTGGCAGCAAGCTTAGCACCCAGGACAAGGAAGGCATATGAAGGAGCGTTTCGTTCCTATTGTGCATTTTTGGGTCCGACAGGGAATCAGAACTGGGGTCAGGAGGAGTCCTTTCTTGGGTTTTTGGTAGCACTGCACAGGGAAGGCCGATCAGCGGCAACGGCCAATAGGCATTGTGCGGCCATTTCATTCATGGCGCAGGTGCATGGCATAAAAGACCCAACGGGTTCCTTTTTGGTGAAGAAAGCCCTTCGTGGCTGGCAGCGCCTCGAGGGTCGTAAGCAGGACGAGAGGCGCCCGATTGGCTTAGAGAGGTTGGCCCTACTCATGGCAAAACTAGTCACGACATGCTCCTCCCATTTCGAAGCAGTTCTGTTCAGGGCAGCTTTTGCATTAGCGTTCCATGGGGCTATGCGGGTGAGCGAACTGGTCGCAAGGAATAAGAAAGATGTGGAGGGAGGCTTGTGCAGGGATCACATCTTAATTAAGGGTGATTCGATGGTGGTCACAATAGCTAGGTCCAAAACTGGCCAGGGAGCTATGGGCCACAGTGTTGTTGTGCAGCGCATGCGAGGGTCCCCCACGTGACCGATAAGGTGCATCGAAGAATACTTGGCACTGAGGGCTGATACATGGGGGGGAGTTTGCTGAGGCACATCGATGCCACCCCGCTGACGAGGTTTCAGTTCCAGAGGGTGCTAGCACTGACAATCGCGGCGGCGGGCATGGACCCGGGCGATTTTGGGACCCACTCCTTTAGGGTAGGGGCTGCTACTGAGGCTACAGCCAGGGGTCAGAGTGCTGAAGAAGTAAAACAGTTGGGACGATGGTCCTTGGATTGTTTTAAAAGGTATGTGCGTCTGCACATGTTATGAAGTCAAGTTACATACACTCACGCTTCTTGTCTTCTGTTTGATTTGCAGTTTCGCGAGCATATCATGCGGGGCGTAATTTGCAGTCGACCCAGCACCAGGGGACCAGCGGTCACGGATCACCTGCTGAGGAGAGAGTGGTGTGGGTCGTGGGCCACTCTTACGTGAGGCGGGCCGGGGACGTATTCAAAGCAGGTGACGCGGCTCACGCAGCTGGGGAATACGGGTACAGAGTGGCCTTCCACGGAAGGGGCGGGCTCTGTATTGACCAGTTCGAAATGTTTGTTGAGGGTCTCTTAGGGCGGCAGAGGTTACCGCCATCGGTAATCATAGTACACCTGGGGGGCAATGATTTGGTGACAATCGGTAGGCGAGTATTGCTCGAGCGAGTTTTGTCTGCTGTTAGCTGGTTGGCGAAAAGAATCCCGGGGTGCACGATTGCCTGGTCCCACATGATTCCCAGAAGGGTTTGGCGGGGGGGGCTTTCTGTGTCAGCTCCGAACCATTCGGTAAAGAAGGATAATAACAAGCTTGGTAGATTATTTCGCTCCCCGCAGTTGCATATCATTCCGCATGGGTGTATTCGGGGTGATCACATGTATCTCAATGATGGGGTTCACCTGTCCAGGGAGGGGAATGTCTTACTCATAGGAGACTTCATAGCGTGGCTAAGGGGTTTGAGGAAGCATGACCTTTAGGAGGAGTTTGTGGGGGGGCCGGATAGCCGGTCAACTATCCGGCCTTTGGCGGTAAGGTCATGATCGGTGAGCAGTAATTTCAAGGTCCCTAGAGGGGGGCGCCACCCACTATGGATGGGAGCGCCCGGGGGGAGGTGGCCATTGGCCCCTCCCATTGGGAGGTGGCACCCACTAAGTATGGGTCGCCTAAGGGGAGACGGCCATAGGCCCCTTCCAGGGGAGGAGGCGGCTATATGCCCCTCCTACGAATTTCCCGGGGCCCGGATATCCGCGACGGCGGATGTGAGAGAGAGTGTGGGGTGGGGGGGAGTCCACGCTGTCCTTCCTACAGATACCTCACACGGGTGCTCGGACGACCTTTAAGATGGCGTCGAGCTGAAATGGGGGCCCCCAACAAGACAAGGGAAATTGGAGTTGGCACAGAGGGTACAGTCCTCTGCGCGGCCGCCACTCACACCGTGAGGGCGAGAGTTGTGGTAGTAGGGATCTGACACCGGTTGTGACCTTGCCG
The DNA here is from genome assembly GCF_964263255.1 of Lissotriton vulgaris. NCBI lineage: Eukaryota > Metazoa > Chordata > Amphibia > Caudata > Salamandridae > Lissotriton > Lissotriton vulgaris. The sequence goes on from NC_141687.1 coordinate 931,140,726, forward strand.
TTGGCCCTTAATGCTAGGATGTACAATTTTAATTTAGAATGTATACATTTGCAGGATGTTAGACTCGGCTAGGAAACCTTTGTATTAGAGATTTGTTAAGGTTAGCCAATGAACATGTCTTCATCGAAATGTAATAAATGAAAATTGTACATGATATGAAACGTTTTATTTAATGTTTTAATTTTGTTTCATATTTTAATAAATACGGCCGGGAGGGTGACTCCCTCCCGCCTTCCAAAAGTTCAGAACTGAGTCCGTCTTCCCATCCTTGGGGATTGTGTTGGGAGGGGGTGACAGGCATCCCGGCCATATTGTTCAATTGTGTAAATCTGTTCAGTAGTTGTTGAGAAAATTGCAAGTAAAATCATAGGGATATCTAGAGACGGAGTTCAGCACAGGTACGAAAATCTGTTCAATTACGAGCGCGTGCTGCATGCTGATTAGCTGTGAACTGTCTGTCAACACTCGAAACCAGGAAGTGTTGGCGGCCATCTTGTGCCTCGCTGGAACCGAGTCACAAGAAAACAGTAAAGAATATTGAGAAATAAGGGAAGGGGTAGGCTAGAAACATTCTGACGTTCTAGGCTTGCTCAGGGGGTCGTACATGGATGTTTAGGCTCTATTTTTTATTTTTATTTTTTTAAAGGAAAATCGAGGCGTACGCGTTTGGAAGACGTACAATTACGAGCAAGAGCTGCATGCTGATTGGTTGTCAATACTCCAAAACAGGAAATGTTGGCAGCCATCTTTTTTATCGCGAGAGCCGAGTCACAAGAAAACAGTAAAACAAAGTTAAGATATAAGGAAAGGGGGCAGGGTAGAAACATTCTAACCATATAGTCTTGGTCAGGGGGGTGGTACACCGATCTTTAGGCTCAATTTCAATTTAAAAAATGGTGGGGTACTCGTGCAGTACTTGTACGCAATGTAAAAGGTGAAAAAAAACTAGAAGTCCATTTTGTTTATTAGGTCCCGGGGGCAAATTACGGGGGCAATTTTTAGAGCTATATTTCTATGACAGTATGTAAAACTTTCCTTTTTTTTTGCTGCATCAGTTGTACTGTCTACGCAGGCGCAGCCTCGTTTGCAAGTGCACTTTTTTTTTCTTCAAATATGCCAAGCAAACCTCTCCTGATTTTAGGTATTAAATTTGCCGTTTTGTTTTCCCGGGTCATGCTTGTTATCCGGTGCTATTCTTTTGTAATATATTAATAAACATATTGTATGTATATTTATTTGAAATGTAGTGTCGAGGCGCTAAACGTTGATTTACATACTGAGTCCAACCGCCATTTTAGTAGTTTTCCTTCGTTATTTTTATTATACCTGTTACTTTCATTTTACCTTGCGTATATTTTCTCTGTGATCGATGAGATTTGGTGCCACAGATACCACTGTGTTTGTCCTTGGCCTCCGATCTCATCAGAGTTGGTCACACGTATTCCTAGAAACTAATTTGAAGGACGTAAGGCACAGGCATTACAACACGTGTTGGTCAACAAAAAACATTATTAAGAATATGTATTTATCATGTGTGGTAAATGCATACTAGTTGTAAAAGCATGTGTGAAAAAGCGATATGCGTGCTAATGGTTTTATGGTGACGATCACGCATGCTTATGAACTGGGTCTGGGCGTGGTGGAGTCTAGGGTACCATGCAGAGGGGCACGCAGCTGCACTCATACAATATAGAAGTAATATAGGATTTTTAAAACTTAAAAAAAAATATTCCATAATTATCCTAGATTAAGTCTTCTGTTACTATGTTCATTAAATACATGAATATATGTTTTTAAACAATTAAAAACATTTGCGTCTTTTTTGTATGGGGCGCCGTACATGACGTCACACGGAGGCTTTTATGCGACACCTAACCTCGAAGCGTATTCTTAGCGTATGCTGAGAATGATTAGCAGTATAAACTATGGTGCAATCACTCTCTCACTGTCAAATCAGAGCACAGGGCATGCTATGAGAATGGTTAGAAGTGGTCACTCATTGGCGATCCAATTCAGGTTGGTGGCTTATCCACAGTATAATAACATTAGCGATGATTATCGCTATGTTGGCTTAGCAGCAATATAATTATCCCCGAGCTCCGCCGATTTTTATCGCATATAAACCTTGCTATTATCAAGGTTTATCTCAAAATCGATAAAAATCGGCCGAAATGCATGAATATCGCTGAACAGTCAGCGATATTCATGCATTACCGAGCTAATGCTCTCAGCCATGTTATCCACCTACCATTGGATAACATGGCTTAGAACTGCTCTGGGCAAGCGTTAGCTTTTGGAGATAATCGCGCTTAGCGCGAATATTTCCCAATGTAGGTAATAGGAGATAGCGATGTTAGCGACTGTTTGCAGTCGCTAACATCTTGGCACGCCCACTTTGCATGTCATTAGCGATAAATATCGCTGATATGCAAAGCTGGCCCCAAGATGATCGCTATCTCCTACTAGCTGTCGCTAACTGGTGTTAACGACAGCTAGGGAATAGGGCGATAAAATTATCGCTGCTTTAGCGGGAAAAATCCCGCTAAAGCGGCGATAAGGCCCTTGGTAATATGCCCCGTTATTTTTTAACCTGGTTACGTTTGAGGTTTGCATGAAATACTATGCTATAGGCAGATATGGATGTTTTGGCAGCGCTTATGTCCATGACGCTTGGTTATTACCATTTACATATAGGTGCCTGAGGGAGGGAAAAAAAGTCTATGTGAATGGTGAGGATTGCACAATAGTACCAGATCACTCCTTAATTTGTAGACACATACAATTGCATGACTCTTGTATACACAATGCGCCTGATTTTGACTGAGTTTTGAAAGGTAGTCCAACACCTGCTATCATAACAACGTTCAGTTTACTGGAAACAGGAGTTCTTTACTTTGAAATATTGGAGATTGTTTTGCAATGTTAGCAGGCATCGCTTACATGATTACGGTGACTGAGCGTGTGGTTTGATAAAAAAAAAGTTGTGTTAACTCCTCTGCATGGGAAGCTGGATGTTTCCATCTGGCGGTCGATTTCGACCTTGAAAGCAGAGTCAACCAAATGAGTCGTATAAGAGCGCTATTGTCTCAAAAAGAGGTCGCTCTTATATCTGGTACAGAAACATTTGTCCTTTATGTAGCAAACACCCGCACAGAAGTGCATGATTTATTAAATACACACGTGCTCTTGATTTTTGGGGAGTTAATTTAGAGTATATTTAATGTGTCCTTGACTACGGGGGTTACCTTACATTTTTAAAGTTAGAAACATTGGCCTTGTGACTTCTGTAGAGAGTATATTTGGTGTCTTTTTGGGATATTTTCATTCGATTTTTTCAAGCATCTTTGGTGGATTGCGCTTAATACTGGCATTAGTTGCCGGTGTGCTTTTATTAATTTGTTTACATAAATATGGATGCACATCCTGCAGCAGACGATAATATGTCCCGGCTGTTGCTGCTCCGCAACCGAATGCTTAGTTAATATGGGGCGCTGCCTCTTGCAACGTTGAGTGCAGTTTATGGATTATCGTTTTGATTTTCCTTTTTCACATGCGTTCAAACTGTGTTCCATTGCCTGAGCTGCGATTTTGACTGGACCCTGGATTTGTCTCTCTGTAGTACGGTGTCTTCCAACGCGGATTATGACCAGTTGATGAGCCCCTTAGTGGTTCATGACTTGCTCTGTTCTGGCGGTGGGATTATGGCCTTAGCAGCGACACGTGGAATAATGGGACGTTGGAATGTTTTTGCTGCAGTGCTTGAGTTCTTGGCACGCAGTTACATTGAAGATGACCTGAGTTTTCCTCCGATGCTGATAGAGGCTCCGTTGTTGAGGAACATGTATGTTCATTCTCACTATTGAATTGGATGGCTGAAATGTTTTCAGATGAGAACAATGACTTCCTCTTGGAGGCTGTTGCTACATACTGTGCTTACACGCTTTTAGATTAAGACGGTTTGATTTTTCTACGTATTCTTTATTATTTAGTTACTGTTTTCTACCAAATATCGAATAACTTTTTTTTGGAAATGTGAACTTGACTCTGCTCTTTAGGCTTGGACTGTGCGTTCCTAATTCACCTACATTTATATCACGTGCTTTGATCAAGAAAGGGTGCCGTGGGGCTGAGTGTTGCACTCACAGCCTTTTAAGTTAGCATGGGTTTATTAGAACCTTACATGCTATTTTTGCTGTCCTGCTCTGCTTTGCACATGACACGTGCTTGTGATATTGTTTAGAGAAGGCTGAGTATTTTGCTTTATATGAGATTATTTTGGTATGCTAGATTTGTAAACTGCCTCACTAGTTTTGTGTGTATAGTGAGAGCATGGAACATCGAGGTTATCTTGAATACTGTGTCTGTTATTCAGAATGATCCTCGCTAGGCATGAGCGGGAAATCCGTTACGCCCGCGGATTTTGCGGATTTTTGGGAAATCCGCAATCCGCGAATTTTGCGGATTTCCCGCAAAATCCGCAAAAAAAAATCCGCGGACGTAACGGGTTCAAAAGTTGAACCCCCACTCATGTAACTATTTTACAATGGCGCCAGCAAGCTGCCAGCGCCGTTGTAAAATAGTTACAAAAATAGCTTGTACAGGAACCACTAGATAAAACGAAGCAGGTGCTGCTTTATTTTATCTAAGTGCTTCCTGTGCAAGCTAACTTTGTAACTATTTTACAACGGCGCTGGCAGCTTGCTGGCGCCATTGTAAAATAGTTACATCATACATGCCAACATTTCAGAAGCCTAAAATATATATATACAGTTTATATTTCCCTTAATTCTTGATTTATTGAATTTGGCTTGAAAATTAAACAGGTTTAATTTTCAAGCCAAATTCAATAAATCAAGACATTGTGTTCGCACGGGTTTCTGCAAGTTCGCGAGGGTTTTGTACAATTTCGCAATTTGCGAAATTGTACAAAACCCTCGCGAACTTGCAGAAACCCGTGCGAACACAAAAAAAAAATAATCCTCAAAATCCGCGAGAATTCGCAGATTTTGCGGATTTTCGCAATCCGCAAATTCGCAAATCCGCAAATTTGCGGATTGCCAATCCGCAAAATCCGCCCATGCCTAATCCTCGCATGTTAGAGCCATAATACATATGAGCTGTGGGCACCTCTGATATTTGCACGTTTCATAATCCATTGTGGAGGCAAAGTTACACACAGTTGGAGAACATTTGTATTTTGACAGTTTGTGGAGCACTGAATGTGATCCACTACTTCTGAGTACCAGAGGTATGGGTGTGCCAATGTAATCCTATGAGACTTTCTATAAACTATTCTGCTAGGTTGGGAGGGTGAAATGTAGGTATATTTTAAATTTGTTTACCTGTAGCATTATAGGATGCTTTTTCCGTTTGTATTTCTTAGAATAGTAACAATGCTGACAGCCTTGTTTCTGATAATATGTTTGGTTGTATTTTCCAAGGTACTGTGCATGAGATTATGGTGTTTGAAATAAACATTCCAAAGTTGCACATGTCTTTATTTACAGCTTGTTTTTGACTGGTGTAAGAGTATATTGAAAGAGTGTTTTTGTTATCCACTTTACTTCATGTAATCTAAGTTGCATGTTCTGGGTTGACTAGTCATTTGTGTTTTTGCTCTAGGGTGAAGAACCAATGAGTTACTGATTGCTAGTTTGGTTGGGGGTTTGTTTAGTAAGGTGGGTTTTGGTACACCTAATTCACTGAGGTCCTAAGTCTTTATACACAGTTTTTTGTATGAGCAGAATTCCTGGAATAGTAGTTACAACAAAAAGGCTCGATAAAGGGCTTGCACTTTGAATATGAATATAAAATAGAAGAATAGTTGATAGTCACTGCTAAGGAATGCAGCAATTAGATGTGTGTGTGGATGATGTGTAAATTGAGTAGAAGATGAAAAACGTGAAAAATAAGAAAGGTTGGAGAGATGCAAACTACCCACTGCATTGTCAGTGAAGTGGATCTTTGGAGTTCCAGGTCATTACACAGATAGGGTGTTGGATTCTGCAGTGGGAGCAAGAGAAACTAGTACAACAACTAAGGAAGAAAGCTAGTGCATAAAGTACACACAGCTGTGCAGATTTACAAGGTCGTGGGAAACATTATGCAAAAGTGGCGCAAGGGGCTTGTAAACCTGCTGCAGTGTGTGGTAGAAAAGACTCAAGAAAGGACAGAAGTGTGCAAATTACCCACTGCTTGTCACGGGAAGTAGTTACCAAGAAGGCAGAATAAAGGGCCTGCACTTTGAATTTGAATTAAAGAAGAAGAATTGATAAGCTTAGGCAAGAATTGTAGCAAGTAGGTGTGTGTATTTATGGTTGTTGTGTTGATTGAGTGGAGGATGACTGAAAAATTAGAGAGGTTGCTGAGATGCAACCTTTCCATTTCTTTGTAAAGGAAGTGGGTGTTTAGTTTCCCAGTGCATATATATATTCACTGAAAAAAAACATAGGTTTCAGGCACGTTATAGTTAGGAATTAGCTTAGCATTTAAAAAACCTTAGAAATTCACTGAAAAAACCATAGGTTTCAGCCATGTTATAGTTAGGAATTAGCATTTAAAAAACCTTAAACATTTACTGAAAAAAACATAGGTTTCACCCAGGTTATAGTTAGCTGGACATTTCTTAGGTTGTTGTAATTGGTATTGGTATCTCCATTTTTTTGAAAATTGTAGTTTCTATTTTTGAATGTATGTATCAAAGGTTATATTAGGGTGAGAGGAGGTCTGCCACTCTTTCACAAGGATGATGTCATCAGTGATGTCATTTGAGATGTCATCAGTGATGTGATGAGTGATTTCACTGACTATGTCATGAGTGATGTAATATGTGACCTCATCAGCAGTGCATTGCGGGCGCGCAAGTTATAGTTTGCTGAACTAACTATAAGGAATTTCAATGGTTTTGTATGAGTAAAATGACCAGCTAACTATAACTGGTGTGAAACCTATGGGTTTTCAGTGAATTTCAAAGGTTTTTTAAATGCTAATTCCTAACTATAATGTGGCTGAAACCTATGGTTTTTTCAGTGAATATATATATATTCACCAAAAGAAACACAGGTTTCAGGGACATTATAGTTAGTTGGACATTTTATTTGTAGAAAACCAGAGAAATTCAGCTGTTATAGTTAGTTAAGCTAACTATAACTCACGCCGCCACAATGCACTGCTGATGATGTCACATATTAGATCATTCATGACATGGTCAGTGACATCACTGTGGTTTTTTCAGTGAATTTCTAAGGTTTTTTAAATGCTAATTTCTAACTATAACGTCCCTGATACCTATGGTTTTTTCAGTGAATTTCTAAGGTTTTTTAAATGCTAATTTCTTGCTAGACAGTCCATGAAACATATGTTTTTTCAGTGAATTTCAAAGGCTTTTCAAAATGCTAGTTTCTAGCTATGCCTACAGAGGTAGGACATGTGCAGAAAGAGGAAGGAAAGCACAGAAAGAAGCAAGTGAAATGCAGAAAGAGGCAACAGAAGTCCAGAAAGACTGAGAACGGTGCAGAAAGAAGCAAGAGATATGCAGAAAGAACCCACAGAGGGGCAGAAAGAGGCCTTGTCGCAAAGTCATCCTGTTCCCCCAACTTTTTGTTGACTGGTACTGGTTGTAACTTACTCTGACTACTTTAAACAAGAGAGGGACCCTTTGGAACCCAAAGGAATAGGATACAAGCAAATACTCAAAAACAGGCAAGAGAAATGCAGAAAGAGGCAAGAGAACTGCAGAAAGAAGCAACAGAGCTGTAGAAAAAAGCGACAGAGGTGCAGAAAGAGACAAGAGGAGAGCAGAAAGAGGGAAGAGGAGTATGGAAAGAGGCACAAGTGTTGCAAAAGAAGGGACTGAGGTGCAGGAAGAGGCAAGAGTGGTACAGAAAGAGGGAAGAGAGTTGTAGAAAGAGGGATGAGGGGTAGAAAAAGAGGCAAGAGAAGTGCAGAAAGAAGCAACAGAGATGCATATAGAGGGAAGAGGGGTGGAGAAAGAGGTGAGAGGGAAGCAGAGTAAAGCAAGAGAGGTGCAAAAAGAAACAAAAGAAGTGTAGAAACAAGGAACAAATGTGCAGAAAGAGGCAAGAGGAGTGCTGAAAAAGGCACAAGGGGTGCTGAAAGGAACAAAACAAGTGAAGGAAGAAGGAACAGAGGTATAGAAAGAGACAAGAGAGGTACAGAAATAGGGAAGAAGGGTGCAGAAAGAGGCAACAGAGGTGCAGAAAGAAGCACGAGAAGTACAGAAAGAAGCGACAGAGGTGCAGAAAGAGGCAGCAAGAGGGGTACAGAAAGAGAAAAGAAAATTACAGAAAGAAGCAAAAGAGGTGCAGAAAGAAGCAAGAGAACTGCAGAAAAAGGCAATAGACGTGCAGGAAGAGGCAGGGGAGGTGCTCAGAGAGGCAAAAGGGGTACAGAAAGAGGCAAGAGTGGTTCAGAAAGAAGCAAGAGAAGTGCAGAAAGAAGCAACAGAGGTCCTGAAAGAGGGAAGAATAGTGCAGAAAGAGGGAAGAGGGGTGTAGAAAGAGGAACAAGGGGTGCAAAAAAGCAGCAACAGAGGTGCAGAAAGAAGCAAGATAAGTGCATAAAGAAGCAACAGAGATGCAGAAAGATGGAAGTGGGATGGAGAAAGAGGCAAGAGGGATACAGAAAGAAACAAGCGAGGCGCAGAAGGAAGGAACAGAAGTGCAGAAAGAGGCAGCAGGGCTGCAGAAACAGAGAACATGGGTGCAAAAAGAAGGAAGAGGGGTTAGGAAAGAGGCACTAGGGGTGCAGAAGGAAGCAAGTAAGATGCAGAAAGGAGCAACAGAGGTGCAGAATGAGAGAAGAGGGTGGGGAAATAAAAAATAAAAGTGTAGAAAGAAGGAACAGAGGTGCAGAAAGAGGCAGCATGGCTGCAGAAACAGGGAACAGGTGTGCATAAAGAGGCAAGAGGGGTGAAAAAAGAAGGAAAACAAGTGCAGAAAGAGGCACAAGGCGTACAGAAAGAAGCACATGAGGTGCAGATAGGAGCAAAAGAGGTGCAGAATAAGAGAAGAGGCGTGGAGAAAGAAAAAAGTGAGGTGAGAAAGAAACAACAGATATGCAGAAAGAGGGATAGAGAAAAGTGCAAGAGGGATGCAAAAAAGAAGTAAGAGAGGTGCAGAAAGTAACAAAAGAAGTGCAGAAAGAAGGAACAGAGGTGCAGAAAGAGGCAAGCGGAGTGCAGAAAGAGAAGATGGGTACAGAAAAGTGCACACAGTGTGTTGAAAGAAGCAAGAGATGTACAGAAAGACACAGGATACATGCAGAACAAAACAACAGACATGCAGAAAGGGGGAAGAGAGGTGGAGAAAGAGGCAAGAGGGATGCAGAAAGTAGAAGAGATGTGAAAAAAGAGGCAAGAGAAGTGCAGAAAAAGAAAGAAAAGTACAATAAGAAGCAACAGAAATGCAGAAAGAGGCAAGAGCGGTGCGGAAAGAAGCAAGAGTGGCTTGCACAGCATTAATACCAATTTAACACCCACATTAGCAATAAATAACAGGTGACTATTCTAGGTTTACAAAAGACCTTCCACCACGCTGTAACACTTGTCGCTGAATTTGTAGTAAAGGTTGATCCGTTTGAGCTAGAAACAAGGCTTTTTTGTTCAAATCTGCAGATTCGGCAGCAGATGATGAATTTTGTGGCTAATGTGGAAAATGTATAGTTGTGCATAGGTTGGTGCAGACAAACAGTCGCAAAATTCCAGTGGCCCTGCTCATACCTCTGAAGAGGTCCAAAAGTGCTCTTCAGTGATTCCTCCTTTTTTTTACTCATTGAGTTAATCGTTTAGCTTCTATGGAAATGAGGAAGACTAAACCTGAGGTTGCCACTCCACAACACAGACTACCATATCACATACTTACACTCCATAAAACATAATTCCCATAAAATAAATACCACATTCTTTTTATCCACATAATTTCACTGCCTAACTTATTACACAATACCACAATACACAACATACATCCACTCCACTCAAAAAACGTTTACATTTACATCGCCAATAGCTCTAACTCCTGCAAATGTGCAACCTATTACATTACAAATACCTCTTTAACTAGTAGTGACGTTTGCAGAGTGGTGGAGAAAGGGTGCTGGCCCTCCGACCAGTGCTCCGGAATTCCGCTGCGTAGGACTTACAGGAGGTACCAGGAGTGCTTCTTGGCCCCCAAAAGTCCCTCAGGAGTAAATTGCACTTCATCCCCCATCCCGTAGTCTGCCAGGAGGTGTGATTGCAGAGTGGTGGAGAAAGGGGGGCATGGCCTCCGAAGACTTCTTAGCAATCCCACTGTGTGGGACTCACTGGAGGTAACAAGAGGGGTAGTTGGCGCCCAGGGACATCCTTGGGGGCCAACTACTCCTCCTATTACCTCCAGTAAGTCCCACACAGCAGGAGCGCTAAGTTGTCATAGCAGGCCAAGTCCCTTTTCCCCACCAATCTGCAAAAACACTTCCTGGCATGCTCATGGATGGGGATTAAAGTCCTCTTCACTGGTGGGGGTCATTAGGGGCCAACTATCCTACCTGATACCTCCAGTATGTTCCAGATAGTGGGACTGCTGAAAGCTGGATACGGGCCATGCCCCCTTTCTCCACCACTCTTCAAACGCCCCTCCTGGCACGTTCTAAGTTGGGGGATTAATTCCACTTGAATACTGACGGTCCCTGGGGGCCAACTAGCCCACCAAGTACCTTCAGCAAGCTGAATTGCTGAGAGTGATTTGAGGCCACGCCCCCTTTTACACCACTCTGCAAACACGCCTCCTGGTGTCCTGCTATTTGGGGGATGAAGTCCATTTCAGTCCTGAGGTTCTCAGGACACAAGAGGACCTCATTGCCCCACCAGCAGTACGCCAAGAGGTGTGTTTGCAGAGTGGTATAAAAAGGGGCATGGCCTCCGACCACCTCTCAGCAATCTAGCTGTTTGGCACTTACTGGAGGTACCTGGTGGGCTAGTTGGCCCACAAGGACCCTCAGTATTCAAGGGGACTTAATTCCCCAACTTAGAACTTGCTAGGGGGCATGTTTGCAGAGTGGTGCAGGGAGGGGGCTGAGCTTCCAGGGAGATGCCAGCTTTGAAAAAAGAAAATCTTGATGGCATTCGCCTTTGTCGACAAAGGCGAATGCCGAAATGCGTCTGGACACCGTGAGCTCAGAAATAAAACTTTAGAGCTCGCCACCCTGAGTGCTTGTCTTCTTTGCGGGGGCATACCACGAGAAGTTTGGTGCAAATATATATTATATATATATATATATAGAGTACCGAAATGCAATGCCCATGCTGGTCATCGCCTCTTTGTAAGCTCAACAGCTAAACGCAGGACCCTGGTCAGAATGTAGCATGCCAATTGCGTATGTGCCGATAAAGACTCGCAAATCTTTTATAACAGTTCTGGCGTCAGCCGAGCGCTGGGGCCACATTTTTAAGTGAATCTACTGTTAATAATTATGGGGACGCATTTCTCCGGCTGATTTCTGCGTATAGATCGCCTGATGCTTTCTAATAAAGGTGTCCTGGCAATAGTCTGGTCCGGTTCACAACTGCGATCTCTGTTGCAGTCTGGACAATCCATTGCAAATTTGTAAATTTGCAAGATCATCCCCGGCCACCAGTATTCTGATTGTAATTCTATTAGAGATTTCAAGATCTCTTGGTGCCTTAGACCCAATCCCATGTGCGCGTCTTCAATCGAGAAAACTCTCCGGTTCGTGTTTGGAATTACTTTATCCCCCACTCCAGGGATTTGAGCAAAAGAAACAGAGTTTGCATCAATTATGTAGGTATTACTGAGTGGATTGTTGAGAGGTAATGCTGCATATTCGCCTTTTAACTACGCTTTTACCGCCAGCATGGTTTCTCAATCTATGTGTTTTTTAGAACGCTTTTCTGGGGCTACAGAAGCCAGTTTTTTCTGAACCCCCCTTGCTTCTTTCTGAGCTTCTCTTACCACGTTCTGCTCATTTCTTACTCTTTCTGCACCTTTTATGCTTCTTTCTTCACTTCTCTAGCTTCTTTCTGCACCTCTCCTGATTATTTTAGCACACCTCTTGTAGTGTAGTTCCTATGGGAAACATCACTTACAACACATTTATTACAACGCACTACCATTACAACGCAACCATTACAACGCAAACCATTACAACGCATTGCGCTGGGGGGCGCTCTAGGATAGGGAATATATTTAATTTACTATCCAACACCTTCCCTACTATCCACGGGGACAGGAGTTGGAATAGTAAATTAAATAAATCACTATCCAGCACTTAAAAGCACTATGCGTTGTAGTGGTATGCGATGTAAAAACCGCGTTGTAACAGCAGGCGTTGTAATAGCCTGCGTTGTAATGACACCAATCCGTTCCTATATTCCAAATAGGCTCTGCGGATTGGAATAACATAAACAGCAATGTAGACGTAGGACTGAGGTCATCTAGGTCTCTACTGACTATGTTAGACTTAATTCGTTTTTGCCAGCTAGCTCAGAGGTCACTAGAAACTTTCTCGAATGTTCAGGAAAGGGTTAACCGTCCTGATTTAGACAAGAAGGGATTAGTTTTTGACAACCGCATAAACATGACAACTTTGCTCCCTCAGAAAAAAGAGTATATCTCTAGAGTTGTGTGAAAACAATAGACAACTGTTTCACTCAGTCAATCGTGCATGCTTAATTTCACCAGAGTGCAGAGAAATAGAGAGACGGGCATTTTCAATAAAAGGTGTTATTTTATTGAGCAGTCTTCTTTCTCATATTTAAATCCGTCATAGACAGCCCTCCCCTATGAACACAAAAGGCGCTGACGAGGCGGGAGCCAAAATGCATACGCCGGAAAGACATTTGTGTTTTACCCTCCTGTAATGCCAGCAGTAAAGGCTTCCAAACAAATCCTCTTGTGGGTCTCTGCCTTTTTGAAAGAAGAGGAGTATGGATATACACTTGCGCGAGTGACCAGAATCGCGCTTTGGGACCTCCACACCACAAGTAGTCCGGCTGTACTGGTCACCGCTTCATGTGGACTGTTGTTTTCCAGGGTACTGGGTTTGCCGTGAACTCACCTGCAGACACTGGGAAGGACGGAGGCGATATGGCAGATTAATCTGCTTGATGGGTAAAGCACTGCGCTTGGGCCCCCGCGGACAGAATCCCCATATGTTCTGAAGGTTGGTGTGCTGAGGATTTGGAAGGCTGAATGAGGGCTTAAAGCAGGAAGATGAACTTTGAGCACGCGACTCCGACCACGCACCCGGGATGCGGTAAGAACAATGCATCCTGGGACTTGGAGGCGCCATTGGTAAAAGGCGCGCCAGGAGGAATACAGGTGGCCATCATCACCACCTGGGGCGGAGCAGCTCGAGATGCAGAGGAGGAGGCGGGATATTTAAATCCGTCATAGACAGCCCTCCCCTATGAACACAAAAGGCGCTGACGAGGCGGGAGCCGAAATGCATACGCCGGAAAGACATTTGTGTTGTACCCTCCTGTAATGCCAGCAGTAAAGCCTTCCAAACAAATCCTCTTGTGGGTCTCTGCCTTTTTGAAAGAAGAGGAGTATGGATATGAACTTGCGCGAGTGACCAGAATCGCGCTTTGGGACCTCCACACCACAAGTAGTCCGGCTGTACTGGTCACCGCTTCATGTAGACTGTTGTTTTCCAGGGTACTGGGTTTGCCGTGAACTCACCTGCAGACACTGGGAAGGACGGAGGCGATATGGCAGATTAATCTGCCTGATGGGTAAAGCACTGCGCTTGGGCCCCCGCGGACAGAATCCCCATATGTTCTGAAGGTTGGTGTGCTGAGGATTTGGAAGGCTGAATGAGGGCTTAAAGCAGGAAGATGAACTTTGAGCACGCGACTCCGACCACGCACCCGGATGCGGTAAGAACAATGCATCCTGGGACTTGGAGGCGCCATTGGTAAAAGGCACGCCAGGAGGAATACAGGTGGCCATCATCACCACCTGGGGCGGAGCAGCTCGAGATGCAGAGGAGGAGGCGGGATATTTAAATCCGTCATAGACAGCCCCCCCCTATGAACACAAAAGGCGCTGACGAGGCGGGAGCCGAAATGCATACGCCGGAAAGACATTTGTGTTGTACCCTCCTGTAATGCCAGCAGTAAAGCCTTCCAAACAAATCCTCTTGTTGGTCTCTGCCTTTTTAAAAGAAGAGGAGTATGGATATACACTTGCGCGAGTGACCAGAATCGCGCTTTGGGACCTCCACACCACAAGTAGTCCGGCTGTACTGGTCACCGCTTCATGTGGACTGTTGTTTTCCAGGGTACTGGGTTTGCCGTGAACTCACCTGCAGACACTGGGAAGGACGGAGGCGATATGGCAGATTAATCTGCCTGATGGGTAAAGCACTGCGCTTGGGCCCCCGCGGACAGAATCCCCATATGTTCTGAAGGTTGGTGTGCTGAGGATTTGGAAGGCTGAATGAGGGCTTAAAGCAGGAAGATGAACTTTGAGCACGCGACTCCGACCACGCACCCGGGATGCGGTAAGAACAATGCATCCTGGGACTTGGAGGCGCCATTGGTAAAAGGCGCGCCAGGAGGAATACAGGTGGCCATCCTCACCACCTTGGGCGGAGCAGCTCGAGATGCAGAGGAGGAGGCGGGATATTTAAATCCGTCATAGAAAGCCCTCCCCTATGAACACAAAAGGCGCTGACGAGGCGGGAGCCGAAATGCATACGCCGGAAAGACATTTGTGTTGTACCCTCCTGTAATGCCAGCAGTAAAGCCTTCCAAACAAATCCTCTTGTGGGTCTCTGCCTTTTTGAAAGAAGAGGAGTATGGATATATATATATACCTTGAGTCCACGTGTTTGAAGGATTTGCCTACATATCCTGTCTGTGTGATCTGAACGGACTACGGACCAGTGTGGGGACTCAATCTACTAGCATGCATAGCGAGGACTGCTGCAGAGGTATGAAGACCGGCGCCTCTGATTTGACACGCTTGCCTCCAATGGGAGTATACTGAGCAGGATATACCCCACACCCCACACAGAACTATCGAACCTAGGAACACAATGCTGGCAATGAGGAAGGCAAACGCCGAAACGCGTCTGCCAGGTGTTTTTATGGAACTGTGATGTCCGGATGGTGGCAATAAAACTTTCCTGGTGTGGTCCCAATGCATGTGTCGGACCCGTTCTTTAGGAAGAGGCGGGGCTGGTGGTGGATGTGTATGCAGCGGTCGGCGCTGCAAATCCGACACGCCTCTCGTTCTGGTGCTCCACTGAAGCCGGCATTTCTCTGTGTGGTGTTGCGTGCTGAATGCACACAGTGGCGCCCCCCCGCCCTGGACTTTGTTTTGGTATCGGGGAGAGAGCAGCGTGATTCCAGCTGACTGGGACACCACCGGGAGACGATTGCCGTCAGGATGTGATCGCGCAGCAGACAGTGGGCAAACCCACACGGCTGACAATTGTTGGGGCATTACTGAGTGCACGGACCGGTCATTGTACCTTGAGTCCACGTGTTTGAAGGATTTGCCTACATATCCTGTCTGTGTGATCTGAACGGACTACGGACCAGTGTGGGGACTCAATCTACCAGCATGCATAGCGAGGACTGCTGCAGAGGTATGAAGACCGGCGCCTCTGATTTGACACGCTTGCCTCCAATGGGAGTATACTGAGCAGGATATACCCCACACCCCACACAGAACTATCGAACCTAGGAACACAAGGCTGGCAATGAGGAAGGCAAACGCCGAAACGCGTCTGCCAGGTGTTTTTATGGAACTGTGATGTCCCGATGGTGGCAATAAAACTTTCCTGGTGTGGTCCCAATGCATGTGTCGGACCCGTTCTTTAGGAAGAGGCGGGGCTGGTGGTGGATGTGTATGCAGCGGTCGGCGCTGCAAATCCGACACGCCTCTCGTTCTGGTGCTCTTCTGAAGCCGGCATTTCTCTGTGTGGTGTTGCGTGCTGAATGCACACAGTGGCGCCCCCCCGCCCTGGACTTTGTTTTGGTATCGGGGAGAGAGCAGCGTGATTCCAGCTGACTGGGACACCACCGGGAGACGATTGCCGTCAGGATGTGATCGCGCAGCATACAGTGGGCAAACCCACACGGCTGACAATTGTTGGGGCATTACTGAGTGCACGGACTGGTCATTGTACCTTGAGTCCACGTGTTTGAAGGATTTGCCTACATATCCTGTCTGTGTGATCTGAACGGACTACGGACCAGTGTGGGGACTCAATCTACCAGCATGCATAGCGAGGACTGCTGCAGAGGTATGAAGACCGGCGCCTCTGATTTGACACGCTTGCCTCCAATGGGAGTATACTGAGCAGGATATACCCCACACCCCACACAGAACTATCGAACCTAGGAACACAATGCTGGCAATGAGGAAGGCAAACGCCGAAACGCGTCTGCCAGGTGTTTTTATGGAACTGTGATGTCCGGATGGTGGCAATAAAACTTTCCTGGTGTGGTCCCAATGCATGTGTCGGACCCGTTCTTTAGGAAGAGGCCGGGCTGGTGGTGGATGTGTATGCAGCGGTCGGCGCTGCAAATCCGACACGCCTCTCGTTCTGGTGCTCCACTGAAGCCGGCATTTCTCTGTGTGGTGTTGCGTGCTGAATGCACACAGTGGCGCCCCCCCGCCCTGGACTTTGTTTTGGTATCGGGGAGAGAGCAGCGTGATTCCATCTGACTGGGACACCACCGGGAGACGATTGCCGTCAGGATGTGATCGCGCAGCAGACAGTGGGCAAACCCACACGGCTGACAATTGTTGGGGCATTACTGAGTGCACGGACCGGTCATTGTACCTTGAGTCCACGTGTTTGAAGGATTTGCCTACATATCCTGTCTGTGTGATCTGAACGGACTACGGACCAGTGTGGGGACTCAATCTACCAGCATGCATAGCGAGGACTGCTGCAGAGGTATGGAAACCGGCGCCTCTGATTTGACACGCTTGCCTCCAATGGGAGTATACTGAGCAGGATATACCCCACACCCCACACAGAACTATCGAACCTAGGAACACAATGCTGGCAATGAGGAAGGCAAACGCCGAAACGCGTCTGCCAGGTGTTTTTATGGAACTGTGATGTCCGGATGGTGGCAATAAAACTTTCCTGGTGTGGTCCCAATGCATGTGTCGGACCCGTTCTTTAGGAAGAGGCGGGGCTGGTGGTGGATATATATATATATATATATGCTCCAAAGTGCTGCTCGAGCAATCCTCAACCAATCAACGCTGATGTCGTCGGTAGTAGCAGCCGCTACTCTTAATATCCACAACTTCCGAGTCCCATTGGTTAAAAGGACACAGACACGACACACCAAGAGAACTTTGCACAAACCCTTTATTGTGCATTCGTAGAACAAGGACGACGCGTTTCGGCGTTAGCCTTTTTCAAGTAGCCACCATTTTGCATTTTACACTTTATATAAGTCCATCATCCATGTCTTAATTCATAAACATGAAGGAAATACTTCAATTATATACATTTTGTCGCAAAAACCAATCTGTATATGTACACATATCAACATTTATAATTGCATAACAATTCAGCAAGTGTCAATGTTAGTGTCTGATTTGTAGATGGGACACGGAAAGTGATGTTATTGTTGTGAAAGGCCACTATCCACAGCTCCGTGTACGTGAACTACACAATCGCTAAGGAGGTCGGGATATGAAGTGTAATGATGAACTCCCGTAACTAGGGGTTACCGATTGGTTGAGCCCATCGGGAGGTTTTAGTTATTTATTATTATGGGTATGCTGAGAACGGGTTTCAATCCCATAATGGAGATCTTGTGTTGATCGATATATGCAGACCAACTTTCAAAGTTCGTCATCACACTTCATTGTGGATATATATATATATATATATATATTCACTGAAAAAACCATAGGTTTTAGGCCTTATATAGTTAGGAATTAGCATTTAAAAAACCATGAAAATTCACTGAAAAAACCATAGGTTTCAGGCCTTATATAGTTAGGAATTAACATATAAAAAAACCATTGAAATTCCTCCTATATAGTTAGCTGGACATTTTATGGATATAAAACCAATGAAATTCCACATATAGTTAGTTGCACTAACTATATATTTCGCGCATCCGCAATCCAATGCTGATGATGTCACATATAACATCATTCATGACATGGTAAGTGACATCACTGATGACATCACTGATGACATCTCGAATGACATCACTGATGACATCATCCAGTGACTGTGTGTTTTTTAAAATATTAAATAGGTTTTACATATTGAAGAATGAGTGGATGTATAAGAGTATGGATGAAGGATTTGATTGTATAAGTGAGTAAGTATGTGTTAGTATATCTGTGAAAATGTAAGCTGTTCTGTGTTTAACTGTATAGATGAAGAAATCAAAGTGTGATTGATTCTTTACAGGACTGACTAGGTGTGTGAGTAACTCCATGGATGAGTGGCAGTGTGTGAGTGTCTGCATAGGTGTATGAGTGCATATGATAGTGATGTAATGATGAGTGACTGTATGTACGAGTGACCTTATGGGTGAATGAATGAATGTGTGTGTAGACGAAGGAATCAGTGAGTGCGTATGTAGTAAATGGTATTGGTGTGTCAATAGTTTCAAAAATGATACTCTGTATCTTACACTAGGTGTAACAGAGGTTATATTAGAGTGTAAGGAGGTGCATTGTATTATCACATGAAGTATATCATCAGTGGTGTGATCATTGATGTTAAATGAGCTGTCATCAGTGATGTCATCAGTGATGTCATTTGAGATGTCATCAGTGATGTCACTGACCATGTCATGAATGATGTAATATGTGACATCATCAGCATTGGATTGCGGATGCGCGAAAGATATAGTTAGTGCAACTAACTATATGTGGAATTTCATTGGTTTTATATCAATAAAATGTCCAGCTAACTATATAGGAGGAATTTCAATGTTTTTTTTATATGTTAATTCCTAACTATATAAGGCCTGAAACCTATGGTTTTTTCAGTGAATTTTCATGGTTTTTTAAATGCTAATTCCTAACTATATAAGGCCTAAAACCTATGGTTTTTCAGTGAATTTCAAAGGTTTTTTAAATGCTAATTCCTAACTATATAAGGTCTAAAACCTATGGTTTTTTTAATGAAACATATATATATATATATATATATATATATATATATATATATATATATATATATATATATATATATATATATATATATATATATATATTTTCTGAACTCCGTTCACAAATCCGCTTTTCCAGCAAGAAAGGATGCAGACCCAAAGCTAGTGCTGAAGCTGTTTTATTTTGCGCGCACCTCTGCCATATATATATAAAAATTAGACAAACTAGACTTGGAAGGACACTAGCAACTCCTTACCTTGTGTGTTTGAGTACCCACAGAACACACTTGAAAGCGCCACAAACTTAGCAACGGGCTAGGTAGGCCGTGCAACAAAGGGCAGTCATGTGCTCTCGTTTCACAAATCGTAGTTAACAGATGACTTTGTTCAGCTGATTTAAGTGAAGCAACCTGATACTAAATGTCCCAGAATTCACTGATTTGTTACATGAAAGCCAACAACTTAAGGCATGGTGTAATGTAAACAGCCTGCCTGGCTCTTGGGAGCTGCTGCTGGCAGCAGTGAGAGGGGGAGGTCCCCCTTGCAGCCATGTTTTCATGACAATAGAGAGGGGTGGGGAAGGGGTGTTTAACAATGACCTGTCACTGGCCGGAGCAGGTGGGGGTGGGATTAGCTTTATGTCCTATGAAAAGGGCTAGGAGGCAGGATGACAGAGGGGGGAGGTGTGTGCCCACAGGCTGGAGCATGCCCTTCCACCACCAACCCACAGCTTGAGCAAAACAAGATAAAGTAAAAAAAAAGAAAAACAGTAGAAAAGCATGCTAAGGGAGATTCCACTACAACCGCTGAAGAAATGCACTCATGGGGAATGTGCAGGCCCGTGTACAGTAGAGAGAGGTGAGATGAGCAGAGATTATATATCCATCTACATATCTATAACTATATAACTATAATAACTATATATATATATATATATATATAATTATATATCTCAGAGAGAGAGGGGTGGTGAGATGAACAGAGAGAGTGGCCCGAGAGTGTATATCTATTTAGAGAGAGGGGGTGGGCAGGGAGCTAGAGGGGCAAACAGAGTCCGAAAGCTTGAAAGTAGGGGAAATAGACAGAAGTGTAGAGAGCTATATGGAAAGATACAGGAATGAAGAGGGCTAGAGTGGGGGGGGGGTGACCTACAGAGAAGGATAGGGAGTCTGTGAGAGAGATAAGAAAACATTGAGAGAGAAATTGGGTACGGGACAGAGATGGACAGTAGGGAGAGGAGGAAGGGAGCTGTGGAGGGGGGGTAGAAAAGGCATATGAACAGAGATACGGGAATGAGAGATACAGCGGGAAGCAGAGGCTGTCCAAGATACTGAGCCACAGAGAGGAGAGGGGTCTCGACAGTAGAAGGCTGAGATATCGAGAGTGACAGAGATTGAGGGAGATAAGTAGAAGACAGAGGGATGCCATGAGAGTGACGGAGGTGCAGAGAGAGGGGTGGATGTACAGTGACATACAGAGAGACGGAGCCGTACAGGTGAGAGACAGACCGAAAGAGATAAAGAGAGGGATTGTGATAGAGTGATACTGAAAGTGGTGGATACAAAGAAATACGGAGTGGCAGAGATACAGAGCCACTGAGACGAGAGAGCTCATGAAAGAGGTCCTGAGAGTTATGGGATGACAGAAAGAGATACCGAGAGAGCAACAGAAATACAAAGGGTGCTAGAGAGAGACAGGGCATGACAGACAGACAGCTGCGAAAGAGAGAGATGATGAGTGGGGAGAGTCTGGCCGCAGGCCTGGTCGGGGATGCTGCAGGACACACGCTCCCCTCTCCCGGGAACCGGAAGTGAGGTGGGAATCCACGAAGAGACTACAACACTCACTCACCCAGGTGCAGGAACAGCGGCAGCAGCCAGCAGACGCGGCGTCTCCAGCACGGCCCGGATCCCATCCTGGGGCAGGCTGAGAGGGTCCCTCCTCCTCACTGCGGTCCTCGGCGAGCGCCCCCTGTCCTCAGGGGAGCCTCCTGCCCCTCACACGCCCCGTGAGCGCCTCAGTCCCTGATCCCCGCGCAGCGCCTCTCCAGAGAGCTGCAAACTTTACAGCGCCCTGGGCGGCCGCAGGCCTCCTGTGCAGAGCGCCGGTGCTGCGCGCTGTACCTGCCTCCCCGCCGCAGCCTCACATGCATAGGTGATGGGAGCCCGGGCGCATCTCCTCGGCTAATATTCAGGCAGAAACAAAGCGCGCTGCCGAGCCTCCATGGAATAGCCTGACCCCTCCCCCCTGCGCTGCCTCCTCCCGCATCCAGCGCCTCTTAAACCAGATTAAAAAGCTTTCATTTCCTCCACAGGCAGCTTTCACTGCTGCTTCCCCTGCGATGAGTGGAGAGGCCGGACCTGCGCCTCACGGGATAACAATACATTGTTTTATTTACAAACATGCGCCCTTTGCCGGAACCTGAGCTGTGCTGATTGTGCGTCTTTCTGAGCGAATGCACAGAATTCTTTATGCGATGGGCCTCTGCCCTCTGTGCTTGTCAGAGAAAGAGCAGAGGTGAGGTGAGGCTGCAGCGTAAAGGTGTCACCCCATCATTATCCGGTCTCCCCCTTGACACGGGAGACCGGCGGGCACATCAAAGGCTTCCCCCAAGAAGGGGGAAGCGGAAACCACGTCCTCCCAGCCCCGCCCACAACCAGGCGGCGGCCATCTTGAGGCGGCTCAGGCCGCGGCGGTGATCTCGGGAGTAAAACGAGGGGTGGGCACCCTCGAAATTAAAATAAAACACAATATAATATAAGACAGAAGCCCCCCAAGCCCCCCCCACCAAAAAAATATCTGAAAATTCGCGTGGGTGCGCGCACACGTGCGCGCTTATAGATATATAATTTGTTTCTCTTTTACTTTTCTCAGGAACCACTGTAGGGATTTACACTATTTTACCAAAAGCGTGATCTGCGTACCAGACACTACCATTTTGACAAGTTTGGTGTAATTCCCTTCAGCGGTTCAAGCTGTAGCCGAGACTAAAGGTCCTTTGGAAATTAACAAAGGGAAAACACGTTTTGGGACCCCCCTTTTTTCTCAGCCCCACTTGACGAATCCCCCCCAAAATTTCAGGGAAGGAGCGGAGCGGAGCGTGCCATCTTCTTTGAGAAATTTGCGAAGATTCATCAACCAGCGCCAAAGTTATTCCTAATAGAATGTTAGGGATTTCCTATGGAAACTAGGTCCTAACTATATATATCTACTGGCTACCGCCAGTAGGTAATATATATATATATATATATATATATATATATATATATATATATATATATATATATATATATATATATATATATATATATATATATATATATATATATTACCTACTGGCGGTCGCCAGTAGGTAGTTATAGTTAGGATTTTTTTCAATGTTAAATCTCAAAATTCTATTTGGAGTAACTTTGGCGCCGGTTGACCTAAAATATTTTTTTAGGGAAGAAACAAAAAACTGGGAGTTAACAGTGGCTCAACAGGAGCAAAAAATAAAAAAAGCTACTGCTTTCTTTTCTTGCTGCAGTGGTGGTTGTCTACAGCATCATTAATGAGGGAAATACTTAGTTGCCCGTAGCAGATGGTCTTTCCACAATAAATGCAGACCATCTTTAATCCACCAAATGTAATTTGGATGTTTGGCATCATTTCGCGCCCTTCTAGTGCTGCAACCGAAATTTCACCTGTGGAGGTGCTGGCCTGAGTATCTCTTCTGAAGCATGTCCCGTACCTCAGCCTGTGCCAAATTGTTAGGATGCCACCACTCCATGTGGCGGATCATTGTATAATTCCCAAAGGAATACTTTTTATTTGGGTTGCCCCTGGAGAGGACTCTGTTGCAAATCAAACAGGTGACATGTGGGGCATTCACTTTTTTTTGCACAGCAGGGATGGAGAAGTACTTCCATATAAAATGCACTTTCACATGCCTTTACCTAGGTTCTTACCGCAAGAATCTCCTAAGCTGTTCCTCCTCATCATCTTCTTCCTCCTCTTCTTCAACTCCTGGAAGGATCTGGGGTGATGGACCTTCCTTTCTGGGTGGTGGTGGTGGTGGTGGGGATGCACCGGCTGCAGCTACTACTGAAGCCATTTCTCTGCTCACAAATAGCTCTTGCTCTCTCAAAGAAGAAAGTAAGAATGAGGAATAAAGGAGGGGGCTTTCATCATTTGGAGAAAAAAAAAGTTGAGAACCAATGAAAAGTGTTATTTTAAGGTCACATCTCCCGACGCGCTTACGTTACGCGCTCCGGCACGCTTACGTTTCGCGCTGCGGGTCACGCCACGGAGCGCTTCCGGGTGCGTTTACGCAGCGCGCCGAAAGAACACATCTTGCGGTTACGCAATACCTCAAGATTACGCGGCGCGTCACAATGTTGTTTACGTTCGCGGCAATTGCGCTGACGGGGCGCTCACCGTTACGCGCACCGGGGCGCTAAACAGAGTTGCGCTTACCGGTGCACTGCCCGGTGCGCGTAACGGAAGCGCACCGGGCAAAAATTAAAAAAAAAAAAAAAATTAAACATAAATTTTTTTTAAATAAATAAATATCAAATACATTATTCATTTTATTCAAGTATCTATTTTACAGCTATTGATATTTGCCATTAAAAAACCATTGAAATTCACAGAAAAAACCATAGGTTTGAAACCATATATAGTTAGGTGAATATTTTAATCATACAAAACCAATGAAATTCCCATATATAGTTAGTTGCACTAACTATATATTTCGCGCACCAGCAATCCACTGCTGATGATGTCACATATTACATCATTCATGACATGGTCAGTGACATTACTGATGAAATCACTGATGACATCTTAAATGACATCACTGATGACATCACTGATGACATCTCAAATGACATCACTGATGACATCTCATTTGACATAATTGATCACATCACTGATGACATCATTCTTGTGCTAATACGATGAACCTCTTCAGACTCTAATATAACCTTAGATACACTCAGTGTATACAGACACTCACACACTGTTACTCATCCATGGAGTTACTCAAACACCTAGTCAGTCATGCAAAGAATCACTCACCTCCATTTCCTCAACTATACAGTTATACACACCTTACTTATTCAAACATATACTAACACATATTTACTCTCTTATACAATCCCTGATATAAGTTCACAATGATCCATACATCCACTCACACATTCACTTTCTGAGTATCGGCGACGTTTTATTCAAACGGATAAAGGTACTTGGATGTATTGGGTGACCGGTAGCCCTACGCCGACCCACCCGTGAACGTGACTGGTTGTGAACCGGAACTTTGGTGTTGTTCTATATATATATATATATATATATATATATATATATATATATATATATATTGACAATACTTCGTCTCACAATTCACCACGCTCTCAGACACCAAGTAAACCACCAAGTTACTTGGTGTCTGAGAGCGTGGTGAATTGTGAGACGAAGTATTGTCAATTGAAGTTACCGGCGTGCTCCGCTGGCATTCACGCCACTTCCCACGGGGCCGACCGCAGCCCTTTGGAGCAACCCAGGAACTTATATATATATATATATATATATATATATATATATTCACTGAAAAAACCATAGGTTTCACACCAGTTATAGTTACCTGGAAATTTTACTGACATAAAACCATTGAAATTCCCACGTTATAGTTAGTTGGACTCACTATAACTTGCATGTGTAATGCACTGCTGATGACTTCACATATTACATCACTCATGACATGGTCAGTGACATCACTCATGACATTACTGATGACACCATCCAGTGAATGTGTGTCTTTCTGAAAAATAAATATGTTTTATATATGTATATGTAAAGGTTGATTGAAGAATACATGTTTAAATAAGTGTCTTAATGGATGTTTTTTTTTTTAATTGATTGGTTAACTGGCTTATTAAGTGTATCTTAGTGAATACATATATTAGCGAGTATTGTTTAAATATTTAAATGTTTGTATCAGTGTTTCATTTTGTGTATAATTGGCTGCATGGGTTGGTGACTGACTCACTGTGTGTATGTGTTTTGAACACAACATATGTGCAGGACTGTATGGGTGGATGAGTGTGTATATGTGTGTGTTATTAAGTGAATGACTGTCTCACTAGTGTCTTTATCAGTAACTACATATGTTTCAATCTAGTATATGTGAATATTGATGTATATAAGTGAGTATATGAGAGAGTAAAAGATTGTAAGGGTTCCTGTTTAAATAAGTATGTGTTTCTATAAGTGATTGTTTAAGAGAGTCAGTATGTGTAAGTTTCCTTAGAAGTAAGGTGGTAGTGTGTGTATAGCTGTATATGCAAATACATGGATGTTCAAAAGTTTATTTGCATGTGTGAGTATGTGTGTGAGTAACTTTTGGATGACTGTCGGTGTGTAACAGGATGTATAGGTGTATCACTACATATGATGAGTGAATATATGTATGAGTGACTATATAGATCTGTTGGTGAATGAGTAGATGTGTATATAGATGGTGGTATTACTGAATTGGTTGTTGTAACTGGTATGGGTATCTCCATTTTTTTAAAATTTTATTTTCTATTTTTGAATGTGTGTATCAAAGATTATATTACGCTGAGAGGAGGTCTGTCACTCTGTCACAAGGATGGTGTCATCAGTGATGTCATGAGTGATGTCACTGACCATGTCATGAGTGATGTAATATGTGACGTCATCTGCAGTGCACTGCAGGCGCGCAAGTTATAGTGAGTCCAACTAACGATAACTTGGGAATTTCAATGGTTTTATGTCAGTAAAATTTCCAGCTAACTATAACTGGTGTGAAACCTTTGGTTTTTTCAGTGAATATATATATATATATATTACCTACTGGCGTCTCGCCAGTAGGTATATATAGTTAGGATTTTTTGTCTATGGGACTTTTGAAAATTCTATGTCTAATAACTTTGGCGTTTGTGGACGGAATCGGCTGAAATGTTCAGGAAAATGGCACATTTTGTTTCTGAGCAGCCCCTGAAAATTTGGGGGGGTTTTGTCAAGGGGGGGCCGAGAAAAAAGGGGGGTCCCAAAACGCGTTTTTCCCATGTTAATTTCCATGAGGCCTTTGGCCTCCCTTTTAGCTCGAACGTCTGAATGGATTTGCACGAAACTTGGCAAAATTGTAGGGACTGTTAGCCCGATGTGCCTTTGCTAGGTCTCAATATATGTGCTCCAGTGGATTTTGAGAAATTAACGTTCAAAACAAGATATATATCTGTAACAGCGCTCCGGGCTGCGCTCCGGTCCGCTTACTTTTCGCGAAACGGAACTTTGCGATGCGAAGCTGATTGGCTCCCCGGTGTCTGTCAACATTCTAAACAGTCCGGAGCGGCCGCCATCTTATCTCTCGGTAGGATCGAGAGAGAAGAAGAGGTGAAAAACGAAGGGGGAATTTAATGAAAGGGGGCAAGGTATACCCCTCTTGACCCCCTAGGAATGTTGTTGGGGTTATTAAAGGGTCCCGTGGGGAAAATAAAAATAAAATTAATTTTCACGGTAGAAGCGCTTCACGGGCCGCGAACTGGGCCGCAAACTGGTAGCGAAACAGGAATTCGCCATTTTGTGCTTCGTTTTAATTAAATTACTAGGTATAAGGGGGTGCGGGAGACGTATCCTAATCCCTTATGTTTTCTGAGGGTGGCTGAGGAGGCTCATATATGTTGATACATGTCTTCCAGCGGCTGTGCGTGAGCTTTTTTTTTTTTGTTGCTGCGTGACGTCTGTTAACGTTCGATTCGATGGAAATCAGGAAGTGTTGACCGCCAATTTGTCAGTGCGATAAAATATTTTGTTATAAATGAATCCTTATTGATAAACATTGTCTGCGCCATCTTGCCTTTTTTCCAATGCCACAATTTTGTCGTGCACGGCAGCCATTTTAGATGCCAGGCCGGTCCCAGGCTATCACCTAGCCCTGCGGATGTAGTTTATGGCCCCAGCTGTAGAGAATCCAGACATGCCAACCCTCCCGATTCAGGCGTGAGACTACTGATTTCAGTGCTAGTCTCCCGCCTCCCGATTTCTGCAAGCAAAAACCCGGGGGCATATTACCAACAACTAGCGATAATTTTTGTCTCTAACTTGTTTAGAGACAAAAATTATCGCCGCACATCGGCGATTTTTATCGCAGATAAACCTTGCTATTAGCAAGGTTTATCGCAAATGCGATAAAAAACGGCCGCAATGAATGAATATCGCTGAAAAGTCAGCGATATTCATGCATTATTGAGCAAATGCTCTTAGCCATGTTATCCACCTCCCATTGGATAACATGGCTAAGAACTGCTCAGGTCAGGTGTTAGCTTTTGGAGATATTCGCGCTTAGCGCGAATATCTCCAAAAGTTGGTAATAGGAGATAGCGATGTTAGGGACTGTTTCCAGTCGCTAACATCTTGGCACGCCCACTTTGCATGTCATTAGTGATAAATATCACTGACATGCAAAGCGGGGCCCAAGATGGTCGCTATCTCCTTTTAGCTGTCACTAACTGGTGTTAGCGACAGCTTGGTAATAGGGAGATAATTTTATCTCCGCTTTCTTGGCTTTTAAAGCCAAAAAAGCGGAGATAAACACCCTTGATAATATGCCCCACGATTCCTCGGGGGTTTTAGCTGACAAGGCTTGGTATTGTGTTACGTGGTAATTTTTCCAGGAAACGTCAAAGGGTCGATGCAGGGGTTCTAGAAGGGGTGATAAACCATTTAAGCCTCATGAACAAGCGCATGGTCTTTTAAAGATCTGTGAAGTACTCGGGGAGGCGGTGTGTGTGTGTCCTCTTTCAGGAGCGGGCGGGGGGGGGGCACTGCCAGCAACTTGCCAGGCCAGGCAGTGTTCAACACTTGCATCACCCTTTCTCTGCCTGCTATTGCGCTCCATGCTTCGGAAAGGTAAGAAAAAGAACGTGCATTTGAGTTTGAAATGTCCGATCCTGTAGCAGTACACTTGCAAAGCCCACACATGACAATAACCCGATTCAAGGCCCCATTCACCCGATTTTTTAAAAATATATAGCACTCCAACAAAGTGGGATTATAAAACTTAATTAACTTTTAAATATAACGAACGGAACAAAAACTGTAACAAACATTTAAAAATTTTTGACAAAAAAAAGCAACAATGGTCAGAAGCTGTCTTTTGTGCGAATAGTCCCAAGGCAGCACAACGTGCTGAGTTCTGGACGGCACCCAGGTGATGTCACCTGGGTGCCGCACTGGTTTTTGGGATCCTACAATGCAGCTCAGAAAAACAGCGTGGGGCGTCCCGGGTGGTGCGGGGGGAGGCCTCGTCAGTAGCGGTCTGTTGTGCGAATAGTCCCAAGGCAGCAGAACGCGCTGAGATGTGGATGGCACCCAGGTGATGTCCAGTAAACTGCCGCACTGGTTTTGGTATCCTACAATGCTGCTCCGAAAATTGCCGTGGGGTGGCCCGGGGGGGGGGCGTGGGGGAGGCGGCGTGAACGGGCCTCCCCAGGTGGCGGCCATCCAGCTGAGTTGCGCCCGCTCTTGCGGCTACAGCGTCTCGCTCACCATGTAGTTGAGTTGCTCCCACTCTTGCAGTGCAGCAATAGGCGGGTGCCACAGGACTCTTAAAATGGCGGACGGCTCTTCAGATTTGGGCGTGGTCCACTAAAATGGCCCTGGGACACCTTGGAACTCGGACGCTTGCCTGCTAGGGCTTGGGCTCCATTCTCAAAAGCGTCCCCTCAGCCGTGAAGATTCTACAAAAGTCTTGGAGGCCCTCGACTCCTGCAGGCTTCCGGTGGGGAGCGGCTGCCATGATTGCTCGCAGAATGACCACGACGGAGCCACGAGATGGTGGTGCTCTCATGCTGACGCCAGCTTCAGTCTGAATCATCCAGAAACAAGGTGGGGCTTTCATCGTTTGGGAAAAAAAAATGTTCTAAACCAATGAAAAGTGTTATTTTTAGGTCATATGACCAAGCCTTCCATCTTTAGGAAACCAAAAGTAAAATGAACCAATGAAACGTTTTATAAACAAGTCACATGACCTGTTATGCGGTATAGGGCTACAAAAAGCGTAGAAAATCCGTTGGCACGTGAGGCGGCGTCAGTAGCGGACCGGTGTGCGAATAGGCCGAAGGCAACACAATGCGCCGAGATCCGGATGGCACCGAGTTAGTGTCCAGCAAGTTGCTGCACTGGTGTGGCTATCCTACAATGCTGCGCCGAAAGTCGGCGTGGGGCGCCCCATTGGCCTGTGAGGTCGCGTCAGTCAGTGGGGGCTGTGCGTCTCCCCCAAGATGGAGGCTCCTCGGCTGCAGTGCGGCGCCCCTTATCTTTTCACTCGCCGTCCAACTGAGTTGCGTCCGCACTTGCGGCTACAGTAGGCCGAAGGCAGCACAACGCGCCGAGATCCGGATGGCACCGAGGTGGTGTCCAGCAAATTGCCGCACTGGTGTGGCCATCCTACAATGCTGCGCCGAAAGACGGCGTGTTCAGCTGAGTTCCGGTCACTTTTGCGGTACAGTGACTCGAACGCGCCGAGATCCGGATGGCACCGAGGTTGTGTCCAGCAAGTTGCCGCACTGGTGTGGCCATCCTACAATGCTGCGCTGAAAGTCGGTGTGGGGTGCCCCGTTGGCTTATGAGGTGATGTCAGTAGTGGACCGATGTGTGAATAGGTCGGAACCAGCACAAGGCGCCAAGATCCGGATGGCAAGTCCTGGATGTTGAGTGCCATCGTTGAGAGTTCTGAGCAGTGCTTGTAAGACTGTCTGAAGCTTATTTGCACCTGCTGCAGCTTCACTATTGCCCTGGTGTGGCCAAAGATCGCCCATGACATAGGCGGCCGGCTCCCGAGGTCCGGCGGAACTTTTTTCCTTTTCCTTTCTGCTTCTTGTCCCACAATCCATTTCACCTGAAGACACGACCAGGTCCCTGAATGTGTGCAGGGGGACGCTATTGATTGAATGAAAATGGCGGCTTGACACAAAGCTGACTCAAGCGTTGCTGTTGATGCTATACAGACAAAAATTGGTTTTCAGTTTGTACATTCTTCAGGATTTTTTTTTCCATCCAAGGCTGATTGAGAGTTTGTAGAAAAATGGCTTCAGATTTTCCACATATTACTCTTCAACATTCTTCCTAAATGTAACAATGTGAGACTCACTAGGAGAACGGCTGTTTATCTTTCCTTTCAAAATGCTACCAACAATATTTTCTGAATGGAAGACACCATCTTGTAGCATAAAGGGCCGAAAGGGGTTCTGGTCTGGCCGATGGTTGGTGGAGACATTTTGACTATATCTTGGACCTGCCCGGCCTCGCCCAAAATGGCGCCGGTATAAATGGGACTCGTAACTCCTTGTTGTGTACTGGTTGAACAACGTTGATATCACGAGATATGAATGCAGTTTTGATGCTCATGGCGGGCGGGGACGAGAATTGATTGAATATTTCGACATCCCTATTGATATTAAGTTCTGATGTGTTATTGATTACTGTACTATTGAAAGTTCGAATTAACGTCACCCATGGTACTTGCACGCAAATGTATATCTAGATAACTTTTTTGTAAGTGGCCCTGTCGTATTTTAATTACAAAATGTACGTCCACCGATTCCGCAACTGTTAGACACCTTAGTTCTTGCAACCTAATGGCTCGTTCGTTACGTTCCTCTATAATGTAAATGTCTCCTCATCATATACGATTTCAGTTTGCTCCGTGGCCGGCCCACGTGGTTATAGGCCCGTATTTGTATACTGACATTTTCACAATAAAGGTTTTTAAAACAAAACATGGTAGTAGTATTTACATTGGTAAAGTTTTTACTTTTAGTCACTGTTTTAGAATCAGTAAAAGGCAAGTGAAATAAAGCAGTCCAATTACATGACGGATAAAAGGTATAATATGTAGGAACGCAGTAAAGATAAATGGTCAAGGGCAGTTGTGTTTTCCACTCCTGCAACATAAAGTGATCGATAAGAATCTGATAATCAGGCGTATCGGCGAGTAAGACAGCAGGCCGAGTCCCTTTTACTCAACGGCTCCGTCATGGAACGAAGAAACGCACTTTTTCTCGAAAAAGGAATATATTTTACTTGCAGGACAGTTGTAAATTTTCCGGGAAAGTACATTAGCCTGGAATAATATAACATATATGTTATAAAAAAAAAAGTTCGAAATCAATAAAAAGCGTATTTTTTAGGTCATATGACCAAGCTTTTCATTATTAAAATAACAAAAGTAAAATGAACCAATAAAAAGTTTTATTAACAAGTCACATGACCTGTTATGCTTACGTTACGCGCTGAGCGCCGCGCCCCGGATCACTTCCGGGTGCGCTAACGCGGCGTGTCATATAACGCATTACGCGACAACGTAGGTCAAGAATATAGTCAAAATGTCTCCACCAACCAGCGTTCGGAACACAACCCCTTTCAGCAGTCCAAAAAGTTCTGTAAAATGACAACAGAGGGGACAGGCAACAAGAACCATCAGTCAAAGAGGGGAGGGCAAGTTCTTCTCTACCGGGTCATGTTGGGGCGCTACCGGAACTGATCGAATTGGTAGTCTACAGTGTTTCTGGATGTTTCAGACTAAAGCTGGCGTCAGCATGAGAGCACTACCATCTCGTAGCTCCGTCGGGGCCATTCCACGAGCAGACATGGCAGCCGCTCCCCACCAGAAGCCTGCGGGAGTCGGGGGCCCCCAAGACTTTTGTAGAATCTTCATGGCTGAGGGGACGCTTTCGAGAATGGGACCCAAGCCCTATCAGGGAAGCGTC
The DNA here is from genome assembly GCF_964263255.1 of Lissotriton vulgaris. Classification (NCBI taxonomy): domain Eukaryota; kingdom Metazoa; phylum Chordata; class Amphibia; order Caudata; family Salamandridae; genus Lissotriton; species Lissotriton vulgaris. The sequence goes on from NC_141687.1 coordinate 931,172,631, forward strand.
CGAGTTCCAAGGTGTCCCAGGGCCATTTTAGTGGACCACGCCCAAATCTGAAGAGCCGGCCGCCATTTTGAGAGTACTGTGGCAGTCGCCTATCGTTGCATCGCAAGAGCGGGAGCAACTCAACTACATGGTGAGCGAGACGCTGTAGTCGCAAGAGCGGGCGGTAAACAGCTGAATGGCGGAAGAGGCACAGTGTAGCAAAAGCGGGCGGAATGGCAACTAAAACGGTAAAGGGGCGCCCCACTACAGCGTGTCTTCAGGTCAAACGGATTGTGGGACAAGGTCCAGAATAGAAGAGTCATCAAAAGGCAAAAAGTTCCGCCGGACCCCGGGAGCCGGCCGCCTATGTCGGGGGCGATCTCAGGCTAAACCGGTGGTATAAGACTTGGGGAGGGGGTCGGAGCCAAGCGTCTTCTCCGAGTCCGTGCCATCACACCGCCCCTCGGGGGCCTCCGTCAAGCGGTTTAGGGAGGTACCATATCACATTGTTTTCAAATGCAGTCAGGTCCACAAACGACACTCACTTACTTTGAGAATAGTGAAGCTGCAGTAGGTGGAAATAAGCTTCAGACAGTGTTACAAGCGCTGCTCAGAACTCTGAACTATGGCACCCAACATCCAGAACTTATGCCATTTGAGACTGGCAGTGACATTGAAGCAACTCAGGGACCAAAACCATTAATGTACTTTCACGTATGAAAATCTTACTTGGGGAGGGGGCAGGAGCGAAGCGCCCCCTCCCAGTCCGCGCCACCACACCGTATGTTGAAAATCTGAAGCCATCGTTCTACAAACTCAACCAACCTTGGATGGAAAAATCTAGAAAAATGTACAAACTGAAAACCAGTTTTGGTCTGCATAGCATCAGTAGCAACGCTTGCTATCAGAGTGCATGAGTTTCATGCTCGATCGATTGAGCTAGCCGGATCGGGCAATAAAAAGTATAAAATAGTTATGTAAATAGTTATTTAATAAAATGTTTTACCCTGTTTCTTTGCTGGTGTGTTGTCTATATTTTTAATATTTGCATAGGGTTTGTCGTTATTTTGGGCGGGGTGGGTGACGGAGCCGAGCTGTCTTGCAGCCCTCATGGTGTGGAGCTCAGTTCATCTCACTATTTTCGTATTTCTCATGAAGGGTTGTTCCTAATATTTCTATTTTAGCGAGGTCAAAAAGAGATCCAATTAGTGGCCTACTGATTTTGCTCAATTAATTTTATTTTTTTACACGATTTTTCACTATCTGCAAAGACTAAACAGAGTATTGCGACTTTGTGCTTGTTTGTAAATAGAGAATGAACCAAAGAGAATCAATTGTAAAACAGTAAATGCTTGGATAACAATCAATCAAATGGAGAGACAAGCAGGCACGACGGATTACAACGGGGGTAAAGGCCTGCGTTAACTACTCTTCACTATCTGCAAAGAGAGAGTACTACTAAGAGAAAAGAGGGGAGAGGGGCAGCGTTCAAAGCACATCAGCGTGCATAAACACGAAAAAGTTTTTACCTATCACGTACTTGACATTTTACAGCTTTTGATATTTGCTATTAAAAAACCAATGAAATTCACTGAAAAAAACCATAGGTTATAGGCCATATATAGTTAGGAATTTGCATTTACAAAACCTTGAAAATTCACTGAAAAAACCATTGGTTATAGACCATATATAGTTAGGGATTAGCCTTTTCAAAACCTTATTTTACTCACACAAAACATATGAAATTTCATATATAGTTAGTTCCACTAACTATATATCGCGCACCCGCAATCCACTGCTGATGATGTCACATATTACATCATTCATGACATGGTTAGTGACATCACTGATGACATCACTTATGACATCTCAAATGACATCACTGATGACATCTCAAATGACATCACTGATGACATCTCAAATGACATCACTGATAAAATCACTGATAACATCTCATTTGACATGACTGATCACATCACTGATGATATCATTCATGTGATAATACCATGAACCTCTTCAGACTCTAATATAACCTTAGATACAATCAGTGTAAACAGACAGTCACAGACTGTCACTCATCCATGGAGTTACTCACACACCTAGTCAGTTATGCAAAAAATCAATCACACCTCCATTTTCTCAACTATACAGTTATACACACCTTACTTATTCAAACATATACTAACACATATGTACTTTACTCTCTTATACAATCCCTGATACATGTTCACAATTATCCATACAGCCACTCACACATTCACTGGCTCTTATGCACAGTTATTTATATATGTCAACTCTCACATGTACTGTGTTTTACATATGTACTTACTTTGACATGTAGCACTGAGATATCCATTCACTCACTAATACACTCATGCACAGTCAACCGCCCATACAGTTGTTTCCACATGCACTTTTGAACCCATACATATAGTGAATCAACTACTCACACATCTATGTACAGAGTCACACACCTCCCAGCCACCCATACACACACACTCAGTTTCCCATACAAATACTTGGACAACCAATGAATAACCCATACAGTTACTCATATAGCTACTGATCAACATATGCAGCAGTTTGTAGAACAACAGATATAATGATGCACAAATTAAAACAGTTTAGTCACTAACCCATGCACTCAGTGAGACACATTTAATCACTCACTCATACAGTCAGTCATGCACCTACTAAATCCTTCATCCAGACACTTATACATCCACTCATTCTTCAATATGTAAGACATATTTTAACTTTACAGAAACATACAGTCACTGGATGTTGTCATCAGTGATGTCATCAGTGATGTCATTTGAGATGTCATCAGTGATGTCATCAGTGATGTCACTAACCATGTCATGAATGATGTAATATGTGACATCATCAGCAGTGGATTGCGGGTGCGCGATATATAGTTAGTGGAACTAACTATATATGAAATTTCAATGGTTTTGTGTGAGTAAAATAAGGTTTTGAAAAGGCTAATCCCTAACTATATATGGTCTATAACCAATGGTTTTTTCAGTGAATTTTCAAGGTTTTGTAAATGCAAATTCCTAACTATATATGGCCTATAACCTATGGTTTTTTCAGTGAAGATATATATATATATATATATATATATATATATATATATATATATATATATATATATATATATATATATATATATATATATATATATATATATATATATATATATATATATATATATATATATATATATATATATATAGATAGTACCTACTGGCCAGTAGGTAGTTATAGTTAGGACATAGTTTCCGTAGGAAATCCGCAACATTCTAATGGGAATAACGTTGGCAGAGGTTGTTGAATCTTGCGAATTTCTCAAGTGATCAGTGATGTCATTTGAGATGTCATCAGTGATGTCATCAGTGATGTCACTGACCATGTCATGAATGATGTAATATGTGACATCATCAGCAGTGGATTGCGGGCGCGTGAGTTATAGTGAGTACAACTAACTATAACGGGGGAATTTCAATGGTTTTGTATGAGTAAAATGTCCAGCTAACTATAACAGGTGTGAAACCTAAGGTTATTTCAGTGAATATATATATATATATATATATATGCGTGTGGCCATGCCCCGGGGATGGGGTACCCGGGGCTGAACTTGGCCTCGTGAGGTGGGCTGCATGGCCCCTTCCCTTTTTTCTGTTCAGGGAAAATATGGGTCAAGCCCTAGGGGATGGGGACCCCAGGGCCCCAAATATTGTAAAAGAAGGAGGGTCACACAGTCCCCCTTCTAAAAAAAAAAAGGCCCTGCAGCACTCGCTGGCACATTGTAAGTTGGGGAATTCATTACCCTTGAATTACTCAGGGTCCCTGGGGGCCAATTAGCCCACCAGGTACCTCCAGTATGTGCTAGGGTGCTGCGTTGCAGAAACGTGGTCCAAGGCCATGCCCCCTTTGTACACCACTCAGCAAAGCAGCTCGGTGGTGCTTACTGGAGGTACATGGTGGGCTAGTTGGCCCCCAGGCACCCTCATGACTTAAGAGTACCAAATTCCCCAATATACAATGCACCTGGAGGTGCGTTTGCACAGTGGTGCAGGGAGGGGGTGGGGCCTGATATTCCAAGTGTACAAATACACCACCTAGCACTTTGGAAATTGGGAGACTAAGTCCCCTTGAATCCTGAGGGTTCTAGATTGCCAACTAACCCACCAGGTACCTACAGTAAGTGCCACAGAGTTGCTTTGCAGAGAGGTGGTCTGAGGCCACGCCCCTTTTTACACCACGCTGCAATGCAGCTCTGTGACGTTTATTGGAGGATTAATTCCCCTTGAATCCTGAGGGTCCCTGGGGCCAACTAGCCCACGAGGTACCTCCAGTAAGCGCCACAGAGCTGTGTTGCAGAGAGGTGGGCCAAGGCTATGCCCCTTTTTACACCACTCTACAAACGCGGCTTCTGGTGCAATGCTGGTGGGGCGATGAGGCCCTCTTGTGTCCTGAGGATACATTAACCCATTCATTCACACATGTAATCACTCACTTAAACACTCAGTCACACACCTACTAAATCCAACATCCATACACTTATACACCCACTCATTCTTCAGTACACCGTGGCATATATATATATATATATATATATATATATATATATATATATATATATATATATATATATATATATATATATATATATATATATATATATATATAATATTTAAAATTTTAAGAAACACAATGTCACTGGATGATGTCATCAGTGATGTCATTTAAGATGTCATCAGTGATGTCCTCAGGGTTGTCACTGACCATGTCAATATTGATGTAATATGTGAAGTCATCAGCAGTGCATTGCGGGGGCGTGAGTTATAGTTAGCTGAACTAACTATAACAGCGGAATTTCTATGGTTTTGTATGAGAGGAATGTCCAACTAACGATAATGCCCCTGAAACCTATGTTTTTTCAGTGAATTTGTAAGGTTTTTTTAAATGCTAATTTATAACTATAACATGCCTGAAACCTATGATTTTTTCAATGAAACCTTTCCGATAGAAATGTTTTTTTTAAAGCTGCCACACACATTACTAACATAATAACATACACACTTATTGACCCTCTAGAGCACTTAAACATCCACACACTCAGCCACTCAGAAGGTCGTGAACTCAGTTAGAGACCCACTCACACACACATTCACAGACTTTCTCAGACATTTGTACACTAAGAGACTCCTATATCCAATTACAGATCTACTCAGATACTCATGTACCCGTTCACAGATCTTCTTAGAAATGTACTTACCCACTCACAGGCCCACTCAGATATTTGTTCACCCACTCACAGACTCACTCAAAGACTCATGAATCTTCCGACAAACCTACTCAGATACTCATGCACCCACTCAGGCAGTCATGCACACACTCAGAGATGCACTCATATTTACCCACCCACTCATATACCTACTCAGAGACATATGCACCCATCCCAGATCTATTCAGAGACTCATGCACAAACTGACAGACCCATTCAGACACTTATGCACCCAGTCACAACTCACTCAGAGACTCTTGCACCCACTCACAAAGCCATTGCGAGATTCATCCATTTACAGACCTCCTCAGACACTCATGCAACCACTCAAAGTCCTGCTCAGAGATTGATGCATACACTGACAGACTCACACAGAGACTCACATACCCACTCACAGATTCGCTAAGACTCATACACCCATTCACATATCCATTTAGACACTCATGGATGAACTCACAGACCCACTCTGAGATTTATGCACCCTCTCATAAACCTATGCAGAGATTCATGCACCATCTCACAGACTCAGTCAGAGACTTATGCACCCACTCACACATCCACTCAGAGACATATCCACTCACTCACAGATGCACTTAAAGACTGGTGCACCCACTCACAGATTTACAGAGGGACTCATGGAGTCACTCGGAAACCCACACTTTAGACTCAATGAGTTACAAATCCACTCATAGACTTTTGGAGTCACTGAAAAACCACTCATTAACTCATCTAATCACTCACATACCCAGGCATGGATTAATGCACTCAGTCACATGCCCACTCAGAGATTCAATGACGCATTCACAGACCCAGACAGAGACTGAGTTAGACATTTACCAACCTACTTAGACATTCATGCACCCACTCAGACGCCCACTCAGAGACTCTTGCACTCAGTCATAGACTCAATCACAGTCTCAACAACTCACTCAGAGACCTACTCAGACACATACATGCCCACTTACTTATCTATTTAGACGGTCATTTACCTGCTCACGAATCCACTCAGGCCACTACCCATCCAGCCACAGACACACTTAGAGACTCACATGCACTTACTGATTTGCTCAAACACTCATGCATGCACTCACATACTCACTCAGAGAGTCATGCACCCACTCAAATAGCCACTCAGATCCCTGTGCATCCATTCAGAGACCCACTCAGACACATATGCACCCACACCCATTCTCACTCAGGCACTCATACAGCTACTCACAGATTCAGTCAGACAATCATACAACTAGTCACAGACCCAGTCAGACACTCATTCATCTACTGAGAGAACTACTTTCATACTCTTGCACCTACTCACAAACCTATTGAGATACTCACTCACCCACTCAGAGTCATATACCCAAACTCTAGTCACTCAGAGAGTTACGCACCAAGTCAGATAGCAAGTCGGTTACTCACACACCCATTCATAGGCCAATTCATATTCTAATCCACCCCTCACGCACCCACTCAGAGAGTCAGTTATTCTGTCACAGACCCACTCAGACATGCATACAGCCACTTACACACATACTTGGACAGTTTTAAAACTTTAAAATAAAATCTGTAACATGTATAGAGTCAAAATCAGAGTTATACATTTTAAATGTCTTGATTTATATTGAAATTGTGCTTTTCTTTTGTGGAGTCAAAATGGAGTTAAAAAAAAAAATTTGAAAGGAATATTATTTAGTGTTGGATAAAAGAGTGTCTCTGAGAGGAGCCTTTGTATTAACTGTGAGTATATGACCGCTACACATAAGACTAGATGCAGAGTTTCAGGTCGCTGAGAAACACCCTGTTGCCTTGGTCTATGAAGTGAGCTCCATCACTTATGTAGATTCCATGAATATCAAAATGCAGGTTGTTTTTGTAGATGGAGCCCATATTACGGTCTCTAAGGAATGCAGCAACAATTCTATTGACATGTTTCCTCACTTTGCCTGACACCAAGACAGTGCAAGGTAAAAGTGGCATTAATTGGATAAAGGTCTCCTTCATTGCTATTTCCAAACCTACCTCAGTCAGTGTGCCTAGGTCAATGCCACCACAGTGCAAAATCATGAGGTCAAGGGGTTGGCAATCTACAATGCTTTTAACCAAATGCAGCAGTTGGTGCCACTTTAACCCTCTCTGGCCAATCCATGTAATCTCTGCATTAGCCAATGCCACTCTTTCTAGCAGACTGAGACCCAGAAGACATAGCTGTGACCCACAATCCACACTCTAACAATTTTAAAGGAAGGAGCAGTAGCATATAGGAAAAGACTGCAGCTGAATATGACAGTTGTTAGAATGACAGGAAGCAAAAATGGAAGAGTGGGCCTAGTTTTAAGAAAGGATGTATTTGATTGGGTGATATAGACAATTTGAAACCTAAAAATAGGCAGTGATTTAATTAGTAAAATAAGGAGATCTGTGATTGGTTGAGGATAAATTGTACATTAGTTACACTATTGTGGATATGCTTACATTTTCAAACATTAAACCTTACCTGCTACAGTTCAACTTGAAGCAGGTCCGGTTAGAAAGTGTGTGAACATTTGACTCACTGGTACAGTAGAGTGTTTCATATGGAGTTGCTATAGCAACTGGATTAAAGCAGTGTGGGGGAAGGATTCTGAATACACTGTAGTCTGAGCTAGTAAAGCATAAAAGTTGATATATATATATATTAAAAAATATAAATTTTCTAATTTAGTACTTTAATTACATTTGGAATGTAGTGGAAAAACATAGTTCAAACATAACAAATGTTTTAAAGAACTCTCGTATGGAGTTGTGACCCCAATACAAAGTTACATGGGAGACAACGGCAGGGGCACGGATCCACGCACAGACACTATCAGAATAGGCTTCTTAAAAGGGGACTAATAAAAGTTTTTTAAAAAGCAATGAAAATGGTGTAAGAAAAGGAAAATATGTTGGAAATATTTAGATTTTGTGCATAGTGCTAGCACTCACAAAAAACTTATTGAAATATAAGACAACGATCTATCTCCAGAGCCATGGTACGAGCATGGGAAGCACTTTCGCTCCAAGTCTGGCGGGACTGTATGTACACCCCTAAGAGACAAATCAAAATCTCCATGACCAAAACCCCTTTAGACAACACATTATTACTTGGAGAGATACATCGGCGATGTGTTTGTCATCTGGCAAGGTGATCTGGAATCAGTCACACAATTCATGGCATGGTTATATACCCAAAACACCTATCTGAAATTCACGCACTCAGAGTCAAAAGACACACTTGTCTTTTTAGACCTGAATATTTACCATGAGGAGGGAGTCCTAAAAACGACAACCCACTTTAAGCCCACAGCAAGGAACTGTCTATTAAGGTTCGACAGCTTTCATGCCCGACACCTTCGGGCAAATTTACCGTACGGCCAGTTCCTTCGTCTAAGGAGAAACTGCACTGACCTAGTCGCCTACAAATCCCAGGCAAATGACCTCAAAAGCAAACTACAGAAGAGACAGTACCCAGACAAGATCATAAATGCCGCCATGAAGAGGGCCACAAACAACATCAGAGAAGCACTCTTGGAAAACAAAATACAACCCAGTTCGGAGCAAACAAGACCCATATGTGTAACTACATACAGTGCACACTCCAACGAAGTATCAAAGATAATCAACAAAAGATGGGGTATTCTGTCCAGTGGAACACTAAGTTTTGAGAAACCACTATTTGCTCACAGAAGAGGGAGGAATCTCAAGGATATGCTGGTCCACACCCGCCCAAAACCCGACTTCCCACCGCCACTTTGAAAACATGGAATACAAGGCCTCTTCCCCTGCGGTAATTGTGCCAGCTGCCATCTAACAAAAAGGAGCAAAAAATTGATATTCCGCAATGGAACCAAATGGGAACAACGTGCAATGACTAACTGTAACAGTCGCAATGTAGTGTACATGATCACTTGCCCCTTTGGCCTAGAATACATAGGCATGACCACGAGAGCAGTGAGAACACGGTTAAATGAACATAAAAGTAACATACGGTGCAAGAAGAGCACTACCAAAATGGCTATGCACTTCCTGGAAGCACAACATTGTGTTAACGATATCTGCTGGACAGTAATAGAGCAATTACCATCAGAATCTGGTCTACTCGATAAGGAACAACGGTGGGTGTTAAGTCTGGAGACCCACGTTAAAGGCCTGAATGATGAGATCCCATGGGGACAACTAACATAAACTTGAGAGACTAAACCAACCATAGCCCTTTAACCATGATCATACGTAAAAAGTAAGATGATTTACACTGTGTACTGCACAAAAATGATTCATAATGATCGTTTATAAAACACACTCTAGAAGGCTCCTTGTACTGTTAACATTTTTGTACAATGTCCTTTTAAGTTATTATGACTTCCACCAAACGAATGTATTAATAACAGACAAACGTCCTTCGAGTGTACGCATAATATAATTTAAAAATGTGTCCCGATAACAGACATGCGCAGTAGATAAAAACGCGCTTCTTGATGTAACTATGGCTTCTAATTAAACGTTTGTATTAAGAGCACCATTTTTAAGCAGTTTCAAAAACTCAGAACAGAATCGCAAAGTCCTTCGAGTGTGCGCATGAACGGGGAAACAGGTCCCGATGACAGCCATGTGCAGCAGGCAACAACACTGTAACACAGACAATGCGCATGCGCCATTGTTGGTGTTCCACATAGGCATACGCACCTGACTGCTATTTAACGTAAATACGCCGGGATACCCATGTTTGGGCATATCCGGCCAATTAAAGGACCAAATTACCAATTAACTGCAGTATTTAATCGATGACCACACGGCAGCCAACGCACTCTCAACGGACCCGCTTATGGGGCAGTCAGGTAGCAGTGTCTCCTAGACTTTCGTGAGTATGTCTTTTGGCAAGCAGAGTTGAACTTCAAAACGAGGATGTAAGTACCAGTGAATGCATTAACTGTACATCATTTGCAGGTAACAAATCTGCATGTGTACCCCAAAGTTCCAGAGGCTCATGAGGCATTGGAATTGATTCATAACAGTATGCCTTTTTCATTTTCTTTTTTTCCCCTGATTACCTCTCACTATATCTAAACCCTGAATATTATTACCACCAAAAAAGAAACAGAACGGACAAAGAAATTGTTCTTAGAGTGTGTGTTTTATGTTGAGTGTATTGTATGTCCTGTACTTTTCTTTTTTCACGCTAGGCACGATTTCACAGGTAGCATGACATTATTGTCTAGTGATCGGAGCCCGCACAATGATTATATTTTTCCACAGGTCACTGCGCCTAGTGTTTGATTTAAAGGAGCGGGCCACCAGAAAATATTTTTTGTCCTCTTCCTTTTTTCAGGTCGACAATCTGCGACTATTGACTTATCTTGTAGGTACATATCACGACCTGCACTAGATTTCACTTTTGTTAAAAACTACATCTTTTAACTAGAGAAACGTGAGTAAGGTGGGGATTTGTGTACCCTGTATTGAAGAAGGAAATTAGTCTCCGAAACATGTTGACATGCACACATGGGAGGTAATGTACATAGTCTGGCATAATACACCTCCATACTCTGCACGTTTTTAATAGCGCCACCCCGAGGGCAGATTAAAATTGTTTTTTCACCCCACGAGCCAGGCTCTTTTTTAAACATCACTCGCCGTATAACCTCACCACTCACGCACATAAAATACCTTCACACACACCACACATAGTCATCAGCTGAAAGTGCTCCCGCATAGTCGCTGGTTGAAGCACGCCGCATCCCGTAGAGGGGTGCGAAGACCCCAATGATGAAGCATGACACCAGGGGTCCTTTTGGTGTGTGAGGGGTATTTTACAACACAGGGTGCTCCCAAACTGAGTAGGGAAACCCTTCCTTAGTGGATTCTTTTTGTTTAAGAGTAGAAAAAGCCAGAAAAAAGATGTGGCAATAGAATACATTTTTGTAAAATATTCAGTGGTGAATGCAAGCATACTTCCAGTACTGATCCTTTTTTTAATGAAGAAAGCAACTTCTAAGAGAAAACAGCGCGTGCAATTGAAACCAATAAGCAATATTATGAGGTGAAGTATTCTACTGCTTTTGGAAAAGAGGAGATAGTTCCTAGAAATGTGAGGAATTGATAGCTGAGATGGTACAGGGAAGGCGTAGACAGACACATGTATACAAAAGGGACTGTGACAGTATTTGATGTGCTTGGCAGAAACCTATTGATACATTAGGAAGTTTCTTACAAATCTTTCCATGCAAAAGTGTGAAACAGAAAATAGGGATTTTGCAGGGATTAGATCCGTGTAAAGCACCAAAAAATACCCATAGACAGCGACATTCAGTAGCATGTCTATCAAAGAAAGTGTGCCAAAGCACCTTTCATCACTTCAGAGTATTAGCTGTTCAACAATCTATAATGCAATAGTTTGTTAGGAGGCTTTACTAAGTGAAAACTCCTGCCCTATTTTTAGGAGAAATCAATACTGTTCTGTGCATGCTACAGTAGCAGAGGTAGAAAAAGAGTGCAATGATGTCAATTTTTGTTTATTTAGTCCTGATGAGGAATGTAAGGAAAATGATGACTCAGTATTTGCAGGTGTAGCAGAACACGAGAAAGGTATTAATGTTGATTACTTTGAAAAAGATGTTAGAAAGTTTAACACAGTCTCTTAAGAGCAACCGGACTGTTTTGTATATGTTGTCAACACACTCACTACAAAAGTCAAACTCGTTATGTTACTCTGTATTCAAAACCGGAACAAGAGAACAGAGATAAGTGGAGAGAAGTTGCAACTTATTAATTTGTATAGGAACGCTTTCATTGTTCCAGACACCAAATTATATGTAAGTACTGGTATATTAAGTCAGAGGATAATAAAATGTGAGCTAGAGCACTCCACAACAAGTTAGTTGTTCCAATCCCACAAGAACTTCAAAATTTAAATGTTTGTGAATCAATTCTAATACAATGTACACATCCATTCCAAGCTGTAGTTCCTATGCAGCCCAAGATAGGGAAGTTGACTCCAACTGAGTTCCAGAAAGGTCTTAAAGGTAAAGTTGTGTACATGTCATTAGGTTTCAATCACACTATTGAAACTGTAGGGGTGCAAAAAGATTTGGAATAAAACCTTTCTGTCCTAGGAATTGTGGGGCATATTACCAAGCAATAGCGATAATTATCGCTATTGCTTGGTTAGAGACAAAAATTTACCGCTGGGCTGCAGCGATTTTTACCGCAAATAAACCTTGGTATTACCAAGGTTTATCTCAAATCCGATATAAATCGCCGCAATGCATGAATATCGCTGAAAAGTCAGCGATATTCATGCATTACCGAGCTAATGCTCTTAGCCATGTTATCCACCTCCCATTGGATAACATGGCTAAGAACTGCTCAGGGCAGGTGTTAGCTTTTGGAGATATTCGCGCTTAGCGCTAATATCTCCAAAAGTTGGTAATACGAGATAGCGATGTTAGCGACTGTTTTCAGTCGCTAACATCTTGGCACGCCCACTTTGCATGTCATTAGTGATAAATATCACTGACATGCAAAGTGGGGCCCAAGATGGTCGCTATCTCCTACTAGCTGTCGCTAACTGGTGTTAGCGACAGCTAGGTAATAGGGAGATAATTTTATCTCCGCTTTCTTGGATTTTAAAGCCAAAAAAGCGGAGATAAACCCCCTTGATAATATGCCCCTGTGTCCCTCTCAAGAATACAAAAATATTGCAAAAGTCAGTGGATGTTAGTAAAGTTTAAAAAAAAAACATTATCGCTGATACAAAATAATATTTGTTAACAAGATATAGATTTTCTTCAAAATATAGCACATATGGAGAATGACAATTTAACATCAATAGGTCAGATAGAAAAAGGTGGATTGATCCCAATCTGATTTTTTTTTTAGCACTACAATATCCACCCTCTTCCTTCTAAAGAGTGTATTACTGGTGCAATTGATCTCTTTCAAATGAAAGAAGCAGGAAGAGCTCCCTTGAGTGTCTGGGAGAAGGGTTTAGAAGGTCATGTTTTCAGCATCTTTTCCTAACAGGAATTGGTGGTAAGTATGATGACCAGCCGGTACAGATACCATCAGCTGAGTACAGATCAACTAGACTATAATCAGAGGGTCCTGACTTTTGCCAGTGTAGTCCCTATGAATTTCATCTACTATTTGAAAGCGACTTGTCTGGGCTCTCTTATGCATTAAATCACATTCTCAAAACTGGAGTTAATTTGCAAATTCTCCCAGCAAGGGAATTTGTTGAGAAAGTTCAAGGAAAATAAATGAAAACCTGGAATACAACTTGATTAATCTAATTGTTTGTTAATGTGGTACAAATTAGTATTGGTATTCTCATCATAGTGGGCTGAAATGCAGGTGGAAAAATCTAGGAGCACCTACTTGGTTTCTAACACTCAGTTGTGTTGGGTTACCATAGAAAGACATTCTTGAAATACTTTGAGAGGCGAATTCAAACATATAAACCTGAAGACAGCTTGAGAACTTTGCTCATTGGACCCTACAAATGTTTACAGTTATTTCAACCACAGGTTTCATGTAATGAAGGCGTTTATCTGCAACAAAACTGATAGTCCTCTTGGCCAAGTAACTGATTCCTTTTGGCAGAAAAGAGTACCAAGCTGGAGGAGCTTCACATATTCATTTTCAATTATGGGTAAAACATGCCCCGAAATTTGGTACATACAGTGATGACTCAATTTGTCTTCTAAACAACAGTTTGTGACATGCGCCATTCCAAAAGATGCTGGTGACAAGAGCTTGTGACAACATGTTCTAAGGTTCAAAACTCATAGATGTGGAAAGTACTGTAGATTAAAATACAAATACTAAGGAAAATACTACACAAGATGTTGTTTAGGATTCCCATGACCTATTATCTTAGAAGGAAGAGTCAACAGCTGTATGTCTGCAGACAGACATACCCTGACACGGAAATCACCAAAACTACATAAAACATCAGCAAAACAGGAGCTTCCAGACATATTAATGACTACAACCCTGTGATTCTGAAGATGGTGAATGCAAATATGGATATACAGTTTGTTGCAAACTATTCCATCGCTGGTGCTCGCAATGTAACTTCATATATAAAAAAATCAGAGAAGACGGAGGTGAAAGAGATATGGGAGGAGATTTCTGCAGAAGAGAGTTTTAAGAAGAAATTGGACTGTTTCAGTTTTAAAATGCTTTCCAACAGAAAAATTGGATCTTATGACTTTTCAGGCAGGTTAGACTCAGCTAGTTTATTCTCTAAATCAAGAGTAATTGTTTGTATAAGCTAAGGGTTTGCAAGTAGTTGAAATAGAGTATTGATGCCTTTCACAGAAATACAGTACCTTGCAGAATTCCATCATGAAAGTAGAGACATTCTAAAACGAATATGCTAGATGCCTACTTCAATAATGTTAAAAGATTAAAAGATTAGATTGAACAAGAAGAAGCCATTGCTGCTGAGATAGCCAAGGAGAGTTCACAAAGCAGCCAAAGTTTTCCACCAGTGAACCAAGACCCCACTTGGAGAGCCACTTTTTCAAAATGAAACAGCTATAACTTTTAATGAGGTGGAGACTGCTATGCTGCCAGTAAGAAACAAAAGTGTAGACTTCTAACACTTAAGGTCCGAGTCTGATCACGCTTGGCTGGAAAAAGTACAAGTCGTACGCGTGTTCTCTGCCCAACACATACAGCTGTGCGAGCGAGCGAGTATGATGCGAGCAACATTAAATTCACCAACCAAATCGTTTCTGGGTCCGAACTGCTCCGTACGTCTTGTCCATAAACAAACCGTGCCATGCAAAGGAGATGATTTCCAACCGAGGCAGTACGATGCACAAGTTGGACAGCTGGATCGAGCCGAAGTTTCCAGCTTGCAAAACGTCCGGGAAGCTGCCTTTGGGGGTCCTTATCAGACCCCACATCACCCGCAGCCTTACGACCCGAACACAGAGGGAGACCCAAGGGTCTCCCTAACACAGGCATGTACGGGGCAGATGGCACCAGCGCGTACCCACTGTAGGGGGCACGCTTGTGCGAGACGTCTCCATTCAGTCAATGGGAGCCCATGTACGCGTTGTACGACCGGCTCCTATTGACTTCTATGGGAGTCCGACCGAATCGAGTCCGGCAGCATGCTTCCGCATCATACTCGCTCAGTCGGACTGCAAGGGTCCAGCTCGGTCGGAGAACATTCCGGATCCGTCTCGGTCGGAGAGCTTTTCGACCCGGATCAGAATCAGGCCCTTAGTAGAACAACTGAGCAGTGAACAGAAAGAAGTTTACAATAAAGTTAAAGATAAAAGGGAGTATGGATTGTCCACGAGAGGAAACAGTCTGACTGTTATACATCAGTGGTCAAGCTGACACTGGAAACGCTTTCTATTTATAGTTCTCACTACTTATCTACAGAACAGGATTTGTCATGTGTTGTAACAGCCACAACAGTAAAAGTTGCACATAACATTAAAGGGATTACTTTACATTTTTCTACTAATGCTACCTGTTGAACATGATAATGAAATGAAATACCAGAAATTATCTGATAAACCTTATCATGAGTTATCCAGGGTACTGAAGAAAATTAATCTTTTACTAATTGATGAGGTCATCTTGGTATCCAACTTAATGCTTGCCTTTATACGAATCACTGACAGAATATGGACTTCAAAAATATTAACGTCATGAATATCGGAGGCGGAATATCGATGTCAAAAATATCGAAGTCCTATCTACATTATGGTAAGTACAAATATATCGGAAAAAAATGTTGTCAAAAATGTTGTTAAAAATATGTTTTTTTAAATGTTTGAAAACAAATGTAAAATAAAATAAATAATACATATATTTAAAAAAAACATAGTTAAAAATATGTTTAGCATTATAAGTTATGCATATAATGTAAAAAATACACATATACAAAATATAATAAATATACTTACTTTATAATATTTACAATTAATTATTATAATAACTTATAAATTGTTAGACACATTTTATAAATTATAAATACATACATACACATACAACAATAAAATAAATGAAAATA
Source organism: Lissotriton vulgaris (assembly GCF_964263255.1). Classification (NCBI taxonomy): domain Eukaryota; kingdom Metazoa; phylum Chordata; class Amphibia; order Caudata; family Salamandridae; genus Lissotriton; species Lissotriton vulgaris. The sequence goes on from NC_141687.1 coordinate 931,188,953, forward strand.
TAAAAACTATATATAAAAAATTAAAACACAAATGTTAAATAAATGATGCACTACATTAACTAAAACAGTAAATATTGGATAGCGTAGGGGTAAAAATGACCATTCTCACTCCAGAAAGTGCAAATGTAGGGAAAGTGTTGGATAGCATAGGGGTAAACATTTACATTCCAACTCCAGAGAGCGCAACAGTAGGGAAAGTGTTGGATAGTGTTGGGGTTATAATTACTATTCTAACTCCAGAGGATACAACAGTAGGGAAACTGTTGGATAGCTTTGGGATGAAAATTACTATTCCACCTCCAGAGAGTGCAACAGTTTGGAAAGTGTTGGATAGCGTAGGGGTTCAAATTTCTATTCCAACTCCAGAGGGTCCAAAAGTAGGGAAAGTGTTGGATAGCATAGGGGTAAAAATTACTATTCCAACTCCAGAGAGTGCAACAGTAGGGAACGTGTTGGATAGCGCAGGGGTTAAAATTACTATTCCAACTCCAGACGGTGCACCAGTAGGGAAAGTGTTGGATAGCGTGGGGGTAAGCATTACCATTCTCACTCCAGAAAGTGCAAATGTAGGGAAAGTGTTGGATAGCATAGGGGTAAACATTTACATTCCAACTCTAGAGAGTGAAACAGTAGGGAAAGTGTTGGATAGTGTTGGGGTTATAATTACTATTCCAACTCCAGAGGGTGCAACAGTAGGGAAACTGTTGGATAGCTTTGGGATAAAAATTACTATTCCACCTCCAGAGAGGGCAACAGTTTGGAAAGTGTTGGATAGCATAGGGGTTAAAATTACTTTTCAAACTCCAGAGGGTGCAACATTAGGGAAAATGTTGGATAGCATAGGGGTAAAAATTACTATTCCAACTCCAGAGAGTGCAACAGTAGGGAAAGTGTTGGATAGCATAGGGGTTAAAATAACTTAGTTACAATTAAAATATGTTATTAAAAATAAATATTAATTTAATTATTAAATAACAATAAATTAATTAACAATACGTAAACACAATTACCAATTAATAATTAATTAACAAATAAATTGATGATTGATACAATTACATGATAATTATTAAACATTAATTACCAAATAATAATTAAATAAAAAATCATTAATTTTCTCTACCAAAAAACAATAATTAATAAAAAATAGTTCGCAATTATTAATTAATGAACAATACATTATTAAGAAATACCAATAAATTATAACTATTAAAATGTAATTATCAATTATTCATTAATGAATAATAAATAATTTCACCCCAAAAATATTATTTATTAAAAAGTAATTACCAATTTATAAATAATTAGTAATAAATTAATTATCAATACTCACCAATAAAATAAATAATTACTTAATTACAATAACATTACTTCTTGCCCTATTACTCTATTACCTCACCACACACTTCAATAATACATTAATACACTTAATATAATTACCAATTAATCAATTAATAAACATTAATTGCCAATTAATAAAAATGCATTACCAAAACATGATTATTTAACATACATTAGTTATCAATAAATTACTACACCCCCTATTGCCCTATAAACCCACAACCCGCTACAGAACTAAAACGCAACATTTATTTAAAAATATTTACGAGTTCCAATTTTTTTTAAAATTCATTTACTATAATTAAATGACTTCCCACCCTATTCGAACCCCAATCCACCCACGGGTTCCCCAAGAGCCAGAACTACTTAACATTCTGCCTCGCAGATATCCCCCGAAGGGAAAGGGGGAATGGGAGAGAAAGAGAGAAAGAGAGTCCTCTTGAAATACCAGATGTCTCTTGCATACCAGGAGACTTCCTTCTAATTATTCTGGATGGAAGTTGCCCTTGATAGTCAGGGTTAATCAGTTCTAGGAACACAAATTGTTACAGGTAAGTATTCTATTCACCTTACATTGAACTCAAAATACCATAAGTAACATCACGTGTTATCACTGTTAACACATGTACCTATTTTAAGGTCTCTCTGTAAAACTCTCTTGGTTCTTGTACATAGAGTTGAACTTGTTATTTTTAACTTGTCTTGACAGTTCTGTAAGGGGAGACAAAACGTTTGTAAACACAACCCTGGTTTCTACAAACTCTAGAAATACCTATGAACACCCTTGTAATTTACCTCAACTCTTATGCACATAACAGGAAGATATGTTCTCAAAGTGTGAATGCACAGATTCCATTAAGTCTTTGCCAACAATAAAGTCTCTTCTACTGTTTTTTTCAAGGATTTTCAATGTCCGTTGTTTTCACTGTTTTCTCTTGAATAATCTCTCTCTTCAAGATTCAGTAAACATGTATGCATTAATCCTTTCAAGAAGCTTTTTACGTAAATAACTCACCAGGAAATGAAGTCTTAATATTTTCACTTATCTGTGCTTGTTTATATTTTTCAGATTGCTCCAGAAGACTTTGGAAACCGGAAGAGGATGCTGCTCTCTCGGAAGATCCAATGAAGTTAGAGACCGAGGAGATTGCTGGGCGGGGAAAGCTCTCTTCAGGAGATCAGGATTCAGTCAAGCCGAAGGAGCAGGTAAGCCAGGGGAAGCCGCCGCTTGAATGATATCGAGCGGAGATGTCAGGAAAGCCTGAGAAGCCCGGGGGAATTGAGAGAGCCAAGAAAAAAGCGGCCGGGCGGCGAAGTCCAAAATCTCTGCACTGCGGCTTTGATGAAGCTACTGGTAAGTGCTGCTGCTGCCTCTGGTTTCCCACGAGACCAAGCGTGTGTTTGCTGATGCGAGCGCCTTAAATAGCTTTTGAGGCTCGCGTCGGTTGTCAAGGCCTGTTTTCCACGTGTTTACAGTTGACACGTGAATTACTGCTCGAGTCCTAGGGGCAACGTTCAGTTCACGTGTCAATAATTCAAGACTGACTCTAGCGCTTGTGCTTCCTTGTGATTCTTAAAATGAACCTAAATACCAAGTACAATTCTAGCGCTTATGCTTATTAAAATGATCAGAAAAATACAACGTTAGAAAAAATACAATGTACTTCCAGTTAACTCCAAACACACAAAATATACTGGACAAGTCACTTCTAGATCTGTACCTTGACATCAGTGCCTATGACATCCACTGCAAGTCTGCAAGACAATATAATTTCACCCAAAGAGCACATCTGTGCCACACTATATGATCTACAGTGCAAAACAATTCAGCCCTCTTTCATTCCTTTTTCTGAAGGGGAAGTTTCAAAATAAAAGAAGTAGATTGTTGAGCAAGCCGGAGACCTGAAAGAAGAACGGCTGGAACTTACAGTTCCATCTCACAGTTTCGGGGTGCTGCCTTCAACTTCAAGAGAGGGAAGTCTTGTCTCAGAGAAGCCAAAAACACCTAAACAGCCTAACCACTGGCAACAACACCAACAGAAGGACCAGGCCCACCCTCTGCATTGTATTTGTTTTTATCGGCAGGGCTTAAGTGCAGAGATGTTCAACAGGATTTTCCGCGAGTATCTGGATGATCCAAAAGAGTTCATTGTGGATCAAAACCCATTGATGTATTTGTATGGGAGGATGTGACAATTGCCAGAGCACAGCAGGCTGGCGATAAAGTATCTGGCTTGTCCTGAAGCCAGTGTGTCTGTTGAGTGTGTGTTCAGTGCAGCTGGTGCAGGAGTTACAGTGAGAAGTTCCAGTCTCTTGCCTAAAAATGTAGAGAGATGGACTATGATCAAAATGTACCAACATTTCTTACCACACAATTTCACAGTTCCTGAAACAGCACAAAAGGATAGAGGAGGTTGATTGGTCAGACATTGAATCAAATGTGTTAGCTGAATAACTTCTGGGTGAACCATGTAAGGACAAACTCTACACCGCAAACTGAGTATGTCAGTACCACCATAAAACGTTTTATACATTTCTCATTGAACTTCTTTAGTTGCAAAAAAAACAAAATAGCTAGTGGAACATTATATTTATATCAGATTTATATTATGCTCCCTTATTTTTTAGTGACATATATTCCTGGATCGCAGTTGGACCTGTGTGCAGTGAAAAAACTTCCACAATTCCTTCATGAAATGTTAAACAATTCTTGCCTCCCTCACATGCCTATCCTTTTTTGTATTACTTAGCAGGGATGTCCGAGAAGATTGTTGATTTAAAAGAATGCCAATACTAAATTCCAATGTGTTGCCTGCATCAAAGATGCAATTGTGTACCTTTTACCTAGCCTATCCATGCTTACATTGGAAGAGGTAACTACAATTGCAATGGTGAATGAGTGATGACTGATGATTCATGTGGTATCAGACCATGAGGATGGGTGCTCAACTGTAATTTGGGAACTAGCTTGAAATCCTTTGGAATGTTTGGAGCCTGATTGATGTTTGATCATTTTCCTCCTAGAGGTGGTTGACCTTTACAAACTTACTCAGTGAAAACGAACCTGTATGGCCCACTCCTTTCACTTTTACAGTTTCTTTGTCACCTAGGAGGGCTGCCCCAGAAGATCATTCAATTTACAAGACAGCAAAATTCCAATCCATTGCTTGCATCAAAGAGGAGTTAGTGTACCTAACGACCGTGTTTGAATTGGAATAGGCACCCATTGCATCAATGAGTGATTATTGAGTGATTGTTTGTGAGTGATGATTGATGATTCATGTGGTGACAGACAGTAAGGGATTTGAGAACTTGCTTGAGATGATTTGCAAAGTTTGAGGCCTAAATGATGGGTGATCATTTTTTCCAGGTGTTGGTTGGCCCTTTCACACATAGCCAGATTTACTTGTACGGTCCACTTCTTTTTCTGGTTCTTCAGAGACCAGAACAGTCACTTTAGTTAACAAATAAAAACCTATACAAAATACTGCAATCCTGCTTGTCTACTTATTCTTCAACAACAGTGCACTACATGCCTATCTTGCTCAGGTCATGACTGGGACTTACTTGCTAGGAGTTAAGAGGAGGATGGAATAACTCAGGGTGGGACTACCTCAGCTAAAGGTTTAAAACTGGGGGTCTCTAGTTGGCTGAGGTAGGTACCTTATTCCAAATAGGGACCCTTGCTTTTAGTCAGGGAAAGGAGGGACACCCTCTTAGATAACCCCTGTTCACCTCCCAGTAGCTTGGAACAAGCACCCTGGCTTATCTCCAAGGCATTGCGTAAAGTAATTTCAACCACACTCCCAGTAACACAGTGATAACACCACAAATGGACACCACACTGATTTAGGAAAATAGCGGTATTTTAATCAAGAAGAAATACAATGAGACCAGATGATAAAAATATCCAGCATATGCATATTCGTAATATTTCACTGGGCTGGTTATTAGGCCAACAATCACTTGTAGGTTCTTGCAGTATTAATGAGCAGTACACGTTGATCTAATACAGTCCTAATGCAATGCTGTGCAGTTTGTAATGCAGTTCGTAATGTAGAAATAAGAAAGTCCTTAATTCAAGTACTAATGCGATTCATAAAGCAAGTAAAAATGCAGTTCGTAATGTAGAAATAAGACAGTCCTTAATTCAAGTACTAATGCGATTTATAAAGCAAGTAATAATGCAGTTTGTAGTTCAAGTACTAATGTGGATGATAAAAGAAAGTAATAATGCAGTTCCTTAGTGCAAGTACTAATGTGGATTGTAAAAGCAATTCATAATGTAGTTCGTAATACAAGTACTAATGCAGATTATAAAAGCAATTCGGCACCGAATGCGGTGCTAGTGAAGGTCTCTATGCCGCTGTTGGCTGACTCGTGGTCAGCGACTGCCAAAATATGCCCCCGATACTGTTGTGAAGGTAACAAAGTGCAGCTCCACAATCCGACCCGGTACTGCCAATCCTCAGCAAGTACGTGCCGCGACACTGACTTGAGCGGAGGCTCGCTCTGCAAAGATGGGAAAGGCCAAGAGCGGTCTCTCATAGCACGAAAGACACCCCAAGTCGGCTTTACCTGGGGCTTGCACTCTCTCTCCTCCTAATTTGTTAATAAAGTATAGTTTTTTTTATTCTTTTAACAATCATATTTGGAGAACTGGGTGGGTGGATTCACACCTCCATAATTTATGTTTCCTACATAGAAGACAGAACATATAAATGTTTGATAACTTGGGTCTCTGGAGCGGAAGAACTGTTTACAATGCATTTAACTGTACTGTGTCATACTCATTTGTTCAGTTCCTTCCACAACAGATTGATGATGATGATGTGCTGCTCGTCTCCCAGATGAATATTGTCCTCATGTAGTGTTTGCCTTTGTCAAACCTTTTCCCAGACCCCCTTTCCCATCCATTTATCTTTCCTTGGTCTCTGTGATTAATTGAGGTGTGGCTTAGTTTACACCATCAATGGATCACACACATGGTGGAGTGAATGTGGTGTAAGCAACACCAACTCACTGCAGGATCTTCTATTACCGAAGTAATAGCCTACACTGACTCCATTTATCCACCACTCAATAAAGTGATCCATATTTTAGATATAAAATGAAGAACATCAGTTGTCAGCATCATCATTCAGGCCTTGTGTTGTGTAACCAAGGCCTAACCTTGTCCACTCCAGACGTTGAGTCCAGTTTTCATAACTCGAGGATTTTTTAACTGTAGTTTAAATTCAATAATAGCTCCTCATTGCTCAGGAGCAACTATTGCTATTTTGTGTTATTTTATCACTTACTATCGGTAATTCTTTGTTGTGCCATCTAGTACTCTGATCGCAATGCTTTGCAAAGCTTTGATATAATTTAAAAATCACTAACTCAGTGTTTTAATTTCCAATTAGTTGCCTGTGATGGATTATCCTTCCAATTAATCCTACAGTTGGAGCTCACCTAGGTGGGAGTGGGACCTCGCTTATGAAGTTATGATACCTTACCTGTTATTGCTTCATCTACATTCAGGTAAGACAACTATGGAGTGTAAGTTAGTAAGTTAGTTTCTAACTGCTACCTCAAGTAATTGTATATCTAGGTTGTTATAGACAACATAGGTCACGGATTGGCAGCACCCCCTAATAGTCAAGATAGTTACAGAGGAATACCCACCTATCACTAAGTGGTATACACTCCTACAAGAGAATAAACAAGCTGCATAAAAACTAAAGGCAGCAGTTCAAAGTAAAAGTCAAAAACTAAAAAAACTGCTTCAGGCATACATTTTGATGAAATATAATAATGATCCCCACTTTTATTTTTACAAACAAACCCTCCCTTTCCAACCACAACAGGCCCTCCTCTCTCCTCCAAACAAATTGATCAAATACCCAATGTCCAAAAATGTCCAACAAATATAAAAACCTGGTTCCAACTCCTGCTTTCCCACCCTCTCCACCCAAATCATGTCCCTCCCACCAAAAAATAAATAGAAAAAAGGACTAGAAATGGGAATTGTCCATTTGGGTCCGAAGACGGTCCAGGCTCTACTCCATATTGATGAGCTGGCTCTCTATAGCATCTAGCCACTGCAAGATACACCGCAGCACTGTACTATCAGAGTGGGAGGGAGCGGCAGCAGTTGTTGTCAGGGCACCTGTCAACTGATGGCGGCACTGGCAATGAGATGACCGAAGGCTGAGGGTGACCGGCTGAACTGCAGCCCGTCTGAAAGAGAACTGTTTCAGCTTCTTCTTATTCCAGGGCAGCAGCCACTAGTACTCCTACTCCACAAATGGGTCACTATCTCCTGCCTGTTCAGTGCTACGGGAGGACCAGCAGGAATAGGTATATTGAGAAAAACAAAAAGAAAAAAGACAAATAGTAAATAATGCTCTGTCCGAACATTTGTTTGAAATTAGTAGGTTGCACAGAAGCAGTACATTGCTGGTCCCCAAGGGCCATTGGAATTTGATGTGATATTGATTAGGAGAGTCACAAGACCAATTTTGTGTTTTACCCACACATGCCTCTCATTAAGCACTGACTGTGTGGCAGGAAAGTATTAAGGCTGAGTAACACTAGAAAAATAAATGACCTCTCATTAATAAGTAAGGCATTATGCACTACGGAGTACAAATTGTGTCTGTCGTACTAAGTTATTGGAGGCATTCTCATTGCTAGCCAGCATGTCAGGCACGTTGCCACTGTTTGCAGCTGGGGCCGCTGTTGCTGACAATTACCTATTTTTTATTCCAATAGCCTTGCTCTTCTTCAAACTCTTTTCTCTTTCTACCCTGACTCCAAAGAGGCAGATGAATAATGAATAAAATACTATGTCACAGACGTCACATATAAAATGTTTATATTTTCCTGTCTGCCTTAAGTAGACATTGGGGAAAATGATGCACTACACTACTGGGAAAGGAACAGGCTACATAGATTATATTTGACATGTTTGTCACTGTGCATCCCTGACGCCAAACTTGAAATCAAATCATGCACTTAGTCTCAATTTAATTACTGCCCTCACCCACCACCACATATTATTTCCAACCAATGAATTATCTGGTCCGTTAGGAAAGGAAGCTTGACTTACTCTACTGCAGGGTAGGAAAGAAGGATTAGGCGGGTAGATTAAAGCTTTTGATATTAAAAATAGGGGTCGCTGTCACTACACTGATCATCGATTCATTATTTGGCTATTAAACTTTGGCTTCTTCAGGCACTGTAGTTTAAGGAAGTTGAGAGGGAAAACTCAACAGGTGTAAAATAAGTATGTTATCAGAAACCATGAAATATATATTTTGGAATCACTTCACATGGTCATAAAATGAGGCACATTACAAGAATGGATTTTTCAATTTTGTTGGTAGGCTGGGATGGAGGAAATTAGTAAAGAATACAGGATTGAAGTACTAATAGTTGACTGAGTGGGCAAAGGAAAACACATCTTTTATGTTCAGCTTGCAACACATTGCAAACTTTGCAAATTTCACATTAACTGAACAAGACGCACATTGCAGAGCCAACAATGAGATTGCAAATTGAACCATATTGTACTTTGGTAAGGGGTGGCAAAACTCCATGAGCAGGAAAGGGGTGATGAATGATGATGGGTGAGATACATCTGTCTTGCTTAACAAATTCAGTGACTCAAGGAATTAGAACCCCCCCCAAAACTTTGAACCATTGCTTTGAAAACCTTAAAATAAAGTAAGCAAAGTAGTTGGGCAGCATGCCCCTGTCAAAGAGAAGAGTTGCCTTGCTTATTTATTCAAACAGTCCAAATATTCATTCATCTTTTCATTCTAGTTCACCCACAGCCACCATGGATTTAGGATGTATGACATTACAACGCATGCTTTTACCACGCATGCTTTTACAACACAAGTATTACAACGAAAACCTTTACAACGCATAGCGCTTTGGGGTGCTGGATAGTGAATAGTTTAATTTACTATTCCAACTCCAGTGCCCGTGGACACTAGGGAAGGTGTTGGATAGTAAATTAAATATATTCCCTATCCTAGAGCACCCCCCAGCACAATGCGTTGTAATGGTTTGCCTTGTAATTGTTGCTTCGTAAAGGCACTGTGTGGTAAAAGTTGCGTTGTAAAGAATTATCCCCTGAATTAGGCTTTACTTTCTCTCATCAAATCTTTCACCAAAATTTCCAACCCATTATTCATCCCTTCACCCAACCACGCACACTATCACCCACCCACCCTTACACTCCAATAACATTTCTCCTACCCTTTCTTTAAATCTTCCATTCTTTTCTGCTTCCTTAAGGCCATCAACGCTCATCATGTGAGCTTTTGCTGAGTAGCAGATAAAAAAGGCCACATCTCAATCACTGCTGCAGCTGGTACAGTGGAGATGTCACAGTCATGAGCCGACAACGACCTGGTAGACATTGAGTATAATAGTAATTTTCAATAAACAAGCAATTATGTGACTTACCAGTGCCCTTCCCTGCCACCGCTTCTCGCCCTCCAACTGACTTTCTTCCTGCAGGGGCACTTGAGCTGGAGTCGGAGTCACTGGTGGTCTGTCTGGCTAGACTAAAACATGATAAAAATTTTAAATGCAGCTATGCCTCACCCTTAATTTTTTCAATATAAAAATATGATTGTAATACATTTATCACTACAGTTCTGTTACCACTGCAGTATCTTCTAACAAACATATCACTCTGGGCATTTTGTTGGTTGACAATGTGAGATAAGCCAGGTAGTGAAACCAACCAAAAGATTTTAAAAATAGAGGGGCAGAGCCATAACCTATGATGATCATTATGAGTCAGAGTAATTAAAGTACAATGAAGGGGTGTAATAATGGTCAATGAAAGACATAGTGTTGGCTGGTAGAAGCAATGGGACCTCATACTTTCCAGCTGTGCTGTACTGCCATGGAAACAGCTGGTATAATGTATAAATGAATTACGCAGCACAACATTGGGAGGGGGTCCATGACCATGGCCACTCTCTCGTTAACTTTTAGAACATGAGCAAGAAAAATAATTATTTCTCAACAAACATACATGGTGAATAATATTTATAATACTAGCTAACTCGGGCCTGTAATCTACACAGTAGACACTAGAGGAAAAAATAATGTTTTTTGTCTTTTAGTACCACTAGATATAGAGGAGATATGGAAAGATTTCTAACAAAGCAAAAGATAAGATAGCTAGAGACTAGTACTGACTGGAAAAAGTCAGCTAACAGAAAAAAATCATGACATAAGAAAAGAAATTATAATGCAGGGATAACAGGGATGGAACAAATGTTTAATAGAGGAGTTGGAAAAAAGGAAGACAGTATAAAAAATAAACAAGGCAAAAAATAAAAGTAGCATAGTGGGCAGAGGATAAAGACCTAATCCATTGTACTTTGCATGAGTGGGTTTGTATCTCATTCTCGTCGCCACATGAAAGAAAGACTGTAGGTAAAGGTGTCAGAGCAACTTTATTTAAAACCAGCAACACCAGGCTCCAGGCAGCAACTCCTTTCCTGGAACCCAGCACCAAAATTCCAATACCCCAAGATTCTAACCTTAGCCCACAACAATAAAAAAATTGAACATTTGGAAAATGATTATAATGAAAAATAGGACTTTCTAGGGTTAGCAGAACCCTCTTCTGTTGGTCAGCACCTCTTCCTGACCAGCTACTCCCAGACACGCCTTAGCAATGTCTATCTTCTTGCCAGATGTACGAAATGAAGAAGATAAACAAAAAAAATAGATTAGTGATTCAGTTTATCTCCACAAAATTATTATGACAGGCAAATGTTGTTACCTTGTACTTATCTAAAACACATCACCTATAGCACTATGTTTTAGTCTATTAACAACCGTTGAGTTGGCCATACTAATCCTAAAATCCCTATTTCTTAACAAAAACTACATTTGGAACTAATGCATTCCAATGACTTATCTGTGATTCTATCTTCAGTGCTCAACCCTCTTGATTTACCAACTCAGTCTCAATTTTTTGTAATGCATAGATGCATACTGCACATCACTGTCAAATAGCTTTGAACTGTGCAAGCTATATAAAGAAAGTCACAGAGAACACTAACTCACTGATATTGCTGATTAACTGTGGTGATATGAGGACAGAAGAGTCTGCAATTGCTTGGTTTCTTAATTATTCAGCCAAAACGTTACCCCAGAAGGTGAGTGTAAGTAGGTAAATCTGAGCATCTGTCCAGCAGAAACTGGATCACATAATAACATTCTTAATATAAACTTAACGTAACTTTTCTCTGAGTTTGAGCAATGTGCTATTCAGGAAAAAATGTTAGAACTGCAGAACATAAAACATAACAAATAATTAATAATACTCATAGAGCCCCAGGATCTCAACACTGAGCAGGTCAAGCAGTTCTTGCTTCCAGTCAAGAATATCTGCCTAGTGGGGCATCAGCTGATGGAGGGTGCGCTGTGCCTGGCTGGTGCACAACACGCATTGGCGCACCCTCCCCCAGCACAGCTAATGCTCCTACAGCCAGTATCCACTTACCTGGCTGCCACCTTCTGCCAGCATGGAGGGGAGGTGGCGCTCCACAAAAAAATTCTACGTTTCTGTAAAGGCCACTCTAGCTTCAGTCTAGCGACAGTCACAAAAAGTCTTGATATATTCTATAAAAATAATAATGAGATCATGATATTTCTAACGCATAGACTGCCATAATTCATCTCTCCTTTCGAGCAGAGTATACGTTTAAGTATATCCATTATTAATTTAATAATTCATTATTAAAAAGGTACAGGGAACAACTCTGATCGTAAACGTGCTGCGGGTCTCATTATATATCACAAGTAACCCCTTGTGCCTCTAATGTGATCTTAAGGGACTCACTCTTATAATTTTGGCAACTCTCTATGGGGCTCCTGCATATGTCCATCTAAGGTTATGTTATGTTATGTTAATTTCGATTTATATAGCGCCAAATCACCGACAGGTCTCTTAGCGCATGCTTTGGGAACCCGTCCTGGCTTTCCCTGCGAGATAACCCCTACTGGGCATCCCCAAGGTGAAGAGCAGGCATCCCATCGCGGTGGGGCTGTAGTGGAGATTAAGCAAGCTATTGCCCAGAGTTGCAGAGTGTGAACCCATGATTCAAGTAGGCACCGAGGCGAGAATTATCAAGTCCGTGGACATTTTGAGCTCAAGACCCTGCCGCGTCGGGAATTGAACCGTGGTCCCGGGTCTGACCTCTGCATCAGGGTCTGCCTCCTCTAACCACACTTCTCCTAATGGTACACATTAGTCAGCCTCCTTATAATGAGACCCGCAGCATGTTTACGATCAGTACCTTTTAATAAATTAATAATGGATATACTCAAACGTATACTCTGCTCAAAAGGAGAGATAGATTATGGCAGTCTATGCGTTAGAAATATCATGATCTCATTATTATATTTATAGAATATATCAAGACTTTTTGTTACTGTCGCTAGACTGAAGCTAGAGTGGCCTTTAAAGAAACGTTGAGTCAGGACCACACCCGACAGAAAGGTATGTAGTAGAAATTCAACGTCTAACAGGATATGCGTTGTTGAGAACTTTTGAGATAACTTATTTAGTTACCATTCATCTCTTCCTACAGTAAGATAGCCGCCTTTGCGGCATCAATACATATATACGGATTCATGGGAAGTTGTCGTTATCTCCGTATGAGGTCATTATCAGCTCATTAAAATGACGAGTTTAATCAGCCATTTTGTAACGTAAGATGAAGGGTTTTTTCTAGATAGGCATTGCATAATACATGGATGTGCCAAACATGCAAATGCATAATGTTCATCTATACACAAGGTAATTGGTCTGTTGGAAAAGCTCCTGGTATCCATGACAATAATGTGACTGATTGATTATAATGTTAGGTCAGTATGAATGGTGGAAATAAAATATGTTGATATGGAGCATTTAGGAAAAGTTTTTTTAAATAAATAGGAAATGTTTACTATTTATTGTTGTATTTAGGATTAAAGGCTGAAAAATTGAAGATATCTTTTCTTGTATTTCAGATATTTTAAATATTGTGTGGGATTCTACTATTGTATCTTGAAGAAGGTGTTGGCTTCCAAATATTGTACCCACCGAAACGCGTTGATGCCCTTTTTTGTTTGAGTTAAAGTACTCTAAGTTTTTGTGATAACAACTCTGGTGCAAATTCTAAATCGGATACCAGAGTAGAATATGATGTGTGTTACTAGTGTACGTATCTCATTCTAATTGGATTAATCAATTCCTTTGGCTTTTTGTTTCCCACTTATGCACTGTATTAAGTTTTTAATGTGAAGAATATCGTTCTATATTTTATTGTGTCTGATGTCAAAAGAAGATTAACATTTTTTAAACATATCTGTGATTTAATAAATTGTCTTTTTAACTAATTGTTCCTTTTTGCTCTTGTAGGAATGAGTTGTATAATCAAAAAAATTTTCAATATATAAGGTTGTACCCAAAAGGGAATTCTTATCTGACAATTTGTCACTTGGCACCCTACCCTTTTGGTCTTTGGGGTCTCTCTCTTTTGTTAGAGAAATCTACTTCAACACCTCCTTCATCTTTTCTGATTTTGTAATATACAAACGGGCATAATGAGCAACAGCGAAGAAGTTGTCTGCAACACATTGTACATCCATATTTGCATTTCACATTTTCAGAATCACAGGATTATCATCATTAATATACTTGGAGACCTCTGTACTTTTCGGGTTGTATGTGTATTTTGGTGATTTTCATGTCAGTGTGTCTGACTGTATATAAAAAGCTGTTCACTCTTTCTTTTGAAATGACAGTTCTTGCAAATCCAAAACAACACCTGTGTAATATTGACCTTTAGCAACAGAACTTGAGCCATTTATGTGCTTGACATTGCAGCACTTGTTTTTTCAGGCTTTTTTACCACTGTTTTTTGTGATGGCACCTGTCACATACTGCTCTATGTAAGAAAGTGAAGACTCATCTGTGTCTGTTCCAAATTTTGCTGCATATTTAATCACACATATGAATATGAGGAGCACCTCTTTCTTGGTACTCTTTAGTCCAAACAAAATCAGTTACTTCACTAAGAGGATGATTTGTTTTGTTGCAGATGAAGATTGTATGGCTTGAAACCTATAGTTTAAATAGAGCCCAGATCTCCTTTTGTCTTCACATTGATGTCCTTAATGTTTCAGTTAGCTTCTTTCAAAAAGTCAATTAAATTATCCCATGCGTACTCTGGACTACTGAGTGCAAGAAACCAAGTTGATGAACCTAAGTTTCTCAACATACATTTCAGTTCTCCCTTTCTAAGATACCAATACTCATTGGTCCTCTGTGGGCATGCCTTCAAATTAATCAAATTGTATTCCAACTTTTCATCCTTTGTCAACAAATTTCTTTGTAGAGAGATTCTGTAGATGAACTCCTATTTAAAGAATGTGGTTTACTGCATATGAAAATCTTGACAAGTCACTCTCAAATAATAGATGGAATATGCATGAATACACTGGCAAAATCTAGCATCCTCTGAATATTATCTGGTTGCCCAGTGCACTGCTGCTGGTATTTGTATAGGGCAGACAACATACTGTTACCTGCTCCAGTGGGAAACAGTTGTGGAAAATAGCGAGCTTCTAAACTTTTCTACTACACACTCACGGGAGCACATTTTGCTTGTTTCATTTGAATGAGATCAATAGCATTGTCAATAACTTCTTTGGAATACTATGGATGGATGTTATAGTGTTTATGTATTCTTCCAATTTTGATCGATCCAGTTTCTCAAACTTTCCGCTTGATGGTAATGTTTCATCCTCCATAAAACTTACATCTCCAAGAACAACAATATTGTCATAATAAATATTATTTAGGTTAGGTATAGTGTAGCTTTATTAACATTCAGTCATTTTTGTCAGATATGTTGTTTTTTAGTAGGTACATTATTTACAAGAATGCTAAGTGGCTCAACAACATCCCATTCTACACCAACAGTGTAAAGGTAAGTAGAAAACTCTTCCTTCAAGGCCTTTCTCTAGCCTCGTTGGTGGAAATTTCCCAGTCTTTGGCTCCATACAGACCTTTTCTTTAAAAGGGTATATACATTGTATGAGAATTGATTCATAAATATTTAATTCCTGAAGTTATTCTGGAATTGATAACAATTTTAACTTGGTATGTATTCCTCCGTTTGGCATTTTGTTTTCCTCTAATATATCATTGTGATGCTTGCATGTAATTTGAAAAAACTGTGTAAAACTTTGCAATCTCTTGTGTAAAGTTATCAATATCAATACCTGTGTCCTTTTCTTCTACAGATGCACATACCAAGTCCCCATTTCCCCTAAAAACTCCTCTTCAGGACTAAAGATACAAAACTGAACATCTTCATGAACGTTTTCTGCCTCTGCTACTGTACTATGCAATAGAACTTTATTAATTTAATTTCTCCTAAACATAAGGCAGGAGTTTTCACAAAGTAAAGTCTCCTAAGCAAATTTTGCATTTCAGAGTGATGTACAGCTCATGTTCTGAAGTAGTGAAAGGTTCTCGTGAACACTTTCTTCGATAAACAGAGAGTGTCCCTGTAAATTAGTATACTTACTTGTTTTGCAATTATTTAATCCTTGCAACATGACAATTCTTTGTTTCAGACTGCTGCATGGAAGTTTACATAGGAAGGTTGTCAACATATCAAATGATTCTTGATGAAAACTAGAAAAAATGCTACAGTTTCATCAGAATACTTGGGACTGCCTAGTCTTCGTTGAACCTCTTCAGCTATCACTTCCTCCACATTCATAGGATCCATCTCCTCTTTTGTAATGGGAGTACCATCTTTCACTTCATAATATCTATCAGTTAAACAAAGGCACTGTCATTGATATATAGGAAATTGGTTAATAATGCACCGGACCCCCAGGACCAGCTCCGATGAGGAGAAATGGCAGCAGGTGCTCTCCTCCCCACAAGAGGTAGCTCTTTACTCCAGGTTGCACTTGATCCAATTGAAAATCCTCCACAGAATATATATCACAGTGGCACATCTCGTTAGCATGGGCAGAGTGGATGAGGGCCTGTGCAGAAGTGTGGGCAGACTGGCACGTTTATGCATATTTTATGGGAGTGAGTGCACATCAAGAGATATTGGAGGGAGATGCATGCCTGTTTCAGGGATGTCCTTGGCATTGCGATGGGAATGGAGGCTAAATGGTGTCTCCTAAATGTTTGGGAACCGGGGGACTTAAAAAAAAGGATCAAATATGGGTTACACTGGGCCTGATTTTAGCCAAAAGAAATCTAGCAAGATTTTGGGGTATGGGGACTGCGCCCAAAGTGGAGGGGTAGGAAGACAATCTGGATTGGTGCATGCTTAGGGAAAATCCTGTGTATGTAGCAAGAGGTTTTCCCCAAAAATGGATTGCTACATGGAGCAAATGAAATGAGTACCAGGGCAATATGTGTGTCCCCCTACTGTCCCCATCCACGAAGACCCCAATTTGTCACAATAGTTGTTTTTCTAACATTCATATATTGTGCGAGACACCAGTGATGTATAGACAATAACGATTGAACGTACTTCCCATTGACTGTGATTACGAATGTCGTTTTTGTTGTTTAATAAAAAGGAATTAAAAAAAAATTGACCAGTTGCTGCAACTGAATGCACCAATGTGTTCTCTTGGAAGTAGGTTTCTTCATCAAAGAAATGCTCAGTACTGAATGTACGCTTCCATTGTCCTGAAAACATTTTTTTTAAAAACTTCTATTTACAAGTCTTTTTTTACTTCTTCTCTTCATAGACAGGACTATTTTATCTAGTGTTCTCATTCTGTTCAGTAACAAAATAAATAGCTTCCTCTTCAGGGCAAATGCCTTATCAACTACTGTGTCTATACATGGATTTTGTTTGTCTGTTTCTCTTCTTCTTTTATACGGCCTGATAGTTTGTGCTAAATTCTGTATTACCCTATTAAGAATCATTCAGGCTCTTATTTCTTTGAATTGCTTCTTTCTTCTTGTTAAACTGTCCGCTTTCTTATAATATTTATAACTCTTAATGTCCCTTAGTCCATCTCCTTTCTTAGCTGATTTGAAACATTGCTTTTTTGTTTGCATGGTTTTGCTCACTTAGCATTTTTCCACAAACTATTGTAAGCAGCTTCTTAGCTTTCTTACCAGCAGGTTCTATTTCTATAACAGCATTCTCTGCATTATGTCCATTTCTCTCTCAGTTGTAAGGAGATAGTATCCTTTCATCGGTTTGCTTCTTTTTCCAGTTTTAAGTGCAAGTAGAAGTCTGGAAAGAAAAAGCTAATAAATCCATTTAGCTTTTCATTTTATAGTATTAAATTACTTAATGTAAGTAGTAGCTATATAAGCAGATATGTCACTATGTTTTTGTCACTATAAGTTTGTTACTTTCCATGTTTAAATCTGTGCCTACCTGGGTGTGTCAGTTTTTGCATCCGTGTGTGTCAGGTGTATCACAGTATGCAGCAGTGTATACCTGGGTGTGTTAGCATATGTGACAGAGTGTGTCAAACCATTTCAGTGTATACATATGTGTGTTCCAGGGTGTCATTTTGTACCAATTTGTGTCTGACTGTGTGTGTCTGTGTATGAATAAATGTATGATTGAGTGTGTTAGTAAATGAAAGATAATTTCCTTGGGAATGTCAGTTTATTCATCAGAGTCTGTTTGGGTGTGTTACTATATATATATCAGTGTGTGCCTGGGTGCGTTACTATATGCATCAGCGTGTATCTGGGTGTGTCATCTCTGCCTGGGTTGTCAGTGTTTGCATGAGTGTCTGCCTTGGTATATCATCCCATGCATCAATGTGTGCCTGAATAGGTGAGCAAATCTGCCAGTGTGTGCCTGGGTGTCTCAGTGTATGCCTAACTGTGTGCCTGGGTGTCTTAATGTATGGATCAGTGTATGGCTTGGTATGTCACTGTATGCATATGTGTGTCATTAGATAAGTTAGTGTATGCATGAGTGTGTCCCTTGGTGTGTCACTGTGTATGTTAGTGTCTTTATTGGTGTGTTAGTTTATATATCAGGCTGTGTTAGGGTGTGCTACTGTATGCATCAGAGTGTATCTGGGTGTGCCAGCATATACAAAACATCACTGTCTGGGTATGTGCATCAGTGTCTCACTGGCTGTGACAAAGGACACATTAGTGCTTGTGTGGCTATGTTACTATATGCATCAGTGTGTGCCTAGGTGTGTTACTCTATACATAAGTGTTTGCCTAACTGTGTCATTATGTGCATAAATGTGCCCCTGGGTGTGTTTGAGTATTCATGCGCGTGACCATGGATGAATCAGTGTGTTCATCAGAGTCTGCTTGTGTCTCTAAATGTGTACATAAGTGGCTGCGTGGATTTCTTACTGGATGTATTAGTGAGTCTAGGGGTAAGTAACTGTGTGCGCAACTGGTTCACTTACTGTTGGATACATAAGTGCTGTATGAGTGTGTAACTAAATGTGTAAGTGCTTTTGTCCCTGTCTAACTGGGTGCTTGAGCGTCTCTATGCTTTTGTAAATATGTATATAACTCTAAATATTGGTGGAACATTGGATGCATAACTGGGTCTAGGGATATGTAACTGCACATGTGCCTCACTGAAAGGTAAATGTCTTACCATTTAACTGCATATCAATCTGCCCATAGCCTATGCATGACCTACCTAAGGGGAGTTTACGGCTTGGCAAAGAGTTTTAAATGCTAAATTGGCCTTGTAGTAGCAGTGCACACACATGCTCTGCAGTAGCAAACTCCAGACATGTTTGAAAGACTACTTGTATAAATGGGTGACTTGATAGCATCAGTTTTTCAGTACACATTTGAATGACTGAATCCGTGCCTCTGTGGGTGTCTCATTGGATATGTAGCTAACTGTGATAGCATATGACAGGCTCTCTTATTAAGTCTATGGGTTTGTAAATGTGTATGTAAGTGGCTTTATGAATTGCTTACTGGCTAAGTTAGTGAGTATTGAGGAATGTAGTTGTGTGTACAAAAGCCTCAGCTACTTCTGGATACATAAGTGCTGTCTCTGTGTGTGAGTGAATGTGGAAGTGCCTCAGTTGTTGTCTCCCTGGGTGTGTTAGTGGCTCTATGATTTTGTACACAGCTATGTAAGTCTAAGTATGGCTGGCAGACTGGATGTATAACTGGCCGCATGGGTCTCTAAGGGCTCATGTAACTCACTGAAACTTCAAAGTAGATATCTTACCTTTTAGCTATTGGCTGACTTATAAGTAGTTGTTGGGACTTTAAAGGCAGACAAGGGCTTTTAAATGGCAAGTCGAGGTGATAGAAAATTTTCACACAAAGGCTTTGCACTAGGAGGGCCAAGACATGTTTAAAGGGCTACTTCTCTGAATGGGTGATTAGGAGTGTCAGTACATGAGTACATAACTGAGTGACTGTATCAGATCCTCTGTGGATGTGTCACTGGATGTATAAGTAAATTTGTCACTCTATGATTGGCTCTGTTAGTAACTCTTTGGGTCCGTAAATGTGTATGTAATTGGCTGTACAGATTGCTTACTGGCTGTATCAGTGGGTTTTGGGATATGTAACTGTGTGTGCAACTTGCTCTGTTACTGCTACATACATAACTGTGTAAATGCCTCTGTCACCTGAATGGGTGTGTTTCTGGCTCTGTGGTTTTCTACATAGATATTAAAGTCACACTAAAGGTGGGGGATTGGATATATAACTAGGCATATGGGTATGTAAGTGCATATTGTATTGTAATTGCATTTATATATTTTATACTGCCATCTGGCCCGATAAATCAAACGAGAAAAATAGAAGAAATAACAGTAAATCCCTGAATAAACACCCAAATTTCACACATGGATACCGTGCCCTTTCACCTATTATAACATTATTGAAAAAAGGAAAGGATTGAAATATTTAAAACAAAGCATTATTCAATGTCCATCTTTTTCCAATTTCCAAGTAGCCAATGCTCGTTCCACCTCATTCACTTCCAGGAAATAGTAAGAGCGGCCATTTTTTATTACTTTCAGCTTAGCTGGTTCTTGCAAGAAAGCTTGGCCACCCAATTCCTTTATCGGGTCAATAAATTGTTTCAGTTTCCAACGTCGTTCCAAAGAGAGTTTACTTAAATCAGATCTGACAAAAAAAGTAACTAGATCAGTGGTAACTGGAGTGTTTGGTCGTGCTTTTAATGAAATAGCTTGGCGGAGCAGAAAGTTACCTATACATATCAGAATTGGTCAGGGTTATTTACTGCCCTTATTTCTTTGAAATAGTGGGAGCCGATGGGCACGTTGTATCTGCGAGTCCCAATCCCAGTCTGATAGTTCAGGAAAATCTTTTTGAAATAATTGAACAATGAATGCTCTAGGGTCAGCTCCTTCGGCCCCTTCCACAATTCCAAAAATGCGTAGGTTCTGTCTGAGTTGCCTATTTTCTAAATCTTCAAGTTTGACTTGCATTTGGCAAAGTTGAGCCGCATGTTTATTCACAGCTATTTCAGAGGAAAGTGACTTTTCCTCTGTTAAAACCACTCTTTGCTGAAGCTCTTCCATATCCTGGGAGATGGCTCCAAGTTTACAAGACATTTCTTGCAGAGAAGATTGAGCCTTACTACTATCTTCCCTCATCTGCTGATAATGAATCTTATTTACAACAAGGGGTGGTGAGGGACAGAGTCTCTGAATTAAGCAGAAAGCTCTCACCCAGTCAAGAGATCAGGGCTAGATCCAACACCGTTTTTTAGCTCACTGCACCATCCCAGTTTCAGAACCTGGCTGTATGCAAATTAGTCTGTTCCTGTCCCAGTGCATGATGGGAACAGGGCAAACCAAACTACAAAAGCCAATTCTTACACTGGGAAGGAAACAAGCTCCCGGGGACCGGTTTCTGGCATTACAGCCGTCTTCGGCCCGGTTTGCTTGAATCCTGATGGTGCAATGAGCAAGGGTCTCACATCTGAGAATACCCTTCCACGCTTAGGGTGGACAAAAATATTTACAACAAGGGGTGGTGAGGGACAGAGTCTCTGAATTAAGCAGAAAGCTCTCACCCAGTCAAGAGATCAGGGCTAGATCCAACACCGTTTTTTAGCTCACTGCACCATCCCAGTTTCAGAACCTGGCTGTATGCAAATTAGTCTGTTCCTGTCCCAGTGCATGATGGGAACAGGGCAAACCAAACTACAAAAGCCAATTCTTACACTGGGAAGGAAACAAGCTCCCGGGGACCGGTTTCTGGCATTACAGCCGTCTTCGGCCCGGTTTGCTTGAATCCTGATGGTGCAATGAGCAAGGGTCTCACATCTGAGAATACCCTTCCACGCTTAGGGTGGACAAAAATATTTACAACAAGGGGTGGTGAGGGACAGAGTCTCTGAATTAAGCAGAAAGCTCTCACCCAGTCAAGAGATCAGGGCTAGATCCAACACCGTTTTTTTGGCTCACTGCACCATCCCAGTTTCAGAACCTGGCTGTATGCAAATTAGTCTGTTCCTGTCCCAGTGCATGATGGGAACAGGGCAAACCAAACTACAAAAGCCAATTCTTACACTTGGAAGGAAACAAGCTCCCGGGGACCGGTTTCTGGCATTACAGCCGTCTTCGGCCCGGTTTGCTTGAATCCTGATGGTGCAATGAGCAAGGGTCTCACATCTGAGAATACCCTTCCACGCTTAGGGTGGACAAAAATATTTACAACAAGGGGTGGTGAGGGACAGAGTCTCTGAATTAAGCAGAAAGCTCTCACCCAGTCAAGAGATCAGGGCTAGATCCAACACCGTTTTTTTATATAATGAATCTTGGCTTCCTGTTTTTGTTCATTTAATAGTTGTAAAATCGTCTGAAATGATGACGATACCTCCCCTTGAAGGGTCCAATCCACTGGCAGCAATGAAGAATGCTCTAGCCCATCTAAAGCAGATTCTTTTGTTAGTCCTGCACTCAAAACCATCCCCAGACCTGCATCAGATGAATCTGCTGTATTTGCTGTAATCTGTAAGATGGTAGTGGTAGTGGTAGTGGTAGTGGAAGAGAATGTACTGGGAGTTTCCACAGACGCTATTGGTGCAAGGATTATCGCTGGCTGAGAAGTCAGTGAAGAAGAAGAGGAGACTTCCACTAAAGCTTCCGTTATGGGATCCGGCAGATCGTGCCCGTCCACTGAAACCAGTGTAGGAACTGTAGTAGCAGTAGGAGAGGTGGGAATGGGAGTAATTCGTGCATTTTGGGTTATAGTGAGTACATCAGCTACCCGCTTGATAGAACCCACAGAGCCTGTTACAACCGTCACAGCATTAAGACCACTTACATCCCCCAATGACGCACCTGTGTCAATAGGGCTATTTCCTGAGAGTCTCATAGCCATTGATTTAACGCCACCTTTAGCTTGTACCCATTGTCTGATAGGCCTGTTTTCTGCTATCACCTTCATAGTAGTGGTTTTAGGGTTATTTATGACCTTCTTAATCTTATTCTTGGTTTTGTGTTTTAACTTTTTAATACTGATAGCTTTATCTTTAGTTGAAGATGAAGGTGTATTGTTGCCCAAATCGGAAAAGTCACAGTACTCCTCATCTGTCTCAGCATCATCCACATTTTCCAGACACTCAGCCCCTAAAGTTTCCTTTATTTCTTTTACCCCCTCTGTTTCCATACTAAGCCCCACTTCAGCTAGCACTTCATCTGCTATAATAGATGTAGCTTGAGTAGATTGTGTAGATTGTTTATCATTTACACTAAGATTGTCCGCAGATTGTGTCTCTAAGTGAGTTGGAGCAATATTGATAGTTGCTGATGGAAATATAGTTTGAGTAGTCGAGGCAAGAGAGCGAATATCTGCTCCAGTTTGTAAGTTAATAGCAGTTTCAGCCAACGGGGGAAAGTCGTTTAATGTATTATTCACATTTGCGACGTTAGCATTGTCCACTTTAGCTCTCATAGCAGTATTCATTCTCTGACTCTTCCCATTATCTAGAATGTTGCTCCCTGTTTCATCAAAATATATTGGAAGGTTCCCCTGGTTATTAGACACGGGTAGGGGGAGAGTACTGCAGAAAAAGGAGACCTGTGGTTTGTACTAAGCTCAATGAAGTCAGGGATACTGACTAGGACAAGGCAATACTAGGGCAAAGCTAATTTCTAAAAGGTCCTAAAGTTATCACATCATAATGTAGTGGTAATGTAAATATCAAGCACTTTCCATTTTTGTATCTCCAAAAGATACATAATAATCAAATCTAACAGGTAAGCAAATACACCAGAAAAGTAAAAAGTATAAACACAATTTATTAAAATGCCTCCCTGTCAGGGTTACAATCTAAATAAAATGCAATAAAATATTCACAGAAGTGAAACAAATCTAAAAAAGTCAAAGGACAAAGGCTCCCTGTTTCAGACATCAATAAATTAGCTTCCGTTGGTAGCAACAAAGTATCATCAGATGCTGAATTAATCTTAGAAACTCCCGCTCTCTCCCCCAGTTTCTCTTGCCTACCCGTAATTTTCTTGCTTGCATCCAAAGTCATCTCAGATGTAGCCGTTTGAGATTCCGATATTGCTGTCAAGCTACCAACATTTCCAGCAGCAGCTGGGTCCGTGGAGCTGGTCGTCGACGCTTGTTTTGCTGTTGTTGTCGTCCGGGTGCTTCGTCCTTGAGGCTTCGGTGCCATCCCCGCGTAATTCGTTATAGCTGCAACCGTTGGTGAGTGGGAGTGCCGATAGACCTGTAGACCAAACCAGCTAACCGCCAACCAGCCCTTCGATGCACCAGAGGCTAGGCACGGTAGTCGAATGAAGCGGAGTAAACTCTGCACTCGGCTCTCAATCAGCCGAAATTGCAGCATCCGCCCAAGTTCTGACGACGCTTCACTAAGCCTCCTCCTTAGCCGAGCCGCTCCAAGCCTTGACCGCAATGCGCTTTCTCTCCCCAAAAGTCAGCTCGGCTCAGCGGTATCGGCTGCACGCAAGCAGTATACTTGCAATCAGCCTTTACCTCCCGCTACAGCAAGTGACCTGCCAATCAAAAGCAAAAATCCGGATAGTTCCATACTTCACTAGAAATATAGTACGATGTCGCCCAAAGCAAGCAGAACAAAATCAGCATGAATCGCGGTCCGACATGATCACAGCCCGCACCTCAGCAAGCGTTCCTCCGCACTGGCGGTGTCAGTGCGCCATTTTGGACCAACCCAATTGCTAAGCGCGGTCTTGTTTATTTGAAACTGTATTTGAATGCCCGGATCCTCTAGGAGGCTGACTCCGCTTTTTGGCTGCAAGTATAACGGCAGCCGGTCGAAAGGGGGGACCTACAGGTAGCTATAGGGTGGGGCGGGTGGGGTAGTGTGCGGGGTGGGGAAGGGGGAGGTATTTCTTGGGGTAAAAAATGCATCATGGGGTTAAAAAACTATATAAATGTGAGGTATAGCAAGGTTGCTTTGATTTATTGTAGAAGCTTTATAGATAGGAAAATACAATCTATAAAATGTATCAAGTAAAATGTTTGGTATGGAATGTGGCGGGCTTAAATAGCAGGATTTAGAGGATTCTTGTGTATGAGGAACTTAGGATGTATAATCCTCAAATTGCGGTTATCACTGAGACTCATGTAGCATATAAAGATAAAAAACTGCTTAAACAACTGGGATACGACATTATGGTGTGTACTGAATTCAATGCTTCAATCCGGGGGGTGGCGATACTAAAACATAAACATCTGAGGTTGAAATACGTAGAACATCAACTGATAAGGCGGGCAGATGGGCAATCGTACAGATAATATTGGAAGGCTGTCACTATACAATATGTGGGGTTTATGCGTCAAATCAGGATGAGCCAAAAATTATTGACCAGATTAATATGGAACTGCTCGCATGGGATGGGGAATATATTGTGCTTGGGGACTTTAATTGTATTATGAATTATAATTTAGATACTACCTGAAAAAGCTCGTTTCAGAGAATGAGGAAAACTAGGGCTGCAATTATAGATCTGGCAGCAATCCATCTTCTTAAAGATGCTTGGAGATATTTACATCCCAATTTAGCCGGCTACACGTACTATTCCGCAGCACATAAATTATGCTCATGCATAGATATGGTTTGGGTATCAGATTCTATTCTCGGAACCAGCTCTATGGCAATTTGTCCAAGGGTAACTTCGGACCACAATCCGATCTGTTTACCATTTGAGGTTACAACAGTGAAATCTTCTCCTCGCCTTTTCTCATTTCCCAGATATTTATTCATGGATCTTAATTTTGTGAACCAACTTAAAGAGCATATAAAGGAATTTATTGACATAGATATACACTCTGCTCGACCTTTGACAGTATGGGATGCATGTAAGGCAAGCATACGGGGATTCACACAACAGTTTATATGGCGGCAAAATAAAGAGCGCTGATGCCAAAATGAGAAAATACTTGCGGAAATACTCAATATTGAACATCAAATATCTGAAGCTTTAGTAACTGGGGTAACGAATTTGGATACGTTAAGCTTCAATTTAATTGAACTTAAAGCAGCTTTAAAAAATCTTCTCAGGGTAAGAGTATTAGTAAACTAAAGAAATATCAACTTGACCAATATGAAAATGGCGATAAGATTGGTAAAGTATTAGCTTATAAAGTGGCTGAAGATCGATCTCAGAATGTTATTAAAGAAATTAAAGGGGATAATAACCAAGTCAATATTGCAACAGTTCGCATTGTTCTATCAAAATCTTTATACACCAGAAACCGTAGTTACGGAGGATAATATTAAAAATTATATAGCGGTAAACGGAGGCAAAACTATGGAGCCTGAACAATTTGATCAACTTGCGACAGACATTACAACGGCAGAAATTAGAAATGCTATCAACTCCTTAGCAGCTGGCAAAGCTGTAGGTGAGGACTCTATTCCTTTGGAATTATTTAAATATTGTATGGAGGAACTGATACCGCTATTAATTAAAGTGATTTATGCTATTGGTAATGGGGAGCAGGGACAAAAATCTTGGAGCCTCACCCAAATTATTTATTTTTTTAAAAAGAGCGAACCACCTCAGGAGAGAGGCTCCTATATAGCAATCTCGCTCATTAATAGTGATGCTAAAATCTTTGCAAAAATATTGACAAATAGGTTGGCACCAGTAATGTCTCAGCTTGTATCCTCCCAGCAACATGGGTTTATCCCAAAACGAGATACTACAGCACATATTAATATGGCCATCTCTGCTTTTGATGCTGCACAGACCCAGTCTACCCCACTCAGTATGATTTTATTAGATGCAGAGAAGGCATTCGACCGAGTGGGGTGGGGCTTTTTATGGGCTGCATTGCAGGCGTTTGGTATCAAAGGTCAATTATTGAGATGGATCGAATCGCTGTATGTAAATCCTATTGGCAAGGTATGTTACATGGGAAATTGCTCCTCTACTTTTTCAATCAGGAGAGGGACACGGCAGGGGTGTCCTTTGTCACCCCTGTTATTTGCTTTGGGTATGGAACCTTTTTTGATTGCACTTCAGAGCCAGGCTTTAATCTGCCCTTTTTTAAATGGTTCAAACTCTCTTGATATTACTGTGTATGCAGATGATGTTGCAGTTTTTTCTTCCAATGTGTCTCAAGCTATGAAAGGTATTATAGTAGAAGCAGGGAAATATGGCTTAGTTTCAGGCTATTGACTCAATACCAGCAAAACTCAGATTATTATGAATCATCAACTGCCAGCCCCGGTTTTAGGAATTTGTGATGTAGCAACTTACTTGGGGGTAAAAATCTCCTCGAATATTTATCTAATTGTGGCATTGAATTATGAACCATTATTAAAAGCGACTGCTATGCTATTTAAGAAGTGGCATAAGTTGCCGCTTAGCATTATTGGCCGAATAAACCTGGTCAAGATGAAAATATTACCAAAATATTTATATCTTTTTTGTTCGATTCCCTTATGGGTAAACAATTCTTATTTTCTCAGACTAGAGGGTATTATTAGCAGTTTTATATGGGGGTACAAGAACGCCCGACGGACTGTGTCCTCACTTAAAAATTCCTTTTAATCAAGGAGGACTGGCTCTCCCGGATTTTAAACTTTATTATTGGTCGGCTTTTTTGATTCGTTTTCGTAGCCTGCTGATCCCCGATAAATGCTTATATTTCCATAGATTTTTGTTAGGACAGGATGCTAACTTGTTTCTTTATAGGCTAAACGACCCCAATTACTTTGAACGGGTAAAGTTCAAGACGGTACGGGATACAGTTAATATTTGGCGCTCCATTCTGGTTAAGAGTAAGGTCTCTCTTTTTCATTATAAAACACCCTTGTGGTGCAATCCGGGTGTACCTGCAATTTTTCAGGACTCAGCTTGTCGTTTACTATCAGACTCTGGCATTAAACTATTGGGTGATCTATATGACCACAAGGGATTTATGGTATATGAACGACTGAAGATGTGTTACAACTTGCCTGAGGTGGCTCGGTTTCAATGCTATCAGATTAAGGATTATCTAGTGAGGAAATTAGAGTTTACTACTGTATCAGACTCTGAGGTTTGGAATTGTATTTATAGAGAAGCAGATAAAGCCCTGATTAGTATAGGGTATAAGATCTTCTCTGGTTACATTATTAATGACATTACAAAATTAGCTGAGAAATGGAGTAGAAAGCTGGCAATGAATGTACCATCAGATTTGATTACTTCATCTCTTAATAGCTTAAATGTATCTGTTCAATCTTCCGGTCTTAAATTACAGTTGTTTAAAACCGTATGCCAACTTTATCATACCCCCGAGAGAATTCTTAAATGGGCAACAAATAATAACTTCAGTGACCGTACGAAATGCCCAAAATGTGATCAAAGTGGAGCTGATATTATTCACATGTTCTTTTCCTGCCCGCATCTTATTGAATTATGGGATGGAGTAACTAAAGTTGTTTCTGATAGACTTGCTCGTCCTATTACATTTTCATCAATGGATGTGCTGGTGGGTATATCTGGGGGTAATAGGGTATTATGTGATTTGCTGAACATTTTAGTTACATGTGCAAGGCTGGTTATTGCTAGAATTTGGGTTAAAAAAAAAACACCAACGGTTATGGAGTGGTGGAGCCTTGTTAAGGAAACATATAATATGGAGCTTGCTCTTTCTGCTACAAGGGGTTTGCAGACGAAACGGAAAGTAGACAGAATGTGGGGATTAATAATGTCTTAATAACAGTCTATTTCTCTTCTTTTATTTTTTGTAGTATTTTTTTGGTTGGCCTCTACTGTGTCTATGATTTATGTATCCTCTTGTATTGGATATGTTAATTCGCTGATATTGCTAAATTGTATGTAGACAATGATTGCTTCTTATGGTTTGTTTTTGTTCCCCTTGAATCAAATAAAAATATTTTTAAAAAAATGTAATTGCATTTATATAGCGCTTACTACACCTGACGAGGCACCATCGCACTTTTTTTAATTAGTAGCACACTACTCCGAAACAGGGGACGTCCATTACAATGCAGGCATTGCATTTTAATCATTTTGTGTTGTAATGGTATGCAATGTAAAAACATGTGATGTCATGGTAGTTGCCCTGTAAAGTCTGCGTTGTAAAAGCATACGTTGTAATGGTTTGTGCTTTTAGCATCATATATTCCTCCGGTACGCACAAAGGATTATTGGTGAGTTGGCATAGTGAAATATGAAATTAATTTTAGTGATGGACAATGTTAGTCTGTTATTTGGTTAGAAAAGGATAGAGGAGGGATCAAAGAGGGATCGAAGAGGGAAGGATTTCAAATGTTTTGGGGGGGAGTTTATAGCCGGAGGAGGATGCTTGGGATGAGTAAAAGGAAGGTGGAGAGGGAAGAGTTTAGACAGGCTTGTTTGGGAGATCTGAATAGTAAAGAAGTATGAGATGATGCACGGAGGGGAAGATTAGGGAGAGTATAGAAAGGGTTATTTTGGGATTCATAGTAGTGGAACAGGGTTAGGGAACAATGAGAGAGTGGAGGTAGAGGATATATTGATAGAGGTATAAGGTGAGAAATAGCGTAGTACATTGGAAAGAGTAGTAGAATAAGGTTTAATGAGGTAGAGGATAAATTGAGAGCAGTTTAGGGTGAGAAATAGGGTAGTGCATTTGACATTCTGAGTTAGAAGAAAAGTAATAAATGTATAGATACCGAAGTACAAGGAAGGAATATATATTCATAAGGAAGGTAGTATATGTAGCTTGAAGATGCATTTAATACACTCCGACTTTCAAGTGTACCTAATTTTTTTAACATTGTTTTGTAATTTAATAGAGAAGTAATTGTAGATAAATAATTAAAATAAAAGAGTTATTATGGATCTTACTGAAACTTGCAAATACATGCTTTACCTGTTAAGACTGGGCCATAGAGGACCTTGCTCTATGGCTTATCTATGGCCTTTGTTAGGGTGACTTATTTGATAGAAGAAGTGTTTAAGGCTTCATAAAGGGGCTTTATTGCCATATCAATAAAACTAGGCGGCTGAGTTTCACTCCATGGAATTCCGCGGAGTGACATAAAAACTCTGCCCAACTGCAGAGTTCAGCGTTCAGGCAGAGTATTAGGTTTGGGCCATGCAGAGGCCATAAGAATTACACTTGGGTAAGTTAGAATTAGGGCAAGAAGTCTAGGTAGTTGTATGTGGTGATGGGAACATTAGAGTTATATATGGAGATGCCAAGTCGAGCGGTTGAGGGTGGTAGTGAGAGGGGGAGAACTGAGTTGGCACTGGCCTCTCTTACACGGATTCCCTGGAGCCAGCACACTACCCTGTGTTGCCTATGCCAGCTAAAGCACAGAATGATGGCCTTATTCTTTTCTTTCGGTTCAGTGGCAGCTGCCTGCCATTTCAGGGGTCTCCAAGAGTCCATCCACAGACCGTTTGCAAGCCAAGATCGCCATTGAGGGTCCTGCTTCTTCCAGGCCATGCAACGTCTCCAGCAAGACTAAGTTTAGATTGCCCGTTTTACTTTTGAAGTGGCTTACAGAAGGCTTGCGCCTAATCGATGGACAATAAGTAGTTCATAGTCACAAGTTAGGCAGCACAAAAGCAGTTTAAGGGCAGGCCAGTGAGCCTTGACGTTACTTATCGGTAGACTCCATCTTCCAATGCTTGTCCTGCCAATATCCACCTTGGCCCATGCAAGCGCACACCTTACAAAAACCTAGACAGTCCACTGTGTGCAGGGGGCAGGCGCAGTATGGCAAATAAATAGAATCACTAACCTCGCTATCTCCTCTACTGAATGAGCACTTCCAGGGTTCAGGACTCGGTAACTCTGCTGCTGCAGAGTGTGGAGCGGAGTTAACCACCCACCCCTAATTAAATTGGTACACACATGCTCTGCAGTAGCAGTTCTGAGACATGTTCAAAGGACAACTTGTCTGGATGGGTCCCTTAGATGTGTCAGTATTTGAATACATATCTGAGTGAGTGTTGCATTTTCTCTGTGCATGTGTCACTGGATATGTAAGTTACTATGTCCGTATATAACTTGCTATCTTAGGAACTGTATGGCTCTCTAAAGGTGTATGTTAGTGCCTGTATGTATTAATTACTGGTTGTGCTAGTGTCTGTTGGGGTGTGTAACAATATTTGCAAGTAGCTCTGTTAGGGCCAGATGCATACATTCTGTATGTGTGAGCAACCTGATGCAAGTTCCACTGTCTCTGACTGCTGTATGAGTTTCAGTATGGATGAGAGACTAGATATTTAACTGGACAGAGAGCTCTGTAAACTTCAAAGTACATGTTTTTACCCTTTAAGCACATAGCACCCTACAGCCTACCTCAGGGATGACTTATTTGTAGAAAAAGGGCACTTTAAAGCTTGGCATGGGATTTTAAATTCCATATCAGCCTAGCATTAAAACTGGATAGAGGGTCGGCTTTAGCAGTCCCAAGATATGTTTAAATAGCTACTTGTCTGGATGGGTGACTAGGAGTGTCAGTACTTGAGTTCATATCTGAGTGGCTGTATTAGATCCTCTGTTGGTGCGTCACTGCATGTGTAAGGAAATATGTCACTATATGGGTCTGTAAATGTGTCAGTAAGTTATGTTGGGTTATGTTAAAGTGATTTGTAAACCCAGAGGTGTCATGGTGCTAGCTTTGCTCGAACACAACTAAGAAACAAACTTGAGCTATTAAAAAGCAGATTTTTGCAACTCCTTTCTAAAGGAGAGCAGACAGGGTAAAGCCCTAACGTGTGGCGGAAGAAGTTTCCAGGTCATAGCTGCACTTATAATAAAGTGTCTTTCTACCAAATTCCTCCTCCTAATTCTGGGGAACACTGTTTTCTTGACCACAGAGGATCTGACATTTCTAGTGGGTGTGTACCAAGCAAACCCCTGCCTCAGAAACTCAGGGGCGATGTTGTGCAATGCCTTATAGGCAACACAGAGATACTTAAATTTAACGCGATTCCTGACTGGTAGCCAGTGTAGCTCAAGTATTGCATGGGATACTGAATGAAACTTAGGGATACCAAGAAGTAACCTGGCTGGGGTATTTTGTAAAATGTGCAGTTTCCTCAAATACTGTTCTTGGATATTTAAATAAAGGTCATTGTAATAGTTGAGTTTTGAGAAGACTCGAGCTGTGATGACAGTTTTTTTTAGCATCTGATGGAAGGTAGGGAAGTATATTTTTGATCATCCTCTTGGTGTGAAATAAGGATGAGACCACTGTGTTCACCTGATTTCCAAAATTCAGTTTATCATCAAAGACCTCTCCTAATTTCTCTGCCTTTTTCACAGGATTTGGAAGTGATCCCAATTCCTCTTGCCACCAGGCTGGAGCCCAGACCGAGGTGTGATTTCCAAATAAGATAACCTTGGTCTTTCCCAAATTCAGCTTTAGACAGTGTTTTCTCATCCATTTGGCTCTGGGAACCGCCACCTCCCCTGGGGCACTGTCTGTATAAAAAAGTCGCTGCAATCTCTCCCGCAACCCTGGGAAGTTCCACTTTCCTAGGGCTAAAATAAATATTAATGTGTGTGAGGCTCAGCCTCTCCAACATGGCCCTGGGGGCCGCCACCACCCCAGGGCACACATACAATAATGAAAGGGGTCCTTTGCAGGACTGTAGTTTCTTATTGCTTGGCAAAAATGCTCTTACTTGATAAAAGCAGAGCAATGTCTGCTTACCTTCTCAATAAGGCCATCTCCCCTTTAAAAAAAAATACATAAAGGCTTGGCCTTGGAGAATTGGGTCTTCTTTGGGGAAAGAATTCTACTTTACTCCTAAAGGCCTCAGGACTATAGTGGACTACTTCCCCCAACCAGTACTGCATCAGGAGGTGTGTTTGCAGAGTGCTGTATAAAGGGGATATGGCCCATGACAACCAAGCTGCAATCTAGCTGTGTGGATCTTATTGGATATGACAGGAGGGGTAATTTGTCCCCAAGGACACTCTGGAGTCAAGGGAACTTCGCCCCCAACTAGTAGTTTGCCAGGAGGTGCATTTGTAGAGAGGTAAAGAGAGGGGGCGTTGCCATCAAAAACCTCTATCAGAAAACCCACTGGGTGAGATTTACTGGAGTTAGCAGGAGGGATAGTTAGCCTCCAAGGTCACTCTGGAGCCAAGGGGACTTCATCCCTCTACTGGTAGTGTGCCAAGAAGCCCATATGCAGAGTGGTGGAGAAAGGGGGAGCAGTCTCCAACAACCTCTCAGCAATCCTGATGTGTGGGACTTACTAGAGATAACAGGAGAGTTAATTTGCCATGAAGGACATTTGTGGGGGCCAACTACCCCTCCTATTACCTCCAGTAAGTTCCAGCTAGCTGGATTCCTAAGAGATCTTTGAAGGCCACACAACTTTTTTCCACCACTCTGCAAACACAGCTCGCAGTGCACTACTGTTTGGGGATGAAGTCCACTTTACTCCTGAGGGACCTTGGCTGCCTGAGAGGTGGCCAGAGGCCCAGCCTCTTTTCTCCACCCATTTGCAAATGTGACTACTAGTTAAAAACCATACAAATTCGCTGAAAAGATCAAAGATCACAGGGGTGTTATAGTTAGGAATTAGCATTCAAAACACTTTAGAAACTCACTTAAAAAACCAAAGGTTACAAGGGCGTTATAGTTAAGAAATGGTAAAAACTAATATATTCTCTGAAAATAACCAAAGGTTACAGAGATATTATTGTTAGGCTCGGTTGTCACTCGTACAAATCCAGAGAAATTCAGCCATTATAGTTTGTTAGCTAACTATAAATTGTGCCCCCTGCAATGCACTGCTTGTGACCTCACATATTACTTCACCCATGACATGGTACAAGGAGCCCGAACTCCTCAACAGAATTTCAGAAAATTTGGCAAAAAGGTAGCTTTTGGTTCAGAAAGAACTCTTTTTGTTAAATGGTGTAAATTAATTTTGTAGTTCCTCAGAAATGTAAATATTACTCAGATATACAAGTGGGGAAGCGCAGGATTCACTAACCCTCCCAATCTCGAGCCTGCAATCTGATTGGTGGCCAACACTTCAAACCAAGAAGTGTTGGGAGCCATCTTGTGACTTGGTTGTACAGACTCACAAGACAAAATGTGAAAAACCTGAAAAAACAAGAAAAAGGGCCAGGGTAGAAACACTCTGGTTCCTTAGGCTTTTTACAAAATGCTTATTTTGGACCTGGGGGTCCCTGGGACCCCAAGGTCCAACAAAAGCATTTTTGTAAAATAATTTGGAGGGAGTCATGGTGAAACTGCAAATCTGGCCAAACAATTTTTTTAAATGAAACGCAGACTCCTGTGTTTCATTTTCTTTAAGCCCCTGAGTGGGCCAGGTCCTGGGGGCAAACATGAATTGAGATGTGGGGGCCCGCATGGGACCGGCATGCCCCAGGAGCCAACACCTCCCCAGGACTTACAGATTGAATGTGGGGTCTTCATGGCCACATGCAGCCCAAGTAATGGCCATCTCCTTGGGACTATTGTAAAAGTAAAGTGTGAGGGGCTCCAGCCCCCCACACAGTCGTGGGGACCACCATCTCCCCAGGGCTAAAATACTGTTGAAGGGGGGCTGCATGGCCCCCTTTGTGGAGCCATAAGTGGCCCTGGAGATCGCCACCCCGAGGGCCGGATCCAGCAGTCTCCCGGGGAGCCCACCCCCAGAACATTGCAATATGCTATGGCTTGGCGGAAGCACTGAACGGACTTACACCAAATTTGGCATGGAGGTAGATGTTGGTTCAAGGGACTGCCTTTTGCTTATTTGGTGTGAAACCATACAGTAGTTGCTGAGAAATGTAAGTTTAAAATTGTAGTGATATCTCTGGCTGCAGATATTTTGCTGTGGTTTCGTGATGAATTGCGAATGCAAGCGCCAACAGGAATGCTCAAAGTGTCTGGATGCAATCTGAATAGAAAGTTGGAGCCATCATTTTATCTATCGGCAATGGTTCCTGGGGCCGAAAATCTGTGTGAAAGCCCACATAAGTGGAGGTACTCTGACCCCATGGTTGAAAAATGTAGGTGGTAGGGACACTGGTTATGCGTCCAAAATAGATTTTCCTAATCATGCACAATATTTTCAACAATGCCATGACCATCAGCATGGTTCCCCTGTTTACCATCACGTGGACATAGCAACTATCAATGTCGTCACGAATATTAGTGGAAATATTAAAAAAATCAGTGAATCATTAATACACATTGATATAAAGATATTGAGATTTTGATAAATGTTTTTATAGAGATATTTATATAGTGAAGAATCTAGTGTGATGTTTGGAATTAATAATATAGGTATATTTTTTATGGGGTGTTGGCTGTTAAATTCCTGCTTTAGCTTTCTGCATTTACGACATAACTGGGGGATCACGTTTATCGACGTCATCATGATGTCCAGCCTCACCATGAAAATGGAAAATAGGATTTAGAGATGATTGTTCTAGAAATCCAGTAGAAGAAACATGAGTTTGAAGTGTACAGTAATAAAGCCCTAGTGTGTAAAATACTGTTATATGTGTGCATTTATGTGTTTTCACTTTATGGAAAAGGGGCGATGTTTGCAGTTAACGAAAACAGAAAATAGGTCTAAAAGAGGGTTTTCAAACAAACAGTGTAAAATAATGGGTTTAAACATGCTGTGAAAGAAGTACATATAAATATATATATACATACATATTACCTACTGGCGGTCGCCAGTAGGTAGTTATAGTTAGGATTTTTTTTAATGTTAAATCTCAGAATTCTATTTGGAATAACTTTGGCGCCGGTTGACGAATCTGCCAAAATGGCCTCGCCGAGCTCCGGTCCTTCCCTGAAAGTTTGGGGGGGATGCGTCAAGCGGGGGCCGAGATAAAAGGGAGGTCCCAAAACGCGTTTTCCCCATGTTAATTTCTATAGGGCGGTCGACCTCACTTTTAGCCCGAACGGCTGAATGGATTTACACCAAATTTGGCAAAATTGTAGAGACTGGTAGCCCGATGTGCCTTTGCTATGTCTCAAGATATGTGCTCCAGTGGATTTTGAGTAATTTAGGTTCAAAAAAATATATATATCTGTAAGCGCGCCCCGGTACGCGCTCCTGGGAGCGCTCCGGGCGCGCCACGCGACTTGCGCACAGAAAGCTGATTGGCTCTCAGGTGTCTGTAAACATTCCAAACAGTCCGGAGCGGCCGCCATCTTGTGTCTGGGTAGGATCGAGACACAAGAGGTGGCCCCCTAGGTTTGATGTGGGGGTCATAAAAGGGCCCC
The DNA here is from genome assembly GCF_964263255.1 of Lissotriton vulgaris. NCBI lineage: Eukaryota > Metazoa > Chordata > Amphibia > Caudata > Salamandridae > Lissotriton > Lissotriton vulgaris. The sequence goes on from NC_141687.1 coordinate 931,225,018, forward strand.
GCGGGGCATAAAATTATTATTTTTTTCGATTTTCGCGGGGGGAGCGCCCGGTACGCGCACCGGGGAGCGGACCAGGGAGCGTACCATGGGGGAAAAAAGGAAGACAGTTTTTTAAAAATGTAACATTTTCATATAAATTGAGGTAGTTCTGAAAAGAACAGTTTTTTTTTCTTTTTGTTTTATATTTTTTTTTTGTTTTTTGGAACATTTTTTTGGGGGGATTTTCAGAACAATTTTATATTTTTTTTGTAGTTTTTCTGGGGTGAAACAAAATACAGGGAATTGCAAACAGCTCAACTGGAGCAAAAACATGGGTGCGTCACGTAAGCGCGTCGAATGCTTCCGGGTGCGTTTACGCCGTGCGTATCACGCGGACGCAGCTACGCGATATGTCACGATCATGTTTTCGTTCGTGACATTGGCGCTAATTGGACGCTTCCCGGTTGGCGCATCGGGGCGCTTCAAACGCGTACGCTCTCCGGGGCACTCACCGGGGCGCGCACCGGGAGCGCTAAAAGGAAAAAAAATTTTTTTCAAAATCATAATAATTAAAAAGAAAAATGGGAAAAATTGTAGGGACTGGTAGCCCGATGTGCCTTTGCTATACTCAAGTGGTTTTTACGAAAATTAACTTTGAAAAAAATATATTTTGTGCTACATTGTGCTATATATATGTTAGAGTCCAAATGTAGCCCAAATGTAGCCCAATGTAGCCCAATGTAGCCCAAAGATGGCCACCAGAGACAAAAAAAACAAATGTAGCCCAAATATCAGCCATATGTAGCCCAACTATAGCCCAATGATAGAATGTACCAGAGTGTTCTAAAGAACAACTAGAGCGTTAACAGTCTTACTTATAATGTGAGACTTATAGTTAGGAATTAGCATTTAAAAAACCTATGAAATTCACTGAAAAAACCATAGGTTTCACACCAGTTATAGTTAGGAATTAGTATTTAAAAAACCTATTAAATTCACTGAAAAAACCATAGGTTTCACACCAGTTATAGTTAGCTGGAAATTTTACTGACATAAAACCATTGAAATTCCACGTTATAGTTAGTTGGACTCACTATAACTTGCGCGCCTGCAATGCACTGCTGATGACGTCACATATTACATCACTCATGACATCACTCCTTCCAATCAAGACTTCCGTAGGAAAGAAAGCACTCACGGGGGCTGGTCACTGTTAGTTTATTTACAGCGAACTTAGCACACCAAAAACAGACGTGTTTCAGTAAAGACCTTCCTCTATAGATGCTGTGGAGCTAACATATGGATGTATTTAAATATTATTTTTAGATGTGTTGGTGGTCATTGAATGTCTTCTTTTGTTTTCTGTTACAAATAACAATTGATTTTAATTTTAAACACTTTGTTTTGCACTAATCACGAGTTCTGTCAAGACATGGTTTTAACACACAAAAACAAGTTAAATATCATTTGTTTTTAGCCACATCAATTAGAATGCGCCTTAGTTGGCACCATGCTATTTATGAATGGCTTTTGTAGTTCTTTGACTGTGGAACTCTTCTGTTTCTATGCAAGTTGTAGGCTATAGCATGTGACCACTGAATGGGTGTATTTAAACCTATGTCTTGGGCTATCTGTGTCATGTGATCAAGCGCTCTGGGAAGCGCGAAACGCGTTATGGTGATTGGGAGCAACAAAGAACAATAAACTTCACTTGCACTTACTTTTGGGTCTGTGTCCTTGTTTACAGCCTGGAGGTAACCTCCGGATTATCCTTGGAATGTATAAGCCGATGTGAGTCTCTTTACGACTTTAACGGACCCCCTCTCGTTCTGGACCACAGCTGTTGGAAGAGACACGTTTTCCCGCGCAAACAGGAACACCGCGAAGAGCTCAGGTAGGAGCAAGGTTGTGGAACCCCCTTGACCTGCACAACAACACACAGAGCCGGAAAGCGGACTGGGACGCGTCTGATTCGGAGGAACCGGCGGGTCCTGTTGACTGCTTGAGGTACGTGTAATGTGGCGGAGGTCAGTATAAGGGGTGAGAGGTGTGCAAAGCTAAGGATTAAACGAGAACTGACTTCAGTGAATCGGGAGTCCAAGGCGATATAATTGTTTAATTAGTGGTGTGTTCCAAATGTCGTCGGACACGGTTAAGGAACGGGAAAATGCAGCGTTGCAAATGTTTGATAAAAAAAGAGCTGAACCCGCAAGAGAAAATAATGCGACGGAAAAATCAAAAGAAACAAACAGTACATTAAAAGACAAATTCAAAATGTTGGACAAAGCAAATGGTGGGAGGCCAGATCTCTGAGAATGTATTTGGATGTGGAGAGAGTCCCTCGTGGGCTACGCATCCTCCTTGCACCCAGCTATGAGAAGCCCAACCCCTCGATGATGCGTGAATGGGCGACTGTAATTTAGACTCTTCCAAACGACTAATGCATATTCTAGTAAAGTATGCAGACTCGGATAGAACGGAACTTCTAGAGGAAATCAATAAAATCAATGAAGAGATAGAAGCACTTAACGAGGAAAAGGAAACCAAGAAACTGAGAAAGGAAATGTGTGCGAGGCTGAAGAAAGAAGAGGATATAATAAAGGACAGAAAAACGTTCACATGTTTCCGAGTTAAAACGGTTTATGAAACGGGACAAATTTTTACCTTTTCCAAAAAATATGAGGTCTTGAGAAAAAATAAACACGCCGGCAAACAGTCCGCAGCAAAACCGAAAGTGATACGATCTGAAAATATCTCATCAGGCTCGTCGATCTCGGAAGTAAGTTCCAATCCGGACAGTGACTTGGAAGAGAAGAACAAGCGAGGGCAGCAGGTACGAAAAATACACTAGATGAGGAACTTACCCATTTTTGCGAGGACCCTGTGTAGGGCAATGTTCAGAATGGATTTATTTAATATTTTTTAAATATTATTTTTAGATGTGTTGGTGGTCATTGAATGTCTTCTTTTGTTTTCCGTTTTTGTAACTTGTTCACGGGCATCACAATTTCGTTGTAAAGTTTGTCAAAAACTAAAGTAAAAAAATCCTTTAGAAAAAACTTCACAATGTTTTCGGTATTAGGGTGGCTCTGGCAAGAGCAGTTGTATTGGTTTGTGTATATGGCTGCTGAATATAAGACCAAATTCAGAGTTTTATGTAACTTATATACACCCTGTTGCCTTCATCTGTAAAGTGCACTCCCTCATTTCTATAAAATCCATGCATGTCAAAAAGCAGATTGTTGTTATAGATACAGCCCATGTGATGGTCTCAGTTTTATTAACATGTTTCCTGGCTTTATCAATCTGTGGACAGAATCAATTTGACCACTTCTATTTCTGACTTTGGTATATATTAGCGTACACCAAGAAAGTGTGAGGGAAAAGTGATTTCAGTTCTGCGAAGGTTTGTTTTATTAGGATTTCCAGCCCTACTCCTGTCAATGTGCCTGGGTAATTGGAACCACAGGGCATAATCATGAGGAAAGGAGATTGGGAATACACAATGGATTTACCCAAAGACAGCAACTGATGAAACTTTAACCCTCTCTGGCCAAATCAAGTAATCTGCACATTTACCAAACCCAAATCCCTGTCAATGCATCTCTTTTTTGCAGCCTCCTTAGCTAAATAGATATAGCAGTGGCACACAATCCATACTCTAAGCATTTTGAAGTCAAGGAGCAATAGTAGCGAGGAGGAGCCTGGAGCTCAATGAGGTAATTATCCAAAGGTAAAGCAGTTAAAATTGAGGGGTTACAAAAAAAAGAAATGTCATTGGAGGATATCAGCATGAAAGTGAATACAATTAGGGAGTTTGTTGGATGCCTTGGCAAGAAGTATTATTATTGGCTGTTGTTTAGGAAAAGAAATGAAATACAGACATGGATATGGTATTGAATCTGTGGAGTCAAGCAAACCTTTTGTATCTTATTTGGAAGCTGCATGTTCCTTCAAGAATGTGCTGTGAACTTGTGAGCTACTTGTTCCACTGGGTTGCCAAGGGGAGCTAAGAATCTATTGGGGGAAAAAGGTGTTAAAGAGACAAGAACTGTGTTTTAAAAGTTGAGGAGTGATGACACAATGTAAATAATGATTCAGAAAAGGGGGTGGTGATGAACAGAGTGTCTGAATTAAGCAGACCACTCTTACCCAGTCCAAAGATCAGGGCTTGATCCATCACCGTTATTTATCTCACTGCACCATCCCAGCTCAGAACCTGGCTATATGCAAATCAGTCTGTCCCTGGCCCAGTGCATCATGGGAACAGGGCAGACTAAACTACCAAGCCAATTTTTCACCAGAAAGGAGACAAGCTACCGGGGACCAGTTTCTGGCATTTCAGCCATCTTCGGCCCGGCTTGCTTGAATCCTGATGGTGCAGTGAGAAATGGACTCATGTCTGAGTATACCCTGCCACACCTATAGTGGCCAAAAACGATTCAGAAAAGGGGGTGGTAATGAACAGAGTGTCTGAATTAAGCAGACCACTCTTACCCAGTCCAAAGATCAGGGCTTGATCCATCACCGTTATTTATCTCACTGCACCATCCCAGCTCAGAACCTGGCTATATGCAAATCAGTCTGTCCCTGGCCCAGTGCATCATGGGAACAGGGCAGACTAAACTACCAAGCCAATTCTTCACCAGAAAGGAGACAAGCTACCGGGGACCGGTTTCTGGCATTTCAGCTGTCTTCGGCCAGGCTTGCTTGAATCCTGATGGTGCAGTGAGAAAGGGACTCATGTCTGAGTATACCCTGCCACAGCTATAGTGGCCAAAAATGATTCAGAAAAGGGGGTGGTGATGAACAGAGTGTCTGAATTAAGCAGACCACTCTTACCCAGTCCAAAGATCGGGGCTTGATCCATCACCGTTATTTATCTCACTGCACCATCCCATTTTGAAGTCAAGGAGCAATAGTAGCGAGGAGGAGCCTGGAGCTCAATGAGATAATTATCCAAAGGTAAAGCAGTTAAAATTGAGGGGTTACAAAAAAAAGAAATGTCATTGGAGGATATCAGCATGAAAGTGAATACAATTAGGGAGTTTGTTGGATGCCTTGGCAAGAAGTATTATTATTGGCTGTTGTTTAGGAAAAGAAATGAAATACAGACATGGATATGGTATTGAATCTGTGGAGTCAAGCAAACCTTTTGTATCTTATTTGGAAGCTGCATGTTCCTTCAAGAATGTGCTGTGAACTTGTGAGCTACTTGTTCCACTGGGTTGCCAAGGGGAGCTAAGAATCTATTGGGGGAAAAAGGTGTTAAAGAGACAAGAACAGTGTTTTAAAAGTTGAGGAGTGATGACACAATGTAAATAATGGCACGTTTTAATTTCTGTTAGACCCTGCATCCTTGGCGTGTGTTGCCCTTGTATTTTTGCCTTTGTCTCTGGTGTTTACTCTGTGGTGGACTTCGTTTTTGCTGGTCTAGATGCTTTGGGCACTTTGCCACTGCTGCTCAGTGCCAAAGTGCAAGTGCTCCTTCTGTAAATTGTTTTCATGGGTTAGTGTTTCCAAAATTGGCTATTTGGTTTACTGTTAAGTCCCTAGTACAGTGGACTGCGTGTGCCCAGGTCCTGTAAACCAAATACTGCTGGTGGACTTGCAGCACTTATTGTGCCATCCACAAAAGCAGCCTTGCAAAATGGTCTCAGGCTTGCCATTGCAGTGTCTGTGTGCAGTCTGGTACTGCCATATCGACCAGGTAAGTGCACCCACTTACCAGGCCCTAACCTTCCCTTTTCTTACATGTGAGTCACCCCTAAGGTATGCCCAAGGTACCCCTGCGGGCAGGGTGCAGTGTGTGTGAAAGGTAGGACATGTCCTGGTGTGTGTGGCATGTCCTGATAGTGAAATACTGCCAATTAAATTTTTCACTATTGAACCGCAATCTGTCCCATAGGATATAACGAGGAGTTTACCTATAGCAACCTATGGGCATAGCTACCCATGGGAACAAGATAGGAAAGTGGAGTTTAATATGCCTGAACTCAGTCAAATAATCAATCTATCATATCATTTGTAAACTGCACTACTCACCCATGAGGGTCTCAGGGTGATGGGGTGGGGAATGCTGCTACTGCTCGAAAAGCCAGGTCTGGAGGAGTTTTCTGAAGGTCAGCAGGTCTTGGGTCTGCCTTAGGTGGATGGGGAGGGTGTTCCAGGTCTTGGTGGCGAGGTGGGAGAACGATCTGCCATCGATGGTCACTCTTTGGAAGCGGGGGACTGTGGCGAGGGTGAGGTTGGTGGAGTGGAGCTGGAGGGTGGGGGTGTAAAACCTGAGTCATCTGTTGAGGTACGTTGGTCCGGTGTTGTGGAGTGCCTTGTGTGCCTGGGTGAGCATATTGAAGGTTATCATCTTGTGGAATGGGAGCCAGTGCAGGTCTCTCAGGTAGGGTGTGATGTGGTTGAGGCAAGGGATGTCGAGGATCGGGCAAATAGAAGCTTTCTGGATGCGTTGGAGCTGTCTCAGGAGTTTGGCTGATGCTCCTGCGTAGAGGGCGTTTCGGAAGTCCAACCTGCTGCTGACGAGGAACTGGGTAACTGTTCTTCTTGTTTCAGTGGAGATCCACTTGTAGATTCTGCGGAGCATGCAGAGGGTGTTAAAGCCGGAGGAGGAGACGGCGTTGACCTGTTTAGTCATGGAGAGAGTGGAGTCGAGAATGACCTCTAGGTTGTGTGAGTGGTCGGTGGGTGTTGGGGCAGTTCCCAGTGCGGTCAGCCACCAGGAGTCGTCCCAGGCTGAAGGGGTGAATCCGAGGATGAGGACCTCTGTCTTGTTCGAGTACAGCTTAAGTTACCTGTTCCTCATCCATTCAGCGACGGCCTTCAGTCCTTCGTGAACGTTGGTTTTGGTGGTGTGGGGGTCCTTGATGAGGGAGAGGATCAGCTGCGTGTCATCAGCATATGAGATGATGCTGAGGTCATGCTGACGGGGGAAGTGGGCGAGGCTGCAGATGATCTTGGTGGCTTCAGAGCGGAAAGGGAGTAGGCGGGCGCTCTGTGTTCTGCCGGAGAGGAAGGAGGTGGTCCAGTCCAGGGCCTTCTCTTGGATCCCGGCATTGTGGAGGTGTGTTCGTTGTGTGTGGTAGCAGACCGTGTTGAAGGACTGACAGGTCCAGGAGGATGAGTGCCGCCATTTCTCCTTTGTACAGCAGGGACTTGATGTCATTGGTGGCGCCAATGAGGGCAGTCTTGGTGCTGTGGTTGCTGTGGAACCCGGACTGGGAAGGGTCCAGGTTGTTGTTCTCCTCGAGGTAGCGGGTCAGTTGATTGTTGACGGTCTTCTTGATGACCTTTGCCCGGAACAGGAGCAGGGAGATGGGCCGGAGGTTCTTGAGGTCCTTGGGGTCCGTCTTGGGTTTCTTGAGTAAGGCGTTGATCTTGGCGTGCCTCCAGTTCTCCAGGAAGGTTGCAGTCTCGAAGAAGGTGTGCTGACTTTCCAGAGATATGGTGCAATGGCTGTGCTGGTTTTGTTGAAGATGTGGTGTGGGCATGGGTCTGACAGAGATCCGGAGTGGATGGTGTTCATGATCTTGATGGTGTCGTCATTGTTGATGTTGGTCCAGGAGAGCAGGCGGTTGGTGCGGATAGTGGTCATGGGGGGGGAGGTCTCAGTGGTTGTCGGGGCGGTCGTGGCGTTGAAGCTGTTGTGGATGCCTGCGATCTTGCGGTGGAAAAAGGTGGCCAGCAAGTCGCACAGGTTTTGGTAGGGTGGGACGTCGTTGGTGCTGTAGCTGGGTGTTGAAGAGATGTTGAAGAGCTCTTTGCTGTTGTGTGCGTTGTTGTCTCAGTGGTTTTTGAAGGGGGGCCTTTTGGCGGATCTGATGAGGTGATGGTGTCTGCGGGTGGCGTTCTTGTGGACTGTGTGGCTGTCTGGTGTTCGTTCATGGAGCCAGATCTTCTCCAGCTTTCGGCCGGTTTGCTTGGAGGCCCGGAGGTCTTCAGTGAACCAGCTGGTTTTCTTGTTGGTGTGGCTATCAGAGGGTTTCTTGATTGGGGCAAGGGTGTTGGTGCAGTCGTTGATCCACTGTCTGAGGTTGCCGGTGGCGGTGTCAGAGTCGGTGGGGTTGACTGTTGGGGTCTAGGAGAGGGTGGTGTTTAGCTGGTCTTTGGTGACTTTGCTCCAGCAGCGGCAGGCATCTGTTGGGTGCGGTGGTGCGTGGTGGTTTTTTTTAAGGTGAAGTGGATGCAGTGATGGTCGGTCCAGTAGAGTTCGATGGTGTGGTTGAAGGAGACGTGGGGGTTTGCGGAGAAGATGGGGTCAAGCGTGTGACCGGTGGAGTGGGTGGGTGTTGTGACGAGTTGTCTGAGTCCGAGGTTGGCTTGGTTGTCAATCAGGGTGGTGGAGTTGGTGTTGTTGTTGTTGTTGAGGGTGAAGTTCAGGTCCCCGAGAAGGATGTAGTCTGTGGAGGTGAGGGTGTCTGTGCTAACAAGTTGGCGATGGAGTCGCTGAACTGTGGTCAGGGTCCAGGGGGTTTGTAGATGAGGGTTCCTCTGAGGGTGGTGTTGAGGTTGGTGTAGATCTAGAAGTGCAGGTGTTCGGCAATGCTGAGGGTGTCGTCGGTGTTGGTCGAGACTCTGAGAGTGTTCCTGTGGACAATGGCAATTCCTCCTCCTACTCCATTGGTGCGGTCCCTGCGGGTGAACTTGTAGCCTTCCGGGATGGCTATGGCTATGTCGGGTGCTGAGGCGGGGTTCAGCTAGGTCTCCGTCAGGAAGGCGACATCTGGGGAGGTTGAGTCGAGTAGGTCCCAGAGTTCAACGGTGTGTCTACGGGCGGAGTGGGTATTGAGAAAGATGCATCTGACGTGGTTGGGTTCTTTCCTAGTCGGCAGCATAGTCGGGCAGATACTTATGAAGATGCAGTTCCGGCAGGTGAAAACTCTGTGGGTGCACTACGGGTCTGTTGACTGCGGGTGAGTGTTTTATTTGCTCAAACGCTCCATCCTTTATCCCCTTTGGTATCGCTCCGGGCGGCCAGGGAGCAGGAGTGTGATCGTCCGATGTTGAGTGCGTGGAGGGTTCTGGCATCGTAGTGGTGTCGGGCGTCGTGGTGTTCACGGGGTGTAGGAGTCCTGGCGCTGCGCCGGTCCAGTCGTGGACGGGCGTAGACGGGCTTGCCTTAGGCGTCTCTTTGGCACGCCAGGGGCACCCCCGCTGGACAGCCTCTATATGAGGCGATGTATGGAGGGAGGAGCAGCTGGGAGGTGGGAGGTGGGAGCGGGTGGCAAATGGGATTGCAGGGGGGTGGGGCCGCAGGTAAGCAGCGGCGGGAAAATGGGGGGCCGCAGGAGAACTGGGCACAGGAAGAAAAAACAAGTTTGACAAGAAAACAAGTACAGGCACAGAGGAATAAAAACAAGTCTGGGCAAGAAAGTAAGTACAGGCACAGAGGAATAAAAAGCAAGTCTGGGCAAGAAAGCAAGTACAGACACAGAGGAATAAAAACAAGTCTGGGCAAGAAAGCAAGTACAGGCATCGAGGAACAAAAACAAGTCTAGGCAAGAAAACAAGTACTGTCACAGAGGGATAAAAACAAGTTTGGGCAAGAAAGCAAGTCCAGGCACGGAGGAATAGAAACAAGTCTGGGCAAGAAAGCAAGTTAGGCACAGGGTAAAAATGCAAGATTAGGCAAAAACAATGCAGGTAGTGCTGTGCAGCAGCATGTGGAGCAACCTGCCTGCGAGCAGGGTCTGAGGTCGCTCAGTAACAATGATTTTTACATTCTCTGTTAGAAAATATCACTATTAGAAAGCAGGTTTTTTCTTGCTTGGTCATCATGTATGCCTCTGCAAGATTTGTGTATTGACTGTCTGGCGTTGGAGTGACAGGAGCTGGGAATGTGCATTCTGCTCAGACAGCCACTTTGGGGGGGGGTGAAGTGTGTCCTGCCTTTCCAGGGTGAGTCAGGGCTGGGCTGAATAGACCTGATCTACATTCGGAGTAGGGGGGGGAGGTTTCTTTCATACCGGAATGGCCTGGTATGCCTTGAACAATGCTGTTACCACCTTCTGCCCGGAAGCTGCACCAGAGAGGACAGAACTGGTTTTGGCTGAAAAAAGAGCTTCTGTGCCACCAGAGAACAAAGGAATTTGTGTTATAAAAAGTGGGGCCCAGATCCCAGACTTTTAGATCACTTCTCGAATTCAAGAGGAACCTCTGTCAAGGATAAGAGCTGCCCCTTTGATGTGTGCTCTCTTGGTTTGGCCTGCAGTAGTTGTTTCTACCAAGGAGAGGATTAAGACTTTGCTGTGTGCTGTGTCTACTGCTTGAGGAAGATCTCCAAGGGCTTGAAGTAGAGTTTGCCTCCTCTTTTGAAGTCTCAGGGATACAAAGACTTCACCACCTGCTCCCCTGAACTTCCTTGCTGGGAGTGCTGAAAGGCCAACAGGGGTCTGTTGCTAAATTGGGCCTCTGGAGGTTATTCCAGCTGTGAGGGCTGGAAAAAAGATGCAACTACGAGGAGCGCAACACATCCACACTTCTTTCTGATGCATCGCTGAAGAAACCAATGCACCAATTCCTACACAGGCCCTGCTGTGCGGCAGCACGAACAATCGAATTGTTGATCTGCAGCTGGAGAGACCAATGCAGTGCCATTCCTGCTAGTGCATTGAGAACTAACGCATCCTCGATCCCCACGCATCGTACTGCAGTGCCAAATCTACAAAGAAACCGGGCCTGCAGTAAGAAACCAACACATCACCTCCCTGCACTGTAAGAAACTAACACATCACGTCCCCTTCAATAATGACCTGACGCATCACCCCCACCTTTTGGCAGTAAAGTACCGACACTAGAGTAAAGAACCAATGCATCACCTTCCCTGGGCATAAGGAACTGCTGCAGTTTTTATTTGTGACCATGATCCATCCCAGGTACTTTGAGTAGAAAGTATCGCAACTACAGTTTGCTTTGGACGGAACTGTTTCTACATTTTAAAAGTCATATCCTGATTACTGTATTGTGGGTTTTTTGTGGTTTTGTCTTGTTTGGTTTAAAGATTGCATAGTTTTCTAAACTGGTGTGGTGTCCATTTGTAGTGGTTTTACTGTTTTACTGTATGTGTACCCAAATGCTTTACACACTGGCTTTGAGACCAAGGGTGTGAGCAGGGGTTATTCTAGAAGTATATCCCCCTTACCATAACCAGGAAGAAGGGTGCCTACTTGGACAAATGTAGACCCCTATTTCGAACAATTTCCAACTCAGGACTATGTAATAAACTGTTGTGCAGTATTTAAGTTTTTAAAAACTGACTCTAAATGTCAGTTTGGACTCTTGTTTTGAAAGAGAGGGTGAGGGTTAACAGATGCTAACCATTCAAAAGTGGAGATGCAGTAGTCTTAAATGAGAGACATGATTTCATTTGCTGCCTTTCTCATGATGATAGAGTAGAAAGTTAAAGAGGTTGTGATTTTAGAGTTGCTTCTATGAGAGTTGTACACCATTTTTGTGCTTAGTTTTTCTTACAGACCAAATTCTGTTCGCGCAGAGCATACGTGAACCATGGTTGTGAGGGTCTCAATCGCATCCGACGGATACCCCCCACATTAGTGGAGGCAGCGGAACCATTCGCAATCCAAAGATTGAATGCGTCGACCGCCGCTTCCATCTCCGTCATTGGGTCCGGACGGGTGCCGGAGAGGGACTCAGATAGGGACACCAAATTAATTTGTGGCCGATGTACCAGAGAAGGAGTTTTTCTCAAGTCCTTATCTAACTGCCAAGCGAACTTAATCAAACAATATACATCTATACTGCCAATATACATCTATACTGCCTTTCACAAATGCAGTTAGTAACCCATATCGCACTGACGTATCCATTTACTCACCGACACAGCCATATGTACACTCACTCACCCATACAGACCCTCTCAGTCGAACTCATGAATCCATAGAGCCAGTGATTCACCTACTTACTCATCCATGCAGGGAATCACACAGACCCTCACCCACCCACACAGACACCCATACATGTACTCGGACAACCAATCAATGATCTATATAACCTCTCATGTACCGGCTAACCAACCCATGCAGCCACTCACACAACTGACAGACTGATACTGACTTTCACATCTATTTGTCACTCACCCATACATTCACTGAGGCACATATAATCACTCACTTATACAGTCATGCGTCCACTAAATCATACATAAAATCACTCATACACCCAATGATTTATCAATACACATTGGTGTATAAATATTTAATGCTCATTGAATTTTCAAAAAGACTCACAGTCACTGGATGATGTCATTAGTGTTGTTAATTGATATGTCATCAGTGATATCACTAACTATGTCATGGGTGATGTAATATGTGATGTCATAAGCAGTGCATTGCGGGGCACAAGCTTTAGTAAGCGTGCTAACTAGAACTGAAGAATTTCTCTGGTCTCATATGAAATATCAGCCTAACTATAACATCCCTATAACCTTTGTTTTTCAGTGAACATATATATAAATATATTCACTGAAAAAATAAAGGTTACAGGGACGTTATAGTGAGGCTGAAATATATGTCAGATTTAAACATTTTATGCAAACAACAAGGATCAGTGTCTGTCAGTGTTGCCTCCTGGCACATTCAACATCTGTGGTGATGGGCAAAAAGAGGGTTCCAGAAAAATTAGAACCAACTGTCGCTGCAAAAAGATTTTTTTTTATTTGTTACTTGGTGCACTTTATCACTACACAATTGCAATGGTGCAACTTTGCACAACACTGCACTGAGGCAAAGTGGTCACTAGTGATGCAAGGAACGGGTCTTTAACAGTTCTGAAATTCTATTCAATCTGGAGGGAGACAATCTGTTACATTAATGGGCGTCTATGGACACACTGATGATTCTGGCACCCGTTTCTGTTCATAGTGGGCTGACCTTCTCACGGCGATGCAGTTTATTACCTAAACCTAATCCGAATGAAATAAGAGTGCAACACTTTGAATGATCTAGATTGTTATAGTAAAGTCCAATAATGGAAGTACAATGTCCTCAATAACATGTAGCCATCTAGCAGCCCTCATTTCTCCTCTCCTTGAAAATGTGTGTCCTCCAACAGTTCCCAGTTTTTAATCGTGATGAGTCAACGCAATCCTCTCACGTATTTACATCTGATACAAGTACTACTACTGAGCTGACAAATATCAGCCCTAATGATTTAAGCGCCATGAAGTAATTATTTTTTATTGTAAAGGCGCTATGAAAGTCGAATATATTATATCATTATTACCCATGTTTTCCCCAATGAACAGAACATTGCTGTTAACTACGCAACTGACTCAGGACTTATTGCTATTTTTCCCCTGAAATATGAAATATGCATTTGTTGAAATCAGAATTTTGGTGAGGGTCGAGAGAAAGGGCTTGAGGCGTGTAGAGGTTTGCTTAGTAAACAAATCAGCAGAAAAACTTCAATTCCTTCCTACTGAGAAGATGAAAGAGTCTGAGCCACCAGTGTACTTTAAGTAATCAGGCTCGGGGCTAACAGTAGCTTTCTGTTCAGCTGACAAATGGAAGAAATAAATAACCCGGGCACTAAAAGTTGCATTAAGCAAATAAACATTTCGAGAAGAATTATGTGTGACATTCAAGAGAAAGCAAATAAACCCTGGCTTGTGGAAAGCCATCAAACCTCTCGCAAAATTAAATAACTTGCAATCATTATGCAGCATTGGAGGCTTGGCTATTAAAGGGAGCCCTTTCTTTCAGCGCCATTGGAAGGAAACAGCTGTATTCCTTGTAAACAGTGCACCGCTTAAACCTCCGCTCCCCGATAACGAGCAGACTTTGAACTCACAATTAATTCAGTTCCATATTTTATAGTCTCTCTGGGAAGAGGTGGAAAATCAAATGTCTACTTGCAGCTCACCAGCCATCAGATATTTAAGGGACTCATTCACAAAACTTTTTGCAGTCATATAAAAGCAAAATATTTGGTTTTGGGTTAAAACACCACTATCTTAATTTACAAAATTATGACTTGAAGAATTTTACGACCTTACACTCATTTAAGGAAGCATAACATCTCCCAGTAATATATTCGGGGTGGGGATATAAAGGTGCTTATTAGAGCCCTGCATCACTTCTGAACCAGAGAAAGTGGTGCATATGTGACACAGGGCTCTGAATCTGATTTATAAAGCCAAGCAAAGCCACTCTACGTGGCTTTGAGTGGCTTTATAAATCATGAGTAAAGCAATGCAATGGACACCATTGCACTGTCTCACTCTGCGCCCAAGAAGTGTTCCATGGGTGTTGAAGTGAGTTTTCCCACACAACACCCATTGATATTTTACGATGACGCAGATTTACGAAGTCATGTAAACCTGAGGAATCTCCCAATTCCTTTTGCCTCTCAGGATGACGCATAACAAGGAAAAATACCCTCATTTTCTCCTAGTTTTCCTCTTTCTATGTGTGCTGCAGAATATATAGAGAGAGGAAAACACCTGCTAGGATTGGTTTTGTGGAGGAAGGTACCCCTTCTGGGAATGCACAAAACTGCTATAGCTCCCCAGGAGAGCTATAACAAGGAGAAATATCTTTATTTCTCCTTGTTACTTCCTCTTTCCATGTGTGCCACATTCTGCAACACACATAGAAAAAGGAATATGCCTCTAAGGGTTGTTTTTGTGCAGAAAGGTTCCCCTTCCTGCACAAAAACAAGACTACATGCAATGCAGGCACCCTCTATCACAGTGCAAGGGTGCCTGGGTTGGCCCCAGGCAGCCCGTTCTGTGCTAGAACACTGGAAAAGTCAGGATTGTACCATATGCCTTAGATACAGCATATTTTTGCCCTTTCCTAGTGACGCCGTGCAGTGCTGCGAGGTGACTTGCAGCACTGCACTGCGTCACTAATTCTTAAATACACCCTAAGTGGTGTTCCCACCATATTTGCTTTTTAAAATTTAGGAACTCATTTTGATCCTGGCCGATGTGCTGCCAATAGTCCAGGGGGTACAGGCAATGAACTCCATCACTGTGGTGGAACGCAATCCACTCTATATAGAGATCCCCACCATAGTGAACAGCACTGAAGGTTTATCTGAGAGACCACCATATTGAAAGCATCTGTTCTGCTAACATTTGTTTCGAGAAAAGAGACTGCCAGTTCAAATATTTACACCTGCAGAGCCAATAGAATATCCGCTGGTGGAAACGTAGTGAGTTTGGTGGGTCAGGAACATCTCTGTTTTACAGCGGTGCTCCGGCTCCATCAAGCTCTAATTGAGGCCCTTAATTCTGAAAAAAGTGAGGAAGTAGGTGTGCATGTAGTGTGGCTAACTGCCCCAAACAGCCATATATTTTCAGGGACTATAGACATATCATAATTGAAAACATTTTTTCCTTCTAGAGACAAAAAGGGAAAAAACGCAAGTGTGCAAATGCATACAAAACGTACTCCTGTGGAATGTCCCCACTTTACGCTGGATATAGAAGTATTGCTGGAAATCTATGGCTTGCATAGAGTTCAGATGTGTACTTCTGTGGATTTGATAAACATGACAAATGCAGCAATCTCCCGCCCAGTCAAAACCTACTGAATGATTTTACCACTGGTTGGTGGCTTCTACATCATCCATAAATAAAACCTGGTGGTTTCAGTAGAATTTAACACACCATGAAAAGCCAATGGTAACCTGGGAAGTAAGGGAATGTGAATTGGATATTTTTTCATGCATAATATGAATATTGTCAGCAAAATGTTGCTAGTAATGCAAATTAAGCTTGGGTTGCAGGCTGTATGGAAATTGTGAGTGAGGAATGCCTTTGGGTACAAAAGTCATGAAAGACACCTGCCTAATGTATTTGCCAACCAGATTATAAAGCTGTGCAGAGAACATAGATAATGCAACATATGTTGCCCTGGCAAACACTAAGACATGTTCTGCTCAAACCAGTTTCCCACATCAACAATACAGTGAAAAGGGTAACTGGGAGAGCATCAAACTTCTAAATGATATGTCAAGCCTTAATCATCAGAACTTGTGTGAAATTACATTTACATAAACACATCTGTTGCCCTTACCTTGTAAGAATGTGCAAAGTACGTAGGATAGCTGATGCATGCTTGCTCACATAACCCATCCCAATTTAAGGACAACCTCATATCTGATATGCCAGACAAACTATTCTCATCTTGCATTCCAACTTTCTCTTGCCTTTACTTTTACCAAACTCTGAGCCAAAGCAACTCCTTTCCACTTTTTGTTTCATGTGACAGAATAATCCCCACTAACTTTATGAGAGTGCTATAACCAATAACTCATTTTATTACCCGGATCATCGTTAACCAAGCCCAAGGTTCTCCAATGCCGGTCCTGGAGGGCCGGATCCATGCAAGATTTTTAGCATATCCACATTAAGATAAATATGGTTGTCATAAAAATATCTGACATGGATCCACCCCTCCAGGACTGACATTGGAAAACCCTGATCTAGCCTAACGATTTGCGTAAATCATCCACCGCAAATTAGTATACTTCCAAAATTAAATGTAAATTTCAACTAACCACTAAACAATGTCATTGAAATAATTTTGAACTTGCACAGGTAACAAACAAATATATATTTTTTTACAGTATGTGATAATCAGTCAAAGATCCTTTGAGATAATGTCGGCACTATAAAGAAACGATAGAAAAAATAGCAAGCATTGGAAAGAACCAATATGTCAGGTGTTTTGGCAATTCCTATTTGTTTCCTCTCAGGGTTTTTGCAACATTTTATTATTAGGGAAGCTGAAAGGGCCTCATCAATCTAAAAGAAGTTCCTGGAACTGAAGGGAACTAGTTTTTGTGTGGATGTGCTCATTATGGAAGAGTGTGACTATCAACAATAATTCAGTAGAGCACACCACTGATATTGTAAACAAGAAGACAGTTGACTTGAAAAACGTTAGAATACTGAAAAAATCTTGTATTTTCAGAAAATTACATAACAGGACACATATCAAATATATACAACAAACATAAGTGGTTATCTACAATGGTGACATAATAAGGGGAAATGACTGTACATGTTTTCAACAATACAAACTTTAAATAACAAACACAGTACATGGAACATCAATTTTTCATTTCATAGCGTTGTGTAAACTTTAACAGAAGCACTAGGAAGACCTCCTTAGTTGTATGTGTCTAGTTGGGCAACAACGCTTAATTGCGAACGTTAATGATGGAGGTGAAGAAATGTTCCCCCTCGTTCTCTCTCAGTGAACTCCCAGTGCAAGACACCGGAGAATCTAAAGGGATATTTAACTTCTAAATTGACCACTGTTCACATAACGTACCTATCCCCATGTTCTGCACATTACTGGATTACCCCATTGAGATTATCAACCATTATGAAAGAGCAGCATGTCCTAACTCATAATGAAATTAGCCAGTGGCTAAAGTGGGCTGACCCATTGTCCTATGATGCATACTGATGTGGGTGGAAGAAAAATGTGAATGACAGAACAACTGTCTAATAGAAAAGGTCTGGCTGAAAAGTAAAATCTCTAAAACAAACTAGGCTATACACATAATTTTATAAAATCAAAATGTCTTGCTACAAACAGACCTCTAAATGTGTATGGCATTGATGTCCAGACTCTTGCCTTTGCAAATATTTTTTTGTAATGTTTTTGTAAATCTTTATTGCAGACAGAGAGTCTTACAAAGACAGACATATAAACAGGCTTGCAAATAAAGACAGATAGAGAGGCTTGTAAGGACAGACAGATAGGGTTAAAAAGATAAATTAGAGATAGTGTTGCTAAAATAAATATTAACACTTAAGGTTGCTAAGCTAAATATAAATAGACAGACAGATAGATCAATAGAATGATAAAAGATAGATAGATAGATAGATAGATAGATAGATAGATAGATAGATAGATAGATAGATAGATAGATAGATAGATAGATAGATAGATAGATAGGAAATTCAAATAAACGCCACAACTTTCATTAATACTATAGGAGTCAAAGGTCTATATAAGCATGTTACAAGATTACTGAAAGCAAACTAGAAAGCCTTATCAGCAGAACAAACCGGCTACATTTTTTACGAGAATAATTGTATTCTTCAATTAAAATATATACCTGCATGGCAAACACGAGTCAAGTTTGCAATGCACTTCATTGTGTGCATAGTAACAAGAGAATTACTTTATACAGATCATCAGCAGATCAACACAAACTGGTATACTGCGAAACAGCAGCAGTCAGATAACAAGGTCACTGAAAAAGATTTTACAAAAGCATTAGCTGGAGACAGGAACTGGTGGAGCTGGATTGCACCCTGTTCTCACAGCTGGTAGCATCCTGCTTTCACATCAGTCTGTAAACACAAAGCAACACTGAACAATAAAGTGAAAACAAAAACACAGGCACTGAAGAGAACTACTTGGCGGATGTGCCCTCAAAGGGCAGTCTGCCAATGGCTGAAAAGGCAACTCTTTGCCCTATGCTCTGTACTGTAGTGGGAGGAACCAACATTCAAATTACACGACAAGAGACCAATGGATTAAGTGAGCTGGCTGGAACCCTCTTCAAGTAAGTATATTATAAATATAATTCAATAAACTCAAATGGTCTTGCTAACGCCAGACCTAACACATTAATTAAAAATAAAATATAATAGGAATAACGGGTAAAATATTAGCTTTTCAGAAGCACAGTGGGGCCGTACACATTTGTACAGATCAGCAGTATTTAATAGCTTAAAATCATGTAATGCCTACAACTTTTTCAATTTTCAATATTAGGCATGTTAATATATGAAAGTGTTCATATTTTTCTCACGAATAGTTGGTGAACTCAGAAATCAGAAATGTATCTTCAACTAAAAGGACGATATCATCTTTCATTTGGTGTCAATGGTTTCAAGGTCGTCTTTTTGCAACACACTTTAATGCATGGTTTCTCTTTAAACGTACTGTTTGGCTGGAGTGAGATCTGCGAGGCAGTCTCATAATAACGAAGTTCGATCTTCGGTCACCGGACATGAAGTCCGTAAAAGTAACATTTGCCAAAACATAGGGCCTCATTTATGAAAAGTGATGCATCGCTGCATGAAAACAGCGATGCGTCACTTTTCACTGCGCACTCCTTACGACATTCCTGATGCGTCATATTTAATGTATGACGCATCATGTCGCAAGGAGTTACAGATACGTCAGTATTTCTGACGAATCTGTAAGCGCAAAAGTGACGCATTGCTGGAGTGTGTCACAAAAGTGATGCAACTACAGCAATGCGACCTTTCACATGGGGCAAGCCCCATGTGAAAGGGCTTGCGTCAGTCTTACGCCTGCTGTGAGGCAGGCGCAAGATTTTGACGCAACAGCGTCCTAAAAGTGACGCAGTGAAATCTCATAGATTTCACTGCGTCACTATTATGAGGCTTTTTGCGAGGGAACGCCCCCTCTGCATACATTATACCTGACGCAGGTATAATGTGGTGCAGGGGTTTAAAAAATGACGCATCTACCTAGATGCGTCACTTTTTAAATATGGCGCAAAGAGGTGCATTTTTTACACCGCTGGTGCGTCACAAAAAGTGACGCACCGGCGGCGCAAAACTGATGCAAGGCCTTCATAAATAAGGCCCCTAGGGCCTTATTTATGAAGACCTTGCGCCGCCAGCGCGTCACTTTTTCCCATGTTAAAAGTGACGCACCGGCGGCGCAAGGTCTTCATAAATAAGGCCCCTAGTGTTTTCTGCGATATAGGTAACTCTTCCGGCCGGTATCACTCCCAATGGCAAGCGGGGGAGTGGTGCATTGTCTCGAGGCCATTCATGTGTCTGTCTGCATTAAATGCAGTAACAGTTGTACAATGTTTACAGTCTTTCTAAGGTTTCAGTTGCCGAGGAGGCACATCATGGGTACAACATCACAGAAAGCATTTGAAAATAGTGCCCATTTTGCACGGGCGCGTTGGCATGTGAGCCTTGGTGACTTCGATAAGGCTGGAGCACTAAAGAAGAGGTGGCTCCCGTGCTTCTTTCAGGCTGAGACGGTGCAGGAGATGCATGATCGCCTGCACAGTCTCACTGTGGTCCACTCAGTCTGAATATGGTTCTGATGCACAAGTGTGGCAATTTGTTGGATGCTTCACTAATGTTTTACTGCTGGCACACTTATCATGTGCCTGCATGCTTGAAGTCACTCTTAAAAGTTCCCTTGTGGTTTATTTCTCTTTCTCCTCCCACTGCCCACCCTTTTCTCCTTGCAAGCGTTGAAAAGAGAGTAGACGATGTTTTGACAGAACATCTTTGTCTACTGTTGCTGGAGTTGTGGCTGGCCTGAGTGAGGTGGTGCAGCATGCCTGCTGGTAATAGCTCATCATATTTCGAGGGTGTGATGCACTTCTATTAACTTGGGGACATGACAGGATACCCTCCAGTCTATCCTGGATTGGGACAACATGATTTGTGCTTTCTTGCTATCAATGAGACTAGACCACCTATATACATATTTTTCGTGGAAGTATCTTCAGGTGTTCTAATAAAACATTTCTGCCCGAGAGACATCATTCTCCATAAGAAAGACTGATCTAGGCATCAGTGGATGCCGTTTGTAGGGCACACCATTGGTAAAATGTATTTCTGCCCAACAAACAGAATGTGTGGCTTCAGTGCCAGATGAACAGTGACTGCTCTTCATGCTTCCCATTGTCTCTCGTTGAGCCTTTGAGATCACTGTAGAAAGCACAGCTGTGTAGCCCGATGGAGAGAATGTCCATTGACTGGCATTCATATCTGCTATGGCCTTTATTGTATAGGAGTAGAAGGGAATCCTCCGTGTGGCTGCATGATCTACGTTTCCCTCTGGTTTTCCTTTCAGAGTTCGCGTCTCGGTGAAGGAGATCATAGAGCACAATCCACCAAATATTCCTGGAATAGAATTTTTCCTACTTTTTCAAATGGCTGAACTATTTTTTACCTTCTTTTTGATATTTTTTTCCGTTTGCCTTCTACAACCCATTCAGGCACTCTAATAAGGGAATGGTGATTTATAAGGCCTAGTCAGCAGACTCCAGTTTAGGACACTGGCTGGCTGGAGGTAACACAGGAGCCTAGTTCTATTCTTTGCTGGTAGCATTTGCCAGTGCAGCTAATGACCAGTATTTCTCTTTTCCCTCTTCTGGCGATTCAGCAAGAAGACGCTGGTGCTTATAAACCAATTTTCATGATTAGGGCAGTAAGCTCAATATTTTAACTTAGATAGATGATTTTGTAAACCTGTAGAGATATGTCAGCTGCAATCAGACCCTGATTCTCATCCTTCATCGACTCTGGAAAGATGGTCTTGTTGGCTCAGAATTGTTTTGTAGCTAGTGGATGTCGTTTGTTGGGGACGAACTCAACCACTTCCTTTCAGTCTTTGGCTTCTTCTGATAGCATCTCCATTCTCACACTACCTTTTGGTCACAATGCTCTTTGTTCCTCTTATTCAGGATGTATCAGTGCATCCAGTATTCAGCTGTTGCTGGTACCTCGCTGTTGTTGGGTCTACAGTTCTATTTGATCTAATTCTGTCGGCTTATATTATGTGGGTGAGCTGCCTGCTGTTAGAGCTGACTGCTCTTCATACTTGCCGTTAATCAAAAGAGAGAGAGAGGACTAGGCAGCTAGTCCGTATCCCCGGGGATTATGTGTATTATTAATAAGGACTAGCCTAATAGTGGAGAGACTCAGATTTGTATGTTTAGGGGAAAACCATTTGGTTTGATCATGAAGCCCTCTCCCACCAACCTGGTTCATCATCGGGCCCACCCAGTGACACCGAATATGTCCCAGGTGTGCTTCGACACCTGAATACAGCGGAGCAGGTATGTTACTGAGTGTGCAGTGTGGTGACGTGGAGGGTATTGAGTATTTTAATAACTGGGTCTCTGTTAGCATTAAAAAGGCTGATGGATGTATAGGAGTATGGATTAGGACTTCCTGCATCCAGGTGTGGTCTACATGTTTCAGCCAGGCCTTTATTTTTGATACTGGCTTTCCTCAGGACCAATAAAAAGGTGATAGTGCAGTCTTAATTTTAAGTGAAAGTGTAATATGTATAAATATGTAGCACTCGCTAAGGTGCTATATATGTGCGAGGAGGATATGACATAACAAACATACAAAGAAGAGTCTTAGCATGGTTGCTTTAGGTCACAAAACAAAGTAATTGCTGGTATCTAAGGTGCTGTGTACACGGTAAAAATGTGTTAAATCGTGTAACCATAATGGTGGTATGGTTATGGTGAGGGTTAACCAGATATGCGTGGGTATTTGTGGTGGGCTAAACAGCGTAAGCAGCACTCACAAATCATGGGGTGGTGTACTTGTATGTATATATTTGTATTTCTATAGCACAAATGTAGCCAAAAGAGAGAGGAGGGCTGCATATGGCCAAAGACAAGTATAAAGTCGATGAGTATTCAGAGAAGAAGCTGGGTTGTGGACAGTTAATGCATTGTGTTGTAATGCTCTTTAAAATGCCTTGAGTGCTCAAATATTTCCTAAACTGAAGCAGAATTAATACAGCCCTGTTGGATGTGTGAATGTTGTTCCAGACTCTAGGTGCATGGATGGAAAAGGCCTTCTGTCTTGGTTTATTCTTTTTTACACTCACTAGTCTTCAGTCTGATAGTGTCCTGACTGTGCATGTGCCAAGATCAACCAGAGATGGTGATCTTGTCTGCATGATAAGAAGGGGTGCTGTTCTTGATGGTTTTGTAAATGATGACACTGGCCTTTAAGGTGGCACGGACCGGGAAAGGGAGCCAATGAAGTTCCATCAGGATGGGCATGTAACTTTGAGATCAGTTGAATTCAGGCCCTCGATGAGTTCTGATGCATGTAGGATGCCCCAATGGGGTGCCACTATGGAGTCTGGGAGGCCTTCGAGAGGGGCATATTGATGACTCTTGATGCTGTTATTTGTGAGTAGAGCTTCAAGTGACTACATTTAAAGGTTGAAGAGGCTAAAGATATCTAAATGTCTTTTATAAATTTATGCTGTAAAGGTCTTGCATGGTTTTTCAGAATTACATGTAAATTCTGTGGACCCACCTAGGCATTTCTCCTCCTTCCTTTAATAACTTCCAGTTAAGAATGAATTACTGTGCCCTTTCAGTCCTGAATTACATCTCTCTCCCGTTGCTTTTACTGTGGTTGACATACGCTCAATTGACTAGGCTTCTACTAGGTGGTTGGCTTCCTCTAAGACAAGTCATTCAGGCCATTCCTATGAGTTGAGTTCATCCTCTGCATTACTATTACTTGTAGGTTGTGCTCTCATTTTGCTGAGGTGTTGCAGGTTTAGTGACTTACGATGTGATTCTTGGGCACTGATGGTTTTTAGTGGCTACAATGGTATGTCTCAGTATTAATCTTGCCTACGAGTGAGGTAGCACAAGTATGGTTGGATGGCGCAATGTGTAAAAGCGTTATGAGTAACATTTCTGCATCTGCTGTTGATCACAGCTGCGAATATTTTGAAGGCAAACCCAGCTTTTAATCTTTTGGATACAATCAAATTGGTCAGCAGTGCGCCTCATACGGTCGAATAAAACACCAAACCTATGGTTGAATGAGCTATGTTCAAAACATTACGAATTACATTATTAAAAAATAGAAATATTTCTAAATAGCAAGACGTGCATACAATACTTTATTATGATGAAATTAAAGCTTTCTAAGGCTAAAGTCTTGGCCTGTGGGTATTTTGTTGACCACAAACATTGTGCTCTATTGTTATATGGTTGAAAACAAGTGTTACATGTCGAAGGACGGCAATAAAACGTAAATCTCGGGGTTCAGTCAACATGCTCTTGAGAAGGAAACAAAGCCTCGTAACCACATTTGCTGATCAGTTTTGTTCTCACTTCGCCCTTTGGGGCGGGAAGGGTTAATTTCCTCCTAAATTCTCCTCCCAGGCTAGTAAAGATTGCACTTGCATAAAGCCAGGCTGAACATAAACCAGTCATGCTGCCCTACTGCGAATGAAGCACATTCAATTTTCAATCCAATTACATTTAGAATCGCAGCGGTTAGAGCAGTGGAAATGAAGTGTTTTTGCAGAAAGCAAAGTGGCCTGTTTTGGCTGTGGTGGTGGCTTTGTGTGCTTGTTTTCGACCGACACATGCTGGACTCAGCATATCCGCCAGAAGATTTCTTGCCCAGGGATATTTCACCAGCTCCTTCTCCAAGTGAGACGGGGAGAAGAGCGAAGAAGAGACAGGCAAGGCGTCACATGTTGCATCTATTTGTATTTTGATTTTCACATGGTTGGAAATTAATGAAAGTGTAACTGACTAGGGGCCAGATGTACAAAGCTTTTTTGCGCTCGTAAACGGGAGATCTGCCCCTTTGCGCCCTCAAAAAAGGGTCCTGGCATGTACAAACCCTATTAGGTCACTGCCTTTTGCGAGTCACTGACTTGCAAAATAGCATTTGTGACTCTCGCTATTAGGAAGGGGCGTTCCTTCCTAATAGTGAGACTCAATTCCATGTACTATTGTTTTGCAACCGCATTTACGGCCGGCCACTAAGGAAAACGGTCTGCATTTAAAAAGAAAACTTCTTTATTTAGAAAGCATCCACAGACGGTGGTCTGCTGACCCCTGAAGGCCACTATTCCTGGGAGTGCTAGTCATTCCCAATGGGGTCGCAAATTGAGATTGTCTCATGAATATTGATGAGGCATGCAATTTGCGACCCCTATTGGGAGTCGCAAACAGTGTCTGAGAGTTTGGCGAGTTGCAAATTGCAGGTCACAATTTACGACTGGAAAAAGTGAATGGTTGTACATCTGGCCCCTAGGAGGGTTACCACCTATAATTGCTACCCCCTATACTCCAACCCCCTATTAGTTCTGAAAGACAAATTGATAAAAAGATGGACGACAAGGGAAAACCTGCCATAATATTTGCATAAACAGTAAATCTAAAGGGAGAAGAATTACTTGTGATACATATTTGTGCCAATAGGTGGAAATTCTGCTGTGCCAATTCCACCATGTCGCTGACAATCTCTGTCAACAAGCAGCAGTAAAACCAGCCTTCAGAGAGAAGAAAATCCACCATACTAATAAAGGATTGGACATCCCTGCTGACAGTGCAGCACAAAAATTTTAACATAGAAAACACAGACGGCTCCTAGAATGACGGACATGAAATCTAGCACCACATCTTTTCATTAGAAGTACTTTTAACTATTGATGGAAATGTCACTGATAATGTTGGACATTGCCTGAAATTCCACTGTAGGTGTTGCCCATTGCTTCTAAATCAACTAACAAAACTGGCCAATTTAGTTGTAAATTCATTGACAGATTTAATGGTAATCTGCAGCAATAATGGTGATGACTAAATCGTCAGTCTTTCTACTGGTAGTGCTGTAGAGGTGCATAATCTGGTGGCGGCGGAAACATTTTTATTAGGTAAACCTAAATCATTTTAATATAATCCTAAGCATATTTTTGCAATTCAGTGCATGCTAAACTCTCCTTAAAATTGTGTTAAACAAATACAGCGATTAATCAGGATTTGCTAGACAATCAACTTTTTCAGAATGAGGCTTTCATCTCATTTCCAATATTTGAAGATAACAATACTGTATCAACCAATCAGAGTGTCACACTCCATGTAAAAGCAGGGGTGAACGTAACTTACGAAACCGAGGCAAATAAAGAGGCAGTTTTTACTTTTTTTTGAGACATGTATAAAAAGTGAAAATAGACTTTGCACTCCTCGCTGGTTGTTAACTTCAAGTGACCACCAATATTATATGGTTATTTTAAGCATGTAAAAACTTTCAACATGAATAATAAAATATAATGGCAATTTATTACAATATAACATTGTTTCTGTTTGTGAATCGCACTTCCAAAGCTTTATCAAAACCTTGTAACCTCTCTATAGGATTAAAATGCAAGTGCTTGACAACAGATGTCGGCTAAAATGTACACAATTATGCTAAGAATATTAATTTTTTTATTTTCATCAAAGTTGGCGATAATAATCCTCATAACCATATAAAGTGCAAGTGCTTGTCAGGAGATATCGATCACAGTGTACACGATTATACTAAGAATATTCTTTTTTCTTTCTTTTCACCATGGGTGACAATATTAATCCTCATAACCAAATTCATGTAATAAAGCCCAGGTGGGCATTCGGTCTCTTCAGAGAACTCTTTGGCTTAACAAAGATTTAAACCAATTGAGGACTGTGAAAAATGCAAAATAAAGTGCTCTGAATAAAGTGCAATGTGTCTGTGGTTGAAATATTGAGGAAAGGATATTACAGGAAGGGATTACACTCTACATCTTCATAAATGCGTGTGTAAATCTTCTTCACTATTCAAACTCCATGGTTGTTTGGATTTCAACAGTACGATATAGTTAGACTCTAACTGTCTGATCTGCTTCTCTCTGTGCCCTCCTCTTAATTTGGGGTGGAAAATGATACCAGGTTTAGGTGGTACAATCCTCCCTATTACCGGGTCATTACGTACTAAATGGCAATATTTGTGGAGTATTGCACAAATTGATTCTTCTTGTTTATTGAAGGAGGTGAGTTTAACATTTTGTTTTTGACGGCCTGAGTCTTAGATTTGGATTTTTGGAACAGTATTTGTTCCCTTGATCTCTGCTTGGTTATCCCAATCGCTATGTCAATGCAAGTTGATAGATAACCTCGCCTTCAAAACTTAGATTTCATTTGGTCTATGGCAGTTTCTTCTTCTATAGGCTCACTACAGTTGCCCCTTACCCGTATTGTCTCTCCTTAGAGAATACTATATACTAACTTACTTGGAAGAAAAACTTGTAGTATTCAGAATCGTGTTTCCAGCTGTGGGTTTTCTGTACAATTTGGTTTGCAGTTTACTATCTTTGATATAAACCATTAAATCTAAAAAGTTGACCTCACTTTTCCTAATTACATTGGTAAAGGGTAAGTTGAGATCATTACTTTCGATTTGATTTAGGAACACCTATGCAGACTCCTGCAAGACTTTCCAAACTATTAAGAGTTAATTAATAAAATAACACCAATGAACTATGTTCTTCTCCCAAATGTCATGAGAACGGCTTAGGACTAACTGCTCCTCCCACCAACCCATATGCAGATTTGGATAACTGGGGGCGTAGCAGGTACCACTTGCCATTCCTCTTATCGGATGGGAGTACTCACCATTGAAAATAAAATAGTTGCCGTTTAAACATCTATCACTCATAGTTAGTAGCATTTGGGTATGTTGCCACATATTTATTGGCCTGCAAAAAACGTACCAACTTTTCTCAAGCCAACTTTGTGTTTGATACTGTTGTACAATGTTGCAACATCTATTGTTATCAAAACAAAATCCTTTTTCCATGGGAGATCATACATCATATGCAGAAAATCTCCTGTATTTTGCTTGAAGGATGGGAGATTTCAAACAAATTCACCCAAAAATTGATAAACATATTGTGATGTACTCTCAAAAGTGCTCCCTATTGCTGGAATGATGGGGCAACCCAGAGGATTTTTAAGATCTTTGTGGACTTTGGGAATGAGGTACATTAGAGGTGTTATTGGATGCTCCCTTTTCCGAAACATAAATTCCTCATGGCTGAATAGCCCATTTTTCCTCTAACCCTGAAGCTCTGATGTACATTTTGTGTGTACTACTACCATAGTTTCTTTAGTAACTTTATGATAACACAATTGATTGTTTAATTGTTTGTAGGCCTTGGATAAATACTTATATTTGTCCCACAGAACAATGTTACCACCTTTGTCAGAATTTCTTATTACACACACACACTCAGTTTCGGCTTGCAATTTATTAGTCAGTTCAAGTATTCTACAGAACATGGTTTCTTTACATTCTTTTTGATGCTTCTACTGTATAGGTCCTTCAATTCATTTGTGACCAATTCACTAAAGATATCTATTGCCTCCTTTGCCATTATCGGAGTATATTTTGCCTTGGGTCTGAATTTAGTTTGAGCTTCACTACTCATTTTCAACGCTTCCTCCATGAACATATCTTCTTCATTGACAGTTGGTCCAATTTCATGATGTTTCATTTTGTAATTCACAAAGATCTAACATTAAATTCATGTCTGATCTAATTATAACTTGTGCGCCGCAATGCACTGCTTATGACCTCTCATATTACATCACTCATGACATGGTCAGTAACATCACTGATGACATCTCAAATGACATCACTGATGATATCAAGATGACATCATCCAGTGACTGTGAGTGTTTTTAAAATGTTTATGAGTGTTAAATATATGTACAAAATTGCATTAATGTATCAGTGGGTATTGGAGTTCCTGTATAGACGATTCAGTGGGTACTTGAATGAGTGATTTGGTGTCTCAGTGAATGTATGGGTGAGTGATTAGGTTTCGTGAATGTCTATATCGGTCTGTCAGTTGGTGTCTAAGTGGCTGTATAGGTTGGTGAGCGGGTACATGAGTGGCTGTGTGGGTGATTGGATGTCTGAGTACCTGTGTGGGTGGATGAGGGAGTGTTTGGATGTCTGCATGGATGAGTGAGTGGGTGAGTCAGTGGCTGTATGGATCAGTGAGTATATGAGTGAAGGGCTGTATAAGTAACTGTGTGTGTTTATAAATGTGTTGTTGAGTAATGGATGTGTCAGTGGTATATGCGTTAGTAACTAGATATGTGAAAGGCAGTATAGCTGTGTTGGAGTATATGAGTGACTATATGAGGGATTGTGATAGCGGCTGTATGAGTTAGTGAGTGCCTGTGTAAGGGGCTGTATGGGTGAGTGAGTATATGCTAGTATCTGCATGAATAAGTGAATGGGTGTGTGTATACCTGTATAGGTAATTAAATGGCTTTGTGATTAACTTTATTGGTGAGTGAGTAGGTGTGTGGCTAGCTCTTTGAGTGACTGACAGTATGTAAGTGGCCGTATGGGTGTATGAGTGGATATATCAGTAGCTGTATTAGTGAGTGAGTTAGTGTATGAGTGACTGCATGGGTAACTGTGTGGATGTGTGTGTAGACCTAAGAATCAGTGAGTGGGTGTGTCAGTACTGGTATGGGTATGTCAATGGTTCCGAGAATGTTAGTGTGGAAGTTGGAGCGGGTGGATGAAAGGAGATATAGGGATTTGAGGGGTGCATCAGAGCTTCTGTGGATGATGTCATCAGGGTTGCCATTTGAGATGTCATCAGTGATGTCACTGAACATGTCCTGAGCGATGTAACATGTGGGTCATAAACAGTGCATTGTGAGGCGTGAGTTATAGTTAGCTCAGTTGACTATAACTGCTGAATTTCTCTGGTTTTATAAAAGTGAAATGTCAGCCTAACTGTAACGTCCCTGTAACCTTTGTTTTTTGGCAGTGAATTCCTAAGGTTATATAAATGCTCTTACCCAACTATATTGCCCCTGTAACCTTTGTTTTTTTCAGTGAATTTCCAAAGTTTTTTAAAAGCTAATTCCAAAATATAACATCCCTGTAACATGGGAGTTGAAACCTACACAGTTTAGTACATAGTCCTGAGTTGGAAATTAAAACTGAAAAAAAAATGTTTTGACTCTTTAACACCCCCTTTCCCCAACAATACAGTCTTAGCTCTGTGTACCTAGCAACCTAGTGGAAACAGTAGGTAACACGTTTACAACACATTCAGAAGGAACATGCTGCTTCCAAATCAGATACAGCAGGTGTGCATTTCTCCACAGACTCAAAAGCATATCTATGTCTGTATTTCTTTTCTTTTCTTTTCTTAAACAACAGCCAATGATAAGACTTCTTTTTTAGACATCAAACACACTACCTAATTGTATTCACTTTCATATTCACAGCATCTAATAAAATATATCTTTAAAAAAACAATTCATTTGAACTCCTTTTCTTTTGTAAAACTACGTGATTGAGCTCCAGCATTCTCCTTATTACTATTTCCCCTTCACTTCAAAATTCTTACAGTGTGGATTGTGGCAAAGCTGCTACATCTATTGGGCTAAAGAGGCTGTAAACAAGAGAGGTATTAACTAGGACATGGGGTTGGCCAGAGAGGGTTAGGTTTAATCAGTTGCTAGCTTTGGTTAAATCCAGTGTGCATTCCCAAGCTCCTCACCTTATGATTGTGAACAGTGGTGGCAATGACCTTGGCACATTGACTGGGGTGGGGCTAGAAATCCGGATGAAAGAGACATTTGCAAATTTGATGTCACTTTTCCCTCACACTGTATTGGTGTACTCTAATATATGTCAAAGACAGAAATGGAAGTGATCAAATCAATTCTGTCCACAGATTGACAAAGCCAGGAAACATGCTAATAAAACTGATTCTGCATTCCTCAAATACCGTCCCTTGAGTTGTTTCTATAACAACAATCTGCATTTTGACATGCATGGAATTTAGAAGTGATGGTGTACACTTTACAGATGAAAGTAACACGGTGTCTCTAAGTAACCTGAAACTCTGCATCCAGTCTTATGTATAGTAGCCATATACACACAACCAACGCAAGGGTTCTTGTCAGAGCCACCCTTGTACCCAAAATATTGTGACATTTTTTCTAACTTCTTTTTCCTTTAGTTTTTGAGGATCTTTGGGACGATGTTGGGAACCATAGGGACACGTCGTGAAAATGGAAAACAAAAGAAGACATTTAATGACCACCAACACATCCAAAAATAATATGTAAAATATCCATTCTAAACATTGCTCTACACATATTACCAAAAATATACTTCTTTCAAAGCATGTTAAACTCATAATTTTGTGCTGTTTCTTTAAAAAACATCTTCCAGACCTATTTTCAATTTTTGCGGTTATTTGGGACGTTGCAACAATGTCGTTAACCACAATGATCTCTCCTTTTCCATAAGTAAAAACACATATATGCACACATTTTCCAGTTTTTCGCACACTAGGGGTTATCACTGTATACTTCAAACTCATGTTTTTCTAGTGTATCTCTAGAACAACCATCTCTAAAACCTATTTTCCGTATTCACTTTGAACCATCAAAGCAGATAACTAACTATATAAATAGCTCCATAAAAACTTTTATCAAAATCTCAGTATCTCCATACCAATGTGCATGAATGATTCACTGATAACTATTTTTATATTTTCACCAATATTAGAAATGACGTTTATACTAACAATGTCCCTATGATGGTACACAGGGGGCTGCACTGGTGGTCATGGGGTCACAGAAAATATTTCGTGTGATTAAATAAATTAGTTTTGGACACATAACTTGTGTCACTTCACCCCTATTTCTCAAACATAGGGTCAGAGTACCGCTACTCTGACACCTTATGTTAGCTTTTTCAAAATGTACAGCCCTGAGAATCGTTCCCAATAGATAAAATGGTGGTTTCAACGTTCTGTTCTGGTTGCATCCAGCCTATCAGAGCATTCCCGTGGTGCATGCATTCTCGATTCATCAAGGAAATACCACAAAATATCCACTAAGCGTGGGCGTAAAATCCGTTTCGAGGGCGAATTTGCGGATTATTGACCATTTTGCGATTCGCGAATAACGCAAATTTACCCAATAATCCGCAAATTCGCAAGCTGCAAATTATTTTGCTTGGTCCCGCTTGAAAAATACAATATCGCGCGCGCGGCATTGACTCTGAGCCTGCCTTGTTGTTTTTCTCCCGGTTTTGCGTGTGCTGCGCCATTTTCGATCTTGCTGCGTGATCGCGCGGGAGGTTTTCGAACGCAATTACGTCATCGTGGCTTGCCATCTTGCACGGCGAGAGTTTGACAACGCGAGTACGTCATAAAGACCAGCGACGGCGTGCAGCTGACTTCCGGCGGGAGGTTTGAACAGATCGCGTTCCCGAAATTGCAAAAATTGCAATTCTGCACAACAAATCCACCGCATGAAGCATAAACCTTGTGAAAATTATGATTTTGATCGGAATAACTCTTGAGATTGACATTTGGCTGCACTTTTTGGTGCAGGAGTCCATTTTTTGGGGGGGGAGGGTGGGAGGAAGGAAGTGCCCGAGAGTCTCTAACTTCCTGTTCATGTCCAGCAGGCTCCTCCCAGTGCTTTGTCCATGTTCTGTAGCTGGAAGGATTACTTTTTCTGGCTGATGGTGGATATTTGTATTTGAGGACTTTTTGGACTTTGAAGTGTGGATCACTTTTGGACTTGAGATTTTACAAGTAAGTTGCTGTTGTTTGTTTGGGGCATTGCAGTTGAGGCAACTCCAGTTCTAAAACTTTTTTCACAACTTTAAGAAAATATATATTGTGGTGGGTAGCTAGCCACAGTATCCAGTAGGCCCAGGGTTAATCATGGGTGCATGATACAACTGTTTCTGTAATTTTTTTAAAACTTAATTCTCATTTATGTCATGGAATTTTAGCTCACTGTTATATGTTGTTTTTTTGTTTTAATTTTGGGGTGCCTGTAAAGCCTCACTAGCCAGTAGGCCCAGGGGTACTCAGTGATGCATGGGCCTAGTCTTTCTCTGGGGTGTCTTGAATTTAAACATCATTGAGGGCATGGATGGCATTGGATTGTGGTGATTTCTTTGTGTTTTTCGATTTTTGGGGGTGTTGTTGGGGCCTGGCCGTGTGAGTGGGGGCCATTTTGAGGCCTGGTACAGGCAGGGCCTGGCCATGTGGTGGGGGTCAAGGGGCCATTTTGAAGGCAGGCAGTGTGCTCAGGCCTGCACCCACTTTGCCTTGCTTTCAACCATGATGCCCAAGGGCTACTCAGTGGTGCATGGGCCTAGTCTTTCTCAGGGGTGTCTTGAATTTAAACATCATAGAGGGCATGGATGGCATGGGATTGTGGTGAATTTTGAATGTTTTTCGTTTTTTGGGGGTGGTGTTGGGGCCTAGCAATGTGGGTGGGGGCCATTTTGAGGCCTGGTACAGGCAGGGCCTGGCCATTTGGTGGGCGTAAAGGGGCCATTTTGAAGGCTTGCAGTGTGTTCAGGCCTTCACCCACTTTGCCTTGCTGTCAACCATTATGCCCAAGGGCTACTCAGTGGTGCATGGGCTGAGTCTTTCTCTGGGGTTTCTTGAATTTAAACATCATTGAGGGCATGGATGGCATGGGATTGTGGCGATGTTTGAGTCTTTTTCGACTTTTGGGGGTGGTGTTGGGGCCTGGCCATGTGGGTAGGGGCCATTTTGAGGC
This sequence comes from Lissotriton vulgaris, assembly GCF_964263255.1. Classification (NCBI taxonomy): domain Eukaryota; kingdom Metazoa; phylum Chordata; class Amphibia; order Caudata; family Salamandridae; genus Lissotriton; species Lissotriton vulgaris. The sequence goes on from NC_141687.1 coordinate 931,258,165, forward strand.
CTGGGACAGGCAGGGTCTGGCCATGTGGTGGGGGTCAAGGGGCCATTTTGAAGGCAGGCAGTATGCTCAGGCCTGCACCCAATTTGCCTTGCTTTCAACCATAATGGCCAGGGGTACTCAGTTATGCATGGGCCTAGTCTTTCTCTGGGGTATCTTGAATTTAAACATCATTGAGGGCATGGATGGCATGGAATTGTGGTGATATTTGAGTGTTTTTCGACTCTTCGAGTGGTGTTGGGGCCTGGCCATGTGGGTGGGGGCCATTTTGAGGCCTGGGACAGGCAGGGCCTGGCCATGTGGTGGGGGTCAAGGGGGGATTTTGAAGGCAGGCAGTGTGCTCAGGCCTGCACCCACTTTGCCTTGCTTTCAACCATTATGTCCAAGGGCTACTCAGTGGTGCATGGGCCTAGTCTTTCTATGGGGTGTCTTGAATTCAAACATCATTGAGGGCATGGATGGCATGGGATTGTGGTGATTCTTGAGTGTTTTTCGATTTTTGGGGTTGGTGTTGGGGCCTGGCCATGTGGGTGGGGGCCATCTTGAAGCCTGGTACAGGCAGGGCCTGGCCATGTGGTGGGGGTCAAGGGGCCATTTTGAAGGCAGGCAGTGTGCTCAGGCCTGCACCCATATTGCCTTGCTTTCAACCATTATGCCCAAGGGCTACTCAGTGGTGCATGGGCCTAGTCGTTCTCACGGGTGTCTTGAATTTAAACATCATTGAGGGCATGGATGGCATGGGATTGTGGTGCTTTTTGAGTGTTTTGCGATTTTCGGGGGTGGTGTTGGGGCCTGGCCATGTGGGTGGGGGCCATCGTGAGGCCTGGTACAGGCAGGGCCTGGCCATGTGGTGGGGGTCAAGGGACCATTTGTAAGGCAGGCAGTGTGCTCAGGCCGGCACCCACTTTGCCTTGCTTTCAACCATTATGCCCAAGGGCTACTCAGTGGTGCATGGGCCTAGTCTTTCTCTGGGGTGTCTTGAATTTAAAATCATTGAGGGCATCGATGGCATGGGATTGTGGTGATTTTTGAGTGTTTTTTTTATTTTTGGGGGTAGTGTTGGGGCCTGGTCATGTGGGTGGGGGCCATCTTGAGGCCTGGTACAGACAGGGCCTGGCCATGTGGTGGGGCTAAAGGGGCCATTTCGAAGGCAGAAATTGTGCTCAGGCCTCCACCAACTTTGCCTTGCTTTCAACCATTATGCCCAAGGGCTACTCAGTGGTGCATGTGCCTAGTCTTTCTCTGGGGTGTCTTGAATTTAAAATCATTGAGGGCATGGATGGCATGGGATTGTGGTGATTTTTGAGTGTTTTTCGACTTTTGGGGGTGGTGTTGGAGCCTTGCCATGTGGGTAGGGGCCATTTTGAGGCCTGGGACAGGCAGGGCCTGGCCATGTGGTGGGGGTCAAGGGGCCATTTTGAAGGCAGGCAGTGTGCTCAGGCCTGCGCCCACTTTGCCTTGCTTTCAACCATTATGCCCAAGGGCTACTCAGTGGTGCATGGGCCTAGTCTTTCTCTAGGGTGTCTTGAATTTAAACATCATTGAGGGCATGGATGGTATGGGATTGTGGTGCTTTTTGAGTGTTTTGCGATTTTTGGGGGTGGTGTTGGGGCCTGGCCATGTGGGTGGGGGCCATCTTGAGGCCTGGTACAGGCAGGGCCTGGCCATGTGGTGGGGGTCAAGGGACCATTTTTAAGGCAGGCAGTGTGCTCTGGCCGGCACCCACTTTGCCTTGCTTTCAACCATTATGCCCAAGGGCTACTCAGTGGTGCATGGGCCTAGTCTTTCTCTGGGGTGTCTTGAATTTAAAATCATTGAGGGCATGGATGGCATGGGATTGTGGTGCTTTTTGAGTGTTTATTTTTATTTTTGGGGGTAGTGTTGGGGCCTGGTCATGTGGGTGGGGGCCATCTTGAGGCCTGGTACAGGCAGGGCCTGGCCATGTGGTGGGGCTAAAGGGGCCATTTTGAAGGCAGGCATCGTGCTCAGGCCTCCACCCACTTTGCCTTGCTTTCAACCATTATGCCCAAGGGCTACTCAGTGGTGCATGGGCCTAGTCTTTCTCTGGGGTGTTTTGAATTTAAAATCATTGAGGGCATGGATGGCATGGGATTGTGGTGATTTTTGAGTGTTTTTCGACTTTTGGGGGTGGTGTTGGGGCCTGGCCATGTGGGTGGGGGCCATTTTGAGGCCTGGGACAGGCAGGGCCTGGCCATGTGGTGGGGGTCAAGGGGCCATTTCGAAGGAAGGCAGTGTGCTCAGGCCTGCACCCACTTTGCCTTGCTTTCAACCATTATGCCCAAGGGCTTCTCAGTGGTGCATGGGCCTAGTCTTTCTATGGGGTGTCTTGAATTTAAACATCATTGAGGGCATGGATGGCATGGGATTGTGGTGATTTTTTAGTGTGTTTTTTTTATTTTTGGGGGTGGTGTTGGGGCCTGGCCATGTGGGTGGGGGCCATCTTGAGGCCTGGTACAGGCAGGGCCTGGCTATGTGGTGGGGGTCAAGGGGCCATTTTGAAGGCAGGCAGTGTGCTCAGGCCTGCACCCACTTTGCCTTGCTTTCAACCAATATGCCCAGAGGTACTCAGTGGTGCATGGGCCTAGTCTTTCTCTGGGGTGTTTTGAATTTAAAATCATTGAGGGCATGGATGGCATGGGATTGTGGTGATTTTTGAGTGTTTTTCGACTTTTGGGGGTGGTGTTGGGGCCTGGCCATGTGGGTGGGGGCCATTTTGAGGCCTGGGACAGGCAGGGCCTGGCCATGTGGTGGGGGTCAAGGGGCCATTTCGAAGGAAGGCAGTGTGCTCAGGCCTGCACCCACTTTGCCTTGCTTTCAACCATTATGCCCAAGGGCTTCTCAGTGGTGCATGGGCCTAGTCTTTCTATGGGGTGTCTTGAATTTAAACATCATTGAGGGCATGGATGGCATGGGATTGTGGTGATTTTTTAGTGTGTTTTTTTATTTTTGGGGGTGGTGTTGGGGCCTGGCCATGTGGGTGGGGGCCATCTTGAGGCCTGGTACAGGCAGGGCCTGGCCATGTGGTGGGGGTCAAGGGGCCATTTTGAAGGCAGGCAGTGTGCTCAGGCCTGCACCCACTTTGCCTTGCTTTCAACCAATATGCCCAGAGGTACTCAGTGGTGCATGGGCCTAGTCTTTCTCTGGGGTGTCTTGAATTTAAACATCATTGAGGACATGGATGGCATGGGATTGTGGTGATTTTTGAGTGTTTTTCGACTTTTGGGGGTGGTGTTGGGGCCTGTCCATGTGGGTGGGGGCCATTTTGAGGCCTGGGACAGGCAGGGCCTGGCCATGTGGTGGGGGTCAAGGGGCCATTTTGAAGGCAGGCAGTGTGCTCAGGCCTGCACCCACTTTGCCTTGCTTTCAACCATTATGCCCAGGGGTACTCAGTGGTGCATGGGCCTAGTCTTTCTCTGGGGTGTCTTGAATTTAAACATCATTGAGGGCATGGATGGCATAGGGTTGTGGGGATTCTTGAGTATTTTTTGACATTCTGGGGTGTATAACTGATGTTCCTCTGGCTTCCATTGCTTTTAGGTGCACAAGAGAATCATCAGTTCCAGGAGGAAGTCCTGCAGCGGTGTGTGCAGCACAACATCACGTGTGACCACAGACAAGACAACTCTGCAACTCGTGCAACTGCGGCCTGCTGTTCTGACATCTCAAGAAGATGGCCCCAAAGAAAGTTGGCCGTAGCGCCTCAGCGAAAAAAGTCGCCAGTGCCACTGCCAGTAAGAAGGAGCAGAAGAAGCAAGTGTCCCCACCTACTACCAAGGAGACTGGTGTGCCCACCGACACCTTTTTTGGAAAAAAAACTACGCCTGCAGCAGCAGCGGTGTCCACCGGGGACCAAGCTGGAAGCAGCACCTCCGCTTCATTGGGCTCAGTGCCACTACGCCAAGTTAGGTCCAAGACCACCATGAGTGCTGCTGCGGCAGCCACTTTGGTTGTTGAATCACCATTGATCAGTGATCTTGGCTCATCACAAGAAAGTACCATCCAATCAACGCCGAGTGTAACTCAGCTGACGAGTGTTCAACAACCACAGCTACAAACACAGGTGCAAGTAGTACAAGTGCAAGAACATGGGCAAGGAGAGGCGCAAGTACAGCCGCAAGGAGAGGCGCAAGTAGAGGCACAAGTACAGCCACAAGGAGAGCCGCAAGGAGAGGCGCATGGACAGGTGCATGGAGAGGTGCGACTAGAGGTTCATGGAGCGGCACAACTGTCTACAACGCTTGTTCCTCCAGAAGTAGGGGTACATCAGGAAATTGCTATTCAAGAGGAGGTATCCGACGAAGCCACTCCTCTTGATGATGATTATCCATTGTCTTCCAGATCCCCAGGAAGAAAAAGGTCAAGGAGGGATACTGGAAGTTCTTCTTCAAGCCCCCTTCCTTCTGATGATGCTGATGTTGATTGGAACCCACCAATGCAGTCTGAGAGTAAGTCACCCCATGATGAGCCGACAAAGGTAGCTAAGCTTAAAAGGAAGGCTCCCACAAAGCTTCCACTTATAGGTGATGACGACGAACAAGAAGTGGTATGTTCTGCTGCTGATGAACAGTCTGACGATGACACAGTCATCATAGTCGTCACTCCAGCCCCAGCAGGCATGCAGCAGACAGACATTTTAACCCTAGCATGGATGGCTGCTGAGCGGGATATGGGCGGCGTGGCACTGGTACCACCAGCGTTAACTACAACACCAACACGACCTACAGCTTCCATCTTTTTTAGTCAGAAGGGCTGGCATGGACCTCCATCCAGCTCGACCTCAAGTAGTGGTGCTGTAACTGAACAACAGAAACAAATTCAGCCAAGCCCATCCTCCACTTCATCTGGCATTGAAAGTCAAAGTAGCAGTAGCACCTCCACCACCAGCAGACATCACCAGTCCGCAGTTTGGGACTTCTTTACTGTTAGCGCAAAGGCGGAAAACGTGGTCATTTGTTCGATTTGTAAAACATCAGTTAGTCAGGTAAGCTTGGTCCCAACTATGGTACCGGAGGTCAGAGAGTCATCTCAAGTTACACTACCCTATCCAGTGGGAAGCACACATGAGGAAGATTGAGGAAGCCAAAAGAAAAAAAATCCAAATGTATCCCTTGATATTGAATCTGATGATTACGAGAATCTGATTGTGCAGGGGGGAAGTGAAGAAGCGACAGACATTTTTTCTGGTACACCCAGTACCCCTGGCAGCAGCACTGCAGTGGTATCGCCCACACCCTCTACCCCTGCAACATCTATGAGGCACACTAAGAGTGCTGGAGAGACACCAATGCCAAAAACGACATCAATGGGCCTAACTGGTTTGAAGAGGTCATCATCATCAAGTAAAATGATCCAGCCCACCATTAGAAGCATGTTTTGGTCGGAGGCGCCATTTGAATGCAACCACCTAACGGTACGTCTGTAAAACGCAAAGCTAGCTAAAATTCTAGCGCTGGACTTTCTCCCTTTTTCTTTCGTGGAAGGGGTGGGGTTTCTAGAATTAGTGGCAACAGTCTGCCCTAAATGGAAGGTTCCTAGCCGGTCCTATTTTGCCAGAGTTGCGGTTCCAGCACTACATCAAGATGTGCTGGAGGTGATTGGGGCAGCTTTGCAGAAGAGTGCTGTTCACACTATCCACTTGACAACAGACATGTGGACCAGTTGCCAAGCCCTTGATTACATGTGCATCACTGCACACAGGGTCTCTTTTGCAGGGTCTTTTGCAGGGGTTAGAGACAAGTCAAGTGCAGTTGCTGACCTGGACACAGTTTTTCAAGCTTCTCGGAAACATGCAACATTAGCCATGTTTGCCATGGCGAAAAGTCATACTGCAAAAAACATTTTGGATGAGTTTAAAAGTAAGGTCTCTGAATGGCTGGAACCAAGAAATCGCATAGTTGGTTATTTTTCCACGGATAATGGCAGTAATATAGTTAGGGCCATGCAGGACGGTGACTATTTCAGAGTGCCGTGTTTGGCGCACTGTATAAAGCTGGTTGTTCAAGATTTCTTGAAAACTGAACCCCAAGTCAAGAATTTACTGTCTATGTGCCGAAGAATCTGCACACATTTCAGCCATTCTTTTAAGGCCCGGAAGCAGCTGAGGAGCTTTCAACATGCACGTAAAGTGCCAGTCAAAGGACTCATCCAGGAGGTGGCAACACATTGGAACTCAACCTTTTACATGCTTGGGCGTCTGCATGAGCAGTGCATGGTAATCAATGACTATATCTTTACAGTAGGTTCTATTGACCTGAGGCTAGATTTGGAGGAATGGCATCTAGTTAAAAGCATGACAGACATGCTTCGTCCTTTTGAGGTCTTCACGCGTGAAGTCAGCAGGGAGGACTGTTGTTTGAGCAAAGCTATCCCATTGTTGCGCATGCTAGAGCACCAACTGAAGGCGGTGTCTTCAACGTTGAGAGATGATGGTGGAAAGCAAGCTGCATATCTGTTGGCGGAGAACTTATTAACACCTTAGCAGCAATGGAACGTCCAGCTCCAGTGGTTAACGTTCCATTGCGCAGGTGAGGTTCGAACGTCCAACGGCCGACGGCAGCACTCCTGAGGTAGTGGTGCCATCGGCCGTTGGACTAGGCGCAGCACTTATGAGGTTAAGCCGCCTAGTTGCCAATGAAAGGCTTCAAAAGATACATACAGAACAACATAACATTTGTGCCACTATTCTGGATCCACGGTACAACAAGGCAGTGGCCAGCAAAGCATTCATTCCTTTTGATGAGGCAGATGTTTCAAAGTACAACATTGGATAGCTGTGTCAGCCAGATGGTTTGAAAAAGATCGGCAGAGAATTCAAGGAGCCGTCAGAAGTCCAACTGAATCAGCAGGCGATCCAGCGTCAAGTTCCACTTCTGAATATGTGGCCGAAAGGAGTCACTTTCCCTCACAGTCGTTAACGACACCAGCAGCAACCCTATCATCATCCTCACCTGCACCAGGCCCAGCCAAAATATTGTCGGAAGCGGATTGGCTAACTCATCAAGGGTTTGTTCGTTCCAGTGCTGAGAAGGCCACAGATGGTACGCAAAGTGGAGCAACCGTGGAGAACCTTGAGTTGATGGTGCAGGCCTATCTGGATGAGCCAACACAGGTCTTTGTTCGTACGAACTCATTGCTGTATTGGTACAGGAAAATGGCTCTATGGCCACTGATCGCCAACCTGGCTCTAAATTATTTGTCTTGCCCACTCGCAAGCGTGTCTTCTGAACGTGTTTTCTGTGCTGCTGGTGCCATTGTAACTTCAAAAAGGTCCCGGCTCTCGGCCAAAAATGTGGAGAGTTTAACACTGATCAGGATGAATCAGCACTTGATACCACCAGATAACAAAGTTCGTGAATGCACGCAGAAAGAAGAGGACACCGACTTAGGTGATGGAAATTCTTCTCTGTTACCTGACCTACTCCCGTCTCAAATCATGGAGTTGGAGGACGAGGTCTACTTCCCTGACACCGAGCCCTGAAAATGACTTCCTTTTTATCGTCTTTATTCACTTTTATTCCTGTGTGTCTTTCTTTGTTTTGCAACTTTTACCACAATAAAACTATAATCACCTAATCACTACAAGTCCATCAGCAGCACTGTCTTCATGTTATATTCCTTATGATTTAAATGTGCCTCAGGCTGCAATCCTGAGGTTCACAAGTTCACAACTCAATCATGCTCCTTTAAACTCCTCCTCCGGACTCCCCCTATCCATTTCCGTCAGCGTTTAGGCCCTGTTCTGTCCCTGTCCTCAGCTGCCCAGCAAGTAGTGGCCAGCTGCTAGGTTCAGATTTTGGTGCAGTGGAGCAACCTGGACTTTGATGTAAGTTCTGGGCTTAGGTAATTTCTGCGAATTCTTCTGTGCTGCACCTCTGAATGTGTTGATGCAACGTGTGTCTTGTTCTTACACCTCTGAATGTGTTGTTTATGCATCATGTGTTCTCCTGTGCTGCACCTCTGAATGTGTTTTATGCATCATGTGCCTTGTTCTTACACCGCTGAATGCATGTTTATGCATCATGTTTTTTCGTTCCCAGGCCTATACCCCTAAATGTACGGTCATATTTAGTTGGTTGTTTTCTCCTACTCCAGGTGTTCCCTGTGAGGTCCTGGTTCCCTGCGTAATATTCTCCTAAGGATGGTTAGGGTTGCGTAGGTGGTACTTACCAGTTACCAGTATTTACTGGTTGTGTGCTAAAGTGATTTATACTCTATGTTCTAAGTGCTAATTCTAACAGTATTTCTAGTTATAAAAGTGCTGATTCCTGACAGTGTAACAGGTGGCCCTGTCTTGTACATATCCCCTGTAAATTCTGCCCGTGCCTGTTGGCACTTTGTGAAGTGTGTGTTTTTATGTAATGAGTTTTGGTGTACTACAAAGGCTATTTTTATACATAACATTGTATGGAGTTTCCTTTGTGGTGGGCCTTGGGTGTTGTTGCTGGGGGTACATGCGCAAACAGTTAACTCACATTGCCTCCGAGTTCGGCCTTACTGCTCGTGCTACGTTGCCAAGGGGGTGAGCAGGGGCTATTTTGGCGCGTAACTCCCTTGCCCTGCCCCTGACATGGAAGTGGTGGTCTCTGACTGACTTTGGCGCAAGCCCTGGCCGGCCAGGGATCCCATTTCTAACATTGTCTCATTCATAATGATGTTGGCAATGTTTTAGGGGGGTTTGGTGTTCTTTGGTCCAGAATTGGCAGAATTTTGGCCTTTTTGGGTGTTTTGCGGGCGCGTGTGTTTGGATGAAAAGTAAGTGAAAACTAGTCGTAGACCTTCCTTCTTCTTCTTCTTCTTCTTCAAAGAGCGCAGTGGTTCGATTTTGTTCTGCCTTGCTGAGATTCTTGTGAATCTCTGGAACAAGTGACTGTCCATGTGAGTTTCAAGAGGATCGAAGTAGTGTAAGTGCTGAAAACAGCAATGTTTTGTAAACAGCGCAATTTGCCATGTTTTGAATATACCAGTATTGCATGTTTTTGGGGGGCTGTTTGGGGGGATTCTAGGTTTCTGTGGGTGGGTTTTGGGGTCTGGGAGCACTGCTGGCACAGTCTAATGTTGATTGCATTTGTTTTTCATGCAATCCATGGTGAAAAAGGGGAGTTAGGGCCTAGCTGCAGAGCGTTTTTGGACTGAATTGAAGGTAGGACCATTTTTGCTTTTTGACTTTTTGGGGGTGTTCTGCTTTTGGGTGGGTGGCTGCAGGGGTCTGGAGGCATAGCTCAGAAGGTCTAATATCGGAATCAAGTGTTTTGGACCAAATCGGAGGTGAAAAAGATTTTCCATTTTCAGGAATTTCGCTCACTTTAGCGTTTTCGGGGGCCTGCTTGGGGGATTCCTGGTGTTTGGGGAGGAGTTGGGGGGTCTTGGAGCAATGCTGGGTATGGATAGTTTTGATTGCAAGTGGTTTGGAGAAAATGCATGGTGGCAAAGGGGAGTTGGGGCCTAGCTGCAGAGCGCGCACGGAGTGATGTGGGAAATTTGCAGAAATTTGTCTGTGACCATTTTTCCGTTTTTGCTTTTTGGCTGTTTGGGGGGATTAAACGTGTTTCCGCCTGGGTTTACGGATCTGGGGGCATTGCTGTGATGGTCTAATACCGGATAAAAGTGGTTTGGAGAAAATCTGAGGTGAAAAAGTTTTTCCATTTTCAAGAATTTAGCTCACTTTAGCATTTTCGGGGTGCTGTTTGGGAGGGGTCCTGGTTTTTGTGGGTGGGTTTTGCAGTATTGGAGCAACGCTGGGTATGGATACTTTTGATTGCAAGAGGTTTGAAGCAAATCCATGGTGGCAAAGGGGAGTTAGGGCCTAGCTGCAGAGCTTGCATGGAGTAATTTTGGAATGAGGGCAAAATAATTCTAAGTGCCCATTTTTGTATTTTTGCCTTTTGGCTATTTGGGGGTCTTCTACTTGTTTTCGCCTGGGTTGGCGGGTCTTGGGGCATTGCTGGGAAGGTCTAATAACGGAAAAAAGTGGTTTGGAGAAAATCAGAGGTGAAAAAGTTTTTCCATTTTCAGGAATTTCGCTCACTTTAGCATTTTCGGGGTGCTGTTTGGGGTGTTCCTGGTTTTTGTGGGTGGGTTTTGGGGTCTTGGAGCAACGCTAGGTATGGATACTTTTGATTGCAAGAGGTTTGAAGCAAATCCATGGTGGCAAAGGGGAGTTAGGGCCTACCTGCAGAGCTCGCATGGAGTGATTTTGGAATGAGGGCAAAATAATTCAAGTGCCCAATTTTGTATTTTTGCTTTTTGGCTGTTTGGGGGTCTTCTACTTGTTTTCGGGTGTGTTGACGGGTCTGGGGGCATTGCTGGGAAGGTCTTATACCGGATAAAAGTGGTTTGGAGAAAATCGGAGGTGAAAATGTTTTCCATTTTCAGGAATTTCACTCACTTTAGCGTTTTTGGGGTGCTGTTTTGGGGTTCACCGTGTTTGGGGGTGGGTTTTGGGTAGCCCTGGGCGGAGTTGGCGAAGTGGGGCTTCGCGGAGCTACGCGAAGTGGGCGAGAAACTACGCCCACCTCCGCACTCCGCGTAGCCCCACTCCGCAACACCACTGGCCGCCAGCCCCGCCACCCGCCTCCCTCCCGCCCTCCCTAAATACTTTAAAAATAATTTAAAATGCACTTACCTTGCCCGCCGCTGCCCGCCGCTGCCCGCCGCGTCCCCGGGGCTCGCTATCTCCGTCTTCTTCATTAATGCGCATGCGCGGGCGGCCGCGCATGCGCATTTCTCACGAGAAAATGCGCATGCGCGGCCGCCTGCGCATGCGCATTAAAGAAGAAGACGGAGGACGGAAGATAGCGAGCCCCGGGGACGCGGCGGGCAGCGGCGGGCAAGGTAAGTGCATTTTAAATTATTTGTCCCCTTTAATTTAAAGTATTTAGGGAGGGCGGGAGGGAGGCGGGTGGCGGCCAGCTACGCTCCGTCTGTGGAGCGTGCGTAGTGCCGCCTGGCTATGCCAGCTCCGCAAAATGCGGAGTAGGCGGCACTACGCACACTCCGTGCACGGAGCGTAGCTGGCCGCCCACCCTTAGTTTTGGGGTGTTGGAGCACTGCTGGCACAGTCTAATATTGACTGCATTTGTTTTTCAGGAAATCCATGGTTGAAAAGTGGAGTTATGACCTAGCTGCACAGGGCGTTTGGACAGAATTGAATGTTGGAAGTAGTTTTGATGGAAGTTTTTCTTCAATTCAGATTTTATTCACCACACCCAGCCAACACGTGTTTCGTCAGGGCTAGTAGCCCACGACTTCATCAGGGCTCCCGCGGGCAGCGGTTCCAAAGCTATTGCCACAATGGCTATGTGCTCTCAGCCGCTTCTAATTCCGACCCGGCTACCGGCGGAGACGCTGGAAAGCAGTACGGCTTTACCTGCCACTCACACGGATACTCCTATGGTGTGTCGCATCTTTGGTATTAACCATCACACGGACGAAGAACCTCCAAAGTACCAGGTAGCCGGGTCGGAATTAGAAGCGGCTGAGAGCCCGACGAAACACGTGTTGGCTGGGCGTGGTGGAAAAAATCTGAATTGAAGAAAAACCTTTATCAAGACTACTTCCACATTGTTTGTCTATTGGTTGTGTTGTTTAATTACCTACAGCATTTACTCTGTAAAAGGCGACGTGTGCACAGGTACCTGTTGTAACAGTATAAAATTTTGGCATGTATCTGTCCGCTGTCTTTTTAAGCCTGTGACATTACTGGGAGTTTCAGGAATTCCACTAGCAGCACTATGGGTGGACTCACTACTACATACATAGTCAGAAAGTACTAAAAAAAGGCCCTTTTTACGTTTTTTCTTTTGTGTTGCAAAATAAATTACTGGTATGTGAACTTGTGGTAGCCGCCATAATGGCAGCTCACTCACCTTTCACCCAAGAAATACAGACACAGGCCATGATGATGCAGACTCACAGTACTTTAAGCAGTACATGCAAGTGGGGATCTGAATGTCTTACTTTTCTATAGGGGTGGCACTGCCACTGGCCATACTTCATCCACTCAGCGTCTGCTCTACTACATCATACACCTCTGCTATCGACGAGGAGGATAAAGAAGATAACATCCAGGCTTCCAAAGTATGTCTATGATTCTTCTTAATGTCTCAAATGTACCAAAATTTCTTGTTGTCAAAAACCAACTTACACCCTTTTCATTATATTTTGGAAACCGCCGTCTTCTTATGTTGAATTGCATTCAACAAAACCATTCTTTACAGTCATAAATGTTAAGACTCACTCGTCCTTCGTTTCACCCTTCTTTAACTTTTCGTTCTTCACATCCCTAAACTACATCTGATATGACTTGGCTTCACAAAAAAAAATTGCCAGCTGAGTTGAAGTGAAATAGCGGGGACCATTGGTTACCAGAGAAGTACAGCCGCTAATGCTATTAAAAGTAACCCTGGGCGTAGTTCGCGTAGTGGGGCTACGCGGAGCTACACGAAGTGGGCACAAAGCTACGCCCACCCGCACACTCCGCATAGCCCCACTACGCGCCACCCGCCTCCCTCCCGCCCTCTCTAAATCCCCACCTTAAAGTGTAAAGTGGCATAAAAGTAAGTTTAAATCACTTACCTGGTCCGCGGCGCGTCCCGGGGCTCCCTCTTCTATTTTGCTGCACGTCGTCAATCCCAATGCGCATGCGCGGCAGCCAGCGCATGCGCATTTGTCACGAGAAATGCGCATGCGCGGGCGGCCGCGCATGCGCATTGGGATTGACGACGTGCAGCAAAACAGAGGAGGGATCCCCGGGACGCGCCGCGGACCAGGTACGTGATTTAAACTTACTTTTATGCCACTTTACACTTTAAGGGGGGGATTTAGAGAGGGCGGGAGGGAGGATGCCATTGTCCTTCTGCCAGATCATTCACCAACTACTACTAAGTCATCACCAGCAGTACTTTAAGTACTTTAAAGAAGGTGGGGGCTCCCGCACAGTTATTCTAATAATTTCATGTGTCTGTTAACTATTGAGTCATACTAATTTCATTCATTGGAATGTTGTTTAAACTTTAATGTCATCTTCATCCATCAGAATACTACGCTATTATTAAAAATAAAGAAATAATGTTTTCATTTCTTAATTGAAAATTAAACTTTAAAACTAACAAACACTGTGAGGTTTTTGTTTACTAGTGAGTTAGCGGAAAGGTTTGAACTAATGCACTTGGCAGTCATGTTTCGGTGACTCAGATAGGCCGGGACTCGGAGGTAGTCTTCTTCTGTTCTTCTGGGTCGTAAAATCATTGGTCAGACATTCTAGATAGTCCGTCAGGGGATTCGGGGTTCAACTTCTGTTCGGACTGAGGTATGTCGAAAGTCGAACTACACCTATCATCTTGGCCATACTTCTTTGTGTGCAGAATAGTCCCTGAAACACTAGCGGTATGGGATGTGCTCCTCTCAAATCAAAAAGGCAACTGCTACCTCTTACTTGGTGTAAACAATGACATTTTGTTGTTGGAAATTGTCAAAGCACTTACATTAAGAAGACTGGAATAGACAGCAAGGGCAACCCAGAGTACTGCACTCAGTGCCAAGAGTTATTGCTGTATCAGAGTTTTGTTTCACACCGTTTGCCGAATGGGCAAGCTTAGCTACCTACACAGACCGACTCATAATTGTAAATAGTAGTAGCACAGAGAGTGATGGTAGAGGCAGGAGAAGAATGTAGAAAGTAGTCTACATTAGAAGAAGATCAAAGACTATTTTGTAAAACATAGAATTATTAGGAACCAGTTTGTAATGAATAGGAGCTGTAAACGTTAGGGAAGTATAAGTATTAATATTACAATAGAACAACTTACTGGGGCCAGCAGAAGAGCCTGCAAGGGACTGCTCCTGTCCACCTTCTGCCACTGGAGTCTCTGTCGCCGCCGGCGCCTTGCCCCTGGGAGGTCCAAGTGATCATGAAAGAAAGAAACACAACATGGATGATTGTTTTCATAAAAACATTTGATTTCTTTGTACTCAATCTAAAATTATGTCGGGGTAACAAATTAACATCAATTGCATCTGATCTGGTCAACTAGGAGGATAGTAGTACAGTATTGCAGGATTCGCAGACCGTCTAATAGGAAAGTTATGTAATTCACTAATTACATCAACAACAAAAAGGTTCTACTACGACTGCCATCACTCAGCAGCACGAGACGTCACGTGACAGACACAGTCCGTCATCATGATTGCAGACCACTAAAAAATGTCCTATAACAAGTAATAAATAATATACTCAACGTATCAATCCACCACTATCTCTTCAAAGTGGCAACAGCAGGAGTACAAAGAAGGACTAGACTTGAGTGTACTGTCTCTAGCATTACGCTGTAATGCTCTCAAATGACTAAAAAGTTGCAAACAAGTACGCATAGTAGCAGCGCCAATAACCAGGAGAGCACCTGCAATGACAGAAGCTATTTAAACATGAATTTACCTGCAATGTAATCGAATCAGCAGCATTCGTACTCTTTAGGAAAAAAATAGATTAGCAATATAACAGAGCAGAAGGAAAAAAGGTAGTTATTAAATAGCTAATTACCAAGGCCAGTGATCTCCACTCCGAGCAGGTCGAGCATGTCATGCTCCCGGTCCAAGATGTCACTCCACCGGTGCGTCACTTGCTGGTAGGTGCTCCGGATCCCAGACTTCTTATACATGCGCGGCACACCTTCTTCCACAGCTGGCGACGCTTCTGGAGATCGTAACCGGAATCAATCCGCCCACCTGCTGCCACGGTCTTAGGGAGGTGGACTTGTACAAAAACCATCCAGGTGGCCACCTCCACCGCAGGGAAGATCTCCCTGGCCTGGACTTCCTCCCCCCTCAACCGCCCGCAATGGAGCCGGGTACGGGGTGCTGGGCCCTTCCCCTTGCCCTTGTCACCTCCCGTAGCCATGGTCCTGGCATAAGAAGAAGGAAAGAAGAATAGGTGTGAAAAAAATAAGAGAGAGAGCGAAAGAAATAAAGTAGGTAATAAAGTAACAAAAATTTTAAAAATACACAAAATATAGATGTAGGAAATTGAAGAGAGATAATAAGCAAAAAAATACAAAAAAAGTTCAGAAAAACATAGGATTACAAAGATGTAAGATGGATAGAAAGGTAGCATGCCCAAAACCATAGCAGTGAATGAAAAACAAGATGGCCGCGCCCATAGAGGACCGCTTGGGTAAGTTTGACCGATATTTCCCCCGTGAGCATGCAAAAACGCCCACAAACACGTAATCGCGTGCCGCATACGACGCGAGCATACAGCTAGCGCCCGGAAACGGAAACACGTAACGCAAACAAGATGGCCGCGCCCATACACGACCGTATTGGCAACCTCGGGGTCAGTGCGCTGCAAGCGGTCTGTGAATCAGCAAAAAAAAGCGCGAACACGTACAAAAAAAGAAATCAGCAAATTTGCACGAATTTGCGGATTGCAAGTTCGATTTCGCACGAATTTGCGCCCCTCGAATCTCGTGAAATGGCTGAAAAACAAATTTTGGAAAACTGAAAGCACTCAGCAGTTGCAAAAGTTCAAGCTAATTTGTAACCAATCCCTGTAGTGCTTCCTGAGGGGTCCCTCCAGAGTTCAGTTGCCTACTTGCAACTATTCTCTGACCCTGCTCTGACCCTCAAAGCAAGGTCAGAGAACAGTTACAAGTATGGCACAATGCTCCTGTAAAAAAATATCTGTAACAGGAAGCTCTTACAGCTAAGGAAGCAGGTGCCAGACTTGAAGCACAAATTCAGTGATACATTAACAAGCCCCAAATTAATTCATCTCAGTTGAGGCTGGGCAGGTGTGCTTTCCCCCCATAATCTACAGTGGTGAACAAGAGAGTGGTAGTGGTGAACCAGAAGGTGACAGTGGTGAAGCAGAGGGTGGCAGTGATGAACCACAGGTGACAGTGGTGAACCAGAGGGGGACAGTGATGATCCAGAGGGTGGCACTGGTGAACCAGAGGGTGCTGTGATGAACCAGAGGGTGGCAGTGGTGACACAGAGGGTGGCAGTGATGAACCAGAGGGGGACAGTGATAGTCCAGAGGGTGGCAGTGGCAAACCAGAGGGTGGCAGTGATGAACCAGAGGGTGGCTGTGATGAACCAGAGAGTGACAGTGGTGAACCAGAGGGGGACAGTGATGATCCAGAGCGTGGCACTGGTGAACCAAAGGGTGCTGTGATGAACCAGAGGGTGGCAGTGATGAACCAGAGGATGGCAGTGATGAACCAGAGGGTGGCAGTGGTGAACCAGAGGGTGGCAGTGATGAACCAGAGGGGGACAGTGATGATCCAGAGGGTGGTAGTGGCAAACCAGATTGTGGCAGTGATGAACCAGAGGGTCACAGTGATGAACCTGAGGGGGACAGTGATGATCCAGAGGATGACACTGGTGAACCAGAGGGTGCTGTGATGAACCAGAGGGTGGAAGTGATGAACCAGAGGGTGGCAGTGGTGAAACAGAGGGTGGCAGTGATGAACCAGAGAGGGATAGTGATGATCCAGAGGGTGGCAGTGATGAACCAGAGGGTGGCAGTGATGAACCAGAGGGTGACAGTGGTGAACCAGAGGGGGAGAGTGATGATCCAGAGGGTGGTAGTGGCAAACCAGATTGTGGCAGTGATGAACCAGAGGGTCACAGTGATGAACCTGAGGGGGACAGTGATGATCCAGAGGATGACACTGGTGAACCAGAGGGTGCTGTGATGAACCAGAGGGTGGAAGTGATGAACCAGAGGGTGGCAGTGGTGAAACAGAGGGTGGCAGTGATGAACCAGAGAGGGACAGTGATGATCCAGAGGGTGGCAGTGATGAACCAGAGGGTGGCAGTGATGAACCAGAGGGTGGAAGTGATGAACCAGAGGGTGGCAGTGGTGAAACAGAGGGTGGCAGTGATGAACCAGAGAGGGACAGTGATGATCCAGAGGGTGGCAGTGATGAACCAGAGGGTGACAGTGGTGAACCAGAGGGGGAGAGTGATGATCCAGAGGGTGGCACTGGTGAACCAGAGGGTGATGTGATGAACCAGAGGGTGGCAGGGATGAACCAGAGGGTGGCAGTGGTGAACCAGAGAGTGGCAGGGATGAACCAGAGGGTGGCAATGGTGAACCAGAGGGTGGCACTGGTGAACCAGAGGGTTCTGTGATGAACCAGAGGGTGGCAGTGATGAACCAGAGGGTGGCAGTGGTGAACCAGAGGGTGGCAGTGGTGAACCAGAGGGTGTCAGTGGTGAACCAGAGGGTGGCAGTGATGAACCAGAGGGTGGCAGTGATGAACCAGAGGGTGGCAGTGGCAAACCAGAGGGTGCTGTGTGTGAGAAGTTGGCCTGGTATATGATGATCACTATTCTAGTGAGCACCTTGCACCAGTTCAAACGACCCATATGGTGATTGGTTGTAAATCAACCTTATGGACCAGCTATCCTAGTGGTAGCATGGACAAAAGCTGTCTTAGGTTAAACTCAAGAGGGCATGTGAAGCCAGCTGTTTTACCATATGCAATCCTTCAAATACCAAATGAGAGGACACCACACAAATTATATATTATAAAATATATGTATTTATTTCTAGAATAATCCCCTTGACTCTTTATGAGCACAGGAGCACAAGCTTTAAACAAAGAACAAAGTATAACATACAATAAGATGCACAATTATGGATAGGCCGGGTGGCCACTCAAACCATATATTAAGAAAGTGGTATAAGTACCACGTCATGAAAAATGAACAGGCCTAGGGAATCGCTGGGCCTACACTGGACTAATGAAGGTTAGGACATAGGAGGCCCACAGGATGCGGGTGCAGTGTCTATAGGCAACCGCGTTTACCATACAAGTCAATGGTGCGTAAAAATCAGAAAGTTATAGGTTTAGGAGTCTTCCGACTGGACTAGAACTTAGCCACTAAAAAGTAGGACACTAGAGGTGTAAACCACTATAGGAGCACCGGTGTAATCTCGTTACCTCACCCACAGGAAGCTGGTGCATAGGTGCCAAAGAGCGTCGGGTTTCTTTGTGGAGTTCTATGGAGCCTGGAGGTAAAGATGCTGCAGGCGGCCAGGAGAGAAGAGTCCGGTTGGATCCAAGTGATAAATACAGGCATCAGCAAGGCCTGTGAGTGCGAAAGGGTTCGCCCTTCTGTACGCACAGTCCTCAGACTACATAAGAAATTGGCACGGAAACTGGAAATACAAAAACATAGTTTATTAAACCTTTAAAGGTGGTACTACAGCCCACACAACCCTCTACAGTATTGTACAAGGTAGCACAAAGAACTCGGACATGCGGTCCCCTTTTATATACAACGAAGGGGCTCATAATTGGGCGGTTACAACTCAGAAAGCATGATTTACAGCCATATATGGACATTTCTCAAACATGATCGATACATGGGTGGAGTTAACGGTTCATGGAACCCCTCAAATGCACATTCCAATCCCCTCTAAGCAGGAACAAATGTTACACGTACTGGGCATGCCAAGCTGGAACTATTTATAGCCTTTTGCTGGGCAAACTCCAGGGGTGACGGTCAGTGAAGTAGGACATGCCTCGTGGCGAGCACATGGCGGAATGTAGCCTACAAGATGGACGCCGGAAAACAAGATGGAGTCCGGCCGTACTTCCAAGTATGAGCGGGAAAACTACACTGAAGACACAATAGCATGTCTTCAGCGAATGCTTAACATTATCCCTGTTTTATTTACAACACAAGGGTGGATTGAAGATGTAGAGTACCTGAAAGCAGAGGGGACAGAGTCTAGGTCACTAGCCAGTGACCAGGATGGAACCAGGACGGAACCAGGCAGTGTTGGGTTGCGATCAGGTGCTGTCGAGTAGTTTGTCTCCGCTGCCACGTGGACCAGGAAGGATCGAAGATGACTAGCTGGTGGACAGAAGCTGTCCCACAAAGGCTCTTGCTGTCGGCTGTGTCGGTTCTTGAATTGGAGTCACCAAACCTTGGCAAATGCAACCCAAGCAGGACTCGAAGATGTCTTCTGGATCGGACCGGGAAGGTCAGATGGATGGCTCCTTTTCAGGGAGCTAGGGCCAGTCTGGAGCAACCAGACCAGCAGTGTAGTTTTGATGGATCGTTGTCACAGAGGCCACTAGCCAATGGGCAAGCGACCAGACAACACAGCAAGCAGGAAAAGTGCAAAAGGGCCCCACACAGCACTCAGTGAGTGTGGAGGGGTGATCTTTGGAGCACAGGCTGCTCGGGCTGGGGCTTCTCAAACCCTAAAGCACAGCATCAAGGGTGCCTCAGGAGCTGCTCAGGAAGCACTTCGTCGACTCTTCAACATGGCCGGTCTCTTGTCTCTCGTCACCTCCATGGGTCTCAGCTTTGCCAGGACTGTGGATCGGGCTGTTGGATGTCTGGGAGTCTGGGTCTTGTTGATCTCTGTCATTTGAGCTCCGGCAGGAGCATCGGCAAAGAAAGTCTTGATGCGCGGATGGTGCCTGCTTGCACAGGGTGGCCACTCCTTGACCACAAAGGAGATTCTTCAGTCTTCCACGTCGAGTGGGATGTTGAAGGGTCCAGAGTTTCATTTCAAAGTTTCAGTCAGGATGATCTGGTTTGCATTGGCACAGCTCCTACCTTTTTTCCAAATCTAGGGGCTGGATCTCCTGCTAGGTCCCTCCTATGGGTGGGACCCAGGAAGGGGGTGGTTACACCCCTTTCCCTTTGTCCAGTTTCACACCAGAGCTGGGGCTGGAGAGCGCCAGCACCGGTTTGAACTGGACTTTGCATGGAACACCTTGTGTGCCCCAGGCAGTGTCTAGTTTCATTCAGCCCTCCCTGCCCCAATCCACAGCCTTGAACCAGAGGGTGGCAGTGATCAACCAGAGGGTGGCAGTGATGAACCAGAGGGTGGCACTGGTGAAGCAGAGGGTGGCTGTGATGATCCAGAGGGTGGCAGTGGCAAACCAGAGGGTGGCAGTGATGAACCAGATGGTGGCAGGGATGAACCAGAGGATGGCAGTGATCAACCAGAGGGTGGCAGTGATGAACCAAAGGGTGCTGTGATAAACCAGAGGGGGACAGTGATGATCCAGAGGGTGGCAGTGGCAAACCAGAGGGTGGCAGTGATGAACCAGAGGGTGGCAGGGATGAACCAGAGGATGGCAGTGATCAACCAGAGGGTGGCAGTGATGATCCAGAGGGTGGCAGTGGCGAACCAGAGGGTGGCAGAAATGAACTAAAGGGTGGCAGTGATGAACACGAGGGTGGCAGTGATGAACCAGAAGGTGATGAACCAAAGGATAGCAGTGATGAACTAGAGGGTGGCAGTGGTGAACCAGAGGGTGGCAGTGATGATCCAATGGGTGGCAGTGGCAAACCAGAGGGTGGCATTGGTGAACCAGAAGGTGGCAGTGATGAACCAGAGGGTGGGCGCGATGAACCACAGGGTTGCAAACAGGCTGGACACGTAGAAACAACATGGTCACGACCGTTGCGACCACACAAGTAAGTTTGCGTTCCCGAACTTGTACAAAAACCTCGCCAACTGGCAAAAACAGCAAATTCGCACAAATTCGCGAATTTTGCGAATTGCGAGTTCATTTTTGCACCAATTTGCGGATCGCAAATTCGCAAATTTTGCCCATACTTAATATCCACGAGCAGAGATATCACTATAATTTTAAACTTACATTTCTCAGCAACTACTGAACGGTTTTACTCAAAATAAGTAAAAACACTTTCTTAAACCGACATCTACCTGTCTATCAAATTTGGTTTAAGTCTGTTGAGCTGTAAGTGTGGGTAAAGGTTCCTATTGAAACTAAAATTATGAACACAACCTTATATCGCATCCAAATTCTCAGTCCCCACTGCACGGATCACCCCATAACTTTCCAGGACAATAGAACCCACCTTGAGACTTTTTTGGGAAAAGTTCATGAAGATTGGTTAAACTACGCCAAAGTTCTAGCCAAGTAAAAAAAATGCTTTTCCGATGAAAACATGGTCCTAACTATAACTAATATATGTATACATATACTAAAATGTAACAGTTTGATGGGTATATATATCATGTATATAGCAACCTCAACACTTCTCTTACTGTTGTAATCATTCCAAGATGGTTGTATGATCAAACAACTACCTATTAAATCACGATTGCCTAAACCACGAAGGCTCAACAACGATCAAAGGCAAACCACTATTGTATTGAACCACGACTTCCTGAACCACGAACATTTTTTAATTTACATATATCCCGACTCTCCCACTATGTGCAAAACAGAACATACCTGATCAACCTGCTTTCTGCACATTTCAGATGAAAACCGGGAAATGTCACAACATCCACAACCGATCCGGCGTGCAGCTCCATGGAATGTGAACGAGAAGAATCCAGCCTCCCTCACAGCTCCACAGGCTCAAGATAAGCAGTTTGAATGCATGTGTGTGCCATGTTTAAGATGCACTCCCGATTTTCAAAAGTACAGGGCAGACCTCAACATTAAATAAAACGCTCCCAAAAGCTCAGCTGCGCACAATATTGTTGTTCCAATCTTTACCGGCGTGTTACGGCAAGCGCAATCAAGCAGAGAGAGTGGTATGGCTGTGCTAATTGGTGTAAGCACCTACAAAGTGAGGAACACAAATAGATCAAGCTGTGCCCATCAGCGCCAACACTTCCAATAAGCCAAGGCCTCCAGGCATGCTGTATGCTTTACAGAGTATAAAGGCAGATTAGATAACGATCAGCCTCCCTGCTGAGCGGAGCAACTGCCAGACTCATTTAACGCTCCATAACATCACAATAGTGCCAGCTATTGGCCAGTCAGGAGGTCTTTTTTTTCGTGGTTTAGGAAAGCCGGTGTTCGGTGTTCGAATAATTCGTGGTTAAGGATGTCGTGGTTAAGGATGTTGTCGTTGTTTAGGAATCGTTGTTCAGGTCAGTCGTTTTTAAACTTTCGTAATTAAGGCTGTTTCCCTTTAAAAATGTCTGCCTGTGTTCAATTGATGTAACAGTGTTTGGGACAGGTAGTCCTACTTTTATTTTGATTGTTTAAGCACTAGATAATGGAGGCATTCAGCAAATTGATTTACCCTTGACCAAGGTGCGGCTACACCGAAACAAAATAGCATCTGCTTGAATATACATATATATATATATCGACAATGCTGCGGAACAGCTATGGGAGTTTCCTTTTCTCCAAGCTACGCGAATCTCACCATGGGGTGGTGGGAGAAGTGCGTGGCTTGGAGGGAAGAAAACGAACAGCATATGGCCAAGGTAGCACTTTGGCTACGGTTCATTGACGATTTATTCCTCCTGTGGAAGGGGAGTGAAAATGAATTCGTCACCTTCTTCAATATCCTCAACCAGAACTCAGAAGGACTGAAATTTACCTATACCATCAACTCTGAAGATACAGTATTTCTTGACACCAAAGTGTATATTGCAGGAAACAAAATTCAAACTACTGTTCATAGAAAAGAGACAGCCACAAACAGCATCCTGCACGGATTAAGTTTCCACCCTCAAAAACTTGTGAAAAGCATTCCGTACGGAGAACTTTTACGAATGAAAAGAAACTGTTCGGAAGAGAAGGAGATGGAATCTAAGTTCAAAGAAACAAAAGAACGTTTCAGACAAAGAGGATACAAACAGGTGGACCTAAGAAATTGCGAAATCAGAGCAAGAAGCAAAACCAGAGCTGAAACTCTGATACCCAAGGAACATCCTGCGCCTTCGCAACTTGTTGAAGATGACAGATCTAACCAGCCAAGGATGATAATGACATTCAGTAAAGAGAGTCATAAAATTCAAAACATAATGAAAAAGTACTGGCCAGTACTTAGGAAAGACCCAGACATTGGGACATCAATAGGACACTATCCATTGGTCTCCTACAGAAGGGCACGCAATTTAGCAGATCAACTGACCCAAAGTCATTTTGAATACAAACAAGAACCATCATGGCTGGAAATGAGAAAACAAGGCTTCAATAAATGCCCAAATTGCAAAGCATGCAAAATAGGCCGAAACATGAAAAGCCTCAAAGATGCATGTAGTAAGAACTTTATAATCAAAGGCAACATCAACTGTGACTCATCCTTCGTGGTGTACATGATCCAATGTTTTTGTGGAAAATCCTACATTGGCAGTACCACTTGTTCCCTTAAAACACGGATCTTACAACACATCCGCGCAATCCAGAATCATGACAACTCATATGCCATCGCGAAACACCTTGCTCAGCATGACAATAAAACTTGGCAGGATGTGAAATACTTTGGCTTAGCCATGATCGCACCAAATGATAGAGGTGGCAACCGCATTCAACAACTGCGAAGACTCGAATCCAAGTTGATCATGAGGTTCAAAACTAAACAACCTGGAGGCCTCAATGGCGATGAGGAACTTTATGTACACATATGAAGGACACCACCAACGATCCCTTTTTTGAGACTCTTCTTTCTTAATATGTTTATTGAGATTTGCCACTGACACTAAAATAGAGTTGCATTTTGTTATTCGTTAAGCATGCACTTTACATGTTGCCAAATTAACTATTAATTAAGATAGTCATGGGTA
Source organism: Lissotriton vulgaris (assembly GCF_964263255.1). Lineage (NCBI taxonomy): Eukaryota > Metazoa > Chordata > Amphibia > Caudata > Salamandridae > Lissotriton > Lissotriton vulgaris. The sequence continues at coordinate 931,281,716 of NC_141687.1, forward strand.
GACGCTAACATTGGGGACGTAGGGCACTCAGCCCTTTATTTTAAATGGAGTATCTCCATAAGTAGCTACACATCACGTGAGCCAGCCCATTTTTACTCTACGGGCTGACCCAATACGCACATTTCAATATGTGCGTCACAAAGCGCCACCTGCCCTGGTTAACAGAGGGCCCGCTTTGAGATGATGTAGCGATAAAAGTCGCCCCAATGAAGCGAATCCCCATGACCTACACTGTAAATTGTGTTGGTTTAAACATAGTAGAACTACATGTCCCAGCAGGCCTCGAAATTTAGGGGCGTGCCTTACAGGCATCATTGTGTTAAAACTAACAAGGGGACTACACAAACTGGCTACCGTGAACACGAACTACGGTTCGAAACGCGTAGGTGTTGTCACGTTTTGAATAATAAAACTGCACATTGAAACCCAAGGCGAGTGCGGCGATTATTTGGTTTATACATATATATATATATATATATATATATATATATATTTCAATCACAAAAATCCTTTGTTTCAAGGAAAGATTAACTCTCCAAAGGATACTCCACTCTAAACTTTATTTGTTTAGTGATGGCATTATCTACGCGCTTTAGCTGCAGCCCGCTGTCTTGGTCACGAAACTAAGCCACATTTCTTTCTTTTTTTAAATACATACACCATTTTCCAAAATTGGAAGGGAAGGGAAGTGACATATACAGAGGACATTACCCATTGAAAATGTGAGGCATTTGGATAATTATGTAGGCACCATCTTGTAACATGTTGTGTTATATATAACGCTCCTATTAAATTAAATACATCCACATTTCATGTTATTTGTTCAAACTAATTACAGGAGATTCATTTCATTCGTATTTACAAAAGGAAAATGGTTGTTCCATTAATGATATGTCAATAAATATGGCGATTTCAGATTCATAAATTAATATAAAGAGGTAGGAAACTTCCCCAATCTATAAAGTGCATTAGCATTTCTGGCTTTATTATTATATTGCACATCTTATGAAAATCTGCTTCTATAAATTGTCACATCTTCCTAATACATTTACTCTTGTCTATTCTAATTTATTAAAATATTCAGAAATGTCAATATGTATAAGGAAAAATGGAAAACAAGGGGGGTAATCCTATTCATATTAAAGTGCTTTAGTGCTTCTCGTTTCTTTGCTGCCTTCTTTACACCTTATTTCCTTTGGTGTTAACCACAACTTAATACCTCTCATTTCTAAAGTGCTGGTGACTAATAGTTATTTTTATTTCTTCTTTTTTCTCTTTTTCAAGTACTAGTCCTTTTCCTTTTTCTAATGTAAAGTACTTTTAACTAAAAAGTGCTTGGGCTAGTGTCCTCCTTCAAGGTAAATTTTTTCATTTACTTAATTCTAAAGTGGCTTTCTTGAATGTACAGTTTCTACAGCATATTTAATATAGACATGTGAACAAATCCTCATCTACATTTAATCCAATGGGCTCTTTGTTGTCTAATTCCAGAATATAATAGGTTACTAGTTTCCGGTGCTCCTTTTCTCTATTGCCACCTCTTCTCCTTTTAGACACTTCTGCTATTTAACTACAGCGCATTAATGTAGGATCACTCTGATGTATCATTTTGAAGTGTCTAGCCACAGGGTAGCTTGGATCTTCATTACTTATAGCTCTCCTGTGTTGCATGATCCTTTTATGAACTGGCAAGGTAGTGCTGCCTACATATGTTTTTTCACATAGGCACTTTAAAATGTAAGCTAGAAAACTTGATTTGCGTGTTAAAAACCCTCTTGTTTACAGTTTATTAAAAACCATCTTAATGTTGATAGATTTTCCCCTTGCTGACAGGCTTTGCATTTTAAACATTTTATAAAGCCTTTCCTCTGTTGTAACCAGGTTTGACTTCTAGTATTCTTACAGTATTCGCTTCTCACCATATGATCCTTCAAGGATTTAGATTTTTTGTATGTTATTTCTGGGTACATTTTTACCTGTGATCCTAGTAAAGGGTGACATCTATTAAAGTGCCAGTGCTTTTTTAAAATTACCCTCACTTCCTTATGTTTTGTGTTATATGTTATTATGAACCTATGTGTACTTTTGCCTTGCCTATGTTTCATCTTTCTTTCAGCTGTCTAAGATGGCACGAATAAAAAAAAAATCTACTAAACATCTTGGCTTTCTTGGAGGCAATTTCCAAGGTCTTAATTGGATAGCCTCTCTGTAAAAACGGACTCATCATCTCCTTCTCCACACTTTCATAATCTTCCTCGGTACTGCCTGTTTTTTTTCTAGCCCTATAAAACTCTCTAAATGAAATGCTCCTGCTGAGTGGTGTTGCATGTGCCTCATGAACTATCATATTTCCAGCCGTAGGCTTCCTAAAAACCGTAGTTTCCAACCTGTGTTCTCTAACTGATACCCTTACATCTAGAAAGTCTATAGTGTTTCTGCTATAGGGCCCCACAACATTTAAGTTCAGGATATTCTTGTTTAGGTCATTGATGAGTAGATCCACATCCGTTTCCGTGCCCTACCACAGCTTGAAAACATCATCATCAATTAACCTTATATATAAATATATGAGAATATATAGTTACGGGGCATTGTGAAAATTATGATGTGTGTTCCATGCCCTGGAGACCGCCATCTCCCCAGGGCTGAAGACAATAGAAATGCAGGGGAGCCACAAGGCCCATTCCCAGGCCCAGTGATGTCTACCTCCCAGGGGTTATATTTAATAATATTGTGTGGGGGACTCTAGCCCCCCACAAAGCCCCAGGGACCACCTCCTCCCTGGGGCTATATGAAACAATATTGCATGGGGGACTCCATCCCCGCATGCAGCCCCAAAGACAGCCAACTCCTTGGGGCTAATTCAGAGAAATTCAGGGTGCCATACAACCCCTGCAGCCCCAGGGACCACCATCACATGGGGCTATCTGAAATAATGATGCATGGGGGCTATGGCTCACCCACACAGTCTTAGGGACTGCCACCTCCCCAGGACACACATAACAATTAGGAGGATCCATGGCGTTCCCTAAGCTGGACCACAACCTCCCCAAGGTTACTTCACAAAGGAGGGGGGTAAGCGGCCCCCTTTAGGAGCCCTAGATGGCCCTGCAGACTGCAACCCACCAGGACCTGCTGCAGAAAATATCCCAGGGTGCTCACACCTAGGACATTGCTGCTTGTTATGGCTTGGCAGAAGCACCACTCCTGCTAAGCCATAGCAAATAGTGCTCCGCTTCGTGGATGTGGTAGCATTAACAATGCTCTTGCCTCCATGAAGTGGAGCAAAATTGCTTTTGGACAGAGGGAGCTGCATGTTAGCAGCTCCCTCTGTCCAAAAGCAATGCTGGCTCCTGCAGGAGGCAAGGAGCCGTCTTCAACTGTGGGGGCCTCGGGCATCCCCGCGGCCTCCAAAAAGTTGGCCATGCCCCGAGGGATGGAGTCCCATGGGCCACACTGTTCCGAGGAGGGGGGATGTTCAGGCCCTCTCCCCTTTTTATTCACATAAATAAAGGCCATCGGATGGGGTCTCAGGCCAAAATTGCCTAAAGATGGGGCCGCGAGGCCTCCCGCCTTTAAAAAAAAAATACAAAAGGGCATGCCCCGGCAGATTTGGTTCATCCGGCCAATTTGGCACAAGGAAGGGGGGCCAAAAGACCCCTCTTCCTTTTTTTTATAAACTAAAAAAAGAAAAAGGTCAGGCCCTGTGGGATTGGGTCCCTAGGCTGTAATAGGCCCGGGAAAGGAGGCTGCATGGCCCCCTCCCCATTTCATAATAGACTGGTCCCAGGGGATGTGGTCCCTGGGCCAAAATCGGCTGTGGGAAAGGGGGCTATGCAGTCCCCCTTTCCCTTCACCACCACTCTGCAACTGCACCTCCTAGCACAGTGGTGGTTGGGGAATGAAATCCCCTTCAATGCTGATGATCCTTGGGGGCCAACAAACCCTCTTGTTACCTCCAGTAAGACCCACACTGTGGGATTGCTAAGAGGTCTTCATGGCCACGCCCCTTTTTTCCACCACTCTGCCAACACACCTCGTGGTGCACTACTTTTTGGGGGATAAAGTCCACTTTACTCCTGAGGGACCTTGGCCACCAATAAGCCCTCCTGGTACCTCCTGTAAGTCCTGCACAGCAGGATTCCTGAGAGCTGGTTGAGGCCCAGCAACATTTCTCCACCACTCAGCAAAAATGATTACTAGTTAAAAAAAACATAGAAATTCACTGGAATAACCAAAAGGTTTCGGGGACATTAGGAATTATCTTTTAAAAAAACCTTTGAAATTCATTGAAAAAACAAAGGTTACAGGGACATTATAGTTAGCAAATAGACTTACAAACATCTGAGAAATTCACTGAAAAAAACTAAAGGTTACAGGGACGTTATAATTAGGGTCAGGTTTCACTCATACAAAACCAGTATTGGTCTGTGAATGGGTATGTCAGTGGTTGTACTAGTGCGTGAGTGGGCATACAAGAGGTTATATGGGGTGTGAGTAGCTGTGTAAGTGGTTCTGTGGATGATGTCATCAGTGATGTCACTGACCATGTCATGAGTGATGCAATATGTGATGTCATAAGCCGTGCATGTGGGGGAATGAGTTATAGTAAGGTAAGCTAACTATAACTGCTAAATTTCACTGGTTTTGTATGAGTGAAACCTGCATCCCTATAACCTTTGGTTTTCTCAGTGGATTTCTATGTTTTTTTAATTCTTTTTCCTAACTATAACATGCCTATAACTTTTTTTGTGAATTTCTATGGTTTTTTTTATTTCTTTTTGCTAACTTTAACATCCTTATAACCTTTGTTGTTTTCAGTGAATTTCTAGAGTTAAAAAAAAAAATCTTTTAACAATATTGTCCCTGTAACCTTTGTTATTTTAGTAAATTTCTATGATTACAAAGTATAACAGCCATGTAATATTTGCTTTTATAAGTATTTTCCTAAGGTCCTCTAACACAGCAATGAGTTGACACATAGTTATTTATGTGCAAGAACATTTAGACATTTTAAAAATCCTGTTGGACTATGCTATGTCTATAACATTGTTTGACAATTCTGAAGAATTTTTCACTTAACAGTATAGTATTGAATCATGGTGCTCTTTATAAGATTGAGGTTGATCTGTGAAGGTTTGCTAGTGAAAAAATAGAATTGAGGGAGATAGAATGTGTGTTTTACTTTGTAAATTTCATTATCATATATAAATATAGTTTCACAGTGAAGCAAAAGTAATGAAAACACTGTTTAAAGTAAGGATTAAAGTAATATCATTTATATATACATATATATATATATTATTGTTTTGTAAATAATTTTTTCACAGAAATTTCTGTTTCCATGGCGCCTCCTTTGTTAACTGCATAGCTGCTTGGTTTTGAACATGTTCTAACATATATAAATTTGGATAGTGTTGGTGATGTTTACCATTAGGGGTTTGCTAGTGGACTGCTTTGACTAGTATTTTTGTATCTGATTTTCATAAAATGGACGTCTTTAATGTGATTTCTTTGTTTACGCAACCACCAGACGTTGCAGTGACATCGCCATCGGCAAAGACCTAGGGGTTTTCAACATATGTTAAAATACACATATTTGGATAGTGTAGGCGATGTTTGCCTTTAGGGGTTTGCAGGAGGGCTAGTTTAACTAGTATTTTCCTATTTGGTTTTCATAAAAAAAAAAAAAATTCTTTGTTCAACGCATCGCCGCAAGTCGCAGTGACTATGGCCGGGATACCCGTCACCCCCTCCCAACACAATCCCCAAGAATGGGAAGACGGAAACGGTTCTTGAACTTTTGGAAGGCGGGAGGGAGTTACCCTCCCGGCCGTATTTATTAAAATATGAAACAAAAATGAAAACATTAAAATAACAGTTTCATATCATGTACAATTTCATTTATACATTACGATGTTTATTGGCTAACCTTAACATATCTCTAATACAAAGGTTCTCCTAGCCGATTCTAAAACATCCTGTAAATGCATTTGTCAAAATTTAATTTGTACATCCTAACATTACGGGCCAACGGCAAGGTGGTAACCGGTGTCAGATCCCTAATACCAGAACTCCCCCCCTTACTTGTGAGGGGCGGGCGCACAGAGGACTGTACCTCTGTGCCAACTTCCAATTTCCCTTGTCTTAACGGGGGCCCCATATTTACTCGACGCCATCTTGGTGGTCGTCCGAGGACTCGTGTGAGGTGTCTAGAAGGTAGCGTAGACCCCCCTCCCACCCCACACTGCTTACCACATCCGCCGTCGCGGATGTCCTGGCCCCGGGAAATTCCAAGGAGGGGCCCGTAGCCCCTCCTCCCCAGGGAGAGGCCTATGACCGCCTTCCCTTTCGGCGGTCCCATCCTTAGAAGGGTACCGCCTCCCCGTGTGAGGGGCCAATGGCCGCCTCCCCCCGGGCGCTCCCATCCATAATGGGTGGCGCCCCACCTCTAGGGATCTTCCAATTACTGCTCACCGATCATGACCTTACCGCCCGACCAAAAAATAAATACGACATTTTTTAACCTAATGAGGATGAAATAATAGTTATGCTGGGCATTTCGACTTATAACTTTTATTCAAGCAATACCCTCTTTCAACTCAGTTGCGATACCACCCTTAAGTACATGCAAAGAGCAACCATTTTATTGTCACATCAAAATTCCAAACTTTATTAAACACAACCTGAAAAGAGATAATACTTCATTAATCGACATTATTGTACTAAAAACGCTGTCATCAGGGGCTGGTGGGTGGGTCAAAATTGGCTCTTGGTTCCGTCTCGGGCTCACGTGCAACGAAGAGGTGCAGCTTCCAAGCACAGGAACAAGAGGATGCTTCTTTGGATTGTCGCTCCTTTTATTCTTCTTTGGGAGGGCGTGGACCCTCCTCCAACCGCCTACGGGGCGTGGCCGACGGTGTAGGTGTCTAGGACAACCCCTCTTGGGCGGGAAAAGGCGCGCCCCGGCTACACCGCTTCGGGCATACCAGCCGTGACACGCCTCCCGCCAAAAATGGTTTCCCGGGGGGATCGGGGCACCCGACCATACGTTCGGAGGGACTGAGTGGTTGCCCCTTTCCAATCGCCCTCCATGAAGAATGCGTGGTTTTCAACATACTGTAAAATACATATATTTGGATAGTCTAGGTGATTTTTGCCCCTTTAGGGGTTTGCCAGTGGGCTGCTTTAACTAGTATTTTTCTATGAGGCTTGTGTAAAATGTCAATGTCTAACATATTTTTTTGTGGTACTGCTGGAAGTTGTGGTGACATCGCCATCCGTGAAGAGCGCGCTGTTTCAACAAGTCTAAAAATGAAATATTCAGTTATATTGTTTTATAATACAAACTTTGTACTAATTTGTAGCTATATACTGCATGAGGTGTGGTGTTATACTATCTACAAGAGAGAAGGTTATTTTAGTGATGCATGCTGCAGCCAAAAAAACTCACATGTAACCTTTTACTAAATGTATATTCTATTTTTGCAACCTGTTGAGGCCTGTGCATCAGAAAGTGCAAAAAAGTTTATAAAACAAAAAAACACAAATACCACAATAAAAAAACAATATATAACTACTATATGGATGATTGAATGAATGTATCTGTACCTTATGGGATTGCATGAGTGCATTGGTAGTACCTAACTGATTGTATGAGTCCATGAATAGTGCCTGAGTGATAGGATGACTACATGAGTAGTGCCAGGATGATTGGATGAGTGCATGTGTAGTGTCTGGGTGATTGGATGAGTGCATGTGTAGTGCCTGGGTTATAGGATGAGTGCATGGGCAGTGCATTCATGATTGGATGAGTGCATGTGTAGTATCTGGGTAATTAAAGGAGTTTGTGGGTAGTGCATACATTGGACGAATGTACGTGAGGGTGCCTGGGTGATTGAATGAGTATATGAATAGTGCCTGGGTGATTGCATAAGTGCATGGATAGTAGCTGGGTGATTGGATGAGTACATGGGTAGTGCCTACGTGATTGAATGAGTGCATGGGTAGTACCTGGGTGATTGGATGAGTGCATAAGTAGTGTCTGGGAGATTGCCTGAGAGCATGAGTAGTGCCTGGGTGATTGGATGACTGCATTTGGAGTCCCTGAGTGATTAACTGAGTGCATGTATAGTGCCTGAATGATTGGATGAGTGCATGTGTAGTGCCTGGGTGATTGGATAAGTGCATGGTACTGCCTGAGTGTCTGGATGAGGGCATGAGTAGTCCTAGGTGATTACTTGAATGTATGGGTAGTACCTGGGTGATTGCATAAGCACATGGGTAATGGCTGGGTAATTGGATGAGTGCATGGGTAGTGCATTGGTGATTGGATGTGGGCATGGGTAGTTGTTAGTGATTGTATGACTGCAAGTGTAGTGCCTGGGTGAATGGATGAATACAAGTGCAGTGCCCCTGTGAATGAATGAGTGCCTGAATAGTGTCTGGCAGAATAAATGAGTACAAGTGCAGTACCTGGGGATTGGATGACTATCTAGGAGTGCCAGTGTCATTGGATGAGTACAAGTGTAGTGCCTGGGAGATGGGATGAGTAGAGGTACTGTGCCTGGGGGATTGTATGAGTGCACATGCACTTCCCGGATGATTGGAAACGTTCATGTGCAGTACCTGGGTGAGTGGATAAGTGCAAGTGTAGTGTATGGGTGAATGAATAAGGGCAAGTGTAGTGCCTGGGGGAATTGATAGGTGTGAGTTTGGTGCCTGCATGCATGGGTGAGAGCAAGAGCAGTGCCTGGGTGATTGCATGACTGGATGGGTAGTGCCTAGGTGGTTTTATGAGTGCAAGTGCAGTGCTTGGGTAAATGGATGAGTTTAGGTGTAGTGCCTGGATGAATGGATAAGTGCAAGTGTAGTGCCTGGGTGAATCGATGAGTGTGAGTGTGGTGCCTGGGTGAATGGGTGAGTGCAAGTGCAGTGTCTGGGTAATTTCATGACTGCATAGGAAGTGCCTGGGTGATTGGATGAGTGCATGGATTGTACCTGGCTGATTGTATGAGTGCAAATACAGTGCCTGGATGATGGGATGACTGCAAATGTAGTGCCTAGGTGAATGAATGAGCGCAAGTGCAGTGACAGGGTGATTGCATAACTACATGGATAGTGGCTGACTGAATGGATGACTGAATGGATGACTCCAGGGGTACTACCCTGTTGACTGGGTGAGTGCCTGAGTAGTGTCTCGGAGATTGGATGAGGGTAAGTGCAGTACCTGGGTGATCAGATGACTGCCTAGGTAGTGCCTGGGAGATATGATGAGTACAAGTGTAGTGCCTGGGAGATGAGATGAGTGGAACTGCAGAACTTGGGTGATTAGATGACTTCGTAGGTAGTGCCGGGTAATTAGATAGGTGAAATTGTACTGCCTGGGAGATGGGATGAGTGCCTTTAGTAGTGTATGTGTGTTCCCATGAGTGCATAGGTTGTGCCTCAGTATTTGAATGAGGCCATGGGTTGTGAGTGGGTATGGATGAGTGCATGGGTTATGCCTGGGTGTTTGAATGAGTGCAAATGTACCACCTTGGTGGTTGTATAAGTGAATGGTTAGTACCTGGGTGATTAAATGAATGTATGGCTAATGCCGGCATAGTACCTTTATGATTGGAAGAGTGCATGTGAAGAGCTGGGTGATTTGATTGGATATGTGCATGGGAAGTACCTGAATGATCCGATGACTGCCCGAGTAGTGGCTGTTTTAGTGTATTTATCCTTTTCTACTGAGCTATGTGGGAGTGAAGCCTAGATATTGTACTTTGGATAAATGGCTCTGTAGGGGCATACGTTGCTCTGTTACTCAGCGTGTACATGCATCAGTAGGTTTTGAAAACTGAAAACCTACGTCATTTCTCAGATATCTGTTGGGTGTTTAAAACATGTATTCAGCATTTCTCAAAGAAAAGTTACAGGCCAAGTGAAAATAGCACAAGAACTCTCTCAAGACACTCCTCGATTTTAAACAGAGAATGTTTAAAGAAATGCACCATCCTCACCATAGACATGACATTTTCAACAGCCTTAAAGAACATAGATCATCATGTAAGCATATGTATGACTTAATAATAGATATACACCTTCAGGCCATCTTCACAAAAATATATGGTTCTCTGCATGTTTAAGTAAACTCAAAAGTTTCATCGTAGATAAAGCTATCTGCAACCACAAAAACCATATCTCACTATCTAAGCATATCCAAAGTGGTCATATGTAATGTAATGTAATGCAAACTTATAAAGCACACTATCACCCCATGGGTATTCTGGAGCTGACGTTACAGTAACTCCCCTATATGCACATATTCACCCAACGGATGACTGTCCTGCACTACATCCTAGGGAAGAGCCAGGTTTTAGGCTTCATCCTAAAGTGGAGGAATTCTTCTGCTTGCCCAAGGAAGGGGGGAGTTTGTTCCATGAACCAGCGGCCACACAGCTAAAGGCTCTACCTCCAAACATAGATGTTCTAATTCTGGGAATGCTGACCAAATGCGCTGTAGACGATTGAAAATATCTTACGGGGCATGCCAGACAAATGTTTCCTGCAGTGGCACCAGTACAAGTCCATGCAGAGCCTTGAAAAAAATGCAAAGTGATTTCAACTGTATTCTCTGTGCTAAAGAATGCCAGAGAAGCTCGTTAAGAGCTGCAAAAAGCACTGTGTAGCTTCTTTAGGGATAACTTTGCGGCTATCGTCTGTCTTCTTTGGAGTTTCATAATCAGGAAGTTAGGTGCACCAAGTAGAAAAGCATTGCAATACTTCAAACGTATCAGAATAACACTTCTCATAATGGGAGCCCTGGCTGTCATATAGGTTACAAACCATATTGACAAACGCGTCTGATTACATACCAAACAAGTATTAGTACTTCATAATTCCTATACAGGTACAGCACATTTTCCTATCTTTTATTTGTGACTACACTACTCCTGTTTAATAATGTGATTAAAAGTACTACAACTCCCAGAGTTCAAATAATATAGATCTGTCTATTCTGCACATGATGCTGAGACATTTAACACATATTTTCATTTTTAAAGACATTGCTCATTGTAACTTTCAACAGTACTACACTGTTGTTTTTCTGTAAAGTACACAATGGAATAAAAGGGCACGGATTCATTTTCCTCTAACTTTCCAAAACATTCGGTACTAACATCTTAAAGACATACTCTACAAGTAACTCATACTATATATAAGTCACCTATCTCAGTCACAGTTCATCTCATATATTATTATCATATGACTTTGATACTCTTTCTTTATTGAAGTTTCATATGCATCTTCATTTTTAATGGAACGATTGAAATATTATGTACATACCAGTAAATTGAGTTTGCAGATTGTCTTGTTGTTTTAGCTCTTATTGGATAGTTTAGATACGTTTAGGTTTTGTAAAAATTAAGCACTATCATGCAAAGCAACCTTTAATTGCACCCTCTTCAATTGTACGCTCTTTGATAATGCAAAAGGCAGCAAATGAAATCATGTCTTTCATTTTAGGCTACTCTATGACCACTTGTGCATGGTTAGTATCTGTTAACCCTTTCCCTCTCTTTCAATTCCCGTCTATGTATGTTCACGATGTCTTGGTGATCATCGTGGAGAAATCGTGAAAAAAAACAATTTAAGCTTTTGGGTTTTTTGTAAATAAGACACAACAGTGTATTACATAGTCATGAATTGGAAATTAAAGTTTATAATTAGTTTATTTGTGTCCTAATCCTCTACTATTTTTTTTAAATGATGTCTCTTTAACACCCTCCCCCTTCAATACGCTCTTAGCTCAGTGTATCTAGCAACCCAGTGGAACCGGTCGGTCACAAGTTCACAGCACATTCTAGTAGGACCATGCTACTTCCAAATGACGTGCAGCAGGTGTGGTATACTCCACATATTCAAAAGCATATCCATCTCCAAATAACATTTTCTTTTTAAACAACAGCCACAATAAGACTTCTTGCTAATGCATACAACACACTATCTTATTGTATTCAACGTCATGCTGACAGTATCCAACCAAATATATGTTTTAAAAAAACACCTCCATTTTAACTGCTTTTAATTTGAAAAATTGCCTGATTTCCCTCCAGCCTTCTCCTTACTGCTGTTGCTCCTTCTCTTCAAAATGCTTATTGTGTGGATTTTTGGCCACAGTTATATCAATTCGGTTAGAGAGGCTGTACAAAGAGAGATATTGAAAGGGGCTTGGGTTTTCCAAATGTGGAGATTACTTGGTTTGACTAGAGAGGGTTAATCACCAGTTTCTGGCTTTGGTTTAAACTGTTGTGGATTGCTGAGCGCCTAATCTCATGATTGTGTACTGTTGTAGAAATGACCTAGGTACACTGACTTGGGTAAGGCTGGTAATCCTAATGAAAGATACCTCTGCGGAAATGATGTCACTTTTCCCTACACTCTCTTAGTGTACACTAATATATGCCAAAGACAGAAATGGAAGTGGTCAAATCAGTTCTGTCAACAGATTGACAAAGCCAGGAAACTTGTTAATACAACTGTTTCTGCATTCTTCAGAGACCATAGCATGGGCTGTATCTATAACAACAAACTGTAGTTTGCAATGAATGTAATCTACAGAACTGATGGAGTGCACTACTCCGATGAAGGCAATAACGTATTTCAGTGCAAACTGGAGCTCTGCATCAAGACTTATCTGTACTTGGAACATACTCAAAATGAACCCAAAGGCTCATATCAGAGCTATCCTACTACCCCTAAATATATAACTTTTTTCCTAACATGAATCTCTCATTAAAAAAACAAAAAAAAACAAATCTCAAATATGCAGCAAATACGCAAAACAAAAGCAGACATTCAGTAGCCAACCACACTTTTAAAAATGCTATCTCTAAAATGCATTTAAAATTTCCATGTATGACTGAATGGGTGGATAATAGTGCACATTAATTACTGAATGGGTGCATCAGTGTAAGTATAAGCAACTGAATGACTGTATAAGTGTCTGTATACATGAATGAATGGATGTATAATTTTAATCAATGAGGAAGTTATTAGGTGCCTCAGGCCATGTATATTCGATTAAAAGGGTGGACATGTATGAGTGACTGATTAAGTGCATCAGTGTATATTTTTCTGAGCAAATGTGTGGATGAGAGTCTAAGTCAGTCTCTCAGTTGGTTTGTCACTGGGTGCATCAGCGTCTCAGTACATCTGTCACTGGGTGCATCAGTGAGTGATTGGATCTGTAAGTGGAAGTGTTAGTGTCTAACCAGGTCTCTCAGTGGGTGTATCCGTATTTGAGTTCATCTGCAAGTCACTGTGTCAGTATCTGAGTGGGTCTGTGTAGGGGAGCTTTAGTGTCTGACCGGGGACACTTTTGAATGCATTAATATCTAAAGAAGTCAGTGAAACATTTTTGTTGTCACTGATATTTGCAAATGTGCCTGTATGCCTGGGTCTGAGAGTGAGTGCATCAGTGTCTCAGTCGCTCTCTGAAGGAATGCATCAGTATCTGGGTGGGTCTGTAAGTGCATGCATCAGTGTCAAACAGGGTCTGGGACTGGCTGCACCAGTCTCTGAGTCGGTCTAGGAGGTGCTCCATCAGTGTCTGAGTTGCTTTGTGAGTGGGTACATCAGCCACTGAGTGGGTATGTGAGTAGGTGTGTCAGTGTTTCACTAAGTATCTGAGGGGATCCATGACTGTTTGAATTGGTCTGTGAATGACTGCATAAGTATCTAAGTAGATCTGTGAATGGTTGAATCAGTGTCTGAATGGGTCTTAGATTGGTTCCATCTGTGTCTGAATGGCTCTGTGAGTGGGTGTGTCCCTGTCTAACTGGGTCTGTGAATGGATGCATCAGTTTGTAACTAGGTCTGTCTTTGAGTGTGTCAGTATGTGAGTAGATCTGGGACTGGGTGTCTCTGTGTTTGAGTAGATCTGTCAATGGGTGTGTCAGTGGGTTTGTGACTTGGTGGTTCAGTGTATGTGTGGGTCTGTGAGTGGGTGCTTCAGTGACTGACTGGGTCTGTGATTGGGTTTGTCAGTGTCTAATTGGGAGTGTGAGTGTGTGTGTCAGTATGTGAGTGGGTATTATTATTATTATTATTATTATTATTATTATGTTTCTTATATAGCGCCTGAATCGACCCCCGAAGGGGTATCTCCGGGCTTGCCTTGGGAACCCGTCCTGGCTTTTCCCTGTGAGATAGCCCCTACAGGGCATCCCCAAGGTGAAAGCCAGGCATCCCACCGTGGGGGGGGGGGGGCGTTGTGGAGATTAAGCAAGCTTAATGCCCAGAGTTGCAGAGTGTGAACCCATGATTAGGTCAGGCACCGAAGCGAGAATTATCGAGTCCATGGACATTTGAGCTCACGACCCTGCCGCGTCGGGAATTGAACCCTGGTCCCGGGTCTGACCTCTGCTTCAGGGTCTGCTTGCTCTAACCAGTGAACCACACTTCTCCACTTCACCACAGGTATGTTACTGCCTGAGTGGATCTGTGACCAGGAGTGTCAGTGTCAGAGTAAGTGTGTGACTCAATGTATTAGTGTCTGAGAGGGGTCTGCATTTTAATACATTAATCTCAAAATTAGTCACTGTACTTTTTTGCTGTCGTGACAACATCGCAAAGGTGTTCATGACATTGTCGTGAATATTGCAAGTGTTTTTAAAAAGTGAATTTTAGTCTCATACTAAAGCCACCTACCTGGATCCCAGGTGATTCCAAAGGGGCGGCAACACTAGTTCCCGAATCCCCTCAAGACTTGCCTTCGGTGTACAGGAGACACTGCTCTGGTGGCAAATCCCAGGGTGTAGGTGGTTGGGAAAGAGAGAGCATGTTGAATTAAAATATGTTGTTGCTTGACTACTCAACTGCAACACTGCAGCAGACATTCACACCAGTCTGATGTACATGGAAGATATGTTGTCTATAAACAAACAAATAATATGGCTTAAGTCTAGTATTAGCTTTATATTTTAAGACATCACCTCACTAAAGCTTTTTATATCTCAACCAACCATTAGTTTTATTGACAGTTGTCTTTAGATAGTCCGTAGAGGTTCCTTCATAGGCATTGTGAAACTGTAGTGAGTATGATTCCAGCATCAAACCCACAAGCTAATTTGAACAAGGTTAGCTTCACTCAAGTCCTTTCTGGCAGAACCCTTCCAACAGAAAGTACAAGTTGAACAAAGACACTGGTTACCTTGTCTGCAAGCACAATGCTACGACTGAGCTCAATGCGTAGAAAAATCAAGTCTGTTAATGAGTCTCTCCTTTTCTTTTTCTTTTCCATCCAGGTGCAAGACTGATGCTTTGTAGTGAGTTCAAAGTGGAAGGAACAAGGGAGCTGTCACGAGAGAGGCCTGGAAGCCGGTAAACAGGTAATTGACAGGAGGAGCCTGACAGTCTTTAAAATGGCTTTATAATGTTCATAAAGGTCACATACTAATTGTTTGTAACAAGGAACAGTTGCAGATATTTAACTTGGTGAGGCTGCCTTCTAGAAGGTGTTTTAGAATGTTCACAAAGTTTGTGTTCTAATTGCTTATAGCAAGGAGCAGGTGCAGATGATTAATTTGATGAGGCTGACTTCCAGAAGGTGTTTTGGAATGTTCAAAAGGGTCGCATTCTATTTGCCTATGGCAAGGAACAGTTGCAGGTGATTCATTTGATGAGGGCTGTCTTTCAGAAGGTTCACGTTGCAGTCATCTATGCTGGTTGCTTGATGCTTTTTCTGGATGATTTTCTGGATATTTTCGTGGTGCCTGAAACCTGACCTTTTATGGTAAAATATTTGTAAAATGTATTAAGTCTTTTCAAACAAACCAGGAAACACCAACTGCAGTTATCTATTGCCACAGCATGTAATATGGCCAAAAGTCAGGGTACAAGAAGTTTTCTCATTCATAAGTGTTGCGAGGAATGATATTTGTCATACCGGTATATTGTGATAGTCAAGAAAGGTGAGCTGTGACAGGAATCCTGACACTATATGGCCTGATTTTTATGATGGTGTGAGTTATCTTAGACCAACCTCAGGATGGCGGTTCTGACACCGCAATTTAAACTATCAAAGGATACAAGGACATTATAGACAGGTTTCACTCGTACAAAGCAAGTGAAATCAGCAGATATAGTTAACTTGCGCCCCCGCAATGCACTTCTTATGACCTCACATATCACATCACTCATGACATGGCCAGTGAAATCACTCATGACATCTCAAATGACATCACTGATTATGTCACTGACATCATCAGATGACTGTGAGTGTTTTAAAAATGTTTATGAGTATTAAATATACATACCAAGGTATATTGGTGAATCAGTGGATGTATGAGTCCCTGTATGGAGGTTTCAGTGGTTGTGTGACTGACTGTATAATTGAGTGATTAGGTGTCTCAGTGAATGTATGGGTGAGTTACTGGTTGTGTGAATGCCTGTATCAGTCTGTCAGTTGGTGTCTATGTGGCTGTATAGGTGTGTGAGGGAGTGCGTGAGTGGCTGTATTGGTGACTGATTGGTTGTCCGAGTACCTGTATGGTTGTCTGAGTGTCTGTGTGAGTGGTTGAGGGGGTCTGTGTCTGCATGTATGGATGAGTAAGTGAGTGATTCAGTGGCTGTATTGGTTAGTGAGTACATGTATGAGGGGCTCCATGGTTGAGTGAGCATGTGTATGGCCATGTGGGTGAGTATGTGGATGTGTAATGGTGTATGGGTGAGTAACTAAGTGAATGGCAGTGTAGGTGAGTGATCGAGTGTATGAGTGACGTTTGGTGAGTGAGTGAATGTGAGAGTGGCTGAATGGGTGAGTGTGTGCTTGTGTTAGTGACTCTATAGATAAGTGAGTATGTGTTAATATCTATATGATTACGTGAGTGGGTGTGTGTGTATCTGTATGGGTGAGTAAGTGGCTGTGTGATTGACTGGATGGTGAGTAAAAGGTGTGAAAGTAGATCTATGAGTAAGTGACTTAGTGTGTGAGTGTTTGTATGGCTGTATGAGTGTGTATGTCACTGGCTGTATTACTGACTTAGTGGGTGTTTAAGGGGCTCTATGGGTGATTGAGTAGATGTGAGTGTAGATCTATGAATCAGGGAGTGGGTGTGTAAGTAATGGTATGGGTCTGTAAATGGGCTTTTGAATGATTGTGTGGGAGTGAGTGTATGAAAGATTCAATGGTGGTGTGAGTAAGTCAGTGATTCTGTGGACAATGTCATCAGTGATATCATCAGGGGGAAGAAGTCCACTTTAGTCCTGAGGCCCTTAGGTGTAAAGTGGAATTAATTTCCCAATCAGTAGTGTGCCAGGAGGCACGTTTGAAGAGTGGTGGAGAAAGGGGGCATGGCCTCCAAAGACCTCTCAGCACTTTTCCTGTGTGGAACTTATTGGGGGTAACAGGGGGGCTTGTTGGCCCCCAAGGGCCCTCTGGAGTTAAGGGTACCTCATCCCCCAACCAGCAGCACTCCCAGAGGTGTGTTTGCAGATTGGTGAAGAAAGTGGGGGCCTCTGTTGAGTTGCCTGTTTTTTTTTCTTCTTTTTTTTAGCAACAAATTTTAGAGCTTCCAGGAGGGTGATTAAAGAAAGAGTTGGGTAACAAGAAGTTCCAACTGCACTGGATGACCCAGGTAGTTCTTTGGGAGAACGATAAATTGACTTCAGAAAGAGAAGAATGTCCACAGGGAGCTCACATTTAGACAACTCGATCTTTCTGAGCATCTCAGCTAACAATTTTGCGGACAGAACCTGTTTCAAACCAGAGATTCTCTAAGACTTCAGTTTTTCAGAAGCTATGAGTGCATTGCATAGTGTCATGTCCTTAATTCTCTTGTTACTGGAGAAGTTCTTAGGTGGGACGGAACATATAGGATCACTAAATGGTAATGAGGTGTAATTACAATTGGTAAAGACAACCTACCTGTAAGTCACTCGTATATGATAGTTTTGGAGGCGTAGTAGATTTAATGCACTTAAGTGAGCATTGCTGTGGTGCCTGTGGGATTTTTAAAGCCATCCCTGCCTTGCAGGCTGCTTTTAAAATAAAGCTTTGTCCAAATCTGACTTTGGAATCAAAGTTTCTTCCTAAGTCTTATACTACCTTATGTTTACATATAAGCCACACCCATGGTCTGACCTAGGTGCCGCCCCAAGAGTAGAGTACCATTTTAAAATAAGCAGGAACATTATAAAAGATGTTTTATATGCTCTGGTGTGAGGAAAACTGCCTATTTCGTTTTCCCCATTAAAGCCCACTAGCTCCATACGCTTACATGGGAAGGCTTTATTTAACAATAATACGGACTACCTTTTGATTGGAGTGCCCTAAAATAGGTCTTCAAAGTATGAAATTAATAGTTTCAATGAACCCAACAACTTGCCAAGGTTGTATTTATTATAGCTATTACAGGAAAAAAGTTATAGAAGTTATAGAACTACTGGAGAAGTGTGGCTCAAGTGGAGAAGTGTGGCTCAATGATTAGAGCGGCAGACCCTGATGCAGAGGTTTAGCCCGGGACCAGGGTTCAAATTCCCTGCCTCGGCAGGTCTTGGGCTCAAAATTCCACGGACCTGATAATTCTCGCCTCGGTGCCTATTCCAATCATGGAGTCCCACTCTGCAACTCTGGGCAATAGCTTGCTTAATCTCCACAACGGCCCCCACAACGCTAAGGATGCCTGGCCTCCATGGGTTCCACAGCGGTATTCGTACAAGCGCCTTGAGGCCCTTGCGGGTGAGTAGTGCGCTATACAAGTATCAATTTACATTTACATTTACTTCCCTAAAGGTAGTCCAATTCAGTTCTGTAGCAGCATCTTCTGACTGGCCGGCCTTTGACAGGCTGAGCCAAGCTGCCTTAATGCCCCGGTTACTTACCGGTAATCTTCATTACTCCGAGTCCATGTATTCCTCGCCACAGTAATTACCCATGAGCCTCCGGCTCCACACAGAACTCCAAGTATAAAAAAACGCTCTAGTCTCCCTCTCCCTCCTCCAAGATGGCCCCTAGTGGCTCCAGCCAATCCTATAAAGGGATACAGATACAGCCAATCGACCTGAAAACCAAGCCGCAGCCATGAAGCCACCACAAGGGCCGGGAGGTAAGGGAAACTATACTGTGGCAAGGAAGACATGGACTCAGAGTAATGAAGATTACCGGTCAGTAACCGGGGCATTATCTCCTCGTCCTGTCTTCCTCGCCACAGTAATTACCCATGAGCCGATACCAAAGCAATCAGCTTCATGCAAGGAAAACACTCCACACAAATCATGCAGAGAAACATAATTCAAGCACAAGAGGTACAACATTTCCACAGAAACATACATCTCAAGGAATCCCAGCGGAAAGTACAGAAGAGGCAAAGGAAACAGAACCCCCACCCCCAATCCGAAGGCGACAATGGGAAATGAAAGTAGGCGGGGACGACCAAGCAGCAGCCCAGCAAACATCCTCCATGGACACCCCTTAAAAGCAGCCCACGATACAGAAACAGAACTGGTGGACCGACCCTGAACAGGAGGAGGGGGAAGGTCAGAAACAGAACCATAATCCAACAGTAAGGCCACCTTAATCCAACGACAGACAGTGGACAGGGAGGGCTTCAGGCCCTGACGAGACAAACCAAAATTGACAAATAAATCGTCAACCATACAAAAGGAAGAAGTGCGTGATAAATAAACCAACAATGCACGACGCACATCCAACAGGCGGAGAAGGCAATCCTCAGCCGAGGAAGGATCCGGACAAAGAATCGGAAGAACCACTTCAGCAGAACGGTGAAATTAAGAATCCACCCAGGAAAAATGTAGGATGAGGGCGCAAGACTACACGATCAGACTAAAAGACCAAAAATGGAGCAGACCGCAGGAAGGCACCCAGCACACCAATACGCCTGGCAGATGCAATAGCCACAAGAAACACCACATTGGGTGTCAAGAACTTCAGGCCCACCGACACCAAAGGCTCGAAAGGAGCCGACTGCAAGGAACGCAATACCAGAGTAAGGTCCCAAGGAGGAGAACAGAAGACAGGATGGGGACGTGGCAAGAAAGCAAATTAAAAAGCCCAGCCACCAAAGGAGAAATTTGAACCAAAGCCAGGACATGAAATGCCCGAATGGCGGCCACTGAGCCCTGAGAGTGGAAATGGCCAAGCCCAAAAGGAAACCAACAAGTAAAAAATCCAGAATCCGAGCAGGGTCCAAAGAAGCCAACGACAGACCGTGACACACACACCAAGAGGCAAAGTTATCCCAATGCTTAGCGTAGGACTTAAGAGTAGAAGGCCTCTGAGATTGTTGAATGATGCCAGCAACCGCAAAAAAACAACCAGCACGCATCAGCGATCCCCACCAAGAGCCAGGCTCGCAGACCCAGGGACCGGAACATGGGCAGAGGTAGAAGATGACCCAACAGAGGATAAGGCACGAACGATAATGTCCAGCCCGGAGATAAAGCCAATTCCCGCAATAGGGGATACCAAGGGCGACGTATCCAAGGCATACAACAGACCCTCTGGCCAAAGGAACGACAGAACGTCCACTCTCCAGGCATCCCGGCAAGGCATAATCATGCAAAAGCAGCGGATCATGGCATTGTACCGGGAAGCAAACAGGTCCACAATCGGAGAACCAAACATCCTCCGTAACCTCCCAAACATCAATCGTGTGAGGGACAAAGACCCCATGGAAGGAAACACCCGACTCAGACAATCCGCCACAGTGTACCCCGGACCCGGCAGGTAAAACGTAGATAGGGACGCCAGGATCAACTCCGCCCAACAACAAATCCGACGGCCGAGGCAACTGAGGGAACGAACCCCGCACCCCCCTAGACGATCGACATAAGACAACACCACCTGACTGTCCATCCGGACTCGCACATGGCGAACCAGAAGAAGATCCGATAAGGTCAACAGACCCAAAATGACGGCCAATAGCCCCTCGCAGTTGGAAGAACAAGACAATACAGACCCAGGCCAAACACTCTGAGTCGTTGAATCCCCCAGAGTAGCCACCCCCCCCAGCAGGCCGGCAACGGTAGTGAGAACCCAGGTGGGAACAACCAGAAACGGGTGGCCCCTGGACAGATGACCCTCGTCCAACCACCAATCCAGGACCACTCGAACATCCAAGGACACAGGTATCAAAACACACATATCCAGGGAACAGGGGTCCCAATGCAACAAAATGAGGGACACCACCGGATACATGTGAAGGCGAGCCCATGGTACGGTCAACAAGGATGCAGACATCAGTCCCTGAACCCGTAACCACAAGCTCACATGATGAGAAGGCCCCGACAACACGGACCGCACAGTAGACAACAGTGACAGAATCCGAGCAGGGGGCAGGAACACCATTCCCAACGGAGTCATGAACAGAGCCCCAATGAAAGTCAATTCCCGCGCAGGAACCAGGGAGGACTTCGGAACATTCACCAGGACCCCGTGATGCGTCAGGACAAGGCACACACTCCGGACATGCAACTCTGCCAAGAAAGAGAAGAAGCAGAAACAAAAATGTCGTCCAGATAAGGAAACATACAAATGCCCTCCCCATGCAAGTGCCCAATAAGAGGAGCCAGAACCTTAGTAAAGACCCTGGGAGAAGAGCAGAGTCCAAAAGGCAATACCTGGAGCTGGTAATTTAGACCCAGGACGCAAAACCGGAGAAACCGCTGAGAGTCTGGATGAACAGGCACATGCAGAAAAGCATCCCTCAAGTCCAAGGACGCTAGGAAAATGCCCTGAGACACCAGAGGAAGGATCAACTGTAGCGAAACCATTTTGAATATACAGTGAGGGATGAAAGTATTGACCCACTACAGGTCCATCACAGGCCGAAGATCCCCGGTGCGGTTGGATACCAGAAATAGGACGAAATATACGCCCAACCCCAACTGATCGCAGGGCACAGGAATCACCGCATTTTTGGACACCAGGGATTCGATGCCTTCCAAAAGTGCCAACCGCCTTAGAGGGTCACTGGGACAAGGTGTGGATCCGAAACAGTCTGGGGGAGTCTGGGTAAACCCAAGATGCACACCCTCTGAAACCACTCGAAGAACCCACAGGTCTGACACAGTCTCTCGCCAAGAGTCTGTCAAAGGAAGGAGCAACCTGGCCACGCCCCCTTCCAAGAAAGGGCTGACCAGCACGGCTCCTCCGAGATCGACCAAAAGCCCGCCGGGAATCAAAGGCATGGAATCAACCAGTACGCACAGGAGCAAGGAGCTTGCGGTCTTCCGCCGTCTTCTTCACCATGTCATCCAAAGGAGGACCAAACAATTTAACAAATAAACCAACAATGCACGACGCACATCCAACAGGCGGAGAAGGCAATCCTCAGCCGAGGAAGGATCCGGACAAAGAATCGGAAGAACCACTTCAGCAGAACGGTGAAATTAAGAATCCACCCAGGAAAAATGTAGGATGAGGGCGCAAGACTACACGATCAGACTAAAAGACCAAAAATGGAGCAGACCGCAGGAAGGCACCCAGCACACCAATACGCCTGGCAGATGCAATAGCCACAAGAAACACCACATTGGGTGTCAAGAACTTCAGGCCCACCGACACCAAAGGCTCGAAAGGAGCCGACTGCAAGGAACGCAATACCAGAGTAAGGTCCCAAGGAGGAGAACAGAAGACAGGATGGGGACGTGGCAAGAAAGCAAATTAAAAAGCCCAGCCACCAAAGGAGAAATTTGAACCAAAGCCAGGACATGAAATGCCCGAATGGCGGCCACTGAGCCCTGAGAGTGGAAATGGCCAAGCCCAAAAGGAAACCAACAAGTAAAAAATCCAGAATCCGAGCAGGGTCCAAAGAAGCCAACGACAGCCCGTGACACACACACCAAGAGGCAAAGTTATCCCAATGCTTAGCGTAGGACTTAAGAGTAGAAGGCCTCTGAGATTGTTGAATGATGCCAGCAACCGCAAAAAAACAACCAGCACGCATCAGCGATCCCCACCAAGAGCCAGGCTCGCAGACCCAGGGACCGGAACATGGGCAGAGGTAGAAGATGACCCAACAGAGGATAAGGCACGAACGATAACGTCCAGCCCGGAGATAAAGCCAATTCCCGCAATAGGGGATACCAAGGGCGACGTATCCAAGGCATACAACAGACCCTCTGGCCAAAGGAACGACAGAACGTCCACTCTCCAGGCATCCCGGCAAGGCATAATCATGCAAAAGCAGCGGATCATGGCATTGTACCGGGAAGCAAACAGGTCCACAATCGGAGAACCAAACATCCTCCGTAACCTCCCAAACATCAATCGTGTGAGGGACAAAGACCCCATGGAAGGAAACACCCGACTCAGACAATCCGCCACAGTGTACCCCGGACCCGGCAGGTAAAACGTAGATAGGGACGCCAGGATCAACTCCGCCCAACAACAAATCCGACGGCCGAGGCAACTGAGGGAACGAACCCCGCACCCCCCTAGACGATCGACATAAGACAACACCACCTGACTGTCCATCCGGACTCGCACATGGCGAACCAGAAGAAGATCCGATAAGGTCAACAGACCCAAAATGACGGCCAATAGCCCCTCGCAGTTGGAAGAACAAGACAATACAGACCCAGGCCAAACACTCTGAGTCGTTGAATCCCCCAGAGTAGCCACCCCCCCCCAGCAGGCCGGCAACGGTAGTGAGAACCCAGGTGGGAACAACCAGAAACGGGTGGCCCCTGGACAGATGACCCTCGTCCAACCACCAATCCAGGACCACTCGAACATCCAAGGACACAGGTATCAAAACACACATATCCAGGGAACAGGGGTCCCAATGCAACAAAATGAGGGACACCACCGGATACATGTGAAGGCGAGCCCATGGTACGGTCAACAAGGATGCAGACATCAGTCCCTGAACCCGTAACCACAAGCTCACATGATGAGAAGGCCCCGACAACACGGACCGCACAGTAGACAACAGTGACAGAATCCGAGCAGGGGGCAGGAACACCATTCCCAACGGAGTCATGAACAGAGCCCCAATTAAAGTCAATTCCCGCGCAGGAACCAGGGAGGACTTCGGAACATTCACCAGGACCCCGTGATGCGTCAGGACAAGGCACACACTCCGGACATGCAACTCTGCCAAGAAAGAGAAGAAGCAGAAACAAAAATGTCGTCCAGATAAGGAAACATACAAATGCCCTCCCCATGCAAGTGCCCAATAAGAGGAGCCAGAACCTTAGTAAAGACCCTGGGAGAAGAGCAGAGTCCAAAAGGCAATACCTGGAGCTGGTAATTTAGACCCAGGACGCAAAACCGGAGAAACCGCTGAGAGTCGGGATGAACAGGCACATGCAGAAAAGCATCCCTCAAGTCCAAGGACGCTAGGAAAATGCCCTGAGACACCAGAGGAAGGATCAACTGTAGCGAAACCATTTTGAATATACAGTGAGGGATGAAAGTATTGACCCACTACAGGTCCATCACAGGCCGAAGATCCCCGGTGCGGTTGGATACCAGAAATAGGACGGAATATACGCCCAACCCCAACTGATCGCAGGGCACAGGAATCACCGCATTTTTGGACACCAGGGATTCGATGCCTTCCAAAAGTGCCAACCGCCTTAGAGGGTCACTGGGACAAGGTGTGGATCCGAAACAGTCTGGGGGAGTCTGGGTAAACCCAAGATGCACACCCTCTGAAACCACTCGAAGAACCCACAGGTCTGACACAGTCTCTCGCCAAGAGTCTGTCAAAGGAAGGAGCAACCTGGCCACGCCCCCTTCCAAGAAAGGGCTGACCAGCACGGCTCCTCCGAGATCGACCAAAAGCCCGCCGGGAATCAAAGGCATGGAATCAACCAGTACGCACAGGAGCAATGAGCTTGCGGTCTTCCGCCGTCTTCTTCACCATGTCATCCAAAGGAGGACCAAACAACTTAACACCCGAAAAAGGGAACTTCATCATGAGACATTACATTACCCCAGGGTATATGTTGCGCTATACAAATGCCAATAAATAAATAAATAAATAAATAAATTACTGTGCAGCATCCGCTTACCAGGAGCGAAGCCACAACTGACGCCTCGCAGCCACAGACGACCCAGCCGCTGAAGCTGCTGCTCCCAACGAACAAAGGAAACATCAGATAGCAGGAACACCTGTTGTTCCATCATCGCCAGAGTAGAAGAAATATCTTCCCCTTGAACCAACATTTCAGCGATAGATTGAAAATCCTTCAGCAAAGATAGGATCGTGTAAGATGAATAGGCAGTAGCCCGGATAGAAAAATATGCAGCCGCAACAGTGCGCTACACCGCACTATCCACGTAACGGTCAACCGGGTCAGCAGGAGAAGAAACCTCCGAAACAACAGCCCCATGAGAAGACATGCTGGACAGCTAAGAACCCACCTACACCGAGGAAGGGTATGTCACAGCAAATCCAGCAGCGGGTACCGTGTACTCAAAAAACGCGGAAATGAACCCTTGACCACATCCTTCCATTCATCCAAGACTTTCAAAACAGAAGAATGTAAAGGCAATGTACCAGGCTCAGGACGCTGATATTGCGAAAACAGATCGACTTCCAGAGGCACCACAGAGGCAGGAAACACCAAGTTATCGCGAATGTGACCCAGCACCGATATCGTAGCGCATTCAGGATAATTAATTGCACCGCTCGCTCTGCTGCCATTGCCTGTACTTTTAGCGCTATCTAAGTGTAATTGTGCGCCATTGCCTGCTTTATCACTGTAACGCCCACATTTCTCTGCTCGCTTTAATTAAATTGGTGAAATTGTCTTAGCCCGATTGTGCATATACCCATACAGTCTGCCTAGTCTTTGCCCCAGTCTCGCCCTGTTTCGCTTTCCTTTCGTTGCAGCCATTTTGTTGTTGTTGTTGCCTCACAGCCCGTCTCTCCTCCCCGATACCGCCTCCCAGCTGCTCCTCCCATGCCTCACCCCCCTCCACTATCCACATATGACAGATGCCTTCACACGCAGCGTCCATGCGCAGCGGTCACGCCCCATGCGCGCCGATGGTGCGTCAACGGTAAGCCCGTCTACGTCCATCCGCGCCTGGATCGCGCCCAGCGCCAGACCCCCTGGTCCTCGCTCACCCCCCCCAACCCGCTCAACGTATGACGCCGCTACCCTCCTTGCCCTCAACCCCGGACGCACACCACAATGCTGTGAAGCCACCCCAGGACACACCCACGGACCCTTCGCCTGCCACTCCTGCAAGTTCGCCTGCATCAGGTCCCTCATCAAACCCACTAACTTCAAACACAGCTCCAACTCCAACCACCTGAAGTGTATCCTGCTGAACACCCGCTCGGTCCACAGACACGCCACTGAACTCTGGGACCTACTCGACACTGCATCACCGGACGTCGCCTTCCTTACAGAAACCTGGATGAACGCCTCATCAGCGCCCGACATCGCCATAGCCATCCCGGACGCGTACAAGATCATCCGAAAAGACCGCACCAACCAAACAGGAGGAGGCATCGCCATCGTCCATCAAAACACCATCCGAATCACGACCAGTTCCATCGATAACCTCACTACCGCCGAACACCTTCACTTCCAAGTCCACACCGACCCCAGGACCCCACTTAGAGGCACCCTCATCTACAGACCACCAGAATCCCGCACTCAATTCAACGAAGACATCACGGATTTCATCAGCCCACACACCCTCTCCTCCGAGAACTACATTCTACTGGGAGACCTCAACTTCCACCTGGAAAATAACAATGACAGCAACACTACTGCACTCCTGGACAACCTGAACAATCTCAGACTGAAACAACTAGTTAGCACTCCCACTCACCTTGCCGGACACACACTTGACCCCCATCTTCACCTCCAGCAAACACATCTCCTTCAATCACACCACAGACCTCCACTGGACGGACCACAGCTGCGTTCACTTCAGTTACAAAAAAGACCCCGAACCACAACCGATTCCTCGAAGAAACTGGAACAAAATCACCACCGACCAACTCCTCACCTCGCTCAACCAAAACCCCCCCGCCACATCATCGGACCCAAATCAAGCTGCCACCAAACTCTCACATTGGATCTCCCACATAGCAGAAAAGCCCCCTGGTTCAACGACGACCTTAAGAAATCCAAGAAGTTATGTCGTACCCTCGAGAAAACCTGGAGAAAAAACGCAACCACTACCAACCTGACCACCTTCAAGGACGCCACCTGCAAACACCACCAATTGATCCGATCCACCAAAAAATCAGCATTCAAGGATCGACTCGACAACAACGCCCACAACAGCAAGGAACTATTCAACATCGTCAAAGAATTCACCAACCCCACCACCAGCACCAACGACATCACTCCCTCCCAAGACCTCTGCGACTCTCTATCCTCTTTCTTCCACAACAAAATCGCCGACATTCATAACAGCCCACTCCACCCACCCCCGAACCAAAACAGCACTCTCACAACCTTTGCGCCTGGAACCCAATCACTACGGAAGACACCATCCGTCTGATGAACTCCATCCACTCAGGCTCACCCACTGACCCATGCCCACACCACATCTTCAACAAGGCAGACTCCATCATCGCACCCCATCTCCGCGATGTCATCAACTGCTCCTTCAACTCCGCTACCTTCCCAGAAAGCTGGAAACATGCCGAACTCAGCGCCCTTCTGAAGAAACACAGCAGACCCCTCTGAACTTAAAAACTACCGCCCCATCTCACTCCTTCCCCTCCCGGCTAAAGTCATCAAGAAAGCCGTCAATATTCAGCTCGCCGCCTTCCTTGAATCCAACAATTCACTCGACCCCTCACAGTCTGGCTTTCGAGCCAAACACAGCACTGAAACCGCTCTCATCGCTGCCACAGACGACATCCGAACGCTAATGGACAACAGAGAAACAGTTGCCCTTGACCTCTCCGCCGCCTTCGACACAGTCTGCCATTCTGTTGTAATTGGCCCGGCCGCATTAGCGATTAGCTGAACCTACACGTTGTCCTCCTTAACTTGGCTATATATGAAAACGCCATTTTAAATGTTGCAGCGGCCATCTTAGATCATGAGCGGCCTCGTGGCCGGCGTGCCCTTTAGTCCGTTGTCCGTTCCGCTGACCACTTCTATCTGCCCAGCAACAGGCTATTTTTAGTACTGGTCAAGCCGCACATGCGCAGTTCCCACTGACCCGTAAACCTTCTGGAATGTGCACCAAACTGACCAGCAGAGTTGTGCCCCCTCCAATGAGCTGGCAGTATTCCGAAACATGACCATATATGTCCTTAAAATGTGTTTTTACTCGTGCCGCCTATCTTTTATTGCCCCAAACTGTATATAAACGGGGTCACACCGGTATTCGGTGTGATACCTCTTGCATTACCGAAGGGTGCTGTTTGAGTGTACCACCACCCCATGGGGTCTTAATAAACTTGTTCTTTGCCTTTTACAGTTTCCGTGCCAACAGTTCTTAAGTGTAAGTGGGTTATCTCTGGAGCGTGTAGGCCTTGGGAACCCCGAATTACTTCAATTGGCGACCACGAAGGGACTCATCGGCGACTCGGATGCCCGAAGGAGAGGTCGTGACGAAGGCTTGGAAACCCGCCATGGGCGCGCGCTGCCACGAGTGACTCGAGTCTTGGCTGCCACGGTGTCTTTTCCTTTCCTTCCGATCTGACCTTCCAGGTGGCGCCGGTCTCCGACTGAGTTTTCGAAGTGTCTGCATCGCTGAGAAAGTGCCGTTTGGCTGATTTGGCTCACAAGACCTTGGCAGTTGGAATCTGGACATTTGGGAATTTGGGTAAGCTTTGTGATCGGTAAGGCAGTCTTCGGACGCTTACTGAGGTTCTGTGATTTGTGATCGGTAAGGCAGTCCTCGGACGCTTGCCGAAGCCCTACGATCTACGTCTTTGATTTGAGTTAGCTAACATTGTGAATTTGTGATCTTTGAACTTATATGTGTAGTGCACTTCACATAGGCAGGCATGTAGAGATGTTTCTCTAACTTTGTTTTTTTTTCCCTCTGAACGGCACACTTGTGTAAAGAACTATAAGTGCCATTTTGTGTGGTGTCACGTTTTCGTGATACTTTTTGAACATGCCTGTTTTCAGCACACTCCGAGGAATGTGTTGTCTTGGAGAAGGTACCTCAATTAGGTTAGCAGAAGCACAGCCGGCTCCCCCAGAGGGAACACCAAATAGGGACATGTATATAAAATTTGGCCTTCCCCCTATTATGTACAGTAAATTATGGCATAAGTACACCAAGGCTGATCCTGAATTGCAATGGCCTCTACACGGGTCGTTTGATTTAAGTAAAATACAATTTGTAGAGCAATGTTTGTTTCAACGCAGGTCTAGACAAAATATGTTTGATTGTGTGCGAATGTGGGAGAAAGCGGCGCGTGAGCGAATGAAGCGTGAAGTTGCCTTGGCGGACAAAGAGCAGCGTAAGGCTGCTCGGGATAAGGCTTTACAGCTTGAGGAAAAGGAGGCTCAGGAGAAGAAAGAAAGGGAGGAACGGGAACGTAAATTACAAACGACTGGTCAATTTCCTATTCGCCGACCACTTTATCCTGTCCTTAATAATGAAATTGATGATTTTTCTTTGTTAGAACGGTCACCGCCTCCGTATGTTTCGCCGACGGCTCCGGCTGAGGATTCAGGGGATGACGGACGGGATAAGTCGGACAAGAAGGATATATTCGCTCTCAGGTTCACTGCGGAGAGGTCCGCTCATCTCCGCAGTTGGGCTCGTAAAGTGAACAAGCGTAATGTTACTCAGGAGCAATTGTTAACAGAAAAGAAAGGGTGGTCGGATCTTGAATTGATGTATTTTTTGTCTAGTCTGGCGGATGAAGTTGTAGGCGCATATCGTGACCTTTCTGATATGTTTGAGCCCAAAGCGTTGTCAGTGTATCGTGAAAATTTGACTAAAGGTGATTTTGATCTTTCAGATGTTGATGACCTGTTTGCGCAATTGATCAAGCTGCGGGATGAGACAACCCGATTGAGGGAGGAACGGAAAAAGAGGCAAAAGGAGGCCGAATTGGAGAAAAATTGGCAGGCCAGAGAGTGTTCTCTCCGTGGTTCAGATAAGAGTTCTGCGTTGCATGTTATGCCTATGCGTGAAGCCGCACCTTTGTATGTTCCACCAAAAGGGCAAGGTACGGATGATGATAAATTGTCGAAGGATGCGAAAGGATATTTTGTGTATAATTGGGTATATACGCCGTGGAATAGAGCAGATGTCATGGCATTGAAAAATTCTCTACCTGATCTTCGGAAGAATCCGGCGGCATTTTATGAGGGGGTGGAGGGGGCTATATCATCTTGTGTGATGACTCTTGTGGATATAGATTTGTTTTTTGGGCTAATTCTGCCACCGGATATGTGGCGGCAAATTCGTAAAAATAATGATGAAACGATATTGGGGGGAACATGGAAAGAAATAAATGCTGCAGATTTAGATAGAGAACCAGCCTGTAAGCCTTGCCAGTTAATTCTAGATCTGCCGGCAGCCATTTTGAATAAATTAAAAACGCTTGTTCCCTCCAAAAAGATTGATTGGACTATGCTAACGTCGTGTAAGCAGAAACCCGATGAAACGGTTTCAGATTTCTTTACACGCTTCGAGGAAGCATTTCATGATTACAGTGGTCAATCTTTAACAGACGATACGGGTCGGCATTTGTTTGTAGATAAGTATGTAGCTAATCTCCTACCAGAGATTGCAAAACGATTGAAGTCGAGTGAAAGTTCCTGGGCCACGGCGACCCCTGCGTCCTTGTTAACTATGGCTCAGTATTATGAGCGACAGGAAGTGGAGGCTAAAGAAAGTGTAGAGAAAAAGGCGAAGGAATTGAAAACGAAGGTGATGTTGGCGCAAGTTCGGGGAACACAGGGTAGAGGGAATGATAGAGGTAGACGAGGTGGAGGAAACGCATCGTATGGTCGTACGGATATTGCGGAGGATCAGTGTGCTTATTGTAAGGAGTTTGGGCATTGGGCCGAAGATTGTCCGGTACTTCGTGAACAGCGTAGTCAGCGTGGTCGAGGAAGTGGAAGGTCAAGAGGAGGTTATACTGGAGCGAGGGGTGGCGGAGATGATCGTAGACAGGTTGAGGAGAGGGCCAGTGGCCAGGACGAACGAAATACGTTTGATAGACGGAATCAATATCAGATTTCGGAAGGAGAGAATGTGGAACATCAGGATTATGTGCATGCATAGGATTGCGTAGGATGGGGTAAGGAATCAGTTGAAGTACCGGTAGATCAGCAAGGTCCATATGTAACAGCGGGCATTCTGGGTTCTACTGATCAATTTCTAGTCGACACAGGAGCTACTCGTAGCGCTTTGTCGAAAAATTTGGTTCCGAGGGCTCCCCTGTCTGGCGAAATGATTACGTGTGTAGGGTTTGATGGCACACCCTCCCCCAGCCCATTGTCCAAGCCCCTTGCACTATGTATAGACAAATACTTTAGTTTCGGCCAATTTTTGTTATCACCCCATACCCCAGACAATATCCTGGGCATTGATTTGCTTAAATATTTTCGAGCGACAATACGTTGCGCTCCAGAGGGAGTGCGGGTTATCTTGAACGACAATTACCCTGACCCTGACAGATTTTATGCTATTTTAGACATTCCAGCTTTGGCCTCTCTACCGCATACGTTGTGGGCGACCTCAGATACGGATGTGGGAGAGATGCGTATTCCACCAATACACATTACTGTTAAGGAAGGGGCCCCTCTACCATGAGTGCCACAGTATAAGATTTCGAGAGAAGGTGAAATTGCATTGACACATATTGTTCAGGATTTGATTTCTGCGGGGGTTGTGGAGGAGGTCCCTTATAATGTTTGTAACAGTCCTATTCTTCCGATTCTTAAGAGAGACACTGACGGCAAAATCTATCGATTTATTATTGATTTGCGAGAGATAAACAAAATTGTCATTCCCCAATACCCGGTGGTGTCGGATATTACGACCTTGCTTACCTTGGTTCCACCGACAGCCACCACCTTTAGTGTTATTGACTTAAAGAATGCGTTCTTTTCCATCCCTGTTCATCCTGATAGCAGATATCTGTTCGGTTTTACGCTCAATAATAGATCGTATAGATTTTTTCGTGTTCCCCAAGGATATGCTGAAAGTCCTAGCATCTACAGCCAGGCTTTGAAAAGGCAGCTAGATTCTTTTAAATTGCAGTCTGGCGTTGCGCTCATCCAGTACGTGGATGACCTTCTGCTTGCCGCTGACTCCTATGCACAATGTGAACAGAGCACACTTGCGTTGCTTTCCTTTTTGGCACAAAACAATCATAAGGTTTCCAAGAAAAAGCTTCAATACTGTAGACCCCAGGTGACCTATCTCGGTCATCTGTTGTCTAAGGAGGGGCGTGCATTAACATCTGATCGAATTCAAGCAATTTTAGACACACCAGTCCCCCGCACGCAGAGAGATGTACGTACGTGCCTTTATAGGGTTGACGTCCTTTTGTAGGCAATGGATCATGGGCTTTTCACATATCATAAAACCTTTGCTAGCATTACTGTCCAAAGCTACACCAATGCCTCTTGAGTGGACAGATGAATGTCAGAAAGCTTTTGAGCAGTTAAGGCAGGCCCTTTGTTCCGCACCCGTGTTAGGTACACCAGACTATACGAAACTTTTCACATTGTACGTGCACGAGAATGATGGGTGCGTGTTGTCAGTGTTAGTGCAATTGCACGGGGATAAGCAGAGACCATGTGCATACTTCTCTGCCATTTTGGATCCTGTAGCACGAGGGTTGCCCGGGTGTTTTCGAGCGGTAGCAGCAACTGCAGTAGCCATACGACAGAGTGAGGGAATAGTGTTATCACACAAATTGTTGGTGTTAGTTCCTCACGCAGTAGATGCCCTGGTAAACCAAACCAAGACCCAATATCTCACGAGTGCACGGCTAACAGGATATGAGCTGACACTCTTGGCGCCACATATTACATTGAAAAGATGTGCTACTTTGAACCCTGCCACTTTACTGCCCTATCCGGCCGAGGAGGGTCAGGAAGAAAAACATCACGACTGTGTTTTCCTGACCGAGGAACAGACAAAGGGTCGTGTCGACTTACAGGATGTGCCACTTTCAGATGTGGATGGGGAACTGTGGGTTGATGGATCGTGTCTAAGGCTGCCAGATGGTACGACTTCCGCAGCATATGCGATCACGACACTTAAAACAGTGGTAGAAACAGCTAGGATACCACAAAAGTCGGCTCAGGCAGCAGAGCTGATAGCCTTAACAAGAGCCTGCGAACTGAGCGCTGGTTTATGTGTGAACATATACACGGACAGCCGGTATGCCTTTGGAGTGGCCCATGACTTCGGGCTACTTTGGAGGGAACGTGGGTTTCTGACATCACACGGAGAGCACATTATGCACGGAGAGCTAGTGCGTGATCTCCTAAATGCATTGCTTGGCCCTAAGAAAGTAGCGATAGTGAAGTGCAGTGCCCATAAAAAGATTACGGATAAAGTGGGTCAAGGAAATGCCTTTGCAGACAGCATAGCTAGACAAACGGCTATGTCCCGAACTAGCTCCCCCATGTATGTAGTACAATCGCAGGCTGAGCGATGGAATGATGCTAGAGCAGAAATATTGGATATTCAAAAATCAGCTACTGAATCTGAACTTGCGGCTTGGGCAGCAGATGGGGTACTAGATGATGAGGGTTGTTGGAGAAGCAAAGACATGGAGAAGTGGAAATTGCCTGCGGCTTACATACAGGCGATGGTCCAGATGACACATGGACTGGCTCATGTCGGAGCTCTTGCAATCACTCGGCTTTTAACACGAGTTTGGGAACATCCCGAGATTGCTAATACTGCAAAGAGAGTAGTGCAGACCTGCCTGGTATGTTTGCAACACAATCCTGGAAAGGGGACCCATACTCCGAAAGGAGGGTTCGTTTCACCTTCTGCACCGTTTGAAGTTCTTCAAATGGACTACATCCAACTCGAGCGCTGCAATAACCTGAAGTA
The DNA here is from genome assembly GCF_964263255.1 of Lissotriton vulgaris. Taxonomy (NCBI): domain Eukaryota; kingdom Metazoa; phylum Chordata; class Amphibia; order Caudata; family Salamandridae; genus Lissotriton; species Lissotriton vulgaris. The sequence continues at coordinate 931,315,713 of NC_141687.1, forward strand.
TGTCCTAGTGGTGGTGTGTGCTTTTAGCAAATGGGTTGAGGCCTACCCCACGAAAGACAATACGGCTTTGACAACAGCTAAGGTGTTGCTTAAGGAATTCTTTCCTCGCTTTGGAGTTTGCAAATTTTTGTGGAGCGATAATGGGCCCCATTTTGTTGGAAAGATTGTGGAATATGTACTGAAGGGGCTAGGGATTCAGCAGAAGTTCCACGCTGTATTCCACCCTCAGTCAGCAGGTTTGGTCGAGCGGTACAATGCTACGTTGAAGCTTAAGCTGGCCAAAATTGTGGCGTCTACATCGTTGAAGTGGCCAGATGCTTTGCCGCTAGCACTGCTCTCTCTTAGATCAGTACCCCACTCACGAACTGGCCTTACGCCTTATGAGGTGGTGTTTGGCCGTCCGATGAATATTTGGGGGGTGCCCAAGCCGCGATTAATACATGATGTGCCTTGTGTTATGATGAATGATTATTTGGCACGATTAATAAATGATTTGCTCTCTATTCATCAACAGGTTCGAGAAGCGCTCCCTGATAACTCTATTGGAGAGGGCCACGATCTTCGTCCTGGGGATCATGTTATGATACGCTCGTTCGAGAGAGCAAGCAGTCTGGAGCCCAGGTGGAAGGGCCCCGAGCAGGTCCTCCTTGCGACCCGCACCGCAGTACGAGTGACCAACAGAAAGCGGTGGGTGCATTCGACATATTGTCGCCGTGTCTCCCCGGATCTGGTGACTCCTGCTGTGTTGACTGATTATAAGGAGATCTTGGAGAAAGAAAAGAGCCCAGCTGTGACGTCGGCCGAAGTTGAGGGAGCCTTCCCGGACCAATCTGCTGCCGGAAGAGAGCGCTACAACCTGCGCCCACGATAAGAAGATTTTTTTTTTTTTTTTTTTAAATGACTGGTTGGTTACCGCTCCAGGTTTGTGAAACGGAAACCGGGAATTCCAAGGGGGGGGATCAGTTCTGCCAGAGTAGCGACACCCGTCTTGGCCTGGAGAAGAAAACAACGGCTACCTCGGAGTTCAGCACCGTATTTTTCTTTTTTAGGTATATATGTACGTGTATCTGAGACTTTTGTGAACAATTTGTGAACAGTGTGCCATTTGAGACTTTGCACGAACATTCTTGAACTATGGCATCAACGGCATCCCGTGATAAGAAAATATTGGGTGCCTTTCTCTTTGTTTTGACCATTGTGGTGATAGCTGTTATAGCCTGGGTAGTTGAACTTGTGGTGCCTGCACGTGAACATTTGCTGCCGACTACCCCGGCTCCGTCTGAACATTTTCATTTTACACTGCCCTTTCATGAAGAACGACACCGCCAAACGTACTTAAATAACAGCTTCATTCAGATTCTACACCACACACATAACATGACCAATACTTCAAATTGCTGGGTGTGTGGGATGTTGCCAGGGCACCAGAAAAGAGGGGGCACCCCACTTATTCCACTCCCGTTTTCGCATAATGGGTCATGTAACGCTTGGTACACCCTCCTCTTTACTATGAGATGGCCAACAAAAGGGGGGGTGCTTTTCCGTTTGAATAAAGTATGTTTCCACGACAATTATGGGTTTCCCCGGGCTGAGGGCACTCGTTTCGAATGGGAAGAGTACAGGCCTGATAATGTGTCTGTCCCACGTGTATACAGCAATCAGAGGAACATCAATGTCTCTAGTGCCCATGTTATAAATGTCATTGCTACAAAAGCTGATTTATGTATCAGGAACAAGGGTTCGATTGCAGTGGGGAAAAGCGAATGTAATACTACTCTCACGTTTGATAGCCCGAATGGCATTTCATTTGTTGCATCACGAAATACATATTTTATCTGTGGAACGAAGGGCTACCATCAGCTTCCATTGGGGTGGTTGGGCACGTGCTATGTATCGTTTGTGTTACCTCCTGTATTCATTGCTCCTCCGATGTATCACAATGTTTATACGTTGTACCATGACTTCGTCTTGAATAGGGTTAAGCGAACTGTTGTCCTGGAGGACGTTGACCAAACGGACACTGCATTACAACAATATGTGGACTTTAATCTGGGACTATTCTCCTTTGTGGGGGCTGCACTGAACAGCCGGAAAATCAGACGACTGACACGTGTTGTCGAGGCTGTTGCAAATGACACTGCCATTGCTCTGGGGAATATTACCGAGGAACTACAGATTTCCAGGATTGTCACCCTCCAAAATCGAATGGTATTGGATGTTGTTTTGGCTGATCGTGGGGGAGCATGTAGAATTATTGGAAGCAGCTGTTGCGTATACATTCCGGACAATTCTCCATCTGTGTACGATGCTATTTCTAAGCTTCATAAAATAGCAGCTGAAATACACCCGGATAATGGAACTTGGACACTTTCGGGATGGTTCTGGTCCATGCTTGCAATTTGGGGCTGGAAACTGTTGACGATTCTCTGTATACTTGTAGGAGCCATGTTTTGCATATGCCTATGTATTCAATGTGGCCCAGCCTTTTGTTCAATGTGTTTATCAGCTTGCATACCATCAAGGCGAGCTCTTGCCCATGACAAAATGATGCTTCACAAAGAGGTAACACGAATAATGTTAATAGACATCGAGGACGAACATCCTGATTATGTTCACTATGAGGTAGATTCAGCTAAACGCTAAAAGGGTCGTCTGTCGTAATTGGCCCGGCCGCATTAGCGATTAGCTGAACCTACACGTTGTCCTCCTTAACTTGGCTATATATGAAAACGCCATTTTAAATGTTGCAGCGGCCATCTTAGATCATGAGCGGCATCGTGGCCGGCGTGCCCTTTAGTCCGTTGTCCGTTCCGCTGACCACTTCTATCTGCCCAGCAACAGGCTATTTTTAGTACTGGTCAAGCCGCACATGCGCAGTTCCCACTGACCCGTAAACCTTCTGGAATGTGCACCAAACTGACCAGCAGAGTTGTGCCCCCTCCAATGAGCTGGCAGTATTCCGAAACATGACCATATATGTCCTTAAAATGTGTTTTTACTCGTGCCGCCTATCTTTTATTGCCCCAAACTGTATATAAACGGGGTCACACCGGTATTCAGTGTGATACCTCTTGCATTACCGAAGGGTGCTGTTTGAGTGTACCACCACCCCATGGGGTCTTAATAAACTTGTTCTTTGCCTTTTACAGTTTCCGTGCCAACAGTTCTTAAGTGTAAGTGGGTTATCTCTGGAGCGTGTAGGCCTTGGGAACCCCGAATTACTTCAATAACACCCTCATACAACGCCTCAGCAACATCGGAATACAAGGAAAAGCGTTGGACTGGATCATCTCGTTCCTCGCCGGAAGAACCCAGAGAGTCCGCCTCCCCCCATTCAAATCAGAGGCCACCAAAGTCATCTGCGACATACCACAAGGATCATCACTCAGTCCCATCCTCTTCAACGTGTACATGAGTCCCCTCGCAACTATCCCCCGTCAACACAACCTCAACATCATCTCCTACGCTGACTACACCCAGCTAATCCTCTCCCTCACCAAAGACCCCAACACCGCCAAAACCAATCTACACGAAGGAATGAAAGAAGTAGCCGAATGGATGAAGAACAGCCGCTTAAAACTAAACTCGGACAAAACGGAAGTCCTCATCTTAGGATCGTCCCCCTCTGCATGGGACGACTCATGGTGGCCACCGGCTCTGGGCACACCACACATACCTACAGATCACGCACGGAACCTGGGCTTCTGCCTAGACTCCTCCCTCTCGATGACCAGACAAGTCAACGCCGTCTCATCATCATGCTTCAACATCCTACGCATGCTCAAAAAAATATTCCGCTGGATCCCTACCGAAACAAGAAAGACAGTCACAGACGCACTAATCACTAGCCGACTAGATTATGGAAACACCCTTTACGCCGGAACCACAGCCAAACTACAGAAAAAACTCCAACGCATCCAAAACGCCTCAGCCAGACTCATACTAGACATCCTCCGGCAAGATCACATTTCCGGTCACCTGAAAGATCTCCACTGGCTTCCCGTCAACAAGAAAATAACGTTCCGTCTCCTCACCCACGCACACAATGCCCTCTACGACCCGAATGCCTCAACAAACGACTGTCCTTCTACACACCCACCCGCCAACTACGGCCATCCAATCAAGCCCTCGACGCTATTCCGTGCATCAACAGATCCACCATGGGAGGAAGATCTTTCTCCTACTTAGCAGCCAGAACCTGGAATTCTCTCCCCACCCACCTCCGCCTTACTCAGAACCACCTCTCCTTCAGAAAACAGCTAAAAACCTGGCTATTCGATAAGTAATGCACCCACCTTTCCCCAAGCGCCTTGAGACCCTCTGGGTGAGTAGTGCGCTATACAAATTCTGGACTTGAACTTGAACTACAGGTGGGCACCTTGCACAAAGCGACCCCGGACATCAATGTCCTCCTCAGTGTCAGAATCAGCAGCAGCAGCAGCACCATCAACATTCGCCCTTTCATCAGGAGGAACAGGCACCAGACCCTGTAATGCAGCAGCCACAGCAGAATTAATCATCTGCTGCAACAATTCCATAGAAGGAATTGCCACCCCAGAACCCGAAGCCCATTCCAAGGAACCAGGAGCAGGAACAGTCAGAGAATCACGCTCCATCACAGCCACACACGAGGGATGAGTGGAACAAACACAGGCAATAAAAGAGACAACATGCCAGGCATAAAAAGGACCCAAGGTTGCTAGGCAACCTATAAACCAGCCCTCTGCAATTACAAAATACCATAAATGCCGTATGCAGAGCCGCGCGCACGTGCAATGCAGCCACAGACCGTCGCGGGGGCAGAAGCAACGGAGACCCGAAGGCGCTTCCACTTCATTCAGTGAGAAATGCACAGAGACTGCAGCGGTCAAGAACGCCACTGGGAGCCACCGGTCCCCATAACAAGCGCATCCGCCCCCGGAAACAGATAGGCAAGAGACCGGGAGCCTCCGGCCCCCATAGCAAGCGCACCAGGCCGCGCTACGTCCGCTGAGCAGGACGCGCGGCCAGGAAGGAAAACTCACTTCCCAAACAACCGGCAAAGCAGGACTCCAGGCGTCCCGTATGTCACAACACAATGACATAAGCCGAAAAGAACAAAACGCCATGAAGGTCCGCTAAGCAGGACAAGAGGCGTGGGGGCAGAAGAAGGGGGAAAAAAACAACCTTATTTCAAACACAGAATACACAAAACTACTTTCCCCACCCAAACCAGATACCCTAGGACATAAGGGGACTGCTCAAGCAGGACCCCAGCCCCACTCACCTGACCAGCAGGAAACACAGCACAGAGAAGTGCAGAAAAAAAGATCAGGTCGATTGGCTGTATCTGTATCCCTTTATAGGATTGGCTGGAGCCACTGGGGGCCATCTTGGAGGATGGAGAGGGAAACTAGAGCGTTTTTTTTATACTTGGAGTTCTGTGTGGAGCCGAAGGCTCATGGGTAATTACTGTGGCGAGGAAGCCAGAACGAGGAGGTAATGAGGTGTGAAGAAGCCTGAACTGAGATAAAAGGGACATCTGCATACTGCAGATGCCAAGACAGGAAGGGGGCTGGGTAGCCAAACTGGTGTTCAAAGATGGAAAGACACTTAAGACAGGACCGAGGCCCAACCCCACTTCCTGCATTCCCAGCCAGATGGGAGACCCTGTAATGGAATTAGGAGAGTGGCTGGAACCAAAGTCTCAGGGAAAGTTAATCACCTGTGGGTTGGCTTAGCTGGACCTGAACCTCCAGGAAGAGATTTTCTACATGTTGATTTTGTGGAACAGTGCTTTCTGGGACAAGAAAATGTCACACTTCAGGGGAAGATGTCATCACAGAGGGTGACATCCTGACCCCAATTGGTCAGTAGTACCCCCCTTCTTGCCAACCCCATTACCTGGACAAAAATGTTAGAGCTGTCCAGTACCATAGATCCCTGCATGGAAATAGCAAGAGAAGAAGGACTTCCCTGCTGAATCCCTGGTCTGCCCCACAATAGGACTGCACTCATAACGCCTGCACCTGCTGCACACTTTGGGCTTCACAAAATAGGCTTTTGCCTGGCGTCCAAAGGATTATGGAGTGGACTCCTTGAAAGCAACAGGTACAAAAGAGCTTCAAGATGTCACCTGCATCAACTCCATCAAGACTAGCCTGGCCCAGCCGACCAGCTTCACTTGAAATTTAAACCATTTGTCCAGGTGCATTGGGAGAATTGTAGTTACAAACCAGCAAGAGGCAAATCAAAGCTACTGGGCCCTTGGCTGTTTTTATGGGCTTTCAAAGACTCAAATGAAACATCTGGAGGAGAAGGGCTGCCCTGCTGGAGTCTTGGACTATGCCAGAGAGGACTGTTTTCATTAGGACTGCACCTTCTGCACTCACAAGGCTTCATAACAAAAGGACTTTGCCTGTCTTAAAGGAGAAGGAGTGGACTCCCTGATCAGCAACATGTAGAACAGTGCTGACAAGCTTCATCTGAATTGACCAGGTGCATTGTGGGAGGTGTAGTCCAGACCCCAAGAGGCAAACCTGAGCTTCTTAATACTTGGCTGGTACAGTGTACCACTTTACTGCATCAAGAAACAGTTCTGGAAGTAAGTGTAAATGTTTTACATCACAGGCGACCTGAACTCTTGACTTTGTCATAGTCCAGTTTGCACTTTTTTTACCCTTGGAGTGCTATTTGCTTCTAAGCAATACTTTCACTTTTACCCTTTAAAAATTCTTGTCTCTGGTTCCCTACATTGTATTTTTGTTATTTTGGTGATCTTCCTATTTGTATTGGTCTTGGATTCTTAATGTATACTATGTCCTACCTTTTAACTGTATAGGTGTTTTTAAATGCTATATTCACCTGCCTCCTACTGTAAAGCCTGAATGCTGATGAGCCAAGCTACCAAGGGTTGATCAAGAATTATTTATTGAGACTTGACTGGACCTTATAGGTGACTGTGGTGTTATTACTAGCTTTAGGTACATACATGCATCTACTAATAAACCACCTTCCAACTGTGCCTTAGTGCCAATAGGATGAAACATCAATGCAGCCATCCGGATGACCAAATGAAGTGATTCAAAATGCAACTTCTACCATATCACCTGCTAAATTGTCCAATGTGTGTACAGCCTGCAGCTGCTTAATCAGGATCTCTGCCCATTTGATGGAAGAAGCAAACAATGAGGGCAGTACGGCCAGTATGGCTAACAACCCCCTAACCCTAATACTAAGTGCCCATGGGCAAAACCTGCTAAAAGTGCGATAACGTGTGAGCTAAAGACAGGAAAAGCTGCAATGGGGCTAACTGGTAATGCAGTCTGCAACCGAGTATTGCATTGTCATCAATTTCTGGGAATATTGCAAGCATTACAGAAGGAACTGAGAGCAATGAAAAGAAGGGTAAACCTAGAAAAAAGCAAAGGAAGGATCCAATTTTTCCAGAACACTCGATAAAGTGGCAGCTCTATAATCCGAAAGGGCGCAAAAACAGAACAGACCCTAGTAGTAATCTGGCAAGTTCTGACACAATGGAGAATACGTTCACCCACGATTCAATCCCCAGTTATTTCATCAGCTACACAAATTACACAAATGATGGAAATGACATACAGCCTGATTCATGTACATGCCGTTTTGCGTGTCCCTAATAGCGAATCATAGCGAATCGCTATTGAGGACACGCAAAACAGCATTCATGTAGGAATTGCTACTTAAATAGCGATTCCTACATGTTCTTTATTTGCGAGTAGCAATTTGCTACTCGCAAATACTCCCCAATCATTCCTATGGGCCAAGAGGCCCATTGGAATGAATGGGGATTTGCGAGTAGCAATTTGCTACTCGCAACTGAGATAGCGATTTTAAGGGTGCCAGGGGTGTCCAAAGGACGCCCTGTAGCACCCCTAAAATGCACTTTTGGACAGGTGTTGCGCACACACATGTCCAAAGGACATATGTGTGTGCTACATGCAACTTTGAATGATGCTTTTAAAAGCATTTTTCTGAGTTTTTGCTATTTACCGACAGGTCTGACCTGTCGGTAAATAGCGGCCCCAAAAGTCCAAAATCGCAATTTTGTTGTGTGTCATGAATAGCATTTGAGGAATCTCTATTAGAGATTCCTTAAATGCCATTCCACGCAAATATGCGAATTCTTACATAGCGATTTTTGCATTTGGTATCATGAATACCAAATGCAAAAATCGCACTCGCTAAGGGCCAGATTCTGAGAATCTGGCCCTTTGCGAGTGCAATTTACCTACATGAATCAGGCTGATAAAGTCTCCCAAGAACAGCACAACTTTGCAGCGTGGTGTTGATTAGGGCCCAGAGGATCATAAGAGAATGACAAGTCATCAAACTCAGCCCCCAAAAAAAAGGTCACATAAGAAGAAATATCGACTCAGAAGAGCTACCAAGTGAATGCGGTCAGAAACTGCATCTGAACCACTTAGTTTGATGGCTCATACAACATTTGTGTGCAATGGATGTAGACTTCTTGCTCTGTTAGTAGTAGGCCTGTGTAGAGTTTTGCTATGCAGAACTCCACAAAGTGACCACAAAGCTCTGCCGTGATACGCAGAGTTCCACAAGCAGCAAAATGTATTAGCTTGCGCCATTTGCTCAGAATTTTAGCACCAGGTGTTAGTCCAGCGCTGGAAAATCAGCTCGAACATCACCATGCAAAGCACAAGAGGGTGCTGCTACTTTCTACTGCTTGAGTAGAAGTCCTACTCGAGCAGCAGCTTCCTCAATGGGAATGGAAGGTTTCTCAATGTGACCGGTCATGGCCATCTGCAACCGCCGCATTGAGAAATCCCAGCAGGAGGTGGTCTGGAGTAAGATGTTCCTTGCTTGCTCTTGCAGAATTTCATTTCCAGGTCTCGTGATGACATTGGCCTAGGAGAAGGAGCCCTATCAGGGTAATGTTGGCCGCAGAAAGAGAACTCTGGCCTTAATGATCCTTCCACGTATCCAATCAGAGAGCAGCAGAGGGGATCATCTGGATGTCAATGGAGGAGCCAAGGACAACTTATGTGTTCGCTTTAAACAACGTAACAAGGCTAATCAAGCTCTTAAATCCTGGAACCAAAGTGATCAAGACAGGCTGTTGAGACTGGTCGTGGATAGAAACAGCATTGATTACCAGCAGTAGAGTTACATCTAGAGGGGAGTCAGATTGAGTATCAGGGAGTTCATCACTCAAGCTATACATTTTTATGGGGTGCCTAGAGTTACTGAAATGGGTGGTATCAGCAAAGAATGCTTGAACATTTTATCCTGGAACATTGCAGGATTGGCTAGAAAAATGGAGGATCAGAACTGGCTAAAGTTTATTGGCCAGTATTTCACATGCTACTTTCAGGAAAATTGGGCCTTGGGTGAAGTCAGTGCAAATGCTTTTTTAAGATATAAGCACGCCAGCTAAATGCCCCAGAAAGAGCACCCATCAGGGTGGCTTGCAGTATGGGTGTCATGCAAAATGAACTGTAAGATAAAGCAATTAGGGGTAACTCATTTATGTCCCAATGTAATGCATGTCAGGGTCTGGGCTATTGCCCCTGAAGGTGATGTGATTGAAATGTGAATGTTTATATTCCACCGGTTGGCTCCTGAAGTCAGTCGATTTGGGGGAATTTATTTTCTTGCACTTGATGTATTAGGGAGGATGTTGTTGATCAAAAGGTGTTTGAGGAGGGTAAAAGAGGAAAGCATCTGTTATTGATTTGTCGTGATTTTAACACACAGCCATCCGATGACATTGTTGATAGTGAGGTACTAATGGAAGCTCATTGCCTAGGTATCCCAGAAACGGCTATGAGCCATTTTAAATCAACTAGGAAGGGTAATGCATTCTCTGAATTCTTGATAAATTATCAGCTGAGAGCCACTAATCGACTATATTATACTTAATATTGATGGTTGAGAATAGGTGCACAATCTGAATGTTATCAGAAGAGTGTAGATTAGGGGAGGGTGAAGAGTTCCGCAAGGTTTGCATAGTTTTGCCCGGAGGGGGGACTTCCACAAAACTCTTCAAAGTGTTCAGAATTACATGTTTTCTATTACGCGGCTCGCCCATGTTAAGTTAGCGAGTGAGAAAAATGTCACGTTAGACCTCCGCCCGCTGAGATTTCTCCCTCGGGCGGTCACACCAGGTCGCGACCGATCGCATTGACTAATCTGCTCCTTTCGTTGAGGAAGCTGCCGCTCGAGTAGAATACCTACTCAAGCGGCAGAAAGAAGCATCGCAATCTGGTACGACTTGTAGTGGCATTTGTAGTGATTTACAGAGTGGGGCAAACTCCTGGCTCTAAAACTCAGCAGCGCTACTTACCACACTCCACCACTCAAGGAACTCCTTGGAGCATGGCGGAGGTTTTTTGGCACTTTGCAACGTTCCGCAGAACACCACAAATGTTATGTTAATTTCGATTTATATAGCGCCAAATCACCAACAGGTCTCTTAGCGCTTGCTTTGGGAACCCGTCCTGGCTTTCCCTGCGAGATAACCCCTACTGGGCATCCCCAAGGTGAAGACCAGGCATCCCATCGTGGTAGGGCCATAGTGGAGATTAAGCATGCTATTGCCCAGAGTTGCAGAGTGTGAACCCATGATTCGAGTAGGCACCGAGGCGAGAATTATCAAGTCCGTGGACATTTTGAGCTCAAGACCCTGCCGCGTCGGGAATTGAACCCTGGTCCCGGGTCTGACCTCTGCATCAGGGTCTGCCTCCTCTAACCGGTGAGCCACACTTCTCCACAACTGCACCCAGTTCTAGTAGAGAGTGACCATGATCCTGTGGTTCTCTGCATGAAGTTGAGCCCCATGTGGTGTGCTATTACCAATATTTTGAGCAAAGCGAACTATGGCCATAGGACTGTACCAACCAACAGTAGGAGAATTATAAGATGGAGTGAAGAAAAATACCGGCATGAACTCTCAATTATTAAATGTGTAATGGCTAAGTATGGAGCTTATAGTGGCCTATGATGACATGGTAGAAAAGTTGAAGGTTTCATGGTCTAAACCAATTGGGGCCAAAACCGCAGGCACTATTGGCGGGAGGCAGACAAACTGGTATAGCTAGTATGATGATGAACATTTTTTCATGAAGGCAGTTGTCTCAAAATTTTTGATATGGCATCACTGCAACTCCCAGAGTGAAGCATTATTTCAAAGAGTATAAACACCTCTTAAATAGTAAGAAATCACTGCTCCAAAACACGCTATGGGCAAAACTGAGGGCAGCCTCTCTTAACAAAAACACTAGGAGGTTTTGGGAACTTGTTGCATGGGTGGACAAGGGGCACCCAATACACTAGAGAACCATAGTGGCTCAACAGTAAGAATACAACCTGTTAGTGCCTTGTACAGTGCTGAGACCAAAGGATCCCCCACCCCCTGTTAGCTTGTGACGATTTCCACAGGGGTTACTGTGCAATAAATATATTTATACCGGAGGTGGAACGAGCATTGAGAAGCATGAAAAAAAACAGGCCCCAGGCTCCGACCTAGTGCCTATTGACACTTATCAGAAGGAGTCCCACCTGCGAGCCAGAGTCCCTACAAAAATATTCAACTCGGCTCTTGCCTTGAATATTGTTCCATCTTCTTGGCGTTCTGCCATTCTTGTACCCATATTTAAGAAAGTTGATCATGGTAGCCACACTAACTATGGCCCAATCTTCTTCCTGGATGGGGCAGGGAAAATCCTTGAGAAAGTCCTGCTTAATTTGCTGCAGGGCTGGTTGGACGGCCACATTACTGTGGCGGAGGCTCAAGATAGTTTCAGATTAAGGATAGGTACTATTGATCAAGAAGTTTGATTATATAGGATTTCACACAAGTATACAATCAAAAGGAAATCTTCATTGTATCTAATATTCATGGACCTGAAAGTATTGTTGACCTAGTTCATCCCATGAAATGATGGAGATCATTGGTAGACCAAGGGGCTGATATCACCTTGGTAAAGGCAATAATGGCTCTTCATTTTGATAATATCGCTAGAGTTATGTATTGTTTGGTAGATGAGTGCACTGACACCTTCCCAGTAGAAAAGGGTGGATAGCAAGGTTTTGTGCTTGTGCCTGTACTCTTCAGCCTTTTTTAAATGATGCAGTGTAATACTTATTGGAAGAACCCCTAGATGTCCCTACCATGGCTGAAAGTAGGGCTCCGATATTACTATTCAATGATGATGCAGTATTGATGGCACAAATAGAAAATGCAATTCACGGGTTATTAAAGTGTTTTGTAGACTACTGTGATATTGAATCTCTGACCATTAATGGAAACAAAACAAAGAGTATGGTAGAAGGTGTGCCCATCGAGACTGTTTAACAGTACGACTATCAGGGGATACGGTTTGCTGAGAAACTGCAATGAGAAGCTATATTCAAGAAGGCAACCACAGTATTGAGACTTATGGCTGGGGCAATTTTGAAGTTTAGACATAGGGCAGGTGTCAGAAGTGTTAGTATTATCTTGCAAGTTTACAAACAATAGGCAGCACCCAATGGGGCTGACGTTTGGGGATATGTGAATTTACACCCATTGCAATTGGCCGAGAACAACTTAAGAACTCGGCTGAGGCTGGGGGCAGGCAACCCCTTATTAGCACTGTATGCAAATCTCAGTTTTACTCAAATAGTGGAGGTAGCAGCTCTCAACCCAGTGCTCTGTTGGATAAGGCTGGTGAGAAGGGGGGCTTGGGGGAGGGAGCCGAACGAAGGGAGGTCTCCTCCCCCGGGCGGTTTGGGAGGGCTGCGAGGGGTTATTTCCAGAAGTTGCCAGAAAGTTCTAGTTTTGGGCTGGTCTAGTAGGACCAGCCAGCCCAAGTATAAATTCCACCGTTCCCGCTAACCGCCACCATTTTAGGTTTGGTGACCTGGTGGCTAGGTGCTTTAACTTTTTGTGAGAGTATCTTGTGTGTGTGCGTTTCTTTTTCATTCTTTGCCTGTAGTGATATTACTTTGAGCTTAGTAATGGAAGACGCACGAGTTCTGGAGGCAATGCGCTTATTGGCTGATGCCGGGCGATTGGATTTGCTCGCAGGAGGCGGCCAGGCTAGGCCTCACCGCCAGGCCTCCGCCGGTGTCGGGGCCGCAGTAATAGCATGTTCGTCGCCGAAGAGGAGTCGGCCGAGCCAGGTAAGCGAGAGGGGCCGCCCCCGGTCCCGGAAGCTGGTCCCGCAACGGTCGTCTCGGGGGAAGCCCGGTGCTTCGGAGGCTCCGGAGGCCCCGGGCATGTTGAGCGGGGGGAAGGGTGTACCTTCACAGGTCCCGCCGCTTCCACTGTGCGTTGCTTCTGATACCGGGGATTTTCCGTTAATGGCGGGACGGGGGCAGGGGTCAAAGAAAGGGGGCAAGAGTGGTCGGGGAGGCAGCAAGAAACGCTCCGCCTCTGATCCGCTTGTTGAGCGGCGGGGACAGTCTGCAGACGGTGTCCCCGTGCGCGGAGGTCGTAGGGGCTCGGTGCAATTTGTGTTACAGGACTCCGAGCGGGACCAGGTTACACTTGGGGCCCAGGAGGACAGTTTGGTTGTTAGTGAAACTCAGTTCGCCCCTGACGATGGTCAACGATTGTTAACTCCTTTAGGTCGTTTTCCGCTCAATGTTCGAGTTGGGGAGGGCCATGAAGGGGGATTGGTGGGGTCCAGGACTGTTTTATCATCTGGTGTACAGGTTGTGGCCCAAGGGGCCGACGCGGGAGCGATTGATTTTGGAGGCAATGTGGGGAGTCCATTATTGTTTTCTACCCCGGGATCGGCGATTGGCGAGGTGGTTTCTGGGGGCAGTGGCTCTCGAGGTGAGGGTGAATGGGCCCAAATGGGCGTCAATGTTTCGTTTGGTGGTGCGATTACTGGTTTGGAACAGGGTGAAGGTTTTCGATCGGAGGGTGGTGGGGTCCCATTTCTGAGGGGTTGGCCTTTTCAATCGGGATTACAGAACCGTCAGCCTGTTTTTGGTGTGGGCCCTGCGGTTGTTGGCACGGCCGGAATGGGTATGGTTGGTTTTCTGGCTCCTGGGGCCTTGAATGCGGCAGGGTTTAGCTTCCAGGGCACTTTGTTAGGCCCCGATAGAGGTTTTGGTCAGGTGAGTGGCGGGCCTATGCAAGGACCCAGGAGTACAGCTCCGCACTTATCTGGGGCCTCTGGGGGTCCGTATTTCATGTGTGGTTCTCCAGGCTGGGAACATTTTGGCGCGGCGGGCCTGGCGCACCGTACTTTTCGGAAGGATTTAGCAGGCCAGGACTCAGCCCCTAGTGTTGTTAGTCGCGCTTCCTTTTCAGCACCTGATAATTTGGATCACAGTGACGACGAGGAGGTGACAGGTGGTTCTCAGATTCAGGTGGTTTCATTGAGGCATGACGCGCGAGGCCGTTCCTTGGAGAGAGGTCAGAGTAGGGTAGTTGATTCTACTCGAAGGGAGGATGTGTGTGGTTGGTCTGTGGATAGGAACCCTAGCACACCAGTCCAAACTTTTTCTTTTCAGGGCGGGGTTAGGCGCGGCGTTCCGGACTTGGCAGGGCGCAGTCCAGTCCATTTTCGCCAAGGGGAAGTGAGGAGAGTGCCTAGCGCGGCCCTCTCTGTTCCACCGAGGGAACCCGACGCGGCCAGCACACGAGGGTCTGGCGTGATCCCGCTGGCCCCAACGAGTAGCAGGTATAGGTGGCAGGCCTTGCCGGCGGCTATGGAGCAACAGAGTCAGCGCCCAGGGAGGTACAGGCGTGTACAGTCTGCTCCCCCACCTGGAGTTTCGAAATCATTGAAATGTACAGTGGTTGATACCGGGTTAGGTAAGACCCGGGGTGATTTGATGCATGCAAGTGTGGACTCGGTGGTGTTGGACTATGACGATGAGAGTCCCGAAGAAGGAGAACTGCGGGGTCTTGAGGGGGGGGTGCCCTCTCATTCCTCTCATAGTGTTTTACAGACTCCAGTGGTCCAGAGGCAACTGCAAGGGAGAAGAGAGCGCGGCCCATCGGGTAGGGCACCTAGGAGACCGGATGCATTGTCTTCGGCGCCACGGGCGGAGCCATCGAGAGCTGTCTCTCTGTTACAAGGTGAGCAAACGGTCCCACAGGCCAAACCTCTTATGGTGTCAGTGGGTACCGGTGGTGAATTTGATGTGGTCATTACGGATGGCCGGTTGGTTAAAGGCCGTTATGTCAAAGACACTGCGGTGGGTACTGACGATCTGTTGTTACAAAATAAAGGGGACTGTGGTATAGCTGGTGCTTCCAGCAAAGTTACACAACAAGGGGACAGTGGTGTTATAGCTGGTGCTTCCAGCAAAGTTACTCATCAAGGGGACAGTGGTGTTATAGCTGGTGCTTCCAGCAACGTTAAAGACAAAGTAGACAGTGGTGTTATGGCTGGTGCTTCCAGCAATGTTACAGTAATGGTGGACAGTGGTGTTATGGCTGGTGCTTCCAGCAAGGTTTCAGACAAAATGGACAGTGGTGTTATAGCTGGTGCTTCCAGCAATGTTAAAGAGCCAGTGGCTAGTAAAGAGTTGAAAATCAAAAAATTGCCATACATGGGGGTGACGAAGCCTCTGGGTGCCCACTTGATGCTTAGTACTAAAGAAAGAATATGGAATGGTGAGTATGTGGAGCTCCTTAAGCTTCTCCATCGAGAAGTCCAGTCTAAGGAGGGCTCTAAAGAAGAAGAATTTGAGTTGGCCAAACGCCCGAAGGTCCCTTTAAATATTGAAAATTGGACAGCTGCGTTTTTGATTTATGCCAGTGTATACTGCGAAAAGTTCCCTGAGCGCAGCGTTTCCCTGTTTAAGTACATGGATGTGATTCGTAAAGCTCAGATCACCGGGGGTGGTTTTGCCTGGTCTCAATACGACGAGGAATTTAGGGCCAGGATGGCGTGGGACCCTGAGGCGAAGTGGGGTGAGCTCGATAATGATTTATGGCAACACACAATGGGGTCATCAGCTGGGGGGAAGACTGTGTTCACGGCCAGTGGTTTACCTCTAGTGTACCGGCCCTTTCAGGGGAAGCCCACCCGGGGAGGGGTGGGGTCCAACTCTAACACTCAATCAGAGACAGGTTTCTGTTGGGAATTCAATAGGGGTTCCTGTATTAGGGAATACTGTAAATTCAGACATGAGTGTTCAGGTTGCGGGAGGAAACACCCGTTATCAAAATGTTGGGACAACGAGCCTTCGGGCGGCCATCAGGGGAAACAGTCAGTTTCAGGTACTTCCAACTCCAGGGGTCGGGGATCCAGAGGTAATAAGGGTTCTGGGGCCAAAGGCTCGTACTCCGGTTAAATTGGACAGGCTACAGATTGCCTTACAGGGTTATGACGACGAGTCTGCAAAAATGAAGTTATTGGATGGTTTTCAGTTTGGTTTCCGACTGGGTTACCTAGGATCCAGGGAACGGAGATGGTCGGCCAATTTGAAATCGGCTTTAGAACATGCCGCAGTTGTCCAAACCAAACTTACTAAGGAGGTTCAGGAGGGTAGGATGGCTGGCCCGTTCACAGATTGGCCGTTACCCAATTTGATTGTCTCTCCAGTCGGTGTCGTTCCTAAGAAAGAGGCAGGTCAGTTCAGACTCATTCAACATCTCTCATGGCCGGAGGGATCCTCAGTTAACGATTTTATTGCCCCGGAGGATGTGTCGGTATCATACTCGTCTGTGGATGTGGCCATGTCGCTAGTTGTGACAGCGGGTGCAGCCGCTGAAATGGCCAAGTGTGACATAAAATCTGCTTTCCGCCTGTTGCCGGTACACCCTGAGGATTGGTGCCTTCTCGGTATCCAATTCGGTGGTAAATGGTATGTGGACAAAGATCTACCTATGGGCTGCTCCATCTCATGTGCGCTGTTTGAATGTTTTAGCACTTTCTTACAGTGGTATTTTTCAAATCAGACTGGTCATTCCCTGGTGACACATTACCTTGACGACTTTTTCTTTGTTGGATCCCCGGGCTCCGCGGAGTGCCAGGCAGCTCTGGACATATTCCATGGGCTCATGGAGGATCTAGGAGTTCCTTTAGCTCCGGAAAAGACAGTGGGCCCCAGTACGGTCCTTTCCTTCTTGGGTATCGAAATTGATTCTGTACTCATGTCTGCTCGCTTGCCTGAGGATAAAAGGAGCAACATGGTGCTACTGCTAGGGACAATGTTGGCCAAAAAGAAGATTTTGGTAAAGGAGATTCAAGTGCTATTGGGTCATTTGAATTTTGCTTGTAGGGTGGTGAGAGCAGGTAGGACTTTTTGTAGGAGACTAGGTAGGGCTTTAGCAGGACACCACTTGCCTCATCATCGTGTGCGCCTGTCTGCCGGTGTAAAGGAGGATTTGAGAATGTGGAAGTTCTTTTTGACCTCTTTCAATGGTGTTCCCTTAGTCAGAGAAGTTGATTTCCAGTGGGACGTACAGATGTTTTCTGACGCGGCTGGCAGTGATGGTTTTGGCCTTTTCTGGAACGGCAGATGGTGCGCGGAACGTTGGCCGGATGAATGGTTGAATGGTGGTCGCAGCATCACTTTCTTGGAATTGTTCCCTCTTTTGGTGGCCTTGACACTGTGGGGGGAGGAATTGGCACACAAGAAGGTTTTGTTTCGTGTGGATAACATGGCTGTTGTGGAGATAGTGAACCGACAGTCTGCCAGAGACGAACAGGTGTTGAAACTGATGAGAGTTTTCGTTCTGGGTTGTTTGAAACACGACATTCATTTTCGTGCTTTACACATTCCTGGCGTGGACAATGACATTGCGGATGCTTTGTCTCGTTCACAGTGGGGGAGATTCCGTGGACTGGCGAGGGAGGCAGACAGATCCCCGACTCGGATGCCGACTCATCTGTGGTGTGTAGGAGAAGTAGGGTCGTACAATTGGTGGTAGGTTCTTTATCTGTGTCCACACGTACTGCCTATTCCTTGGCCTGGAGGGAATTCTTGGATTCCGGAGCTGTCAGACGGGAGGATCTGTCGCAGCGGTCAGAGGATGTTGTTAATTTTATACTAGACCTCATGGATAAGGGCCTCACTAAAGTGACTATAGCGGGGAAACTAGCGGGTATTGCTTTTATGGGACAGTTATTATGGGGTTACACCCCGTCAGCGGGGGAAATAGGCAGGAGAATGCTTGAGGGATGGGCCAGGGAACAGGGGCATGTTGTTCGATCTCGGGCTCCATTGTCCTGGCAAATACTGGCTAGGTTAATTACAGTTTTACCTTTAGTATGTTCAGATGATTTTGAGGCGTGTGTTTTTTCTATGCTCATGGCGTTTATGTTTTTTGGAGCTTTTAGGGTCTCGGAGTTGTTGGGGACCAAACATAAGGGTGGTTTACACTGGAGGGATGTTTTTTGTTACGACGAAGGTGTTCATGTATGGTTATCCAGCTCTAAAACTGATCAAACGGGTAAAGGTAAAGGGGTTTGGTTACAAGCGCGCGACCCAAAGCTCACTTGCCCTTTATTGCTGGCGCGGCGCTGGCGTTCATTGTGCGGGGGCGGGGATGAAGCCCTCGTATTCCAACACATTAATGGTTTACCTGTCACGACTTATCAGTTACGGATGGTTCTACGTAAAGCCCTGCAATACATTGGGCTTGATAGTAGTTTATATGGTACTCATTCTTTTCGTATAGGTGCAGCCACGGAGGCCTTTCACAGAGGTTGGACGGAGATGGATATTATGAGGTTGGGGCGCTGGTCTTCTAATTGTTTCAGGCGCTATGTGCGGAGCCCGGCAGAAGACGCGCAGGCGTTCTCAGCCTAGACATGTGTTCTAATTGTTTTTTCTCTTTCAGGATCCGTTGCTGGACCTCGATCGCCAGTGGTCACGGTCTGGATAGTGGGTCATTCCTTCGTTAAATGGGCCAGAGTCCAGGCGGCACGGAGCTACTTTGGAGAACAACTCGGATTTAATGATCGTATGTTTAATATTGTATGGAAGGGTAAAGGTGGGATGCTGTGGAGAGAGTTAATCCCTTGTTTAAACAGTAACATGGTGGGCGGTTTATGCCCAGATATTTTGGTCATTCATTTGGGTGAAAATGATCTTTGTGCCACGAAAGGGGTTGTCTTACTGCGGGCTATGAAACGGGATTTAGGCCTCATTAAGGAACTATGGTCTGGGTGCCATGTATTTTGGACTGAGTTGATACCGCGTAGGACATGGAGAGGGGCTGTGAACCCCAGGGCTGTGGATCGGGCGAGGAAGAAGGTGAATTCGGAGGTGTCTCGTTGTTGCAGGGGCCTCGGTTTCAGTAGGATATCGCACAGGGACATTACATTTGAATCGGTAGAGTTTTTCCGAGATGACGGAGTACATTTGTCACGTGTGGGTATGGACCTTTACCTTTTAGAGCTTCGTGAGGTGTTAGCTCGGGCTTTGGCCATGCAGCGTTGATTCCCAGTATCTTTCCGTTCGCCACGCGGTTGGGGGGCAGAAAGGAAGGCTCCGTGTGTTCACCCCCTCCCACTTGCCTGCCTTTCTGGGTGGCGGGGTCGTGGTGTATCAGTTCGGTTTCAGGTTGATTGTTGGTTGTAATTTCGTTAGAATTTTCTTAGACTGGGGCCGGGGCAGGTTGGTCATGGTTTGACCGTTCAGTTTTTAAAAGGGGTATTCTGCAGGAGTGCAGGGTCAGGCAGGATCGATGATTACGGAGGACATGACAAATGTTAATTCAGCTGTGGTTTGATGAATAAAGTTTATTGATGACGTATGTTTTATATATATGACGTAATGTTGATTGATGATGTAATGTTTTCTAATGACGTAATGTATAATGATGTTATAATGTGTATTGATGTATTGTGGGGAGGGCCCAAATACGTAGGGGTGGGGGTTTGGGGGCCCGTTTGGTTAGTTATTTATTTATTTAGTGAGGTTTAGTTTTGTAAGGCGTTTGCCGAGGTTGTATTTTGTAATGTGCACCTGTTTCCTAATAAAGCGGCCTTTTACACACACATAAACAATTTTTTGGACTACTTTTCTCTCACCCCTCGCCCTCCCTCCCAAATCTAAATGCAGCAATATGCTTAAGATCCGTGGAAGATGCAGCCTCTGTGAGGATGTGGTAGGAACACCTTGTCGTTTCATGTAAAGAATATCCTGAATTAACTAAATTCGGGGTTCCTATGGTCTGACCGAACCGATCTGATTAAGGACCACTACCATGAGCACAAGCAAACTAGGAAGCATACAGCATTGAAGTCAAGGTCTTTCTTGCAAAGTTATTTCAGCAGTCACCATGACCCTGCTTGTATGTTCTACCTGGACTTGATTTACACCGAGCTTAAACAAACATGGTATGTAAAATACAAACTATGTATTTTATCGAGCAGGAAATGCCTAGCTAGAAGCTACAGGCTCACTGTTGGTTCCGATTGCAAATTTTGAGGGAAGGATAACCTACCACACTTTCTGCTGTTTTGCACAAAATATGACTCCGCACACAGGTGGAGGCTTCTTCCCATTTTTAGATTATATGGGGTTACACATGTTAAATGGGCACTGTTTTGCTGTCTTAGAACTGAGGTTGAGTATGTTCTCAACTCTGTGGCATCATACATATGGGCTGCTTGGCCATGCCTGAGAGAGTTGCCTGCTGTTTTAGGAACTCAGTAAATTAACTGGATGACCCGTCATGGAGAGTCCTATGCTTCTGGGTCCCCTCTTCATGCTTTCATGCATGTTCCTTTTCATCACGAAGTTGTCTCGAAGCAGTCATCTGTACCAGCACTATTGTCATATGCCATAGGGTGTTAATTTGCCTACTTGATCGATCTCCGTGGAATGTTATCTGTTTTTATCATTATGTGGCTGTATTACTTGATTGATTTTGTGTGGAGCATCTATTAAGGATAGCACTCCATGAATTGTGCCTCCTCTTGTGCTTTTATATTCCTGTATTTCTTCAATGATTTTACACACACATACCTTTAGTAGGGTGTTGATGTAGCTGCTCATCCTATATAGGCATTACTGCCTTGTGTTGAAGGTTGACGATTCATTTACTAGACTGTATTTGATTTGATTTCATGTATTATGTACTAAGGTATTAATTAATTGACTTCAGTTGGAACAAAGTTTGCAGGGGCCTTTCTACTCTCTGTGGTTCCATTTTATGTCCTTTGCTCACGCACTTTAACAGGACCTCATTTGCATTAATGTATTATTTGATTGTTTTTACTGGGGCAATGCTTTTGTCTTGCTTCTTGTGTTTCCTTTTTATTCTCCCTTGCACACGTATTATCTATGACTTTGTTTCGTAGCTTCTGTGAATGTAAGTACCAGAGTTTATGTGCTACATGGCATCAACCAGGGCTGGACCCTCCATTACAGGGGAGGAGGCAGGAGAGCAGGAAAACGCTGGACCCGGCAAAAGGTAGGTTTTTAAAAATGTATTAAAACCCCCTCCCTGCGTGACAACCGCACTTGGCTTGCTTGGTTCACATCTTTTCTAAAAAAACGTTCTCAGAGACTCAGCTAGCGGATTTGGTATCCAACCCAGCTACTCTCGCTTGCAGAGGGCTCCAAGGCTCAGCATTATCGCCCCTCCTCTTTAATGCCTATTTACAGCCCTTGATTGCCGCACTGAATCAGACGGAGTGCCGGATTTATAATTATGCCGACGACACTCAAATTATTATCCAAATTGACAATTCTGCAGCAGCACATTTAGGAATGCAAAACATCTTAAAACTTACTGTTAATTGGATGTTGGCTAACTCACTAAAAATAAACTTTGAGAAAACTGAGGTGCTGGTGGTTACCTCAGTCTCCAGCCCATGGAATGACCTCTTTTGGCCAAAGGAACTCATGCCTTTTCCTGAACCGGCCGTGGCCGTGAAAAGCCTGGGAATCAAAATTGATGCCAAACTATCCATGACACAACAAGTCTCTGCAGTCGTAGGAACTTGTGTTGGCCTCCTGAGACAATTGCGAAAATTGTCTCCACTCCTTACTTTTGCCACATTCAGATGGGCGGTTTCAGCAATGATACTGTCACGCCAGGACTATAGCAACTCTCTGTACGCCGGCCTCCCACAACAATTGTTGGCCAGATTACAGGTCGTCATGAATGAAGCAGCCAGATTAATTAAAAAAAAAACAAGATGAGCACATGCCACTCCCCTACTACACGAGCTCTATTGGTTCCCAATCATGCATCATTTAAGGGTCTCTGCATCACACATAAAACCCTGTACGGCCAAGCTCCAAGTTACATCAAGGACTGAATTGCCTCTTATGTTCCCAGCAGGGCACTGCGGTCAGAAGAGGCCACCCTACTGGTCTGCCCCCATTTCAAACTGTCCTCCATGGGAGGGCAAGCATTCTCAAGCGCTATTCCCTTGGTCTGGGATAGCCTCCCCGTGAGCCTACACAAGGAAGTGAATCTCCTTCCCTTCAGGAAAAAGCTTAAAACCGTGCTCTTCCTGGAAGCATGGGGCACGACTTAAGCAGCCTTCCCCCTTCTTCCCCACCTAGTTCAGGTTCGCCTGATGACAGCACCTAGAGTCCTTTGAGTGATAATGCACGCTACAAAAAAAACTACAATTATGATTACAATTACATAGGCTGCAGTGACAGACTTGAGACATGTTTAAAGGGCTACTTAGCGGGTGGCACACTCATTGCTGCACACCCAATAGTAGCATATATTTTACAGGCCCTGTGTACATACAGTACCCTTTTACTAGGAATGTCTAAGTAAATTAAATGTGCCATTTTAAGGAGTAAGCAGGTGCACTTTAGCACTGGTAAAATGAGTCCTAAGACCAGTGAAAACGAAGCAAGCAAAAATGGAGAAGGAAAACAAAAGGTTCAGAGGAAAGACCAAACTAAGGCAGGCAGATCTAACAATATAGCATAGAGCCCAAATGTCTGCATGGGTAGAAGTTTGTGTGAAGATGCACCAATATAATTGGCAGGTGAATGTGTTAAAAAGCCAATGCAGATTCCAAGACCAACAGTAGGAAATCCAATCAATGCTGACAATTGGTATTGCAAGTGCAATTGGACATAATCCGTACCAACAACCAGCGAGTGTGAGTTAAAGCTCCTCACAAGTGAGCTTTCCCGAAGGTTGGGTAAAGTGAATATGTTTGTGCTCCAACTGCTCCCAAATTGGAGGTATAGGGACATGCTTGGGTACTCATGGTCGAGTACTAGAATTGCAGGGGGAAGCAAGTACCTGCACTTGAAATTGTCGGGTATTTGACTTTACATGGCATGTTCTGTTTTATAAAACCTAGACATATTAACAAACACGTTGTCCAAGATTAGGCCACATCGAAAACTGCTACTCACGAATTCCTGGGACAAATAATTTAGCTCTACGAAACATAAATCTCA
Organism: Lissotriton vulgaris; assembly: GCF_964263255.1. NCBI lineage: Eukaryota > Metazoa > Chordata > Amphibia > Caudata > Salamandridae > Lissotriton > Lissotriton vulgaris. The sequence continues at coordinate 931,339,041 of NC_141687.1, forward strand.
GAGAAATACTGAGGCATGGGGCCTCGGCTGGTGGACTTGTATGCCGTTGGTGAAAGTGTAGTGTAGTTCCTATATTCCCAATAGGCTCTGAGCATTGGAATAATATATACTGTAGTTTAGACATAGGACTGAGGTCTACTAGGTCTCTACCGAATATATTAAACTTAATAGTGAGTGCCAGCTAGCTCAGAAGTCACTAGAAACTTTCTCAAATTCACAAGAAGGGATTCGTTTCTGACAACCGCATAAACATGACAACTTTGGTTTCCCAAGAATAAGAAATCAAACCTCTAGAGTCGCGGAAACAATAGATAACTATTTTACTCAGTCAATCGTGCATGCTTCGTTTCCCCAGAGATGCAGAGAAATAGAGAGACGGGCGTTTTCAATAAAAGTATTTATTGAACAGTCTTCTTTCTCAAGCATTGGAAATGAACTGCTACAATCGTAATACTGGTTATAAAGTAAATTGCATATAATACGAACAGTATTATAAAGTAGTACTGTTAAAGCATGATATGGTTTCTAAGCCATAAAAGTGCATAAAATGTATAAAATACATACAGTAATAAATAATGACAAAAAGTACTCAACTGGTGCTTCTGAAATACGCCTACCCCGGTGTACTTAACCTAAGTCTAGTACTAGGGAGTTAGTAAGTTAGGAGTAGCCTAAGTTTAATAGTTCTCTGCCAGGAATCTATTCCAAGAATTCTCTAAGAGGTCTAATCAGCTCCATACCTTGGTTTTAGAATGAAGGAGGTCTTGTATCTCTCTCTCAGGACTCGATTTCCCAGATACCAGCAAGGGTAAGCCGGAAACACTGGAGCTGGATTTCTCGTCAGGAGAAAAGATAGCGTCTCTCTCAGTGCGTCAGCTGGAGGGTCGGCTTCCTTCGGGCCTTGCTGCTGCAGGGCGTCGGGCAAGTAGATAGTTGATCTGCTCCAAACCATCGTGTGTTTGACTGGGCAAACCTTGGCATATTTATACTTTGAAGGTGCCGACTTTGACGCATGTTTGGACTTAATATCGTCACTCAAAGGCTAAATTTTTGGAAAACACCAGGATTTCTTGGAGAACTTAATATTCAAGCAGGGGTAAGTTCCTAGCTGCTGAAGGTGGGTTTTTCTGAGAAATCGTTGTTAATTCTCAGGACCTAGTGGAAGTAGCCATGCCGTATTTGGGTTGTGTGGCTTAGACCAAATAGGGTGGTGATTTCTATGCCTATATAAGGATATGATAAAGTATACCTATATAAGGGCATGAATCAGGAAAGTTACACTTGGGGCCTAGATTCCATTACAACAAAAGTAATTAACTTGAGCTTGGTGATTGAAAGGGGTGCTCAGTAATATCGGTGCAGTTGCCAGAAAATCGGCATCGCACAAAGGACAGTAGTGGCATAACAATAGACCCAGCAGCCCCTGCAATACGGGGAGTGGGCAAGTTCCAAGGGGCCTCCTCCTGCACTGTGCAAGGGTCAGCAGGCTTGAATGGCTCCGGACCATGAGGGGCCCTCTCCATGTAACTTGCAGGGCCCCCCCCCCTCAAGTTTCGTTACACCACTGCCAAAGGAAGCAAAGGCCATGAGATTTGTCTAACAGGTAAAGATGCCAGCATGAATCCCGGGTGGGGTGTTGGGGGGGTCGCGTGGGGGGAAAAGGGGGAGTCTAATTTTAAATAAAAAAAAAATTAACTTCACTTACCTTCGTCGGCCCAGTCCAGTCCTGCATCACGTTGTCCTGTGTGTCTCTGTTCCTAAAAGGAAGCAGGCAGCCTTCCTCCCCTCAGCCAATCACAATGCTGGAATGACAGCGTTGTAATTACCTGGGATGCTGACCACACAGGCGTCTATGGGGAGGCCATTTTCTCCATGTAGGCTGCATGCAGCCTACATGGAGAAAAGGGAGAGGGTGTATGACTAGTCTGGTCGGCCCTGGGGCCGACCAATCAGTCAGCGCCCACAACAGTGGGCGAGTCACTTCTCCACTGCCCTGGAGCAGGACTGTTCACCTGCCCCCAACCAAACCCTTCCGCTTTCTCACAGTGTGAGAAGCAGGCACATAATATGGTATTTATGAAGCTCCTCCTCCCACATGGAGGAGCCACACCTGAAAGATGCCTTGGCACAGATAACTGGCCAAGTTCAAGTTCAAGTTCAGTAATTTGTATAGCGCACTACTCACCCAGAGGGTCTCAAGGCGCTTGTGGGAGGGGGAGCGTTATTTATCGAATAGCCAGGTTTTAAGTTCCTTTCTGAAGGAAATGTGGTTCTGTGTGAGGCGGAGGTGAGTGGGGAGAGAATTCCAAGTCTTGGCCGCCAGGTAGGAGAAGGATCTTCCTCCCAAGGTAGATCTGTGGATGCGCGGAACTGTGGCGAGCGCTTGGTTGGAGGATCTTAGTTGGCGGGTGGGTGTGTAGAAGGACAGTCGTGTGTTGAGGCATTCGGGTCCTAGTTTGTAGAGAGCCTTGTGTGTGTGGGTGAGGAGACGGAACGTTATTCTCTTGTTGACGAGAAGCCAGTGGAGGTCTTTCAGGTGACCAGAGATGTGAGCTTGGCGAGGGATGTCCAATATGAGTCTGGCTGATGCATTTTGGATGCGTTGGAGTTTTTTCTGTAATTTGGCTGTGGTTCCGGCGTAGAGGGTGTTTCCATAGTCCAGTCAGCTAGTGACCAGTGCGTGGGTGACCGTCTTTCTTGTGTCGGTGGGGATCCAACTGAAGATCTTTTTAAGCATACGCAGTACGTTGAAGCAAGAGTATGAGACGGCGTTAACTTGTTTGGTCATCGAGAGGGAGGAGTCTAGGATGAAGCCTAGGATGCGTGCGTGGTCTGTGGGCATGGGAGCTGTGCCCAGGGCCGATGGCCACCATGAGTCGTCCCAGGCAGAGGGGGAAGATCCTAGGATGAGAACTTCCGTTTTGTCTGAGTTAAGTTTTAGGCGGCTGTTTTTCATCCATTTGGCTACTTCTTTCATGCCTTCATGAAGATTGGTTTTGGCGGTGTTAGGGTCTTTGGTGAGGGAAAGGATTAACTAGGTGTCGTCAGCGTAGGAAATGATGTTGAGGTTGTGTTGTCGCGCGATGGATGTGAGGGGACTCATGTAGACGTTGAAGAGGGTGGGGCTGAGTGATGATCCTTTTGGTACTCCACAGATGACTTCGGTGGCCTATGATTTGAAAGGGGGGAGGCGGACTCTCTGGGTTCTTCCGGCGAGGAACGAGATGATCCAGTCTAGGGCTTTTCCTTGTATTCCGACGTTGCTGAGGCGTTGTGTGAGGGTGCTATGACAGACTGTGTTGAAGGCGGCGGAGAGGTCGAGTAGGATGAGGGCAACTGTTTCTCCATTGTCCAGTAACGTTCGGATGTCGTCTGTCGCTGCAATGAGGGCGGTTTCGGTGCTGTGTTTGGCTCGAAAGCCGGACTGTGAAGAGTCGAGGGAGTTGTTGGATTCAAGGAAGGCGGCGAGCTAGCTATTGACGGCTTTCTCAATGACTTTGGTAGGGAATGGGAGGAGGGAAATGGGGCGGTAGTTCTTAAGTTCAGAGGGGTCTGCTGTGGGTTTCTTCAGGAGGGCGCTGAGTTCAGCATGTTTCCAGCTTTCTGGGAAGGTAGCTGAGTTGAAGGAGCAGTTGATGATATCACCGAGATGGGGGACGATGATGGAGTCTGCTTTGTTGAAGATGTGGTGGGGACAGGGGTCGGTTGGCAAACCTGAATGGATGGAGTTCATTAGGCGGATGCTGTCTTCAGTGGTGATTGGGTTCCAGGCGCTAAGGGTGTTAGAGAGCGGTTCAGGTTCGGAGGTGGGTGGAGTGGACTGTTCTTTGGAAATGTTCTTAAAGCTGTTAGGTATGTCGGCAATTTTGTTGTAGAAGAAAGAGGATAACGAATCGCAGAGGTCTTGGGAGGGAGTGATGTCGTTTGAGGCTGCGGTGGGGTTGGTAAATTCTTTGACGATGTTGAAAAGTTCCTTGCTGTTATGGGCGTTGTTGTCTAGTCGATCTTTGAATGCTGATTTCTTGGTGGCTCGGATCAATTGGTGGTGTTTGCGGGTGGCTGCCTTGAAGGTGGTCAGGTTGTCAGTGGTTGGGTTTTTTCTCCATGTTTTTTCGAGAGTACGGCATAGTTTCTTGGATTTCTTAAGGTCATCGTTGAACCAGGGGGCCTTTTTGTTACCTTGTTTGATCTGGTGGTTTTTCAAGGGTGCTAATTCGTCAACTCTGTGAGTGATCCATTGTTTGAGTTTGGTGGCAGCATCGTTTGGGTCCGATGAGAGGGTGGGAGGGTTTTGGTTGAGCGCTGTGAGGAGTTGGTCGGTGGTGATTTTTTTCCAGTTTCTTCGAGGAATAGGTTGTGGGGTGTTGTGGATCGTGGTGGTTTTGAAGCTGAAGTGAACACAGCTGTGGTCCGTCCAATGGAGAGCTGTGATATGATCGAAGGAGATGTGTTTGCAGGAGGTGAAGACAGAGTCGAGCGTATGTCCGGCTACATGAGTGGGGGTGTCAACAAGTTGTTTGAGTCAGAGATTGGCCAGATTGTCCAGAAGGGTGGAGGTGTTGCTGTTGTTTTTCTTTTCTAGGTGGAAGTTGAAGTCTCCCAGTAGAATGTAGTTCTCGGTGGGGAGGGCATGTGGGCTGATGAAGTCAGTGATGTCTTCGCTGAATTGTTTACGGCTTCCTGGTGGTCTGTAGATGAGGGTGCCTCTAAGTGTGGTCCTGGGGTCGGTGTGAATCTGGAAGTGGAGGTGTTCGGCGGTTGCAAGGTTATCGTCGAAGCTGGTCGTGATTCTGATGGTGTTCTTATGGACGATGGCTATGCCTCCTCCTGTTTGGTTGGTGCGGTCCTTTCGGATGATCTTGTAGGCGTCCGGGATGGCTATGGCGATGTCGGGTGCTGATGATGCGTTCATCCAGGTTTCTGTGAGGAAGGCGATGTCCGGTGACGCAGTGTCTAGTAGGTCCCAGAGTTCAGTGGCGTGTTTGTGGATCGATCGGGTGTTCAGCAGGATGCACTTCAGGTGGTTAGAGTCGGAGCTGTGTTTGGAGGAAGTGGATTTGGTGTAAGTCTTGATGCAGGCGAACTGCAGGAGTGGCAGGCGAAGGGACCATGGGTACGTCCTGGGGCAGCTTCGTAGCATTGTGGTGTGCATCCGGGGTTGAGGGCTAAGAGGGTGGCGGCGTCATACGTTATGCGGGAAGAGTGCGGTTTGCGGGGGCAGGGGGTCTGGCGCTGGGCGCGGTCCAGACGCGGACAGGTGTAGACGGGCTTACCTTTGGCTCACCTTCGGCACGCATGGGGCGCGATCGCTGCGCGTGGACGCTGCACGCAAAAGCATCTGTCATAAATGGAGAAGTGGAGGGGGGAGGGGCGAGGAAGGGTCAGCTGGGAGGCGGGGGCGAGGTGCAGGGGACGGTCTCCGGGGAACAACAACAACAAAATGGCAGCAGTATCGCAAAGTGAAACTACAGAGAGGCTGGGGCAGAAAGTCAAAATCAGGCAGCTTACACAATGGTACAATAAAGCGCTACAAATCAACAAGGCACAACACAATGCAGTTATAAACAGAGCAACACAGCGAGCGCTGAAAGTGAAATTAATTATGCAATTAATTCGGCAAAGCTTATCTTAATATAGCGCCAATATGCACAGCAGCCAGCACATGCACAGTATTCTGAGGAGAGCACAGAGCGCAGCCCAAACGATACCAGGAGTGGAGCAGGATGGAGAGCATGCGTGGAGAGTTTCAAAATAATCAGCCCAGCAACATACCTGCTGTGTGCACTGCTAGACTTCGGGGTTTCGGAGTCTACCCCATGTTGGAAGTATTTGTACTTACTAACAGTTGCGTTATAATAAATAAGTGTACGCATATACAGAGAAATAGATTGATTGAATACATGTATAAACGTTATATAAACAACGAAAGGACAGGAATCCTCATTACGACTATACGTCTGAGTACCCGCAAATTGATGCTTTTCAAAAAAGAAATGAATCAACATTAAGACTATACACAGATGCTATCTGCTGTTTCACACATATATAAAATAGTCTAGATACACTAAACAAACATGTTTTGTACACACGATGAAAAATCCACTGAGGAAAGAAGAATTCAGTGACAAAGAATTATGTATATTTACAGTCAAAGAAACAAAATAATAAAATATATAACAATAACAATATTCCAAATCACAGATACCTAGGACCAGTTAAGGAGTAAGAAGACTAAACGTCAACAGTGATTATATTAAAAGAGGGAACGAATAGAGGTCCAAGAACGAGGTGGACTTTCAATGGCATTGTATTCCTCCAAATCCTTTCACAAAATCCATCGGCATTTGATTTGTTAAAAAGGGGAATCAAGCTTGATTAGTACATGTGATTGCAGAACGTAGAGACCTTGAAGCAAATTAAGCAAATCAGGGAAAAACCTGCGATGAGTGAACGGAATTAACACTGGACATTACATCTAATGGATGAAGGAATGCAAGATGCATCAAATGCAGATCAGAGTGAGCATTTCATACAGAAAGTTCAAAGCCTGGTTGACTCTATCAAGTTTCTGGATGTAGCGTGATTCTAAGGCCTGCAACTGCATTTCTGTGTTGCCGCCTCTTTTGTTCGGGTAAATACTCGCAAGAACCATCCATCTCTAAGGCCTGATGTGGAGTGGACAGTTTCTTTAAAGTGGCTAGCTAAAGGTGCTGTCAACACGCTACATTTATATGTGGTCTGTGCTGTCAGATGCGTTTTCTTACCTGTTGCAAAGTCATTCGTTTATAGTCCTCAGACATGGTCCTGTGACATTATCACTACAGTAGCTGTTAAAGATTTTTACAAATGCTTAATGCTGTTAATCTCCATAGTGCCAAAAGTGAATTGACATACAGAACAAATGCCACATCTGTTATTCCTTTTGACTTCAGGGAGAACTCAGAGTGCTGCCTGTGTTGCGAATGTTTCTTTTTTATGAGTTCGGATCTCACCTGTGATTGTCTTAGATTTTTGCCCTTCGGGAAAGAAGGCAAGGACTCCTCTAGACCTTATATTTCCAAGAGGCGTCAATGTTTTTTAACGGAGCCGCAAATACGATTTGCTGTGGGAATATATATTATCATAGATGTCAGTGGAACTGCATCTGTTTTGGGTTTTGTGGTTAAGAGCCTTTCCCTGGGTGTGTACCATGCCATTTCAAGCGCTTGTCGTACCCTCTTTTGATCAATTTTAAACATAGATGCTCAGTATTGTCAACATAACCCTGTCTTCTCCGGCAGTTTCTCTTTTTTTGATGCAGAGGAATTGCCCAAACTGAGGATTCTCTCTCATTGGACCTTAGTGAAAACTGTAGAAGTGTAAAGTTGTATTAGGGTCTGTGAGTTTGACATAAAGACTTTTAATCATTCTTTTGTCCTCAAATAAGACCTGTACATCCAGGAAATAAATATGACATTGATTACTGTTCATAGTACACCTCAAGTCTCAAGATCTTTTGTTAAACCAGTATACAACTCACTGTAATTCAGTCTCCGATCCCCTCCACACTAAAAATATATTGTCTAGTTATCTAAACCAAAAGGGAATGCACTCTATATATGTCTTCAAAGCGCCATGAAACCAATTGGTGTCCGTGCACGGTAACAAGTTCTTTTAACATAACATAACATAACATTCAAATCACACTAGTTTGTTCATAAATATGTTAGCCAGCTCAAGAGAAAAGGTACAGTCCATAGCCACTCTTTTTATCTGAAGATAGATATCCTGATCAATGATGAAAGCATTATTTAGAGGGAAGTATGGGTGATACTGAATTATGAAGTAATAGGGACATTATTTGTGCCCTCCCTCTCACTGATGGTGTCTCTCATTCCTTGCATCATCCTGTGGAATGTTCGTATACATTAATTCCACATCAAAACTGACTAGGACAGTTGGAGAGTCAAACGGTGTGTTTTCAGTCAAATTGGTGAAATGCAAGGAGTCCCCCCACAAAGGATTTGATAAAAATGAAAAAATGCAATATATTATGATAAGGGTTCAAGAAGTGACCCACCACCTGCCACAATAGGTCTCCGGGGGGGAGGGGGGGGTGCAGGCGGGGGGGGGGGGGGTTCATTGATGTCCTTTTGTATTTTGAGTGGTATGTATAAAGTCAGGATCAATAAAAAGCATATTATTGATGTCCTCGGTCTACAGATGTGACCAAGGCTATGATTCACTTTTCAAACATACCTATGCAATTTTATAATAATTTGTGTTATACATTTATAATTTGTATATATATATTTTTAATTAATTTTTTTAATTATTTTATGGCGCAAACTTTTGCTTCAACCTCTCCTCAATAAAGCTTCTCAAATAGACTCTTTTGGGAGTAACTCCATTGCTCATGGAAGTCAGCAACGGATCCTTCTCGAAAGAAGTGGATCCCTTTCTCTCAAACAAGTATCTTCTGTCTTTAGAAATCAATGTTGGCAGGCTCGTTATTCATCATGTACCATCTGCTACTTACCTTGCTTAGGTATAGAATTGGAGAAGGTCGTCTTTGCACCCAGTTAGTGAGATGCCCGAAATGGTTTGTTTCATTGCTTCTTTCAATCACAAAAAGGTCCTTATTCTTCGATGTGTGTGTTGGTCCTGGAATTCTTTCACGCAAGTGAAATCTCACAAAATTTCTCTAATTGTATAGGTTTACATATTTTGCATATTTTGTCTTCACTTGGTTAAGCTTTTTCTTGTAATTTTCATCTGCATATGGTTGGGATGAATAGTAAATGTCTAACGACAATCATGATATTGATTTGTGGTGCAGCCGCAAAATATGTACTCCTTGACTTAGTCTCCTGCTGGTATTGTGCATGATTTCTGTATGGAAGGTGTGCCCTTGCAAACAATTTGCACTCAGACGATCAACAGAATATATTTCACGTAATATGTGTAACTTTTGTGAAAACTACGGAGCATATTTACATGGAAACTGTTGAAGTGCGGTGTTAAGCCAAAATTGCTAACGCTGCGCTGAGAGATTTCAAAACGTAGGTATTTACCGATTTACAGGAATACGGCGCACCGCTGCATTTCCTGTAGCACTACATTTAACTGCCTAGTGCTAACTGAGGCACCCTTGCAACATAGTGCATCATGTCCCTGTTGCATGGGAATGTTTGTTCATGTGCAGGAAGGTCTCCCTTCCTTCCCTAAACAATCAATAAAGGCAATTTGTAACTTCTATGTATGCTGCAGAATGCAACAAATATAGAAGTTGCAAAAACGTAATTTTCTAATGATTTATTATGTGCAGGAATAGATATCTTCCTGCACATGAACAATCACTAATGGGGATTTGCTGTTTCTATGTCTGCTGCAGAATTGGCTACCATATAAAAGTGTTGTTTGATCCTTTGGACCACCAGAATTTAGTAAATAATTATCTCCTTAAATGTGGGGATCATTTTGTGTCGTTTAAATGTGTAAACTGTGATTTAAAAATAACGTATCACAACTGTTTTTTTCATTGATTTGTGCATATACTATAATTGTTGTCTGTTTCATTGATTGTTTTTCTTTTATTGTACTGATTTATTGTAATTATATTTTTACATATTTTCATTTTTTGTATTATGCATTGGTGGATATAGCTATAATGAGATTGTTTAGAATGAGATTGTCTGTTTAGTAGATTATGTGTTATTTCTGTTGAATTATTTAATATAAAGAGTAATTAAAAGTCAATTTGGCAACATTGATGGCCAAGATAAACGTATTAATTTCCGTTTATCCCTTGTATTAGTTACATATTTGAATAACTGGAGGTGTGGTATTTATCTAATTGTTCTGTTTATACTCCCTACCTAGCCTCTTCCTTTTGGGCTAAACCACTTTCTTTTACAAATGCTGCAGAATGCAGCATACATAGAAACATCAAAAAACTAGAAGACATTGATAATTTCTCCTTATTGAGCCTGTTTAATACCAGGTTGTCTCTGGTCTTATTTTTGATGCTGCCACCATATTTACGCCACCCTTGTAAATAGGGAGCTGTGTCAAAAAGTAATGGGTGTTGCAGCGGAATTCCCTTTGCAACAGCTATTGCCCTCCCCTTTCACGCTAACTTATATGCGTGAAAGGGGCATTATTTACAAGGCGGCGTTAAGCCACATTAAGGGGGTCATTATGATCGCAGACAGACTTGAGTCCATCCGCGATCATAGAGGAGGAGGGAACCTCCGCATTGGCCTGCGGAGTTCCCTCCTGTGCAATTAGGATGTGACTGCCACCCTGGCGGTCACATCCTCTATTTTTAACATTGCGGCTTCAAGCAACACCCGCAGCAATGTTAAAAATGAAAGCTGTGCATTCACATTTGCATGCACAAAGCGGCAGGCACCGTGCGGTGCTTGCCGCTCTGTGCACCCAAATGCAGGGGGGTACCATAGGTACCCCCCATGTGCACCCCCCACACCCCCTTCACCCCTGGCGACCCACAACGGGCCCCCAAACAAGAATCCATATGCCTTTGCACGGCGGACATGCCGCCGTGTAAAGGCATTGACATTCAGACATCCTAATATGGCTGGCGGTGTCTGAGAGACACCGCCACCATATTAGGCCTTTTCCGCCGCGGTTGTAAGCCAACCACGGCGGAACAGCAGCGGACCTAAACCAGGACCCACCAGCCATCCTAATTTGATGGTGGGTCTTTGGTGGGTCTGCAGAGGATTTTCTGCATCCGCCGGGCAGGCGGTGGCTTCCGCCGGCCCGGAGGATGCGGAAAATCCTCCATCATAATGTGCCTCATAGTTACATAACACTGCCTTGTAAATAAGGCAAAAGTGTTATCACCTCCAAAACATCAAAAAAGTTACGCTCTGCTGGCGATGAGCCCTTGTAAATATGTCCCTATATGTATTATGAAAGCAAAACAGTTCTCTATTTCTCCCACCCCTATCGTGGACCTAATATCTTACAGGATTTTCTCTGATAGATTTTTACGGTCTTGAAACAGCACGTTTGGGGTTATACTATCATTTCATTCATCTCATTTAAAATCTCCGTCATCCCTCCTCTACAAGCTGTCTCAATGGCCCTCATCTGAACCATACAGCAGCCATTTGTGCACCGTTCAGACTGAAGTTTGATTTGAAACAGACATTTTCCAACACTTAACAGATGAAAAATGATTAGAGGACTGTGGCATAGCTGCAAGTCACTCTTCATTCTCTTCACATTAAAATGGATATTACAATGTGACATTTTCATAAATCTACGGAGCTAATCTCTGTAAAATGCAAAGATTTCGTTCTGGTGCAAAAAGCATCTACTAAGAAAAAATATGATATGTCAGAAATGATACTTTGCCCGAAGATTCTCCATTCTCGAGAAAAATTAATTATCCTTTGGCATTAAAAGGTTTGAGATGTATTATTAGCTATCGCCACAGACTTGAACATGAATGTTAAAATTCACTTAGCGTCAACTAGGAACACTTCAAAGGTTGTCAAACAATATTAGTGTTTTTGTGCGGCAGGGATGTCTCTTGCAGTAGTGAACACACTTCTATGAGGTACCACCCCAGATGCCATCAAGACGAATCAGTCAGCTTCTGAAACATTAATTAAACTGCATTTCTCGAGTTTTGAATACAAACAAGGCAAGCCTAGCCTTCCATCCTCCCTAGGTCGTTAAAGTGAGGTCTGAGCAATGACAACTCCTATTGTGCAGAGCGCTTAGAAATGTCCCTCTTCTTTTTTTCAGCACTGTATAAAAATAAACATTCTTCATGTAATTGTTCTCTCCTTCAAAAGAATGGTAACAAATTACAAATATTAAAGTTTAGTAATATAATAGAGCCCTCAGGTTCTGCTGTAAACACAGACACTTCACTTCATCAGATCCCTCTTTTACCTCTGTTAGGGATATGACCCCCCACTTACATTGGCCTTCATGTGTTCCTCTGGTTTGTTTGCATCACGCTGGTCGGAGCAGATCTGGATTTTGCGGAGGGTTGGGCATCCTCTCTGACAGGTTTGTAGGAGATGGAGCACAGTGTTCCAAACAGGTAAGCTTTTCAATGCAAGGTGGTTGGTTGTATTGTTAAGGTTCAGAGTGAAACCATCCCTTAGTGGTTGACCTTGGCTCACAGGGCGCCCACCCACTTTTGAACTGCACCATAATTGAGGCATGTCCAGCAGCCTTCCTTCAGAAGGGTATCAGGACTAATCTGGAAAGGAGTGCTCTATGTTGGCGCTGAGGTGTTGTTGGCTGATCAGTTGATTAATTTATGAATGACTTAGACAGCTTAAGGGGTGATTCAGGAACTGATGGATTGCAAGTGTAGTACCAGACAGATCACAGAAATGATGCAGTCAATAACATAGCAAGGTAATCACGGGCCTACATACAAATAGGCTAAAAGCCCCCTATCCATGGTAGGGCAAGAAAAGACAGTCGTAACATGGTGCATTGAGTATCTCAAGGTCCTGGGCTCCAATGCCACTGTACCTGCTGCAGAATTGACAGCTACAGTCCGTTTACATGACCTTTCTTCTCTACTTATGAGCACAATTGTGTCGTTCTTGACCACTTGGGCAAGATGAAATAGGAGTTGAAAGCATTTGTCATTATGTCCCGGCACCGTCTTTTTGGTGGATATAATGGAGGAATAGGTTGTAGTAGGATGTGCCAATTAAAAAATCCATTCTGCTTAGTATGTCATGCAAATTAAGGGTAACTAACTACTGTACTTTTGACTTTGCCTTTGAGTTTGTTTCTGGCTCAGAAGGATGAGATGTGAGTGATATAAAAGGTGCTTAGAGGATCATTTCACATTGACAATGTCTAGGTTTTGGAAATATTGAGTGTAAGCAATATTTAGATTCACAATGGCAATTAAGTGGTTGTTCTGGATGACTTTACATGTGAAACACTCACGGGCACATTTACAATTAGTTGTGCATCCCTGCAAATTAGCAGGGATTCACCAGTTTTTGTACGCCGCAGCTCCGCCACCCCTGATGCGCCGCATTTACAATGCGGCGCACCATGAGGCAAAAAACGGCACAGATGCGTCATGCATCTGTGCCCTAAAGGCGGCGCATTGCTGGAGTTGAGTTGCAAGCGCCACGCAGCTCCAGCAATGCTCTGTGGGGGGCTATTCTTCCAATGCTGTGTCAAGCCTTACGTCTGCTTCAAGCAGGTGCAGGGTTTTGATGCAGCCTTGGCCTAAAAGTGACTAAGTGAAATCTTGTAGATTATACTCAGTCACTTTTAGGAGGCGTTCCTGCGCTAGAACGCCCCCCTCCCCTGCGCTGAAACGCCTCCTTATGGTGCAGGGCTTTACAACGTGACGCATCTCGGAGATGTGTCACGTTGTAAATGGGAAACACCAATTACATCGATGTAAATACATCGCGGTGCTGTTGCACCGCGATGTTTACATCGCATGGTCGTTCACATCGGAGTCTTTTAGTGCGCATGCAACAACGGCGCGATGGCATTAACATCGCATGCAATTACAAGGCATGCGATGTTAAAATGCCATTACAACGCACGGAAAATGTGAACGTTTCTGTCAACTCCTTTCCCTTTATTTTTGTTACTTTGTTAGCCCGTTTTGTAATCGGCTTTTTTTGTCTGTTTTCAATTTATTTTTATTACCTCGTGAGCTTTTTTGTGAGCGTTTTGGGGGGTGGGGGGGGGGGGGGGGGTTGACCATGTCATATAACATACATAACATATAACATATAAGGACGACGAAGATTTCATGAAAGCAGGAAACAGAGGGCAGAAGCACATGCCAATACTTAAGAAACAATGATTTCATGAAAGCAGGACGTGTGGTCTGACTGCTAGCTCTGCCGACTTTAGTGCTGTTAACCCAGGTTCGAGCCTCCTATCTAGTCACCACACTTACAAGTTCAGCGCTATATTTGTTTTTTATGTATTTACAGTGATATTAAAAGATATGTTAGAATGGCGCAGATGTAAGTATTTATAAGAGACAGGTGAATATTAATTAATATTAATGAGAAGTGTCGACATGAGATGAGTCGACAAGAAATTGCTCAGCCTCGCAGATCTAAATATGTAAGAAGCAGGTGCCAAATCATATGTGTATGGGTGTATGGATGGATGCATGGATAGGTGCTGGCGGGTGGATGGATGGATGAATGGATGGATGGATGAATGGATGGATGAATGAATGCTCAGCCTCGCAGATGGGAACGGGGGAGGGGGAGCAGGCATATGTGGTGTGAGCGTGCGCGCATGGCCATATAACATGCATTTTGAGAAATACCCTTGACATATGAAAAAAATAAGCCACATACAAAAACACGTTCTGTTTTTGGAAACATTTCCAATATTTATTTAACCCTTAGTGTATTTTCCCCTTTCCCCTAAATCTCCCTTCAGCATCTTCCGTATGTTCAAGGGAAGCACCCGTTTTTGGAGGGACATGTCCATATCTTGTAGAGTTCGCACCTCTGCTTGCAGACTGTTCGTCATTTGCTCAGTAGTTGTTACTCTGTCAGAGATCATGCCCAAATCACAACAGAGCAGATTCACATCAATAGTTTAGACTTAATTTTATGGATAATGTTATCCCAGGTGGTGTCTATAGCTGCTAATACATCTGCTTTTGAGGGGGGTTTGGTCCGTCTGCTGTTGTGGCCCATCAGCACACAAACTGGCACTCTCTTCCACCATGTCCTGGTTCACAGGCGGGGGCTGTGCATAATTAGGTATTTTGTTGATTTGGGCTGAACAATTTCCTTTATCCTTCACCATAGTGCTTGACCTCAATGACTCCAGTGAATCCGCGATATATTATGGTCAGGGCCTGATTCCGTACCCCTGTCTGCCCACTATAACACGGGGTAGAGGTCACCTGCAGAACAAAAAATGCACATTGACTATAAACCTGATCTCTCTCTAAAGTCAGAACATGTGTTTCCTGACAAATCCGGCTGTGTTACACTCTGAGCCGTCTTGTAGATATGCCTCTTTTTTAATATATTACATAAGCAATCCACTTTTCTGCCCTGCTGTGGACATCAGAGTTCAACTTTCCTAACTGTTCACTGCCGGTGCCATTCTATGTTCATCATTCAAGTCTGCCCAGACAGAACGTCCCGGTTTCCCCACCGACCTTCCGCTTATGATATGCTGCACCACTGTGAATTTAATGGAAGGAAGGCACTCCTTTCTTTAATAATATTTACTTATTTTATCTCTTATTTTTCACATGCGTGCTGCAGTGGTGGCACGTTTGTCCTGCTTACGTGCCTGCTCAACTACCAACCTAACTTGAGAGGATCAACCTCTCTCCCTCTGCGCACTGTTGCTGCTAGTGAATCACACTAGAAACATCATCATTTTCAATTACATTTCAATTCTTTCACAATCCTTTTCAACATAACCAAATTCACAATTCTCCTTTGAAAGTGTGATATTTAATCATGAATTTTTTTGCAATTAATTCAAACATATATTCATAAAACAACAGTTCATAATTTCACTGTATCAGCAGAATACAATCTTTTCTGTGCAACTTATACTTGGTGTAGCCCGATGCATTTCGAGTCCTAGATGGACTCTTCCTCAGGGGCCTAAAAATATGAAAATCTTATGTCAGCAAATGGAATAATATCCGGTATTAACAGATTCAAGTTTCAAAAACCCACAGATGCTCACTGCAACGTAATATCATGTACAAAAAGTAATCATGGCTGCATCATGCACTTTAAAGAAAGACAAAAGAACCACCACCATTGCACCTAAAACGTGACTGTGTTGAAGAAATATATACTCACAACCGAACCACGGGGTTGTGAAACCTGTAAACGAAAATACTGACTATGAATACTTTCTGAAACCATTCAACCGAAGCACTGAATCTAAAAACTGACTCGTCAAGCCTCCGCTTACCTCAAGTCTCTGGGTTTGAAAACACCACGTTTCCGTCTTATTTCAAAATCGGCTCCTACAACGAAAGTGTTGCAATCCTTAGCTACGTATTACGCACTCCAGTGCTGATTTCCGCCAACCCCCGGCCGCCCGTTCTTACCTTAACGCTAGCCACCAACTCCCGACTCCACTCGTTACCAGATCTAAACCCAACACCGGACTCGCCGGGTTAAAAACACGCTCTTCCTCCATCAACACTAACACTGCTTGCTAGGTTAGATACATGTAGAGGTTTTGGCCAAGCCTCTCTTTAGCATTTGATTGTTTTTGATGTTATTAGCTATACATGTACTTTTGAATGGTTGAATTGTACTAGATTGCACTGTATTTTATTTTATTTCATTTTATTGTAAATAACCTCTATGTGATGTTAATTTCTTGAGCACTTATTATTTTCCTCGTTTATTTATTTTCCACGGTTTGTATTATTTTCCAATGATGTCGCTCCGAAAATAAGTGTAGAGCCTGGACCTGTGAGGTCTATATGTCAGGGTTTCCATGCAGCCTGTGGTGTTGAGTAATTTTCCCCGAGCACTGATGGCTTCGTTCTCGGTAGACTTTACTAAAATGGCGCGCCCGAAAGTTTGGAATTAGTCCGTTTTTAGTGTTGATGGAGGAAGAGCGTGTTTTTAACCCGGCGAGTCCGGTGTTGGGTTTAGATCTGGTAACGAGTGGAGTCGGGAGTTGGTGGCTAGCGTTAAGGTAAGAACGGGCGGCCGGGGGTTGGCGGAAATCAGCACTGGAGTGCGTAATACGTAGCTAAGGATTGCAACACTTTCGTTGTAGGAGCCGATTTTGAAATAAGACGGAAACGTGGTGTTTTCAAACCCAGAGACTTGAGGTAAGCGGAGGCTTGACGAGTCAGTTTTTAGATTCAGTGCTTCGGTTGAATGGTTTCAGAAAGTATTCATAGTCAGTATTTTCGTTTACAGGTTTCACAACCCCGTGGTTCGGTTGTGAGTATATATTTCTTCAACACAGTCACGTTTTAGGTGCAATGGTGGTGGTTCTTTTGTCTTTCTTTAAAGTGCATGATGCAGCCATGATTACTTTTTGTACATGATATTACGTTGCAGTGAGCATCTGTGGGTTTTTGAAACTTGAATCTGTTAATACCGGATATTATTCCATTTGCTGACATAAGATTTTCATATTTTTAGGCCCCTGAGGAAGAGTCCATCTAGGACTCGAAATGCATCGGGCTACACCAAGTATAAGTTGCACAGAAAAGATTGTATTCTGCTGATACAGTGAAATTATGAACTGTTGTTTTATGAATATATGTTTGAATTAATTGCAAAAAAATTCATGATTAAATATCACACTTTCAAAGGAGAATTGTGAATTTGGTTATGTTGAAAAGGATTGTGAAAGAATTGAAATGTAATTGAAAATGATGATGTTTCTAGTGTGATTCACTAGCAGCAACAGTGCGCAGAGGGAGAGAGGTTGATCCTCTCAAGTTAGGTTGATGCTGCACCACTGTGCCATTACACGTCTTGCTGTTCCTGCAATGTTACAGCTCCGGGCCCTCACTCCGCACTGCAGTGCTGATCTTATGCTGCGTCGCGGCCCTGGAACCACACTCCGCCCCAGCCGAAATGTGCTGCATTTACCCGGCCACACGGGGAACACCAATGACATCGATGTAAACACATCGCCCAGTGAGGTCAACAAAATAAAGGCTCAAGCAGCCTTGACTAAATTAAAACGGTGCATCAATTTTAGGTGTTAGTGCAAACTCATGTCACATACAAACCACCCAGATTGCCTATGCAGCTTTTGCTCATAATCAAAACAGCCTCTCGGTGACGTGTGAAAGTATGATTTTGTTTTTCTTTTAAATGACTAAACTATCAGAATAAATTTAAATGATGCGAGAAATACAGAGGCTGTTTTGATTATTTACAAAAGTTGAGTACATACTTCTTGGATCATTTAAATTCATTCTGCTTATTTAGCCATCTAAAAGAAAAAGAAAATCATACTTTCACGTCACAGGGAAAAGAATGTTCCTACTTCTCTGCAAACGCTGCTCTGTCATTTGCATGCATGATCCAAAGATGTGTCTATCTGGGACAGCTGTAGGGCACAAACATCGCGTTGTTATGTCGCACGATGTAATGTCGGCGATGTAACACGCGATCCAATTAAAAGGCCGCATTAGCGGCGCAACAACACGCGATGTTTAAATTGCCGATGTCATCGCCGTTGCGATTTAAAAGCCGCGATGTAGATGCGCGCGATATCGATGTCCACGATATCGCGTCATACAACCGTTGTAAATACCCCGCAATATGGCGCATCTTTTGCGCTGCCGCTGCGTCACAAAAGTGGCACAACAGCGACGTAAAAGAGGTGCAAGGCGCTTGTAAATCTGCCTCTCAGACATGAGGGGTTCAGGAGTTCTTGAGAAAGTGAGCTGTAAGTGAACCACAATTCACCCACTGGTTTTGGTGATGTCTGGATGTTGAGGAAATAAATCCACATTTGTTGCAACCACCATGCTTCTCTTTTAGGCTATTTATACCCAGACCTCCTACAGTTTTGCTACCGATAGCACATGAGGAGAGCAGCTCTGCCATCGACTGGGTAACTGGAAGCACAGGATTGTGGGGCATATTACCAAGCAATAGCGATAATTATCGCTATTGCTTGGTTAGAGACATAAATTTACCTCTGAGCTGCGGCGATTTTTATGGCAGATAAACCTTGGTATTACCAAGGTTTATCGCAAATGCGATAAAAAACGGCCGCAATGCATGAATATCGCTGAAAAGCCGGGTCTGGTGGCTCAGTGGACTAATGCGTCTACTCCAGGGGCCTGTGTTCGACCTCATGGTCACAGGTTCAAATCCCGGCGGGTCCACTCAGCCTTTCATCCAACTGAGGTCGATAAAATGAGTACCATTGAGTTGGGTAACAACAAACATCTGTTATTCAGCGCCAAGATACCCGTAGTGGTGAACGTGCGCTTTACGAATACACATGTTGTGTTGTGTGGTGTTAAAAGTCAGCGATATTCCTGCATTACCGAGCAAATGCTCTTAGCCATGTTATCCACCTCCCATTGGATAACATGGCTAAGAACTGCTCAGGGCAGGTGTTAGCTTTTGGAGATATTTGCGCTTAGCGCGAATATCTCCAAAAGTTGGTAATAGGAGATTGCGATGTTAGCGACTGTTTCCAGTCGCTAACATCTTGGCACGCCCACTTTGCATGTCATTAGTGATAAATATCACTGACATGCAAAGTGGGGCCCAAGATGGTCGCTATCTCCTACTAGCTGCCGCTAACTGGTGTTAGCGACAGCTAGGTAATAGGGAGATCATTTTATCTCCGCTTTCTTGGCTTTTAAAGCCAAAAAAGCGGAGATAAACCCCCTTGATAATATGCCCCTGTATTTCCTTACACATATTTTCAATGAAACTGCTTGGTACATAAAATATTAAAAGGTTGACGAGGTTCTTTGTTGAAATCAAGCCTGACAGGGCACATATCATATGCTCTTTATCATTCTCTCATTCTGAGGGAGTGATAAATCAGAGTTGTTGAGTACCCTAAAGTTAAATCCTACCAGATAGACCTTTAATCTCCTAACTGTATTTTCCTATTGTGGCTCTATAATCTCGCTACTTACAAGATCCCTCCCTACCAACCTCTCACCCCAAGACCTTCCTCCTACGACTTGGTGGTGGCTGTGTTTAAATATGATGTCATATATTTGTGGTTCTTTTACCTTCACACGCATTGCCATGTCTCGCTAAGCTATTTAAGCAGCTCTAGTGCTCTTGCACATTGCTTTGTGTGCTGTAAAAAGTTGTAATAAAACCATGTATGCTAAGAAGCTTGTAAGTACAGATATACTGTACCAATGTTGGTGCAAGCAGATCTGTGATACTGATCTAAGCGACTTTAAAGGAATACCCTTGGTTGTGTGACTCAACCATTGAAACACTTTTATGGACTAAATCATCTCTAAATTTGAGACGTTGTTTGCAGATGTATTAGCACAGAAATAACCAGCCATTGGCTTTAAAACTTAGATGAACGTCGGTCATTGTGCAACACAATTTGTATGGCACTGTGCACATTTCTATGGTCTCTAACTAACACGTCTTCTGTTCTCTCATAGAACAATATAGCAGCATGCAGTGGGAGCATGGATAGCTCCTATAACATTAATTTTCTATATGAACCAATTACAGTGAGTAACATGGAAAGACATAAGCCATCAAAGTCCTTGTAATAGGAAGCAACATTAAGTTGAATTGCTCAATTTGTCAATAACTAGTGTGAATTAGTACATCTGTTATTAAGCAATTAGGAAGAAAGGTTATGGTCAATAAAAAGTATCATTTGAGCCTGCGTTTTCTAAACCCTCCCCCTCTATTATACAGTTTCTGAGTGACTTTTCCTACATGTTCTGCCCTTATATAATTTGTTGAATAAATTGACTACATGGGTAAACAAATGAGGCCTTTGATGTCGGTGGTGCTAGGCTGAGACACACAAGAGGGGTAGTGTTTTTATTCGAAGACGTGTGGGAACACTGGGTGGGTAGAGAATTTGTAAATCCCAGCATGTTCTTAAACATTCTCTCATACACATGTGAGGAAAATGCTTGTTTTTTCTAAGGTTTAAAGTTTTAAGGGTGTTGTGGCTAAGTAAACGTCATGGTATCTGTTAGAACTGGCTATTTCTGGTAGGCTAAGGCTGACGCCAAAGCCAGGCAGAAACCACCATTCTAGTCAGGGCAAGGAAGTCACACGCCAAGATAACCCCTGCACACCCCCTTGGTAGCTTGGCACAAGCAGTAAGGCTAAACTCGGAGGCAATGTGTAAAGCATTTGCGCCAGCGCACAACAGCAACAACATACTAGGCACACCACAAAAGGAACTCCACACAAGGTTATTATAAAATAACTTTTGTATTGTCAAAACACATATCAGATAAAAATCACACATGTAGATTGTGCCAACTGGCAGGGGCAACATTCATAAGGGATTATTTACGAGACAGGGCCACATGGGCCACTGTCAGAATCAGATATAGTACTTTTAGAATAAGTAATACTAAACATAAAATGGTAATCACAAAGATCACAACCAGTATCCACTGGTAACTGTACTAAAAAGGACAACCACCTAAGAATAAAATATATTTAGGGGTATACCAGAACACATTACCCATGATGCATGAACCACATTCAGAGGAGTAATAAAGAGAAACACATGATGCCTAAAACATTCAGAGGTGTTAGGAATAAAGCACATGATGCAATAAAATACATTCAGGGGTGCAGCGCAAGTAGACACATGATGCCTAAAACATTCAGAGGTGCAGCACATGGAAAGAAAGACACATGATGCCTAAAAACATTCAGAGGTGCCAGAACAACACAATAGCGCAAAAACACACAGTAGGCAATTACTATTAAAAACATAAAAATCACATTGCGCATAACTTACATAAGCCACCACCTGTGGCAGTCCCTAGGCCAACTGGCCTTGTTGGGGCAAAGATGCCCTGGGTCCAAATGTCAGGGCGCGCTGCCATGCAGCCCCAGTCCAAAGTACAAAAAGCCTAAACGTGGCAGCTGCCCACAAAGTGCTGGGCAGCTGTGTACTTCACAGAAAAGGCCTAAACGTTGCAGGTGCCCACTACTTGCAGGGCACCTGGAATCATGCAGGAAACTGCGACAGGGTCCTCACTGACCTTTGGGAGCAAACTGCACCCACTGTGGGAGCCACACAGGCTCCAAAAACACATTCCTCGCAGGTAGGAGAGGGCGGGCACCGGCAATGTGCCCCTACGCCCCCCTCTAACTAAATATGGCCAAACGCTGGAGCCAAACAGGCTCTTAAACAAAATATGGCCCCTCTGAGCCACACAGGCTCGGTAAACAATGATGCCCCCCACGTTGGAGCCTCACAGGGCTCTAAATACCAAATGGGGCGGGGAGCCTCTCAGGGCTCCATGCACGTTGGGGTGACCCACTGCCAACCGGGGCCGCCCTTGAAGCCTTCATGGCTTCATACTGCCAAGGAGTGCGGGCTTGCGCTACGGGGGGGGGTGAGGACACCGACAATGTGTCCCGGCGCCCCTCCCCTTTGTCTGCCCCACTCACCGGTGGCTCCTCAGTGCAGGCGGGCCACCCGTCAGGCATCTCTCTTCGGTTGCGGTAGGGGCAGGCACAGACCATGTGCCTCGCGCCCCGGCCGCTCTTCTCACTCGGGGGTCCCTCCGCACACGGGAGCCCCAGCAGCCATTCTCCGGCACGTCTTCCTCGGCGCAGCAGCTCCGGTCTCCCTCTCCTCACGGGAGACCGGACAAGCACACCATGGCTTCCCCCTGACCGGGGGCAGCGAGAACGACTTCCTCCTCTCTTTCCCGGGCCCGGCGGTGATCACGGCAATTCCTCGGCTCTCAGGGAGCTTCTACGAAACCAGCCAATCCCGTCGCGGGACTTCTGTCGAGCCCTCCGTGACGTCACCGCAGCTTTGGGGGAATCGGCCAATCCGGTCGCGGCACTTCTGCCGAGCCCTCCGTCCACAGCCAACCACTGCACGGCCCCTTCGTGGATGCAAGCCGACCCTCGAGGTCAGTTTCAAGGCCCGGGCCTGCGGCGGTGATTAACCCGCGCTGCGCTGGGGGGGAGCTTCAGAACCCCTCGGCCCCCACGAGCACGTGTCGATGAACACGCCGATCTCGGGGCAAAGCAGGCAGCAATCAGCGCGGCACCCTCAATCAGAGCAGAGAGCAGCCAGCGCGCTATCCGGGACACAACAGCCAGGCTTAGTCGAGCAGTCCCCGATGTTCACTGCACGCAGCAGTTTCACGATCTCCTTGGCCCACAGCAGTTTCACGGGGACACAGCAGTGCAAAAAGGTCCCCCAGCAAAGTAGGACGCACAGTCCAGCGACGAGGTCCTTCCAGGCAGTCCTGGAATCATAAAGAGGGAGCAGCATAGCCCCCAGCAAGAAAAGTCCTTCAAGAAATGCAGTAGGCAGGGGGACAGTCAGGAAGAGTCCCCCAGCAGTCCATCAGGAGTCCAAGGGCTGGGCAGGGCTCAGGGATTCCCCTGAGCCCCAGCAGCAGCATGCCCCCGGCAGATTCAAGTTAGAAATAAGAACATTTTGGAATGGGGCACAGCCCCTTCTTATACAGCCAAAAGTCTTTGAAGTCCTTTGAAGTCCTTTGAAGCAGGCAGTGTGAGAACCAGCCAGAACTGGTTACAGGGAAGTCCCTTCAGTATCAGGGACTGAGGTGACAGTCGCCCAGCGGGAGGTGGAGCCAGCTTTGTAGTCAGGCAGGCACAGCCCTTCACTATCAGGTGCCATCTCCTCCCACTTCCCTGGCAGCAGATGCTGCCTTTCATCCATGGGCTGACTTCAGACAACCTCCTGGGCTCTCCAGCCCCTGTCATCCTCAAACCAGACAGTCAATCCACAAGCAGCCCCAGGCACTCTGACCCAGGCTCACCAGCCAATCACACGCTAGACACAAATTACACAAATATGCCAACTTCTAAAAGAGGCACTTCTAGACTAGACACACTCATGCCGCATATACCATTTTGCAGCATTCAGTCTCACGAGTTCGTACATATCAAACTCGACCCTGCACTCCGGACACATCAAGAACTACCATGGGCATACATATTCCCTATTCATTCCTATGGGAGGGCAGGTCACTCACCACTCATTCACAGAGAGCTCAAGCACTTTACACTGTACCACAGTGAAAAAGTGCGCAGAGGCCTAAAATCACCACCACCAGGTTCCATAAACAGGCTAGGAAAAAGCAAAAAGTCTAGGGGTGAACCTGCCTAAAGGGCCGGGTCCAACAGTATCGTGCAAGGCAACCTTGACTCCACTCAGTGTCTACTTTTTAGAAATATCTGGGTATAGTAGGTTTTTCTGGGTGGTGACTTTGCACAGGTACACATGGTAGAGTTCTTCAGCATGGTAGCTAAGAAGAAATTTGGATATACACTACTTTACCAGTCTGTATGTCCAAATTACATCCAAAGAATCTTCTTTTCCTCGCTTGCCAAGTTGATCAGGATACTCTCGAGAAAAACCTTTGTGCTCTTTCTGGCGTGGTGGCCCAGTCCAGTGCGTGGGCAGGCAGTCCACCACTCTGTCTTTTTTATGGGATGATTTGGGAGGGAGGGGGGCACAAAGACTTGTCACTTCTGGGTTGGGAGTATGGTCCAAAGCATGGGGTCCTCCATTTTCAGCACCATTCTGACTTCCTGTATGTCTAGTGGGCTTTCTGCACCCTAGGGACTTTGGTCATAACTAGGCTGAACTAGGTCAATGTGCTCTATCTGGGTACTCCTAAAAAAAGCTATGAAAAGGCTTCAGTTGGTGAAAAACTATACATCATGTTTGATTTGCCATTGCTTAGACACCTCCCATATCTGATTCCTTCATTGGTTGACAGTGAAGAAGAGTATACATATTAAGACACTATGATTTATGCATAATGCCTTTTAAGAGAATGTATGTATGTATGTATGTATTTGTGTTCTTATATAGCGCTCGATGACCCGAAGGGTATCTCGGCGCTTGCCTTGGGAACCCGTCCTGGTTTTTCCCTGTGAGATAGCCCCTACAGGGCATCCCCAAGGTGAAAGCCAGGCATCCCGCCGCGGGGGGCCGTTGTGGAGATTAAGCAAGCTTAATGCCCAGAGTTGCAGAGTGAGATCCCATGATTAGAGCAGGCACCGAAGCGAGAATTATCAAGTCCGTGGACATTTGAGCTCAAGACCCTGCCGCGTCGGGAATTGAACCCTGGTCCCAGGTCTGACCTCTGCTTCAGGGTCTGCCTGCTCTACACCGTGAGCCACACTTCTCCACTGTCCCTTTACATCTTAAGTCATCGGCCATAGCTACTCCCCTCGATGCAGTCTTCATTTGGGATACCAGCACCTTGCCACTCTGAACCACTGTCAATGTGTTAGGCAGGGTGGTAGGTCTTTTTTGTTTTTGGTCTGCCTTTGTGGAACTCACTTCCCTGGAAAGTTTGTACATCTTCTTTGCTGTTGTAGTTTCAAAAATTGAAAATCTAGTTTTTTAAAGTTTTTATGACCCCGTCTTGCTGTATAGTGCTTGGAAACTCTTTTAGAGTAGCCATGTGCTTTAGAAATATATTGAGTGAATGAATTTGGGGCAAACCACCCTCTGGTTACAGTGAGGCAGAAATACTGTTGTCCTTTTTGAAGTAGTGCTTGCTCTAACCCAGGGTGGCTAAGCCCGCCCTTTAAAAAAATGTTGGCATTCAACATTTCTGGTGTCTAGTGGCGTTTCTACCCTTGCAAGGGGGCAGACTACACAAATCACCACCGAGGAGGAGCATCAGGACTATATTGCCCAAGTTGAGAGGGGGTGTGGCCTTATGCAAGGATTGGCCACCCCCTGTTGTTTCTAATCCCTGGTGTCTAGTGGCCTTACCACCCCTCTGGGGGCAACCCCCCAATCTGCCTCTAAGAAGTATTGGTATTGTTGGGGCACTTGTCCACCCCTACAGAAAATAGCAAAAACACTGGTGTCTAGTGGGCTTTCTACCCCACAGAGGACAGATTTGGGGCTTTCATTTTTGTTTTGCTGTGATGCTAGCACACTATGCTCGTTCACTTTAAAGCAAAACAAAATACAAATCAAACTCAGGATGCTAAGGAACATCCTGAGTTTTATTTCTGAAAATAAAGTGTTCCTGGAGTTTTCACCAGATGCCATTTCCTTTCAGGTATGGAGGATTGCCTGTTGATATCCTCCACACTTTGAAGACAGTGCATAGGACGTCAACAGGGTGCTCTATGCACTTAAAAGGTGAAAACAGTTTCAATTGGTTCTTTCCACTGCCTTAGTCTGATAAGAGAAAGATTCTAGTTCATATTAGAAGGGTTTCCTCCTCAGAAATGGACAGTAGTTTAGTGTAAATCCATTTACAAAAATGTGCCAGTGGCCAAGATTTCTATAGGAAGATTATTTTTTGGCTCTCCAATAATAATTTGGAGCAGTTTGACACATTTTCACAAAAGATTCCCCAAAAAATACATTCACTTCAGCTCCCTCCTGGAATGTTTGATTGTGATCTATCAAGTGGGGGCCAAGAAAAATGGGGCTCTCAAAACATTGATGTCCCATTTCCCACATTAATTCCAATAGGAAGTCTTGGGAAGTGATTACAAAAAACTGCTGAACGGAATAAGATCAAATTTGGAAAAAAGATAAAACTTAACTCAGAATCGTGCTTTTTGTTATGGGGTGAACGTTTGTCCATCAATTTAAATAAATTGATGTTTAAGGAGCTACTCATGTGGTCATGAAGGAGCTTTCAAAAATTAGTTATAGCTGTACAGATGTGCTCTGACTGGCCAATTTAGAAGGGAATTGTCAATCCTAAGTGGCTGTCGCCTACAACCTGAATTATATTTGTGGCAGCCATTAAAGGACGTGCAGGAACATGGTTTGTGTGTTCTAAAAATGAATTAACAAAGATATGTAAGGGGGTGGTATGAGCAAAGGGCATGTTGGAGTCCCCTTCTTTATTAATGGGCCTCAGCATGGACAACTTGTTGGGGCAGCCATTACAGACCTCTGGGTCATGGTCACCCTTGAAATGCATAATAGTGAATGGCAGGTTTAGAGGGTCATAAAAAGTAGCAAATACGAAGGTTGATACCAGATTATAGCCACAATATAAACCATGTGTTGGTGGTCCCATACTAATTTAGAAATTGGGCAGTGTTTTAAGGTGATATTCCCAGTGAACAATGCTGATCCTCTGCTGGGATGTGATGAACCATGTTTGAGATAAACAATTTTTCATCATGCTTTTACAATAGATGTTAAGGAAGGTGCTCTAGAAGCTAAAACGGCAACACATTTTCTATAAATTAATACTATCTTCCTCGGCTATGTGAGGATAAAGTCTGACAATCTGAGCGAACATGTACTTCAAACGTAAGCAGCATCCTTTCAGTTGATTCCTCATTGTTCTGCTGCAGCCTCCCACAGTGCTCTAATGAACAACTAGACAGCAAACATTCAGTATTTCTGACAGAAGTGTGGCACATCCGAAGTTTTCTTCATGAACTCCAAACTGTAAAACCTAAAATATTTCCTTTAGAAATGAACAAAATGACGTGGTTTGTTTTGACTGAAAAATTGTGCTCTGTACTCTAGCAAGCTAAAATGAGGACACATCTATTGTAGCTTCCCACGGTGTTCTTTTTACTAAATACCTAAATTACTAACGTGTCTTTATGATAGAAATGTGGCACAGCTGAAGCCATCTTGATGAAACCCAAACTGTAAAATCTAAAACATTTTCTTCAGAAATCAACAAGATATATGGGTTCTTTTTGTCATTGAAAATATGATTAGTGCTCTAGAAAGGTAAATTGATAATAAGTAGGTGTCAAGGGCAACAGCAGCACAACAGAGCACGAAGGGCAGGTGTGTGGGAGGTATGTAGACAATGAATAAAGGGCTGACAAGAGTGTAGCATGGCAGCCTGCTGACCATGGATGGCAGGTCAGCTTGAGCAGGGGCAGCACAATGCACCACAGAGGCCAGCAGGGAGGGGGCCATAGCACGCACATGGGAAACAAGGGTCTGGGGAATAAGGGAGTGGGCATGGGCAATAATTTGACCATGGAGTCTGGCATGGGCAGGGACAGCATTGTAGACCATAGAGGGCAAGGTCAGAGTAGGCAAGCAAGGAAATACACACAGAGAATAGAGGGCAAGGGCAATGGTGGCAGTTTCAGGGGCAGAGGCAGCAAACTGACCATGAAGGTGAGTCCAGCACTTGCAGGAACAGCAAGCTAACACTCAAGGGTAGGTGAGAGTAGTCATGAGCACGCAGATGTAGAATGAGAGATGGGCAGGGAAGTGGGGAAGGAGCAGGAAGCTGATCACAGATGGCAGGCTGGCATTGCCAGCAAGCTTACCATGGACGGCAGGATGGAGCTGGTAGGGTCAGGGGCAGCAAACTGATCATTCAGACCAGGCTGTCATGGGCAGCAGAAGCATAATGGACCACAAAGGGAGGATGAAGGGGACAGGGACATTCGCACAGAAATCAAAGGGAGATGGGCCTTCTGGAGGGGCAGCAAACTGTCCATGGATGGAATGCTGGTATGGGCAAGGGCAGCATTTTGACCATGGAAAGCAAAATAGTCTACAGAGGGCAGTAGGAAGGGAGCTGGAGCATGCACACTGAGAACATAGGGCAGACAGGGCAGCAAGAGCAGAGGGTTAACAACAATGGGAAGATAGTAGGTACACACATACAGAAAATGGGGATCTGGTGTGAGGGGGCAGTAAGATGATTATGCATGGCAGGCTGGCATGGGCATCATGCTGGCCTTGAAGGGAAGAGGGAAATCAGCAGGGGCACCCAGACAGAGTGCATAGGACATAGGGCATGCAGGCAGGGGCAGCAAACTGATCAAAGAGACCAGGCTGCTGTGTGTTGGCCACTTGTGGGGGTGGCCCTGGAGTTAGTAGGAGGGCTGTCACCCGATACCCACAGCCTCTGTCAAAATGGACTACTGTGGCTAACCCCCAACAGTGCATGAAGTTTGGACACAGGGCTTGTTGTCTAACTGTCTGCAGGTGGCTGACCACCTGCTACACATGGGCTTTGAACCCGTGACCATCCCTCCCTAAATGGTCAACCTCCCTTTTCCCAACCCTCTGCGGGGAGTATTTGACTCGTGAGGGACATCTAGTGACGACTAGTGGCACTGCAGCTTGATACAATGCTTTTGCATTTGACTCATGAGGGACACCTAGTAACGAGTTGAACTACAGCTCTTTGTAGAATTATTTTGATACTGGATTTTATAATATTCACTGCCCACTGCTAATCTCATCCCATAATGCTTTGCAGGGCCTTTGGTTGGGATTGTATTTTTACCCATAATAACTGCTTGCGGTGGTGCCAAGAGGATGGGACCACCACTGAATCGTTCAGCATGATATGCTCTTTGTGTTCAAGCATCTGGTTGGTCCTCCCCCTAGGTTAAGAGGGACCCCAAAATCATCACCTCTCTCATTGCCTGATATTTTTCAATTTCAAAGTTCACTTTTGTGAATTGATTATATGCTTTTCAACATGTAAAGTTGCTTTATCAAAGTATTTGTGGGTGCAGTTTAGAAGCTGACTCCACTACGTGGTTGAGTGGATTTTTTTCCCTGACTACGTGGTTTTCATTGAATGCGTAGGTAATGAATCTCAGCAAACTCTGAGAGCGGAGCGTAGTTCATTGTCCTGGGTTACACACAACCTTAACCCAATGAAGCTTGTATGATTCCGAGACATTGTAGGGGTGAAGCTTGTGTGGCTGCCCTCACAGGAGTACCATGTAACCTTGCAGAA
Source organism: Lissotriton vulgaris (assembly GCF_964263255.1). Classification (NCBI taxonomy): domain Eukaryota; kingdom Metazoa; phylum Chordata; class Amphibia; order Caudata; family Salamandridae; genus Lissotriton; species Lissotriton vulgaris. Next base: position 931,368,415 of record NC_141687.1, read on the forward strand.
GCTTTGTAGTGGGTCCCGCAGGAGTACCATGGTTCTGGCTTCTGGAAACATTTATTTTTGGCCCTGTGAGGATACCTCTTGTTCCTCCCTAAAAGTGCCAGGGTGTCAGCATGTCCCTACAATCCCATGTTATGTGTTTGTTTCTAACTTCAGGAGATGAGCACCAATTCCGTGAGTCCTGTAATAGTGGCTGCAACATTTATTTCCTGTCTGTGGCCAGCCAGTCAAATCTCTCAGTACATGGGTGAAGCACAGGTCCTGCACTAATGAAATAGCCAATGGGAGAAAAACTTCTCACAGCCGATCAGATGACCATGTATATGTTTTGTTTGGTACTGTGGGACACCTGAAGGACCAACTATTCACTTATACCTATTTTCTAGACCCTTCATAACCACACTGAGTACTTCTCAGAAATGGCTGAATGTTCTGCCAAATTTGCTGTAAATCTGATGAACTATTTTTCTGTCCTTCCAAAAGAAGGTTCCTATGGAAATTAACATGGGAAATCAATGTTTTTCTTGGTCCCTGCTTGACAAATCAGTCCAAAAAGTTCCAGGACAGAGCAGAGTTGAATTTTTTAAAAAGATGTGTTAAATGAAACCAAAGTTATTAGCAAAATAAAAACAAATGCTGTTAAAATGAAGTCAAGGGTCGCGTGTGAAAAACGACCTTTATTCATCAGACACCTCCAAGTCATTTCTACAGAATCATAGGAGTGCAACCTGAACATTCTAAGGTGCACTACCGGGTGTACTAATGTTGAACAAAGAGCAGGGGTGGAGAGGAAGGAGAGGGGAAGAGGTAGGAGGGCATAACAGGTGAAAAGGAGGTAAATGCCATTCTTAGAACACAAGCTTCCTATTAAAACTCTGACTTAACTATAACTACACAGTGGCAACCACCACTGTCATCCATATATATGTGTGTGTGTTTATTATAGTCACCACTGTGTAGCCATATTTAGTTCACTGTCTGACAAATCTTCACAAAAGTTTCCAAAAGAAAATCATTTATTTACCTCAGCTTCTTCTTGGAAGGTTTTGGGGTGATTTGTTAAGCTGGGGCTGAGGAAAAGGGGGGGTTACTAAAACCTGTTTTTCCCATGCATTTACCCCAAGGAAAACTTTAGACAGTACTGCAGGAAAAACTTCCAAAAAGAATTACACCAAATTCGGAAGAAGGATACATCTTTATTCAGAAAGTGAGATTTATGTGATTTTGTGTGTATTTGTTGAGCTGTTTTTGAGAACTTGCTGGTGAGCTGGGTGTTAATATGCTTCTCCAAAGTTTTAGAAAAAATAGGGAGAGATAGGACGGAAATTAGATGGTTCCTTGGGGTCCAAATTGGCTTTCTTCAGCATGGGCACAATCATGGCATGTTTCCATGCTGCCGGGACTGTAGCTTCAGCTAGGGACATATTCAATAGCTCTATGATTAAATTCAGTGAAGACTGATTCAAAGTTTGAAAAACTGACAGAGGACATGGATCATTTGGAGATCCTGATTTGATGATACTCAGGATGCTGCAAAAGGTAGTGGCATCAAGTGGGGTCCATTTATCTAGACCAATAGTATCATCAGTTAGTATGCAAGTTATTTTATGTTGCGGGGGTTGGCCACAGGGCCTGGCATGTGGCCAGGCCCTGTCAGGCCCTGTTAAAAACCCACCAAAGGCAGCCAACCCAGGAAGAGGGCATTCAGACCCCCTCCCTGGCTGATTTTGGCCCTGGTGACCTCATCTTCTTGGACCGGGGGAATGCAGCCCCCCTCCATAGGCCAATATTGCCCCCAGGGACCCCTCCTCATTAATATCTGGGGAGGGGACCCTGGGGCCTTCATCTCCTAGGGCCCACCTTATTGTGAATGAGGAAGCAGGCATGCAGACCCCTCCCAGGGCTAATATTGGGTTGAGGCCTGCAGCTCACCCAGTGGACCCACTATATATTAAAAAGGGGGGGTGAGGCATGCAGCCTCCCTCCCCGGGCCACTATTGGCCACATGGAACCCATCCCTGGTGTCTATTTGATTAATAAATGGGGAGGAGGACCACGTGGCCCCCATCCCCAGGTGATGTCATTTGAGATGTCATCAGTGATGTCATCAGTGATGTCACTGACCATGTCATGAATGATATAATATGTGACATCATCAGCAGTGGATTGCGGGTGCGGGAAATATAGTTAGTACAACTAACTATATAAGACAATTTCAATGGTTTTTTAAATCCCAATTCCTAACTATATAAGGCCTGAAACCTATGGTTTTTTAAGTGAATTTGCAAGGTTTTTAAAATGCTAATTCCTAACTATATAAGGCCTGAAACCTATGTTTTTTTAAGTGAATTTGCAATGTTTTTTAAATGCTAATTCCTAACTATAATACTATATAAGGCCTGAAACCTATGGTGTTTTAAGTGAATTTGCAAGGGTTTTTAAATGCTAATTCTTAACTATATAAGGCTTGAAACCTATGTTTTTTTCAGTGAATGTGCAAGGTTTTTTAAATGCTAATTCCTAACTATATCAGGCGTGAAATCTATATTTTTTTTCAATAAATTTCCAAGGTTTTGTAAATGCTAATTCTATTAGCGGATAACGAATATATATGTTATTATCCTTCTGGGACCACCTGAGCAGCCATCTTGTTTCTCAGGATAAGTGAGGCACAAGAGAGCACAAAACAAGAGTGGAAAACACGAAAAGGGGGCAGGGTTGAGAGCCCCTGACCCCCTAGCCCTTCTCAAGGGGTCCCAGAAGGACCAGCAAGGGCAAAAAAAAATATTTTTTGAAATTGCGGGATACGCGCACGGTACGCGTACCGTACGTGTACGGTGCGCGTACTCCGTGATTTTTTGAGTTTTTCTTTTTTTTTTGCCCTTGGGGGCCCTTTTGGGACCCCCTGAGAAGGGCTAGAGGGTTGGGGGGTCTCTACCCTGCCCCCTTTTCGTGTTTTCCACTCTTGTTTTGGGCTCTCTTGTGCCTCAGTTCTTCTGAAAAACAAAATGGTGGCCAACACTTCCTGGTTTGGACAGTTTGGAATGTTGACAGTCGACTGCCAGCCAATCAGAAACTCGCTCGCGCACGTAAAGGTACGCGCATGTACGCGTACGGTACGCGTACCGTACGCATACGGTGTGCGTACGGTGAGCGCATATAGATATATAATTTGCTCAAATTCAATGTTCTCAACAACTACTGGAGGGATTTTCACCAAACATAGAAAAGGCACTACTGCATACCTGTCCCTACCATTTTGCCAAGTTTGGTATAATTCCATTCAGCCGTTCCGGCTGTAGCCGTGTCTAAAGGTCCCATAGAAAGTGCCATTTGAAAAATTCCAAATTCAATTTTCTCAAGAACTACTGGAGGGATTTACACCAAACATAGCAAAGGCACATCTGCATACCAGGCCCTACCATTTTGCCAAGTTTGGTGTAATTCCATTCAGCCGTTCGGGCTGTAGCCGTGTCTAAAGGTCCCTATGGAAATTAACATAGGGGAAAACACATTTTGGGACCCCCTTTCGGCCCCCGCTTGAAGAATCCCCCTGAAACTTTCAGGGAAGGAGCGGAGCGGAGCTGGTCAAAATTCAGGAAAATTACACACAGATTCCTCAATCGGCGCTAAAGTTATTCCCAATAGAATGTTGAGCGCATATAGATATATAATTTGCTCAAATTCAATTTTCTCAACAACTACTGGAGGAATTTTCACCAAATATAGAAAAGGCACTACTGCATACCTGTCCCTACCATTTTGCCAAGTTTGGTGTAATTCCGTTCAGCCATTCGGGCTGTAGCCGTGTCTAAAGGTCCAATTGGAAATGCCATTTGAAAAATTTCAAATTCAATTTTCTCAAGAACTACTGGAGGGATTTTCACCAAACATACAAAAGGCACTGCTGCATACCAGTCCCTACCATTTTGCCAAATCTGGTGTAATTCCGTTCAGCCGTTCGAGCTGTAGCCTTGTCAGAATGTCCCTATGGAAATAACATGGGGAAAACACGTTTTGGGACCCCCCTTTTTTCTCGGCCCCCGCTTGAGAAATATATATATATATATATATATATATATATATATATTACCTACTGGCGGTGGCCAGTAGGTAGCTATAGTTAGGATTGTTTTCCATAGGAAATCCTCAACATTCTATTTGGAATAACTTTGGCCCTGGTTGAAGAATCCTAGCGAATTTCTCAAAGAAGATGGCTTGGTCCGCTGCGCTCCTTCCCTGAAAGTTTGGGGGGATTGGTCAAGTGGGGGCTGAGATATAAGGGGGGTCCCAAAACGTGTTTTCTCCATGTTATTTTCCGTAGGACCTTTAGACTCGGCTACAGGTCGAACGGCTGAATGGATTGATATGAAATTTGGCAAAACTGTAGAGGTCGGTTCGCAGATTACGCTTTTTTTGGAATGGTGTAAATCCGTTCAGTAGTTGTTGAGAAAATTAAAGTTAAAGTCAATTATATATCTATAGGCGCGCACGCGTGCGCGCACCCTAGCGGCTGCGCGTGAGCGGAATTTGTTTTTTGCTGCGTGACGTCTGTTAACGTTCGATTCGAAGGAAATCAGGAAGTTTTGTCCGCCATTTTGTCACTGCGAGTAAATATATTGTTCATTTCAAAGTGTTGAAACATGGAAAGGGGAGAAGGTAGAGATTGTCTTGCTGCGTAGGTTTTCTCGGGGTGTGCAGTAAGGCCCTTAAACGCGAAAAGATATAATTTTTTTCCGAAAAAAAATGACGGGGTGCACGCACCCGGTCGCGCACACCTATTTACAAGAGTGTGAAAATGGAGATAAATCAGAAGTTTGAGTGCTTAGATATAAGGTGGCTCTGAAAAGAGCCCTTGTGTTAATTGAGTGTTTTCTGCATTTATAAGTAAGTACCGATGCAGAGCCTGATGTTGCAGAGGAAGATTCTGTTTCCCTCATTCGTGAAATGAACACCGTCTCTCCTATAGACGTCTTGCATGTGGTATCGCAAGTTGTTGTGGTAAATAGAACCCATGCTATAATCTCTGAGGAAAGCAGAAACAGATTTATTTACATGTCTCCTTGCTTTCTCAAATTGTGCACAATGTTGATTGGACCAATTCCATTTCTGTCTTTGGCATATATTGGAATATACCAAGGCAGATCGAGGAAAAAGTGTCATCAATTGTCGAAAGGTGTCTTTTAGAAGCATTTCCAGACCTACCCCAGTGATTGTGCCTAGATCGTTCCCACCACAGTGCACAATTATAAGGTCTGGTTCTGGGAGATGCATAAAAGTTTTCACCAATGGAATCAATTGGTGACATTTCGATCCTCTTTTGGCAATCCATGTTATGTGTACATTTGGTAAGCCGAGGTTGCAAATTCGTCTGCTTACTGCATATTTTTCACTCCAGTGAATATAACTGTGTCCTATTAGCCAGACCTTCATTTTCAAGGGATTTGTAGTCGTCCTCCGATCGGTTCTGGAAGTGGAATGGTAGTTAGAAGTTGAAATTCTAAATAAAAAAAAAGGAAGAGGCTGGGTGTGGTTAAAAAAATAAAAATGATTGGTTGATTATAATAAGTGGAGATTGAAGAGTACGTTGCATGTTAATGTTTATGTTAAACGAAAAGTACTATTGGGTGTGAAAAAAAAGACATGTAACAGAGTTGTGGATTGGCAGGTGTTTCTGGAGGGAAAACAGTCTTCTTAGTTTGCTGTAGAACGTTGAGACATGAACTTTTGACCTGTGCCTTCAGCAAGGTGCAGAATGAGGTGTTACCATGGAAACAGCCGGAGATGGCAGTTGGTGATGGGTGTCTCTCACGTGAGTCTGAAAATATTGTGAAGGACAACCAATTGAAATGTAAATTTGTTTTTATAATTTTGCGTGAGGAAATGTGATTGGCTGAAGAGAGTTATATGAGTGTGTATTGACTGGATATCTGTGCCATTGAATTTTGGTTGCAGTGATAGAAGCAATATTCAGAGTTCCGCTAACGAATATCTGTTTTGTGACTTTCACTGTTCTACATCATTCAAAGCATTGGTAAAGGTAAGTGTGTAACTGTTTGTTTTGTCATGTACCGTATAATATAGTTTAATCAGAAACAATGATTGATTTTCCATGTAAAAACTAATTTATGGCTGTCATAATGTGTTGTATTTCTAAAAGTAATTTCTGCCATTTAAATGTTGAATACGCAGTGAAAAATATTTTTAATATAGAGTAATTATTTTTGAAATTTTGAAGCGTTTATATATAATGAGAGAAGTTGTTGAGGAAATGAAGAAATGATATTAGCAGAGACACAGATAATGCAGAAAGAGAGAGAAATGGTAAATTACTAGTGATACCGTTGTGAAAAAATGGTAATGGTTAATGAATTCGTAAACTTTTTGTCAGTCGACAAAATTTCAGGCTGGTTGGTGGCCGTGGCCTGCACTGGTGGGGGTGGGGTGAGAGGGACGGGGAAGGGGGCTAAAGTGGTAATGATTAAGGTATTCGCAAAGTTTCTGTTAGACGTCAAAATTATAGTGCGGTTTCTGGTTGTCGTTTGCACTGGTGGGGTGAGGGAGGTGGTAGAGTGAAATAAAATGAAAAGTTTTGACCATGAGGTTGTATAGAGATTTGTGTAGTAAATGTGTTCGTACATTGAGGTTGGAAACGGAGTATATAAATATCTCTCTCAGTTCTGCTGTTTGACTGCATCTTCATGTCCCTTCTGTTTTCCATCTCCGTTGCCCTGTGTTATCTTATTGTCTGTGTGTGTTTGCCTTCAATCCGGGCTGAGGAAGTTTGCTGTGGAGGCACACACAGATAGTCCTATCAAAGTGATTGGAACGTTTTCAAAAAAATAATTATACAATTGCATTGGTATTTTTAAAGCGCTACTGAATGTTTTCGTTCTCAATTACCGCTTGGTTGCTTTCTCAGAGCAGAGGGTATGTCGTATTTCACTCTTTGGTGCCTCTGCATCTGAGTCTGTTCTCTGGTGGCTGGCAGAGAACTGTTTGTTATTGTGGAGATGAAAGGGTGATAAGGAGAGAAATACGACATAGCGTCTGGCCTGTAGAAGCGTGGGAGCAGTGATTAAGTCTGAGTGAAGCGGAACTGTGGCGGTGCTTGGTAACAGTAAAAAAATTTTTTTAACAGTGGTATAACTGTATGTACGGTGTGCGACCTACTAAGAAAGAGTTCACGGGCCGTAATTGGCTTGCAGGTTCTAGTATCAGTAAGTGAGGTCGAGAAAAGAAAACATTCAGGACTTTATTTATGAAGACCTTGCGCCACCGGTGCGTCACTTTTTCTCATTTTAAAAAATGAGGCACCGGCGGCGGAAGGTCTTCATAAATAAGGTCCTCAGTTACTACAGTTAAGGTTATGTGGAACCCATGAATAGTTTTTCAATATGAAATCATTTCAGTTGAGATTATGGATTAAAAGAGAAACCGTGAATATTTGAAATGTTTATTTAGAAATGTACTGTTTTAAAGGCAAATCATTATGTAATATGAGTACAGAAATTGCAAAAAACACAGTAATTGGTATTGTCAGTAGTACATGGAATACAAACGCTATAGTTGAAGAAAAATGAATATAGTTGGAAAAAAACATTGTACACTCTTATAAGGAAGTATATTATATTTTAATAAATGGAAGAAGGTCTCTGGTCTTTTAGTTTAGGAACGATATATGAAAATGCAAGTGGTTATACATCATTACTTTATCAATCAGCTGTCTACATGCGAAGCACTATCAAGTTTGTATTATGTTACTGTGTGAGGGAAAAAAAAGGCGCCAAAAGCGACAAAATGGCGAGAGGTGCATGTATGTAATCTGTTGGATGCTGCGCAAATCACTATTGAGGAGAACTACTGTATTGAGATATCTTTTGAAGGTTGCAGTATTGCATTTGAAATACAGCACTAGTAATAATGGAAATATTGTTGAAAGAACATATTTTTCTGTAAAGTTTTTTAAAAACATAATTTTATAGGAAATTAAAGGAGTAGAGGCGTGTGAGGCGGAAATAAGCAGTTGAGATGCGAAATGGCATTTACAGTTATAAAAAACTCGTTTAAAATTTACACATTAATTAGAGCACATGTAGCATATATTAGCGAGTTTTGCATCGAGTATGTTTGAAATAACCTTAGATAAGATATGCAATAGAATTGTTGAGATTACACTGTAAAAAAATAAAGTTGAAAATTGAGTAGCTGAAGAAACAAATGTAGTTCATATAAAAGACCAACATTTTACCAGCACGAAATCATAATGTCCACTGTTAGTAAACCCAATAGGTCTGTTCTTCAAAAGAAAATATGGAAAAGAACGTGAAGAATATAGGGAAGCAAAAGGAAATGAGGACGTCAATGGCTTATATAAGAGTTATTGAAGCATTGTTTAGGCAAAATAGGTAGCTTCTGCTTCTAACAGGAAATCACTTTTATCATTTGAAAGTAGGTCAGCTATCCAATGGAAAAGAGTAAAGCAGTACTCATGATCTGTTAAAATCGGAGCCTCTTTTATTATCAGAGGGCAGCTCGGTGGGTTTTCGATGTAGTTCTCTGTTAGGAAAGAGTTAACCGTCCATTGTGTAGGCAAAATAGGCATCAAGTGCTTGTAACAAGAAATCACTGTTATTATCTGAAACCATGTCAGCCATCCAATTGAGAAGATGAAAGGAGCATTCATGATCTGTCATTATTGGAGCGTCTTTTACCATCATAGGGCAGCTCGGTGGGTTTTCGATGTAGCTCTCTGTTAGGAAATCTTGCGCCGCTGCGAATATATTCCAATGACCCGGAACTCCTTGTATCGCTGCAAAGGCCATAATCCCTCCGTCGGAACAAAGCTGTTCATGATCAATTAACGGATTCATGAGGTGATTGTAATTCGCATCAGGAGGAACTAAATTGCAGAGACATAAATCCAGGGCCCACGTGAAATCACAGCTAAAGCAATGAAATACAGGCTACACACAGGTGAAATACGAATATCGAAATGATAATCGATATGAAGTATTCAAAGTTGAGAGTGTTAAGGTGCCGTAGTACAGAAGCATTCTCTGTCGAAATAGTTGTATGTGGTCCGGCTCGTTTGCGAAGGCAGGGGGGACATCCATTTTGAATTTACCAAGGTGGTAAAGGAAACGGCGCAGCACTGCCGGTCGTATAGGAACTCCACAGAATTAGGTCCCCGGCTATGCAGTGGAGAGGAGCATAATGACTTGATAAATTTTCTAGGAGTCTAGTCACTTAAATATTGCTTAGGAGTTTGCCACGGAAATATGTATCCATTTTCAGAAGTTTATTATATTAAGGATATATATTAACATGGTGGCTCTTGGTGTTTTGTGGTTCTGTGCAAGTGTACTGCTTGCATGTGTATAATGCTGGCCCGGTAGTTTTTCTCTATGGACATGGGGCCTTATTTATGACGGCTTGGCGTCACCCGTGCGTCACTTTTCCCATGGTAAAAGTGACGCAGTGGCGGCGCAATGTTTCATTAATAAGGCTTTTTTTGTTTTGTGACTTGGCCTTTTACTTTTGAAAGCCTACTGTTGTAGGTGCATGAATTTTAACATGGGGAAAAGTGACATATCTGTGGCACAATGCTTTTATAAATGAGAAATTTTGTATTTATTTTTAATGGAGAGTATTTTGGGAATCTTATTACTTATGCTTGTTCAATGCTATAATGATTGTATATTGTGTAGGAAATAAGTTTGTAATAAGTTAATAAAATTTTATTTTTTCCATTTTTAGAGTGTTTGGTGCCTGTAAGGATCAACCTGTTGAAGTTATATATTGAGAGTATATATTTTTTTTTTCAGGTGAGTTCCTTTTTATGCTTTGGCAATTTCTGTGGGTGGTGATGAAAATAATAAAGAATAATTTGTAAATGTTTTGAACATGATTTTATCTTAAATTTTTCACATGTGGTTCTATCTGCTTATAGTACATATGTTTTTTGAGATGTTCTCCATTGACAGTTCAAATTATGTTTTAATGAGCTTGGGATATGTGATCTTTTGCAAGGAGTTGAGATTTAGAAATCATTGGAGTATAATTCTTTCAGGTTTGTTTTAATAATACTTGTGAAGTGCTCATTATTTTTAAAATCTTGTTGTATTATGTTTGGCAGTGTTCCATTTTTAATTACAGAGAGGTATTATGATATGGATCTAAATTTAATGCTCATTTTCCTGCATATCTGTGAATATACTATGTATTGGCACTTTTTTAAATATTAATGTAGAGTTTTATTATGAGGTGGTTGTTTATGGTAAGTATTACATTTTGCATATGCTAAGACATTGACATGGTGAGTATACTGTTGTAATATAAATGGAACTGTCTCTGTGGGAAGTAGTAATCTGTAAAGTGAATTAAATGGTTTGTATAGTGTGATCCTTTTCTTTAGAGTGCATATATTTATATTGCACTTTGTAGTGATGAAATAAAAGAAATGGGTCTCTAAAAATTATTATACAGGTAATAAATATTTCAAATATGTAGAAAATCTAAAAATAAATTTTACAGTGAAATGTCTTCTATCAACAGTAATTTTTTAATTTTAAAAAAAGCACAGTGTCAATGTTTAGAGTTATATTGCCAATTTCTTTTTCAAAACAAGAGGAATGTGGTATCTTACAAATTATAGAGTTAATAAGTTAGAGATTATAAAATTATCTGTAGTTTAAAAATTAGTAAAGGTAGTTTTCAATTATACACTTATGGACAAAGATATAATTTAGTCTTTATATTTTTTTAAAAGGAAAAAGAAGAATTTATTGAAAAAAATACAATGGAATTTTTTTTTGAAGAAAATGAAGTGCATTTTGAAATTATAAATGAACTGATGGAGGAAATATTAGACGCGGTTGTTGGAGAGGAAGAAGATGAAAATGACTATTTTATGGACATTTCATTAGATTCAGCATATTTAGAGCTGATAGAAGAGGAGGACAATGGACTTGAAGAAGTCCCTGATGAACTGATGTTAGAAGTTCTTTTAAATTATGAACTTTTAAATAAATAAAAAAAAAGTGATAGCAAACCATTCGTGATGATAGTTTTCTTGATATATTCGTCGATGAAGTGCTTCATGAGAGTGATAAGATATGATCTCATGAAGTGTAAAAGAGATTGTAGAAAAAAAGATTAAAACACTTATGATGACCGATAGTTTTTGAAAAAAGTGTACTGTTTGTATGCTTTTAAAAATTTTTTAAAAAATTGTCTATGAAGTTTAAAGAAATATACAGTGTGATAAATTTACAAGGAAAATTCACTACAGGATTTACTACTTTGTTCAGAGATTTTCTGTTATTATGTGTATTTTATTAAAAAATGAATGTGTGGTTTTAATTTGTACGGTATATGCTAGTACTGAACTATAATATTTGTTATTTTTGTGTCTTACAGGTTCACAATCTCATCAAAATTTTAAATTAAGATGCCGACCAGAATTGAAAAAAAGAAACTCTACAAATGGACGTACAGTTTAAAGAAGAAAAGTACAGAATTATTTTCAAAGACTGAGAGGACGGATACAAAGAAGAGTACTCCTGGTAAGCAAACTAAAAAGTTTTTCAAAAGCATTTTGGGAAGGAAAAATGTAAATATTGAAGTTCAGAAGGAGAAAACGATTTCATCATCTAAAAGGAGATCTGGAGTTAAACAAACTACTATTACTGGAATTAGGAAAGATGAAAGTCAGTACAGTAAAACCCGGACCAATCAATTTAGCCAAATCAGGAAGCGTATGTTTTACAACAGAGTCGTTGCGAATTTATTACAAAAAGAAAAAGTTTCTAAAAAAAGATCTGTTTTTCTTTAAAAAAAAACTATATATAGAGGCTTTTGTTGAGCGCGCATTTGAGACAAAACGAAAGTTATTTATTTTAATACTTAATAGAATAAATATTTTAAATAAGGCGATTCGAGTTTTCAAAAGTAAAAGTAAATGGAAGAGACATATAAATAGGAGTAATTTTTGTAAAGTGTTTTCTGGGAAGTGGATGCATACTTCAACTTCTGAGCCATTTTTTAATGAAGAGAGTTACTTTCAAAGTAACGATCTGTTGCATGCAGTTGACACCACTGGTCGAGCGTATGAGGTGAAGGATGGTTGTGTTATTGAGAAAGAGAAAATTGTGGTTAGAAATGCAGAAGATGTTATGGCTAGAGAAGCTTTAGAGGGACGTCCTAATGCTCCTGTTTACAGTTGGAATTGTAGTAGTATTTGTAGTGTACGACAGGATTTAATTGATTTCTTTCGCAATTTCTTACGTAAGTACACTAAAGAAAGTCTAAAGAAAAAAAATAAAATGTTGCAAGAATTAGATGAATGCAGAGTGCGCAAGAAAATAGGTCTGCAAGGCCATTCTCTGGCTTGTCTCTCTAAAAAAATATGCCAGAGTGTGTTTCATCACTTCCGGATGTTAGCAGTGCATCACACTAAAATGAGAAAATTAGTGAGAAAGTTGTACTATGCAAAAAGTCCAGCACTTAAACTTAAACAGTTAAATAGTGCTCTTTTGTATGGATGTGAATTAGATGTTAAGAAGATTTGTGCAGAAATTGAGGTAAGTTATTTTGGTCCCGAGGAAGATAATGCAGAAGGTGATATAATTATAGAAGGAAATGTGTTAGAAAATGTTGGGAATGTAAATATTGAAAATTTTGAACAAGAAATAATAAAGTTTAAGGTAATTGCAGGTGAGAAACCAAATTTTTCTTGTGTCTGTTGCCGACGCATTCATTACAAAAGTCAAACGAGGTTAGTTGATTTATATTTAAAAAGTGAAGATGAAAGTAATGGTCAATGGAAAGATTTTGCAACTTATTTGTTGGTGGAAAACTATTTTGATTTGGGTTTTGAGCAACGTGTTTGTAAATATTGTTATAATAAATTAGATGAAAAGAAAATGTCTGCTAGAGCTGTTCACAATAATCTAGAGTTGGTAAATATTCCATCTGAATTGATGAATTTAAATACTTATGAGACGATTCTGATTCAATGTGTACATCCTTTTCAGGCTATTGTTCGAATGGAGCCTAAGACTGGTAAATTAAATCCTTCAGACTTACTAAGAGGATTAAAGGGTAGAGTTGTGTATTTGCCTCTTGATCTTAAAAAAAATATGGAAACAATTGGTGTTGAAAATGTAGAAGAGGATCCTCTAGTTATTCTAGTGAATGGTGTACCTACAAAGAGTAAGAAAATCTGGCAAGATTTAGTGGATGTTAGGAAAGTGAAAAAGGCAACGTTGTATTTAGTGCAAAATAATAAGTATTACAAAGATGTATACGTAGAACAAGAAGATGTAAGTGAAGAAGAGGATAGTGATTTGTGTAGTGGACAAATTGAAAAAGTTGATGTATCTAGATCTGAAGAAATTTATGAACATTACAGTGTTCATCCACTGCATTCCAAAGAAGCAATAGGGAATGCTAATGAATTATTTCAGATGAAAAAGGCGAAAGGAAATCCTATTAGTGTCTGGGAAGAAAGTTTGGAAGGTCGTTGTTTTCCACAGTTATTTCCTACAGGTGAAGGTACACGATATGATGATCGACCTATGCAGATTCCTGCATCTGAGTACCGGACAACAAGATTATATGCAGAAGATCCAAGGTTTCGCCAATGCATTCCATATCTGTTTCATCTTCTGTTTGAGAGTGACTTATCTGGTCTGTCTTATGCAGTAAATCATATCTTAAAAAGTGGTGTACATCTGCAAAATATTTCAGCAAAGGAATTTATGGATAGAGTGCATCAGAAAGATAGTGTTTTGGATTCTCATTTAATTAATTTAATGGCTTGTCAGCGGGGTACTAATGAGTATTGGTACCGTTGTCATGGAGATTTGAAGTGCATGCTTAGAAACTTAGGAGCACCAACATGGTTTTTAACTCTAAGCTGTGCAGAGTATGCTTGGGAAGATTTAATTGAATTTCTTCGGGAGGCGAATGCAAACATAGAAAATATAAACTACAAGACACCTGGAGAACTGTGTTCATTAGATCCAGTTAATGTTTGCAGGTATTTTAATCATAGATTTGAAGCTATGATGTCTTTCATTACTAACAAGAAAAATCCGCCTCTTGGTGAAGTACTGGATTTCTTTTGGAGAAAAGAATATCAAGCAAGAGGTGCTCCTCATATTCATATGCTGCTATGGATCAAGGATGCTCCTAAATTTGGAATAGACTCGGATGAGACTGTACTGTCTTTTATTGAACAGTATGCCACTTGTGACATACCTAATAGTACCACTGATAAGGACTTAAGAGGAAAAGTGTTACGTTTTCAAAGTCATCGCTGTGGAAAATATTGTCGGCGAAAATTCAAATCAAAGAGCAAATTTTACACCAAGTGTCGCTTTGGATTTGCACGACCGGTACTTTCAAAAGGAAGAGTCAACAATTTGATGTCATGTTTGCGACATAATATCAGAAGGAGGTCACCTAAAAATATGTACAATTTAAGAAGAGGTGAAGAATCGAAATATATTAATGACTATAACCCAGTCATTTTGTCCATGTGGAATGCTAACATGGACATACAATATGTTGCAGACAACTCTATTGCTGTGGCTCGATATGTAAAGTCTTACATCACGAAATCTGAAAAGACGGAACTGAAGGAGATGTGGGAAGACATTTCTCATGAAAAGAGCCTGAGCAAGAAATTATATACGTACAGTTTGAAGATGCTGTCTCATCGAGAAATTGGAGCATATGAATGTTGTGACAGATTATCATCAGCAAGTCTTTATGCGAAATCAAGGACTATTCTCTGGGTGAGTTTGGGCCTAGCAGAAACACGAAACCGTGTTCTGAAACCTGTGCAAGAAATTGAGTACTTAGCCCAGAAAGAACCAAACAGTACAGATATTTTGAAAACAAATATGTTGGATACATACTATCCAAATAGAAGTACTGTGCTTGAAAACATTTGTCTGTATGAAATACTTCAAAATTATACTTTTAAGAGAAATGTTACCGAGAATATTGATAAAGGTGCACATGCTGTAATTGGACATGAAGGATGTCTGGTAAAACAAAGAAAAGGACACTTGATAAATCATCGGAAACTGAGTTGCGAAACACCTGATAAAAGAGAATTTTACTATTTTGCTCTTTTGCAACTCTTTAAACCATGGCGTAGAGAAGAGGAACTACTTGGAGACTTTGATAGTTATGAAGATTCATTCAACGCATCTAAAAGTAGTATTGAATGTCCTGTTTTCAGCAATTATCTCCAAATGTTGAATGACGAAATAGAGCAAGAAGCGACAATTGCAGCAGAGATTGCTAGAGATAGTTCACAAGGTAGTCAAAGTTCGGCATCATTAAGTCAAGATCCACTGGGACAACCAATTATTCAAAATGAAGCAGCCACCGCCATGGATGAGGTGGAAAGCGCAATGCAGCAAGGTCAAGAGGAAGTAATCGACTTAGAAGAATTAAAGAAGCAGTTTAATGTTGAGCAAAGACAGATATATGATGAAGTGACAGAGCACATTGAGCATGGCTTTCGTCATGAGAGAAAAGATTGCTCATGTATGTCATTTGAGCCTATTCGATTATATGTAAGTGGAGAAGCTGGGACTGGTAAAAGTTTCCTAATTAAAGGAATTACTACATATTTACAGCAAACAACTCAGTCAACACTGTTGTGTGTTGTTACTGCTCCAACTGGATTGGCAGCACATAATATAAAAGGTGTTACTTTACATCGTTTGCTGATGCTGCCAGTTGAACATGAAAATAAATTACTATATCAGAAGCTATCTGGAGAAGCTTGTTTTGAAGTTTCTAGAGTCCTTAAAAAAATGAAACTTCTTATTATTGATGAAGTAAGCATGGTCTCCAATTTAATGCTTGCTTTTGTGCATTTAAGAATGCAACAGACACTTAAGACAGAGTATGATGTGTTATTTGGAGGTAAACATGTCATAGTTTTTGGAGATCTACTGCAGCTGACTCCTGTGAAAGGACAACCTGTATTTGAAACTGTTACACATGAGGAGACCAGAAAGTGCCTGGGCAGTATTGGAAATGTAAATATATGGTCACATTTCAAATATACTGAACTGATTCAAAATATGCGACAGGCAAAGGATACTAAATATGGAAGTATTCTTCAAGATATTAGGATTGGAAAATTAACTGAAGATGCGAAACACACTCTACGAACTCGATTACTTTCCAAGCTGTTTCCTAATGAAGATAATGTTCCTGAGAGAATATATAGTAAAGAGGTAGTAGATAAGTCAGTGATATGCTTGATGCCAACTCTGAAAGAATGTTCAGTTTTTAATGAGAAAATGTTGAATTTAGAAAATCAAGAAATTAAGAAACTGAAAGCTAAAGATAGAATAGAGCATGAAGGTAGTACTATTGTTTTGTCTGAAAAGTTGAAATTAAAATTGGATTCTCTTCAAAAAACTATATCTAAAACTGCTGGTTTAGAGAAAAATCTGTATGTATGTTTTAATTGTCGGATAATTTTAAGAAGAAATTTACATGTAGAAAGAGGATTGGTAAATGGAGCAATGGGTAATGTTGTTGGTTTTGTCAATTATACCAATAGAGATGAGATTGAATTTTTGAGGATAAAATTTGATGGGATTGAGGAAGTTCAACAAATTAGTCGATGTTCAACTCGTTTTTTGCTTGTGAAAGACTTATATGTCCGTCGTAAGCAATTTCCAATTTGTTTGGCATATGCAGTGACTATACATAAATCTCAAGGTTTAAGTGTAGATTGTGCTTTGGTAAATATTGGAAGCACTGTATTCAAAGAGGGCATGGCGTATGTTGCTCTATCGCGTGTTAGAACTTTATGTGGACTTTATCTAATTGATTATGATGAGACAAAGATTAGTGCATATTTAAATTGTGTGAAGGAGTATAATAGGTTAAGAAGAGAATATGCTCCAAGTTTACCTCAATATCCTTTAATTGAAATGCGTATAGTTGGTCAGAAAAGGAAAAATGAGGACAAATGTGCTGAAGTAGTCCAGAAACGACAAAAAAAAGATGTAGCTGTTGTTGGTAGCTCTAGCAAAACTGTTAGTATTGAAGAGATTGTTGGATTTAAGTTGGAAAATAGGTCTGGTGTCAACTGCTATGCAAATGTAGTAGTTAATGTTGTTTTCTTTCTGAAAAATGTTAAGGAACAGATTATAGAAAATCAGGAGCATACCTTTTGTCATTCTTTAAATTCTATATTTGAAACGTGTAGTAGTGGTGATAGTGAAGTAGCAAGTGTTTCGGAATTAAGGAATGTTTTAGACATATGTGCAGGAGTAAATCAGTTTTCTCAGAATATTCAGCAAGATTGTCAGGAATTTATTATGTATATGTTTACAGCTTTGGAAGATGAAGGTGTAGATATTGATAGTCTTTTTGGGCTTTCTTATAAATGGGAACATAAGTGTGATAATTGCTCATTTTTAAGTAGTACTGAGATACCCAGTGAAAGATTTTTATATTTGACATTACCAGACTTCAAAGAAGTGCCTTTTCATAAACTAGTTAAAGATGCGCATCAAAACATGGTCTGTTCTCAATGCAAGTCTGAAATGTTATCAACTTTATTTATCCATAGATACGGACAATATGTAATTTTAATGTTTCAACGATGTAGAGCTGATGCCAGTAAATTATCCACTTTAATTAAAAATTTTGTGGCTTCCCAAGTTTCTATTTCTAGAAGAACATTTGTAACTGTAGCCATTATTTATCATGAAGGGCATTCTACATCATCAGGACATTATACAGCTTATTTGAAGTGTGCTAGTGGCTGGACACTTTGCAGTGATAGCCAATTGACTTTTAAAAAACGTTTGCCTTTTGCCTTAAGTAACTCTTATTTGTTATTTTTGGAACCCAAATTTCAGTAGAATGATTTGCTGTAGGAATATGTATACTATAAAGATCTGAAACTTACTAGTTTATAAATATTATGTAAATGAGGGTGTACAAATCTATAAATGAAATTTGTGTGATAACATCAGGTACAAATTTACTTCATGTTTGATGGTATAAAATATGGTACAAATTTTGATTGTGAAAGTACAGAAAAAAATAGATAAGACTAAGATTAAATAATTTCAGAAAAAAACTACTTAACTCATAGTATTTGGCCACGTGGGAAAATATGAGAGAAGAAAATGAGTACTTTTGAGAATTATTTAGAAACTTATATGGACGCAAGTGTTTGGGAGAGGTATTTAAAAGATAATGAGTTACCTTATACAATTTGGCCACGCGGAAAGGTATGAGAGATGAAACTGTGTCTTTCAAATACATATTTTTAAAGGAGATTGCTGCACGGGGCTTTGTTGAGATATCTTGAAAAATAAGTGGTATACTTTAATTAGGTTGTAACTGAGGAAGATGTAGTGTGCTTACTCAAGAAATTGCGAATTTGAGGAAAACATTTAAGACATGTTTTTTTCAAGTATTTATAATATGTATGCAGATTTTGTATGGGTTTTTTAAACACAATCATTTTGATTGTGTTTTTTTTTCCCCGCTGTTATATGATGATTAATATTGAAATCACTCTTGATAGTGAAAATCAATGTATTCTGAGAACATCAAAAATAAATCATTTAATATGTTGTTTACTTATTTTGTTACATTGCATTTAGAAATATGTATTATAATAGATTTTTTTTTTACTCTCCTCCACAGATATTATATTTATAAGGTAAGTTTAATTAATAATATCTGACAGTTTTCTTTGCATCTCTCTTATTGTTTCCTATTGTTTTTTCTTTAAATAATATACTTTATAATCTTATTTTTAATTTTTTTCCACAGGTGCTACGTTTTAACAAGAAATTTACTTTTTTTTTCTTTTTATTAGGTAAGTATATATAATAAAGAAATGTTTACAACATTGTGTTATTTATTTCTCTATCCTTCTTAAAGCAATGTCATCTTTTATATTGAACACTTCCACATAGGATTGGGTGCATTGTTAGAAGGTATGCTTTAAAAGTGATTTAATAAAATGAGCGACATTTCACTGAGTGAGTTTAGCAAAAGTGATATATGAAAACAATGGTGCATATGATATTAAATGTTACATGGTGTTCTTTGCAGGACTTTAAATCCTGTGTTGCAGTTCTAATTCTGCCTCAAGATTAGGGGGCTGGGGGGCTTAGTGGTACTTGTATGGGCATGATTGAGCTACTCCTTTTATGAGCCATGGTTCAGGTGTGTTTATGATAGAGTGGTTCCGTCATGGTTCTGCTTAGTGAATAGAACGTGTTAAGGAAGCACAATGTTAGTGTTGTGCATGCACAGCGGCAAGTTCATCACAAATGTTGTCCGTCCTGAGGACAGATGAGGCAATGCTCATGATGGAGCAGCTTTGTGATGAGTATGGAAGCATTTAACAGCTGTTAAAAAAACCTGAAGGGTTTCTATAAAGACGAGATATGTGTGTCATTCTAGAGCCCTGTATCATAAAGAAGTGCTCTTCTGAAGTAATACGTATTGAAAGTGGCTGACTGTAATTTATGAGATTTTACTCAGTGACTTTCTGGGCCATGTTGTTTCAAAACTGTGCATGTGATTGCTGCGTCAAGACCTACGCCTACTACAATTTGAATATAGAGGTATATTATGAAGGGTGTTTATCTGTGTTTTTTTTGCTTTAAACGTCAAGAAAGCAGAGATAAAATTATGTCTCTATTACCTAGCTGCTGCTAACACCAGTTAGCAACACTTAGTAGAAGATAGTGAACATTTTGGGCTGCACTTTGCATGTTAGTTGCATTTATATCTAATGAGATGCAAAGTGGGCGTGCCAAGATGTTAGCGACTGAAAATAGTCTTTAACATCGCTATCTCTTATTACTAGCTTTTGGAGATATTTGCGCTAAGCGGGAATATTTCTAAAAGCTAACACCTGCCCTGAGCAGTTCTTAGCCATGTTATCCAATGGGAGGTGGATAACATGGCTAATAGCATTAGGTCGATATGCATGAATAATGCTGACTTTTCTGTGATACTTATGCTTTGCAACGATTTTTACCGCATTTGCGTTAAACCTCATTAATACCAAGGTTTATTTGCGGTAGAAATCGCTGCAGCGCTGCGGTAAATGTTTAGTCTCTAACCAAGTAGAAGGACTGCTACATACTTGAATATTGTTTAGTGCTTATTTTCATTGAGACCGTCACTGAAGTTCAATGGATCCGAGACGCTGTTCTTGTGCATCTTGGCGACTGCCAAGCCTTTGTAGCAGTGGGAGTGAGGCCTCTCCAAGGGGCGCAGCGTAGCTCCTTTTGATGTTTATAATTGCAGATAGCAGGGTAGACATGTCCGCGGAATTTATGGATGCTTAATCACAGTAGAGTGTACGTGCTGCTCTTAGCACCTCATTACGACACACAGGGGAGCCACGTTGCACAGTTGGAGATCAGAGACTTAGGAAATAAAACTTTATAATAGCAAGGGCTCTAAGCGATACAAATCGCCCGTTCTCGGTGTAAAAAATATCACCGCTATTGGTGGTATTTTCTACGGTGTTAGTGCTCGAAGGAGAACAGTAACATATATGTGAAAGAACATTCTGTAACAGGCTCAGCATTTCACATTATCGCGTGAAAACAAAAGTTTTTCTCACATAGCAATAAGTCTCTTATAATTAAGGGACGGAGTGTATCTAGTGCTATTTACTACACTGCTATGTGAACGATGTCGAATGTTTCATAAGGGGAGGCTTTAAAAGTTTTTCGATAAACTGGTTTTCCAGGGAAGTGGGTGGAGTGTTTCGTGTAAATTGCAGAATAGAAACTAGTAAGAACCAATTGGAAGTGTTGTTTTAAAGTCACATGACTGCACATGCGTGTCTCGCTGCTTCTACGCGATAGGTGGGTGCGCGCACCCGGTCGCGCACTAAAAGAAAGCGGCGAGAAAATATCAGCTAATATGCTCTTGGAGCTCGTTTTGGTACAAAGAGTTAGTTCTGAAAAGAACTTTTTTTTTTTTTTTTTTTGGGGAAACAAATGTTATGATGCTTTTGATTTCTTAAAGTTGCTACGACATTTTTCAGTATGTCATACTATCCAAATAAAGTGAAGAAATGTAACTTTTCTTGGAGCATTTATGACTCTCAATTTTGTGTTTAATTAGAATAAAGCTTTGCTCTCCGTATACAAGAAGTTTTCCACAGTTCTTGCATTTCATGTGCACGTTCGCCAGATATGGTTTCAAGTCCATTTCAGCACTCGATGGAGATACAGGTCGTCCACCGGAAGATGTGCTGGTTACTTCTGATGGTAATAGCGTGGCCTCCGTTTTTCTTGTCAAAGGTGGTCGCTCATTTCCTTCAGATTCGGAAGATGAATGCCGAACGGTAGCCATTGCAGCGAAGTCTTCGGGAAAATGTTCGACGTTGTTCTCTCTTGAGAGTAGAAAAGAAAGTGATGGAAGTGGGTGGAGTGCTGTGTGTAAATTCCAGAATAGAAACTACCAAGAACCAATTAGAAGTGTTGTTTTGAAGTCACATGACTTCACATGCAAGTCTCAGGTCCTGTACGCGATAGGTGGGTGCGCGCACCCGGTCGCGCACTAAAATAAAGCGGCGAAAAAACATCTCATAATATGCTCTTGGAGCACGTTTTGGTAGAAAGAGTTAGTTCTGAAAAGAATTTTTTTTTTTTTTTTTTTTTTGGAAACAAGTGTTATGATGCTTTCGATTTCTTAAAGTTGCTACCACATTTTTCAGTATGTAATACTATGAAAATGAAGTGAAGAAATGTATCTTTTCTTGGGGCATTTATGACTTTCAATTTTGAGTTTAATAAGAACGAGGCTCTGCTCTCCATACAAATGAATTTCTCCACACTCGTTGCATTTCATGTGCACCTTCGCAAGATATGGTCTCAAGTCCATCTCAGCACTCGATGGAGATACAGGTCGTCCACCAGAAGATGTGCTGGCCACCTCTGATGGTAATAGCGCGGCCAGGGCTCTTGTCGATGCTCTAGCATAATGCTCAGGGTGCCTTTGTTTAACATGCCGCAGCATGGTGTGTATAGAAAAGGAATATTTTCTATTTGGATTTCCCCTTGAGAGCTCCGAATTGCATATCGTGCAGGTTACTTTTGGCGCATTCACTTTCTTTTGATCTTCAGGATAAGTAAAAAATTGCCAAATGAAAGATTCCTTTTTTCTTCTTAACGGTGGTCGCTCATTTCCTTCAGATTCGGAAGATGAATGCGGAAGGGCAGCCATTTCAGCAAAGTTTTCCGGAAGATGCTCGACGTTGTTGTCTCTTGAGAGTAGAAAAGATTGTGAGGAAAGTGGGTGGAGTGCTTCGTGTAAATTCCAGAAAAGAAACTACTAAGAACCAATTGCAAGTGTTGTTTTCAAGTCACATGACTTTACATGCGCTTCTTAGGACGTGTAGGCGGTGACACTATCTAGTTACGAACGTGATTTGGAAGTAGCGATGTTCTTTACTGAAGTTTAAAAACGTGAAAAGAAGTGAATTCAAACACATCTGGATTTCACATATTTTTAGAGCTCGATTTAAGTATACAATAAATAAATTATAAAACCTTTTATATTTTTTTTAAAAAATATTAAGGTGTGTACAACCAGTCACGCCCGAACGATTAAAAAAAATTTGGCTCCAGTTAATTAAAAGGTTTATATGACAAAAAAAAAGCCTAGGTTCAGTGTCTTAATGTTCTATAAGTTCTTTCATTGGTCTATGAAGAAATTCATTAGGTTTAAATTTGAAACCTTTCATGAAATAAATAGGTGGGTGGGTGCACTTGGTTGTGCATGTAAGATTGGTATGTCGATATTTATTTCAGGTATATCTTTCATACTTAGGAACTAGCATGCAAAAAACCTATGAAATTCACTGAAAAAACATAGGTTTTACACATGTTATAGTTAGGAAATAGCATTTGAAAAACCTATGAAATTCACTGAAAAAACCCTAGGTTTTACATACGTTATAGTTAGGAAATAGCATTTGAAAAACCTATGAAATTCACTGAAAAAACCCTAGGTTTTACACACGTTATAGTTAGGAAGTAGCATTTAAAAAACCTATGAAATTCACTGAAAAAACCATAGGTTTGACACCAGTTATAGTTAGCTGGAAATTTTACTGACATAAAACCAATGAAATTCCACGTTATAGTTAGTTGGACTCACTATAACTTGCGCGTGTAATGCACTGCTGATGACATCACATATTACATCACTCATGACATGGTCAGTGACATCACTCATGACACCATCCAGTGAATGTGTGTCTTTCTAAAAAATAAATATGTTTTATATATGTATATGTAAAGGTCGAGGGAAGAATAAATGTTTAAATTATTGTCTTAATGAATGTTTTTTTTTAAAAGAAATGATTGGATAACTGGCTTATTAAGTGTATCTTAGTGAATACATGTATTAGCGAGTAATGTTTAAATATTTAAATATATGTATCAGTGTTTCACTTTGTGTATAAGTGGCTGCATGGGTTGGTGAGTAGCTACATGTGTGTGTATATGGGTTATTAGATGTTTTTTTAGTATAAGTATAGGTGTCTGTATGGTTTGGAGTAGGTGTTACTTATCATATAGATGCATCAATGACTGACTCACTGTTTGTATGTTTTTTGAAGACAGCATATGTGCAGGACTGTATGGGTGGATGAGTGTGTATATGTGTGTGTTAGTGAGTGAATGCCTGCCTCACTAGTGTCTTTATCAGTAACGACATATGTTTTAATTTAGTATATGTGAGTATTGATATATATAAGTCAGTATATGTGAGACTGAGAGATTGAAAGAGTTCCTGTTTAAATAAGTATGTGTTTCTATAAGTGATTGTTTAAGAGAGTAAGTATGTGTAAGTTTCCTTAGAAGTAAGGTGGTAGTGTGTGTATATCTGTATATGTAAATAAATAGATGTTTATTAGTTTATTTGGATGTGTGAATATGTGTGTGAGTAACTTTTGGATGACTGTCGGTGTGTAACAGGATGTATAGATGTATCACTACATACGATGAGTGAGTATATGTACGAGTGACTATATAGAACTGTTGGTGAATGAGTGGACGTGTATATAGATGGTGGAATTACTGAATTGGTTGTTGTAACTGGTGTGGGTATATCCACTTTTTTGAAAATGTTAGTTTAAATTTTTGAATATGTGTTTCAAGGGTTACTTTACAGTGAAAGGAGGTCTATCACTCTGTCACAAGTATGGTGTCATCAGTGATGTCATGAGTGATGTCACTGACCATGTCATGAGTGATGTAATATGTGATGTCATCAGCAATGCAATACACGCGCAAGTTATAGTGAGTCCAACTAACTATAACGTGGAATTTCATTGGTTTTGTGTCAGTAAAATTTCCAGCTAACTATAACTGGTGTCAAACCTATGGTTTTTTCAGTGAATTTCATAGGTTTTTTAAATGCTACTTCCTAACTATAACGTGTGTAAAACCTAGGGTTTTTTCAGTGAATATATATATATATATGTATTTTATTTTTTAATGAAAGAAAACGCTGCACTCTGAAATCTGATATTTCAAGTTTTAGCTAGCAAAACTTCTATTGTGATATAATCTAGTAAGGGTCACACGGAAGAAGTAGTAGGTTCGTCGGAGCTTGATTGATAGCAAAAGAGTTAGCTGGTGAAACTTTACACTTAGTATATATTCCCGAGTGGATGAGTCGAGGGAGTAGCAGGTTCTCTAATGCTTGTGTGAAGGATAGGCAGAAGGGATCTATCCGTAATATATGAAAGTAGACATAAGAAGTTTACTGGCAGTGAAACAAATCTTTCCTTTCTAGACACTCGAGTACAGTGGCAAATGTTTTACGTTGTAAATTAAACAAAGCACTTGCACTTTAAAGAAAGAAATTGAGTTTCAGTTACCTTGTGAAGGAGGGAGTCAGTTGCGGAGCTGCGCTGACGTCACTCAGTGCTGCGCTGGTATTGGTCGAGACAGCGGGCGTGTAGCTGAGATAGTATTGTAAAGGAGGGGTGAGCGCAGGAGCATGGGAACTCATCTCACGAAAAGGCCGCGCACCCATTGGTTGAGATTATTTGCAACCACAGAGTTGATTGGTTGTCGAGAAAAATAAGACGCGCTAGTATTGGAAGTGATTTTGTAAACAAAGAAAACTTGTAGAAAGTATATGTGGTATCCAACTTATCCAGAGATTAGACCTGATCCCAGATACCAAGGGTTTGCTTTTGAACAGTCGATATGAGGTAGACCTCGCAGAATGTACGGAAGCAAGAGAAAAATTACTCTCGTAGACAAAGTTGAAAATTATTTCAAAAAAGACAAGCTGATTAAAACTAGAGAAGGAGTTATTATTCCACCACCAAACACTCCTGCATCTTTCATGATATTTGACAGAGTTACCTTGCTTGTGTATGGTTGGAAAATTGGGTTGAGTATACCAAAGATGACGGAATTTTAGCATTCCCTTTAAACAGTACCTTTAACGGAAGGATTTTGTTCAATTTGAGAACCCGAGTGAATGATTTACATCCCAGACCTAGATTGACACAATATGAGGCGTTAGAGGAATGGGAAATAGAAGCTTTCGAGCGGGACAGACCAAGAATTGACAAAGGGTTAAGCAAGTTTTACCCAAAGGTTAAAAGAGATACCAAAGAATAAAGAATGAAAGAATGGAGACAGAATATGCTAGTGGAAGGACTTTACCCAGTACTGACAGTTGAGGAGCCTGTGGGAGGTAAAAGGACTGAGAAAACTAGACATTTAATGACTAGTGGTGATTCTGACGATGATTACCTGGAGGATTTATTAATGAAAAATCCACCACCGTATAGTGAAGAAACCAGAATAGTAAACCCCAAAAAATCCGTTCTTTAGGCCTCCCTGTAATGAGGGGTCGAGCACATCTAATCCAAGATGCAGCCCAAGCCATTAGACCTATACAAGTTAAGAATTGAAATAGAAGAATTGATGTCAGGAAATGTGGGATTAGAAAGATTAAATACCCTTAGTGAAGGCGAATTGCTATTTGTCTGTAAAAGCATCACAAGAAATACAAGGGTATTTAACGAAAAATTCATGGATATGGCAGCTAGCATGGGAATTGACATTGGTAAATCAAAAGTGTTGCAGAAACCTTATCGAGTAGAATTTTCTGACAAAGATTTAGAAAACATGAATGTGTCAGGAAAAAAGGTACAGATTAGAGAGTTGATGAATTTGATGCAAAAATGGGGTGATTTAGAAAAATGGAGAGCAAGATGGGCAAAGAAAAAGGAAGAGGTGCGGTCAAGACAATTAGCCTCAGAATTTGTCCTAAAAGAAGCCGACAAGGTAGAAAAATGATGTCCCATGCGAGAAGTACCAGGTGGAGGATATGTACATGTGCCATGGTCCAGACAAGATATTGTGTCATTTACAAATGACTTCCCAAAATTACGAGAAAAACCTGTAGAGTGGTACAGACAGGTCGAGAGATTTGTGAAAGTTTCGAAATGCCTCCTGAAAGATTTAGATGGGCTCTTTGACATTGTAGTTCCCGTGGATCTGTGGACAGAATGTAAAATTGCTTTTGATTGGCCAAATGAGGAATACCCTAGAGACCCAAAGACAGGGGCTCCTTCCGAAGACGTAATGAGAAAATACAATCAGGTGATGTTGAACCTAAAAGGAAAGGTGCCTGCAAAAGAGACAGACTGGACTCGAATAGATAGAACTACTCAGAATCGTGATGAAACTGTACATTCATATTATGAGCGTCTGTTACAAGTGTTCAAAACATATAGTGGGCTAGATAATATTGAAATGAAGGATATGACCCACTTAATTTATCGATTTGTGTTAGGGTTAAGGCCTGAAATCTCACAGTGAATCAAAGACAATAAAATCTGTTGGCAAGCCAAACCAATTGATGAAGTCCATAAATATGCCAAGTACTGTGAAGATGAGCTAGAAAATAAGAAAAAGGAATTGAAAGAAAAAGTCATGTGGGCACAAGTAAAATTAGCAGAGCACCAAGAGCAGCATTTAAGCAAAATGACAAACACTCAGAGTCAGAGCCCTGGGGGTGGAGGAAAACAGAGGAAAAAAATGAGTAGAGAAGAGGCCAAGAAGAAATTTCCCTGCCATGGGTGCGGAAAGATGGGGCACTGGAGGGACGAGTGTAAGGCTGTGCAAAATGATAATGTGCAAATTAATGATTTAAATCCACAGGCGCAGAATGAGGGACCACGGAAGACACAGCAACAAGTAAAATAGAATCAGTTGCCTCATGCACATAGGCCAAATTATGGGAGCAGAGCACAACAGGGTGAAGACACCGAGGTTTGGGAAGGAAGGGAGGATAGAAATGCAGCAACTTCGCAATTCCTGTTAAATGATACATTCCTTTGTGACAAACCTTACAGACGGTGCCTGAGAGGGGAGGACGAGGAGTGCGTGCTTGGCGCCTCCTTGCCGGTAGACCAGTCAGGGCCATACATTCAAGGAAAGGTTGGGGGGAATGACGTCACCTTTCTGTTGGACACTGGTGCTACCCGTTCTACTGTGAGAACAGCAGACGTTCCAAACCTACCCCTCTCAGGAGAAGCAATCCAAGTAGTGGGCGTTTCTAATAAATTAATTAGTACCCCAGTTACAGAACCCATGGAAATTAAAATAGGAAATTTCAAAGAGATACATAGATTCGTTGTTTGTGATTCAAGTCCTGAGAAGCTACTAGGACGAGATTTTCTGTGCAAAATGAACTGTACCATCTTTTGCACTCCAAATGGCATCGAAATTCAGACCCAAGATGAAGACGGAATCTACAAATTAATGCTAATAAGACCTGACTCAGAAATTAAAAGACTGACAATACAAGACTTACTTGAAGAGCTTCAACAGACAGTGAAACCAGAGGTATGGGATTTTACGGGAAAAGATGTAGGATTAATGGCAAATGTTGACCCAATTAAAATTTCCATAAAAGAAGATGCAGTTTACCCAAATACTCGACAGTATAAAATGAGTGAGGAAGTAAAAGCAGGGGTTACTATTGAAATAAAAAGATTATAGGAAGCAGATATCATACAAGAAGTGTTGATCAGTCCTTGTAATTCGCTCATAATTGGAATAAAGAAACCAAGTGGTAAATCCAGGGTAGTACAGGACCTGCGCAAGTTTAATAAAATCATTGTCCTTACTGTCCTATTGTGCCAAACCCAGCAGTGATTTTATACCAAATACCATGGAATGCTGGATGATTTACTGTTATCGATTTGTGCCATGTATTCTTTTCGATTCCATTGCATCCAGACAGCAAATTTATTTTCTCATTTGAATTTGACAGTCATGTTTACGTCTGGAATCGTGTTCCTCGGGGGCACACAAAGAGTCCTTTGATTTTCAATCAAATTCTGAAAACATTTCTTGAATCCTTGGTATTGCCTGGAGAATCAGTCCTGGTGCAATACATAGATGACCTCTTGGTGGCGTCTAAAAGTAGAAGAGACTGTGTTGTTGACACCATTGCCTTACTGAACCATTTAGGTGAAGGAGAACATAAAGTGTCGCCAAACAAACTACAGTTCTGTACCTCCTCAGTGAAATATCTGGGGCACCAGATAGAGAGAGGTATCAGGAAGGTTACCACAGAAAGGATTAGAATAATTCGAAACATGGAACTACCCAATACCCAGAAAGAAATTAGAATGTTTCTTGGAGTTGTAGGATACTGTAGGCAGTGGATTGTGGGATTTGCAGTCCTAGCAAGACCATTGATAAAAATGACAAAGAAAGGAGCAAAAGACCCAGTGGAGTAGGATGATGAAAGCAAAATTAGGAGAATGTCTGTGTACAGCTCCCGCATTAGGAATGCCTGACTACTCGAAGGAGTTTGCACTGTTTTGTGACACACAAGACAATTGTGCACTTTCAGTCCTGACCCAAAAAAACGATGGATTTAGGCCCAGATCTCTGTACTGGGGTGAATGTATGACATTGTTCTGCATTCTGTCCATCAACTGTGGTTTTTGCATTTGTCACCCCGAGTGGGATGGGTATGCTCAGACGTGTGTCCCATGCACTTCACACCACTGGATTCAGGCAAGCCGGGCTGAAGACGACTGGAATGCCAGAAACCGATCCTCGGAAGCTTGTTTCCGGTACAGGGAAGGCATGGCTTGGCATTTCGGGCTGGACTGTTCCCATGAGGCACAGGGTCAGACTGATTTGCATATAGCCATGTCTGAACTGGGGTGGCAGAGTGGGCTAAAGAACGGCGATGGATTAAACCCAGA
The DNA here is from genome assembly GCF_964263255.1 of Lissotriton vulgaris. Lineage (NCBI taxonomy): Eukaryota > Metazoa > Chordata > Amphibia > Caudata > Salamandridae > Lissotriton > Lissotriton vulgaris. The sequence continues at coordinate 931,397,720 of NC_141687.1, forward strand.
TCTTTTGACTGGGTGTAAGTGTTTGATTAGTTAAGATCCTCCGTCCATTACCACCCCCTTTTGTACCTCTTTTGGCCGCCATAAGTGTGGCAGGGTATGCTCAGACGTGAGTCCCTTGCTCACTTTGCCACTGGATTCAAGCAAGCCGGGCTGAAGACGGCTGGAAGGCCAGAAACCGGTCCTCGGAAGCTTGTTTCCGGTCCAGGGAAGGCATGGCTTGGCAGTTCGGGCTGGACTGTTTCCATGAGGCACAGGGTCAGACTGATTTGCATATAGCCATGTCTGAACTGGGGTGGCAGAGTGGGCTAAAGAACGGTGATGGATTAAACCCCAATCTTTTGTCTTGGTGTGAGTGTTTGATTGGTTCAGATGCTCCGTCCATTACCACCCCCTTTTGTACCACTCTGCCAAAGGTGCCTAGTTTGTCAGCAATTCAATCCCGGAAAGAAAACTGTAGTTTTGCCAGGAAAGATTGGAAAGGCAGAAGGCCCTTTCGTACAATTACAACTTGATTTTATTCAGTTACCCCCTTGTCGAGGAATTAAGTACGTCTTCGTCATTGTCTGCCTATTTTCAAAATGGGAAGAAGCTTACCCTGCTCGCAGAAATGATAGCATCACTGTAGCCAAACTGTTACTTAGGGAACTGATACCACGGTACGGTTTCCCAGTCACAATTGAATCAGACAGAGGTGGGCATTTCCATAGCGAAGTAAAAAGACAAATCTGTGAAGAATTCAAAATTATGCAAAAACTGCACTGTGCATATCGCCCAGAGGCTTCTGGAGTGGTAGAACAACTGAATGGCACTATCAAGTCAAGATTGGGAAAAATGTGTGAATCTACTCAAATGGAATGGCCAGATGATTTGCCACTTGTTTTGATGGGACTCAGAAGTATTCCAGAGCGGAACACAGGCTTGAGTCCACATGAGATACTGGTGGGAAGAGCAATGCGGCAAACATGGGTGCCAGGATACAAACTGATAAGCATATCTGATGATTTGGTACTAGAATACTGCAAGCAACTGGGTGACCAAGTGCGTTCTATCTCTCACCAGATTGGGGAAGATGCCGTCGCCAGGCCAACAACTCCAGCACATGACTTGAACCCAGGTGATTGGGTCGTAATAAAGAAACATACTTGGATGAGTTGCCTTGCACAGAAGTGGGGAAAACCAAGGCAAATAATCCTGGTTACCACAACAGCTGTGAAGTGTGCAGGTGTGCCACAGTGGAACCATGCCAGCCATACAAAGAAAGTGACTGAACCTGAAGAAACTGAGGCTGAAGGTTATGCAGCTGAGGGGTCTCCAGAAATTGGCCCTGAAGTAGCTGAAGAAGAACAACCGAGATCCAGTCAAGATGATTGGGTCCCAGTAATCGACCTGACTCTCGATCCAATAAGAACACGAAGACAAACCTACTTAGATAGAGAGTGGGATAGTGAGGAAGAGACAGGAATAGAAGAAGACAATCAGATTATCGAAATCCAAATCAAATCTGATGATGAGGAAGACCAGATAGAGAAAGAACAGATTATTAACACTCCTCCAAGAACTCCAGAGCCTGAAAAGGGACAGAGAGAAATTATAGCAGAAGTTCAAGCGGAAGAAAATCAAAAGTTCGAAGTGCTTGAACAGGATCAGATAGAATTAGATAAATGTGTTAAGGAAGAAGAAATTGAAACAAAACAAAGCCCAATCCAGCACATACCTGAACCAGGCCAGTTTAGTAACCAGGCAGAAGAAGCTGAAATCAGACCTGGAACTAGTCAGACAGGAAGAGAAAAAGAAGAAAATGAAATAGAAGTGCCACAACTGAACGAGAATAAAAGAGCACTTGAAGAAACAAAACACAGTGGCAGTTAAAAGATTCAGAAAAGGAGATAAAGTACCGAGATTTGTCAAAAGACTGAGACTGAGACTAAAGACTATCGACTAAGAACTTGAGCAAGAAAATCAAGACTCCAGTAAAACTGATCAGTCTGGGACAAAACCAAAGAGAAGAAGTGCCCGAATAAAAAGACTGAATAACAAGTATCAGAGTCCTGAATGGACTTATATGGTGTTGGAAGACTTCGAAAACCTTGAAATAAGTGACGAAAGTGAAGAAGAATTGATTACTGACCAGACTGACAAAGAAGAGAAACCAACCTGAAAGTTGTCCTGAGTAAGCAACCTGTGCAAAGTTACAAAGAGGGATTGTAGCCTCTTTTGAGTCAAAATGTCTGATTCCTCTGTGAATGGAAGACCGAGACGAAATTGTTGTAAAACATGCTGCAAAGTATGTTTATGTAGTGTTGCATTAGTACTTATACTATGGATAGGACTAACAATAACTATTCCTTACATGATGAGAAAAGATACTAATTTCTACCCTACTAAATCCGTGACAAAGGACACAGAAGAACTGCAAACGAAAGATACACCACAAAGAGTAGAGACACAAGAGAAAGCAATTAGCCTTAGACAAACTAGAATGGACTTAGATGCACCAGATGAGGAAGGACTGCATTATCATAGAATCAAGAATAGAACTCATTTAAATGTATTTGCAAACCTTTTAGTACATTACGTAAAAGCAATGGAGATAGAAGACTGTTACGTCTGTATGAAGCTACCCCCTTCAGTAGCTGAGGGAGTGACCTACCATCACTTGCCACTAACATATGGAATTTCCTGTAGTATTTTAGCTAGTTTATTCTATAACAGAGGACCTTTACAGTATTATTACTCTAATTCAGATGTGATATTTTCTGAACTTCCTATACGTGGAAATCTGAATCCTGTACATACTAAGAGTGATGTAACACTTTATATGGGTGAATACTTTCTAACCATAGGTACAATAGATTTAGGTGAAGCACATAGAGATAACTTAACATGTTCATTACACGAACACGAGAAAATGTTTCTAAATATGGCAGAGAAAAGAAGAGAAAGTTTCCAAAAAAAAGCAAATGACAAAAGGCAGAAAACTCCTAAATGGGCTGAAAATATTGGGAGCACCTCAAATGGTGGAGCTAATGCTGCTATGTTGCTGGATTTCTAAAAGAAGGGGAAACTTTGTCTTCAGAGAGAAAAGACTAGTTACTATAATAACATATTCATTGGTTCCAGTGAATGCGAACACAATTACAAGGTAATGGAGGTTGGGGTTTCAAAAGTGGGTCAGAACCTGTGTGTCCCGGAATCTATTATATATGTGGGAACAAGGCTTATTTCAAATTGCCAGATCATTGGTATGGAAGCTGTTATTTTGGTATTGCCTTCCCAAAGATATACCAAGTAAATGAAGTTGCTGGAAGCAATGAAAACACTAATGGATTAATGCGTAGTAAAAGAGAAAGTGTAGGAGAAATAATAGGTGATATATTTAGTGCATTGATACCTACAGTGGGAGTGGCTCTGAATGCACACAGTATATTCCAGACAAAAGTGTTGAAATTAAGAAGTATGTGAAAAACATCACTAATTTGGAAAGAGAGCTCAAACCACTGGAGGTTGTTAGTGCCTGGAAGAGACTAACAGATGGTCTCTCCTCTGTAGGTAGTTGGTTTTCTAACCTAGGTAAAAGTCTTGTGAGTAAAATACTGATGCCAACAGCGGGAATAGGTTTATTAGTGTTCACTATAATAATTTGCTGCAAATATTGAAAGCACAAAAAGAAATATACTGTCAATAGGAGAGGGATAAAAAGGAATGTTGAAGAACTCGAACTAGAAGAAATGAATATTCAAATTTATAAAAGAGTGAAAAATTTTCATCCTAATAAAGATGCAGAGAAAAAGCTAAATAGAAAGTTTGAAGAGATTGAAATGGGTGAAATGTGAAAAGTTGGCATCTGGTTTCATTAATAGTGATGATTGTAAATATCATCAAAGAGGGGATTGATGGAGCAAGGATTTGCACGTTATGCGACTTGTTGAATTCATGAACCTCGAATAAACTTAACTACGTAATCAACCTGTTTTGTCTTACTAATCTACCCCTTGTATGACATTTGGGTGTCTGAGAGACGCTTGCTTATGTGTGTATTAACCTTAATAAGCTTTCATAATAAAATGGCTGCTGCTACGCGGGAATTTAGACTGCGCATGCGCCGGTCATAACCATGTGACGTGACGTATTCAATGTCTTTGAGGGAAAATCATTGCGCATGTGCAATAAAGCTAAAATGGCTGCTCTGTGTTCTCACATGCACTAAGCTTGCATTGCAGCTTTCGCAAAGCTGTCCGTTCTGCATAATCAATAATGCTATAGTTATTATAAAGTAATGGGTGAAGTATAGCAATTCATGGTATACAGTGAAATCATTTTTTCTATGTTTTAAAACTGTTTATTTTCCATTTCATGTACACTATGAAACTTGGCCTGTTGAATTTTGCTGTACCTCATTTTGAATGAAACTGCGTCTGCGCGAGATCCGCAAGTCTCCAGAGCAGATGACCTTTGAATAGCTGTCAAGGAGAAGATTGACTGAGAAGATGCTCCTGGGAACTTCACCTCATGAACTCTAAATAAAATACATTTATTGTTATAGGAAAGAATTTGTCATGAGAACCTGGAATTCAAGGGGTGGGTACAGAAATTGAATATTAAGCCTGAGAAAGTAAAAAATTTAGGTGGTGTGATGACTTAACCTCCTCCTCTGTCCAATCAAAATTGGGGATCCTTACACTTGCAACATTGGGGAGTGGTACACTGACCCGAAAACAGTATAACTAGCGTAGGTTTAGCTGGAGAAATTGTACGACTTGTCCGAATAGCTGACCTGTCACTGACCCAACGGACTCAATAGGTGACTAAAAGCAGAGAGCTGCGAAGCACTTTGCTGGGAGATTTGAGAAACTCATTTCGGGGTTTTAAGAATTGAAAGTGCTGGTGAAGAACTTTGCTGGGTGGTTCGCGAACCCAATCGGGGTTATTGGCAGAATCCTTGCAGAGAGGGAGTAGTGCAGGAGTTGCAACCGAAGCTGTGGGTGTTGGTCGTCCCCTTTGGTGAACTCGGTCCTGATCCAAATTCTGGGGTCATCCTGTCCTGACTGTCCATGAGCTGTACCTGCTCGCCTACTGGCACCTAAGTCCTTGAGGGTTCCTTCCTGTCTTTTCCAACTGACCTGTGGCCAGGGTTGGTCTTCACTCTATCCTAGGTAAATATAAAGTCTGTCTGCGTGATTGCTTATCTACATTTTGCATTTCAATTCTTGAATATTTCAAAGCGTAATTGCATATGTTCCCTTTTTCTCCCCTGTCCCTTGATAAATGAGATTTCATGCATTACTTGTCTATTAGCATGTTCAAATTTTCAACCTACCTTTAGTCAAATAAATTGTTTCTATTTTAGTATATGCTCCTTATCTTACCCTCCCTTTAGGAGATAAGCTGAATTTAATAGTATATTCCAATCTTACCTACCCTTGAGTATTTAGTTAAATTGAATCTTGAATTGAAGTTTTCTTTAACTGCTATAAAGTCTTTGGGTATAGCATGTTCCCTTTCTTTACCCTCCCTTAATCAATGTTGCGAAAGATTGTTATCTAAAATAGCATGTTCCTTGTTCTTATCTTCCCTTTCAGTTGCTGATCTTGAATGCTTAGCATACTCTATCTCTTGCATAGTTATACTTTACTCATGATATTGATTACAGATAGCTTAATTTGCTTCAATTTGATGTTTATGACATATGATGATGATGATTAGATAAAGTTTTGAACCTACCCGGAGTCTGTGGTTATTTGATTTTACAAATGTTATAAATGTTCTTGACTATCTGATTCTTAACTCAACTCCCTGATCCTATGTGTTTAGGTTCCTAGTATCTACATTGCTAGGTTATAGATATAGGAATCAGAAGTGTAGAAATCTCAAGTTAAACTGATAGTTAGAGCGTGAGTTACCCAAGTGAATGTTAAGGTGTAAGAAAATTATGGGCCCAGGTGAGTATTAGTAAAAATATCCTAGCTTGGTAACCTGCGCGCTCTATCACCACGTGTCTGATATTGACCACGCTGGAGAATATCCTTATTGTACCACTGGCATCTTAAGCATGGGCGAATTTTGCGGATCTCGCGTTCGCGAATTTTGCGGATTTGCGAACTCGCAATCCGCAAAATCCGCGAATTCTTGCGAATTTGCGGATTTTTTTTTTTTTTTGTGTTCGCAAGGATTTCTGCCAGTTCGCGAGGGTTTCGTACCAGTTCGCAATTGCGAACTTACATTTCGTCGCGCAACGGTCGCGAATTATGTTGTTTCTACGTCTGGTTCATCATCACAGGTTCCCAGCACCCTCTGTTTCACCACTGCAACCCTCTGTTACATCAATGCCACCCTCTGGTTCATCATTACTGTAGATTATGGGGGGGGAAAGCAAGCACACCATCCCTGCTTCAACTCAGATGAATTAATTTGGGGTTAGTTTATTAATGTGTCACTGTTTTAAAATTCCAGTCTGGCACCTGCTTCCTTATCTGTAATTTTGCTTTCTGTTGCAGTGCATTTTTTTCCCCAGGACCTTCTTTGTGGCCTACTTGTAGCTATTGTATGAGCCTGCTGTGAGGGTCAGAGCAGGGTCATACAATTGTTGCAACTAGCAACTGAATTCTGGAGGGGCCCCAGTCAGGAAGCACTACCGGGAATTGTTACTAATGATGAGTTTGAACTCTTGCCCCTGCCGAGTGCTTTCACTTTTGAAAAACTCGTTTTTCTGCAATTTCGCGGGGTTCGCGGGGTGCGAACACGCGCAAGATCGGATTCGGAAGCCGCAAATTCGTGCGAATATGCAATTTGTTTTTTTTGCGGCGTGTTAGTTGGCAAGGTTTTGTGCGTTTTTGCGAGCCGCTCGTAGCGCAAGACGCGAAGTTACCCTCGCGGTCGTTCAAGGGCGCAGCCATCTTGTTTGCCTGACGTATTTCCGTTTCCGGGCGCGAAGTGTAATCTCGCAAAGTCCGCGGTTTGCCAGTACAGTCTCACGCGTGTTCGCAAGGAAAATCTCGCGCGAACTTACCCGCGCGGTCGTGAACGGGCGCGGCCATCTTGTTTCTCATTCATTGCTATGGTTCTGGGCATGGTCTTTGTATCCTCTGTCAATCTCTGCCATCCTTTGCTTGTTTGAAGTTTTTTTTATCTATTTTACTTATTATCTATCCCTCTATTTTTCTAGCCCTATATTTTTGTGTTTACTGCTACTTTTGGTTAATTTTAAACTACTTTTGTAAACTCTTTTCTTTTCTTCTCTTCCCTATTCTATTTTCTTTATTCCTTTCCGCCCAGACCATGGTGAAGGGAGCCGGGAAGCATCCCGAGAAGGGGAAGGGTCCCGCACCCCGTGTCCGGCTCCCGTGCGGGCGTTTGAGGGGGGAGCTAGTGATGCCACGGGAGATCTTTACCCCGGAGGAGGTGGCCCAACTCATTTTTTATGTTCAGCGCCGCCTCCCCAGGACCATCATGGGAGGCGGCAAGATCAGTGCCGGGTACGGGGCCCGGGAGCGCCGGAAGCGGTGGGAGAAGGTGTGCCAGGCCATTTACCACCACTCTCGGGTCTGGCGCACCTACAACCAGGCCACCCACCGCTGGACGGATGTCCTGACCCGTGAGCGAGATCTGCTCGACCTCCTTGGCCTTGAGATCCCCGGGCTTGGTGAGTAGTAGTAGCTATGTCTTTACTACTATGTTTTCTACTGCTGTGTTATTATATTGCAAATTTTTGTTTTTTACCAAGAGCAATAATGCTGCTCATTACATTGTAGGTACATTTTATTTCAAAATCTTCTGTGCATTTCAGGTACACTGCTCTCCTTCTCAGTAGTGTTGCTACTATGCTTATTTGTTTTAGATTTTGTGTTCATTTCATTGGCCTGTGAAATTATGTATGAGTGTAGTTGAAAGAACTGCGCAATGCTACACACTAAGGTTCAGATTTTTAATTACCGGCGCATCCCTGCAAAGTTGCAGGGATGCGCCAGTAATTGTGCGTCACGCCACCATCACCCATGGTGCGCCGTATTACAATGCGGCGCGCCATGGGCCCAAAACGTCACCAAAGCGTTACGCATCTGTGCCGTAAAGGTGGCGCATTGCTGGAGTTGCGTCGCAACGATGGTGCAGCTCCATCAATTCTCTGGGGTGCCCTATCTCCCCAATGCTGCGTCAAGCCGTACGTCTGCTTCAAGCAGGCGCAGGGTTTGAGTCACGCATCATTGTCCTCAAAGTGACTGATTGAAATCTTGTAGATTTCCCTCAGCCACTTTTAGGATGCGTTCCTGCGCAGGAACGCCCTCCCTTGCGCCGGAACACCCCTATTGGCGCAGGGCTTTACAACGTGATGCATCTCCCAGATGCGTCACGTTGTTAATATACGCCGCACCATTGCGCCTCTTTTGTGCTGTCGCTGCGTCACAAAAGTCACGCAACAATGGAGCAAAAGAGCCGCAAGGGCCTTATAAATCAGCCCCTACAGACTCAAGTCCAGTCCTTCCTTTGTACACATGGCGATAAGAAGAAATAGTGGTGGTGGATTAATAGTTTGAGTATTTTAATGACTGGTGAATGTAGTAGGAAACTTTAGTGTTGTCGCTGATCTTCAATCACGATGGACTTTGGCTGTCACTTTGCGTGCTGCGGACTGCTGCCTGCCAATCCTAGGCAAACCTTTTTAGTACTTTGTTTAGTGAGTTACATAGGGTAGTTTCCAATTCGACGGTCCGCAAATCAAGCAATACTAAAGTAATGACGTAGTCGACCACATGAGATTGGTCAATAATATATCCCGTGGAGTCGTTCCCTATTTGCTATTTCGCAAACATATTTTGTTACTTTGTTAGTTCTTTTTTAAATGTTTGATTTGGTTGAGAAATAAATATCATCCATGTTTTCTGTTTTTCTTTCTTTCATGTTGTACATCAGCTTCCCCCAGGGGCAAGAGGAGGACACAGGAGGAGGAGGAGGAGGGTGCTGTTGTCGATGCAGGCCAGGACCGGGCAGTCGAGGGCTCCTTTGCTGGCCCCAGTAAGTTTTAATTTTAATATAGAGTACTTATTTTTTCCTAGCGTTCCTCATTCGATTTTTTCTAAATCGTCTTTGATCTTCTTGTAGACAGGATCTAAATTCTTATCCCTATGACTCCGTGTGGTATTACTAGATTATTCTTATTAGTCTGTCTGTGTAGCTAACTAAGATTGCACATTTGGCATTTCCATTGGACTCCCATTCTAGTCAGCAATAGCTCTATGCACTGAGTGTAGTCCTCTGGGATTGTCCATAATGTCTTTTCAAGTATTCTAAATGTTTATGCTTTGACCATTGCCAACAATAAAAAGGTGAATGACCACCACCAAGAAATAATAAGATACTACTTTACTTTTGGTTTGGATAGGACAATCCATTCTACTACTGTTGCAGGGACAAATCTGCACAAACAGAACTATGGACACTAAATAATGCATCGCTTAGCTTATCAATTATAATAGGTGCTGTAACTGTTAGACTTTCCACATACCTCAGTGATAACAGACTTTGTAGTTGAACCCCCAATCTCCTTACTGACTAGATAGTGTGGCAGAGTCATTTAGCTCCCAAAGTCACCGATGGCAGAGGCACGGACTCATGCTTGCAAAAATTCGAAAACCTTTAGCTCATCCACTCTAGTCTGGAGGACCAAAAACCACAGAGTCTATTTAAGTTTAAAAGCTTTATTAAAAGTAAACACATTTATTAAATTCAAGTTTGTCATAAAAGTGAACGTGTAACTGAAAATGGAAAAGTGCTTAGTGCTGACGATTAATTGGACACATTTCTTGTGGTCGAGCCGAGCTCTCACCTGGTTTGAACTTGATCCTGCTCGTGTTCTTAGAAGTCAAGGTTCTGTCTGTTAGGAGAAAAAGTGGTGCGTGTTAAAAAGTAAAAAGCAAACATTCATCAGTTGTGCCAAAAAGTGCAGCAAGACAACAGCCTTCCCTGGAAAAAGGGACATTTTTACTCTAGAGTACACAGTCAAAAATTATTAAATTGTACACTTTTTTTCACATTTCTTTCTTCCTCCTAGACCAAATATTATATAGTAGTGAGTGGTGTATTCTAACATTATTAAATGTACTTTGTAGGTGGAACATCTGGAGACGGGGCCAGCGCGGAGGTGGTGGCATTGGACGAGGAGGACAACTCTGGGGAGGAGGCGGTGCAAGTGCCGGAAAAGGACATGCCTGTGAGGGTTCACACGGTGGTGGCGGGCAGAGGTAAGCTATACATTCCTTAGTCATTGAGATTGAAGACTGCAGAGTGTGCTTTCTGCACGGGTGTATTATAAAAAAAGCAGGTAGTAGCCTCCTCTAAATGTACTTCGACTTAGCTGTGAAGTTTTTGGCGAGAAGAATCCCAATCAGATCTGAGGTGAACTTGATGGATGGGATGAACGAAAAGCGAAAGAAGGGTGTAAGTAAGTGTGGAAGCACGAGAAATGTAATGATGACTGGCAAAGAAGAATGATATGTGTTTGCTTGGTCCCCGAGGTGGCTGGGAAGGTAAGAAAATGGTATGGTGCATGGCTGGGTGAATGATGAAGCAAGGATGGGTGGAAGGAGAACAGCCTGGGTGGGTGAGACAGAAACTGTATGTGTGCAATATACTTTGAATGGATGGATGCCTGGATCATTCATGGTACTATCTGACTCTTAGATAGCATATGTGAATCTAGAGAGAGTAGACGGTCACTGGATGAACTAAGTGTTACTTTGAAGAGCATGTAACACCGCACCCGTCCCGCACGTCCGTTCCAGTGTAGGAAAGGCAAGGAAAAGAAGTTGTAACGTTGTCCAAAGACTACCATGAATAGTAGCAGTAGTTTGTATTGCAACTGCAAGCACAGCATATATCCAGTTATTACGGTGGGCACTCCCTACCTCCCTTAATAACTTTAGTTTAGTAGTAGTACGTCATTCATGTGTGGGGGTATCACTGTTCACTCAATAATAAGCAAAGCACCTAAAGTCATCCCATATGTCATCAAATACATCCCATGTGAAGTGATAGATAATCAGATAATTTAGCTTCTTCATTTTCCTTTTCTAATACTCATTTGCACTGTAGGGTGAAAGCTAAATTAATTAAGCAGTAGCCCTTTTAACAGAGTATTCTCAGTGCCACCCGTAATAGAAAAGTAAGAGCTTCACCACCTGCATGTACTGGACCGGTACAGTAACGCAAGTCTGTCTCACTCACCATGGTGTGCGTCTGTTTTTCTCGGGTGCAAGTTCACTGCGCTGGCTGCCGGCTTGCATAAGATAACGTACCAATTTTCCTAAACAAGAGAGAAGAAGAAGAATAAGAGTGGTGTACTGTCATAGTCGACTGTAATAGAAGTCCATAGTGCTCGTAGAATTTGTTCCTTAAACTCCCACTAATGTTAGAGCAAGGATGAAGAAGTCGGAGGTTACATAGATACTGTCCTCAATAGTTATGCACTGTGCTTTCAATTTGCTACTTGTACTGTGACAACTTTCTGCTCAATCATTTTGTGTTAATCTTAAGGAGCATTGGTTACAGACTATGTCTTTCTTTTTTCATGTAGTTGCTCCTTCCAAATCCAAGACACCATCAAGGAGGAAGGAGCTGGCTCGAATGGCCCGGCAACGGAGGCTGGATGCCACTGTTGCTGAATATCGGCGGCTGGTGTCCCTGGAGGAGGAGGAGACGCAGTCTGGAACAACAACAACGTCCACTGGGACAGCTGCCTCCTCCTCCGTGCGGGCTGCCAGCCAGCGCAGTGCTCCAGCGGTACGGAGCCGGGCTACCAAAGCCAAACGCCACCGCCCAGCAGCAAAGAAAGCAGCTGCCCCTCACAGGATTTGCAAGGCACACCGGCGCCGCTTATCCCTCAGACTGTCCTACCTGGAGCAGGAGGTCCATAATTATAAGAACGTGGTGGAGGGCCTCCGCTTCGAACTTGCCACCCTCCGCAAGGAGCATGATGCCCTGGCTGCTAATTCCAACAGCACCCTGCCATAGTGTCCCTTGCCCCTTTTTTAGAGACTTTTGGGGGGTGGGAATTGGGAGTTGTGATTTTTGGGGACTTTTGAAGGACAATCGTTGGGGTTAGGGAGGGTCTTGCGGGAGATTCTTTTGTTAGGGCTATAAAAATATACTTTTTGAAACTTTATCTGACCATACCTGTTTTTTACTGCTTTTGAGTCTGGTGGGTGGGGGTTTAACATAACAGTAAGTTTGTTTTCCTGAATAGTCCTAGGACTTTAGTAGTACTACCGTCAATCAAATCTCTCGTCTCTCCTAATACTCCATTATACTACCTCCAACCAAACGCCTATCTTACCTGTAATTTCTGTTTGCAAGTAGGGCTAGGCCCAGGGCTGGCTCCACGGGAAACAGCAAATAAGGTTGGCAATCCTGGGCGGATAAAATTTCCTCATAGCGGTGGTACTAGTGGTGTGACACAGTGGCAGTTGCTTGCCTATGAAAAAAAGAAAATGAAATCTGGTTTGTCCTCCTGAGCAATACAAAGGTACAATACAGAATATAGCAGGTGACAGAAGTACACTAGAACAGTGCCACGTTGTAGCCTAACAAATGTTAAAGTATAACTAATTCGGTTGAAGTTCTTTGACATTAGCCATGGGTCTTTGTCAAGCAGAGTAAGAATATATCCTCGGATTTCTTCACCAGCCTGTTGCTATCACCTTATCCTCCCCAGCAAGTGTGTGGATTTATTGCTGTAATTTAGTCACACATCAATCAAAACCACACAGCCCGGGGGAAGAGGGTTAGGGTTTGAAAAATGGATGGGTACGGGGGTTTTTGGGAAAGGTTTTGGGAGACAAGAAAAAGTAGCACAGCATGGACGAACAATTGTGAACATAAACAAATCTTTGGGTACAAACCTATCCATCAATCTTTGAAAGTGCATACACTACTGTAACTGCATGCATGTCAGTTAAAAGTAATTAGTACTTTCGACAACTGTGGAAGAAAGAATGCGACAGTACAGGGCGTGGGTGGAAATATTGATAACTATATTCAACATAAGGTCTCTGTAGCCAGATACCTGAGAGCCTTGCTGGTCACTATAAATCCATTCACAACAACACTCAATGGGGTTGGTCTGGAAGGTGTCAGGTTTACTCCCCGTGATCCAGTCGATGCAAATATGGTTCCACCTCCAAATGTCACCAACACCCAGAAGTGTAAACACAGGGTGTTCGAGGCATTAGGCGGGGGAGAAAAATAACAAACTAAAATAAAAAATGTGGGATGGGTAAAGGTAGGGTCAGCAGGGAAAGGATACCTGTAACAGAAGACAAGACAGGCATCAGTGAAGTGCTGTCCTAACATACAAGGGTACTCTCATATAGTCTCACTAAATAGTCTGCAAGTCTCCCGCCTACTCATGGGAAATGTAGTTTCATAGTACGGTAGGCGCTTAGGGGCTGCGTAACCTGACAGAAGGTATAGTAGATAGAAAAGGAGAAATTGCTTTTTTTCTAGGTGTCCCCTCACTCACCAGGGTTGCCCCTTGGTGACATGCTTCATCATTGGGGCCATCCCAGTCCTCTACGGCCTGGGGCGTGCTGCGACTTGCGAATTACGTAGGAGCACTTACAAATGACTATGTGTGGTGCAGATGTGATAGTGGAGTGGACTAAGTGATGTGTTAAGGGATCAATGTAGAAGCAGAGAGAGAGCCAAGAAATGCAGTCACAGTCAGAGAAAAAGGCAAGGGATACTGTATCTATGTGGTTGTAGTGGTCCTGTTGGAAGTGGTAAGTAAGTTGCCCGCAGAAAAAAAATCCTCCTATTAGCGGCACTCCTCCATTGCAGCCGACGCTTCGTCCATCGATGTTGGTCACCAGAAGACACCCTGTCCACTGCCTGCCTGATGCTGAATTGTGGCTCGCTACTGTGAAGCCTGACTCCATCCTTTTTTCCCCATTGCAGAGACTGAAACCCGGCGTGTAATTATTCAACGAAAAACAGGAAGTGATATAATATTACAACACCACTGATAAATAAATATAAGGTATGTAGGCTGTGGAGTGCAAAAAGTCACAATTTGTTTTTCCTAGTAGACAGTACAATGTTTTTGAAAGTGCGTACTCTGAGTCACCTTTTGAAGGATAAATAAGTATGGGCAAATTAATGTATCGGATCTTGCCCCTCAAGCTAGGTGTACTGTAAACTGTGTTTTAGAACAAAATTAGATCTTCCTAGCAGTGCTCCCACCCAGACCCTTACTAAAGCCAGTCGCAAAAATGTAGAAGACCCCCAATCAAATCTCAAAAAACGAGGCCTAGCAGAAAACTGGTGACAAAACTTACTTTGAAAGTAAAAGTAGGCCGAAGTACCCTAATTACCCATTACCCACCGTGGATTGCATTCAAACCACTTGCAAGCAACCAAGCAAAAGTAGCCATAGCCAGCATCGCTCCAAGACTCGAAATCCCCCCCACTCAAACACATGCAATAGAAATACTGCTAACCCTAACGAACCCTAAGTTAAGAATAGTGGCAAAGGCTTTCTTTAACTATGCCAAATCCCCCCTTTCCCACCATGGATTTTCTTCAAATGACTTGCAACCAAAATTACACATTCTCACGAGTGCTCTAAGACCCCAGAACTCAGTTTGAAAAATCTAGAACACCCCGAAACACATGCAATCCTGCTGCTAGGGCTAACCCTAACGAACCCTAAGTTACAAAAAGTGCCAAAACTAAAGGCTTTTCCGCGCGGATTTTGTCCCAACCACTTCTACCCGGTATTAGACCTTCCCAGGAATGCCCCAAGACCCGGCAACCCACCCGCCAAGAAGCATAACACCCCCAAACAGGCCAAAAGCAAAATCTCATACTTGCAATATTTCTGGGCCTTCGGTCCAAACGCGCTGCGTAGCTAGGCCATAAGTCGGGGTTGGCACGACAGATTTCCTGAAAAGCAAATGCAATCAAGATTAGAGTGTCCCAGCAGTGCTCCCAGACCACGAAACTCACCCGCAAACACCAGGAAGCCCCCCAAACAGGCCCCCGAAAACGCTACATAGAGCAAAATGTCAGAAATAGCCCAAAAAAAAAATCGGCCTGGATTTTGTCCCAACCACTTCTACCCGGTATTAGACCTTCCCAGGAATGCCCCAAGACCCGGCAACCCACCCGCCAAGAAGCATAACACCCCCAAACAGGCCAAAAGCAAAATCTCATACTTGCAATATTTCTGGGCCTTCGGTCCAAACGCGCTGCGTAGCTAGGCCATAAGTCGGGGTTGGCACGACGGATTTCCTGAAAAGCAAATGCAATCAAGATTAGAGTGTCCCAGCACTGCTCCCAGACCACGAAACTCACCCACAAACACCAGGAAGCCCCCCAAACAGGCCCCCGAAAACGCTACATAGAGCAAAATGTCAGAAATAGCCCAAAAAAAAATCGGCCTGGATTTTGTCCCAACCACTTCTACCCGGTATTAGACCTTCCCAGGAATGCCCCAAGACCCGGCAACCCACCCGCCAAGAAGCATAACACCCCCAAACAGGCCAAAAGCAAAATCTCATACTTGCAATATTTCTGGGCCTTCGGTCCAAACGCGCTGCGTAGCTAGGCCATAAGTCGGGGTTGGCACGACGGATTTCCTGAAAAGCAAATGCAATCAAGATTAGAGTGTCCCAGCAGTGCTCCCAGACCACGAAACTCACCCACAAACACCAGGAAGCCCCCCAAACAGGCCCCCGAAAACGCTACATAGAGCAAAATGTCAGAAATAGCCCAAAAAAAAATCGGCCTGGATTTTGTCCCAACCACTTCTACCCGGTATTAGACCTTCCCAGGAATGCCCCAAGACCCGGCAACCCACCCGCCAAGAAGCATAACACCCCCAAACAGGCCAAAAGCAAAATCTCATACTTGCAATATTTCTGGGCCTTCGGTCCAAACGCGCTGCGTAGCTAGGCCATAAGTCGGGGTTGGCACGACGGATTTCCTGAAAAGCAAATGCAATCAAGATTAGAGTGTCCCAGCAGTGCTCCCAGACCACGAAACTCACCCACAAACACCAGGAAGCCCCCCAAACAGGCCCCTGAAAACGCTACATAGAGCAAAATGTCAGAAATAGCCCAAAAAAAAATCGGCCTGGATTTTGTCCCAACCACTTCTACCCGGTATTAGACCTTCCCAGGAATGCCCCAAGACCCGGCAACCCACCCGCCAAGAAGCATAACACCCCCAAACAGGCCAAAAGCAAAATCTCATACTTGCAATATTTCTGGGCCTTCGGTCCAAACGCGCTGCGTAGCTAGGCCATAAGTCGGGGTTGGCACGACGGATTTCCTGAAAAGCAAATGCAATCAAGATTAGAGTGTCCCAGCACTGCTCCCAGACCACGAAACTCACCCACAAACACCAGGAAGCCCCCCAAACAGGCCCCCGAAAACGCTACATAGAGCAAAATGTCAGAAATAGCCCAAAAAAAAATCGGCCTGGATTTTGTCCCAACCACTTCTACCCGGTATTAGACCTTCCCAGGAATGCCCCAAGACCCGGCAACCCACCCGCCAAGAAGCATAACACCCCCAAACAGGCCAAAAGCAAAATCTCATACTTGCAATATTTCTGGGCCTTCGGTCCAAACGCGCTGCGTAGCTAGGCCATAAGTCGGGGTTGGCACGACGGATTTCCTGAAAAGCAAATGCAATCAAGATTAGAGTGTCCCAGCAATGCTCTCAGACCACGAAACTCACCCACAAACAGACGGAACCCCCCCTAAGAGCACCTCAAAGGCAAGCAAGTCATCAAAAACACAAAAAATTTTCCGCCTCGGATTTGGCACAAACCACTTTTAGTGCTTCCCAGCAATGGCCCCAGACCCGTCAACTCACCTGCAAAGAGGTAGAACAACACCCCCACAAGTGCTGAGTCTTTCTTCATTGGGCGTAAACCAGCCCTCTGCTTTGATGGAAATAGGAGTCTGGAGGAGGAGGATAGAGGAGCATGTTCTTCTGAACTTGTGAACCTGAGGAATGCAGACTGCGGCACCTTCAAATAAATTAGCAAACAAGTGAAGACAGTTCTGCTGATGGGCTTGTTTTTGTGATTATCTGATTAAAGTTTGAATTATATTAACTGTGCACAACAAAGAAAGACAGACACACAGGAATAAAAGTGAATAAGGATGAAAAAGAAAGTTATTGATTCGTTGTCTCATTTTCAGGGCTCGAAGTCGGTATCACGGTCCAGGAATAAGAATAAGGCTTCGTCATCATACTCTGCGAATTCAGCCAGGGTGAGGTCAGTGCCACCTGACAGAGTAGAAATTCCCTCATCTATGGTGCTGGCCACCTCCTCTTCATCCGGCACGCTCTCTCGTACTCTTATATCTGGTGGTATGAGGTGCTGATTCATCTTGATCATTGTTAACCTCTCCACATTTTTGGGCGAGAGGCGGCTCCGTTTGGGAGTTACAATCCCACCAGCCGCACTGAAAACCCGTTCAGAAGACACACTTGCGAGTGGGCAAGACAAGTAGTTTAAAGCCAGGTTGGTGAGCTGTGGCCACAATTCTTTTTTCCCATGCCAATACGCCAATGGGTCAGAATTAACATAGACCTCTGTGGAGTCATTCAGATAGTCATTCACCATCGACTCAAGGTCCTCCTCCAAGGTTCCTCCACTTTGCGTAGCTCTTGCTGTGCCTCTGACCTTTTGAGAACCAAACCCACGCAGAGCTAGCCAATCCTCTTCAGCCTCCAATGTTTCTGTTGTCTTTCGTGCAGATGATCCGGTTGCCGGTGTCTTTAACGGCTGAGAGGTCACTTGTGCCACAGCCACAGGTGCAGAAGTGGATTGTTTTGACTGAGGATGGCCTGCTGATGTACTGCCATTTCCTTCAATTTCCAGCCGTTCTGTTTCAAACTTCTTGGCTGACAAGGCTAGCCAACGTTTGTACTTTGTAACATCTTCATCAGCAAAAGGAAAGAATGCTCTGCCTGCCAGCGCCTTTTTGTAGCGTGGATCCAGAATAGTAGCACAAATGTAATGCTGTTCTGAGTGGATCTTTTTAAGACGTTCATCACCTTGTAGGAGCTCTAATAATTGCTCAGCCAGAAGCAAAGAGTCTTTCTTTTTGTCATCTTTTCGAAACACAGAACACACCTCCTTCAGTTGGTCCTCCAGCATGTACAACAATGGGATAGCTTTTCCCAAATTAGAGTCCTCCTTGCTGACTGCACGCGTGAAGACCTCAAAAGGACGAAGCATGCGTGTTAGGCTTTCAACTATGTTCCATTGCGGCCCACCCATCCTCAGCTCCTCTATACCCTCTTTCAAGAAATATTGATCGAGTTGCGTATACTGCTCATACAGACGCTCAAGCATGTAGAAGGTTGAGTTCCAACGTGTTACCACCTCCTGGATGAGTGCTTTCACTGGCATTTGACATTGATATAGCATGCTCCTCAGCTGCTTGCGGGCCTTAAAAGAATGCCTGAAATGCTTGCAAATTTTTCGGCAGTTCTCCAATACACTGTACGCTGCACTGCGTTTATTACCCAAGAATTTTTGGACAACCAGGTTTATACAGTGCGCCAAACACGGCACTCTGAAATAGTAACCGTCCCTCATGGCCTTAACTATATTGGAGCCATTGTCCGTGGAAACATAACCAACCTTGCGTTTTAGTGGGGACAGACAGTTAAGGACCTTTGTGTTAAAGACATCCAAAATGTTTTCTGCTGTGTGACGTTTCTCCAAACCAAACATGGCTAGTGTTGCATGTTTCCGAGCACCTTTAAAAACAATGTTAGTGTCAACACCTGAGTTTAGCTTTGCTTTAGCCCCTGAAAAAGAGACCCAGTGTGCAGTGATGCACATGTAATCAGCGCCTGCGCCACTGGTCCACATGTCTGTTGTCAGATGTATAGTGTGAACAGCACTCTTCTGCAAAGCTGCCCCAATCACCTTCAGAACATCTTCATGTAGTGCTGGAACCGCAACTCGGGCAAAATAGAACCGGCTAGGAACCTTCCATTTAGGGCAGAGCGCTGTCACTATTTCTAGAAAACCAACCCCTTCTACAAAAGAAAAAGGGAGAAGGTCCAGAGCTAGCATTTTAGCCAGCTTAGTGTTATACAGACGGGTCATTGGGTGGTTGCGTTCATATTGCGCTTCTGTAAACAACATCTTTTTAATGTTGCCCTGGACCAATGATTTACGGGATGATGATGATCTCTTCGACCCAGTTACGCTCGCTGATGAACTTTTCCGCATTGATGTCTCACTCTCTCCCACACTCTTAGAGTGGCTCCCATGGGGTGTGCTGCTGACATGGGAACTGGGTGTAAGTGAAGTGTTTGAATCGTCTTCTTCTACCTCCTCGTCATCAGCAGATGACAAATCAACGTTTTCATTACGTGCAATTCCGGCTTTCTTGACCGCCTCTAGGTGCGGAAACCATTCGACAGCGTGCCTTCTCTCAAGATGACCTCTCTGGCCTCCGGTACCATAGTTAGAACCAAGCTTACCACGACTAAATCGAAGCTTACAAAGGCTACAAATGGCTATGTTTTCCTTTTTTGGGCAAACACTAAAGAAGTCCCAAACTGGAGACTTGAAATGTCTTCGGGGGCCGGAGGAGGCGGCGATACTGGTGGTGGTGGTCCTGCTGCTAATGACAGATGAAGTGGAGGATGTGGATTGCCGAACTTCAGTACGTTTTGCACTTTCACCACCACGAATTGAGGTCGAGGACGAGGTGGGTACCTTCTTGCGAAGAAATATGGAAGCGGTAGGTTTTGGTGTACTACTTAACTCCAAATCTAATGATTCCATTTCCATTGCCTCCTCGCCGACATCATCATCACGCTCAGCAGCTTCTCGGGATAGGGTCAAAATGTCTCTTTGCTGCATGCCCGGTGGGGCTGCAGTGACCTTTGTGATGACTGGCTCGTCGTCATCGTGAGAGGCTTCATCACCAGCAGTATCTGTCACTTCTTGTTGAGCCTCATCACACTCCATAGGTTTGAGTTTTTGGACGACCTTCCTTTTACGCTTAGGTGCCGGTGTCAGATCATGGTGTGCCTCTGCCTCACTGTCAGACCGCAGTTGTGGTTCCCAAGACAGATCACTTGCACCAGAACGAGGTGGGCTTGAAGAAGATGTAGACACCCCCCTTGATCTTTTCCTTGCTAGGGATGTGGAAGACAATGAATGATCATCAGGAGGAGTGGCTTCCAATGATACCTCAGCTTCAATGTCGATTTCCAAATGTGCCCCTACTTCGGGAGGAACAACTATTGTGGGCACTTGTGAACCTCCATGCACCTTTGCTTGCGCATCTCCTTTTGCTGCCTCTCCTTCCACATGTACTTGGGCGTGTACTTGCACATGGTGTTGTTGCGGCTGTGGTTGTTCAACACTTGTCAGATGAGTTACAACAACCTGTGTTGATTCAGGGACATTGCTGCTACTTTCTTGCGATGAGCCAACATCACTGGTCGATGGTGATTGGAGAAGTACACTGACTGCCTCTGAAGCACTCAAGGGCTTTGACTTAAGTTGCCTTGGTGGTGGAGGCACTGAACCCAATGGAGCAGGGGTGCTGCTCTCAGGTTGGTCCCCAGCAGATCCTGCTGCTGCAGGCGTACTTTTTTTTTTGCTCCCAAAAAAAGTGGCGGGTGGCACACCAGCCTCCTTGGTAACTTGCTTCTTCTGCTCCTTACTAGCAACTTTCTTGCTAGAGGAGCTACGGAGAACTTTCTTTGGGGGCGGGGCCATCTTCTTCAGAGCAGGTCAGACAGCAGGCCGCAGTTGCACGAATTGTAGAGTTGTCTGAGGCCAGACGTGACGTCGCGTGACGTTATGCTGCACACACACACCGCTGCAGGACTTCTTCCTGGCACTGGTGGTTCTCTTGAGTCTTGTGCACCTAAAAAAAATGGAAGACAGAGGAACATCAGTTCAGTTATAGAGCACAAAAAAATCGAAAAACACTGCAAAATCAGCACAATCCCAATCCATCCATGCCCTCCATAATGTTTAAATTCAAGACAACCCACAGAAAGACTAGGCCCATGCAAGACTCACTACCCCTGGGCATAAATAAAGGTTGAAAAGTAGGCAAAATGGTTGGAGGCCTAACAACAAAGCCTGCATTCAAAATGGCCACTTGCCTGCCAGCACATGGCCAGTGCCTGTAGCTGCACTCAAAATGGCCACCAGCCACATGGCATGTCCCTCCCCATGAACACCCCCAAAAATCGAAAAACACTGCAAAATCAGCACAATCCCATTCAATCCATGGCCTCCATGATGTTTAAATTCAAGACAACCCACAGAAAGACTAGGCCCATGCTAGACTCAAATACCCCTGGTGAAAAGGCCACAAGTACAGGCCCAAAAATCGAAAAACACTGCAAAATCAGCACAATCCTATTCCATCCATGGCCTCCATGATGTTTAAATTCAAGACAGCCCACAGAAAGACTAGGCCCATGCTAGACTCAAATACCCCTGGTGAAAAGGCCACAAGTACAGGCCCAAAAATCGAAAAACACTGCAAAATCAGCACAATCCCATTCAATCCATGGCCTCCATGATGTTTAAATTCAAGACAACCCACAGAAATACTAGGCCCATGCAAGACTCACTACCCCTGGGCATAAATAAAGGTTGAAAAGTAGGCAAAATGGTTGGAGGCCTAACAACAAAGCCTGCATTCAAAATGGCCACTTGCCTGCCAGCACATGGCCAGTGCCTGTAGCTGCACTCAAAATGGCCACCAGCCACATGGCATGTCCCTCCCCATGAACACCCCCAAAAATCGAAAAACACTGCAAAATCAGCACAATCCCATTCAATCCATGGCCTCCATGATGTTTAAATTCAAGACAACCCACAGAAAGACTAGGCCCATGCTAGACTCAAATACCCCTGGTGAAAAGGCCACAAGTACAGGCCCAAAAATCGAAAAACTCTGCAAAATCAGCACAATCCTATTCCATCCATGGCCTCCATGATGTTTAAATTCAAGACAGCCCACAGAAAGACTAGGCCCATGCTAGACTCAAATACCCCTGGTGAAAAGGCCACAAGTACAGGCCCAAAAATCGAAAAACACTGCAAAATCAGCACAATCCCATTCAATCCATGGCCTCCATGATGTTTAAATTCAAGACAACCCACAGAAATACTAGGCCCATGCAAGACTCACTACCCCTGGGCATAAATAAAGGTTGAAAAGTAGGCAAAATGGTTGGAGGCCTAACAACAAAGCCTGCATTCAAAATGGCCACTTGCCTGCCAGCACATGGCCAGTGCCTGTAGCTGCACTCAAAATGGCCACCAGCCACATGGCATGTCCCTCCCCATGAACACCCCCAAAAATCGAAAAACACTGCAAAATCAGCACAATCCCATTCAATCCATGGCCTCCATGATGTTTAAATTCAAGACAACCCACAGAAAGACTAGGCCCATGCTAGACTCAAATACCCCTGGTGAAAAGGCCACAAGTACAGGCCCAAAAATCGAAAAACACTGCAAAATCAGCACAATCCTATTCCATCCATGGCCTCCATGATGTTTAAATTCAAGACAGCCCACAGAAAGACTAGGCCCATGCTAGACTCAAATACCCCTGGTGAAAAGGCCACAAGTACAGGCCCAAAAATCGAAAAACACTGCAAAATCAGCACAATCCCATTCAATCCATGGCCTCCATGATGTTTAAATTCAAGACAACCCACAGAAATACTAGGCCCATGCAAGACTCACTACCCCTGGGCATAAATAAAGGTTGAAAAGTAGGCAAAATGGTTGGAGGCCTAACAACAAAGCCTGCATTCAAAATGGCCACTTGCCTGCCAGCACATGGCCAGTGCCTGTAGCTGCACTCAAAATGGCCACCAGCCACATGGCATGTCCCTCCCCATGAACACCCCCAAAAATCGAAAAACACTGCAAAATCAGCACAATCCCATTCAATCCATGGCCTCCATGATGTTTAAATTCAAGACAACCCACAGAAAGACTAGGCCCATGCTAGACTCAAATACCCCTGGTGAAAAGGCCACAAGTACAGGCCCAAAAATCGAAAAACACTGCAAAATCAGCACAATCCTATTCCATCAATGGCCTCCATGATGTTTAAATTCAAGACAGCCCACAGAAAGACTAGGCCCATGCTAGACTCAAATACCCCTGGTGAAAAGGCCACAAGTACAGGCCCAAAAATCGAAAAACACTGCAAAATCAGCACAATCCCATTCAATCCATGGCCTCCATGATGTTTAAATTCAAGACAACCCACAGAAATACTAGGCCCATGCAAGACTCACTACCCCTGGGCATAAATAAAGGTTGAAAAGTAGGCAAAATGGTTGGAGGCCTAACAACAAAGCCTGCATTCAAAATGGCCACTTGCCTGCCAGCACATGGCCAGTGCCTGTAGCTGCACTCAAAATGGCCACCAGCCACATGGCATGTCCCTCCCCATGAACACCCCCAAAAATCGAAAAACACTGCAAAATCAGCACAATCCCATTCCATCCATGGCCTCCATGATGTTTAAATTCAAGACAGCCCACAGAAAGACTAGGCCCATGCTAGACTCAAATACCCCTGGTGAAAAGGCCACAAGTACAGGCCCAAAAATCGAAAAACACTGCAAAATCAGCACAATCCCATTCCATCCATGGCCTCCATGATGTTTAAATTCAAGACAGCCCACAGAAAGACTAGGCCCATGCACCACTCACTACCCCTGGTCAAGGCCCCAACAACAGGTCAAAAATCGAAAAACACAAAATTTTACAAAAAAAAAAAATCGAAAAACACAGAAAAATCAGCACAATCCCAATTCATCTATGGCCTCCATGATGTTTAAGTTCAAGACAACCCACAGAAAGAATCAGTCCACCCACCACTGAGTACCCCTGGGCAAAAGGCCCCAAAACAGCCCAAAAATCGAAAATCCCAAAATTTTAGTTGCAGCAACTGTAATGCCCCAAACAAACTTACTTGTAAAATTTCTAATCCAACAGTGATCCAAACAAAGTCAAAAAGGCCTCAAATCCAAAGATCCAGCAGCATCCACAAAAAGTAATCCTTCCAGGTCCACATCCAAATGAAAAGTGACCAGGAGATGGACAAAGCACTGGGAGGAGCCTGCTGAACAGGAACAGGAAGTTGAAGACTATGGGGCACTTCCTTCCTCCCACCCCCCTGCCCCCTCCCCAAAATGGACTCCTCGCTAAAAAAGTGCAGGCAAATGTCAAACTAAGGAGTTATTCACATAAAAATCATCATTTCTAGAAGGTTTATGCTGCTTGCTGGTGGATTTCTTGTGCAGAATTGCAAATTTATATTTTCGCTCGCCGCATCTCAAATCTCGCAATTGCGAAGTACCGCGAGACGTGATCTCGCCGTACTCGCGTTGACAAACTCTCGCTGTGCAAGTTGGCAAGCCGCGATGACGTAATCGCGCTCGCCAAATTCCCGCGGGATCACACAGCAAGATCCAAAATGGCGCAGCACTCGCAAAATATCGAGAAAAACAACTCGGCAAACGATGATAAACGCCGCGCGCCGCAAAAATTGTATCACCAACGCCGCGCGCCGCCAAAAAAATCCGCTCTGTGCGAATTTGCGGATTTTGCGGGAAATCCGCAAATCTCGCGGATTGCGGATTTCCCGAAAATCCGCAAAATCCGCGAGCGGAACGGATTTTCCGCCCACGCTTAATCTAGTGTCCATTGAAGAAATTTTAGAAAATGAGTCGAAGTATGTTGATTACTATCTGCAGGAACATGTAAAAGTCTTCCCTCCTACGTGCAAGACACCAACGACCTGCTGAGAAAACTGACAAGCATCAGATGGCACCATGAGTATCTTTTAATTTCGCTTGATGTATCGTCTCTATACACAAGTATCAATCACAGAGATGGTTTGAAGGCGATCAAACATTACTTAGATACTCAACCTGTGAATTTTCATGATCATAACAAGATGTTAATAGTCATGATTACAACCTGCCTAAAACATAACTATTTTCTTTTTCCGAATCAGGTATTCCAACAAGTGAGAGGCGTAGTTAAGGGAACATGTTTTTCCCCTAGCTACGCCTGCTTGCACTTGGGGTTCTGGGAAGAACAGGTTTTAAGAGTATTGTTTGCTGATACTTTGTCTGATCATGTCATGCGCTGGTATCCCTACATCGATGATCTGCTTATAATTTGGAAGGGAACTGAAGAGAGTGCCCTCCATTTTATAGAGCAGACCAACGATAGTAGCTTAAATCTGCAATTTACCGGCCAACTCAGCAGAGAATCCATTTTCTTTTTGGATTGAAATAATGGTGATCAATAATAATTTTGAGACTAGATTGTTTAAGAAAACCGACATCTGGCAACACATTCTTACATGCTACTAGCCATCATCCCGCACATTTGGTCCGCAGCATCCCGTATGGTGAGATGCAGCAAATTTTGTCCAAGTGCTCAATTTGTAAGGCCTGTAAATATGGGACAAACAGAACTGAATACACAACACCATTTAAAAATGAGCCTACACGCATTGATGAAAAACTAACGTGCAAAACTGAGTTTGCAGTTTATGTGCTGGAGTGTCCCTGTGGCCTGCGCTATGTGGGTAGCACGAGGTTGCAGGCCCACAAGAGGATACTCCAGCACATGAGGGCAATCATCAATGGTGATCAGGCTTATCCCGTTGCTAGGCACTTTGGAGAATTTCACGAGAAGGATGTCAGTATCTTGAAATATTTTTTGGTGGACACTGTCTCCCCGCTGAGAAGAGGTGGGGACTGAGAAGCTCTCCTCAGACAACTTGAGACCAGATATATACTAGAGTTGGACTGTAAAAACACCTCAGGGTCTCAACTCTAGTAAAGATTTTTATACATGTTTATAGTACTGAAGTTTTAGTAGCCAAGCACAACTATGGGTAAATAATAATTTTGTAGCCGCTGCCTCTGCAATTGTTTTTAAATTATCATCTATTTATCATATTGCACTATTTGCACATTTGTACTCTTGGTGGCACTTTATGTTAGTAGCACTTGCACTTTTATGATTAGTAGACTTTGAAGGTCTGATAGACCCACTTGGGCGTAAAAGATTTAACCTTTAGCACGTCTAACAGCTTATGATGGTTTTACACTGTTGGATGATATTTGTTTCCCCAAAAAGTTTTTTATTTAATGAACTTTTTCAATGTGTATTTTACCATGAATTTTACCATCTTAGCTGTATATTGCATTTAATGTTTTTGCTACTATTTAAATATTTAATTTTATGGATGTATTTTCAATGATAATATATTAATCTGTCTGTAAGTGTATTTTACATTTACATGGTTTTATCTTTACATTTATATGCAGTCAAATGTGCTGATGTTTTAAAGTACTCATCTATGTCTATTATCAGATTAGTCACAAGTTTTATGCACTGTCACTTTAAATTACAGTAAGGGATGATGATCCGCATCATGTGGTCAGGGCCTTTGGGAGGCTTTTTCAACAAAAGAAAGGAGAGTGGGACGAGAAATCGGGATATATATATATATATCTTTATATGTATATCTATATATATATATATATATATATATATATATATATATATATATATATATATATATATATATATATATATATATATATATATATATATATATATATATATATATTCCCTGAAAAAACCATAGGTTATAGACCATATATAGTTAGGAATTCGCATTTACAAAACCTTATTTTACTCACACAAAACCATTGAAATTCCATATATAGTTAGTTGCACTAACTATATATCGCGCACCTGCAATCCACTGCTGATGATGTCACATATTACATCATTCATGACATGGTCAGTGACATCACTGCTTACATCACTGATGACAACATCCAGTGACTGTATGTTTCTGTAAAGTTAAAATATGTCTTACATATTGAAGAATGAGTGGATGTATAAGTGTCTGGATGAAGCATTTAGTAGGTGCATGACTGACTGTATGAGTGAGTGATTAAATGTGTCCCACTGAGTGCATGGGTTAGTGACTAAACTATCTTAATTTGTACATCATTATGTCTGTTGTTCTGTAAACTGCTGCATGTGTTGATCAGTAGCTATATGAGTAACTATATGGGTTATTGATTGGTTGCCCAAGTATTTGTATGGGAGACTGAGTGTGTGTGTGGATGGCTGGGAGGTGTATGACTCTGTGCATAGATGTGTGAGCAGTTGATTCACTAGATGTATGGGTTCAAAAGTGCATGTGGAAACAGCTGCATGGGCGGTTGACTGTGGGCATGAGTGTATTGGTGAGTGAATGGATATCTCAGTGCAACATGTCAAAGTAAGTACATATGTAAAACACAGTACATCTGAGAGTTGACATACATAACCGTGCATAAGAGCCAATGAATGTGTGAGTGGCGGTATGGATCATTGTGAACTTGTATCAGGGATCGTATAGGAGAGTAAATATGTGTTAGAATATATTTGAATTAGAAAGGTGTGTATAACTGTATAGTTGAGGAAATGGAGGTGTGATTGATTCGTTGCATGACTGACTAGATGTATAAGTAATTCCATGGATGAGTGACAATTTGTGTCTGTTTACACTGATTGTATCTAAGGTTATATTAGAGTCTGAAGAGGTTCATCGTATTATCACATGAATGATATCATCAGTGATGTGATCAGTAATGTCAAATGAGATGTCATCAGTGATGTCATCAGTGATGTCATTTGAGATGTCATCAGTGATGTCATTTGAGATGTCATCAGTGATGTCATCAGTGATGTCACTGACCATGTCATGAATGATGTAATATGTGACATCATCAGCAGTGGATTGCGGGTGCGCGATATATAGTTAGTGCAACTAACTATATATGGAATTTCAATGGTTTTGTGTGAGTAAAATAAGGTTTTGTGAATGCGAATTCCTAACTATATATGGTCTATAACCTATGGTTTTTTCAGTGAATTTTCAAGGTTTTGTAAATGCTAATTCCTAACTATATATGGTCTATAACCTATGGTTTTTTCAGTGAATTTCATTGGTTTTTTAAAAGCTAATATCTGTAGCTGTAAAATGTATTCTTCTTTAAATCTCAAAATATATTTTACATGTTTTTTATACAATTTTTCTAAAAAAAAAATTTTGTTTCGCTCCCAGTCCGCGAACCGGTCAGCTTCCCGTTAGCTCAATTTAAAGCTGCGACTCGGTCCGCGAACCGGTAAACGTTCCTTTAGCGTAACTGTTACGTTAGCATGACGTTTTGCGTTGTCGCGTAATACGTCATTTGACGCGCCAAGTTAGCGGACCCGGAAGCGGACCGGAAAGCGGAGCAAAGCGCGAAACGTAAACACAGCAGGTCATGTGACTCGGTAATAACACTTTTCATTGGTTCATTTCACTTTTGGTTTCCTAATGATGTAATACTACGTCATGTGATCTAAAATTAACACTTTTCATTGGTTTAGAACTTTTGCTTTTCCCAAATGATGAAAACCCCTCCTTCTTTCCTCACTCTGACTTTCATCTTGGTGAGAGAAAGACCCTTTTTCATAGTTGAGCAATGGCTTCAGTAGTTGCTTCAGCTGGTGGACCCCCACCACCACCTTCACCTCCTCATGGGAAGAGAGGACCACCTGCTAAAGTAATCTTACAAGAAGAGGCAGAACAGGAAGAGGAGGATGAGGAGGATGAGCCTGAGTTTTTGCCAGAGGAGCCCAGGAGGTACAATAGAAAAGAAAACTACATCTGGCAATTTTTTAAATTCCCTGAAGGAGAAAAAAAAGTGAATGCCAGATATGTCTTTTGCCGTATTTGCGACGATAGACTATCAAGGGGGACTGACAAGAAATACAGCTTCGGAAATTACACGATGCACAGGCATATGAGTAGGTGGCACCCAAATAATTATAGTGCTGCCCAGCTTCGTGATGAACAGCAAAATCCCCCTGCAATGGCAAGAAGATCTGTTGTCCAAGAAGTGTCGGGACCAGAGGCAAGGGAGGTGGTCCCGAACATTCAAATGAACTTTGGGGAAGTAAAGCAAGTGTGCGTGCGGTGTAACCAAATAATTTGCTACAGAGAAAGTAGCATTACTCTAATAGTGAAAGCTATCAATAATCATGTTTGCCCGAAACGCCCCAAAAAATAAATTCTTCTTTTTTTCATTGCTCCTGTTGAGCCCTTTTCAATGAATCATTTTTGTTTCCCCCCTCCCCCCAAAAAAACAAAAAAATATCAAAATGTTCAGAAAATACAAAAAAAATAAAATAAAAGTTCAGGAAAAGAATTAAAAAAAATTAAAACAACAAAAAGAAAAAGAAAAAGTTATTTCAGAACTACCTCCCCATTATAAAAAAAATTGGTAGAATTTTTGAAACTCTGCCAACCTCTATTTTTTTTAGTTCGCTCCTGGTTTGCACTCCGGTACGCGAACCGGGAGCGAACTAAAAAATTTTTTTTAAAAAAAGAACAGTAAGTATAAGGGAAGGAAACAGACAGTTATGTTACAAGAAAGACAGCTATAGGGAGTAAACAAAAGATACTGTTACCCACAATCCACTGCTGATCATGTCACATATTACATCATTCTTGACATGGTCAGTGACATCATCAGCAGTGGATTGCGAGTAACAGTATCTTTTGTTTACTTACTATAGCTGTCTTTCTTGTAACATAACTGTCTGTTTCCTACCCTTATACTTACTGTTCTTGTTTTAAAAAATGTTTTGAGATCATTCAGAAACAGTAACATTAATAGAGACAGAATGAGTAAATAAGAATGAAGAAGTATGAGAAGAGAGGGACTGAGAAAAATACTGGAAGGAGTAGAATAATTAAGTAATAGAGAAAGGAATGAGGGAAGTAGCAAACGAAGGAAAGTAAGGATTAAAGAAATGAAGCAGTAGAACTAATAGATGTTAAATGTGATAGATTAAATGATTTATTCAGGATGACGATAAGGTGTGGCCTCTTCAAAAGTTTGTTTAAGGTGAGGCCTACTCAGGGTTGCATATCAAATTTATGCTTGTTGAAGAATACAGAGGAGATAATACATGTGAAGGCCTACCATTGAAGTAAAACATGTCCACTTCACTCTTGAACAATGGCCAGACCTCTTCTGTGTCCATAGACAGACCTAAACTTCATCTGCACAATGTCATTCGTAAACTTAGAAAACACAAGTGATGTAATTGAAAAATGTGGAGTTTCTTTTGCTCATTTCATAATCACATCACCTGTGTTGCCTTTGCTTAGGTATCTCATAGTGCAGATGTAGTCCAGCATATGAAACAGTACGCAGAAGTGCAGCAGTGTATGCATTAATACATGTGAAGGCCTACCAATGAAGTAAGTCATGTCCACTTATTACATCATTCATGACATGGTCAGTGACATCATCAGCAGTGGATTGCGGGTAAAAAGAGTAGAAAACATTTACCTTATAATTCTTGTTAACTTTTTCAAATATTTTTTCATACTTTCAATCTGTAAAAGAGAGAACAAACATTTCAAAAATATTAAAACATGTATTTAAAAATTAGAAAAGACAAGGGAAAAGGTTTAGGAACAAACAGTTTTTCAACAACTTTGACATTTACAGAAGCCTCTGCTGCTCTACGTCCCCTACACAATCCTAAAGATATATATTTTAAACAAACAGTATCTTGATGCTGAAAAACTGAGGCCTATTTTGGAACATGGTGCATCTTTTGCACTGCTGATGTCTCACAATAGTGATGCAATAGCAGCGCAAAAGAGATGTAAAGCCATCATAAAATTGTGTCTAACATTTTAAATGATTGTTTCAGGATGCAAATAAGACTTGTCCTTTCAAGAGGTTTCTTTAAGGTGAGGCCTATTCAGTTTTCAAAAAAAACAGTACCCAGAAGTGCAGCACTGTAAGCATTAACTTTGACACTTACAGAAGCCTCAGTTTCTCCATATCTACCTCACATTTCTAAATGTATATCATATGTACAAAAAGTACAACATTAATTATACATGTTAAATGGTTTATTTTTGCTGTTCTCAGAATGTATCAAATTTCACTTAAATCAGTGACTTGAAGATATTCATCATGTAACAGCGGGGAAAAAAGAAACACAATCAAAATGATTGTGTTTAAAAAACCCATACAACCTAAGAAATCTGAATTCAAAACTCCTTAAAATTAACTTACTTTCCATAACGTCGAAGGATGTCCTATGAACAGCGTACACTCTGTTGTGCTATAAATATTTTCAGCCCGCCACTTTCTGAAAGAAAACCTCCATCGTTTTGAAAAATATGTTACATACAATAAAAGACTTCTCACATTCTACCACATGTTTCCACTTGGCCAAATCATGTTGCAGCGTTTTTCAACTCTTGTAATTCTTATAATGAAATCCCGTCATTTTCTATTTTCGCAACTTTCAAAAAGAAAACATTTAAGATTACTTTCACAATCCTGGACTACTAATATCTTACCCTTCTTTGTCACTCATGTTCTACTTTTCCTATGACACTGATACTGCTTACTATGAAGCAGACTTACTTGCATCAGGTTTATATAGTTGGATTTTTAAATTGACATTATAATTAAAAGTTTTGGACCAATAATCAAGACAGCATTGCAGACTTACATTCCCTCTACTTCATGAACCTTTTGCAATTCCTCAGAGGAAATCCCGAGATTCTTTCCTTAAAATTTTGGTTTTAAAAACACCAGGTAAGAATTTTTAAGGTCAAACGGCAATTTTTTTTTGAAAGTTACAACAGAATCGTTGCAGAATGACCAGCCGTTTCTAGACTTTAAATAAGCTGTGTAATGTCCTGATGTTGTTGAAGGACCATCGTGATAGATAATTGCTACAGTTACAAAAGTCCTTCCTGATATTGACAGCTGAGAAGCAACAACATTTTTTATTAAAGTTGACAATTTTGATCCATCAGGCCTACATCGTTGGATCATTAAAATGACATACTGGCCATATCTTCGTATAAATAATGTTGACATCATTTCAGATTTACATTGGCTACACTCCATGTTGTGATCAGCTGCATTTACTAGCTTATTAAAGGAGACTGATTTACTGTCTGGCAAAGTTAAATATATAAATCTTTCTGAGTCTACACTAGTAGTACTTGATACCATACAGTTCTCGCAGTCATGCTGCCATTGATAAGAAAGCCCAAACAGGTGATCTACATCTACACCCTCATCTTGCAATACATCAAGCATATACATTAAAAACTCCTGACAATCCTGCTGATTATTTTCAGAGAAGTCTGTTTGACCTGAACATTCATCTAACAGATAACGAACTTCAGACACACTTTCTACTTTTGTTCGATCAGTGCTACATTTCTCTAACACAGAATTCAACAAACAGCATAAACTTTGTTCCGAATTGAACACAATCTGTTCTTTTAAAGTCTCTAGTGAAAAGAGAACATTAACCACTACATTTGCATAGCAGTTGACACCAGAACTGTTTTCAAATTGAAAACCGACAACATCTTCAACAGAATCCATTTTCTTTCTGCTTACAATTTTCGGTTCATCGACTTTTGGGCTTTTTGCTACAACCTCCCTACTATTACTGATATTTCTTCGTTTCCGGCCTACCACACGTTTCTCAAATAAAGGATATTGAGGCAAATGTGGCGCATACTCTCTTCTTAACCTATTGTATTCCTTAACACAATCTAGATCCGCACAAATGTTTGTGACATCACAGTCAATCAAGTACAATCCCGATAAAGTTCTAACTCGTGACAATGCCACATATGCCATACCCTCCTTGAACACAGAACTGCCAATATTCACCAATGCACTATCTACACTTAAACCTTGCGATTTATGGATTGTTACTGCATATGCCAATCAAACAGGAAATTGTTTACGGCGAACATATAAGTCTTTAACAAGCAAAAACCTAGCAGAACAACGACCAATTAGCTGTACTTCCTCAATGCCATCAAATTTAATTTTTAAAAATTAAATTCCATCTCTATTTCTGTATTTCTCAAAATCAACAACATTACCCATTGATCCATTTACCAGACCTCTTTCAACATGTAAATTCCTTCTCAAAATGATTCGGCAATTTAAACACACATTCAAAGTCTTTTCAAAACCCGCTGTTTTAGATATAGTCTTCTCTAATGAATCCAATTTTGATTTCAAATTCTCAGACAAAATAATTGTTGATCCCATATGCTCTATTCTGTCAATAGCTTCAAGTTTCACAATCTCTTGCTTTTCTAAATTCAACATTTTAATGTTGAAGATGGCACATTCTGCAAGAGTTGGCATCAAAGATATTCCGGATTTCTTCTCAGTAATTTTCAGAAAAATATTCTCAGGCACAATGTCTTGTTCGGGATATAAATTTGACAGTAATCATGCATTTAAAGCTTCTTTCCCATGCTCGGTCACTTTTCCAATTCTAATATCTTGTAGAATATTCTTGTAATCTTCATCCTTCGCCTGACGCATATTTTCTTGCAGTTCAGCATAATTGAAATTTAACCATATATTGACGTTGCCAATGCTCCCTAGGCACTTCCTGGTATCTTCATGCGTGAGTATTTTGAACACAGGTTGTCCTTTTACTGGTGTCAGCTGCAGAAGATCTCCGAAAACAATGATGTGTTTGCCACCAAATAACACATCATACTCAGTTTTAAGAACTTCTTGCATTCTCAAATGCACAAAGGCAAGCATGACATTGGAAACCATGCTTACTTCGTCAATGATAAGAAGTTTCATTTTCCTCAAGACTCTTGAAACTTCACAACAAGCATCCCCAGATAACTTGTGGTATTGTAATTTGTTGTCATGCTCCACTGGCAGCATCAGTAGACGATGCAAAGTAATACCTTTAATGTTATGTGCTGCCAGTCCAGCAGGAGCGGTAACAACTCAAGACAACGATGTCTCAGTCCTTTCCTGCAAATAACAAGAAATTGCTTTAATAAGGAAACTTTTTCCAGTTCCCGCTTCTCCACTCACGTACAGTCGGACAGGCTTCAACGACGTACATGAGCACTCTTTCTTCTCATGCCTTAATCCATGATCAATTTGCTTGGTAACTTCATCATATATTTTCCTCTGCTCAACGTTGAGTTGTTTTTCCAAGTCTTCTAAGTTAACTGCATCCTCCTGATCATGTGCCATGGCTCTTTCCACTTCATTCATAGCAGTGGCAGCTTCATTTTCGATAATAGGTCCTCCTAGTGGATCCTGACTCAATGAAACAGAACTCTGACTGTCCTGAGAACTGTCTCTGTCAATCTCGGCTGCAATCGTTGCTTCCTGCTCAATTTCCAAAGTCAACATTTCTTGATATTTGGGAAAAGCAGGACATTCTATGGTCTCCTTAGCAGCAGTGAAAGAGTCTTCGTAACAGAGGAAATCTCCAAGCAGTTCCTCTTCTGCACGCCACGGCTTGAAAAGTTGCAAAAGTGCTAAATAGAAAAACTCCTTTTTTTCTGGAGATTCGCCACTCAATTTTCGATGGTTTACTAATTGGCATTTTCTTTGCTTGACCAGACATCCCTCACTTCCAATTACAGCATACACTCCTTTCTCAATATCTTCTTTGATGTTCCTCTTGAATATGTAATTTTGTAGAACCTCATATAGACAAACAT
Source organism: Lissotriton vulgaris (assembly GCF_964263255.1). NCBI lineage: Eukaryota > Metazoa > Chordata > Amphibia > Caudata > Salamandridae > Lissotriton > Lissotriton vulgaris. Next base: position 931,432,379 of record NC_141687.1, read on the forward strand.
TCTCAAGGTGACTGCTTCGATTTGGATAATATGTATCCAACATGTTGGTCTTCAAAATGTCGGTACTGTTTGGTTCCTTTTCTGCCAAATACTCCATTTCCCGGACAGGTTTTAGAACTCGATTTCGCGTTGCAGCAAGACCAAGACTCGCCCAAACGATACTCCTGGATTTGGCATAGAGACCTGCTGAAGACAACCGGTCAGAACATTCGTAAGCTCCGATTTCTCGATGCGACAACATCTTCAGACTGAAACTGTACAACTTCTTGCTGAGGCTCTTTTCATGGGAAATGTCCTCCCACATCTCCTTCAATTCTGTCTTTTCTTTTTTGGTGATGTAAGATGTCACATACCGAGCCACAGCCATACAGTTGTCAGCCACAAACTGTATATCATGTTAGCATTCCACATGGACAAAATCACTGGGTTGTAGTCGTTGATGTACTTGGACTCTTCGTTCCTTTTCAAATTGTATGTATTTTTGGGTGATTTCCTCGTCACATTATGTCGCAGCGAAGACATCAAACTGTTCCCTCTTCCTTTAGAAATCACCGGTCATGGAAAGTTGAAACGACATTTGGTGTAGAACTTGTCCATGTTTCTGAATTTACGACAACAGTACTTTCCACAACGATGGCTTTGGAAACGTAGAACTTGTTCTCTTAGGCTTTTCTTCTCCGTTGCGTTTGGAACAGCACACGTAGAATACTGTTCTATGAAATTCATCACTAAGTCATCCGGATCTGTTCCAAATTTAGGTGCATCCTTGATCCACAACAACATATGTATATGAGGAGCACCTCTTGCTTGGTACTCTTTTCTCCAGAAGAAATCCAACACCTCTCCAAGAGGTGGATTCTTCTTATTTGTGATGAAAGACATCATAGCTTCAAATCTATGATTGAAGTACCTGCATACATTCACTGGATCCAAAGAACACAGTTCTCCAGGTGTCTTGAATTCAATGTTTTCAATATTTCCATTTGCCTCTCGTAGAAATTCAAGTAAGTCTTCCCAGCCATACTCGGCACAGCTCAGAGTAAGGAACCATGTTGGAGTTCCTAAGTTCCTCAGCATACATTTTAAATCACCATGACGACGGTACCAGTACTCATTAGTACCACGCTGACACGCCATGAGATTAATTAGGTGAGAATCCAAAATACTGTCTTGGACATTGACTTTATGCATAAAGTCACTTGCCGAGATGTTTCGCATCTGTATACCACTTTTTAAGATGTGGTTCACTGCATATGACAGTCCAGACAGATCGCTTTCAAACAGGAGATGAAACAAATAGGGAATGCATTGACGAAACCTAGGATCTTCTGCATACAATCGTAAAGTCCGGTATTCAGACGCAGGAATTTGATGAGGTCGCTCATCATATCTTCCTCCGTGACCTGTTGGAAATAGCTGTGGGAAACACCGAGCTTCCAAACTTTCCTCCCAAACACTAATGGGACTCCCTTTGGCTTGTTTCATTTGAAACAACTCAATTGCATTCCCCATGACTTCCTTGGAATGCAAAGGATGAACACTATAATGTTCATATATTTCTTCACTTTTAGAGGCCTCTACTTTCTCAATTTGGCCAGCACACAAATCGCTATCCTCTTCATCACTTACTTCCTCTTCTGCAACATATACAATTATATAGTACTTATTATTTTTCTTCAAATACAATGTTGCCTTTTTGACTTTCCTAACATCCACTAAATATTGCCATATTTTCTTATTCTTTGTCGGAACCCCATTAACCAAGATAACCAGAGGTTCCTCTTCCACTTTTTCTACTCCAATTGTGTTAATGTTTTTGTTCAAATCTAGAGGCAAATAAACAACTCTTCCCTTTAATCCTCTCTGTAAATCTGATGGAGGCAACTTCCCTGTCTTTGGCTCCATTCTTACAATAGCCTGAAAGGGATGGATACTTTGAATCAAAATAGATTCATAAGTATTTAAATCCTTCAATTCAGAAGGAACCTCAACCAATTCCAGATTATTATGAACCGCCCTAGCAGGCATCTGGTTTTGGTTTAATTTTTTACAACAATAAGTACATACACGTTGATCCGATCCCAAATCAAAATAATTTTCTACCACCAAGTATGTGGCAAAATCCTTCCATTCACTATTATTTTCCCTTTCACTTTTTGCATATAAATCCACTAACTTAGTCTGATTCTTATAATAAGTGCGTCGACAACACACACAAGTGAAATTAGGCCTCTCACTTGATTTCATCTGAAACGTGGCAATTTCCTTCTGAAATTTATCTGTACTAGAAACATGTACATTATCTTCAACATTACCCTCTACTTCTGGGTCAATTTGAACATTCTCATCTTTACTTCCAAAGTAACAAAACTCAATTTCTTCACAAATATTCTTGACATCTATTTCAGAACCATGCAAAAGAGCAGCACATAATTGTTTAAGCATAATTGCTGGACTCTTAGCATGATACAACATTCTCACTAATTTTCTCACTTTATTATGATGCACTGCTAGCATCCTGAAATGATGAAAAACACTCTGGCATACTCTCCTGGAAAGACAAGCCAGTGAATGACCACGCAAACCTGTCATTTGTCTCACTCTGCAAGGATCTAATTCTTGCAACAACTTCATTTTCTGCTTCAAACTTTTCTTATTAAATGTCCTTATAAAATCACAAAGCAAATTGATGGAATCCTGTCGCACACTGCAAATAGAACTACACTTCCAAATGTACACAGGACCCTTAGGACGTCTTCCTAAAACCTCATTACCTAACACCTCGTCTGTCTCTGTTGTCACAAGTTTATCTTTTTCAACTGGACAACCATCCTTCACTTCATAAGCTCGACCACTGGTGTCAACTGCAAACACCAAATCATTATCCTGAAAATAACTCTCCTCATTAAAAAATGCCTCACAACGTGAACTATGCATCCATTCTCCGGAAAAAACTTCACAAAAGTTACTACGATTTACTACTTTCTTCCATCTACTATTTGATTTGAAATCAGAAATTACCTTGTTTAGTTTCCTAATTCTATTGATTACCAAAATAAACAACTTTCGCTTAATTTCAAAAGCATGATCAATAATTTTCTCTACATTTTTCTTCTTCTTATAAAATGTCACTTTCTATTGGCCTTTCTTAATATTTTTTAATAAATTAACTATTATCCTGTTGCGGAACATTCGTTTTCGAATGTCCCTAAACTGTTGTTTCCTTCTACTATCATGCACAGAGTTATCTCTTGCTCTACCAGTAACATCTTTGATTGGTCTTTCCTTTCCATTTAAATTGCTTTTCTTTTTCTGGACTGAAACATTTTTTGGAGAAATACTTTTTTTACTACAAATATTTCTTAAGAATGATTTCGTGCTCTTACCCGGAGCTTTCTTGGTGATTTCACGAGTATTTTGGGGAGAGGACTGCTGCAATAATAGATGATCTTGCTGTCTTTGACGTTTTCTAGCCTTTCTAATTCGATTCTTAGTTGGCATTTTTCAAATTTTGTAATGATTTGCAGTTGAATCTGTGGAAAAATATAATAAAAAATGTTATTAACCACTATTACCAAACAGTAAATGAATAACAGTCATCAAAAACTTAACACCCTACTTATTATTTAACATAGCAAATCTTTTGCACCACCACTGCGTCACAAAAATGACACACAGTGGTACAAAACAGGCATACACCTATCATAAATCTCTCCCTAACATTTTAAATGATTGATTCAGGATGACGATAAGGTGTGGCCTATCTAGAGGTTTGTTTGGGCCCAGATCTTTGGACTGGGGTGAATGTGTGTCATTGATCCACATTCGATCCATCACCTGTTTTGTTTGTTTGAGGTGAGGCCAACACATGGTTGCAAATGAGATTTTCACTTGTTGAAGAAAATAAAGGAGATAATACATGTGAAGGCCTACCAATGAAGTAAGTCATGTCCACTTCACTCTTGAACAAAGGGCAGACCTCTTTTGAATCTATGGTCACACCTAAACTTCATCTGCACAATGTCATTCATAAACTTAGGAAACACTAGTGATGTAATTGAAAAATGTGAAGTTTCTTTTCCTCATTTCAGAATTACATCACCTGTGTTTCCTCATTGACTTAAAATGTCCTTAATGCACATGAAAGCGTTTTTTGGATTACCCTTGCACCATTTTTGGGTCAATTTGAACATGGATATGTTACTCCCATAATCAAAATCTAAATTTGCCAAGCACAGGTGGGAGCGTATTTACAAGAAACTTGCCTCATGAGGAACGCTTTCCATTTAAAAAGGGAAAAATATCATCATAGACACTCAAATTCCTTATAAATATGGCCCAAACAACCTATGAAGCTCTAGCAGTACATATCCCAAAATGTAATTGATTTCAAAAATCGTTTTTAAACACAACATATAAATCAATTGTATACCTACATTCAGTTGGAAATGACTGTAAATGTCCTTGAGACACATGAAAGCGTTTTTTTGAATGCCCTTGCACCATTTTTGGGACATTTTTAACATGACTATGTAACTCCCATAATCAAAATCTAAATTTGCCAAGCACAGGTGGGAGCGTATTTACAAGAAACTTGCCCCATGAAGAACGCTTTCCATTTAAAAAGGGAAAAATAACATCATAGACACTCAAATGCTTTATAAATATGACCCAAACAACCTATGAAGCTCTAGCAGTACATATCCAGAAATGTAAATGATTTCAAAAAATCGTTTTTAAACACAGCATATAAATCAATTGTATACCTACATTCAAGAGGAAATGACTGAAAATGTCCTTGAAACACATGAAAGCGTTTTTTTGAATGCCCTTGCACCATTTTTGGGACATTATTAACATGGCTATTTAACTCCCATAATCAAAATCTAAATTTGCCAAGCACAGGTGAGAGCGTATTTACAAGAAACTTGCCCCATGAGGAACGCTTTCCATTTAAAAAGAGAAAAATAACATCATAGAGACTCAAATGCCTTATAAATATGACCCAAACAACCTATGAAGCTCTAGCAGTACATATCCAGAAATGTAGTTATTTTCAAAAATCGTTTTTAAACACAACATATCTGTTTCAGCTTACATGAGAGACCATGGAATGGGCTCCATGTACAACAATAACTTGTGTTACTGCATGCCAGAATACTACACCGAATATGCAATTACAATTTCTCAAAGAAACAAAATCTATTTGTATATCACTTGAGACAAAGCCACATTTTAAAAACACAGCTTTCTTCATCATTTTCTCCTTAAATCATACTATTCTCTATCTAAATTAAATAAATCTTTCCTCACCTTAGCAAATACTATTTGAGTTTCAAAACAGTCTCAGAAATACTCCAAATTGTCTTCAGCAGAACAAAGAGGATGCACTCCAGAGGCTGCAGCTATAGAAAGCACAGAAATGCTGATATTCATTACACATATCTCTCATATGAGCCAATCATAACTCTTCCCTCACTTTTTTCAAATCAAAACCCTTCCCCCCTCTGCCCTTTCTGCCTTTTTTGCTTAGCAACCACCTCCTGAAAGACCTCTCATGTTTGCAAGTTCACACAACAATGTTTCAATTGAACTCTGAACTCTCAGTGCACCTGCGAATCCAGTGCAATCTTTCATTAAATGTTTCTTCCTTGACCATTCAAATTACATCTTTCAAAGAACACATCCATGCACCCTAACTTTCTGTTTTCAGAAATGGAAATACACCAATCACTGCTAATGAATCATTAGGACTGGAAATCCACAGTTTTTTTTCTTTACAAACTCCTACTGTTTCAACTGCCCTTTCATTACCACACTTCATCTGACTGCAGCCCAACCTTCTCTCACCATGTTTAATGTCTGGATTGTTGGACATAGTTACATCTACTGGGCTCAAAGGTATGCTGAGAACAGAAATTTACCTAACCTCAATTTACAAGATGTGGAAATTAAGTGGTTGGGCCAAAGAGGATTAAAATGTCACCAATTGATACCATTGGTGAAAACCTTTATGCATTTGCCAAAACCTGACCTGTTAATAGTGCACTGTGGAGGTAATGATTTGGGCACTTTGACTGGGGTAGGTCTGGAAATGCTTTTAAAGGACACCTTTGAGCAATTAATGGCACTTTTTCCTCAAACTGCCTTGGTATATTCCAATATATGCCAAAGACAGAAATGGAGGTGGTCCAACCAATTTTGTCCACAAATTGAGAAAGCGAGGAAGCATGTAAACAAATCTGTTTCAGCTTACATGAGAGACCATGGAATGGGCTCCTTGTACAACAATAACTTGCATTACTACATGCAAGATATCTACAGAGGAGATGGAGTTCACTTCTCAGATGAGGGCAACAGAATTTTCATTTTGAATTTAAGACTGTGCATTGGTACCTACTTATAAGTACCAAAATGTACCATAAACCCAAAAGCTCTTCTCAGAGCTACCCTACATCTGATCACTCACAATTATTATTTTTCTCTAACTTTTTTCTGTAATTTTCAACAAACTACGCTCAAAGAGCGCTACCCGGTACGCGAACTGGAAACTAACCGCGCAAAATTTCCAAAAAAAATGTTTTTTCCCCGCACATATGGTCCTCCTCAGCCACCCTCAGAAAACCTAGGGGGTCAAGATACTTGTACCGGGCCCCCTTCTACCCATTCTGAACATTATTTGCCCTCCATCTTGTATCTTAATTCGACCGAAACACAAAATGGTGGACTCCCGTTACGCTCCTGGTTCGCGGACCGGACCGCTTCCCGGAAACCGGTCCAAAAAAAAAGGTGGGAAAGTAATTCACAGAAAAACGACTGGAGACACTCTCACCAAATATACATTAGCTCATACTACATAACAATCCCTTTCATTTTCACAAATTTGATTGAAATTCCATTTAGCCATTAAGCCTGTAGACCTCTCTAAATACCATGAGGTAAATTACTTAACAAAACACATGTGAAGTGTTGGAATTGACAACCAATGAAAATGTTACTTTCATTTTCTACTTTTATTACCTGACATTTGATTGGTTATATACCTGAATATATATAAAGGAAGAGAAGAAAACACAGCCATTTTGACTGCTACTTCTTGTTGTACATTACATTTGAATAGCTACTAATCACTTCAACTTGTTTGTGAAGGTAAGTTGTTATTTTTAAAACTGAAAAATATTGTGCACTATAACTTAATATGGTAGACTTTTTCTGATAGATATATACTATCACTCTGTAGTAGTTATGGATTAAGATAGACTTCTCTGTTATAGTTATGAATGGAGTTAGGCTTCTCTTGGTTAAATCACATACACTTTTTTATAGTCCTATTTCCACTCTGATACGATACACTGCCAAAAGATAAATTCACTGATAAAAACTGCCTATCTAAAATTAATCCCAACAGTGCCCTATCTCTACTAATATAAATTTGTTTAATCCAAATTTCAGGCAAAATGGAAGGCGAGCAGCAAGTTCAATTTAAAATAGTACTTCAAGAGAGCAGCCAAGGCAACATTGATGAATTTATGGATCAAAGTAGAGACCAGGAACTACTACAATGTGTTGAAGCAGTGGATAACCTGCTTAAAAATGAGGACATGTCCCTCATAGAATACAAAATATATTCAATGACAATTTTGAAATTTCTGACAATGAAATGTTAGAAAGTGTAATGAATTATGAAACACAATCAAAATAAAAAAATATATACTTTAAAAATAAAGAAAACAAAAAAAAATCAACAAAAACAACAAACAATTAACATACAGTATTAAAAAAGTCTATCATTCTTTTATCCTTATAGTACACTGCCCAGAACGCTTTCCGGTTCGCGTACTAGGCGCTCACCACGCAAAAAAAAAAAAATTTTTTTTTTTTGCCCTGCTGGGCCCTTTTAAAACCTCCACATAAAACCTAGGGGGTCAAGGAGGATCTACTATGCCCCCTTATGGTAATTTCCCCCTTTGTTTTGGCCTACTCTTGTCTCTCGATCCTACCGAGAGACAAGATGGCGGCCGCTCCAGACTGTTTAGAATGTTGACAGACACCGAAGAGCCAATCAGCTTCGCATCGCAAAGTTCCGTTACGCGAAAAGTACGCGAACCGGAGCGCTACCCGGAGCGCTGTTACAGATATATATCTTATTTTGAACGTTAATTTCTCAAAATCCACTTGAGCACATATATTGAGACCTAGCAAAGGCACATCGGGCTAACAGTCCCTACAATTTTGTCAAGTTTCGTGCAAATCCATTCAGCCGTTCGGGCTAAAAGTGAGGCCAACCGCCCTATGGAAATTAACATGGGAAAAACGCGTTTTGGGACCCCCCTTTTTTCTCGGCCCCCCCTTGACGACCCCCCCCAAATTTTCAGGGGCTGCTCAGAAACAAAATGTGCCATTTTCCTGAAAATTTCAGCCAATTCCATCCACAAACACCCAAGTTATTAGACATAGAATTTTCAGAAATCCCATAGAGAAAAAATCCTAACTATATATACCTACTGGCGACCGCCAGTAGGTAATATATATATATATATATATATACATATATATCTATACTACTATTATAAAGAGAGAACTGTGTCCTTTGAGCCAGGTAAACTCGAAAAGTACACCACCAATCCAGACACCCAAGACATCTTTGTAAACGTCAGGGCAAGCAGAAGGACATAGGCTATATAAAATAAAAAATATCCGTTCTTTAAAAAATTTACGAATAAAAAAAAAGTAGTCCCTTGGAAGTAGCGCCGGCCGCGACGTGCGTGATGACATCAGGAGCGCGTGGACGAGCGGCGTTCAGGAGCAAGAGGAAGAGCGGCCGACATGAGCGCGGGGAGGAGCTGCGGACAGGCGGGGAGGAGCGGCGAGCGGACAAGCGGTGAGGAGCGTTGAGAAGCGGAGGAGCAGTGGAGCGGTAAACTCAGCAGCGCGGGTAGGAGCGGTGGATGAGGTAAGTAAAGCAGCCACGGGTGCGCACCAAGGGACGGGCGGGGGCCATGAACACTGAGTGCTCAAAAAGCATTGTCCTCAAAGGCGGGACGTCGGGGGAAACAAAGCGTGAGCAGAAGCGGCCAGGACCTACGACGGGCGGGGGCCATGAACACTGAGTGCTCAGAAAGACTTTTCCACAAAGTGGGGACGTCGGGGGAAACAAAGCATGGGCAGAAGTGGCCAGGACCTACGATGGGCGGGGGCCATGAACATAGAGTGCCCAGAACGCCTTTTCCACAAAGTCGGGACGTCGGGGAAAACAAAGCGTGGGCAGAAGCGGCCAGGACCAACAAAACGGCCGCTCTGCTGCGCCTCTCCTGCTGCGATGCTGCCCCCAGCCCCTTCTACCCCGGGCAACGCCGGGGCGGGCTGCTAGTATATATATAGATATATATATATATATTACCTTCTGACGGTCGCCAGTAGGTATATATAGTTAGGACCTAGTTTCCATAGGAAATCCGCAACATTCTATAGGGAATAACTTTGGCGCCGGTTGATGAATCTTCGCAAATTTCTCAAAGAAGATGGCCCGCTCCTTCCCTGAACGTTTTGGGGGGATTCATCAAGTGGGGGCTGAGAAAAAAGGGGGGGTCCCAAAACGTGTTTTCCCCATGTTATTTTCCATAGGACGATTAGACACGGCTACAGCCCGAACGGCTGAACAGAATTACACCAAATTTGGCAGAGAGGTAGAGTTCGGTTCGCAGATCGCCCTTTTGCTTAAATGGTGTAAATCCCTACAGTAGTTGTTGAGAAAATCGAATTTAAAAAAAATTATATATCTATAAGCGCGCACCGTGCGCGGACCTTCGCGT